>NC_058521.1:55876356-57126356 GCF_904849725.1 Hordeum vulgare subsp. vulgare | reverse complement strand
AGGTGAGACCCCCTGCCGCCTATTCCTCGCCCTAGGCGATTTTTTAGTAGTTTTGCGCCCTCAGATTAGGCCCGGTAGTTTATATTTTTTTAGGGATTTTCAGAATTATTAATTCCAGAAAATTGTCGGATATTAAAACGCCCGTAACTTTTATCTCGTGCATCGGATCGGAACGTTTTATATATGAAACTTGTGTAGTTTGTCGCATAGTTTCATAATTCGCAACTTGCATGCATGTGTTGAAGTGATTTGACTTGTCATATGCCTAGAAACGCGTGCTGTCCTAATAGGTTGTTTATCCCGTATTTATTTTCGTGCGTGTCCGGATTGCTCAAATCCCGTAGTTTAAATGCTCATGTTTTAGGGACCCTTTTCCATGTATTTTAGAGTAGTTTTTTGCATTTGTGCATGTAGGTTCCGTCGCTAGTTCGTTATATCATGTTTAGGACATATTCTCGCATATTCGTGTGGCGTTATTTTTTTTGCCACCCCACATGTTATATATTTTTTCGGGGTAGAAAAACCCGTAGAATTTAACTTTGCATTTAGTTTTAACTTTTGAGCAAGTTAGTGCACGTGATATTTTGCCATGTTGCCTTTTGTTTATTTTGTGAAATTTAATCCGTGCATGATATGAAGGAGTTGTCAACTAGAGATATGCCCTTGGAGGTGTAGGATAGCCTCTGGTAATTTTGGTTGCACTAGAAATCCATGTTTAGGTGTGGTTCCCTTGTTGCCAACATGCAAGGAAATAATGTTGATTTGGAGATGCTGAAATATTTCTAAGTCTGAAATCTGTTATATTTTGTTGTTGTCTTATCACGAGTTTATCTGGTGATCTGTAGCTCTTTTGAGGTTGGTACAATGGAGTTAGTTGTAGTCCTTAAGATTCTCTAGCATGCTATGAATTTTCATGTCATTTTGAGTCCTGTAGCATATAGTTTTATTGCTCTCAATATGCCTTCAGATCGAAAACTGCACTATCAAAAACTGTTATTTTAACTAAGTCTGAAATTGTGTGTGAGATGCCATTTTTTGTGAGTTATTTTCCTAGTGATCCATGCTTCCGTGCTAAATGTTAATAGTAGTATGTTGTAGTGCATCTTGCCCTCTACTATCTCATGCCTTCGTTGAGCATTTTGGATTTGTGTAGCTAGTTGTTCGAGGGTGTGGAAAATGCTATGTGGCTGATTTTGGCAGATTATGTCTATTTCTTGTTTAGCTTGTATTAGTTGAACCGTTGCTCCGTTTTGATCATGTCCTACATGAAACTTGCTCAGAATCTAGTGTAGTTTTATAGTACCTTGTTGTTTGTATGTTTTGGAATGCTTGTGACTGTCATTGCACACATATTGCATTCATGCCATCATATCTTGCGGTGTTCGTATCTTTTGAACCGTAGCTCCGTTGGAGATGTTCTCTATGTGTAAATTGATTGGAAAGACGCGTAGAATCACGTGAACCTATTTATTTTGTTATTTAACAAATATTTAAAAGTTTTAGTTCAGATTTGGACAGAATTATAAATTAACACATGAGGTCATCTCGGAGATGCTATATGTCGTTTATGACCTCATTTAAAATGCCTAGATAGGTAGACTAATTACGTTTCACCTTTGCCATGTTTAACCACATTCAATATTGTCGTGTAAATAATCGGGATAGAACTATATAATTCGTATATGGAGTTTTGTCAATATGCAACTCGTGGCATATTGAAGTTCACTTAATGTGTAGTGTTTGGTTGTTGTGAATTGCCATGGCATGTCTTGCATATATTCAACTGTTCATGCATCATATGTGTTGTGCATCGGGTGGTGAATATTGTGTGTTGATTCTTGTTTTCGGTTTGCTTCGTCTCGATAGAGTTCCGACCGCTTCGGAGAGTGAGGATCCATTCGCCTACATCGGTTCGTCTGCTTCACGGAGTCATTAATCTTCCAAGCGGGATCTTAGGCAAGATGACCATTTCCCCAGATACCATTACTATCATTGCCATGCTAGTATTATCGTTTTTGTCGCTATGCCTCGCTTCCTACCACCTGTTAAATATCAGCCTCCGAACATTACCATGAAAACCTTCAACCTGTTCACAACCTAGGAAACCAGTAATTGGCTATGTTACCGCTTGCTTAACCATGTGTTAGCGTTGCTAGTTGCAGGTGCAGTTGCTTCCATGTGAAAACATGGGTTCCTTGTTATATCACCATATTAATGCTATTTAATTTAATGCACCTATATACTTGGTAAAAGGTGGAAGGCTCGGCCTTTCTAGCCTAGTGTTTTGTTCCACCTTTGCCCCCTTAGTTTCGGCTACCGGTGTTATGTTCCATAATTGAGCGCTCCTAACACGGTCGGGGTTGTTATGGGGACCCCCTCGATAATTCGTTTTAGATTAAGACTGGTCTGGCAAGGCCCAACTTTGGTACTACATTTGCCTAATAATCTAATAATAATGCATAGGGACCCGCCGGCACCCGGGGATAATTAATCAACCCCCAGACCAGTGCTCCACATGAGTGTTGGTCCAAACTGGCAGACTACGGGGCCACCGCGGGGCTACCCGAGGTTTGGTTTCTCCTAGTGTGACCCATCCGTCGTGTCCTGAGAACGAGATACGCGGCTCCTATCGGGTTCGTCGACACGTCGGGCGGCCTTGCTGGATTAGTTTTACCTTTTACGAAATATCTTGTGCATCAGGATTCCGGTGATGCTTTGGGTAATCTCAGAGTTGAGGTTTTCCACTAAGGAGTCCGACGAGATCGCGAGCTTCGTGATCAAGAATTTCTATGCGGCTTGTGGTAATTTGTGATGGACTAGTTGGAGCACCCCTGCAGGGTTAAATCTTTCGGAAAGCCGTGTTCGTGGTTATGTGGCAACGTGGAAACTTTGTTTAACACGGGTTCTAGATAACTTGAAGTTAACTTAATTAAAACATGCCAACTGAGTGTGTAACCGTGACTGTCTCTTTCGTGATTTCCTTCTCCGATCGAGGACACAATGGGGTTATGTTTGACGTAAGTAGGTGTTCAGGATCATTCATTTGATCATCAGTAGTTCACGTCCGTTGTGCGTAGATCATCCCCTCTTTATTTCTCATACTCGTAAGTTAGCCACTAAATAAATGCTTAGTCGCGTGCTGCAGCCTCACCACTTAACCATGCCTCACCCTTAAGCTTTGCTAGTCTTGATACCTTTGGAAATGAGATTGTTGAGTCCCCTGCGGATCACATATTACTACAACACCAGTTGTAGGTACAAGTAAAGGTTACTTGACGCGAGCGTGTTGATTGTTCATTTGGAGTTTCTTCTTCTTCTTCATCGATCTAGGATGGGTTCTAGGCCGGCAGCCTGGGATAGCAAGGATGGACGTCGTTTTCTTTTCTCGTTTGTTTTCGTCCGTAGTTGACCCCTGCTCTTCTTCATGAAGTTTATGTATTGTACTGATGTGACTCTGATGTAGCAAGTGTAAGCCAATTCCATATATCTCATCTTTTCAGTACATGTACTTCTAACGATATTCATTCTTGCGAAACGACGAGATGCGCTTCTATCCCTGTCGAGGCCCTCGCGCCAAAATAAGGATAGGATCGCATCTTGGGCGTTACAGTACCTAAAGAGGTGGTAGTTTGTTTTCTTGTGCTAATGATATCGCGAGTTTCTGTTTAAGTTTTGTGTTGTGAAGTTTTCGAGTTTTGGGTGATGTTCTCATGGACAAATGGATAAATAGTTGAAAGAGCTCAATCTTGAGGATGCCCAAGGCATCCCAAGCCAAATTCAAGGACACCAAAAAGCCTAAGCTTGGGGATGCCCCAGGAAAGCATCCCCTCTTTCGTCTTCAATCCATCGGTAACTTACTTGGAGCTATATTTTTATTCACCACATGATATGTGTTTTGCTTGGAGCGTCTTGTATCGTAGGAGTATTTTCTTTTTGTTGTGTCAGAATCATCCTTGTTGCACACCTTTTGAGAGTGATATGCACTCATCGTGAATTTGCTAGAATGCTCATTGTGCTTCACTTATATCTTTTGAGCTAGATAATTTTGCTCTCTGTGCTTCACTTAGATCTTTTAGAGCACGGCGGTGCATGACTTGGTAGTTGGCTTGTGCTATGAAAGTAGTCCCAAAGATGATAGGTACCCAAAGGGGATACAAAATCTTCCATCTTCATGTGCATTGAGTAGAAAGAAAAGTTTGATTCCTCTCAATTAGTTTTGAGACGAGGATTTGGTAATATTAAGAGTTATGTTAGTAGGGTGTTGTCAATCTAGAAATACTTGTGTTGAAGTTAGTGATTCCCGTAACATGCACGTATGGTGAACCACTATGTTAGGAAGTCGGAGCATAATTGATCTATTGATTGTCATCCTTTGTGTTGCGGTCGGGATCGCGCGATGGTTAACACCTACCAACCCTTCCCCTAGGAGTATGCGTTTAGCACTTTGTTTTGATTACTAATAAAAACTTTCGCAACAAGTATGTGAGTTCTTCATGACTAATGTGAGACCATGGTATATATGCACTTTCACCTTCACCATTGCTAGCCTCTCTAGTACCGTGCAATTTTCGCCGGTGCACAAACCCACCATATTCCTTCCTCAAAACAACCACCATACCTACCTACTATGGCATTTTCATAGCCATTCCGAGATATATTGCCATGCAAATCCCACCGTTCCGTCTCATGACTTGTGCAGTCACTCTCATATTGCCATTGCATGATCGTAAGATAGCTAGCAAGATGTTTCAACGTCATACGCCAAGCTAGATCGTTGCACATCCTGGTACACTGCCGGAGGCATTTCCTATAGAGTCATCATTGTTCTGAGCTTTGAGCGGTGAGTAAATAACAGTGTGATGATCGCCATTATTAGAGCATTGTCCCATGTGAGGAAATAAATAAAAAAGAGGCCAAAGTTGCCCACAATAAAAAAAGAGAGAAAAAGAGGCCCAAGAGGCCAAATAAAAAAAAGAGAAAAAGAGAGAAGGGACAATGCTACTATCTTTTTCCACACTTGTGCTTCATAATAGCACCATGTTCTTCATGATTGAGAGCCTCTCGTTTTGTCACCACCATATACTACTAGTAATCTTTACTATATAATTTGGCTTGTATATTCCAATGATGGGCTTCCTCAAATTGCCCTAGGTCTTTGTGAGCAAGCAAGTTGGATGCACACCCACTAGTTCTCCTTTTGAGCTTTCACATACTTATAGCTCTAGTGAATCCTTTGTATGGCAATCCCTACTCATTCACATTGATAACTATTAATGGATATCTCCATAGCCCTTTGATACGCCGAGTCAACGTGACCATCTCCTCCTTTTTGTCTCACAACCACCACCAAACTGTATTCCACCTATAGTGTTGTATCCATGGCTCACGCTCATTTATTGCGGGATAGTTGAAAAAGGTTTGAGAAAGTAAGAGTGTGAAAACAATTACTTGGCCAATACCGGGGTTGTGCATGATTTAAATTAGTTGTGTGAGGATGATGGAGCATAGCCAGACTATATGATTTTGTAGGGATACCTTTCTTTAGCCTTGTTATTTTGAAAGTTCTTGATTACCTTGCTAGTTTGCTTGAAGTATTATTGTTTTCATGTCAATAGCAAACTATTGTTTTGAATCTTACGGATCTGAAAATTCATGTCACATGAAAGAAGTTACAAAGGACAACTATGCTAGGTAGCATTCCACATCAAAAATTCAGTCTTTATCACTTCCCTACTCGAGGACGAGCAAGAGTTAAGCTTGGGGATGATTGATACATCTCCAACGTATCTATAATTTTGATGGTTCCATGCTATTATCTTGTCAAAATTTGGATGTTTTGTATGCCTTTTATATCTTTTTTGGGACTAACTTATTAACTCAGTGCCAAGTGCCAGTTCCTGTTTTTTCCGTGTTTTTGACCCTTTTCAGAGGAGGATTTTAAACGGTGTCCAAACGGAATAAAACTTCTGAAAAGATTTTTTCCGGAACAGAAGATACGCACCAGACTTGAGAACCAAGGCAGGGGCCAGCAGGGGACTCCACAAGCCCCCTAGGCGCGGCCAGGGGGGCCCGGGCCTAGCAGGCTTGTGGGCCCCTTGTGGCTCGTCTGCCCTACCTCTTCCGCCTATAAATTCAGAAAAATTCCAAAACTGCCGAGGAGATCCACGAAAATACTTTTCCACCGCCACAAGCTTTTGTCTCCGCAAGATCCCATCTGGGGCATGTTCTGGTGCCCTGTCGGAGGGGGGATTCGGATACGGGGGGCTTCTTCATCAACACCATGACCTCTCCGATGATGCGTGAGTAGTTCACCATAGACCTTCGGGTACATAGCTAGTAGCTAGATGGCTTCTTCTCTCTCTTGGATCTTCAATACAAAGTTCTCCATGATCTTCATGGAGATCTATCCGATGTAATCTTCTTTTGCGGTGTGTTTGTCGAGATCCGATGAATTGTGGATTTATGATCAGATCATCTATGAATCTTATTTGAGTTTCTTCTAATCGCTTATATGCATGATTTCATATCCTTGTAATTCTCTTCGAGTTGTGGGTTTTGTTTGGCCAACTTGATCTATGATTCTTGCAATGGGAGAAGTGCTTGGTTTTGGGTTCATACCGTGCGATGACCTCACCCAGTGATAGAAGGGGTAGCGAGGCACGCATCGTGTTGTTGCCATCAAGGGTAAAAAGATGGGGTTTTCATCATTGATTTGAGTTTATCCCTCTACATCATGTCATCTTGCTTAAGGCGTTCCTCTGTTCGTCATGAACTCAATACACTAGATGCATGCTGGATAGCGGTTGATGTGTGGAGTAATAGTAGTAGATGCAGAAAGTATCGGTCTACTTGGCTCGGACATGATGCCTACATGTAAGATCATTGCCTTAGATATCGTCATGACTTTGCGCGGTTCTATCAATTGCTCGATAGTAATTTGTTCACCCACCGTATTATTTCCTATATTGAGAGAAACCTCTAGTGAACAGTATGGCCCCCGGGTCTACTTCACACCATATTTTCAGCCTTACACTTTTACGTCGTTGCATTTTCCGCCTTCGGATGTGATACGTCTCAAACGTATCTATAATTTTTGATGGTTTCACGCTGTTATCTTGTCAACTGTGGATGTTTTGTTTACCTTTTATATCTTTTTTGGGACTAACTTATTAATTTAGTGCCAAGTGTCAGTTCCTGTTTTTTCTCTGTTTTTGACTCTTTTCAGATCTGATTTTGGAACGGAGTCCAAACGGAATAAAATCCCCAAAATTATTTTTTCCAGAACAGAAGAAGATCGGGAGGCTTGAGGGCCAAGGCAGTGGGCCCATAGGGAGCCCACAAGCCCTGTTGCCGCGGCCAGGGGGCCCACGGCAACCAGGCTTGTGGCCTCCCTCGCGCTCCCCTTCCCTAGCTCTTTGGCCTATAAATTCTCTAAAAATCTAGAAAAAATCAGGGCATCCACGAAAACACTTTTCCGCCGCTGCAAGCTTCCGTTTCCGCGAAATCTAATCTGGAGACCCTTCCCGGTGCCCTGCCGGAGGGGACTTTGGAGTTGGAGGCCTTCTACATCAACATCATCGCCTCTCCAATGACTCGTGAGTAGTCCACTTCAGACCTACGGGTCCGTAGTTAGTAACTAGATGGCTTCTTCTCTCTCTTGGATCTTCAATACAAAGTTCTCCATGATCTTCATGGAGATCTATCCGATGTAATCCTCTTTGGCGGTGTGTTTGTCGAGATCCGATGAATTGTGGATTTGTGATCAGATTATCTATGATTTATATTTGAGTCTTTGCTGATTTCTTATATGCATGATTTGATATCCTTGTAAGTCTCTCCAAGTCTTGGGTTTTGTTTGGCCAACTAGATCTATGATTCTTGCAATGGGACAAGTGCTTGGTTTTGGGTTCATACCGTGTGGTGACCTTTCCTAGTGACAGAAGGGGCAGCAAGGCACGCATCATGTTGTTGCCATCAAGGGTAACAATATGGGCTTTTATCATAGATATGAGATTGTCCATCTACATCATGTCATCTTGCTTAAGGCGTTACTCTGTTCTTTTGGACGCAATACACTACATGCATGCTGGATAGCAGTCGACGTGTGGAGTAATAGTAGTAGATGCAGAAAGTATCGGTCTACTTTTTTTGGACGTGATGCCGATAGATACAATCATTGCCATAGAAAACGTCACGACTTTGCGCAGTTCTATCAATTGCTCGACAGTATGAGAGAAGCCACTAGTGAACACTACGTCCCCCGGGTCTATTCACAACTATCGTTTCCACTTTCACTTTTACTTTGCTTTGTTTACTCTTTGCTTTAAGTTCTCACTTTGCAAACAATCTATAAGGGATTGACAACCCCTTCATAGCGTTGGGTGCAAGCTCTTTGTGTTTGTGCACGTACTTGTGACTTGAACGCTCCTCCTACTGGATTGATACCTTGGTTCTCAAACTGAGGGAAATACTTACCGCCGCTGTGCTACATCACCCTTTCCTCTTCAAGGGAACACCAACGCAAGGCTCCAAGGCCGCGGGGAAATCCTTTGCATCTTTGCCAAGGAAGTCCCTACAGGCGTAGCCGTAGCAGCAGGATTCCTGGCGCCGTTGCCAGGGAAGGTATGTTGTCGCAGTAGCAGGATCTCACTTTGCAATCAATCTTGAAGGGATTGACAACCCCTTTATAGCGTTGGGTGCAAGCTCTTTTGTGTTTGCACAGGTACTCTGGACTTGGCGCGATACTCCTACTGGATTGGTACCTAGGTTCTCAAACTAAGGGAAGTACTTACTGCTCCTGTGTTGCATCGCCCTTTCCTCTTCAAGGGAAAAACCAACACAAGCTCAAGGGGCGACAGAAAGATTTCTGTCGCCGTAGCACACGCCAAGGCTCAAACTCCTTACGGAGCCGAGACAAGAACTCGTAGACGCGATGAAACTCCAAGTTGGCCTGGACAACCTGGCAACAGGGGCAAGTACGACAACCAGCAGTGCGGAGAGAATCGAGCTGGCGCCAGATAGCAAAACTCTGTGCATAGAAGTCATTAACAGTACAGTCACCCTGCTGAAGAGCATGCTCCTGACGAATCACACAAAGGTATAAGGCATCACCAGAGGGCTGATAGCGCTGACGAAGGCGGGTCCACATCTGAAAGACAGTAGGAAGGCCTAGAAACTCATAGGCAAACTGAGGCAGAACACTAGCAGTGAGAACAGCTGCAGCACGAGCATCATCATCAAGCCACAGGGTGTAAGCAGACAGAGCACCATGATACTTCTGAAGAGCCTCCTCATAAGCCTAAAATTTCTCATCATAAGCACGATCAGCAGCCTCATCAACAATGTTATCCGCATCCTTGGCGGCCTGATTAGCATCCGCAGGAAGAGCCGGAGGGATCGGCGGAGTGGGAGCCTGCTACTTCTTGAGCTTGCGTTGGTTTTTCCCTTGAAGAGGAAAGGGTAATGCAGCAAAATAGAGATAAGTATTTCCCTCAGTTTGAGAACCAAGGTATCAATCGAGTAGAAGTATCAAGATGAGGCACCAAGGCACCTGCGCAAAGACAAACAAACTTGCACCCAACGCGATAAAGGGGTTGTCAATCCCTTTACGGTTACTTGCAAAGTGAGATCTGATAGTGATAATAGGTAAATATAAATAAATAAATAAATAAAAGTGCAGCAAAGTATTTTTGGTATTTTTGTATGTAGATCTGAATATATAATGTGTAAAATAGACCCGGGGGCCATAGTGTTCACTAGAGGCTTCTCTCATGATAGCAAGTATTACGGTGGGTGAACGAATTACTGTCGAGCAATTGATAGAATCACGCAAAGTCATGACGATATCTAAGGCAATGATCATACATATAGGCATCACGTCCGAGACAAGTAGACCGATACTTTCTGCATCTACTACTATTACTCCACACATCGACCGCTATCCAGCATGCATCTAGTGTATTAAGTTCATAACAACAGAGTAACGCCTTAAGCAAGATGACATCATGTAGAGGGATAAATTCATGCAACATGATATAAACCCCATCTTTTTACCCTTGATGGCAACAACATGATGCGTGCCTCGCTACCCCTTCTGTCACTAGGTGAGGACACCGCACGGTATGAACCCAAAACCAAGCACTTCTCCCATTGCAAGAATTATAGATCAAGTTGGCCAAACGAAACCCATAACTCGAAGAGAATTACAAGGATACGAAATCATGCATATAAGAAATCAGAGGAGACTCAAATAATATTCATAGGTAATCTGATCATAAATCCACGATTCATCGGATCTCGACAGACACACCGCAAAAGAAAGTTACATCGGATAGATCTCCATGAAGATCATGGAGAGCTTTGTATTGAAGATCCAAGATAGAGAAGCCATCTATCTACTAGCTATGGACCCGAAGGTCTGTGGTGAACTACTCACGCATCATCGGAGAAGCAATGGTGTTGATGAAGAAGCCCTCCGTGTCCGAATCCCCCTCCGGCAGGGCACCAGAACGGTCCCCAGACGGGATCTCGCGGAAACAGAAACTTGCGGCGACGGAAAAGTATTTTCGTGGCTCTCTCTGTTGGTTTGGGGATTTTAGGGAATTTATAGGCGAAAGAGGTAGGGCAATGGAGGCACGGGGGGCCCACGAGCCTGCTACGCGCCCCCCTCGGGCGCGCCTAGGGGGCTCGTGGCCTCTTCCGTGGCCCTCTGCCTTGGTTCTCAAGTCTTCTGGATCCCTTCTGTTATGGAAAAAATCATCCCAAAGGTTTTATTCTGTTTGGACCCCGTTTAATATTCTTATCTGAAAAGGTCAAAAACACGAAAAAACAGAAACTGGCACTGGGCACTGAGTTAATAGGTTAGTCCAAAAAATGATATAAAATAGCATATAAAACATCCCAAGTTGATAATATAGTAGCATGGAACAATCAAAAATTATAGATCCGTTGGAGACGTATAAAGCATCCCCAAGCTTAACTACTGCTCGTCCTCGAGTAGGAAGTGATAAACACCGAATTTTTGATGTGGAATGCTACCTAACATATTTGTTCTTTGTAACTTCTTTATTGTGGCATGAATGTTCGGATCCATAAGATTCAAAACAATAGTTTAATATTGACATGAAAACAATAATACTTCAAGCATAGTAGCAAAGTAATCATGAACTTTTGAAATAACAAGGCCAAAGAAAGTTATCCCTACAAAATCATATAGTCTGGCTATGCTCCATCATCCCCACACAACGAATTTAAATCATGCACAATCCCGGTATTGGCCAAGTAATTGTTTTCGTACTCTTACTTTCTCAAACCTTTTCAACTCTCACGCAATACATGAGCGTGAGCCATGGATATAGCACTATAGGTGGAATGGAGTGTGGTGGAGGTTGTGAGGCAAAAAGGAGAAGATGGTCACATCGACTCGGCGTATCAATGGGTTATGGAGATGCCCATCAATAGATATCAATGTGAATGAGTAGGGATTGCCATGCAACGGATGCACTAGAGCTATAAGTGTATGGAAGCTCAAAAATAATAACTAGTAGGTTTGCACCCAACTTGCTTGCTCACAAAGACCTAGGGCAATTTTGAGGAAGCCCATCATTGAAATATACAAGCCAAGTTATATAATGAAAATTCCCACTAGTATATGAAAGTGACAAAACAAGAGACTCTCTATCATGAAGAACATGGTGTTATTTTGAAGCACAAGTGTGAAAAAGATAGTAGCTTTTATTTACTTATAACTCGATACTTAGAACAATAATGACTCTATATGAAATGCCTCCGGCAGTGTATCTGGATGTGCAATGATCTAGCTTAGCGTATGACGTCGAAACATCTCGCTAGCTATCTTACGATCATGCAATGGCAATATGAAAGTGATGGCACATGTCATGACACGGAACGGTGGAAGTTGCAAGGCAATATATCTCGGAATGGCTATGAAAATGCCATAATAGATAGGTATAGTGGCTGTTTTGAGGAAGGTATATGGTGGTTTTGTGCACCGGCGAACGTTGCGCGGCACTAGAGAGGCTAGCAATGGTGGAAGGGTGAGAGTGCATCTATACCATGGACTCACATTAGTCATGAAGAACTCATATACTTGTTGCGAAAGTTTTATTAGTAATCGAAACAAAGTGCTAAACGCTTGCTCCTAGGGGAAGGGTTGGTAGGAGTTAACTATCGCGCGATCCCGACCGCCACACAAAGGATGACAATCAATAAATCAATTATGCTCCGACTTCATAACATAGCGGTTCACCATACACGCATGCTATGGGAATCACTAACCTCAACACAAGTATTTCTAGATTCACAACACCCTACTATCATAACTCTAATATTACCATATCCATATCTCAAAACTAATTGTGAGGAATCAAACTTCTCTTACTAATCAATGCACTTGAATATGAAAGTTTTTATTATATCCTCTTCGGATGCCTATCACATTTAGGACTAATTTCATAACACACACCAATTACCAAGTTATTTAGAGAGAGCGCTCTCAAAATGATATAAGTGAAGATCGAGATTTTTTATTTCTACAAAATATGACATCGTCGTGCTCTACAAAGATTTAAGTGAAGCACTAGAGAAAAATTATCTAGCTCAAAATATATAAGTGAAGCACATGCGAGCTAAATTGTCTAGCTCAAAAGATATAAGTGAAGCACATGTGAGCTCAGTTGTCTAGCTCAAAAGATATAAGTGAAGCACATGGGAGCTAAATTGCCTAACTCAAAAGATATAAGTGAAGCTCATTGGGTATTCTAACAAATTCACGATGAGTGCATGTCCCTCTCAAAAGGTGTGTAGCAAGGATGATTGGGATAAAACAGAAAGCAAAGACTCCTATAATACACGACGCTCCAAGCAAAACACATATCATGTGGTAAATAAAAATATAGCTCCAAGTAATGTTACCGATGGATTGAAGACAAAAGAGGGGATGCCTTCCCGGGGCATCCCCAAGCTTAGGCTTTTTGGTGTCCTTGAATTTGGCTTGGGATGACTTGGGCATCCCCAAGCTTAGGCTCTTTTCACTCTTTATTCCATTGTCCATAAGAACATCACCCAAAACTTGAAAACTTCACAACACAAAACTTAAACAGAAACTTGTGATATCATTAGCATAAGAAACAAACCACCAACTTTTTAGGTACCGTAGTAAACTTAATTTCCATTTAGATTGATGTTATATTACCGTATTATCACTTCTCCATGGCTCATACCCCCCGATACGAACCATAGTTTCATCAAAATAAGCAATCAACACAACAAAAACAGAATATGTCAAAAACAGAACAATCTGTAGCAATCTGTATATTTCGTATACCTCTGCTATCCCAACAATTCTGAAAAACTTATGAAAATTAGGGAAATTTGCATATCAATCAGCAGCAAAAAGAATCAACTCAAAAGCTCTTTCTGGATAGGAGTTAAAAATAATTCCCTGAGCACAAAGTTTTTGTCTTTCTTCAGCATGATTAAACAATAATCACCAAAACTAATCATAAAGGTTCTACTTGGCACAAACACTAATTAAAACATAAAAAACACAATCATAACAGAATCATGATGGTGTGATCTCAACAAAACAGAAAGTAAAAAAGAAAAAATAAATTTATTCATTGGTTGCCTCCCAACAAGCGCTATCGTTTAACGCCCTTAGCTAGGCGTAAGGCAATAGAATCAAGTATTGTCATTTTTAGTGCTCAAACCACTCATACCATCATCATTACTAGGGAGTTCTTTAATTTTATCAATAATTATACTCCTAGATAGGCAACAAAGATAATCATTAGTGATGATAGGTTTTTTAAGATATGAAGATAGGTAGGGTGAACACTCAACATTTTAAGATCTTCATATCTCTTACTAGATGGTTCACCATTGTTTTTAGGAACATAAACAAGCTTAGTGGCCTTATTGTGGGCAAAATTTGGAGTGTTCTGAACAGTAGCAAAAGCGGAACCCAAGTTGGTTATAACATCCTCTAGTTTGCCAATTCTAGCGGAATCATGATCTAGTTTTTCGTTAACTATGGGTTCCTTCTCCTTTAAATTTTTCAAAGTCATTCCCACCTTGGATCCATATTGAGTGATTTGATTGTGGATCTTTTTATCCAAATTTTCAATGAGTTCTATCGTAGCAACTTTATTTTCAATAATATCCAGCCTACGCATCACATGTTCCAAAGTTAAAGTAGTTCCATTAACCATGAGTGGGGGTGAGCCTACCAAATTTATTAAAGCACCATAAGAATCAACGGTATGGCTACCCAAGAAATTTCTGCCTACGATGGTGTCAAGAACATACCTATTCCAAGGGGAAATACCCACATAAAAATTGTGAAGTAAAACAGTAGTAGATTGCTTACCAGTAGATCTATTCTGAGCATTGCAAATTCTATACCAAGCATCTTTTAAGTTTTCTCCCTCATTTTGTTTAAAGTTAAGAACCTCGCTCTCGAGAGTAATGATCATAGCGATAGGACTAGCCATAAGGATAAGTAGACTAACCCACACAAGCAAACAGAAAGTAGGCAAAAGAAAGGGGCGAACGAAAAAGGCAAAATAAAGAAAGGCAAATACTTTTGTGAATTTTGTTTTAGAAGTGGGGGAGAGGAAAACGAGAGGCAAATGGAAAATAATGTAAATGCAAGAGATGAGTTTGCGATAAGTACTTGGTAGATATGCTTCACTTGAATACTCCCCGGCAACGGTGCCAGAAATTTTTCCTGCTACTTCTTGAGCTTACGTTTGTTTTTCCCTTGAAGAGGAAAGGGTAATGCAGCAAAGTAGAGATAAGTATTTCCCTCAGTTTGAGAACCAAGGTATCAATCCAGTAGGAGTATCAAGATGAGGCACCAAGGCACCTGCGCAAAGACAAACAAACTTGCACCCAACGCGATAAAGGGGTTGTCAATCCCTTTACGATTACTTGCAAAGTGAGATCTGATAGTGATAATAGGTAAATATAAATAAATAAATAAAAGTGCAGCAAGATATTTTTGATATTTTTGTATGTAGATCTGGATATATAATGTGTAAAATAGACCCGGAGGCCATAGTGTTCACTAGAGGCTTCTCTCACGATAGCAAGTATTACGGTGGGTGAACGAATTACTGTCGAGCACCTGATAGAATCGCGCAAAGTCATGACGATATCTAAGGCAATGATCATACATATAGGCATCACGTCCGAGACAAGTAGACCGATACTTTCTGCATCTACTACTATTACTCCACACATCGACTGCTATCCAGCATGCATCTAGTGTATTAAGTTCATAACAACAGAGTAACGTCTTAAGCAAGATGACATGATGTAGAGGGATAAATTCATGCAATATGATATAAACCCCATCTTTTTACCCTTGATGGCAACAACACGATGCGTGCCTCGCTACCCCTTCTGTCACTAGGTGAGGACACCGCACGGTATGAACACAAAACCAAGCACTTCTCCCATTGCAAGAATTATAGATCAAGTTCGCCAAACGAAACCCATAACTCGAAGAGAATTACAAGGATACGAAATCATGCATATAAGAAAACAGAGGAGACTCAAATAATATTCATAGATAATATGATCATAAATCCACGATTCATCGGATCTCGACAAACACACCGCAAAAGAAAGTTACATCGGATAGATCTCCATGAAGATCATGGAGAACTTCGTATTGAAGATCCAAGAAAGAGAAGAAGCCATCTAGCTACTAGCTATGGACCCGAAGGTCTGTGGTGAACTACTCACGTATCATCGGAGAGGCAATGGTGTTGATGAAGAAGCCCTCCGTGTCTGAATCCCCCTCCGGCAGGGCCCTAGAACGGTGCCCAGATGGGATCTCGCGGAAACAGAAGCTTGCGGCGGCGGAAAAGTATTTTCGTGGCTCTCTTTGTTGGTTTGGGGATTTTAGGGAATTTATAGGCGAAAGAGGTAGGGCAAAGGAGGCACGGGGGGCCCACGAGCCTAGGGGGCTCGTGGCCCTCTGCCTTGGTTCTCAAGTCTTCTGGATCCCTTATGTTATGGAAAAAATCATCCCGAAGGTTTTATTCCGTTTGGACTCCGTTCAATATTCTTATCTGAAAAAGGTCAAAAACACGGAAACACAGAAACTGGCACTGGGCACTGAGTTAATAGGTTAGTCCCAAAAATGATATAAAATAGCATATAAAACATCCCAAGTTGATAATATAGTAGCATGGAACAATAAAAAATTATAGATACGTTGGAGACGTATCAGAGCCACAGGATGAACTGGACGTGGCGGACAACATACCTCGCCAGAAAGAACACCCCAGAGACGGATGCCACACATGTGAATGCACATGAAGCCAATGAACACGATGTAGTTAGTACCATCGAAGATCACCGAAAAACGAGGGACAGCAACGTAGCCCGATGCAGTAGACATTTTTTTGGTCAACGACTGCGTGTAAGACCGATCCGATCTGGAGGGCAGAATTGAGCAGCTGGGCGACGGGATCCGATCTGGAAGGCGGAGGCGAGCAGGAGGAGGTCGCCTTTTGGACTTCGGCGATGGTTGTAGGCGTACGCCGTGGCATGGGTTGGCACGGCGCACAGGCACCAGATGGAACCCGACCACTCTGGCGGCCTCGATCCGGCTTGGCACGAGCGGTTCCTCTTCCGCGTGCATGAAGCCGCGCTCGCCGACGAACTGGAGCGGGGCCTGGAGCATGTCGATCTCACGGGAACGAGCGGGGCCTGCAGCGCTTCTATCCCTCGATCTCATGGGAACGAGCGAGGCCTGCAGCGCTTTAATCCACGGGAACCAACAACAGTTGGAGACGGCTTCGATCTGCACAGGAACAGGAAGGAGAAGGAGATCGAGGAAGACTTCGATCGGGAGCAGGAGGCAGGCGCTGGCACAAGATGACGAGGAGGAGCTGCTGCCTGACGGGAACGAGCCAGAGAGGAGAGCGGCGGCGTGGAGCGGATCAACAACACGAGTTGCGGCGTGCAAAAGTTAACCTAGCTCTAATACCATGTTAGGAATAAGCAACTTGTATTCCCATGAGGCCATTGGCCGGTATATATACATGTACAGGTGGTGGTCTATATGCAGGAAATCCCTTATATATTGGAATAAATACAAAAGGGTACATGACTTATATTATAACTCTAACAATTGCTAGGTATTTTGAAGACAATATGGGGTTCTTTGGTTCAGGATTTACTCAAGTTCTCTCTGTCTTGACTGGAGAACTCATACTCAATCTTCAGACACTTAGAAATTCCAGAGATGATATTTAGAAGTAAAACCATAAGTTCAGTTGTAAATATTATTGAATATGGGTTATTGATAGCACAATAACCGAGGATTTGCAAAAAAATATAATATCTTCTGTTGTACTGCTTTCTCTATGCATTGAACAAATATATTTTGTAGTGTGGGACTGTGGGTGTTATTGATTTGTACATTTTGTTGATGACTCAGGATTTGAATGAAATTTGACACCTACTGAAATCCTACTAAAATGTTACAATGGAACCATCCTAGCTGCAGAGTGTAGATCCCAATGCTGGAATGCGTAAGAATCGGGATTGGAGGCAAAACCTAAATTTATAGGGGGAAATAAGGTGTGGTGTCAGGAATAGAGTTACTGACGAACTGAATATAGTGACTAGCAACGAACTTTGGAGGCTAGAATTAGGTCGGAGAGTGGATATATTGCCCAGGAAAGGGGAAAATGAGTTGAGCACGCCACCGGCGGCCTAGGGTTTCACCCATACAAGATTTACATGCCTCTAAGGGCTGGAACTCGTGGCTTATATAGGCCAACAACGAAAGGAAAAGGAAAGGAAATAAAGCAGCTAAATAACGGTAGTAGGCTTGTCGGGTTTCCAACACCGACGCGGGCGCTGCGCTAGGCCATCGGATGCTGGATCGACGATCGCCACTCCACTTAACTCGAACCGGTATCCTCTTCTCTCAGCCGTCGGATGCGCCATCAACCAACCACGTCTCTTCCGACACAGAGAAACAGGGGAGGCCTCCTCGTGCCTGACAATCCCCCCTGTTAAGCGACAGCTTGCCCTCAAGCTGCAAAAGAAGGAAACACTTTCTGGATAAATGCTAAATCCTCCCAAGTTGCTTCCTCTACTGGCATGTTCACCCACTTGATCAACCATCTCACTACTGGAATACTGATATCCCCCTGAACTCTTGGCACCAACTTCCTGTCAAGAACAGCTTCAGGTTCCATCTTGATTATACCATCGGCCCCAACCAAAGGAAGATCCTTAGAAGGCAACTTGCAACTTGCAACCTTCAGGTAAGAGTAGTTTGTATGCATGAAGTCCCACTCTCTGAAGAACTCTGAATGGACCATAAAACTTGGAATGCAATTTCAAATGCCTGTGAAGACTGAGAGATGTATGCCTATATGGTTGCAACTTTAAATACACCATATCCCCTACTACAAACTCTCTCTCTTTTCTCTTCTTGTCAGCAAACCACTTCATTCTTTCCTGTGCTTTTATCAGGTTTTGTTTGATCACCTCGAATGCCAATTCCCTGTTTTGGAGCAAATTACCATAATCCACAAATATAGTATCAGGTAGTACAGATTCAGCCACCATAGGGGGAGGGAACCCATATAGAGCTTGGAATGGAGTCATTTGTAGGGCAGTATGGAAATTAGTGTTATACCACCACTCAGCTAAGGCTAACCAGCCATGCCATTTCTTTGGTTGCTGAAAACACATACATCTCAAGTAATTTTCTAGGCACTGGTTAACCGTCTTAGTTTGCCCATCAGATTGAGGATGATAACTAGTGCTCATGTGCAGTTTGATCTTCAGAGACTTGAATAGGTGCTACCACAGGTTGCTGGTGAATATTCTGTCTCTGTCAGTTACAATCACTACTGGCATGCCATGTAACTTAAATATTGTCTCACAAAATGCCCTAGCCACAGATTCCACAGTTATAGGATGTTTCATGCCCATGAAATGAGCATATTTAGTGAATCTGTCCACCAGCACCAAGATCAGATACTTGTTTTCGAAAATAGGTAAACCTTCCACAAAGTCCATACTAACATGAGCCCAAGCAAAATCAGGCACACAGAGTGGTTCTAACAGACCAGGGTAAGGACAGTGCTCAGCCTTGTTAATCGGACAAACTGGACAAGCTTTAACAAATGCAGTGACATCTTGCTTCAATCCTGGCCAATGAAATACCAAATTGATTCTCTGATAAGTAGCTCTTTCTCCAGAGTGGCCTCCCAACTCAGAGCTATGGAAGGTTTTCAACAGCTCCTGTCTGAGTGCAGTTGCATTTCCTACTACCACCTTATTTTTGAACCTCAGAATACCATTTCTGTAGGAATAAGAACCATTGTTCTCCTTGTCAACTGAACATTGAGTGATCCAGTCCTTAACTTTCTCATCCTGATTGTAACTTCTCACTACTTCCATGACCCAAGTTGGAGTAGTATTACTAACCACAAGCATGGAAGTCCAATGCTTCACTCTAGATAATGCATCTGCAACCTTGTTCTCCTTGCCCTTCTTATATTCAATAGTGAAATTATACCCCAACAACTTCAGCAGCAGCTTGTGCTGAATACCTTCAGTCAGTTTTTGCTCCCGTATATATTTCAGACTCTCTTGGTCTGTCCTGATGATTAAAGCAGTAGCCAGAAAATAATGTTTCCACTTTTTGACAGCTTCAATAATTTCCATAGCTTCCTTATCATAGGTGGATATAGCAGCAGCTCTAGGCCCAATTGATTTGCTCAAGTAAAAGATAGGCCTTCCTTCCTGCATCAACACAGCTCCTAACCCATATCCACAAGCATCAGCCTCTAGAACAAATGGCTTGGAGAAATCAGGTAAAATTAACACTGGAGAGTGAGTAATCTTGTCTTTTATTTCAGCCAATGCTATGTCCTGTTCATTGCTCCAATGAAAGGCATCTTTCTTCAAACAATCAAACAGAGGTCTGCAAATGACCCCATAACCCTTAATGAACCTTCTATAATAACCACTCAAACCCAAGAAGCTTCTTAGTTCAGTAATGTTTGTAGGAGCTGGCCATTCTTGGATTGCTCTAATCTTAGATGGATCAGTAGCTACACCTTCCTGGTTGATAATGTGACCCAAATATTCCACCTCAGTCTGGCCAAAAGAGCACTTTTCCCTTCTAGCATATAACTTGTTTTCTTGTAAGATATCAAACACTTGAGTAAGATGGTCCTTATGTTCCTCCAAGGACTTGCTAAACACCAGGATATCATCAAAGAATGTTACCACAAATTTCAGCATTCCAAAAAGGAAATTCATCAAAGCTTGGAAACTAGGTGGGCCATTTGTCAAGCCAAAGGACATAACTAGGTACTCAAACAGGCCCATGTGAGTAACAAAAGATGTCTTATGTATATCCTCTTCTGCCATTCTTATCTGGTGGTACCCATTTCTAAGATCAATTTTAGAAAAGAATTTGGCACCTTTCAACTGATCCAATAGATCCTCAATAATTGGAATTGGATATTTTTTTTGACTGTAATAGCATTCAGTTTTCTGTAGTCTGTGCACAACCTCCAAGAACCATCTTTCTTTTTGACTAATAGCATAGGTGAGGAAAAGGGGCTAGTACTAGGCCTGATAACTCCATATTTCAACAATTCCTTGATAATCTTTTCCAAAATTTCCTTTTGATGATGAGGCATTCTGTAGGGCCTCTGATTAACCACCTTTGCTCCCTCTATCAGAGGAATTCTGTGGTCACAAGGCCTATTGGGAGGCAATGCAGTAGGTTCGTGAAATAGCTGCTCATAACTATTCAGCAATGACTGTAATTCTTTAGGTAGCTTCTTAGATGTGCTACTAACTTCCATAGCAGAAGCAGTAAACAACACAAAACCACATATAGCATGTTCCATCAGTTTATCACTAAAATCCTTAGCCTCTTCACGTTGTGCTTGTGGAACTGTCTCATCAGAGAAAGTGACCAACTGTCCATCCAATGCAGATACCTTCATTTCCATTTTGATAAAATCCATGTGCACTGGGCTATATTTCTTCAACCAGTCCACTCCCAATATCATAGCATACCCCTTCAATTGTAACACTCTGGAACTATCACTGAACTGCTGGCCTTGAATTTCATATAAGCAATCCTGCACCATAAATTCACTCCACAACATCTCTCCACTTGCTACAGCTACCTTTACCCTAGGAGTAGGCTTTGTTTTGACTAACATTTTGGTTGCCATCTCTGGGGACACTAATGTGGAAGTACTGCCACTATCCACTAGTGTTGTTGCAGAGGTGTTACCTATCTTAACTGTCAGAATAAAGGTATTCTTCATAGCTCCAAATCCCATAGTTGCATGCATAGACACTTGCAAAATGGCATCAGCTGGAATTTGATCCAAGTTTTCTAACTCTAGATCAGCAAAATCAGTGACATGGATAGTTTCAGGCACCTCTTCTTCATGAGCTTGCAAAGCTTGTACTTGTGCTCTTTGGCTCATCTTGCAAACTTGCGTATGGCCTGGCACCCAAGGCTCCCTGCATTTCTAGCACACTTGGTTCTGTTTGGCCTGCTGTATTACCAAGTTTCTGTTTTGTCCTACAGAAGCCCCTTCAACCTTAGGTTGCTCAAACAGGACCTGCCTTCTTGGTTGAGGAATATAAGGCTTAGTTTGCACCACCTGCACTGAAGGTTGAGCCTTTTTCATTCTTCTAGCATACCAAATAGCAGTTTGCATATCCTTAGGTTTGAAGCATTCCACATGGCTCTTTATATAAGTACTAAGGCCAGATACAAAGCTAGTCACATAGTAACTATGAGGAATTCCAGGGTTTTCCCTTCTCATAATATTCATTAAATGCTCAAACTGCTCCACATACCCAGCCAAGGATGAAGTCTGATGCATAGCATGGAATGAACTCACAATGTCACAAGATGAATCCATAGCAAACCTCTCAAATAAATAAGAGCAGAATTTGTGCCAGGGTACATTACTAGGAGCAAAACCAGTACCTCTCCACCATTGAACTGCAGGGCCTTTCAAGTAAGAAACTGCTAATTCTGTCCTATGTTCAATTGGTGTTCTAGCAGCAGCAAAGTACTGATCCAGATTCTGTATCCATGCTTCAGGATCCAGTCCTTCAAACTCAACAATATTCAGCTTTGCATGTTTAACTGTTAGGACAGGCATTCTATTGTCTGTAGGAGAATACTGCATGTGTCTCTGTCCATCTGGCCACTCCTCCACTGCACCCATTTCCACCTGTTGCACTTGCAGCTGTTGTTGTTGTCCAGTAACCTGATTAGCCTCCATCTTGTTGTTAGTAAAATTGGGATGCCTGTATAGTGCCTGATTAGCCTCCATCTTGTTGTTAGTAAAATTGGGATGCATGTATAGTGCCTTGACAGTACCATCCAAATTGAGCTCCTTTCCAGTGTGATCTCTCAGCACTCCTGAACCTACTGCTAACACCGCCTCTTTCTCTTGGCCATGTACTAAGGGTGGTGTGAAATTGTGCAATAGCTTTGGTCTACCTGCAGGAACCACAGGGGAATGCACCTATTCAACCTTTTACTGGGGCACTACCGTGCTCAGAACGGTCAACTTGACCTTCTTCAGAACCATGATCCAGCAACAGCTTCCTAAAGTTCTCCTGAATTTTATCAAAGTTGTGCTTTGCATAGTGACAAAAAATTTGTTAACCATCGCACGAAACTCCTTCCTATCTTCCTCTTTACTGTTCTGCAAGGTTTTGACATCCAACTCTAACGACGCTAGCTACAGATCTGCTGTAAGCACAGAATCTGCTTGCCCTGCCATCATACCTCAAGAACAAGGTGGGTGGTGGGATTTATCTGAGTACCTTGAATAGGATCTAGCTCCTCCAACCTTCCGCCGATCTGGATCTGATGCGGAACCTCCACCAGCTTCCCTTGTACTCCTTTCTTCTAGCCGAAAATCGACTGCCTCTGATACCAATTGTCAGGAACAAAGTTACTGACGAACTGAATATAGTGACTAGCAACGAACTTTGGAGGCTCGAATTAGGTCGGAGAGTGGATATATTGCCCAACAAAGGGGGAAAATGAGTTGAGCACGCCGGCGGCGGCCTAGGGTTTCAACCATACAAGATTTACATGCCTCTAAGGGCTGGAACTCGTGGCTTATATAGGCCAACAACAAAAGGAAAAGAAAGGAAATAAAGCAGCTAAATAACGGTAGTGGGCTTGTTAGATTTCCAACAGCGACGCGGGCGCTGCGCTAGGCCGTCGGATGCTGGATCGACGATCGCCACTCCACTTAACTCGAACCGGTATCCTCTTCGCTCAACCGTCGGATGCGCCATCAACCAACCACGTCTCTTCCGACACAGAGAAACAGGGGAGGCCTCCTCGTGCCTGACATTTGGCTACCTGGACTGGTTGCAGAGTTAATTGTGAAGCTAATGATTCGGAAGACCTAGCATCATTTGCTCCACTGGCAATAAAAGACAAAGGTATATTAGGATCGGCAAAAGAAAATTGGATAATTGAACCACTCTACTTGACTTAACAATAAATGAAACCAAGCTGCTCACCCAGTTGCAGTTTTCCCTGTTAAGGATGTGTCACAGCTTGCTTGAATGGCTTCCTCACAGCCTGTAATAATGACTTCTTTAACATGCTTGCTGTAATGACTTGAATTCCTGATAAACGGATGGTTCAACAACTGGCTTGCGCTTGGCCTCACTGCTAGATCCCTCTTGAAACAGCATTCCAGAAAATCCTTTGCCTCATGTGATAAATTGTCAGGAAGCGGTGGGTCCTTATTCAAAACCTTGAACATTGCAGCAGGCTGTAGTAGGAAAAAGTTTTCTTAGAAGTAGTAGCTTTTTCGTACAACTTTATGGTGTTGATAACCAGACTACAAGTTACCAACGATCAATAACTCGTGATAACTCCTGCGGTTACCTTCCACGCCTATTTATGTGTGCATATGAACATATGTCCATATTAGGCTTCCCCTGACAATTCATTAATTGAACATAACACTATTATAGCTTATTATTAGGCCCTCTAGGCTGATATTTATGTTCCATCTCTGACAAGAGATTATGAGAACGAAAACTCTGACAAGAGATTATGAGAACGAAAATTCTGACAAGAGATTAGGTAAATGATTCCCTAAGGCTGACTGACGGAACACTCGGCCGGCCGCTCGGGCGCCCTCCGATCACATTGTCCAATTCATACTGGATCACACCCTGCGCTATGCCATGCAGCTGCTGGGGCCACGCACTGCCACACCTATCTCATCTACTCGCGAGGGCTCTCATCCACTCATTTTCGGCCCTCTCTCGTTTTCTTGAGTTAATTGCACAGAAGTACCACAATTGGGACATTACGTGCAGATTCATACTCATTTTCAGCAGAAGAAAATTAGAATTTTTAAATTTGTTGATGACTATTTTTTCGGATTTAACTGTTCATGGCAGGAGCATTTGAACTCGGAATTAGAATGACACGGTGCTGATTCTGATGGTCATCATGTGTACCCAAACAAACATTCAATTAGCTTAAGCACTTCATTTTATACTCCCTCCGATCCAAATTAATTGTCGCTGCTTCAATACAACTTTAGTAGAAAGTTTACTACAGTTGTACTAAAGCTGCGACAATTAATTTGGGTCGTAGGGAGTATTATTTTCTCTATGCCACGCAGACTAGTCATGAAATGCATGCTGATAAGCTTACTGTAAATCGAAAGGCTCCAAGTTATTACCCCTTCAAGACCGCTCCAAGGAGGTTTTCCATTGAACATCTCGATAATGGTGCAACCAAGACTCCAGATATCAACAGCAAGATCATAGCCCATGTCTTTAACAAGTGAAGCCCGAACCATCTGCAAAAGAAGAAACAAAGTAAGCTTCAATAAGCATAAAGGTGCAACCAAGAGAATTTATAGACCCAAGCATGCAACTCAAATATGAATAATAATAAAAACATGAATTGCTGGATAATATAATGGCTTGTTTGTAACATGAAAATTGGAGGTCCATTAGGTACCTAAACTGAAGACAATGCCATTAAAGTTGTTCAGATCATACATATGTCATACTAAACCTGAGTAATTCCAAAAAAGTAGTCACTTAACTGTTCTTACTAAGAAATAACAACTCCTAGTCCCATCAAGTGAAAAACAGATCTTGTTTCTTTTGTTAAACTAATCGTGTTGGACACTGTAACAGTCACATGCTTTATAATATGTACCTTTTCTTCGCAAGGTATTAAATATTACAAGACCACAAAGGATGAAGTCGGATAATTGCAATCCACATGAAGAGAAAGTGAGCTTGACCATCCATGTACAGAAAAGTATGATGTTTACAAAGAGTAGAAAAAATTGCACCCACATGGACTTCAACTTTAAAGCTCTAAGGCGTAATATGATATTTGAAGTTGATAACACGAGAACTTAGTAGTAATGCAAGGAATATATGTGCGCACCTCTGGGGCCATCCAATATGGTGTTCCCTTCAATGAAAGATTAGGGAGCACAGTGCATAACTGATAACAAGTGGCAATAGTATCAACACTAGATAAGAGAGGATGTATAGAAAATGTTTCCAACTATTTTAACTTTAAGCTTGTCTAGCAAGAGTTGGAGTCCCCATTCTCTTACCAAAGTTACTCTAGATAACATAATAGCAATAAAAAAGAAAACATACACAGTTCAGTTACTAGCAACACACAAAATATTCTCATAAAAGACTCTGCACAGAACAGAGACAACTCAACAGGATCACTAATAAACAACACACAGCAGCTGAGATATGAGCGGGGTACAGAGAACTGGGCTGTAGTGTTAGTAAAGCAACTTATCTGTATTGAAGGCCCAAGGGGCATATATATATTACACATGACTTGAGGTGCAAGGAAAGTAAACATAGACTAATAAGGACTCCTGGACTAATACTAATAGACTAATAAGGAGTTCTAGACTAATACTAATACTTCCTAACACCCCCCTCAAATGCAAAACGTATGCAATAGCATTGCATTTGAAGAAGTGTAATACTAAAAAAAATGATAATCCAAATACGCGTCTTGAGAGTGTCATCGTAGCATGAAGAGTCTTCAAAACTTGTCGAGTCGCCGAAGGAGCTAACGAAGAGATGGCACATCAGAGGTAGACACCGCATCACTTGAAGATACAGGAGAAGATGGGTTGTCAAAAGAAGATGGCACATCAGAGGAAGACACCGAAGAGATGGCACATCAGAGGAAGACACCGCATCACTTGAAGATACAAGATAAGTATCAAGAGAAGATGAGTTGTCAAAAGAAGATGGCACATCAAGAGAATAAAGCATTGGCGGAAAATCATAGTCCACGACAACCATCGGCGAAAGAAGCTCGACGGATAAGGCACGATGGACGTAGATCAACAATGCAAAAGAAGTCCAGACAATCCTATAGAAAACAACAAGGGCAAGTAGGCCTCAAAAGTTGCATAGAAAGGATCAGGACCGGAGAAAGGCTGATGGACTAAGGTATGATGGACTCGCATGGCATGAGAAAACACAAAATATCAACGGATTTGGTGGACGCAGCGGAAAACAAGGAAGCTAAAAGCTAGGAAGCATACACGACATAAAGATGCAAAATCCATCGTATATGCAGAAGATGTTGTACTTTTTTTTAAAGCTAAGCTGCGAAGTAGCAGCAGAAAGTAGCTAGCAGTAGCAGCACGTAAGCAGCTAGCAACAGGTAGCACCACGTAGCAGCAGGCAACACCAGGTGGTAGCGAGTAGCAGCTAGCACCAGCAGGCACCATGGGGTGCAGCGGGAACAGAGTATGCAGATGGAACGGACGGGCGGAAGACTGGTGGCGACAGTAGTAGATGCATGGGCGGGTTGACGAAGCCTGAAGGGGCGGCGGGCGTTGACCTGGATGAAGGAGCCCCCAGCAGATGGGATCTCGGTGGTGAGCTCCGCGTAGCAGAAGGACGAGAGCAGAGCGGAGAAGCCCGCGGCGGCGTAGGCGAGCGGGATGGCGGGGCCGGCGTCGAAGCTGGCCTCCTGGCCGGTGAGCACGAAGACGCCGGAGCCGACGACAGAGCCGAATCCGAGGAAGGCAAGGTCGAGGAAGAGGTCGTTGCAGGACTCGACGACGTACGTGGCCGTAATGCCTATCGGGATATGGACGGAAGGGATCCACTGAGGAGGAAAGCGATCCCCGATGCAGTCCGTCTTGCGCCAAGCGGGCGGCTCTAAGAAATCCATCCGATAGACGTGGAGCTCCCCTGGTCGGTCGACGCAGAATCCGTGGAAGGCGATATGGACGCTCAGCCCGCTGCCGTCGGGATTCGAGGATCCGTCCAGGAGACCAGCCACGGAGTCCTGTAGCTCGAGGCTGGACTGCACGCCTAGGACGCGGAGGATCTCTTCCAGGGTCTTCCCATCGGCGCCGGCGGCCAGGAGCGCCAGGACGGCATGGATGGAGATCGGCCCCTGCTCAGCAGATCGATCACGGTAGGAAAGAATCGATCTGTTCGATCGAAGGAGAGGTGGGAAAAAAACTATCAAGCGTGAGTTGCGGGACGCGGAGGAGACCTAAACCTAGGCTCTAATACCATGTTAGGAAAGCAACTTATCTGTATTGAAGGCCCAAGGGACATATATATATTACACATGACTTGAGGTGCAAGGAAAGTAAACATAGACTAATAAGGACTCCTAGACTAATACTAATAGACTAATAAGGACTCCTAGACTAATACTAATACTTCCTAACAGCTGTCATGGGTATTTTCCTGACAATATTGTAGGGTATGAAAGTAGGGGCACCGTGTGTACTTTTGTGAATTCCTACATTAGTGAGCTGGGCCAGCTAGCAATTCCAGAGACTAGGCAAGCTCGAGTGGGACACGACAGGATGATTCCCAGCGATGGATACCACCCCCTGATGGTTGTAGTAAAAATTAATGTTGATGGGGCAGTGGCGCGACATAGAGATGGAGGTGCAGTAGAAGCTATATGACGTGATCATACCGGACTATATTTGGGATCTTCTGTTGTTGTCTATCGAGGCATAAGCAATCCTGTGATCTTGGAGACATACACATGCAGGGAAGTGTTGGCATTAGCGGAAGACCTCCATGTAAAAGAGATGAAGGTGGCATCGGATTGTCCAGGTGTGGTGAATGATATCAACCAGGGGACAGGAGGTCCTCACTCGGCCATCATACATGAAATAATAGGATATAGAACTAGTTTTCCTTTATGTTTTTTTGTTCATGAACGTAGGAAGCACAACTTTGAGGCTCATAATCTCACCAAGCTTGCGTGTAATCTAGGTATAGATAGACATGTTTGGTTGGGCAATCCTCATGACCCAAATCTTGTACCTATGGTTTTGCTATCAATCAATAAAGTGGCGAGATTTCTCAGAAAAAAGTACTAGTAACTGCAATATTTAACAAGATATACCAACGTTGGATAACGGCATTATTCAATGCATCATGGTGATCGTGGGTGTCTCTTGGCGCAGCCGACTGTAGGACATCCAACTGCTACCCAGCCGGGGGGGGGGGGGCGAACGGTGCCTGCTCAATTGGAGGGGTGGAATCCATATGTAGACACATAGTCCGTCGGCCAAAAACACCTTGGTTGATGACCTATTGGGTTGTAATCTTGATGGGCCTAGGCCTTTGGCTGGCCCATTCTTATACGTGGGCCTACCCCGTAAGTATTCCCGTGTCAGTAGCCATCGAGTCCGTCAGGGTCTCGCTGCAGAATCCAACTGCACCGCGACGGAGAAGATTCTGACTGGTCGCTGAACTCAAAGTGCAACTTGTTTGCCCGCTGAGAGACCTTGGTGGAACCGTTGGTCAAACCCCCTCCTCAAGAACCAAGTTTGCGCAGTCGAATATTTGGATTTCATGAGAAATCCAACCAATGCCATGGAAGATACCACGAGCACCCGTCGCTCTGCATATAGAACTGATCTTTAACAAGTGTCACTTCACTCGGTTTTTCTTTGAGTGTGGTGTACCCGAATTTTCATCATGTCGTGTGGACGGGCTTTCTAGCTTGGGACTAACCCTGACAGCCGAATCAATGTGTCCCTTCATTCAGCCGACTGGTCAATTCTGTTAGGAATAAGCAACTTGTATTCCCATGAGGCCATAGGCCGATATATATACATGTACATGTGATGGACTATATGCAAGAAACCCCTTATATATAGGGATAAATACAAAAGGGTACACGGCTATATAATATATACTCTAACACCCCCCTCAAACTCATGGTGGATGAACAACACTGAGTTTGGAGACATAGAAGCCATGCTGTGCTCTAGTCTGGGCCTTCGTCAGAAAATCCGCCAAACGTAACTCGGAAGGCACATACTGAAGAGCAATAACCTGATCCTGCACACCAGCGTGCACATAGAAAGCATCAACACCAATATGCTTGGTGAGCTCATGTTTCACAGCATCGCGCGCAATGCTAATAGCACCTGTACTGTCAGAGAAGAGCAGAGTCGGTGTAGTGACAGAAACACCAAAATCCTGAAGTAACCGCCGTAACCAAGTCACCTCTGCCGTCAAAACAGCCATCGCTCGCAACTCAGCCTCTGCACTCGAACGTGAAACTGCAATCTATTTCTTCGTCTTCCAGGTAATGAGAGAATCACCAAGAAAAACACACTAAGCAGAAAGTGAACGGCGATCTGAAGGATCACTAGCCCACGTAGCATCCGAATAGGCCTGAAGCTGTAAAGAACTGGAGCGAGGAAAGAATAGACGGTGAGAGGTCGTGCCCCGAAGATATCGAAGAACACGAAGGAGATGACTATAGTGAACCGAGGTGGGAGGGGAGACGAACTGACTCAGAATATGAACCGGATAAGAGATATCCGGACGAGTGACAGCTAGATAGACAAGACTGCCAACAAGGTGACGATAACGCGTCGGGTCAGGCAGGGGATCACCATCAGTATCACGGAGGTGAACATTGAGCTCCACGCGAGTCTCAACAGTGTGCTCATCAATAAGAGCAGCACGAGCAAGAAAATCCTGGATATACTTTTCCTGGGATATAAAAAATCCATCAGAGGTAGAAGAGACTTCAATCCCGAGAAAGTAGCGAAGAGGTCCAAGATCAGACATAAGAAACTGCTCGCTAAGACGGGCCTTTACAAAGGCAATATACTCGGGATCATCCCCGGTGATGATCATGTCATCAACATAGAGAAGAAGAGTCCGACCACGAGGAGAAAGGTGAATAAACAATGCTGGATCATGAGCACTTGCTGAAAAACCAGGGACAGTCACCACAGACGCAAAATGCTCAAACCAGGCGCGGGGGGCTTGCTTAAGGCCATAAAGAGAGCGACGAAGACGACATACCATGCCATCATGAACAGAATACCCAGGTGGTGGCTGCATGTACACCTCTTCACCCAGCTCACCATTAAGAAAGGCATTCTTAACATCAAGCTAAGATATAGACTAGTGGCGTGCAGAGGCCACGGCAAGAAGTGTACGAACAGTGGTCATATGGGCCACAGGAGCAAAAGTCTCGTCGTAATCACGACCATGCTACTTCTAAAAACCACGAGCCACAAGACGAGTTTTATAACGCTCAAGAGAACCATCAGAGCGAGTCTTAACCTTGTAGACCCACTTACAAGTGATGGGACGGACTCCGAGAGGAAGGGAAACAAGATCCCACGTACCAGTGCGTTCAAGAGCAGCAATCTCCTCTGCCATCGCAAACTGTCATTCAGGATGAACAACAACCTGACGATAAGAAGTCGATTCAAGAACAGCAGCACCAGCGGTGGGAAATCCAAAACGATGAACAGGCGGACGAGGACGAGAACGCATGCCATAGGTAGGCTGAGACGAGGATGACGACACATCCACAGAGGCATCCACAGGACGTGAATGACGAGTGTAACACTGAGGAAAAGATGGAATAATGCAAGGAGGAATCGCCAAGGTAGAATCGGGGGGTGGCGACGAAGAAGTCACCGGAGATGAAGGTGCGGAATCTGGTGACATGCTAGGCGAGGAGACCGTGGAAGATGGTGGCGGCAAATCGACAAGAGGTGGAGAAGCAGAGGGAGCGGAACGAATAGACAAAGGCTCGATGGGGGTGATAGGTGTGTCAGGAAAAGTGAGGAAAGAGATATCCTCCACTGAAAAGGTCGAGGAAGATGGGCGTGGGTAGAAGGGACGAGACTCATCGAAAGTGACATCCCGAGAGATACACATCCGACGACCGATAGGATCCCAACAACGATAGCCCTTATGCTCATCACTATAGCCTAAGAAGACACACTCAACAGACTGAGAGGTCAGTTTGGTGCGTTCGCAAAGGGCAAGAAGAACATAGCAAACACAACCAAACAAGCGAAGCATCGAATAATCAGGAGAACGATCAAAAAGACACTCGAAAGGAACACCACCCTGTAGAGCAGCGGAAGGCTGAAGATTGATGAGATAGGTGGAGGTGGAGACGGCCTCAGCCCAAAAATGAGGGGGGAGAGAGGCAGCAATCATCAATGCACGAGCCGTCTCAAGAAGATGACGATGCTTTTGCTTAGCCACGCCATTCTGAGCGTGAGCACCAGGACAAGAGAATTGAGAGAGTCCCTTGCTCAGCAAGAACACCACGCAACATCTTAGAGATATACTCGCCAGCGGAGTCAGCACGAAACACACGAATGGGCGAAGAGATATGAGTATGAACCATGGTAGCAAAACGCTTATAAATAGACAACACCTCACTACGAGAAGTCATGAAATAAAGCCATGTGTAACGAGAGAAGTCATCTATGAAAATAATATAGTATTTATCACCCCCTTTCGAAGCGAAGGGAGCCGAACCCCGTACATCAGAATGGACTAAATCAAACGGACGCTTAGACACTGACTCACTATGTGAATATGGTAACTGAATCTGCTTGCCAAGACGACAACCCTGACACTCTAAAGAGACATCTCCTGAGACAGGCCCCAGAAGACCTCGAAGAACTAAAGACAACAAACGAGAACCACACAGATGACCAAGTCGATGATGCCACTGCTCGAAGGAACTAGTAGCGAAGGCGACCGAAGCGGAAGAACTGGCGATAGTGGTGGCAGCGGAAGGAACATGAAGCCAGTCCAACTCCCAAAGACTCTGAGAATCACGGCGGCGAGGGCCAGTCCCAACCAGAGTGTGCGTGCGACGGTCCTGGACAGAACAAGAGTCAACGTCAAGCATGACGCGACAACCAGAATCAGTAAGTTGACCAGCAGAAAACAGATTCATCATAAGTCGAGGAACATGAGCAACATCAGGAACATAATAAGGAGTGGTAAGAGTGCCTCTACTAACGACAGGAAGGGGAGTACCATCAGCGGTGAGGACATGAACAGGAGAATGAAGCGAGCGAAGAGAGGACAGAGTGGAAGAATGAGAAGACATATGAAAAGAAGCTCCAGAGTCCAGAACCCATGGGGATGTACCTGACTGTGTAGAAGGTGGTTGCTCAGTGCGGGAAGCATCAGTCACAGAACCAACAGTACCCGTCGAGAAAGAACCTGAAGCAGCGAGCAGACGCTTAAGTCTCAGAATATCCTGCTCAGTCAAAGCGATGGCTGAAGCTGTTGAGGTAGATGACGAAGTCCCGGAAGATGATGATCGCGCCTTGCGCAGGTGTTTCCGCTTCTGGAAGCACTGGGACTCAATATGACCATCATTGTTGCAGTAGCCGCAATGTGAACGGGGGCGACCTGAGCTTCCAGAAGGAGTGGGCAAGAGCGGCGGAGCACTCGAGCGAGAAGGGGTCGGTGCAGTAGGTGGCGTAGAAGGAGCCCGAATAGCGAGCACAGAGGGAACCTCTAGTAAACGAACACCACGTAAGCGAGTCTCCTCAGCACGAATCTCAGAGAGTGCCTCCATGAGAAAAATACGGCCACGAGCAAACAACTGAGCACGTCGGGGCTCAAACTCCTTACGGAGCCTAGACAGGAACTCGTAGACGCGATAAAACTCCAAATCAGCATGGACAGCCTGGCAACAGGGGCAATTAGGACAACCAGCACTGCGGAGAGAATCAAGCTGGCTCCAGATAGCAGAACTCTGTGCATAGAAGTCATCAACAGTAGAGTCACCCTGCTGAAGAGCATGCTCCTGACAGACCACAGAGAGGTATGAGGCATCACCAGAGGGCTCATAGCGCTGACGAAGACGGGTCCACATCTCAAATATAGTAGGAAGACCCAGAAACTCAGAAGCAAACTGAGGCAGAACACTAGCAGTGAGAACAGCTGCAGCACGAGCATCATCATCAAGCCACTGGGTGTAAACAGACAGAGCACCATGATACGTGTGAAGAGCCTCCTCATAAGCCAAAAACTTCTCATCGTAAGCACGATCAGCAGCCTCATCAGCAAGCTTAGCCGCATCCTTTGCGGCCTGAGTAGCATCCGCAGGAAGAACTGGTGGAGTCGGCGGAGTAGGGGCGACTGGAGGAACCGGACGTGGCGGACAGCAGACCTCGCCAGAAAGAACACCCCATAGGCGGATGCCACGCATATGCATGCGCATGAAGCCAACGAACTCGGTGTAGTTAGAGCTATCAAAAATCACCGGGCAACGAGGAACATCAACATAACCCGATGCAGTAGACATTTTTTTTACTCAGCAGAGATCGAGACAGACCAGCAGCAACGAGGAACTAGCAGAATCTGACAAGATCCAACGAAATCAGGCGAGATCCGGCGAGATTGGGGCAACCAGCAGTTGGATCGGGACCCTTGGGCGGCTCGAGGTGAAGCGGATCGGGGCGGCTGGTGGCGGATGAATCGGAGGCGGCGGCGGCTGGAGGTGGCGGGATCCGGCGACTGGAGGCGGCGACGACTGTAGGCGGCGACGACTGTAGGCGGCGGCGGCAAGAGGTGGCGGCGGCTGGAGGCGACGGGGGATCCGACGGGGCAGCCACGGGAGGATCCGGCAACAGGGGTTGCGGCGGGCGTTCGATCCGGCGACACAGCAGTAGCAGGACGAGAACGGGAGCTGCAACAAGATCGGGAGCAGCAGCAGGAGGAGATTGGGAGCAGCAGCGAGATCGGGTAGGAGCAACGAGACGAACGGCGGCTGCGTGGAGGAGGATCGGAGCACGAGTTGCCTTGGTATGCGTTGTGTTACTCATAGTATGAGTAACTAGCTAAGTTACTCAATTTCTCTCTCTTCACATTAATTAGTTGCCAAATCACATTTTTTGCTTAGGTGCCATCTGTGTTACTACCTATGTTACTCTTATTGTAGGTAGTCTAACACCGCATGTCGTTGGCAGGGGGTGGTCCAGTCCCCTTGCCATAAATAGAGGTGGTGGGAGAGATTAGCCCATTCTCTCCACTTCTCCGCCTTTCCCCACGACGCTTTGGGAGCAACCGCTTGTGAGCGGGTCCATCGCCTCAAGCTCCAAGTCTCCAGCTACAGCCCCTTGTGTAGATGTCCACGACGAAGAAGCTCGAGTGGGCTAAGGCTATCGGCTCCTCCGCAGTCGTCGAGGAGCACACCGCTGCGCCCTATGACGAGCGAGAGCGCAACGATTGGTTGTCCTAGGTGGTGACCGAGTGCGTCGTGCAGTTCAACACCCATGACGGGCAAGTTCCTACCGACGGCTGGCGGGTGCCGGACCCCAACGAGTCGGAGCCCGCCCCTCGAGCAAATGAGCGGGTGATCCTCGCCGATCTTGTCAAGCCAAGTTTGTCTTTGCCTATCCAGTCCTTTCTTCATGAGGTTTTGTCTTACTTTCGTTCCCAGCTCCGCCATCTCAGGCCCAATGGGGTGGCGCATCTCTCGTGCTTCGTCACGCTGTGCGAGGGTTTTGTCGGCATCCCACCAAATTGGGTGCTCTTCAAGCATATCTTTTATCTCAAGCCCCAAATGGTGGAGAAGAACGTCAAGGAGATCTGCGGTGGACTCGGGACCCAGGCGAAAAAGAGCTCGGGCTACTTCAACCTGAAGTGGCTTGACACAGTGAAGAACTGGCAGTTGACCTGATTCTACTGTGTTGGGCCTTCCACCGCGGCTGGACCGGCTGGATCGTTGCCGTACACGAACTCCGTCACCAAGTGGCTTTTCGGGTAGCCCTTCAAACTCACGAAGGGGGAGCACACTAAGGTGAAGATCCTGATGGCGCAGATCAGCGCGCTCTCAGATCACGATTTGACCAACAACGACCTCGTGGCCACCTAGGTCAGTTGGAGGATTCAGCCGTTCCAAGCTCGCATGAGGGGCATGTGGATGTAGTAGGGCTCTGCCGGTCAGACAAGGACCACACCGCTCCGACTGTTTGATGAGGTCTTTGAGACCCAAATGAAGCGGCTCACGCGGGTTCGTAGCAACCTCCACCGAGACCGCTCAATGAAGCCCCTTGGCGTCGGCCAGATCCCCATGGGGGTAGGTATTATTCACTCAGTTTTGTTCACAGTCGAATATATGGTTTGGTAGCAATAATCTTCTATCAGTTTTCAAGCCGAGAAAGCGGGCAGATCCTTCTCTCAGCATAAATCTTTTGAAAATGACAGAGGAGGAAAGCCGACTGGACGGCGGAAGGCGAGCGGCCTAGTGAACTCTAATAAGGAGGAAGACACGGAGGTGGAGGATATAGCTTCCTTCCCCTAGTCTGCTCAGCCTCGGAGGCGTCGGAGGTAAGATGAGCGTGCCACCAGCCCTGGTGTGGAGATCCACCAGAAATCCCCATGAGTCCCACTACCGTTCGCAGCGCACCCCAATTGAAGAACATTCCCAAGTCCGATTGGCAACCTTTAGTGCATATTTTGTTCTTTTTTGTCTGGTTGAATTTAGTTGAAGTCTTGACATTTGACTCTCCATTGATGCACTAAGCAAAAGTCCAGCTTTGCTGGCAGTCGGTTCGACTCTTTAGGGTTTCTTTTGCAGATGATATCACGTGGCGATCCTTAAACTACATGGACTTATCACAATGTACTCATTGACTGATTGACTAGATGATATCAGCACGATGTATGCATTGACTGGCTGATCAAATAGTATCATGTAACCATCCTTGAACTTCATGGACTCAGCTTTTGCAGTCGGTGAACTGTGGTTTGGTCATCGCTCGTGGGAGCTCATATGCTTACTATTGTTTACTGCCAATACACAGGTGTATAACATCCTAAGTGAGGAAATCAATCATTAGGAGTTCGCCAGGGTGACCTTTTGTCCAATGATGTTTTGTCTTCTTGATGGAGGTCCTTCATCGTTTGACCGAAATGGTAGCGACGCAAGGTTTGCTCGCTGTGTCGCTTTATGCTGACGATGCGATGGACTTCCTGAAGCCAACTCGCAAAGATCGCGAACTGATGCCACAACCGCTTCATACTTCCGGTTATGCCTCTAGACTCCACACCAATATTGTTCAGATCCTCACAGACCAACTTGCCTGCCCTCTCAAGGAATATCAGATTCAATATGTTCCACTTTCAATTTGGAAACTCTAACACGCTGATTATCAACCTCTCAATAAAATGGACGATAAGCTTGCCAAATGGAAAACTGGTATGACCACTAAGAGCGGATGGCTAGTGATGGTTAAATATGTCTCTCCAGAGCTGTTGTTCACACCATGCTACCTACAGATATGCCCAACTAGGTGAATACTGCAGAGCAATTGATAAGAAACAGTGAAGCTTCTTCTCGAAAGGGCGTTGAGAGACAAATCGTGGCCACTGCGTTGTGGCATGGAGAGATGGTTGTGAATAAATCGAGGTCGGGGACCTTGGGATCAAAGATATTAAGAGAATGAACTGGGCATTGCAGACAAGATGGTCATGGCTGCAGCACACTGATGAATCTTGGTCGTAATCGAAGTTAACAAGCACACAACTGGTCTGGTTCATGCAGCTACAAAGGTGGACGTGGCAATGGGAAGCGCGCAAGATTTTGATCAGACCAATAGATTTACTAATAGTGATTGTTGATATTGCCCCTATGGTGATCGTGTCAGTTGTGTCGAGGGCTACCAATAGCAGAACCATATGCAAGGAGCTGGGCGACAGAGGTTGGATCGATGAACCTCAGGAGCCCTAAACATGCAAGGAGCCGTTATATTTACCCACACTTGGTTGGGTGATCGATGTCCAATCCTTGTCCCTTGGAATCGAAGATCAACTAACCTGGAAGCTCTCGGCACCCGTTCAATACATTGTAGAATGGGGATGAAAAAGGAGCGAAAATGGACGGAACAAAATAATGTCAAATTTGTTTCCATGTTTTTAATAGAAGCAGAATCGAATATGGAAATTTCATAAAAGAATATGAAAACAAATCGACATAGCCGGTCCCAAGTCCTGGTAAAGGAGGAGGTTTGTGATAGGCTTGGCGAGCCAACGTCAAAACTCAGCCACTCTTACGTGTTTGAAATATGCCATGGAGGTAATAATAAAGTGGTTATTATTATATTTCCTTCTTCATGATAATTGTTTATTATCCATGCTATAATTGTATTGATCGGAAACTCAAATACATGTGTGGATACATAGACAACAGAGTGTCCCTAGTAAGCCTCTCGTTGATCAAAGACGGCTAAGGTTTCCTAGCCATAGACATGAGTTGTCATTTGATAACGGGATCACATCATTAGGAGAATGATGTGATAGACAAGACCCAAACCGTAAGCATAACGTTTGATCGTATCAAGTTTATTGATATTGCTTTCTGCATGTCAATGTATTTGTTCCCATGACCATGAGATCATGTAACTCACTGACACCGGAGGAATGCCTTGTACGTATCAAATCACAACGTAACTTAATGATTATAAAGATGCCTTTATAGGTATCTCCGAGGGTGTCTGTTGAGTTGGAATGGATCAAGACTGGGATTTGTCACTCCGTATGACGGAGAGGTATCTCGGGGCCCATTCGGTAATACAGCATCACAATAGGCTTGCAAGCAATGTGACTAAAGAGTTAGTCACGGGATCTTGTATTACGGAACGAGTAAAGAGACTTGCCGGTATAGAGATTGAACTAGGTATGGAGATACCGACAATCGAATCTCGAGCAAATAACATACCGATGGACAAAGGGAACTGCATACGGGATTAGCTGAATCCCTGACATTGTGGTTCGACCGATATAGATCTTCGTAGAATATGTAGGAACCAATATGGGCATCCAGGTCCTGCTATTGGTTATTGACCGTAGAGGTGTCCAGGTCATGTCTGCATGGTTCTCGAACCCGCAGGGTCTGCACATTTAACGTTCGGTGCCAATATAGATATAGTTGTGTTATTGTATTGGTGACCGAAGGTTGTTCGGAGTCTCAGATGAGATCTCGGACATGACGAGGAGCTTCGGAACGGTCCGGAGGTAAAGACTGATATATGGAAAGTTGGTATTCGAGTTCCGAAAGGTTACCGGTTTTGTGATGGAGGTTCCAGAAGAGTTCTGAGGGTCCACCGAGAGGGTCCATTTGCCCCTGAGGGCCCCATGGGCTGTGAGAGGTGGCGCACTAGCCCTTGGTGGGCTGGCTGCACCTCCAACCTAAGGCCCATGCGGCCAAGGAGGTGAGCTGGCCTAGAGGTGGCCGTCGCCCCTCCTTCCTTGGGGGCCAAGCCACCTCTTGGTGTCCGCCGCCCCACCATAGGGGAGACCCTAGGGCGCCGTCCTCCTCCTCCCCTTCCCCCCCCCCCTATATATACTAGAGGAGAGGGAGGGCAGCTGCACCTGAAAGCCACAGCGCGGCCCTCCTCTCTCTCTCTCTCGTAGTATTTCTCCACCGTCACGATTGTGGCAGTGCTTGGCGAAGCCCTGCCGAGATCGCTCCACCACCACGTTGTCGTGCTGCCGGAGAACTCAGTTACTACTTCACCTTCGCTCGCTGGATCGGGGTGGTGAAGGCGTCATCGAGATGTACGTGTGCTGAACGCGGAGGTGTCGTCCGTTCGGCACTTGATCGGGACGTTCGTGATTGGATCACGAAGACGTTCGATTACATCAACCGCGTTTCTAAACGCTTCCACTTAATGATCTACAAGGGTATGTAGATACACTCCTCTCATAGTTGTTGATCTTCATAGATTTTTCTGGGTGAGTGTAGATTTTTTTTGTTTCCCATGCGACGTTCCCCAACAGTGGCATCATGAGCTATGTCTATGCGTAGATAACATGCACGAGTAGAACACAAAATGTTTGTGGGCATTGATGTTCAGATTGCTTACTTCCTTAGTCTTATTTTGATTCGGCGGTATTGTGGGATGAAGCGGCCCGGACCAACCTTACTTGTCCACGTACGAGAGACCGGTTCCATCGACTAACATGCAACTTGTTGCATAAAGATGGCTGGCGGGTGTCTGTCTCTCCCACTTTAGTTGAATCGGATTCGACAGAGGCGGTCCTCGTAGAAGGTTAAATAGCAACTTGAATATCACCGTTGTGGCTTTGCGTAGGTAAGAACGGTTCTTGCTAGTCACCCATAGCAGCCACGTAAAACATGCAACAACAAAGTAAAGGACGTTTAACTTGTTTTTGCAGGGTATGTTGTGATATAATATGGCCAGAGACATGATGAGATATATGTGATGTATGAAATGATCATGTTTTGTATAGATTATCACGACTTGCATGTCAATGACTACAATAACCGGCAGGAGCCATAGGGTTGTCTTTAATTAATTTGTGCCTTTTTGTTTTACTTTATCACTATGAGTTAGCAATAGTTGTAGAAGCATGGTTGACGCAACAACCCAATGACGACACGATGATGGAGATCATGGTGTCATGCCGGTGACGATGGAGATCATGACGGTGCTTTGGAGATGAAGATATAAATCATAAGATGATGATGGCCATATCATGTCACTTATATGATTTGCGTGTGATGTTAATCCTTTTATGCATCTTATTTTGCTTAGGACGACGCTAGCATTATAAGATGATCCCTCACTAAAATTTCAACATAAAATTGTTTTCTCCCCAAGTGTCTAATGCGAAGGTTCATCTTTCGAGGCACCACGTGATGATCGGGTGCGATAGACTCTACGTTCGCATACAACAGGTGTAAGCCAGTTTTGCACACGCAGAAAACTTGGGTTAAACTTGACGAGCCTAGCATATACAGACATGGCCTCGAAACACAAGAGACCGAAAGGTCGAACATGAGTCATATAGTAGATATGATCAACATGGACATGTTCACCATTGAAACCACCTCACCTCACGTGATGATCAAACTTGGGTGGGAGTTCTTAAGTAATATGATTAACTGAACTCATTATCATAAACAATAATCTAAGTTGTCTTTGCAAATTATGTCGTAGATCAATGGCTCGCGCAGCTTACCACAACTTGTTTGGGACTAAAGGCTTTGTTGTTGTTGTATCAATGGCTCGCGCAGTAGCTCCCCTGAATTTTAATGCGTTCCTAGAGAAAGCTAAGCTGAAAGATGATGGAAGTAACTTTGCGGACTGGGTCCGTAGTCTGAGGATTATCCACACGGCTTAACAAAAGGCTTATGTCCTTGATGCGCCGCTTGGTGCGCCACCCCCTCGAGTGTCGTCTATGGACGTTGTGAACGTCTGGCAGGCGCGTGCTGATGACTACTCGATAGTTCAGTGCGTCGTGCTGTATGGCTTAGAATCGGAACTTCAAAAGCGTTTTAAACGTCATGGAGCATATGAGATGTTCCAAGAGTTGAACTTTGTTTTTCAAGCAAATGCCCGGATCGAAAGGTATGAGACCGATAAATTCTTTGCCTGCAAGATGGAGGAGAACAATTATGTCAGTGAGCACATACTCAAAATGTCTGGGTACTACAACCATTTGACTCAACTGGAAGTTGAGCTTCCACCTGAGACGATCACTGACAGAGTTCCTCAGTCACTGCCACCTAGCTACAAGAGCTTCGTGATGAACTATAATATGCAAGGGATGAACAAGTCCATCTCCGAGCTATTCGTGATGCTGAAAGTCGCAGAAGTAGAAATCAAGAAGGAACATCAAGGGTTGATGGTGAATAAATCCACTAGTTTCAAGAAGAGAAAGGAAAAGAAGGATAACTTCAAGAAGAATGGCAAAGCAGTTGCCGCTCCCATGAAGAAACCCAAGGCTGGACCCAAGCCTGAGACTAAGTGCTTCTATTGCAAGGGAACTGGCCACTGGAAGCGGAATTACCCCAAGTATCTGGCCGATAAGAAGGCTGGCAACGTCAACAAAGGTATATATGATATACATGTTATTGATGTGTACCTTACTAGCTCTCGTAGTAGTGCCTAGGTATTTGATACCGGTTCGGTTGCTCATATTTGTAACTTGAAACGGGAACTACGAAATAAACAAAGGCTGGCAAAGAACGAAGTGACGATGCGCGTGGGAAATGGTTCCAAGTTGATGTAATCGCCGTGGGCACACTCGCTCTTCGATTACCATCGGGATTAGTTATGAACCTAAATAATTGTTATTTGATGCCTGCATTGAGCATGAACATTATATCTGGATCTTGTTTAATGCGAGGCGGTTATTCATTTAAATCAAATAATAATGGTTGCTTTGTTTATATGAGTAATATTTTTTATGGTCATGCACCCAACGTGAATGGTTTATTCTTGTTGAATCTCGATAGTAATGATACACATATTTATAACATTGATGCCAAAAGATGTAGAGTTAATAATGATAGTACCACTTTCTTGTGGCATTGCCGCTTAGGTCATATTGGTGTAAACGCATGAAGAAACTCCATGGTGATGGACTTTTGGAATCACTTGATTTTGAGTCACTTGATACATGTGAACCATGCCTCATGGGTTAGACGACTAAACCCCCGTTTTCCGGTACGATGGAACTAAGCTTCATGCACTAGCCAACTCAACCGGCTAGTGCATGAAGGTTAACATGGTATCAGAGCCTAAGGTCTTGAGTTCAAGTCTTGGCTTTCGCAGTTTATTAAAAAATTACTACCACCCCCTATCTGTCCACGTATAGGCCTCTTGAGCCATACCTCTAAGTTTGTCCATGTGTTGACTTTCCGCATCACACGTGAGGGGGGTGTTGAAGTGTATATGTGAATTGTCTAGCTCTTTCCATTAGTTCGGACTTTTGGTTACGTTGGCTAGTGCATGAAGCTTAACAGTAACGGACAAATGACTTGTTGGAAATCATGCATACTGATGTGTGCGGTCCGGTGAGTGTTCATGCGCGCGGTGGATATCGTTATTTTCTCACCTTCACCGATGATTTGAGTAGATATGGATATATTTACTTGATGAAGCACAAATCTGAAACGTTTGAAAAGTTCAAGCAATTTCAGAATGAAGTTGAGAATCATCGTAATAAGAAGATTAAGTTCCTGCGATTTGATCGAGGAGGAGAATATCTGAGTTATGAGTTTGGCATGCACTTAAGGAAGTGTGGAATTGTTTCACAACTCACGCCACCTGGAACACCACAGCGTAATAGTGTGTCCGAACGTCGTAATTGTGCCTTATTGGATATGGTGTGTTCTATGATGTCTCTTACCGATTTGCCACTATCATTTTGGGGTTATGCGTTAGAGACGAATGCATTCACTTTAAATAGGGCACCATCTAAATTCGTTGAGACGACGTTGTATGAATTATGGTTCGGCAAGAAACCTAAGCTGACATTTCTTAAAGTTGGGAGATGCGACGCTTATGTCAAAAGGCTTCAGCCTGATAAGTTCGAACCTAAAGCGGACAAGTGAGTCTTCATAGGGTAGCCACAGGAAGCAGTTGGGTATACCTTCTATCTCAGATCCGAGGGCAAAGTGTTTTTTGCTAAGAACGCGCCCTTTCTCAAAAAAGAGTTTCTCTCGAAAGAATTGAGTGGGGGGATGGTGGAACTTGATAAGGTTACTGAACCGTCACTTCAAACAGAGAATAGCAGGGCGCAAGAAGATGTTCTTGTGGCGCCTACACCAGTTGAAGAGGAAGCTAATGATGGTGATCATGAAGTTTTTGATCAAGTTACTACCAAACCTCGAAGGTCGACAAAGACGCGTACTACTCCTGAGTGGTATGGTGATCCTGTCTTAGAGGTCATGTTGTTGGACAACGATGAACCTACGAGCTATGGAGAAGCGATGGTGGGCCCGGATTCCAACAAATGGCTAGAGGCCATGAAATCCGAGATAGGATCCATGTATGAAAACAAAATGGATCTTTAAGAGGAAGACGGACGTGGACAGTAATGTTACCGTCTATAAAGCTTGACTTGTTGCAAAGGGGTTTCACAAGTTCAAGGAGTTGACTACATTAGACTTTCTCACACGTAGCGATGCTTAAGTCCGTCAGAATCATGCTAGCAATAGCTGCATTTTTCGATTATGAAATCTGGCAGATGGATGTCAAAATAGCGTTCCTTAATGGTTTCCTTAAGAAAGAGTTGTATATGATGCAATCGAAAGGTTTTGTCGATCCAGAGAATGCTGACAAAGTATGCAAGCTCCAGCGATCCATTTATGGACTGGTGCAAGCATCTCAGAGTTGGAATCTTCGCTTTGATGAGGTGATCAAAGCGTTTGGGTTTATACAAGTTTGTGGAGAAGCTTGTATTTACAAGAAAGTGAGTGGGAGCTCTATAGCGTTTCTAATATTATATGTGGATGAGATATTGCTAATTGAAAACAATATATAACTTTTGGAAAGCGTGAAGATATATTTGACCAAGAGTTTTTCAATGAAGGACCTCGGAAAAGTTGCTTACATATTAGGCATCAAGATCTATAATGATAGATCGAGACGCTTAATAGGACTTTCACAAAGCGCATACCTTGACAAGGTTTAGAAGAAGTTCAAAATGGATCAGTCCAAGAAGGGGGTTTTGCCTGTCCTGCATGTTGGCTTTTGATCGCTAGATCAAATCACCCAGAGCTACGACGTGTAAGTGCAACAAAGCTAACAAGCAAGCAAGCTAGGAGCTTGATGGATTTTGCATGCAAGTACACGTACATACGCGACCTGGTAGAAGTTACCTCGTCCGCGTTGGATCGAATCGATCTCTGATAGAAACTCTTGACGGAAACTCTCGTACTTTAGCGAACGTAACAGGTCGATGGAAAACTGATTTTGTGGTGCCTACAACTTGCACCTTTTCTGATTATTCCTTGCGTATATAAAGGGATACAGACTTGCCACGTCCAACGCGCCGCCAGACTCAGCAGCCAACACGACGTGATCCCGACTCGGTACACACCTCGGCAGGTTTACTAACGTGGACACTTTCCAATACATAATCTAAACCAACTTAGTAAGAAACTAGCTAGGACTCTAGGTGACCTCAACCTTTGTCCACGTATAGGTCTCTTGAGCCATACCTCTGAGTCTATTCAAGTGTTAACTTTTCGTGTCACGCATGACATGGGGTGTCAAAGTGTATATGTGGATTGCCTATCCCTTTTCACTAGTTCGGACCTTTGGTTGCGTTGCCTAGTGCATGAAGCTTAACCAAGTGCATTTCCTCCAATTCCCCATGATTCCCATTTAGCCCTCTAGAAGAAAAAGAAAATATCTCTCTCCCGATTGTGTGTATCTCCTTATAGGAAAAGAAGGGAAGTATCTCTCTCCCGATTGCATGTATCTCCTCCATTCCTGACTTAATTGATTTACTTGCCTCTAACTAACGAATTAGCCTAGGCTAATTACGTCCTAAACTCTCTAAAGTTTCGTGCTTTGGTCATCGTGCCGAAAAATGTGTAAAATTCCAATTTTGGCAACATAACATGTCGACGGGGAGGTTCAGAGGAATGATAAGGTTTTTTGGTGGTAGATTTAGTTGCACCAAAAGTGTATATGGGTTGGACTGAACTGGGCTACAGAGACAAAAGATAAATGAAACTTCCGCACATGCGGATACGGAAGGTTCGTTTCCATTTCCACAAGAAGCTACCATTTCCCTTTCCGTTTTGTAAATTTCCTTTTTTATTCTGATATTTTCTCTCCGTTTCCATATTTTTACGAAACGAACGGGAAGTTTCCGCTCAACTTTGTAAACAGATGCTGGACCACACTGAGTTCAGAGCCGAGGCCGCAGCATCTAGAAGCTTGCACCCTCTGTGACCAGGAAGATGAAACAATCTTGCACCTATGCACCAAATGCACATGCTTGAGACAAGTGTTGGCATCCTGCTCCCTACAAATTATCTGCCCCCAGTCAACAGACTGACTTCAACTATTGGTTCGAGCAGGCTGCGGAGCGAGCTGGTGCAGAAAAGCTGAAGGGAGCGAGGTCGCTGACCTAACTCACCATTTGGAGGTTATGGCAGCTTTGTAATGGCTGTGTTTTCGATGGGGCTTTGCCAAACTGTTCAGCGCTGGTTGACTCGACTGTTTTTTTAGCTGAAGTTGATGTGAGGGAAAACTATGGTTGCCAGCCGGAGCTAAAGCTGTGTGACAGGACGGCTCCCATCGCATACCCAGCCTCCTGACCTCACTGTTTAGACTATCACCCGAGTGCAGTACAGTTCAATCTTTTTTTGCTTTCTTAGACTTATCTCTTAACTTTCTATGCATTCCTTTTGCTTTTGGTTCTTGTGGGGTAGAGTTGTAGGGTTTTGCATCATCTTGACGCTCTTCTATTACAAAACGTAAAATAAAAGGTACCCTTAAAATGATACAGTTAGACACAATACAGTACAATATGAAGATGCTACTAAACTTTTTAAGGATGGACTCACATGCTTAGCCATTCCAATGTCAGCCAATTTAACAACACCGTTAACGTCAATTAGCATATTTTCTCCTTTGATATCCCTGTAAGAGTACATTCATATGCATAAAAGTGTTATATTGATGCAGAAGTGAATACCAGCATAAGAAAACAATTCTTGAAGTTATTTTAGTTGCAAGAAAACTTTAATGGAAGCCATAGAAATAGGAACTCAAATTCGTTTTCACAAAACTTGAGCACAGGTGGTCGGATTGTACATCCACTCTCCCAGCCAAGTGAGCTACACTCTCTTCCTAACTACTCCGTATGTAAAGAAATATAAGATCATTTAGATCACATTCTGGTAGTTGTCCATTGAGACATGTGAGATTTGGCTTTGACATCCGAGCCCTCCACCAGTGTATGTGCGTCTAGAATAACAACAAAAGCAGATAAGCATCCATGTTCCTTCTCAACCTGCCTTCGTTTACCACATTCATATACATGTCTGGCGGAAAAAGAAACAAAAAAATTGCACACAGGCAGCTTCGAAGTCCTTGCTTTTTGTAGCAGTGGCAACTGGCAAGGATGGACATAAAATGGCACTACTTCCGTCCAGAAACAACTGTCGCTCAAACTGATGTATCTAGATGCATTTCAGTGCTAGATACATCCGTTTGAGCGGGAGTTATTTATGGATGGAGGGAGTATATGATTATGGACGCAACATCCTATAGACTCAAAATAATAAGAGTTAACAGAGAACAATGAACAAGATTTGACCTGCAGACCAGGGATATGAGAACATTATATTGACAGGTCCAAGTACAAATTCAAAACCTTTGACTACATCAACCTATCTAAGATGAAACATATCAATGTAAAATTAAACAGTACATATGGACAGCTAAAGAAACAGCTGCATCTTCGACAATGCAACACCATCCATGAATACGCTTCTAGATAGGATCCAGGACGAGGCCCGTTCTTGGGCGGCCGCCGGGGCACCTGGCCTCCGGCTTGTGATTCCACAAACCTGGGATGTCCACTAATTGTAATGTAATTCGTGTCCTAGGACGATTGTACCTGAACTCCTTGTTTCCAATGCAAAGAAACGCAAATGCCTTTTGCGTTTTCTCGAAAGAAGGAAACACGTTTCTCAAGCGAGAAGTCAATCTCCCGGTGAGGATTTGACCTCCCCGGCAAGGATTCATCTCTGCCGGCGAGGATTCAACCACTCAGATGACAAAACAACTCATTCCGACGAGGGATTGAGCTTCTCCGGCGAGATATCGAGGGACAAAGGAAGAGGTAGAGAGACAGCATCATGCACAAGGGAGAGATGACGAGGGGGAGAGGTGGCGTGAGAAGGAAACCTAGGCTCACTATTGACTGTGCACATACGAGAGCTCTAGTAGAAGAATAGGAAGATGGGCATGTGGTTTAATGGGCTAGGCCAACCCATCTAGCTTATTTCTTCACACTACACTACTAACGCCTAATCGCGCCTAATTTCGCCTAATCGCGCCTAAGCTAGAAAAGCGCAAGTAGGTGACCGGACGCATAATTAACGCCTAGCGCTTTTTGAACTTTGGTTAGGAGTACAGGTAAGGAGGTCTAGATTGATACCAATACATAAGGGGACCTAGATCAATACTAATAATAATAATACTCCTTAACAATTGAAACAATAACTCCATCTGTCATCCTATATTTATATATCCAAACGAATGGGAGAACATCAAGATAGATAAAGGTAGTGAGGATAAAGGGGCAGGAATTGCTTCATTTTGGATAAAGTGTGTATTTATTGACTCATAATGTAGCATTAAGGATACGATCATAGTGAGTACACACCCAACCTCTGCATAACAAGGATGCACACAACCAACACACACACACAAACGATCACACCGGCAAAGAGCAAAGTCATACAAGACCGAAATTATACCTAGGCGGAGGGAGAAAAAGAAAAAGAAATCGATGGAACAACGATTAACAATATACACCAGTGACCAACGACACCAACCATCTCTTGACATCACAAGGATTACGAGAATGGTTCTTTAAAAGCGACACCTCCAGGAAGGGAACAACACACAAGCGCCTTCGTCGCCAGATCCAACCGCCGAAGGTCAGATTGTGGATTTTCACCCTAAAGATTATATCCGAGCAAATTCCAAGCAATACATTCATCAAGGTAGCGACACAACTGTTAGAGTATATATTATATAGCCGTGTACCCTTTTGTATTTATCCCAATATATAAGGGGTTTCCTGCATATAGTCCACCACCTGTACATGTATATATATCGGCCTATGGCCTCATGGGAATACAAGTTGCTTATTCCTAACAACAACAAAGGTTGCAATTGTCAGGTATAACCAACTAGGGGCGACTTAGACTCTAATACCATGTTAAGCTTCATGCACTAGCCAACACAACCAAAAGTCCAAACTAATGGAAAGGGCTAGACAATCTTCAACATAGATCATCTTGAGGAAAAGGACACGACCACCACCATGCATCACCCGTAGCGACGCATACCGCGAGCCACCGATGCATGCTGCCAGCCCACAAAGGAATCATCGGTAGCTCCGCACCCACAACAACATATCGTACTGAGCTGACTCATCACCGGCAAATGTTGGTGCCAGATGGGAAGGTCGAAGCTGTTAGGAAAGCAACTTGTATTCCCATGAGGCCATAGGCCAGTATATATACATGTACAGGTGGTGGACTATATGCAGGAAACCCCTTATATATTGGGATAAATACAAAAGGGTACATGACTTATATTATAACTCTAACAGAAGCCACTCAGACGACCGCCATTTAACCGATGTTGCAACTACGGGGAGTGCCAGCCAGCCAGCACCGCCTAACAGCATGCTGGCTAGACCCACATCGCCACCTGACCTTGAACACGAGTCCAAGTGAAGGACCACCATGACCGCCACCTCCTATGGACAAAGGCCACGGCAGCTGCAGCTTGGCCACCGCCTCGACGTGTTGCACGCCGGCACCAAAGAGGCACCCAGGAGCAAAGACCTTGGCATGAGCATGCTCCCCGATTGAATCATGGCGGTTGCAGGTCCTTCCGGAGGTCCTCATGGCGGCTGCAGAGCCCAGAAACCTATGTCTCAAGATTTGCCGATGCCGCAAATTTCCGTCTTCAACAAGGCCACCGGCCAGCCATGAATTGTCATTGCCACTGCCTGCACCTCGCCAAAAAATGCCAAAAACGCCGCGGCAACAGAGCCCCATTGCCGCCAGTGCCGTCTGGCGGCGGCAAGGGGAGGGCACACGAAGAGTTATTGCTTCTAAAAACGAAAGGGGGGAGCAAGATAACCAGCATCAATATTTATTGTTCGTTATCCGGATGAGCAAAATAGATCACATATCACGATCTAGTAAATCAAAATCAAAGAGAATACAAGAAAATGAAGTGAACAAAAGAAGGCGGTTTAACGGAGAATGGACAAAAGTGGAAGGTAAAACATTGCAAGCAGCAGGGAAGAGCAAAACATGAGTTCAGAAACTGCTGACACACTGACCTAGTTAGCGGAAACTATGTAAACAAGGATACATATTTGCACATACCTATGCATAATATTTTGGCCATGCAAAAATGCTAAACCTCTAAGAATATGGCGAGTGAAGTTGCAGACAATCGATTCTGTTATCGCTCCACAATGTTGTTTGATATACTTATTAATTGAACCAGGATAAACATACTCCATGTAAACATAGAGCTGGTCTTTTATCTGCAAGATCCTCCAAGAAATAAGATTACATCATGGGATCATGTGGAATTAATCAACTCAGATTGGAAGGGAAACTTACAGTTTCACTACCATAATACTGAACTATGTTCTCATGCTTAAATTGACTTAGAAGCTTTATTTCCTGAAAAGAATGAAAGTATGTCAACAAAGGCACCTTGAAAAGTTGTTATACATCATCACAGAGCAGAAAAGCGAAGTACCGAGTGATTGTCACACAAAGAGAACTAAGATGAATCCTTACAAGATGGTACAATTAGGGTACTTAGAGACTTAAGTTCCATTTTGGTTGATGAAGATTTTAAGTATTTCTGTGAGCATGTGAAATTACGTTCCAAGTTTCGGGTGCTAGGGTTGGAGTATAATCTATTTTTCTTGTTCTATTGGCAATTTGATGTTACATTGGTAGTCCTCCCTATATAGAGAGTTGGAATGAATTAAAAGCCAATGCAATAACTAACAAGCATGGAAACGAATTAGATTGATATGGAAATCCCAGGGCTAACTTGAAAATCAAACTACCATCGAATGGCTGGCCTTTTCCTTGGTGCGTTAGCCATGCATCCGCTCCCACATGACAGTAGGCATTTGTAACACTTTAAAAAATTATAATATTCAGTAAACAAAATAAGCTAGAAACTTATTTCTCAGAATGAGAAACCTAGAAAAAGAACAATGTCGGTGTACTAAAAAACGGGGTTCCCCCGAGCACACCAAAATGGGCCTCCCGAGGAAAAACTCCACGAACTTAACCAAGTTAAGTTATGGCGTAAGTTGAAGAAGCTTGGCCTCATCCAGTTATGCTACGAGCCAATCAAGCAAATCTTAATGCCTGGTCGGGCATGGCCCTGCTTTGCATTAAATGTGTTGTGGGCAAATTCACTTTACCTGACCGCTTAAGCCCGAGGTAGCCATGTCTGGAGGTTGTTGTGCTCGGGAGCCTTGGGGTGCTTGGGAAAGCATTGCGGAGCTACCGTTCTTTAGCTTTGCTCGGAGTATCTCTTTTGTTCTTGTGAATGACAGGCTATCAACCGTAGCCCGGCAGGCTATGTATTTTAGGGGATTGATGGCGCTTTCATAGGGCGGTATCTCGATTCCACGCGCGATAAGGGGGCAACTAATCAAACTGACGCGAGGACATAGGGCCTCCTTTTGACTATGGCCCTGACGCCCTGACAAGAGCAGCAACCTCCATCAACCACCATACGCTGACATGTGGAGCCCAGAGCGACGCTAGTGACCAGGTGTATCTCTCGACTAGAGATAAATGGGATTCCGGCGGCCATTTACTTGCCACTCTTGGCAAACTCCATGGAGGATCCCAAAAACTTCAGATCTAGGAAGAGGAAGAAGAGAAGGGTGCTCGGGGTAGGTATAGGCCCACCAAAGCACTACCAAAGCTAGCTGCCAATACTCAGCTCCAACTTGTAGTTCATTTGTTCGTCATCCATCAAATACACATAAAGCAGGAGTAAGATATTACACCCACAGGGTAACTGCTTGTGTCATTAGTCCTTAGGAAGCTGTGAGAATCTGCGAGTGTTTTAACCCCTGGCCGAACAACTAAAAGGGGTGTCGGTTTTTACTCACAACATAAGCCATGGGTAGGCTAAAGATGGTGGGAACCGAAGTGACACCGGAGGGCGCTGGGGCCGAGGTTGGTACAAGCAGGAAACGCACGATGTACCCAGGTTTAGGGCTCTCCGTAGAGATAACACCCCTAATCCTGCCGGAGTGTATAATGTATCAATGATGCTACAATGTGCTCCTGGAGTTGTTCAGCGAAGGAGGAAGAAGGAGCAGTCGGCTCGCCTCTACCTCTCCTGTGTGGTGTGTATGTGTTGAGTTGACCGACACTCTGCATGGAGGGGGGTCAGGGGGTTTTATAGACGAACCCACCGAGCTACAATAAGGATAAAAGTACATGAGTGGGACCCGGCTGGCAGCCTCGCCGGCTGGCCAGGGGGCCCGCGTGGGTCTTGTCTTGTCGTTGGAGGGGCCAGCCGGCTGCAAGGTTCGTCTGGCTATGGGACCCGCCGGCTAGCCAGTGAGGCTCTCGCGTAAGGTTGACGCAGGACACGTGTAGTACGTTCGGCATCGTCTTGCAAGATTCGTCATGGGCCGCCACTACGGCCGTCTCCACTGTTCCCACGCCGAGTGCAGTAATGGAGTGGGAGTTTGACGGACCGACACTGTGCAGGATGATGGATCGAAGCCGGAGTAGGTCGGCGGCATGGCCGCCGACGCCGTACCTGCCGTGCACCCCAATCCAGTACCTTGGCTGACGCGTAGCCACCTTTAACCGTAGGGTCTCGTCATGACCTACGGTCTGATGTGACTTGAGCTCCCTAGCCGGCTGGTCGTTTAACTAGCCGGCCTGGGCACGGCCGCCTCGCCTCTAGCCGGCCGGCATGGCCTAGACGGCCAGAGGGAGGTAGCCGTCTCGCCTCTAGCCGGCAGGAGCTTCCTGGCTAGCCATAGGGAGTTGGCCGTCTTGCCCCCAGCCGGCAGGTGCTTCCTAGCCGGCCAGGGGGACTTGGGCTTTGTAAAATGATTCATGTTGTTCCTTCATGGTAGAAGGCAAAGGAATAGGCTTGATGAGCCTACCCCGAGGTTATCCCCTGACAGCAGTCCCCGAAGAAGGGGAGGCCCGCCGCCATGGAGTGGGTGGCCTTGCCGGCTTGAGTTATTTGCCGTTGATTTTCCTTTGCCGCCTGCGATAGGAGACGCCGGCTCGGAAGCCGTCTGGCTTCCAAGAGACGCCTCGGCTTCGTCGTAAGTCGCGCAGATTGCGCCACGTGCCAGGCCCCGGCCTGACGTGATGATGGTTTGCTCAGATGACAGGACGGGGCCTAAGCCCTGGGTCCCGCCACGACGCCCCCTCGGCCCCCGCGCGGAGGATCCTCTGCGGATTTACTCCGCGACGGTTGTGTTTCGGGAGTCGTAATGTCCCCGTAATGATCGGGGAAGGTGGGCCCTGTGCGCACCGGATCCCCTTCCCACGATCCATCGTGGGGCTTAAATGGGGTGCGGGGTACCGAGGAGGCCATTCGCCCCCTTCTAGCCCCGCACTTGCGCCCTCTCCTTCCCGAGCCCAGAGAAAGAGAGAGTTTCGCTTCGTCTTCGTCGTCGCGCAGGCCACCGCCGCCAACCACCAGGCCTCCGCCGCACGCCATCATGTGGAGCGGCGCCCCCAAGAAGGGTCAGCACAACGGTGCTTGGCTTGGCAGCGACACCAGCGTCGACCATATCTGCTTCCTCCCGCATCGGTTGTGGCGGCGCGGGTGCCAGGAGCCGAAAACTCCCCGATGCCGAGGGCGGGAGAGGTAGTCGTGTTCGATGAACACTTCTACCATGGCTTCGGGCTTCCAGCGAGCAACTTCTTCTCCAACTTCCTCATCTTCTTCGGCTTGCAGCCGCACCACCTCGCGCCTAACGCCATTCTTCAACTCGCTGCCTACGTCGTCCTTTGCGAGGGCTTTATGGGCATCGAGCCCCACCTCGATCTTTGGCAGAAACTCTTCTTCTTCAAGCAGCAGTCCATATAGATGGACAAGGCCGAGGCGGAGAAGCTCACGGACCCCCGTCCGATGACCCCGTGCGGCGCGGCACTGGTGCATCACCGGACGACGTGCGGCTTCCCCCAGATGCCGCTCCATGACTCCATCAAGCTGGGCAGAGGGGGTTCTTCTATGTGAAGAACGTCGACCCCTCCCGCGACAGCCTTAACCTGCCACCCTTCGTCATCGCTCCTCCTATGGCGAGGAGGAATTGGAAGGCTTCGTATCCGAAGCCAATCGCCGAGGTGGCGCAGATATGCACCTACCTCGAGACCATGAAGACTCGCGGCCCAGGAGGCCGCGACTTGCTCACCACCATGATGACCCGCCGGGTCCTGCCTCTGTAGAGGCGGCCCCATCTGATCTGTCAGATGGGCGGCCGGCACGATCCTTGCCGGCTCCCCACCAAGAACTTCCAGGCCGGCGCGGTGGGTCCGGAACGTGAACTTGATCTCCTCCGCTAACATGGACGAAGGTGGAGATTGGGAGTGTGGAATGCGCCCTTACGACCGAGCCCATCCGGCCGAGTGGTAAGCGCCTTCCCAAACTTTGTCTTGTTTATCTTTGAACTCGTTGTTCTTTCTTCTGAGCCGGCTACTAACTCCCTTGCTCAGTTGTTCGAGATCCTGCAAGAGCTCAACCCGCCCGCCGCCGACGTGGAGACGTCGGACCCCTCGGAAATCGAGGATGAGGGGGTGATCGAGCCGCCAGCCGCCGCCTCCGATGGTTCGCAGGAAGCGCTCAAGTCGGAGGGCTCCGAGCCGCCTGGTGAGCACCTAAAGCCCTCCATTCTTGACTAGACAGATGATGACGAGACACTGTCTGCTCCATCTGATGCAGCCTTCGAGGAGGATCCAAAGGATTTGGAGGAAGTCACCAGCCCTCCCCTGATGCGGGGCCGTCGCAAGGCTAGCGAGACGGCCAGGAACAAGGGCAAGGGGGCGGTTACATCCAAGTCGGCCCCCAAACGTGCCGCAACGGGGCCTCCAGCCAGAGGACGCGGAGGCGGCGCCAAGAAGCACCGCGTCGGCGTCGGCCGGAAGCGAGTGCCCGTAGTGACGGGGTAAGAGTCCTTTGTTATCTCTTTTTTGTTTTACCGCGTGAGGATGGTTTCCTCAAATGGTGCTTGACAGGGAGGCGGAAGACGTGGAGGAAGAAACCACCTCCGCCGCCGAGCAAGCCGGCTGGGCAGCTGCTGATGCTGCCAAGAAGGCGCTGGAGGACGAGTCCGCCCTTCGCTGGGAGGCGGCGGCGAACAAGACGGCCGCGAGCCAATCCAAGCCCAGCCGGGCCGAGAAGCCGAAGGAGAAACGGTCGAAGGCCAAGCACGACCCCGTCAAGCGAGCCCACGTGGAGGAGCCAGCTAGCGATGCGGCTCCGAAGCGTGCCCAGGGGGCCAAGGCAGCCAAGACCGCTGAGCCGGCCGCCTCCACGCCAGTGGACCTCGAGCTGATCCCCGACACGCCGGAAGCTGACGTAGACGACGTCGCCGAAGATGACCATGGGGGCGCCGGAGGTGACCATGGATGCGCCGGAGACGGCTGATCCACCCCCAGCTGATGAGACGGCGCCGGCCAGGACGTCAAGGGAGCCGGCCACGAACCCACCTCCTGGAGACGGCACCATCGTCGTGTCCAGCCGCGGCCCGGCCGCCCCAGGAGCCGGCCCCATCGCCGGGAGCCGGCCCATGAGGACTTGGCGCGTGGCCAATGCTGAGCGCACAGCATTGCCCCCAGGCACCGAGCTCAGCGGTGTCCCGGAGCTGGTGGCGCTGTTCTCCAGCAGCCGCGACAAGGTGCAGCATGCAGCCAGGGTGGCCCAGTGCGATCTGGAACGCCTTGAAGAGCAAACCAGGATGAGTCTTTTGTCTTCTGCCTTGGTTTGGCTTTTCTCTTTTTTCTGCTCTTGAATCAGTGGGGGCGCGCCAGCGCACCCACTGGGTGTAGCCCCCGAGAATCGGGCCGGCCAAGCATTGGTCGGGCCAAATCTCCTTGTGCTATGTTCATCTTTGCTTTTTTAGTGAGGGCGCCCTAACGCACCCACTGGGTGTAGCCCCCGAGAATCGGGCCGGCTATGAGTTAGTCGGGCCGAATCTTACTTCTTGCTTTCTTTGCTTTGCTCGTAGGAACTTCATGACGCCCAAGTGCAGGCGTACAACACGCTGCGGGCCCAAGTCCAGGCGGCTGACGGCCAAGTTGGCGATCTCCAGGGCCGGCTGGATGCTGCCGTCTCGGAGCGAGACGTCCTGCGCGAGGCGGACAAGCAGCTCCAGCAGCAGCTGGGTCTTCTCCAGACGGATAAGAAGGATCGCGAGGCGGCCCGTCAGGCTGAACTGGAGCAGCTGCGCACCATCCTTCAGGAGAAGGACACCTCCCATGTTGCCGACACGGAGCGTCTCAAGACGGCTCATCTCGAGGAGATGAAGCTCAAGGACGCTGCCCTGAAGGAGGAGGATGCCCTGATCCAGAAGCAGGCGCAGCTGGCCAAGGCGATGGAGACGGCCGAGAACCTCCGAGACGAGCTCTCCCGCGTGACTCGAGAGAGCACGGTGCGGGAGCGCGAGGCCCTGGAGGAGGCTCGTGAGACCGACATCCATTTCAACCGTAAGCCTTTCTTTATCTTTTCTTGATTTTTTCTTCTTTGTTAGTCTCCCCTCTTACTCTTCTTCGCACCACTTCCCATACCCCAGGAATCTTCCCTGGGACACGGAAAGCGGCTGAAACGGCTGTGGAGACCAGCCGTGAGGAGCGTCACGCTGCTGGTGAGGAGGTGGATGCCGACGCCGGCTGGTCTGTGGAGGAGATCGCCGTCGGCATCAGGGTCCGCCTGCTCGTACTGGCCGACTCCTGGGAACCGCTCCAGCGCGCAGGCGCGTCGATGATAAGGGCGTTGTGGCCCGAAGCTGTAGAGTCGGAGTCGATGAGTCGGATGTCACGCTGGCTGGAAGCTGGTGCCGCCCGCCTCGACGCCTGGCGCGCCTCAGCCGCGCGCGCTGGCGCCTACATGGCGTTGCGCTTGGCCAAGTCCTGGTATCGAAACCTGGACTTGGGCAAGCTCGCCGCACAGCGCGACGGCTCGGAGGGTGAGTATCAGGCCATGAAGGACCAACTGCGGATGAGGGCTAGCGACATCGCCTCTTTTGCCGCCTGGGATGAGCTCAACTTGGAGCGTGCTGAAGATGAAAACGTGATCCCTGGGGATTTGTTCCATCTTCAGCCGTATGACGCCGATGGCAGCTCTGCCAAGGCGGCCCTTGAGGAGGAGGCGGCCGACTCCAGCAGCGAGGCTTCTGCAGACTCGACCGCGAGGGACGTAGCTGAAGGCTCTCGTGGTGGAGACGGCGCATCCGCCTCGGGCGTAACCGGCGATGGTGAAGCCACCACTTCAGGAGCTGCAGCCGGGGCAACAGACGGAGCCGCCGCCCCTTAGCTGGTCCTTTTGTTTTTTCATTGTCTGCAATGTATCGTCAGTCCAATAGTTCCAACCACTGGGGGTGTTTATCGTAATGAACTTCGGCCGTGGGCCTTTTGAATGCTTTCGAATGTAATATATTCTGCATTGAATTAGTAAACACCATGCTTGCTGCCTTGTATTTTCATCTTTTGATTCCTGTATGACTCCTTTTTCTCTAACTCCTTTATTCTCTCTAACATCCACCTCGCCAGCCCAACAGCCAGGAGCCGGTCTGTACCTGTCGTGCACCCCAATCCAGTACCTTGGCTGACGCGTAGCCACCTTTAACTGTAGGGTCTCGTCATGACCTACGGTCTGATGTGACTTGAGCTCCCTAGCTGGCTAGTCGTTTAACTAGCCGGCTAGTCGTTTAACTAGCCGGCTAGTCGTTTAACTAGCCGGCCTGGGCACGGCCGCCTCGCCTCTAGCCGACCGGCTTGGCCTAGATGGCCAGAGGGAGGTAGCCGTCTCGCCTCTAGCCGGCAAGAGCTTCCTAGCCGGCCAGAGGGAGTTGGCCGTCTTGCCCCCAGCCGGCAGGTGCTTCCTAGCCGGCCAGGGGGACTTGGGCTTTGTAAAATGATTCATGTTGTTCCTTCATGGTAGAAGGCAAAGGAGTAGGCTTGATGAGCCTACCCCGGGGTTATCCCCCCGACAGGGGGTCTCCTTTGATCCCTAATCTTGACGATCACACGTCGACAAACAATAACAAAGAAAAGTATTAAGACAGAACTTACAGAAATGATAAAAAAAATACTCCCTCCATCCTGAATTAGAAATGGATGTATCTAAAACTAAAAATACATCTAGACACATCCATTTCTGCGACAAGTAATTCGAGGCGGAGGGACTAGATTCTAAGTTACTGCAAAAGAACAGCTTGTAATTACTTAAGAGTGCATAGCCAGATTTAATAACCTGATCTAATTGCTTCAAGGACTCGGTAGATCTCGAATCATTAGGAATTATATTGATCTCTTTAACTGCACAAACAGCCCCAGTGTGCCTACATTTAAATGGCAGTAACCCAACATTCAGAATTTAACATGAATAGATGCAATGGCATACGGATTACACTTCCATACCTGTTGGTAGCTTCATATACACAACCAAATGTACCACTACCTATAAGTTTTCTCTTTTGCCATTGACCAGCTAAGGACATTTCAACTTTTGGAGCGGGTTGATTACTGAGAGTTGTTTTCATTTGGCTTATAGCACTGGGAGGAAGTGGTAAAGGGTGAAAATAGGCAGTACTCCAGGTGCCTTCAGTAGGTGAAATATGGTCTTCTGGGGATAACATCGGGTTCATAGCTGATTGAGGGGCACTGGTATTCCTTGGTGTAAGAGAAGGACTTCTCAATGCCCTTGACCAAGGAGATCCCTCTGGGTCCCATGTATATGTTTCAGGTAAAGATTGATGAGATGATGGAGCTGACCACGATTGTGGACTTTGAACAGATGATGTAGTAGATGAAAAGCTCACTGCTTCAGCTGCAATATTATCCTCTAACTTTTCAGGAAATGCCTTTCTGATGTTACTTGGCATAGTCAGCTTTGTATCGTCTAGGCATAAATCCTTATGCTGAGGAAACACTTGCATGATCTGACTTGTCACCCTGTAACTATCAGACATGTATGTGAGTAATATATAAAGGTTTTGCTGGCAAAATACGGTGTGCATGTTTAACTTGTGGGAAAATGCCGTAAAGGTCATAATAATATTTGCTTTTCGCAACCGGGGGGGGGGGGGGGGGGGGGGGGGAGTGGGTTGATAGCATACCCGCTATCAGCAAACTGCTTTGTATCTTCCTCGGTCTCATTTACCCCACACTCTTTTTGTAGAATTTCATGCCATTCACTTGATGAGCTGTTGACTTGGGTCCTAGACTCATTCTCTTCCTCAATCCAATCTACCCGTTTTACATTGACGTAATTAGGAAACCTTTGATGCTTGCGAATGGTGTCCTTGAACGCAGACTCTGCAGCACTTCTGTCAGGTTCCTCAGCACCCACGGCTGCCCCAATTATTCCATCAATCTTCTTCAGGTTTACCAAGTGCTGAATGCCGGCAATCAAAACATCATGCTGCTGTCCTTTGCGGGCATTGAAACCTAGCTTGAGCTTATGAACATTCGGCAATGCTCCTTCCTGGAAGGCCAGGCACAGTACACCACACATGTATTTGAAATACTTGAGAGCAGGGAATGACCCATTGTTGAAGATGATGCTTTCTGCAGGGGGTTGCCGGACATACAATGAAAGAACAGTGAGGGCAGGCAATCCTGTGATGCTGTCAATATCATTCCTTCGTAGTTCACAGACCACAAGACTCAAATAGCAAAGTTTGCAAACTACTCCAATATCCTTGGGAACCCTGGAAAACATGCAGATTGGGGGCAACAAATCAAGTCTCTGAAGACCCTGAAGAAAGACAGGAGGAGAGCAAACGCTGCTCAAGACATCATGGTAAATGGCTGTGCTTAAAGCTCCAGGAGCCAGAATGACAGATTTGAGGTTAACAAGCTTGATAACTGAAGAGGCCAGAGCTACCATGTTTCTCTTCAGATGCTCATCAGACTGCACTGTGGAATAGGTGAGATGAAGATATTGCAGGTTCATCAGGCCACCGAGGCTCAGTACATTGTCTTCAGTGTTATTGCCAAGATCAAAATACTGTAGTGTACGCAGAGATCTGATGCGGCCAATCCCATCAGGTAGATTTGTCTCATCTCGAAGAGAGAGATGCAATAAGCCTGGGAGATCAATAATATCCAATGGAACAGAAGATATTCTTGCATTTATTTCCAGTGTTTCCATGTATCGTAATCCTTGCATCTGGGCTGGTAGTTCTACAATCATATCGCATGAAATCTTCAAATATCTGAGGTGAACCAAACTGCAAATTCTTGTGAGGTTGAGACTCGTATGCCCATATTGGTTGCCCCAAAACTCAAGGGTCAGAACTCGCAGCAACTTAAACTCCACATCAGAAGGCAAACATCTGAGAAGTCCAAAAAAGAAAAGTGATCGCGATTGCGACAGTATTACGCCTGATGGCTTGGTCGCATATTTGGCACTGCTAAAGTGGAGAGAAAGTCGACGAATCATATTACAGTTTCCTGTGATGGCTTTTGAGTAATCCATGGAAGTGATAAAATTCTCTTCTTTAGACTTGTACATAATAAGATCACGTACAGTGTGGTGCATTGTACAAGAATACACCTCATCATTATGGTTAATTTGCTCAGGTTGGATCATTCCCCTGTTGACAAGCTCAGAAAAATAGCTATCCGCAATTTCCTCTACCTCTTTTTCTTCCTTTGCAGTAATGAAACCTTCAGATATCCATTGCTTTAACAAATCAACCTTCCACATCGTGCACCCCTCCGGATACATAGTAAGATACAGCAAGCATGTCTTCAAATAATGAGGAAGATTACTGTAGCTAAGGTTTAGTACTTCTTTCAGCATCTCTTCCAAAGTAGGACTACTACTTAAATTGGAGCATAAACATTTTTGCAGATGATGCCATAGCTCCGAGTTGTCCGTCTGACTTGCTAAGAGACCAGAAATACAGATGGTTGCTAGTGGCAAACCACCACACTTTCTAATGATTCCATATGAAACTTCCCTCAATTGATCAGGACACCGATGTTCAGAGCCAAAAACAATACTGAAGAACAATTCTGCAGAGGCATGGCTGCCAAGGGGTTTCATGTTCAAAATATTATCAGACTGGTAACCACAACATTCCAGAGCTACACTGTCAGTTTCTGCTGTTGTTATTATTCTACTGTAATTATTACCATCCGGAAAAGCGCTTTTAACAATATCCCATGTTTTTGTTTCCCAGAGATCATCAATTACTATAAAGTATCTGCAAAATAAATTTATATATGACTATATATTTTCTGAAAAATACGAATGTACTCAATGGTTGATCAGCATTTTCATTTCTATCACTAACTACAAGCAAGAAATACAATTAAACATTTACTGTTTTTGTTTCTCCAAATGTTCAAAGAGTTATACCATACATTTGGTCCATCGACTGTGCACATTCACAAAATTCCACTGCACAATCATGAGCACTGGATTTTATATGAGTCGCAGGATAGCTAAATCAACTGATTGCACACGCACTTTCATGGGACAAAAGAAAGTAAATAAGGTACCTCTTATCTTGGAGATATTTCATGAGATTGTCAATGAGATTTTGCACCTCGCAGGAATAAGAGGGTAGTCGACAACACTGAACTTGGGAGAGGATGTCCCCAAGTAGTCTCTTTGTGTCAGACTTTCGCGATGCCCGCACAAAAGCCAAGCAGTCAAACTGCCCTCCAAGCTCATAGTACAGTTGTTTAGCCAGCGTGGTCTTGCCAACCCCTGCAGGGCCATCTATACATGCCACTTTCAGTTGTTGATCAGCATCCTCAGTAAGCCACTTGGTAAACTTAATCTTCAGGTCATCGAAACCAACAAGGAAATCCATCGCCTGTCCATATAGGCCCCGAACCCGATTGTGCCCAGTGAACCCATGGCTAGAACTGGAGGCACAAGCATCAAGATGATACCTCTCACGCCGTTCACTCGCCTCCAGCACCAGGGTCCTGAACTCTGCGATCTTGGATATCCTTGTGGACGGCTTCAGCGACTTGAAAAGCCGAGACACCTTGACACGACAGACCCTGTGGCTGCGGCTGGATCTGGTCTTGATGCCGTCGCCGGTGTGCCTCAGCATCATGTCGTCGATGAAGTCCTCTACTTCATAGGAAAGTTCACGCACCTCATCCATCCAGTATATCGTCTTGTGGTTGGGGATATCCGCCATTGACTGCTCCAACAGGTCGGCGCTTAATTTTTCGAGATCTTCCTTGAGGAGCTCGATTCCGTGCTTCAGTGGCTTGGGCAGCCGGTAGTCGGGGGCCAGCAGCGAATGCAGCTTCCTAAGAAGGGGGCCCATGGCACCCAGGGAAGAGCTCATCGGAGCCTCCATGGCACTCGTGGCGAACAGAGAAGAACTCATCTCTACCTGAAACAAGGAAAGCATGGAGAAGAATGACATGTAAGGGCAAAAGCAGTGTGATAAGAGAAAAACTAGGCACACAACACTCAAAACCAGTTCTGCTCCAACGTCTAGCATTGATTGTGTGGCCCACCGTACTGGAAACTGTCAGCACTTGAAGATGAACGAAGCTAAATTACACCCCCCCCCCACCCACCCACCCAAAAAAAAGGCAAGCATTCACATACCATGCTTATCAATTACTAAGTAGCATCGGATGCGGAGATCAACAACACATATTCGCACACCATGCTTATCTATTGATGTCGCAGATCACAGGCAACTCCCATACTAGATGAATCAGGACGGGGCGGGGGCGGGGGCGGCGGATGGGTTCGTGGGGGACGAGGAGCGATCTCGTGAGGGAAGGTAATGCTTCGTTACCAGGGGGAGGTGGGTGGTAGCGACCGAGACTTGTTCTGGAACCGTTTACAGGGGGAGATGATTACGGTGCATCCATTCCAAACGTCTGGAACGGTTGTGGTTAACGGTGTAAACAGGTGACGGTGCGAATTGGTCGAAACAAACACCTCCTAAGTATGATGTCGCATACCGGTTGTCTAACTATAATGGTATAACATTTTCTTTATAACTAGTCTTAAAGTGGATGTCGCAGCCTTGAGGCCTCGTTTGTTAGAAGGGGGTTGGGAGGGTTTGCAGGGAATTAACCACGCGGGCCTGGTAATCCTCAGAAATCCCGACCAGACCGTTTGACGCGCAGGGTTTTGAGTGGCCCAAACCCTTCGATCTCCACCAACCCCCTTCATTCCAGGCGGAACTGAACCCACCAGGTCCTACTCGTGGAACTAGATAACGAAGAGATCGGGTGAGACGTTGAGATCGTCCGAGTTTTAATCAAACGCAGGGAATTAGGAAGGGAAGGGATTAGTGGGGATTGGGTGAACGGGAGGGAATCACCGAATCCCCTGCAATCCTCGACCTCCTTGGGGCAGGAAAACCACCCTTGTCAAACGAAGCCTGAGTTCTTTTTATTGAATGCACGAGGTTGAAAATTAGGATGGAATGAATAACCTGGAGATATATTCCTGGTCGGAATAGCCTTCTCTCCGCCCTGCGCTATCACCGCCGAAATCCCCTCTTCCTCCCACCAATTCAGAAATCCCCAAATCGATGTAGCCTGGAGCGGGATAGGGACGACAGCCGGCGCGGGCCTCGTTGACGGCGAGGGCGAGGGCGGGGCTTGGCTGCTGCTGCTCTAGATGCGAGTAGATGAGGCGCGGCGGCCAGACCAAGAGCAGCCGCTGGCTTCGGTTTGGAGCTAAGCTAGCTTGCCTGAGTCGATGGGTTGCTCCTCCTGCTAGCTAGCTTGCTTGGGTTGGTGCGGTTGCCGGCCTGCCGGGCAGAGGAGGAGGCACCGCCGCACCGGTTGAAGACGACGGAGGAGAAACTCCGCCCACGGCGACGGAACGAATCTACGATAGAAAGGTTGGGAGATATTTTGGGCTGTCGAGGCACCGGCGGGCCCCACCTCCTAAGTCTCTAGTCCACTCTTCTCCTCTATCCCCTTTCCTTCACATCTTCTCTTCCAGTTCGGCTGCGCTTCCATCCCTCTCCACATTCTCGGCCAGCGAGCTGAGAGGAGATGGAGGCGGCTCTTCTGGGCGGGTTCATCAAGGTCATCCTGCCGAGGCTCTTCGCTCTGATCGACGACAAGTACAAGCTGCACAAGGGCGTCAAGAGCGACATCAAGTTCCTCGTGAAGGAGCTCCGCATGATCGTCGGCGCCATCGACGACGACGAGCTCTCGGCGGCCTCCTCCTCCGCCGCCGCGCGCCTGTCGATCCAGGACCTGCGCGAGCTGGCCCACGGCATAGAGGACTGCATCGACGGCCTCGCGTATCGCGCCACCTGGGAGCAGCAGGCGTCCTTCTTCCGCCGGAGCGTCCGGCTTCGGCCCCCCAAGGCGCTCAAGACCAGTGCGCAGCTCGCTCGGGAGATGCAGCGGCTCAGGCAGATGGCCAAGGAGGCGCACGACCGGAAGCAGAGGTACGCGGCCGACTTCCCCGCCGGCGGCCAGCCCTCCTCTGCCACCCAGCCGGTGGATGAATCACCCTCTTGCCCGTCCGATCCGCGCATCCTTGACGCTGATCTCGTCGGCGTCGACGAGCCCCTCGCGGAGCTGCTGGAGCAGCTGGCTGAGGGGCAGCCCAGCCGGCTGAAGGTGATCGCCGTCGTCGGGTTTTGCGGCTTGGGGAAGACCGCCCTCGCCGCGGAAGTGTACAACAGAGAAACCCGCAGCGAGAGATTTGAGAAGCACGCGTGGGTTTATGCGGCGCTCAGGAGCCCACGGGAGGTGCTGGCGGACATGCTCCGGAAACTTAGCTCCGACGCTCCTTCTTGCCAGGGGAAAAGTGTGCTGGAGACCTCCGATGTCGGCCAACTCTGCGCAGAACTCAAACAACAGCTGGTGAAGAAGAGGTAATCGACTTCGGGCTTTGCCTGATTCATTTCGCCTTTGCACCTATAATTTCAAGAAACATCTCTCTCCTTTATCTGCCACAGATTTGTGTTACTTATTTCTCTTCATGATCTGTCTTTCAGATATTTCATTGTGATCGATGACATTCGAACAGAAGATCAGTGGAAAACCATCAAATCTGCCTTGCCAGCAGATAAGGGTATTAGCAGCAGAATACTGGTGACGACAACTATTCAGTCAGTAGCTAATGCCTGCAGTTCTAGTAATGGCTATGTTCACAAGATGAGCAGACTTGATAAAATATGCTCGAAACAGTTGTTCACCAAGAAAGCTTGTCCAGACAAATATTCATGTTACAAGCAGCCTGATCCAGCAGAAGTTTTGAAGAAATGTGACGGCCAACCTCTTGCGCTGGTGACAATAGGTGAATTCTTGCAAGCAAAGGGTTGGCCAACAGGACCTAGCTGTGAAGATATCTGCACCCAGATAGGTTATCACCTGGAGAATGACAAGAGCTTTGAAAAAATGCGAGGTGTGCTGATTCATAACTACACCACTCTGCCTAGCCATGCTCTCAAAGCCTGCTTGCTATATTTCGGTATGTTCCCAAGTAATCGTCCCATCAGGAAGAAAAGTCTTTTGAGACGATGGCTTGCTGAGGGATTTGTAGAACCGCAACCTTCGCCGAGCTCCCCGGATCCCATAGCTGCTTTCAATGCCCTCATAGATCGAAACATCATTGAGCCAATCAACTTGAGCAACAATGATAATGTGAAGACTTGTCAAACATATGGCATGATGCGTGAGTTCATTTTGCACATGTCCATCTCTCAGAACTTCGTTACCTTGTTTTGCAATGACAAGATAGAGCCCAAATACGTTCGTCGGCTTTCTCTCCATGAGAGCTCTGCTACAGATGCTGACAGCTTCAGCAACGTTGATTTATCACTTGTCCGGTCTCTAGCAATCTTCGGGAAGGCAAGTCAAACTGTATTGGACCTCAGCAAGTACCATCTTCTGCGAGTATTGGATCTTGAAAAATGTGAGGAGTTGAAGGATGATCATGTCAAAGACATATGCAACCTGCTGCTTCTGAAATATCTGAGCCTTGGAGGTGGTGTTACCACAATTCCAAGAGATATTGTTAAACTGAAACATTTGGTATCACTTGATGTAAGGAGAACAAAGATACAGATACTGCATGTAGAAGTCTTCCAGTTGCCGTCTTTAATTCACTTATTTGGGAAGTTTAAGCTTACAGATATGGTCAAGCCAAAAAGTGAAGTACATGAGTTTCTCTCCAAAGGAAAAAGTAACTTAGAAACGCTAGCAGGATTTGTTACTGACGGAAGTGGAGGGTTCCTGCATCTTATGTGTTATATGAATAAACTGAGCAAGGTGAAGATTTCGTGTGAGTCGCCTGCAGGCTGCGCTGACCGAACTCATCTTAAGGAGGTCATTCAGCAGTTCATTGAGGATGAAAAGCAGGCAAATGTTGGTTCTCGCTCTTTATCGCTTCATTTCAGCAAATGCTGTGAAGAGCTCCTGAATTCCTTAAAAGGACCCTGCTACCTCAGCTCACTGAAATTGCACGGTGACTTGGCTGCACTACCTCAGTTTGTTGTGTCACTTCGGGGCCTCAGGGAGTTATGCCTTTCGTCTACTAAATTGACAACCGGTGTTCTTGAAGCTTTGAGTAATTTGAACTACCTGCAGTACTTGAAACTGGTTGCTCATGATCTCGAGAAGTTCATCGCAAGAGACCGGGCGTTCTGCAGGCTTCTACGCCTTTCTTTGGAACTGCAATGTCCAACTTTCCCCACAATAGAAGAAGGGGCGCTGCCATTCCTTGTCACACTCCAGCTGCTCTGTAAAGATCTACATGGCCTTTCTGACCTCAAAATAGAATATCTCAAACATCTCAAGGAGGTCACTCTTGACCCTAGAGTCACTCCAACAACAAGAGGAGAATGGGAGAAGGCTGCTAGGGGGCATCCGAACAGGCCAAAAGTTTTGCTGCTCAAATCTGTTGATGCAGCACAAAGTGAGCTTGCAGGCTACCCTATAGCGTCAGGGCCAGCTGAAAGTGCCATTACGGAAAGTTATGTTGCATCTGAGGGATCAATTCAAGAAACTAGCATTCAAGCACTGCTTAACCAGGGGCTGGTTGGATCGTCCTCTGTGATGAGGAAACAGAACACTTCTGTTTTGAGCAATATGGGGCTCTCAGAGGTTTCTTCTGCTTTAAGATGATTTGGCGACCTCGACGATGGGTATCTGGCCGGCAAAGATGATGGGCTATAAGCTCTCACCGGTCCTTATAGGAGAGCTTGATCGGAGCGTCACTATAAGATCAGATGACCTGAATAAAATTAGATAAACCTGTAACAAACCATTTTATCAGAAGATAGTTAGTGTTTAACCAATGTTCCAATAGCATCTACATCCGGACTGGTTGAATTCCACCCCCCCCCCCCCCCCCCGGCCCCCCGCGGCACGTGGATTACAAAGAAGAGATAATAACAGTTTATATACCTCTGGTTGGCAATGCTTTCGTAAACTACCTGCAAGCTGATCGTTGGAAGGAATTAATGTAATCTCTAACTGTTTACTGACAACATGTTCTCTAACAAAATAAAATTCTATCTCAATATGTTTTGTTCTTGCATGAAATGTTGGATTGGTAGACAGATAATTAGCACTAAGATTATCAAACTAAAGGCATGGCTTTTCAGCTTTTGGAACTCCAAGTTTCTTTAGTATAGGACTGTGACGTTCAAGATGCGATCATATTCTTATTTTGCTTCAAGGGTCTCAATATGGATAAAAGTGCATGTCGTCGTTTCACAAGAAAGGGAATCATTACAAGTACATGTAAAGAGGAGATGAATATATGAAATTGGCTTACACTCGTCACAAGCTAAATCATGATCATATCAATACAATCATCATACATAAAACCAGAGTCCGACTACGGACGAAATCAAACGATAAAAACGACATCCATCTTGCTATTTCAGACTGCCGGCCTGGAACCCATCCTATGTTCAACGAAGAAGAAGAAGAATTCCAAATCAAACAAGCATCCCTCTCACGTCAAGCCATCGCATTACCTGTACCTCCAACTGTTGTTGTAGTAATCTGTGAGCCACATGAACTCAACAATCTCATTTTTAAAGGGATCAAGACTAGCAAAGCTTAGTGGATGAAGTATGGTTAAGTGGTGAGGCTGCAGCAATCACTAAGCATTTATTTGAGTGACTAACTTACGAGGACAAGAATAAGAAGAGTGATCTACGTATAAACTGACGTGAACTAGTAATGATCAAGAAATGATCTTGAACACCTACTTACGAGTCAAACATAACCCCAGTGTGTTCCCCTTCTTGGTTCAAACCTCAGGAGAAGAGATGGTCACGTTTAGGCACACGGTTGATGTATTTTAATTTGAGTTTACTTCAAGTTTGCTATGACCGGGTGTTAAACAAATTTCCAAGTTGCAACATAACCGCGGGCACGACTCTCAGAAAGATTTAACTCTGCAGGGGTGCTCCAACTCATCCATCACAAACTAGCCGCAAGCTGCGGTGGAAAACCTCAACCTCGAGATAGCCCAAGGTTTCCTCGAAATCCGAGTGCACAAGACGTTCGAGAAAGGTAAAACAAATCCAGCAAGGCCACCAAACGTGTCGACGAACCTGATAGGATCCGCGTATCTCGTTCTCAGGACACGACCGGAAGGGTCGCATTACGAGTAAAACCAAACCACGAGTTCCCCCACGGTGGCCCCGCGGTCTGCCCGTTTGGGGCCAACGCCATCAGCACTGGCCCCCTTGTATTATGTTGAATTAATCTATGGGTAGCGCTAATTCCTATGCGTTAATAAAGGTGTTCAGTATTATTATGTTGAGCAAATATACATTGCCATGAGGGCTCCCGGACAGGTGCGAGCAACGGAAGACGGCTTGGTGGAATGGTGTTCCACATGGGTGGGGACCAATTGCACACCGAAAGACCTTTGGGGAAATTTGCTAAGCGGCGAAATACAAGCTGCCTAATAAGTACTCAATTGCATGTGATACATAGCAGCATCATATTTATCACGATGAAAAGAAACATACGCATAGCGTGTAAACAGATAAGCAGGTGAAGAACAATCCTGCTTTAGGGTTTTGGTTTTGGGACAACTCGCGCAAAGCATAACAACGATTTGAATTTTCGAACTACGAAAATCCTCATATCTATCATGTTTCTCACTTGTAGGAAATTCACACTAGCAAAATCCTAACTCCTCAGCTAGAACAATTTCCTCACAGACTAGAAGAGCTTCGTCTCTGTAACTGAAGAAATTGACTGAAGTGCAAGAGATTTCCAAAGGCTTCACTCGAAGGATTGGTTATGTGTAGGCTTTGAGATGAGCATCACTTGGAAATAAATTCCTTAGTATTACCTCGACCCCCTTTAACGGCACGGTGTTCCTATGACTAAAAATAAAGGAAATGAAACTAGGAAAACAAAAGTCTTCATGCTTCAACATCCTCGCATCAATATCTTCAAGGACACACCAAATTCCTCAATTTAAAAATCTTGAGGAAAGTATCAAAGTATTTAGTTGAAGACATTCATTTTTTGGGGTCAAAATTCTTCAAATACCTCAAACTCCCCAGCGACTTATAAGGCATGTGTACACTCACAAACATATTAGTCCCTTAACCTATAAGTCTTAAATACACAAAAATCACTAAGGGGCACTAGATGCACTTATAATTATAAAGAACTCATATACATATTGCAAAAATTTATTAGTTTTATCACAAATCAAAGTACTAATCGCATGCCCCGAGGGAGGGGGTGGTAGGAGTTAAGCATCGTGAATCCCGACCCGAAACAACACTAGGATTTCAACGAGGAATAGAAATGCTCACACATCATCACCGTGCCTTTTTAAATTTTTAGACGAACAAGAAGTTAACATCTCTTAATATCAACACCTCTTTGAATTAATAATAATGCACTCACACCTTTTTCATATCATCGCATCAATATCATTAACCCATAATTTCTCTATATGTGCTACATGATGGTTTTAATTATCACTCATTGAACACCTATTATTTTTGGTCTAGTCTTATGACCCATGCAAATTACCGTCACTATTTATTTTAATCTCAAACAAACATAAGTGAAGAATGAGAGCATAATATTTCTATAAAATCTGCATGCCGTTGTTCTCAAAAAGATATAAGTGAAGTACCAGAGCAACTACTAAGCTCAAAAGATATAAGTGAAGCACATAGAGTATTCTAACAAATTATGATGATGGTCTGTCTCTCTCAAATAGGTGTGTCTAGCAAATGATGATTGTGGCAAAGTGAAAGTAAAAGTAAGCAAAAGAAAATGACGCTCCAAGCAAAACTCATATCATATTATGAATAAAGATGTAGCTCCAAGTGACATACCAATGGATTGAGATGAATGAGGGGATGCCTTCTGGGGCATCCCCAAGCTTATACGCTTGAGTCTTCCTTGAATATTACCTTCGGGTACCTTGGGCATCCCCAATTTAGGCTTTTGTTGCTCCTCATTCCTTTATCGATCGGGATAATACCCAAAACTTGAAAACTTCAATCACATAAAACTCAACAAAATTTCATGAGATCCATTAGTATAAGCAACATATCAAATACTTTAGGTACAGTTATAAGTTGATTATTATTTTATTTTAGCATAAGTTACTATATTCTAACTTCTCCATGGGTTATACCCCTCGATACAATCCATAACATAATCAAAACAAGCAAACTATGCAAGCAAAAAACAAAATCTGCCTAAAACAGAATAGTCTATAAAAATACATTTAATTTACATACTTCTGTAACTCAAAAAATTCTGAAAAAGTAGGACGACCTCACGAATGTACAGAAATACTGTGTAAAAATTCATCTTAAAAAGATGTCTAGTAAAATTAGAGAAATTCTGCACTAGACATCAAAGTTTTTGTTTTTGCATCGTCTACTCATCATACAAAGCACCCCAAAGGCTTTAATTGTCACAAACACTAATTACAACATAAAAACACAATCATTATAGTAGCAACAATCATGTTATCACAAACAAACAGAAATAAATGATAATTTTTGGGTTGTCTCCCAACAAGCTCTTTCTTTATAGCCATTAAGATGCTCACATAAAAGACAAGAACTAAATCACAAAGAGAACATCATAAAACATGTGACAAGAACATTTAAGTCTAACTTACTTCCTATGCATAGAAATTTTATAGGTAAACAATTTATCAAGACAAGAAGTCAAGAAGTGTCTAGCATAAGCAAGTAGGAAGAGTGAAGCATTAACAATTTGAATATCAAGAGCGGTAAGTGAGTAACATGAAAATTTCTATAACCATATTCGCCTCTCTCATGATGACTACATGTAGGATCATATTCAAATTCAGAAATATAACAATCATGCCTTTCATTCAAGAAACTATCATGAATCACTTTGTAAATTTCACAATTTTTGGATTCATGATTTTCAAGCAAGACCTCATAAAGATAATCTAGGCACTCTCACTAGCATTATTTCAACATAAACAAGTCTTTTGAAAAGATAGCTAGTGGATGAGGATTCATTTATCTTAATCTTTGCATTTTACTTTCTGGTTTGGTGTGACAACGATAAAAATAACATAGCTAGGCAAGTAAACTAGAGAGCAAAGATGCAAACTAGTGACAAGTAAAGGTCGATATTTTTGTTTTTTTATGAGACAAACTAAATATACCAGAAAATAAAAATAGGAACAAGTGAATGAAAATTTGTGTGAAGTTACTTGGTAGTTGGTGATGATATTCCCCGACAACGGCGCTAGAAATCCTTCCTGATACTTGTGATCTGTGTTGGGTTTTCCATGAAGAGGAACGGGTTATCGCAGCACAATGTGGGTAAGTATTTCCCTCAGTTATGAAACCAAGGTTTATCGAATCAATAGGAATATCAACAACAACCGTCTTCAGCGGTTGCACACAAAAGAACAAACAACTTGTGCCCAACGCGGGCAAGAGGGTTGTCAACCCCCTTGGTCTCGTTATTTGCAAGCAAGTGAGATGTGTAGATAATATTAGATTGCAAAATAAAATGAAAACAAGCTAATGGCAGCAAGGTACTGAAGGTTTTGTAAATATATGGTGAATAGACCCGGGGGCCATAGTTTTCCCTAGTGGCATCTCTCATGAAAACATCATATGGTGGGTAAACAAATTATTGTTGGACAATTGATAGAAAAGCGGATAGTTATGCGATATTCATGGCAATGATCATGTGTATATAGGCATCAAGTCCATCAACAAATAGGCCGACTCCTGCCTGCACAAATAGGCCACTATCCAGCATGCATCTAGAGTATTAAGTAAAACAGAGTAATGCATGGAGAACGATGACATGATGTAGATAAAGTAAACTCAAGCAATATGAATAAACCCCATTGTGTTATCCTTAGTAGTAGCAACACAAAGATGCATCTTGTCCCCTTCTGTCACTGGGATATAGAAATTCGCCAGGTTGAACCTACTACGACACACCTCTCTCACCGAAGAAATGTAAATCTAGTTGCCCAAACTATTTCAATAGATGGGAGAGGATTACAAAGCTATCACAATCATACACATAAGAATCATATTAGAATTCAGAGAAGACTCAAATATTTATCATGAAAATCTGAACATAAACCGACAATTCATCCGATCCTAATAAACGCGTTGCGCAAAAGGATTACATCATATGGATCAAAGCAAAGATGCGATGATCATTGTATTGAAGATCAAGAGAGAGAGAGAGATTGCCATCTAGGTACTAGCCATGGCCTCGTAGGTTTGTGGTGAACTACTCACACATCATGATGAGGGCAGTAAGGTTGATGAAGAGGCCCTCCATGATTGACCCTCCCTCCGGAGGGGTGCCGGTACGGAGCTCCAGATGGCCTTCCATCAAAACAGAGACTTGCGGTAGTGTAAAAAGTGTTTTGGGGCTACGTTTAGGGTGTTTTGGTATATATGAGAATCGAGAAGCGAGAGAACGGAGTCGAGAGAGCCTCGAGGGGCCCACAAGCCATCACGACACACCCCCTAGGTTGCGTGTGTTGGCTTGTGGGGCCCTCGGGTGGCTTGTGGGACATATCAACGACGCACGCACGTGTAGAAGTCTTTTCATGTAATCCATAAAGCTAATCGATAGGAAGGGTAGACATGCTGGCAGCTATAATCAGACTTGAGTGGGATGAGTAGGGAAAATGAGTAGAAGGTCGCATTGCCTTTGGATTTTCTTTGGGATTTTGCTTGTAGTTATCGATTCTACGGTTTGCCTCTGGTAAATGTGAGTGAGTACTGATCCATCATCATATGGCTGCTGAGATGAGTTGTTTTTGTGATTAAAATTGTGTTGGTGCCCTAGGATTTTATGCACTATATGAGGGAAAGGATCTCCTAATTGATCATGAGGCTTATAAGTATCTCCTTGCCGAATATCAGGTTGTGTTTTCTCTCTACTTTATGTTTTGTCGCATTGCCTTGCCTTGGCGATCGCCTTGGCGTGACAATGTGCACTCCTTGGCACCGGAAATCGACCTGAGGTGAGTAGCCTCGACGATGAAGGTGTATACCTCCTTGTAGTGCCACACCATTATGCATAAGGTTATCCGACCCACATATAAATGTGTCAGCTATGTGGCTAGCACTAACAGAGGGTTGCGGTCCCTTTTGCACCTTCCGGGCGTATCCAGCCATCCAGGATGCCAGTGGGCTAGCTCGGTGTCGAGGCGGTGTCATGGGAGGTTGTTAAAGGGAGAATGATACAAACAATGTCATGGCAGGGAGAGGAGGGGGCTGGCGGCGCAATGGATGAGAGGGCAGATGGTGGGGAGAGGATTGGGCATGCTTCACCATCGCATGGAAGGGAGGTGCGTGGTAGAGGTGGCGGCGGCAACGCTGTGGCGGGGAGATTGATGTGGTGAAAATTGATGGTTGGTTGGTTGTGCGGGTATAGTAGAAGGCAGCTATGCGGTGCGTGAGTGAGAGGAGTGGCTGCTTTTTTCCTATCAAAAAAATAGAAAGGAGGAGTTTCTATATGTTGACATCAATGCCACATAGCATAGAACTCATTTCCAGAAACAAATACCAACCAAATGATCTATATGTATCCTACAATTTAAAATTCATCAAAATCGTGATGCGGGTCACATTGTGCAACACAATGAAGCTCAAGACAACATTTCTTACATTGTACAAAAACATCTTAAACACATCAAGTAGATTTTAGTTTGTAAGAGATAATTAGTTGGATCATTGAAGTGGATTTCAATTACTTCTCATTGTTACATGCTATAATTTCTATGCATGAAATTTTTTATATGCATTATGATTATGTTTGCAACTGATAAAAATATATTGATGACCCATGGCAACGCACATACATTATCTATACTACTATTAAACAAACCAACATTTTCTTTTCTAAGTGCACACCATCTAACGTACACACAACAACCCAGAGTTATTAGAGCCACACAATAATACTCACTCATATAGATCTAACCATCAACATAACAATAATCCCCATGAAAAGTGTACTTAGTAGTTTAACAAAGAGGATGAAAACTCTGCCATATCCCACGCATGCCTCGCGACCGCCTACAATCACGCACGGAAAAAGAGGAAACAGATCCCGATCAAATCCCCTCACCCTCAACCGCGCACTACCCCTCCGGCTTGCCATCGCAAGACCTCCCAATGGCGTGATCCTCCTCCCCCTCCTCACTTGATTTCGTCCTCGCAATTGAGAGGTCTTCAAAGGGGAGGCGCTGATTCCGGTGGTTGTGTGGTCTGCTGGGGATGCAACGATGGTGAGGATCAGCTGCGCACGTGCAACACAGAGCGATATGGTTGTAAGGCCATAGTGGATGAGCAATGTCATGAAGTAGGTGGCAGCAGGGGCCATAGGACTGGTGGTGCGGTTGGCGGCAAGAGAAGATAGGCTGGGTGGCGTCATAGGCAAAGCTATGCCGCGAGTGTGGCACACAGGCGTTGTTGCTGACGTGGTGGTGGTGCAACGCATACTATCTGACTACCAGAGGAGCCAGGGTGGCGTGCATGGCCATGGGGGCAACGTGAGGGGTGGAATGGGAGAAGAGTGAGAGATCGGAAAAGAGAAAGAGGAACAGGAGGAGGAGAGTGATACGTCGCCAACGTATCTATAATTTTTGATTGTTCCATGTTGTTATATTACCATCCTAGGATACTTTTTGGGTCATAATTCACCAATTTATATTATTTTTGAGCACTAACCTATTAACCTAGTGCCGATGGCCGATACCTATTTTGTGCTTGTTTTTTGCTTTTCAAGTTTTCGGTACCAGATGAAATCCAATTGGCACGAAACTTTTTTATGATTTTTTCTGGACTAAATGAAGACTTGGAAGCTTCGGGAGGAGACCTGAAGCCACACGTGGGGCCCACAAGCCAACAGGGCGCGACGAGGGGGTGGTCGTGCCCTGATGGCTTGTGACTCCCCTGTGCCCCTCTTGCTTTGTTCTTTGGCCTATAAATTCACAAATATTCCAAAAACCCTAAAGATAGTCGACAAACACATTTTACGCCGCCAAAGTCTCTATTACACCATGACCCATCTGTAGCTCCATTCCGACACTCTTTCGGAGGGGGATCCATCATAGAGGGCCTCTACATCAACCTTGATGCCCTCGTGATGATGTGTGAGTAGTTCACCACACACCTAGGGTCCGTAGTTAGTATCTGGATGGCTCTCTCTCTCTCTCTCTCTCTCTCTCGATCTTCAATACAATGATCATCGCATCTTCACTTTGATCTATCCGATGTAATTCTTTTGTGTGGTATGTTTGTTGGGATCCGATGAATCGTGGGTTTATGTTCAGATTATTCATGAAAATATTTGAGTCCTCGCTGAGTTTTATGATTCTTATTTGCATGATCATCATAGCTTCGTAATTCTCTTCGATCTATTGAATTGCTTTGGCCAAGTTGTTTGGTATTTCCTCAGTGAGAGGAGTGAGTTGTAATGGGTTCAATCTCACGAGTTTCTATATCCCATTGACATAAGGGGACAAGTTTCGTCTCTGTGTTGCTGCCACTAAGCATAAAACGATGGGGTTTATTCTCATTGCTTGAGTTTACTTTGTCTACATCGTGTCATCATTCTCCAAGCATTACTCTATTTTACTTAATACTCTAGATGCATGCTCGATAGCGATCGATGGGTGGAGTAATAGTACTAGATGCAGGCAGGAGTCGTCCTATTTTCTTATGTACGAGATGCCTACATACACATGATCATTGCCGTGAAAATCGCATAAGTGTTCCTTGTTCTATCAATTGCCCAACAGTAATTTGTTTACCCACCATATGTTGCTTTTGTTGGGGAACGTTGCATGGGAAACAAAATTTTCCTACGCACACGAAGACCTATCATGGTGATGTTCATCTACAAGAGGGAGATTGGATCCACATACCCTTGTAGATCGCTAAGCGGGAAGCGTTAAGAAACGTGGTTGATGTAGTGGTATAGCTTCGTGATTCAAATCACCGTCGTCCCACGATCCGTTCCAATCTAGCGCCGAATGGACGGCACCTCCGCGTTCAGCACATGTACAACTCGATGACGATCGCCGCCTTCTTGATCCAGCAAGAGAGACGGGGAAGTAGATGAGTTCTCCAGCAACGTGACGACGCGCCAGTGTTGGTGATGATCTATTCATTCAGGGCTCCGCCCGAGCTCCGCAGAAATCTAATCTAGAGGAAGAACTACGTGGTATAGGTTTGAGTTGCATATGGCAAAGTTATATCTCAAAAGCCCTAAAACCACCAATATATATAGGAGGAGCGGAGGGGCTAGCCTTGGGGCTCAAGGGAGCCCCAAGGGCGCCGGCCAAAGGGAGGAGGTGGACTCCCACCCCAATTCGGTTTGGGGGAAGGAGTCCACTCCTTCCTTCATGCCTCCCTCTTTTCTTTTTTTTCTTTCCTTTGGTATTTTCTCCTTGGTGGCGCCATAGCCTACTTGGGCTGGCCTCACCAGCCCACTAAGGGATGGTGCGCCACCCTAGTGCTAGTGGGCTCACTCCCGGGTGGGTGGGCCCCTCCGGTGAATATCCGGAACCCATTCATCACTCCCGGTACACTACCGGTAATGCTTGAAATCTTTCCGGTGACCAAATGAAACCATCCTATATATCAATCTTCATTTCCGAACCATTCCAGAAACCCTAGTGACGTCCGTAATCTCATACGGGTCTCCGAACAACCTTCGGTCACCAACACATATAACTCAACTATACTAAAACTTCACCGAACCTTAAGTGTGCAGACCCTGCGGGTTCGAGAACTATGCAAACATGACCCGAGACACTCCTCGGTCAATATCCAATAGCGGGACCTGTATGTCCATATTGGATCCTACATATTCTACGAAGATCTTATCGGTTGAAGCTTTGTGCCAAGGATTCATATAATCCCGTATAACATTGCCTTTGTCCTTTGGTATGTTACTTGCCCGAGATTTGATCGTCGGTATCCCTATACCTATTTCAATCTCGTTATTGTAGTGCCCCAAGTGTAAAGCTTTCCCTTTTTGTATCCTTCCATGTGGGACCACCTTGGCATTGTCATGAGAGCTATCTATGCATGTATGATTTCATGTGTCACCTTGTATTCTTCTTTTGCATGCATGCATCCATGCCATACCATCCTTGCCATACCTTATGATTCTATGTCATGTTATGATTGCATGTGATCTTGCTAGGTGTGATGTTGTGATCTTGTGATTTCATGTGTTGATGCACATGTGATGATGTGGTGTGAAGTAGTGGAGTGTGGTGCTTGGCATTATTTTCAAACCCCCTTGTTAGTTTCAAACCTTTTCTCTCTTTTATTCCCAAGCTCAAAATTTCACTTGCTCTTTACCTGGTTTTAAAATGTCCTCTGTTTACTGAATATTGTGGGTATTATGTTGTGCAAGATTTGGTGTTTTGTTAGGTGTTCTAAAGGTGCAATAAATCACAAAACAGTTATTATAATTGCTGTTTTGTATTTATTTACTTGCCCCATAAAATTCCTTTTGCATTTTATTTAAATAGCTTATGTATTTTCAGGTCCAGGGGCATTTTTGTTTTTATTTAATATTCAGTAGTTAGTACTGTGGGCCTTTTCCTTTCTCTGTAAATATTCTAATTAGATAATAGCACCAGGGTTGTTTTCTCTACTTGTTGCTCTGGTGGGCTTCCTCCCACTCAGAGAGGCCCAGCTCCTCCCCTCCCTCGCAACAGCAGCCCACCCCGTGGCCTCCTTCCCTCCCTGACGCCGTCTCCCTCCTTCCCTCGCTTTCCGTCAGTAGCTGAGAGAGAGAGTTGTTGCCATGTGCACCAACGTCGAGGGGACCCCCTATTTAATCTCGGCGTCCGTGCCTCCCTCTCCTAGGGTTCCTCTTCCTCCTCAGCCGCCGCCGCCACCTCTCCCCATCTCCATCTCTTCTTCTCCCTTCTCCTCTGGTAAGTACAGTAGGTAGCCAGAGCAGTCTCCGCCGTCGATCGCCGTCCCCTCGTCGCCCTCCGGTGCCGCGACCATGTCCAGGAACATGGGGAACTCCCCCGCGCTTCATTTTTGCCCTCGGTGAGGTCGAGGAGCCTCCTCACCGACGACAAGGACGACGTCTTCGCCGCGGACCCGAAGCCCTTCTTCCTGCTGCCTCGTACTGCTTCCAGGAGATCCCCGTCGCTGTTCTTCTTCCTCTCCATCGCCTCGTCGCCCGTTGGGTCCTCTCCTTCCTTCCCCAAGGCGAGGAATGTCTTACCCTTCCTTCTTCCTCCTTCCCTCGGCCTAGATCCGCCGTAGCTCTCCTCGTGCCTCTCTATTCATAGTAGTCAGCAGGAGAGCAGTAGTTCGTGCGCGTTGTGTGTGGTGCAGTAGTTGGATGATGTGTGTGTGTGTTGTGTAGTAGAGGTTCCTCCCCCTCGTAGTGCATCGTTGGATGTAGTGGTGGCTCCCTTCGTGGGCAGCAGAAGCAGTAGCAGCGGTTCTGCCCGACGTCCTCCCTGTCGCCGGCGTGCAGAGCATAGGTTCAGGTGCTCGTGTTAGCTTAGCCTGCGGTACCCCTGTGTTCTAGCAGTTACCAATTCGTAGCGTAGTGGTCGGAACCTTGGGCTTGCTCTCAGCAGGTCGTGGGTTCGATCCTAGGGAGAAAACCTCCCCTTTTTTGTTGATTTCTTCGGCACAGTAGCCGCAGCAACAGGACACCTTAACCTGATAGGTGCCCCTGTTCTGTCGAGCGCATGGGCCGTAGTAGAGTGGTTTCGTTGCAGTAGAACCAGCATCAGGTTTGGAGTTCGATTCCAGACCCTGCCCCTTTTTTTATTTTTATTTTATTTTTTTACTGTTGCAAGGTTTTGCTATTTATTTTTCCTGTGCACATGTCTTGGCAGCATCTTAGCATTTTTTCCCTTTTGTGCACCATGTATATCTTCTTGCAGATTGTTAGTGTATGTAGGTGATCTATGTGAGCTTAGGTGTGTGTGCATACACATGGTGATGATCATGTGTGTGTGTGTGTGGAGATGCTACCTTAGTATATGATGATATGTAGGTGGCTTATGTTCTTTGCTTGTGTGACTAGTTGGATGGCAGTAGATGATGTGCATGTGTGTGTGTGTGTTGCACACACATGAGGTGTTGCTTGTGTAGGTGTGCAAGTGAGTATAGCCTTACTATCATTTGCTTAATAGCCTCCCTTATATTGTTCTTGGAGTCTTAGAGCTTATGATGAGATTGTGGTGTGATTTGTAGGTGGTAAACCAGCCCCATGTGCAAGTTGTGCACCTCCTCATGTTTAATATGAGAGAGAGCATGATGTGTGTGTGGGGGTGACTTAGTGAGAAGTATTTGTGTTGTTGATGTGCATGACACAAACATGGGGTTCAAACCCCCATGTCACTTTGTCATTGTGCACATGAACACCACCTTTGTAGTTGTTGTCTTAGTAGGAATTACATGAAATGATGCCCATTCCCTAGGCATGATTTGGAGTAGTTTTCTCTCCCTTAAATTTGTGGTCACTTGTTCCAAGTAAGTGCCCACATATTATATATGATTTTGGGGTAGAATCTCCCAAGGGATCCAGTGCTGAAGGTAGTTTTTCCATTGGGATACTTTATGGAGTTGACATATTCAGATTTGTTGCAAGTTTGATCTTGGTTTCCATGGAATAGGTGGAGCCCAAGGGCATGAGTTTTTGTGTGATAGTAGTAGGGGTTTTTCTCTACACCATAGTGGTGTCATTTATCACTTGGTGTTATGTGTGTGTAAACTACGCCTAGACAAAGTGGGCATGTGGCTGAAAATTCCAGTTTAGTGAAATCTGAAATTTCACAAAGTCTGGGATTCTGGAAACATTTTCTTCCCTTATAGATGAGGATGTGCTGGTCATTGTATTGAGACCTAGCCTTAGTTCAGTGCTAGGATTTTGGACCGGATATGTTTGTGAAGATCCCTGTCAAATTTCAAATCATTTGGAGTCTAGTAGGTTGTGTTTTGATTGCTGTCAAAAAGGTTCAGAACAAAGACAGAAACTCAGGTGCAGGAATTTTCACTAAGTCCCTGAGATCTAATGGTTTTGGGAAAGTTTGTGGCCTTGTATCTTCTAGAGTTTAATTCCTTTTTGCTGTGATTCTTGCTGGTGTTGGTAGTGTTCTTGGTTGGCAACAGCCACATATATTATTTGTCATGTTTGGAGGTCTGTAGCTATGTTGCATGTAGCTCCCAAAGAGCTAAGATGCAGATTATGGCAGATTATGTAGTATGGTCTTTTTGATCAATGTGTGTGCTTAGTTGATGTTGTGGTGATCTTCCTTGCTCCAATCCATTCATGTTGGGTTGTTATATGTCTTGGCAACCTGGGAATACCAGATTTGTGCCAATTGTGGGTGTGGTGTTGATTCTTCCACGTAGAGCTTCATATCTTGTTTCGTTGATTCCCGTTGATCCGTAGCTCCGTTTGCAATGTTCTTTATATGGTTTTGCATCGTTTTCACGAGCCGCATCTGTTCATTCCATCCTCATGCATGCCAAAATAGCTTAGTGTACAGTTATGTACAGAAACTTGCAGTAGTTTATTTTGCTTGTGCTAGTGATAGAAATAGTGGCGCATGCCCATTTTTCATCTCATGCATCATGTGATTGTTGCATCTTGTGGTGCTGATGTTCATTGGCTGTTATTCTTATGTTGGGTAGCACCGGGATCGGAGAACGAATACGTGGAGTCAGGAGAGTACGTGCAGGACGATCCAGAACCATTCCAAGCTGAGGATATCACATGCAAGATGATATGACCTTGATTCCATATCTAGACTTGTTATGCTAGTTTTCGTTTCCATGTCATATTGCTCGCTGCCTACCACTGAAATTAAATTGCCTCTTCATATGCCATGATCCCAAACACCATTCTCCTTCCTAGCAAACTTGAATGGCTAGGTAGGCTTTGCTCAGCTTCTAATGTTAGCGTTGCTAGATGCAGGTGCTTTGACTCATGTGATAACAGGAGCTTTGATATCATTATCTTAAATTCTGTTATTTAATCAATGCACCTATATACTTGGAAATGACGGGAGGCCTAGCCTTCTGCCGGGTGCTTTGTTCCGTTATTGCCGCCTTAGTTACCGGTTACCGGTGTTTGATTCCATAATGATCGCTCCTAACACGTTCGGGGTTGTTATGGGGACCCCCTTGATAAATCGCGTAGTGCTAAGGCTTGTCCTGCAGGACCCAACATTGGTGTTAATTTGCTAATAACTTAATAATAATCTGCATAGGGAGTAGTTACCCCGAGGACTTTAATCAACAACCCGGGCCAGTGCTCCTCATGAGTGTTGGTCCAACCCAGAGCATCTTATTACGCTCCCCGGGGCAACTCGGTGTTTTGGCGTGGTAACCATCGCTCATTCGGCGTGTCCTGAGACTGAGATACGCGGCTCTTATCAGGGTCGTCGACACGTGGGGAGGTCCTGCTAGCCTTGTCTTACCTTAGCGGTATATCTTGCGTATAGGAATCCCAGCAAAGCTTTGGTTTCCCCCAGAGTTGAGGTTTTCCTCTAAGGAATCCGACGAGATCACGAGATTCGTGATAGAGGATGCCTTTGCGGCCTGTGTTCGTTTATGATGGACTAGTTGGAGCACCCCTGCAGGGTTTAATCTTTCGGAAAGCCGTGCCCGCGGTTATGTGGCAACTTGGAATATTTTTTTAACATCCAGTGTTAGAGAACTTAAACATAAGCTAATAAAATTGCCAACTGTGTGCGTAGCCGTGACTGTCCCTTTGAAGATCTCTCTTCGATCAGGAACACGGTGGGGTTATGAATGCCGTAGGTAGGTGTTCAGGATCACTTAGTGATCAAGTAAACCCGACCGCTAGTGTAGACCACCTTCACTTCTACTTTGCGTAAGTTAGCCACTTAATCAAGCTTAGGATGCTGCAGCCTGATACACTTCACCCTTACCCTACCTAATAACATGACTAGTTCTGGCACCAAGGTCTTAGATTGCTGAGTCCCCGTGGCTCACGGATTCCTCCGAAACTCCCAGCAGGTACAGGTACCCCAGAGACAGATGATCCCGACGGCACCCAGCTGGCGTGGCAGTACGACGAGGAGACAGACCGCCTCTACGTGAACTATCCACAGGACTGAGGCATGGTCGTGATCGTGGGCCTGCAGGCAGGGTAGCATAACATTTCCATGTTTTGTAGTCTGTAGCGGAACTACCTTGATTGTATCTGTGATGTACTCTGAGTTATTAATAAGAAGACAGTTGAATCCCGAATTGTCTACTTTTATTATTATTTGTGCTATGTTACTTGCTTGCGAAACGCTTAGATGCGCTTCTTTCCTATTCGGGGGCCTCGACCCCCAGATCAGAAAGGACCGCATCTTGGTCGTTACAAGTTGGTAATCAGATCCTTACGACCATAGGAGCCTTTGTGTGATCGTACTTGGTCGAGTCGAGTCTAGAAAATGTTTTGAGTCTTAGTTATATCGGAGAGTAGGATTCTTTTTCTCCTCTTCTATGCTCTGGTGAGGTTCTCGTCTTCGGAAGTCTTTAACTCTACTCCTTTTCTCGCTCAAATTGTTTTTTAGGATCACACGAGTATTTGTGAAATCTATATGATTTCGATGTGACGGAATCCTGTCCTGGTGCCTCCTATCTGCTCTAAGTATCAGGGGAGTTGAGCTCCAGGGATTCTTGCGCACATCACCATCATTCAGATTTCTGAGTATCTAAGAACGGAGGGTGTTCGTTATTGCTTCAATACGGGTAGTGGTGAGATAACCCCGATGTCCCCAGTACTGGTGTAGATTGTTCGGGGGTATTACCACACTTTGTATCGTTGTGATCACGAGGATCTGTTGTAGATGAAGGTCCGAGATGCTGGTTGTGTGTTGAAGGATGTGATACAGGTGACGGGTTAGTTTAGGAGTTGTGTGAAATACTCCTTGTATCCGTGTACCTGATTGCATGACCAGTTATTTCGGGAATTCATAGGTGGGATATCTAGTAGTATCTTATAGGACTATCTTCCTACAGACGCTTGATTGAGGTTTGGGAAATCTTGGTCTTATGTTTGTTCCGAGCAGTTCAAGCTCACACTTGTTTGCAGTGGTCCTTATCGGAATTTTGTCGTCTGTTACTTTGAGGATGCACTCTTGCTATGTTGTTCGAGTGCAATGCTAAATTCTGTTCAGATATTCCTGTCTTTTGATTCAGCAATATCGTCAATTATTATGTGGACTAATATGCTGTCCATCTTCAGGATGGCTCCACCGACTCGTCAGACCCCAGGGCGTGAGGATATGCCGCCTCCACCTCCTCCTCCGCCGCCGCCTCCTCCTGCAGAGGCCTGGCAGGCGATGATGGCAGCTACTAATGCAAACACTCAGATGCTGTTGCAGTTGATCCAGGAGAGAGCCAATCATCACCAGGGCAATTTCCAGCAGGATGGCAATCACTTCGCCAATCTGAGTCAGTTCCTGTCAAACCAGCCTAAGACGTTCACTTCTTGCGACCAGCCGTTTGATGCGGAAGATTGGATCCGTGATATGAACAAGCATTTCGAGTGTAGCAATGTGCGTCCTGCGGATTATGTCAAGTTTGCTACGTTTCAGTTGAAGGGGTAGGCTTCTATTTGGTGATAGCAGCTTAAGGACTCCAGAGGTGACAGGGTGATGTCTTGGGACGAGTTTTGTCATGACTTCAGGTCCCACTACATCCCTTCCAGTTTTGTTGAGGAGATGCGTGAGAAGTTCATGCGTTTGAAGCAGGGCAGCAATTCTGTGTACAAGTACAATGTCGAGTTCCACGAGCTGGCCTGTTATGCGTTGCAGGATGTCCCGGATCAGAAGAGCAAGATCTACCAGTTCAGGGGGTGTCTTAAAGGAGGATTTGCAGTTAGCGCTTGCTTTGCACGATCCTGAGGAGTTTGACAAGTTCTACAACTTAGCTCTCCGAGCAGAGGCAGCCTTGCTCAGGGTGGAAAACTCCAAGAAGAGCTTCAGAGATTCCAGCTCTTCCTCGACTCAGGTGGTTCAGAAGCAACAGAGGTTTTGGGTTTCTCCTCCTCCTCCTCGGCACTCACAGCAGCCGAAGCACTCAGGTGGACGTGGTTCTTCCCACCCACCCAACCCTGGCTTCCAGTAGAGATACCAGCATCAGAAGCAAGGGCCTCCTCAGACTCAGTTCCGGCAGCCAGCAGATGTCACTTGTCACAAATGTGGGCAGAAGGGTCACTATGCCAACAAATGTACTTCTGAGCTCCGTCTGCCGCCTCCTCCTCCAGGCAAGCCTCCAAGTAATGCTCTTGTCAAATTCAACCCCAGATCAGCTCGAGTCAACATGGTGAATGCAGCTGAAGCAGACAACTCCTCTGATGTGATCATGGGTAACCTCCTCGTCAATGATATTCCTGCTAAAGTGTTATTTGATTCTGGTGCTTCGCATTGCTTCATCTCCAAGCCTTTCTTAGCTAAGCATGATATTCCTGCAATTCATTTGGATAGTCCCTTCCGTGTGGTTTCTCCGGGCATGCGCATGAGTTCATACATGAGGGTTCCGGATGCTTCTGTCAAGATAGACAGTTATTCTTTTCCGGCGTCTCCTATTGTCTTGGGCAATTCCGACATCGACTTGATTCTCGGTATGGACTGGTTGGCCATGAACAAGGTGTCAATTGATTGTGAAGCTAAAGAAGTCAAGCTTACCCACTCTTCGGAGGATGTGATTATATTCGCGGCGCGCGATGATACAATCCGTTTGTTCTCCTTGAATGAAAACGGTGAGATCAATCCTATTGAGCAAGTTCCAGTAGTCTGCGAATATCAAGATGTGTTTCCTGAAGAGCTACCAGGCATGCCTCCGCACCGTGAAGTTGAGTTCGTCATTGAGCTTGAGCTAGGCACAGAGCCAGTGTGCAAACGGCCGTACAAGCTGGGTCCAGAAGAGTTGAAGGAACTCAAGAGGCAACTCGATGAGCAGGAGCGTTTGGGTTTGATCAGGCCAAGCTCGTCTCCGTGGGGATGTGGTGTTCTATTTGTCAAGAAGAAGGATGGTTCGGACCGGCTGTGTGTCGATTACCGCCCGTTGAACAAGAAGACAATCAAGAACAAATATCCACTTCCGAACATAACTGGGTTGTTCAAACAGTTGAAAGGTGCTAAAGTATTCTCCAAGCTTGATCTCGGAATGGGCTATTGATGGGGTTATAGTCCTAGGGTAGGGTCATAGGCCTGCCCTATAGGTCCTACCCAAGGACTACCCCTCATAAGGGACAAGGCCCTTAGTCAGTTCCGACTGACTAAGGAGTTCCCATCATCCAGTCGGTAACTGGTCCTCGACCATCCAGTCGGAGACTAGCATTCGGAGTATATCAAACTAACCAACTGGATTCCACTATGTGCATCGTAACCCCCCTCGAGGGAAACGGTCATACGTTTCCATGTGCCTTTATTAGCATTTAAGACGTACGTTACCTGTAACATAGGCATTTAATCGCCACTACTCCATCCCTGTACACCGGACCGTTGTGGAGGGCAGCACACTCTATATAAGCCACCCTCCCCCCACTGGTGCGGGGGTTAGCAATTCACTGTATTCTATATTCCACTCGACAACAAGCTCCCTGAGCACTAAGATGTAGGGCTATTACCTCCACCGCAAAGGGGCCTGAACTCATAGAACCTCGCCGTAGCTAAGGCTCTGCCCATCCTTTCGTACCCTACACATCTACTGTCAGGCTTATACCCACGACAGTTGGCGCCCACCGTGGGTCAGGCGTCTAAGCGACTTCCGGCGAGTTTGCGACTACATCATTTCGTCATGTCGTCCGATGGAGATTCAAGCATGGGTCACGAGATCTTCTTCGACGCTCTCTCCTTCATCGTCGACGATTCGGCATGGCTTCGGGACGCCCCTCTCGACGTCGAGGCGCTTCCCCGCCGCGGGGCTACGCACTTCCGTGCCGGCGCCCGCGACATTCTTCTTCTCCAGCAGTTAGCTCTGGTGTCGACCTACACCGCCGTCACGCGCCGCAACAAGCGGTCCCGCCGTCCGCGGCTCCAGTGCTGGGTGCAACACGCCCAGGCGCGCCAGAACGCGTCTTCACAAGTGGCGGTTCTAGAGTCGGTTGTGGTTGCCCCGCCGTCCCAGCGCTCGGACTCGGTTTCGACTGAGTTTCCTTCCGAGTACGCGGGTCGCGGGCCTGCAGCAGAAGTACACATGGCCAACTCCCATGAAGATCCCTGTCAAGCTGGCCGAAACGAGCACGAGATCGGCGAAACGTCTGGCGCGCGTCGTCCGCCTCGCCGTTGTGCCAGTCGGCACACTCGGCGGAGCAACGTGGAGTTGTTCCGCACACCCCTCATCAACTTGGCTGCGGCTGCCAAGATAGCCGATTCCCTTCAGCCGACTGATTCAGAAGCTGGCAGGGGGATCGGGCAAATCCGCGCCCTGTTGCACACGGCGCAACAGCAAAATTCGGCTGTCTCCCAGTCGCACAACAGGATCCACAATAGTTCTGTTCATGCGAATACGCATCGGTCAGTTCACAGCCCTGGTTCTCGTCAGCGACACAGGGGGGGGCAGCCGTTCCATAAATCCCGAAGATCATCGCCGTTCACGCACCCCTCCGCGGGGTGGGCCCTACGGGTCCCGACATCATGATGATCGGCGTTTAGTCGATGGCACTTACGACCCAAGGCCCGACGCGAGAGGGCATATCGCCTAGCGGAGGGTCGACAGGGGCCGAGCCCACCGCGATGGTTACGATATTGACCGTCCGAGTGGAAGCAGGACCATCGTTTCTGGTCCCGAGTGTTTCAGTCGAGCCATCCGTTCGGCTGACATCCCTCCCAACTTCCGATTGGCGACGGGAATTAGCAAGTTTACACGAGAGTCCAAGCCAGAAACGTGGCTGGATGATTACCGAGTGGCAGTCCAGATCGGAGGAGGAGACGACCATGTCGCCATGAAGCACCTCCCTCTAATGCTCGACGGCTCGGCGCGAGCGTGGCTGAACCAGTTGGCCCCCTCAAGCATCTACAGCTGGGCAGATCTGGCCCGAGTGTTCATCAGGACCTTCGAAGGGACATGCAAGCGCCCTGCTGGCCTCGTGGAGCTCCAGCACTGCGTCCAGAAGAAGAATGAGCCCCTACGGGATTTCATTCAGCGTTGGACAACCCTCTACCACACGGTGGAGAACGTCACAGAGCATCAAGCAGTCTGCGCCTTCAAGGCAGGCGTGCGGTACAGGGATCTGTACCTGAAGTTCGGCCGAACATGCGACATCTCCATGAGGAAGATGATGGAGATAGAAACACGCTATGCAAATGGCGAAGAAGAGGACTGCATCCGAAGCGGCAAGCACAAAACAACCGCCGATGGAGATGGGAGTAACACTCGGAAGCAGAAGCAGAAAGCTCCGTCCACTCCGCAGGCAGAAGCTGCAGCCGTAACCAATGCCAAGTTCAAGGGCAAAGGGAAGGCTCAGTTCACCCCCAAGAAGAAGCAGTTCAATAACCCCATCCTGGACCAGCAATGTCCGGTTCATACGAAGATGGATGAAGAGGGAAACCCCATATATGCGAAGCATACCACTCAACATTGTCGCCTCCTGATCCAGGGGTTCAGCGAAGGGCAACCGAGTGAAAAGGACAATGAACAGGATGAGGAGGAGAAAGAGGATCCGTTCCCCCAAGTCCATGCAACACTGATGATTTTTGCTGACGTTGAGAGCAAGAGTCGACTGAAGCTGGTGAACAGGGAGGTGAACAAGGCCACCCCTACCAACCCCAAGTTCCTCAAATGGTCTGAGACTGCGATCACCTTTGACCAGTCGGATCATCCAGCACACGTACCCACCCCAGGGAGACAGGCTCTGGTCGTCGACCCGGTGGTGGAGGGAGTCCGACTGCGCAAAGTCCTCATGGACGGCGGCAGTGGCTTGAACATCATGTACGCCGACACTCTCAAGGGGATGGGAATTCCGATGTCCAAACTCAGCGAGAGCAGCATGCAGTTCCATGGAGTCGTCCCTGGACGAAAGGCCAAGTCACTCGGCCAGATCGCGTTGGACGTCGTTTTCGGCTCCGACAAGAACTTCCGCAAGGAAAAGTTGATGTTCGAGGTGGTAGACTTCCAGAGCGCTTACCACGCAATTCTAGGCCGCCCGACGTATGCGCGTTTCATGGCCCGTCCATGTTACGTATACTTGAAGCTGAAGATGCCAGGCCCGAAAGGTGTGATCACCATCACTGGCAATCGACAGCGAGTCGAAGAGTGTCTGCAGCAGGGATCAAGAATCGTCGACCAGCAGATGGACGTCCTCGAGCTTGACGAGTACAAGAAAATAGTGGACCCCGCTGACTTGATGCGTTCAAAGAAGCCAGCTTCGGAGTCTGCATTCCAGTCGACGGGAGAGACGAAGAAGGTCAGCATCCACCCGACGGACGACACTGCTGCCCCAACGAACATCTCCACCACCCTCGATCCTAAATAGGAAGCCAAGCTCACCCAATTCCTCTGTGAGAACTGGGACATCTTCGCATGGAAACCCTCTGACATGCCAGGTATACCCAGGGAGTTGGCTGAGCACCGACTGCATGTGGATCCCACCGCTCGGCCTGTCCGAGAACGCCTGCGTCGGTCCGCCGCGCATAAGAGGAAGGCAATCGGAGAAGAGGTAGCCAAGCTTTTGGCAGCCAACTTCATTCGCGAGGTTCACCACTCCGAGTGGCTCGCCAATGTTGTCATGGTTCTCAAGAAGGACAAGTCACTCCGAATGAGCATCGACTTCAAGCACCTCAATAAGGTCTGCCCGAAAGACCATTTTCCGCTCCCCCGCATCGATCAAATTGTCGATTCGACTGCGGGTTGCGAGCGTTTGTCATTTCTTGATGCCTACTCGGGCTATCATCAGATCCGTCTGTATGGCCCCGATGAATTAAAAACGGCCTTCATCACCCCATTCGGGTGCTTCTGCTACATCACTATGCCATTCGGTTTGAAGAATGCAGGAGCTACCTTTATGCGCATGATCCAAAAATGCCTCCTCGACCAGATCGGTCGGAATGTGGAGGCGTATATGGATGATATCGTAGTCAAGTCACGCAAAGGTTCCGACCTGCTGACTGACTTGGCAGAAACATTCGCCAACCTTCGTAGGTACGATATCAAGCTCAACCCCGCCAAATGTTCATTCGGCGTTCCCAGCGGAAATTTACTCGGTTTCTTCGTTTCCGAACGAGGGATCGATGTCAACCCCGAAAAGATCGGGACCATCGTCCGAATGGAGAGGCCGGTCAGAATACACGATGTCCAACGGTTCACAGGTTGCCTAGCGGCTTTGAGCAGGTTCATCAGTCGACTTGGCGAGAAAGCACTTCCTCTGTACCGACTCTTGAAGAAATCAGATACTTTCGAGTGGACAGACGAAGCCCAAGTCGCATTCGACGACCTCAAAGTCCTACTTTCCACCCAGCCGGTTCTTACTGCTCCGCTCAGTAAAGAGCCCCTTCTTCTGTATATCGCGTCTACGAATCAAGTCGTCAGCACTGTTCTTACAGTCGAACGAGAAGAAGAAGGCAAAGCATACAAAGTTCAGCGGCCAGTGTATTACGTCTCCGAAGTCCTGACTCCTTCCAAGCAGAGGTATCCCCACTATCAAAAACTTATCTACGGGATTTACATGACTGCGAAGAAGGTGGCCCATTATTTCCAAGACCACTCGGTGTCTGTCGTTTCTGATGCTCCGTTGTCGGAAATCCTCCACAATCGGGATGCATCAGGCCGAGTGGCGAAGTGGGCAATGGAGATGTTGTACTGTGATATCAAGTTCGAGGACAAGAAAGCTATAAAGTCTCAAGCCCTGGCTGACTTCATAGCAGAATGGGTAGAACAGCACCAACCGACCCACATCTACTCGGCTCATTGGACAATGTTCTTCGATGGGTCCAAGATGTTGAATGGCTCCGGCGCTGGCGTTGTGATCGTATCACCAAAGGGCGACAAACTCAAATATGTGCTGCAGATACACTTTGATTCCTCCAACAATGAGGCAGAGTATGAAGCTTTCCTTTATGGACTACGTATGGCCATCGCACTCGGCGTTCGTCGCGTGATAGTCTATGGCGATTCGGATTTGGTGGTTAATCAAGTGACGAAAGAGTGGGACGTCAGGAACCCCACCATGACCACATACTGCAATGCAGTGAGGAAGCTCGAGAGGAAGTTTGAAGGTCTACAACTCCACCATGTTCCACGACTGAAGAACCAAGCAGCTGATGAGTTGGCAAAACTCGGATCCACTCAGAAACCAGTCCCGAGTGACGTCTGCCTCGAGCACCTCCACCTTCCCTCAGTCAAAGAAGACCCTTTCACAGAGGAACCAATACAACCAAAGAGTTCGACAGATCCGACTGAAGTCGACATACCTGCTGTGGTTGATCTGATCATGGAGATTCTTGCTGTCATCACCGATTGGACTGTGCCGATCATTGCATATATCCCGAGGCAGGAATTACGAGAAGACGAAGTCCAGGCCAGGCAGATAGTCCACAGGTCAAAGTCGTTCACTGTCATTGATGGCCAGTTGTACAAGGAAAGCGTTTCAGGCGTTCTTCAATGATGCATCTCCCCAGAGGAGGGACAGTTAATCCTGGAAGATATTCACTCGGGAACCTGCGGTCATCACGCCTCTTCGAGAGCGATCGTCGCCAAAGCATTCAGAGCTGGTTTCTTCTGGTTGCAGGCAAATGAAATAGCTAAAGATATGGTCGACCGATGTGAAGGCTGTCAGTTCTACTCCAACAAGTCCCACAAGCCAACATCTGCGTTGAAGACAATCCCTCTTGTGTGGCCGTTTGCAGTATGGGGATTAGATACAGTCGGTCCATTCAGGACAGGTCAAGGAGGATACACACATTTGTTGGTGGCAGTCGACAAGTTCACAAAATGGATTGAAGCCAAGCCCATCAAGAAGCTCGACGCCCTAACAACCATCAAGTTTGTCAGGGACATCATCTCCAGATTCGGTGTACCTCACAGCATAATCACGGACAACGGGACAAACTTTGACTCGGACAGATTCAAAGGTTTCTGTGCAAGCCAAGGTATCCGAGTGGATTTTGCATCCGTGGCGCATCCTCAATCCAATGGACAAGCAGAGCGGGCGAATGGACTTATTCTGCAAGGTTTGAAGCCCCGACTCCTGCGAGAGGTGGGACATGCCGCTGGCGCATGGGTCACCGAGCTACCTTCAGTGCTTTGGGGTCTTCGCACAACCCCGAACAGAGCTACAGGGCGATCACCGTTCTTCCTCGTTTACGGAGCAGAAGCAGTCCTTCCGAGTGACTTGCTTCACAATGCTCCACGAGTCGAACTCTTCTCCGAAGCTGAAGCAGAACAAGCAAGGCAAGACGGAGTGGACCTTCTAGAGGAGGAGCGCGAGATGGCACTGACTCGCTCAACCATTTATCAACAAGATCCATGGCATTTTCACGCATGACACGTCAGGAGTCGCACGTTCCAAGCAGGCGACCTGGTGCTCCGAGTGGATCAGCAAAGACCTCACAAGTTGGCTCCTGCCTGGGAAGGAGCCTTCATCATCTCCAAGGTGCTGAACAACGGAGCATACAGACTCTACAACATCGACAGGGAGACAGACGAGCCGCGAGCATGGATCGGAGATCTCCTGAAGCGCTTCTACACGTGACCGTCGACTGAAGCAATGTAAAGAACAAGTATTGGTGAAATAATATAAGGCAGATTGAGCTTTTGCAGATCCAAAGTTCTTCCACGGTCGCAGACTGCAGTCTCAAAAAAAAACTTAGCTGCGATCCAGAATCACCTAAGTATTAACTTTCTCCGAGTGTGCACTAAACGTCACACTCGGGGACTTAGCTGCGATCCAGAATCGCCTAAGTATTAACTTTCTCCGAGTGTGCACTAAACATCACACTCGGGGACTTAGCTGCGATCTAGAATCGCCTAAGTATTAACTTTCTCCGAGTGCGCACTTAACGTCACACTCGGGGACTTAGCTGCGATCCAGAATCGCCTAAGTATTAACTTTCTCCGAGTGTGCACTAAACGTCACACTCGGGGACTTAGCTGTGATCCAGAATTGCCTAAGCATTACCTTTCTCCGAGTGCGCACTTAACGTCACACTCGGGGACTTAGCTGAGATCCTGAATCGCCTAAGTACTCACTTTCTCCGAGTGTGCACTAAACGTCGCACTCGGGGACTTAGCTGCGATCAAGAATCGCCCAAGTACTACCTTTCTCCGAGTGTGCACTAAACTTCGCACTCGGGGACTTAGCTGCGATCAAGAATCGCCTAAGTAATAACTTTCTCCTAGTGTGCACTAAACGTCCCACTCGGAGACTTAGCTGCGATCCAGAATCGCCTAAGTATTAACTTTATCCGAGTGTGCACTTAATGTCACACTCGGGGACTTAGCTGCGATCCAGAATCGCCTAAGCATTACCTTTCTCCGAGTGTGCACTTAACGTCACACTCGGGGACTTAGCTGCGATCCAGAATCGCCTAAGTATTAACTTTCTGCGAGTGTGCACTGAACGTCGCACTCGGGGACTTAGCTGCAATCAAGAATCGCCTAAGTACTAACTTTATCTGAGTGTGCACTAAACGTCGCACTCGGGGACTTAGCTGCGATCAAGAATCCCTAAGTAATAACTTTCTCCGAGCGTGCACTACTCGTCACACTCGAAGACTTAACTGCGATCAAGAATCGCTGAAATGGGAAAGCTTCCCGCGACTGTATCCTACAGATACACTGGGGGACTTAGCAGACCCTCATTGAGGCTCATGTGGATGTCAAGACCACTGACAATTACATGAGTAGCAGACCCTCATTGAGGCTCATGTGGATGTCAAGACAACAGACAATTACATGAGTAACAACTCGCTCCGAGTGCAGCATGTCCGTCGCACTCGAAGACTTAGCCGTGATCATGAATCGCCTAAGTACTCTATTACCTTCGAGTGTATCCTACAGATCCTCTCGGGGACTCACCAGACCCTCATTGAGGCTCATGTGGATGTCAAGACCACTGACAATTACATGAGTAACAACTCGCTTCGAGTGCGGCATGATCGTCGCACTCGACGACTTAGCCGCGATCATGAATCGCCTAAGTACGCTATTACCTCCGAGTGTATCCTACAGATCCACTCGGCGACTTGGCAGACCCTCAGAGAGGCTCACACAAATGTCAAGGAAACTGACAATTACATGCTCCGCATGTTTGCCATTGGCTTCAACAAGAAAAGCCAAACCAAAACTCGAGCCAAAATGGTGCCAACAACTCTTTGGCAACAGAAGAGCAAAAGATTTGATTTAAATTCGAAGTTCACCTAAGGATAGTTGACTCGGTGCGGATCAAGCTTACCCGCACCGAACCAAGAATGTGACGGCCAACAGAAGTGGCCAAGGTTTCTTACAACCAACACTCGGCATACCGAGGTAAAAGTTTTCTTAAGCGTCATCCGGATTGGCGCCAGGACTGGAGGGCTCCACGAATGTGTCCAGGTCGATCCCGTCAGCGATGCGGGTGGCACTCTCAAGGAAGGTTTCCACGAAGTCTTCGAATCGAAGTTTCTTCGTGTTGGCGACCTTCAACGCTTTCAGCTTCTCTTCGTGCACCTCCTTGCAATGCACTTGGACCAGGGACAACGCAACGTCTGCACCACAGCGAGCCGCAGATTTCTTCCATGACTGCACTCGGTTTGGGACCTCCTCCAGCCGAGTCATCAAGCCTTCCATCTCATACCGAGACTCGTATTCAGGCCAAAGCTCCTTGTCGATCCGGCCGACGACTTCTCTCAGTCGACAGATGAAAGGCCCAACTTTGCCCACGCGAATGTGCGCTCGGAGCAGATCTCGATTGGCGTCCTCGCCGAGTGGAATGTTCTCGCGAATCGACCGCTCCACGTGAGCTGCTTCAGCCTCAGCGTCCATGCAAAAATCTGCAAACACAGGACAAGCAAACAATAAGCACCGACTGTAACGCACATAGCACAAGCACTCGGAAAAACAGGACTTACCACCCAGACGCGTTATCATCTGTTGGGCCCAATCACTGACGTATTTTTCCTGCGCTATACACCGCTTGTTCAGCACATTCATTTGCCCCATCAGCTCAGCCCTATGCGCCTTCATCTTCTCAACTTCAGCAGTCAGTGCCTTGTTTGCTTCATGGGCCTGCTCCAACGACTTCTCTCGTTCCACCAGAACATCCTTCATGCCAGCCATTGCAACCAGTGCCGCATCCAGCTCACGAGCAAACTGAACCTTTTCAGCCCTAAGAGTCTCGTACGCTGTCCCCATCTCGCAAGTTTTCTGCCAGCCAGCGCCAAGAGACGATCAGCCAAATCCAACAATAAAAAGTCTAAGTTCAGACCCCTGCCGACGCAAGCAGTCGACAGTGGTCTCGGGGACTACACCCAGTGGGTTCACTGAGAGTGACCCCACTAGCATGAAACTCAAACAGGTCCGCCCTATTGAGCTACATGACAACACCTAAGCCTGTGAGGCTACTACTACCCGACCTGAGTAAAATTACTCTCGGGGACTCATCCAGTAGGTATACTCCGAGTGCCCCAACTGTCAGCATTCGAACAGATTAATTTGTGATCTGATCAAGCCAAAGACAATGTGTATAAAGACAACTGCCGGTGCAAGCACTCGACAGAAGTCTCGGGGACTACACCCACTGGGTTCACTAAGAGTGAACCCATTGCAAAAATCATACGATATCCGAACACACCCAGTGGGTTACAAGTGAAAAGTAAATACTTACTAGCCCACTTACTCGGATATCGTCCCGCAGTTCCAAGCTTCACTCGTACAGGGACGCAATGGAGTCGTACGCCTTCTTGGCTTCTCCCGTCATTAGCTCCGCCTGCACCATGGCCCCCTTGGCTGCTCCCACCTGGTCTTCCGAGAGGTGCTGCATGTTGTACTCGACGTTCGACGGGCCTGGCATCGTTGAAGGCTCCTTTGGCATCCCAAGGCCCACTCCAGTCGATTCAGCAGCAACCAGCGCCGTTTTAGTCGACGGCATCGCCTCAGTCGGCGGCACGTCCGCGGCGAGAGCAGTAACTGGCGGAGCAGCCTCAAGGACAGGCACCGCAGCTTGCTCAGATCTTCCCTGGTCACCCTCATCTGCATAAATCGCCCCTGAGAGAAACCCGACCGAGCGGCGTGAGATCCGAAGACAGAATTCGCGATGCAATAATGTAAACTCTCGGAATCGCTATGACGCACCTGGCTGGGACGAGACAACATTGTCTGTGTCCATGGGATCATCCCCCTGGCGCGCCGGAGAGATGGGCGATGGCATTCGGGGGAAAGTGGTGCAGCTGCGCCCCAAAGTGGTTCATTATGCCTTTGAAGAAAGGATGCGGGGGCAGGGAGAAACCTCGATGCACGTGGCTGAGCAGGAGGACGCGCTCCCCCTCCCGGGGCGCCGGCTCGTTCTCACCCTCCTCCGGCAACCTCCATGACTTGTGCACGATCATCCCATGCTCCACCAGCTCCAGCAAGCTCTCCTCCGTCACCGTGGAGGGGAGGAAGTCCCCCTGGATCCACCCCGCCGGTAGCGCTCGCTGCCTCCGCGCAGGAGCTGCCGCCTTCCCCCTCTTCTTCCGCGCCTCTAGCTTGCTAGTCTGCCCCTTGGTCATGGCGGAAGCTGCGGATGCGTGAGGGGGAAGGAGAAGGAAGAAGCTTAGAAGGCGCAGAAGATGGCGAAGGAAGCAGAGAAAAAGCGAGGTGTCCGGCGAGCGTAACGAAAAAACCCTCGCTGCTGTGATTTAAGTAAGGTTCCGACTGGGTCACTGGCAAGTGGCCCCGAAATCTTATCCACCGACCGACCGTGGCCATATCAGTGGAGAAGATGAAGGCGCGAGAATCGAGGCGTCAGGCGCTACTCGAGCGCGATGGCGTCATCCCCGCTGAGCGCGCGATAACTGAAATTTGAAGATCCCGGGAAATCCGCCACTGTAAGTTGACTGGTCACGTCAGAAGATGCCACGTAAGCACTCGGTTTCCGATAGTTTGTTTCGCAACTACTTCCACTCGGATCATTGGTCAGAAAAGATAAAATGGATCGAGGCAAGCAATGCCAAAGTTACATCCGTATCAATCGGATCCAAACTTCAAGCATCGCTTCGTCGTTCCAACCCCAATCCGTTCGGGGACTAATGATGGGGTTATAGTCCTAGGGTAGGGTCATAGGCCTGCCCTGTAGGTCCTACCCAAGGACTACCCCTCATAAGGGACAAGGCCCTTAGTCAGTTCCGACTGACTAAGGAGTTCCCATCATCCAGTCGGTAACTGGTCCTCGACCATCCAGTCGGAGACTAGCATTCGGAGTATATCAAACTAACCAACTGGATTCCACTATGTGCATCGTAACCCCCCTCGAGGGAAACGGTCATACGTTTCCATGTGCCTTTATTAGCATTTAAGACGTACGTTACCTGTAACATAGGCATTTAATCGCCACTACTCCATCCCTGTACACCGGACCGTTGTGGAGGGCAGCACACTCTATATAAGCCACCCTCCCCCCACTGGTGCGGGGGTTAGCAATTCACTGTATTCTATATTCCACTCGACAACAAGCTCCCTGAGCACTAAGATGTAGGGCTATTACCTCCACCATAGAGGGGCCTGAACTCATACAACCTCGCCGTAGCTAAGGCTCTGCCCATCCTTTCATACCATACACATCTACTGTCAGGCTTATACCCACGACAGCTATCATCAGATTCGCATTCGCGAGGAAGACATTTCGAAGACGACATTCAGGTCTAGTTTTGGCTCGTATGAGTATATGGTCATGTCTTTTGGTCTGGCTAATGCTCCTCCGACTTTTTGTCGATTGATGAACTATATTTTCTCACCATACAAGAATGAATTTTTCTTGCTCTATCTCGACGACATTCTGGTCTTTTCTGAGGATGAGGAAGAACATGAGAGACATCTCAGGTTGGTGCTTGATAAACTGAGAGAATACAAGCTGTATGACAAGTTTTCCAAGTGCGAGTTCTGGCTGAAAGAAGTGGTTTATCTTGGGCATATTATCTCTGCCGAGGGCATTAAGGTTGACCCGTCCAAGGTTCAAGCCATTGTTGAATGGGAACCTCCGCAGAATGTGAAGCAGCTTCAAAGCTTTCTCGGGCTTGCCGGATATTGCAGAAGATTCGTTGAGAACTTCTCCAAAATTGCCAAGCCACTCTCTAGTCTTCTTCAGAAGGGTGTCAAGTATGTTTGGTCTCCAGAGTGTCAATTGGCTTTCGATACACTCAAAGAGAAGCTTATCTCCACTCCGGTATTGGCTCCTCCGGATGATTCCAAGCCGTACAAGGTCTTTTGCGACGCTTCTCTCCAGGGTCTTGGTGCAGTCTTGATGCAAGATAGGAAGGTGGTTGCTTATACCTCCAGGCAGCTGAAGCCCGCGGAGAAGAACTATCCTGTGCACGATCTCGAGCTAGCAGCTGTTGTGCACGCCTTGATGACTTGGAGACATCTCTTGTTGGAACGTAAGGTTGAAGTTTTCACCGATCACAAGAGTCTCAAGTATATCTTCACTCAGCCTAACTTGAATCTTCGGTAAACACGTTGGGTGGAAATGCTCTAGGATTTTAATGCGAGTGTTGAGTACACGCCAGGCAAGGCAAATGTTGTGGCAGATGCATTGAGCAGGAAGGCATATTGCAACAGTCTGATTCTGCAAGCTCTCCAACCGGGTCTTTCTGAGTCTTTCAGGAAGCTCAATCTTCAGCTAGTTCCTCAGGGTTTTCTTGTGAACCTTCAGATCTCTCCTACCTTGGAAGATCAGGTCAGAGCAGCTCAGCTACTTGACGCTATGGTGAAGAAGGTCAAGATTGGCGTGGGGAAGAGTCTCCCCAAGTATAAGTGTTTCACTGTGGATGCCAGGGACACATTGTTTTTCGAGGATCGCCTTGTCGTCCCTAAAGGTGATCTCAGGAAGGTGATTATGGAAGAAGCTCATAACTCTCTGCTCTCTATTCATCCTGGAAGTTCCAAAATGTACCATGACTTGAAGCAGACTTTCTGGTGGACTCGTATGAAACGTGAAATTGCACAATTCGTAAACGAGTGTGATGTATGTCGAAGGGTGAAAGCAGAACATCAAAGACCAGCAGGCCTCTTGCAGCCTTTGTCGATCCCCGAGTGGAAGTTTGATCAAATTGAGATGGATTTCGTCACCGGGTTTCCGAAGTCCAAGAAGGGCAATGATGCTATCTTCGTCGTCATCGACAAATTGAGTAAAGTGGCTCATTTCCTTCCAGTCAAGGAGTCCATTTCAGCAACTCAGTTGGCAGAGTTGTACACCTCCAGGATTGTCTCTTTGCACGGCGTACCTATGATGATCTCGTCAGATCGCGGAAGTATCTTCACTTCCAAGTTCTAGGACTCCTTTCAGTCTGCTATGGGCACGAAGATCTGCTTCAGCACAGCGTTCTATCCTCAGACTAGTGGTCAAGTGGAGAGAGTGAATCAAGTTCTTGAGGACATGCTGAGAGCCTGTGTTATCTCTTTTGGCATGAAGTGGGAGGATTGTCTGCCTTTCGCGGAGTTCTCGTATAACAATAGTTATCAAGCTAGTTCTGGCAAGGCTCCGTTTGAAATTCTCTATGGAAGGAAGTGTCGTACTCCGCTCGACTGGTCCCAGACAGGCGAGCATCAGATCCTTGGCAATGATATGATAGAAGAAGCTGAGGAGATGTGTTAGATCATTCGCGACAACCTCAGAGCAGCTCAGTCCCGTCAGAAGAGCTATTATGATAGCAAGCACCGTGACATGTCATATGAGCTTGATGATTTTGTTTATCTCAAGGTGTCGCCTATGAAGGGTATGCAGCGCTTTGGCATCAAAAGTAAGCTTGCGCCTCGTTTCGTTGGTCCGTTCAGAGTGGTTGGCAAGAGGGGCGACCTTGCGTACCAGCTCGAGCTTCCGTCAACCTTTGCAAATGTCCATGATGTGTTCCATGTTTCTCAGCTTCGGAGGTGTTTCAAGAACCCCGAGCGCACTGTGCATCTTCAAGATATCGACCTTCAGCCTGACCTTTCTTCTCGTGAGCATCCACTTGTGGTTCTCGAGGCGACTGAGCGCAAGACCCGTAACAAGACTGTCAAGTTTCTCAAAGTGCAGTGGTCTCACCATTTCGATAAAGAGGCTATGTGGGAACGCGAGGATCACCTCCATTCCGAATTTCCCGATTTCTTTCAGTCTTAGATCTCGAGGGCGAGATCTTCTTTGTAGTGTGGGAGAATTTTAGTGCCCCAAGTGTAAAGCTTTCCCTTTTTGTAACCTTCCATGTGGGACCACCTTGGCATTGTCATGAGAGCTATCTATGCATGTATGATTTCATGTGTCACCTTGTATTCTTCTTTTGCATGCATGCATCCATGCCATACCATCCTTGCCATACCTTATGATTCTATGTCATGTTATGATTGCATGTGATCTTGCTAGGTGTGATGTTGTGATCTTGTGATTTCATGTGTTGATGCACATGTGATGATGTGGTGTGAAGTAGTGGAGTGTGGTGCTTGGCATTATTTTCAACCCCCCTTGTTAGTTTCAAACCTTTTCTCTCTTTTATTCCCAAGCTCAAAATTTCACTTGCTCTTTACCTGGTTTTAAAATGTCCTCTGTTTACTGAATATTGTGGGTATTATGTTGTGCAAGATTTCATGTTTTGTTAGGTGTTCTAAAGGTGCAATAAATCACAAAACAGTTATTATAATTGCTGTTTTGTATTTATTTACTTGCCCCATAAAATTCCTTTTGCATTTTATTTAAATAGCTTATGTATTTTCAGGTCCAGGGGCATTTTTGTTTTGATTTAATATTCAGTAGTTAGTCGTGTGGGCCTTTTCCTTTCTCTGTAAATATTCTAATTAGATAATAGCACCAGGGTTTGTTTTCTCTATTTGTTGCTCTGGTGGGCTTCGTCCCACTCAGAGAGGCTGAGCTCCTCCTCTCCCTTGCAACAGCAGCCCACCCCGCGACCTCCTTCCCTCCCTGACGCCGTCTCCCTCCTTCCCTCGCTTTCCGTCAGTAGCTGAGAGAGAGAGTTGCCGCCGTGTGCACCAACGTCGAGGGGACCCCATATTTAATCTCGGCGTCCGTGCCTCCCTCTCCTAGGGTTCCTCTTCCTCCTCAGCCGCCGCCGCCACCTCTCCCCATCTCCATCTCTTCTTCTCCCTTCTCCTTTGGTACTCTGGAAACATTTTCTTCTCTTATAGATGAGGATGTCCTGGTCATTGTATTGAGAACTAGCCTTAGTTCAGTGCTAGGATTTTGGACCTGATATGATTGTGAAGCTCCCTGTCAAATTTAAATCATTTGGAGTCCAGTAGGTTGTGTTTTGATTGATGTCAGAAATCTTCAGAACAAAGACAGAAACTCACGTGCAGGAATTTTCACTAAGTCCGTGAGATCTGATGGTTTTGGGAAAGTTTGTGGCCTTGTATCTTCTAGAGTTCAATTCCTTTTGCTGTGATTCTTGCTGGTGTTGGTAGTGTTCTTGGTTGGAAACAGCCACATATATTATTTGTCATGTTTGGAGGTCTGTAGCTATGTTGCATGTAGCTCCCAAAGAGCTAAGATGCAGATTATGGCAGATTATGTAGTATGGTCTTTTTGATCAATGTGTGTGCTTAGTTGATGTTGTGGTGATCTTCCTTGCTCCAATCCATTCATGTTGGGTTGTTATATGTCTTGGCAACCTGGGAATACCAGATTTGTGCCAATTGTGGGTGTGGTGTTGATTCTTCCACGTAGAGCTTCATATCTTGTTTCGTTGATTCCCGTTGATCCGTAGCTCCGTTTGCAATGTTCTTTATATGGTTTTGCATCGTTTTCACGAGCCGCATCTGTTCATGCCATCCTCATGCATGCCAAAATAGCTTAGTGTACAGTTCTGTCCAGAAACTTGCAGTAGTTTATTTTGCTTGTGCTAGTGATAGAAATAGTGGCGCATGCCCATTTTTCATCTCATGCATCATGTGATTGTTGCATCTTGTGGTTCTGCTGTTCATTGGCTGTTATTATTATGTTGGGTAGCACCGGGATCGGAGAGTGAATACGTGGAGTCAGGAGAGTACGTGCAGGACGATCCAGAACCATTCCAAGCTGAGGATATCACACGCAAGATGATATGACCTTGATTCCATCTCTAGACTTGTTATGCTAGTTTTCGTTTCCATGTCATATTGCTCGCTGCCTACCATTGAAATTAAATTGCCTCTTCATATGCCATGAGCCCAAACACCGTTCTCCTTCCTAGCAAACTTGTATGGCTAGGTAGGCTTTGCTCAGCTTCTAATGTTAGCGTTGCTAGATGCAGGTGCTTTGACTCATGTGATAACAGGAGCTTTGATATCATTATCTTAAATTCCGTTATTTAATCAATGCACCTATATACTTGGAAATGACGGGAGGCCTAGCCTTTTGCCGGGTGCTTTGTTCCGTTATTGCCGCCTTAGTTACCTGTTACCGGTGTTTGATTCCATAATGATGGCTCCTAACACGTTCGGGGTTGTTATGGGGACCCCCTTGATAAATCACGTAGTGCTAAGGCTTGTCCTGCAGGACCCAACATTGGTGTTAATTTTCTAATAACTTAATAATAATCTACATAGGGAGTAGCTACCCCGAGGACTTTAATCAACAACCCGGGCCAGTGCTCCTCATGAGTGTTGGTCCAACCCAGAGCAGCTTATTACGCTCCCTGGGGCAACTCGGTGTTTTGGCGTGGTAACCATCGCTCATCTGGCGTGTCCTGAGACTGAGATACGCGGCTCTTATCAGGGTCGTCGACACGTCGGGAGGTCCTGCTAGCCTTGTCTTACCTTAGCAGTATATCTTGCGTATAGGAATCCCAGTGAAGCTTTGGTTTCCCCCAGAGTTGAGGTTTTCCTCTAAGGAATCTGACGAGATCACGAGATTCGTGATAGAGGATGCCTTTGCGGCCTGTGTTCGTTTATGATGGACTAGTTGGAGCACCCCTGCAGGGTTTAATCTTTTGGAAAGCCGTGCCCGCGGTTATGTGGCAACTTGGAATATTTTGTTAACATCCGGTGTTAGAGAACTTAAACATAAGCTAATAAAATTGCCAACTGTGTGCGTAGCCGTGACTGTCCCTTCGAAGATCTCTCTTCGATTAGGAACACGGTGGGGTTATGAATGCCGTAGGTAGGTGTTCAGGATCACTTAGTGATCAAGTAAATCCGACCGCTAGTGTAGACCACCTTCACTTCTACTTTGCGTAAGTTAGCCACTTAATCAAGCTTAGGATGCTGCAGCCTGATACACTTCACCCTTACCCTACCTAATAACATGACTAGTTCTGGCACCAAGGTCTTAGATTGCTGAGTCCCCGTGGCTCACGGATTCCTCCGAAACTCCCAGCAGGTACAGGTACCCCAGAGACAGATGATCTCGACGACACCTAGCTGGCATGGCAGTACACAGAGGAGACAGAACGCCTCTACGTGAACTATCCACAGGACTGAGGCATGGTCGTGATCGTGGGCCTGCAGGCAGGGTAGCATAGCATTTCCATGTTTTGTAGTCCATAGCGGAACTACCTTGATTGTATCTGTGATGTACTCTGAGTTATTAATAAGAAGACAGTTGAATCCCGAATTGTCTACTTTTATTATTATTTGTGCTATGTTACTTGTTTGCGAAACGCTTAGATGCGCTTCTTTCCTATTCGGGGGCCTCGATCCCCAGATCGGAAATGACCGCATCTTGGTCGTTACAAGTAGGCTCCTGCTAGCTGCTAGACTTGGGACAGATGAGATGAACTCCGGATGGAATAAGAGAATGCTCTTGACAAATTGGAGAGGATTGAATTCACCGAAGAGAAGCACATCGGTTGAATGGAATTGATACGATGACTCCGGTTGAAAAGAATTGACAAGAGAATCTGATAGAGCAAGAATTAATACTCCCATAAAAATACGAGAACACCACTTAGAAAAGATCTGAAATCACCACTTGACATCGAAGCAACTTGAATTACCATATTCAAACAAAACAAAGGGTGAGGCTTAAGAAACAAGCCAGAACAAACTCATGAGAATAATTTCGTCCAATATTTTCGTGGACAGGAATCCACTAGATGTCGAACCCCAACCTAACATCATGCATTTGTTGGAAGATTGTCCTATAAGCAACTACTTGAATTCCCACCTAAGAATTCCCGAAATATTTGGTCATGCAATCTGGTACACGGATACAAGGAGTAATATCACACAACTCCTATACTAACCCGTCACCTGTATCACATCCGTCAACACACGACCATAATCTCAGACCTTCATCTACTACAGACCCTCGTGATCACAACGATACAAAGTATGGCAGTACTCCCGAACAATCTACACCAGTACTGGGAACATCGGGGTTATCTCGCCACTACTAGTATTGAAGCAATTACGAACATCGTTCGCTCTGAGATACTAAGAAATCTGAATGATAACGATGTGCTCAAGAATCCCCTGGAGCTCAACTCCCCTGAAACTCAAAGCAGATAGGAGGCACCAAGACAGAACTCCGTCACATCAGCATCATATAGATTCCAAAAATATCTGCGTGATCCTAAAATTTTTTTTAGTGAGAAGAGGAGTAGAATAAATTATTACGTCAAGATTCCTCACCAGAGCATAGAAGAGGAGAAAAAAGAATCCTACTCTCCGATATATAACTAGACTCAAAGCAGTTTTTCACTAGACTCGACTCGGCCAAGTTCGATCAATCAAGGGGGCTCCTAGGTCGGTACTGCTGTGATACCAACTTGTCACGCCCAATATGCAACCCTATCCTCAATTTGGCACGAAGGCCTCGTCAGGGATAGAAGCGCATCTCGTCGTGTCGCAAGAATGGATATCGTTACAAGTACATTTATTGAAAAGAAGAGATATATAAATAGAGTTGGCTTACACTCGCCACAAGTTACATCAGAGTCACAACAATACAGTACATAATCATCATGAAGAAGAGCAGGGTCCGACTACGGACGAAAACAAACAAGAAAAGAAGAACGACGTCCATCCTTGCTATCCCAGGCTGCCGGCCTGGAACCCATCCTAGATCGATGAAGAAGAAGAAGAAGAAGCAACTCCAAATGAACAATCAACGCGCTTGCGTCAAGTAACCTTTACATGTACCTGCAACTGGTGTTGTAGTAATCTGTGAGCCACAGGGGACTCATCAATCTCATTTCCAAAGGTATCAAGACTAGCAAAGCATAATGGGTGAGGCATGGTTAAGTGGTGAGGTTGCAGCTGTGGCTAAGCATTATTTGGTGGCTAAACTTACGAGTACAAGAAATAAGAGGGGGAAGATCTACGCATGACGGACGTGAACTACTGATGATCAAATGAATGATCCTGAACACCTACCTACGTCAGACATAACCCCACCGTGTCCTCGATCGAAGAAAGAACTCACGAAAGAGACAGTCACGGTTACGCGCACAGTTGGCAAGTTTTAAATTAAGTTAACTTCAAGTTATCTAGAACCAGTGTTAAACAAAGCTTCCACGTTGCCACATAACCGCGGGCACGACTTCCCGAAAAGATTTAACCCTGCAGGGGTGCTCCAACTAGTCCATCACAAATTACCACAAGCCGCATAGAAATCCTCAATCACGAAGCTCGCAATCTCGTCGGACTCCCTAGTGGAAAACATAAACTCTGAGATTACCCAAAGCATCACCGGAATCCCGATGCACAAGATATCTCGTCAAAGGTAAAACTAATCCAGCAAGGCCGCCCGGCGTGTCGACGATCCTGATAGGAGTCGCGTACCTCGTTCTCAGGACACGACGGATGAGCGATGGTTACCACGCCAAACGCCGAGTTGCCCCGGGTAGCGTTAATAAGCTGCTCTGTTTTGGACCAACACTCATGAGGAGCACTGGCCCGGGGGTTGATTAAATTTCCTCGGGTTAATTACTCCCTATGCAGTTCATTAGTTATTAGGAAAATGTAGTACCAAAGTTGGGCCTTGCCAGACCAGCTTTAATCTAAAACGAATTATCAAGGGGGTCCCCATAACAACCCCGATCGTGTTAGGAGCGCTCAATTATGGAACATAACACCGGTAGCCGAAAACTAAGGGGGCAAAGGTGGAACAAAACACCAGGCTAGAAACGCCGAGCCTTCCACCTTTTACCAAGTATATAGGTGCATTAAATTAAGTAGCACTTAATAGGGTGATATAACAAAGAACCCATGTTATCACATGGATGCAACTGCACCTGCAACTAGCAATGCTACACAGGGTTAAGCAAGCAGTAACATAGCCAATCAGTGGTTTGCTAGGTTGAACATGTTGAAGGTTTCATGGCATTGTTGAGAGGCTGATATTTAACATGTGGTAGGCAACGAGACATAATCGATAGAAACGGTAAAACTAGCATGGCAATGATAGTAATGGTATCTGGGGAAATGGTCATCTTGCCTGAGATCCCGCTTGGAAGAAGAATGACTCCGTGAGGTCGGCGAACCAACGTAGTCGAACGGGTCCTCACATTCCGACACGCTTGCGGAACTCTATCGGAACGGAGCAAACCGTAAACAAACATCAACACAAATATTCACCACACGATGCACAACATGATGCATAACCTACTATGATGCATGATCAGTTCAAAGATGCAAGGGATGGCATGGCAATTCACCTCACGCAAACTCTACACATTAAGTGAAGCTCGATATGCAACGGGTTGCATATCGACGAAACTCCACGTTTAATTATTTAATTCACTCCCGGTTATTTACACGACAATATTAAATTGTCATTAACATGGCAAGGGTGAAGCAACGACCCTACATGGCATCCTAGACGGTTAACACACGGAGCATAGATCGGAGCTACGACACAAGAAACATGCAACACAAGATATATATGCCATGAATGCGTCATGCATGCAAGTTCATAACACGGGCAAGAAGGGAAAGAAACAAGTGTCGCCACGGCGAGTGAGAGGGAACCATGGCGGCAAAACGGAAACGATGCCACGACAACGTTCCTATCCCGATAACTCGACGAGATATCATGCCAACGAGTTGAAGCGCGTGCAGGAACGTTAAATAAAGGTGGGGTGATCCCGATTACCGGGTTCCCATGTGTGGAGCACAACATAGAGGGACAACGTGCAACGGTCAAACATACGGTGCATACATATATACATTCATACATCACTTGTACATGGTACACGACACGTCCCATCGGTATACCTTCGACGCGTGCGAATCGGAGGGGTTCGGTCGAAGCGGACGTCGTGGAGGTCGTGGAAGTAGTTGTACTCGGTCTCGTCGACGGTAGTCGTTCTCTTGTCGTCGTGGTTCACGTCTTCGGCGACGGTAGACGGGCACTAGGCGTCGGAAGACGGGTCTTCGGCGACGGTAGTCGAACTCATTCCGGGGGTCGTCGAGGACGTAGACGGGTCTTCGGCGACGTCGAGGAAGTCGTTGAACACAGCGAACTTGTCGATTCCACGGCAGCGGGGAAGGTGCACACGGCGACGCAAGCGCCAGCAACACGCAGCAACATCTTCTAGCATGCACGCTACGACAACTAGCTAGCTAGCAGGCAACCTAGCATGCTACTGTAGCAGACATTTGGTGGCTGCAAGCAAGCAGCAAGCAGCATAGCAGCAAGCGGCGACAACAACACACGACAACATCATCAGGCAACAACAGCAGTAGGCGGGAGCACAAATAGCAAAGGGCAGCTAGCACGAGCGACAGCAAGCATCAACAACAGCAAGCTTCGGCAGCAGCGGCAACACATAACTGTTTTGTGATTTATTGCACCTTTAGAACACCTAACAAAACACCAAATCTTGCACAACATAATACCCACAATATTCAGTAAACAGAGGACATTTTAAAACCAGGTAAAGAGGAAGTGAAATTTTGAGCTTGGGAATAAAAGAGAGAAAAGGTTTGAAACTAACAAGGGGGTTTGAAAATAATGCCAAGCACCACACTCCACTACTTCACACCACATCATCACATGTGCATCAACACATGAAATCACAAGATCACAACATCACACCTAGCAAGATCACATGCAATCATAACATGACATAGAATCATAAGGTATGGCAAGGATGGTATGGCATGGATGCATGCATGCAAAGGAAGAATACAAGGTGACACATGAAATCATACATGCATAGATAGCTCTCATGACAATGCCAAGGTGGTCCCACATGGAAGGTTACAAAAAGGGAAAGCTTTACACTTGGGGCACTAAAATTCTCCCACACTACAAAGCTTGAGATAAACAAAATCATCAAGCTCATATGACATGTCACGGTGCTTGCTATCGTAATAGCTCTTCTGACGGGACTGAGCTGCTCTGAGGTTGTCGCGAATGATCCGACACATCTCCTCAGCTTCTTCTATCATATCATTGCCAAGGATCTGATGCTCGCCTGTCTGGGACCAGTCGAGCGGAGTACGACACTTCCTTCCATAGAGAATTTCAAACGGAGCCTTGCCAGAACTAGCTTGATAACTATTGTTATACGAGAACTCCGCGAAAGGCAGACAATCCTCCCACTTCATGCCAAAAGAGATAACACAGGCTCTCAGCATGTCCTCAAGAACTTGATTCACTCTCTCCACTTGACCACTAGTCTGAGGATAGAACGCTGTGCTGAAGCGGATCTTCGTGCCCATAGCAGACTGAAAGGAGTCCTAGAACTTGGAAGTGAAGATACTTCCGCGATCTGACGAGATCATCATAGGTACGCCGTGCAAAGAGACAATCCTGGAGGTGTACACTCTGCCAATTGAGTTGCTGAAATGGACTCCTTGACTGGAAGGAAATGAGCCACTTTACTCAATTTGTCGATGACGACGAAGATAGCATCATTGCCCTTCTTGGACTTCGGAAACCCGGTGACGAAATCCATCTCAATGTGATCAAACTTCCACTCGGGGATCGACAAAGGCTGCAAGAGGCCTGCTGGTCTTTGATGTTCTGCTTTCACCCTTCGACATACAGTTCTGGTGTTGATCATGCTTCGCTCGTGGAAGAGGTTTAGTCAGCGGATCTGCTACATTCAGATCCGTGTGCACTTTGCAAATATTTATGTCCTCTCCTTCGACGTAGTCGCGGATGAGGTTGAAGCGGCGTTTGATGTGTCTGGTCTTCTTGTGAAACCTTGGTTCCTTTGCTAAAGCAATGGCACCAGTGTTGTTATAGAACAAAGTTATTGGATTTAGTGCGCTCGGCACAACTCCAAGATCCGTCATGAACTGCTTCATCCATACACCCTCCTTAGCTGCCTCCGAGGCAGCCATGTACTCCGCCTCACATGTAGAATCTACTACGACGCTTTGCTTGGAACTGCACCATCTTACTGCACCCCCATTAAGAATAAATATGTATCCGGTTTGAGACTTAGAGTCATCCGAATCAGTGTCAAAGCTTGCGTCGACGTAACCCTTTACGACGAGCTCTTCGTCACCTCCATAAACGAGAAATGTTTCCTTAGTCCTTTTCAGGTACTTCAGAATATTCTTGACCGCCGTCCAGTGATCCACTCCTGGATTACTTTGAAACCTGCCTGCCATACTTATGGCCATGCTGACATCCGATCTAGTGCACAACGTTGCATACATGATAGAACCTATGTCTGAAGCATAGGAGATGGTACTCATCTTTTCTCTATCTTCTGCAATTACTGGACACCGAGTCTTACTCAACTTTATACCTTGTAATACTGGCAGGAACCCCTTCTTGGACTGTTCCATTTTGAACTTCTTCAAAACTTTATCAAGGTATGTGCTTTGTGAAAGTCCTATTAGGCGTCTCGATCTATCCCTATAGATCTTAATACCTAATATGTAATCAGCTTCTCCTAGGTCCTTCATTGAAAAACATTTGTTCAAGTAATCTTTTACGCTCTCTAAAAACTCCACATTGTTTCCAATCAACAATATGTCATCCGCATATAATATTAGAAACGCCACGGAGCTCCCACTCACTTTCTTGTAAATACAAGATTCTCCAACAACTTGTATAAACCCAAATGCTTTGATCACCTCATCAAAGCGCTTATTCCAACTCCGAGATGCTTGCACCAGTCCATAAATGGACCGCTGGAGCTTGCACACTTTGTTAGCATTCTTCGGATCGACAAAACCTTCGGGTTGCATCATATACAACTCTTCCTTAAGAAAACCATTAAGGAACGCCGTTTTGACATCCATCTGCCAGATTTCATAATTGAAAAATGCAGCTATTGCTAACATGATTCGGACGGACTTAAGCATCGCTACCGGTGAGAACGTCTCAGTAGTCAACTCCTTGAACATGTGAAAAACCCTTTGCGACAAGTCGAGCTTTATAATCGGTCACATTACCATCCGCGTCCGTCTTCTTCTTAAAGATCCATTTGTTCTGAATAGCCTTGCGATCTTCAGGTAATACTTTCAAAGTCCACACTTTGTTTTCATACATAGATCCTATCTCGGACTTCATGGCCTCCAGCCATTTGTTGGCATCCGGGCCTGATGTCTACTATGCAACCTTCTCCTTGTAGATGTTGTTGGGCCTCCAAGTGTAGAGGTTTGTAGGACAGTAGCAATTTTCCCTCAAGTGGGTGACCTAAGGTTTATCAATCCGCAGGAGGCGTTGGATGAAGATGGTCTCTCTCAAGCAACCCTGCAACCAAATAACAAAGCGTCTCTTGTGTTCCCAACACACCCAATACAATGGTAAGTTGTATAGGTGCACAAGTTCGGCAAAGAGATGGTGAAACAAGTGCAATATGGATGGTAGATATAGGTTTTTGTAATCTGAAATTACAAAAACAGCAAGGTAACTAGTAACAAAAGTGAGCACGAACGGTATTGCAATGCATGGAAATAAGGCCTAGGGTTCATACTTTCACTAGTGAAGTTCTCTCAACAATGATAACATAATTGGATCATATAACTAGCCCTCAACATGCAACAAAGAGTCACTCCAAAGTCACTAATAGAGGAGAACAAACGAAGAGATTATTGTCGGGTACGAAACCACCATAAAGTTATTCTTTTTGATCGATCTATTCAAGAGTTCGTACTAGAATAACACCTTAAGATACATATCAACCAAGACCCTAATGTCACCTAGATACTCCATTGTCACCTCAAGTATTCATGGGCATGATTACACGATATGCATCACACAATTTCAGAATCATCTATTCAACCAACACGTAGAACTTCAAAGAGTGCCCCAAAGTTTCTACCGGAGAGTCAAAACGTGTGCCAACCCCTATGCATAGGTTCCCAATGTCACGAACCCGCAAGTTGATCACCAAAACGTACATCGAGTACTCACATGAATCCACTAGTGCCAACCCATATGCATAGTGTCGTGGTTTTGTCACGGCAGATGTCCTCGTGAAAGGACTTAGTATGGGAACCATCGCACTTTGGTGGCGACTCAAAGGGGTTGAACAGGAGGAACGCGGCGGGTTACCCAGGTTCAGCCCCTCGCGTGGAGGTAATAGCCTACGTCCTGCTTGGCATGTATTGATGTGGATTCGATTACAAGAAAGGCGTAACTCGCCTTACCTAGCACTCGATGATTTCTAACCTGCCTATCCCCCTTCAAACTCGCCTTTATATAGAGGTCGAGGCTTTAGGGTTTACAAGAGTCCCTTCCTCTTTACAAATCGTGACCACCGCGGCCTCTGAGTCGCCGTCTTGCAAAACCCAGAGACCTTCCACAAATCACAACCATCTTGCGGCCTTAAACCGCCCAGGCTGAGGCCCAAATGAGTCAAAGGATGAACCGCCTTACTAGTAACCCGACCCATATTGGGCGGGTCACTTAATAAACAATATCCCCAACATTAGGCCCCAAATTGACTTGAATCTTCATGCCAATGCTTCTGTTTTAGTTGAAGGTGATTCACTCCTTTGTGTTCCTCCATACGCCAGAAATTTTAACTCGCCAACTGGTACCGGAAAAAGTCTTTGAGCCGCCAATGCATTTCCCGTCAGCACTTTCCTTAGCCCTCGATTTTTGGGAAATTTAACACAATCCCAACGGATCTTTTAGTGCATCATTATCCCAAAATTTTCGGACGTCATCATGGCGAATCTTTTATTCCCAAGCGGTTCCCGCTCACGGCGCCTCGATTCCAGCGCCCGTCCTGATAAATAGGCGGAAGGGACAGGGCTGACACTGGCCACCTACCAGTCTCGTCAGTCCCCCCCATTATCGCAACAGAAAACCGCACCGCTTCCCGAGGGTTTCACCGCCGGCCGCAAACTCCGCCCCCGTCCGAAGAACTCCAGTGCTGCCCGCAAGCCGTCGCAGTTCGAGGAGCTCCGGCGCCGCCCGCAAGCCGTCGCCGTTGCCAGGCTCCGCCGCCGCCGAGGGTCCCTTCATTCTTCGGGACCCCTGCGCTTCTCCAACAGCCTCCATCACCGCCGGTCTTCTTCGACCAAGATCTTCAGGTTAGGCCACTGTTTCCCCTTCTTTAAGGGTAGATTTATTTCTTGTTCATGCTTCCGCCATTGCCATGCTTCCGCCATTGCCATAGTTCCGAAGCCCTCTGCTCGCAACCATCTATTACCCTCGAACTGATTAGTCCGAGCGCCATTAGGGCACCCAGTGCCTTGAATAGTCTTATCCATCTGTGCTCTTGCGAATTTTCTAAATACACTAGTTTCTTCAAAGATGAGGCACCACCCTGATCACACATCGTTCATGTTTTAGCCATGTCCGCAAGTTTTTATATCTGTTCAACAAATCCATTCCTCATTCACTGTTTGTAAAAAGCTGTTTGGAAACTTCGTCCTTCCCTTAGTGTTTCGGAAAGAATAAATTTCACCACCCACAGTAACATCGCTTCTGAGAATAGCCCTGCTCCGATAAGTCGCCACATCAGCCCAACCCGGCCTCCTAGTCCGGCGGGTTAAGCAAGAGCTGATCCCGATTCACATAGTAAATGTTCGAGACATGTAATACCATATTCTTACCTATTTGTAGCATGGGTGCCGTTTTCAAGAGCGATTGGCTTCCTACCAAAGTCGATGATGCTGTTTTGGCGAATTACGTGAAAGCGGGCTGCTTGGATCCTCAAGACGTCATTGGATGGCGCACCGGGTTAGGATAAGACCTCCCCAACCCCAAGGAAGGGGAGATAGTAGTTTTTGTGGAACACTTGGAACGGGGTTTTAAGCCGCCCGGATCTAAATTCCTTAGGGACGCTCTGAACTTCATGAATGTCCGACTCCAGGATTTGGGACCCAATTCCATAAGCAACCTAAGTCAATTCCAAGTCCTTTGCGAAGCTTATTTGCGGATCGAGCCTTCCGTCCCTCTGTTTTGGTACTTTTTCCACTTGAATCGCCAGACGGAATTCCACAATGGCCCCAGTTTGGAACTTGGCGGGGTCAACGTCCAGCGTCGCAAGGATAGTCTGTTTCCTTCACTCACTATGCCTAGCCACCCCAAAGGCTGGGGTGAATCTTGGTTTTATTGCAAAGAAACATCCCCTGCCGGCGAGAACAAACTTCTGGGCTACAGGCCAACCCGCCTTCCGATCAATTTTAAGCTCCCTGACAAGCTCACCGAGGAAGAAGAGTCGGACTTCATCCCAATTCTGTCCGAACTGAGATCCTTGACGAACAACGGTCTTACCGGGGTTGACCTGATCCGCTGCTGGGTCGAATGGCGGATCCTTCCTCTGAGCCGTCGAGATGGTCTGATGTGTGAATTTGACGGCACTCTGGATCATCCCCAATGCTACTTCCACACAGCATTAACGGAAAAAGACATCGTCGCCATCATCAAGAAGCTGACCGGCGAACCTGCAGCAAAATGCGGCCAAATCGGCCTTAAGCCCTTCTGCAAGATTAACCCGGCACCCAAGGTAACCAAAGCTAACTCGCCCTCAACTTTTTATTCCATCTGTTTTACTGCCATTATGACTTCATGCCATATTCCTTTCCAGAAAGGCGACAAGTTCTGGTCTAGGAGACCTAAGAAACAAGCCATGAAGAGTGCTAAGCCGCCTTCCAAGAAAAACAAGGGCAAAGGTAAATCTACTGCGGCCGAGCCATCTGAAGTCGACGAATCTCAAGCTGGCGACGCACTCTCAGAGGTACCAATCCGTCCTCTTTTTCACTCGCCACCTATCACCTTTTAACTTTTATTTTTATCCCTCACTCCTCTTGTAACAGAATGAAGATAACGGAAGCCAAGAGGACTCCGTCGAGGTAATTTCCGTCTCCTCCGATTCATCTCCTTCCTCGCCTAAGCCGGCCCGGCGAATATGTGGGAAAGTCCCCTTCTCACATCCAGATGCCCATTTGGACCCAAATTTCTTATTGAAGAGAACACAACACGCCTCGAACCGGAAAAGACGAAGTCACTCCGGCGATCTAATACCTGGCTTGCCAACAACGAACAAAAGAAAACCAAGCGAGGTACCTCCTTTTTTTTATTTGAGCAACCATTGTTCGTGCTGCTTTTGGGTCACAGTCATAACCCGCCTGTATTATCGATGTATAAATTCTGCAGGATTCTCCCCCTACTTCTGGCGACTCAGTGATGTCGACCCTTCCACCAATGATCCGAGTCCCGGGGTAAGTTTCTTGCCCTGATCCTTGAGAATAGCACTCTTTTTAATTTTTTAACACACCTATCTCTTTCGTTAGGGCACAAGCCAAAAAGAGGAAGACCAGTGGATCAATCCCTGACGCCACTTCTGAGCTTCCAAGGAAAGCTACTCCGACTCAAGAAGATCCGAGTCAAGACGAGCCGACAATTCAAGCGGACCTTCCTGAGTCGCCCAAAGGATCAACGGATGTCCCTAGATCATCGATCGTAATGGCGACAGCTGATGACCCAGATGCTGTAGTCATTACTGGTTCTGGTTTCTCCAAGCCGGCAGCGACAATCCTCTCCAAACATATAGCATCCCCTTCTCCATCAATTCCCGAGTCTGGGCCTTCCAAGGCGAAACTTTCTGACTATGCAGGTCTGGAGTTTAAAGAACTCTGTTCTGGCTTCGCAAGTCGCCTGGAAGCGAGTTATGAGATGGAAAAGAATCTGCTAAAGATGTTAAATAACAAGCATGAGGTAAACTTTTATACTCTATACTATCTCCATTAACCCCCAATGGGCCGGCTCATCAGTAAAAGGATGAGCCGGGTCTTGATTTCTGTATAATCTTTCTTGAGAATTATACATTAGCCCCCAAGTGTCAGGGGTATTGCCTTGCAATATTGATGAGACTTGTCTTTGTTTTAAATTTTGAACAGGAAAGCCTTGCCCAGACCGAACTGGCCCTGGGCGACTTAAGGAGAAACTTGTCTGATCAACAAGATGCCCGAACTCAGTCGGAAGACAAATATAAGTTGGCTCTGGTTGAACTGGAAAATCTCAAAGCCGAGTTAGAAAGAACTCAGGCTGATCAAAGTGCGGCTTTGAAGAGAGCCAAAAAAGCAGAAGCAAAGCTGGCGACTGTCCAACAGGAGCTATCCGGCTTAAAGCGCCATATCTCCAACATGACACAAGCCATCTTTGGTAAGCTTTACCTAACTCTCCAACCTTATCCTCTTCCTTGGGCAAATTCCTTAATGTTAACTTACCGATTATCAAATCCCAGGCTCGAGAGTCGCCAATCAACAAGACGACTGCGTGTTGATGCTGAAGGCGATCTATACGCTGACGGAACAGCTGTACACAGGCAGTGTGCTGACCGTCAAAGCCGTAATAGGTGCAAAAGAGCCCATCACTTCCATCAAGAAGGTGCTTGGATATCTATCCACACTTCCTCCCCAGATCGGCGAGTTAATCCGGTCAGCCGCCCGGAAGGTGTCCTGACGGCTCTGAGTCGCTGCTTGGCGTACGCTCCAGAAATTAATTTGGAAGAAGTAGCTGCCGGCTTCCCTCAGCTTAAAGATGACGGCTCGGAGTTCGTGGAAGAAGACTACCAGAAGGTTGTCAAAGATTCTCGGCTGGCCGCAACTCAACTCGCCGCCAGCCTTGACTTAACAAAATATCAGGCGGCTTACGATGGTAAGAATAAGAAAATCAGCCCACCAACCTTCGTGGTGACCAACCTAATCCCTCGGCGACCCAAGAACCCCTTCGACTGGGAAGCAGACCTGGCATCCATCTTGACCGATGAATGATTTTGCTTCTTTGTCCAAGTGCAATTGGGTCTTGGGCGATTTACAAATCGAAGCCGGTCAAAGCTCGCGCCAGGATTTAGGGAAGTAGACCTTTCTCGAATTTGGCCCATGAACCATGTAATAGTTAATACTATCTTTTGATGACCCCTTCTGCCAAAAAAGACAACCTCATACCGCTTTTGAAGCGGTTTGAAATATTTGATCCGCCTTTTTATAAAAATCTTCTGCAATGCTTAATCCGCCAAGGACAGACCTCTGAACATATCATCTGGGAACATAAAAGACACTGCAAGTAGTTTCAAAAAACATGCAGAGGATAGAAAAAACCTCCAAGTTCAAACCTTAACACCAGTAATGCAGGTTTCGTCGGCTCATACGGTCGCGACAGGGGGAGGCGAGTCAAAAAGCTCGTGCACCCACCCCTAATGCAGGTTTCGTCGGCTCATACGGTCGCGACAGGGGGAGGCGAGTCAGAAAGCTCGTGCACCCACCCTTAATGCAGGTTTTGTCGGCTCATACGGTCGCGATAGGGGGAGGCGAGTCAGAAAGCTCGTGCACCCACCCTTAATGCAGGTTTCGTCGGCTCATACGGTCGCGACAGGGGGAGGCGAGTCAGAAAGCTCGTGCACCCACTCTTAATGCAGGTTTCGTCGGCTCATACGGTCGCGACAGGGGGAGGCGAGTCAGAAAGTTCGTGCACCCACCCTTAATGCAGGTTTCATCGGCTCATACGATCGCGACAGGGGGAGGCGAGTCAAAAAGCTCGTGCACCCACCCTAAGTGCAGGTTTCGTCGGCTCATACGGTCGCGACAGGAGGAGGTGAGTCAGAAAGCTCGTGCACCCACCCTAAATGCAGGTTTCGTCGGCTCATACGGTCGCGACAGGGGGAGGCGAGTCAAAAAGCTCGTGCACCCACCCTAAATGCAGGTTTCGTCGGCTCATACGGTCGCGACAGGAGGAGGCGAGTCAGAAAGCTCGTGCACCCACCCTAAATGCAGGTTTCGTCGGCTCATACGGTCGCGACAGGGGGAGGCGAGTCAAAAAGCTCGTGAACCCACCCTAAATGCAGGTTTCGTCGGCTCATACGGTCGCGACAGGGGGAGGCGAGTCAAAAAGCTCGTGCACCCACCCTAAACGCATGTTCTGTCGGCTCATAAGGTCGCAACAGGATGACACAAATTGCTCTTTTTTAAGGAAGAAGCCCCCAAGTCGGGGAACATTTTATTACTTCATAATGAAACTGAAAAACTTACAAAGCATGGAGTTTTTAAGAACTCAAGTGTAGTAAGGCCGCAAATGGGCAATATTCCAAGGGCGAGTTGACTCAGCCTCCGTAGTCGATCGATCAGGCCGAAGATCCATCAAGTAGTAAGAGCCATTGCGGAGGTTCTTGCTGACGATGAAAGGCCCTTCCCAAGGGGGCGAGAGCTTGTGCATGCCTGCCCGATCTTGTATCAGATGAAGTACCAAGTCGCCCTCCTGGAAAGCCCGACTCTTAACCCGGCGACTATGATAACGCCGCAGATCTTGCAGATAGATAGCTGAACGAGCCGCCGCTAAGTCACGCGCCTCTTCCAAGGCATCCAAGGAATCCTAACGCGCCAACTCATTATCTTGCTCCACATATGCGGCGACTCTAAGAGAATCATGTCTTATGTCGGTAGGAAGGACAACTTCTGCTCCATAGATCAAAAAGAAAGGCGTGAACCCCGTGGATCGATTCGGGGTGGTCCGGATGCTCCATAATACCGAAGGTAGTTCCTCAACCCAACACCGTGGAGTTCTTTCCAGGGGAACCATGAGGCGAGGTTTAATCCCTCGTAGGACTTCCTGATTCGCCCGCTCTGCTTGCCCGTTTGACTGCGGGTGAGCAACTGCAGAAATATCAAGCCGGATATGTTCACGGCGACAAAAATCTAGCATCGCTCCTTGGGACAAGTTAGTACCATTGTCCGTGATAATACTGTGTGGATATCCAAAACGGAAAATCAGCGTTTTCAGAAATTTGACTGCAGTCTCCGCATCGCAAGCCCCAACAGGTTCCGCCTCAATCCATTTAGTGAACTTATCAACCGCCACCAATAAGTGAGTTTTCTTGTTGGAGGACATCTTAAAGGGACCGACCATGTCCAGCCCCCAGACCGCGAAAGGCCAAGTAATGGGAATCATCCTCAATTCTTGAGCCGGCACATGAGCCTGTCTCCCATATCGTTGGCACCCCTCACACCGCCGTACTATATCTTCTGCATCTGCGTGAGCCGTCAACCAGAAGAAACCATGTCGAAAGGCTTTTGATACCAAAGAACGTGACCCGGCGTGATGCCCGCAATCTCCAGAATGGATGTCATTTAGGATTATGCATCCTTCCTCGGAAGAGATGCACCGCTGAAAGACCCCTGAAGCACTTCGTTTATATAGCTCGCCATTAATGATGACCATGGACTTGCTACGCCGAACAATCTGGCGAGCCAAAACTTCATCAGTGGGTAACTCGCCTCGAGCGAGATAAGCCAGATAAGGAAGAGCCCAATCCGGAGTGACATGGAGAGCCGCCACAAGCTGAGACTCGGGATCTGGTATCGCCAATTCCTCCTCCGTGGGTACAGTCACAGACGGTTTATGCAAGACATCCAAGAAAACATTAGGGGGGACCGGTTTTCTCTGTGAGCCGAGTCGCGAGAGGGCATCAGCTGCTTCGTTGAGTCGCCGATCAACATGATCAACCTGGTACCCATGAAAATAGCCCGCCACGTCAGATACAGCTCGCCTGTAAGCCGCCATCATAGGATCTCGAGAGTCCCAGGTGCCCGAAACCTGTTGCGCCACCAAATCTGAATCCCCAAAGCATCTGACTCGGGTTAGGTTCATCTCTTTTGCCAGTCGCAAACCGTGGAGCAGAGCTTCATATTCTGCCGCATTATGTGTGCAAGGGAACATGAGCCGGAGAACGTAGCAGAACTTATCTCCTTGAGGGGATATCAACACCACACCCGCCCCCGAGCCCTCCAACTGCCTGGATCCATCAAAATAAATAGTCCAATAGGTAAGGTCAGGCCGATCTTCCGGAGCCTGAAGCTCCGTCCAATCATTGACGAAATCAACTAGTGCCTGGGACTTGATGGCCGTGCGGGGGGTATATTGTATGTGATGCGACCCAAGTTCTATTGCCCATTTGGCGATTCGCCCTGTTGCCTCGCGGTTTTGGATGACGTCACCGAGGGGCGCGGAACTGACCACGGTGATCGGGTGTTCCTGGAAATAATGTTTAAGCTTTCGACTCGCCATGAACACCCCATAGACCAGTTTCTGCCAATGTGGGTATCGCTGTTTGGAAAGAGTTAACACCTCACTGATAAAGTACACCGGGCGTTGCACCGGGTATTCCTTTCCTTCCTCCTTTCTTTCGACGACCACAGCCACGCCGACCGCTTTGGAATTCGCGGCGATATACAGGAGCATAGGCTCCTTTTCAGTCGGGGCCGCCAGGACCGGCGGGTTAACCAATTGATGTTTCAAGGCCTGAAATGCCTCGTCAGCCTCCTCTGTCCATACGAATCGGTCGGACTTTCTCAACAATTGATAAAGAGAAATCGCCTTTTCTCCGAGGCGGCTCACGAAACGACTGAGAGCCGCAATACGACCCGCCAATCGCTGAACTTGATTAACATTCGTCGGCTTGCCGAGGGAAGTAACCGCTTCAATTTTGTCCGGGTTAGCCTCGATGCCGCGCTCCGATACCAAGAAACCTAGTAGTTTTCCCACAGGTACGCCGAAAACGCATTTGGTAGGATTTAGCTTCATCTGATATACCCGTAAATTATCAAAGGTTTCCTTAAGGTCTTCCGGAAGTGTCTCCTCCCGGCGGGTCTTGATCACAATGTCGTCAACATAGGCATGGACGTTGCGGCCAATTTGGTTATGAAGACAATTCTGGATGCAACGTTGGTAAGTCGCCCCTGCGCTCTTGAGCCCGAACGGCATGGACACATAGCAAAAGGCCCCGAAGGGGGTTATGAAGGCGGTCTTCTCCTGATCTTCCACAGCCATTTTGATCTGATGATAACCTGAATAGGCGTCCAAAAAGCACAATCGTTCGCACCCCGCCACCGAGTCAATGATTTGGTCGATGCGGGGAAGAGCGAAAGGATCCTTGGGACAAGCTCTGTTGAGGTCCGTATAGTCAACACACATACGGAACGTGCCATTCTTCTTGAGTACTAACACCGGGTTAGCTAGCCATTTGGGGTGAAAGACTTCCACGATGAACCCGGTGGCTAAAAGACGGGCGACTTCCTCTCCAATCGCCTTCCGTCGCTCCTCGTTAAACCTGCAAAGGTATTGTTGGACAAGTTTGCATTTTGGGTCAATATTAAGATGGTGCTCAGCGAATTCTCTCCGTACACCCGGCATGTCAGAGGGCTTCCATGCGAAGATGTCCCGATTCTCACGGATGAATTCGATGAGCGCGCTTTCCTATTTGGGGTCCAGACCCGTTCCAATGGTAAACTGCTTGGATGAATCCCCAGGGATGAAGTCGACTATCTTCGTGTCATCCGTTGGTTTGAACTTGAGGGGCGACTCGGAATCTGTAGTCGGCTTCTTGAGCGGTGACATGTCTGCCGGGTCAACATTGGCCCGATGGTTTTTGAGCTCTTCCGCCGCGCAGGCGACTTCCGCATAGGCCGCGTCTCCTTCCTCACACTCCTTTGCAATTCTTCTATCTCCGCCAATCGTGATGGGCCCTTTAGGACCAGGCATTTTGAGCTTGAGGTAGACGTAGCACGGGCGGTCCATGAAGCGAGCATAAGCCGGTCGCCCGAACGGCGCATGGTACGGGCTTTTTAGTTTGACCACCTCGAAGACCAGAGACTCCGACCTGTAATTCTGCGCAGTTCCAAACGCTACTGAGAGCCTAACCCGGCCTATGGGATAAGCCGATTTGCCCGGGACGATGCCGTGGAAGACCGTGGTTGAAGGCATCAGGTCTTTCTCTAATAGATTCGTCCTCCGGAAGGTGTCGAAGTATAGGATATTAATGCTGCTGCCGCGATCAATTAGTACTTTCGATAGAGTGTAGCCCCCCACTTGGGGAGCCACGACTAATGCCAGGTCGCCCGGGTTATCTATTCTCGGCGGGTGATCCTCTCTGCTCCATGTTATGGTCTGTTCGGACCAGTGGAGATATCTGGGAACTGCCGGCTCAATTACGTTGTACGCCCGGTGATTTACCTTTTTATCACGCCTGCAAGCATTAGTGGTGAAAACATGGTACTGCCCATTACTTAGCTGTTTAGGATTGTTGCGGAAGCTCCCATGGTCATCCTAGTCCTGCGGAGCCCCCTGTGGGGGCGGCTGCTGGAAAACTCCCGGCGGGTTGTACCGCTGTTGGTGGTGCACCCGGTACTGGCCGCCGCCTGGCTGCGGGCCCCCCTGTGCCTCTTGTTCGGGAAAACCGCCGAAGGGGTTGTGCCTTTGATTGGGCGCGGCGAGTTGGTCCTGGCGACGGTTTGGATCTTCGCTTTGGCTCTTCTTGATTGCCTCGGCCCGAAATTCTCGCATCACGAAGCAGTTCTCCCAAGAGTGGCCCGCCGGGCCGTCGGCCGTGGCGTGGTGCGGGCAAGGGCCTTTGAGTAGCTCTTCGTAATTACGCGGCCTTTTCCCACTGAAGCCTCGATTCTTCTTTTTGCCGTCATTGGCGTTGGTGTTGGCAACCAGATCCGAGGGCTCCTCCTGTGGCCTACGCTTGCCGTTGGTCCCCTGGTTGTGACGATTGCGGCCTTGGAGGCGGGTGTGGTTTTTGGTTGAATCACCCTTCTTGGGCGAGTTACCCTTACCATCCTCGCCGGGATCCTTGGTATCATCGGCCTCGGCATACCTAGTGAGGGTATCCATCAGCTCGCCCATATCCTGAACTTTCCGTTTGAGTCGCCCCAATTTCTGGACCAGCGGTTCATAGTGGCAGTTGTGCTCGAGGATAAGCACAGCTTGCGCTGCCGTGATGCCATCCGATGAATGGATAATTTCCGTGACTCGCCGCGACCAATGGTGCGCCGACTCACCCGGGCGTTGTACGCAGTGTTGCAAGTCGACGATCGTCATCGGCCGTTTACAGGTTCCCCGGAAGTTTTTGATGAAACGCTCCTTCAGCTCGGCCCAGGACTGGATAGAATTGGGGGGAAAGTTTTTCAACCAAGTGCGCACCGATCCCTCGAGCATCATGGTGAAATATCTGGCCCAAACCGCCTCGTTTACGTCGAGCATGTCCATGGCGATCTCATAGCCCTCGATCCAAGATGTTGGTTCGAGATCTGGTGTGTAATTAGGCACCTTTCTTGGTCCTTTGAAATCCTTGGGCATTCTTTCGTTTCGAAGGGCCAGGGACAAGCAGGGCACCCCAACTCGCCCTCCGGTCCCCGCGGGAGGAGTCTGAGCCTCTTGAATGTTGGATGGACCTCTGCCCGGCGGGTTCCGCTCGGGCGGGTTGTCCTGCGGGAAGTGTCGCGGGGCACTGTTTACGGCTGGCTGATCCTCCGGCCTACTCCTGGTATAGCTCGCCTGGGGGGTGGAGTGCAATCGCTCGGGGTTGTGTCAGAACGGCGCGTTTTGGACCACCGCCGTTTTCAACATCTCGATGGCGTTCCTTGCTTTGATCTCAGCTGGGGTGTTGCCGTGGATCGGAAGAGACTCCAGATGGCGAGTTGCGGCAAGCACGTTATCCACCGGGTTAGAGAAGTGGCCTCGAGGGGTACGGAAACGAGGAATTTGACCCTCAGACGGCTGAATCGGCGGGTTAGGAGGGCGGCCCAGCCCTCCTGCTGGGGCGGCTCCCATCCCGGGTGTTTGGGGAGTGTCGAACAGGCGAGTCGGATTGAGATCATGGGGCAGGCGACCCTGGTGTCTCCGCTGATGGACGGCGTCGGACGCGCGCTGCTGTCTTTCAAGCCGCCAGTTGTCGGTGTTCAATCGCATCCTTTCGGCCGCAATCTAGGCTTGTCGAGTTTCCATCCTGGCGGACTCCGTCTCGGCATCCTGATGGGCCTTTGCCACCGCCTCCCTCAGCTTTTCTAACTCCGCGTTTATCTCTTCTTGGTTCTCTGGCGTGAGGGGGGTTGACATTAGTCTTGTGATTTCCGCCGCTAAATCCACCAGGACTGCTGACGCACTTCTGGATGTCCCGCCGGTCCCATCGCCTCCAGCGGGGTTCTGTGCGGGTTGAGTCGCCTCGGCCATGTAGATGGCGATCTGGCGGCGGGTTCGATCGAGGATTTCCGGATCCATGGCCAATGACAAGCCTCCGAGACCGTCTCCGTGGAGGGACTGAATGGAATCTGAATCGCCCATGGATGATTCGTCGTCAGAGTTGATGGGGGTAACCTCCTGAGCCGCCGCGTGCTCTGGCTCCTCCGACCCCTGCGTGAAACCAACAAAGACCGGGTGGGTCAGATTCCGTGTTATGACTGGATGAACGTACCTGGCCGGCTCGACGATGTCGGAGGAGATGTCCGGCTCAGGAACAGATGATCCGATCATGCCGATGAAGACGTTGATCTTGCCGAAGGGGACCCTGTAGCCTGATTCGAGAGAATTCGCTTCAGGTCCCCATCGCTGGTTGTCGATGTAGGCTATGCCGCGTCGGCTCCAAGTCATGAGCGCTGTCGCATAACTCCCAAACCCTGGTAGGGCTCCCTTTGAGAACTCAACTCCACCGTGCGCAGGCCCCACGGTGGGCGCCAACTGTCGTGGTTTTGTCACGGCAGATGTCCTCGTGAAAGGACTTAGTATGGGAACCATCGCACTTTGGTGGCGACTCAAAGGGGTTGAACAGGAGGAACGCGGCGGGTTACCTAGGTTCGGCCCCTCGCGTGGAGATAATAGCCTACGTCCTGCTTGGCGTGTATTGATGTGGATTCGATTACAAGAAAGGCTTAACTCGCCTTACCTAGCACTCGATGATTTCTAACCTGCCTATCCCCCTTCAAACTCGCCTTTATATAGAGGTCGAGGCTTTAGGGTTTACAAGAATCCCTTCCTCTTTACAAATCGTGACCACCGCGGCCTCTGAGTCGCCGTCTTGCAAAACCTAGAGACCTTGCACAAATCACAACCATCTTGCGGCCTTAAACCGCCCAGGCTGAGGCCCAAATGAGTCAAAGGATGAACCGCCTTACTAGTAACCTGGCCCATATTGGGCGGGTCACTTAATAAACAATATCCCCAACACATAGGTTCCCAATTGTCACAAACCCGCAAGTTGATCACAACAGGTAGACACGTGCAAGACATACATCAAGTGTTCTCAAAGACTCAATCCGATAAGATAGCTCCAAAGGGGAAACCCAATTCATTACAAGAGGGAGAGGGGGAAGAACATCATAAGATCCAACTATAGTAGCAAAGCCCACGGTACATCGAGATCAAGACATCTCAAGAACATGAGAGACAGAGAGAGATCAAACACATAGCTACTCGTACTTTTTCTGCAGAGATTTGGCTCTTCCGAGGGTACTTTTTCTTCTTTCCGGACTCCTTTATTTTGGCCAGTTCTTCTATTTCAAGTGGATCAAACTCCACTTCTTCCGTCGGGAAGTTTCCTAGATACTCTTGGCTTCTCTTCGTGCAGTCCTGTGAATAATGTCCTTCTTCTCCACATGAGTAGCATGCATTGGAGAAAAATCTGGTCAGACCTTGTCCATCAGGGTCTTCAATATTTTCGTTCATCACCGGTTCTTCTAGAATCTTCTTCTTGAGTGTTTCCTTCATTCCTTCTTTCTGCTGCTGGACAACTTGTTGTACCTTGGGGTAAATGTGACATTGAGCTGGGTAGTGGGTGGTTCCTTCACAAAGGAAACAAGTCACCTGACTACTTGGGCACTCCTCAGCTGGTTGATTTTCTTCACAATGAGTGCATCCATCCTTGTGTTCTTCCTATGTGTGTCCAATTTCTCCACAGATCTTGCATGCACAAGTCTTCTCCTTCGGATTATCATAACACTTTTGAATAAGACGGGATCTTAACAAAGTCTTCTTGAATTCGTCCCAAGTTTCTGCTCCACTAAATCCTTGTATGGCATGATGCATTTTCCACCAGATTGCAACAATTTGTGTAAAGTACTGAAGAGCGAGTTCCACTTCATACTTCCTTGAGATCAAGTTGCTCCCGAAGTGGTTCTCCATGTTTTGAATCCATATCTCAGCTTCCAGCTGGGTCATTGGTCCAGAGACTACAAGTCCAGCTTCATACTCCATCTGGTAGGGTTGAGGTTTTGGGGATGAGACGGGTAAGAGAGGGAGGGAGATACACACAATACAAACAATATTTTTGAGAATAGGTTTTAGTTGTGGCCGTCGGAAAACACACACCAATGACGGCTCACAATTCATCGTATCTAACGTGAGTATACAAAAGGGGTTTGGACTTCTAAGGATCATATAAATATTCAAACACTTCAGGGTCTTCGAGTTCTTCGGGTCTTGAGAGTCTACTGTTGGTGTAGCTTCAACTGCATGATGAAATCCTTTTTACTTTGAAGTAGGAGTCGGTTGATCCTTCACGTGGTCAAAGGGGAAAGGGCATTGTCTAAATATTTGAGGTGAGAGAGAACGTTTGATGAAATCAGAAGGGATGAGAAGTAAAGGATGTTCTTGAAAATAATTTTTTTGAGAAATTCTTCCCTAAGGGATTTCCAGTTTCTAGGGTCACGTCCTACAGTCAACATGTGCTCTGATACCATTTCTGTAGCGACCCGACTCAAAACGAGTCAAGCCTCTGTGTATCTGTGCCATCCCTGGATCAGTATGCTGGCACACACAGTACATCAATGTATATATCAAAGTGCAATCACATGTAAATAGCGTAAAACTGATACATACCTTAAATATTTCAGCGGAAGCAGTCAAGGGAGTGGAGTCCCAATAAACACCAACGGCAAGTTGAGTGTAGACCGTAACCTTGAATCGTACTCTTACTCGTCGAAGAAAAATATCTGCAACATAAGACGTTGCAGCCGTGTAGGTCAGCATATTGAATATGCCGGCAAGTCACATATGAGAGGGGGTAAAATATCATCTATACTATATGCATATATGGAAGGTGGGGCTATAAGTTTTTAGCGAAAAGCAAGTTTTCTCCTACATCAAGAGAGGGCTGAAAGCAAAATGTTACTACATTGTTGGTTGTTAACGAGATGGTTCCACCAACCAATTCTCGTACCCATGTTGTCAATAATACCCACATCAATATTATTATTTGTGTTGATAATTTCACATAACTTCAGTTCCTTTGGCTCAAGTTGTCCATGACCGTGGACACGGCTAATCGATTAGGTTTGAGTACTCTGCAGAGTTTTGCACACGTTCCCCACAAGATTTGATCGTCTCCGTGTATGTCCTCGCACTTCAGGGTGTTTAAAGACCGGATGATCAAAACATGGTCTTTCAACGGGTCCCTCTGAATCCCTGTCGGTGCCCATCCATTTCGACCATTCTTCTACATCTGCTAGCACCGCCTGTCTAGAGTCGCCGCGTTGTCCAACCAAGCCAGAGCCCATAATGACTTGTGGCTGTGCAGGTAAGCCTTGGTTCTTGAAAATATCCGTCCGTCTCTTTGAGCCTGGGTGAAGCTTTCCGCAAGATGTCATGGCCGTCCCCAGCATCCCGGGTCATCCACTGGGTTCTCCAGGGAGCCGATCAACCGTCCTTCACCCAGTGTTGCATTTCGTCCGAGGTCTTGGAAATCTTGTCTTAACCGGTCTTGATTATTTAATCAACCTCGCATCACTCGTGTTATGCACTCAACCGAAATCCCGTCTACTCAAGCATAGCAATATGAACTTTGTCGTCCCGGGGCCAAGTATCGGGGTTGTTGTGTGCCTACCACATGATACTACAATCTATACTAAAATTTCCAAGTACCTAAGCAGCATGCAAATTTGGGCATAGGATGGTAGAACTACGATGCATAAAACATAGGTGATAGTATGATCAAAGTGACTTGCCTGGTGATGTTGACGAAGAAGAATTTCTCGAGAAAATAACTTGATAGACTACCCGTCACTCTCCAATGAAATCTATATAACAAACATATCATTCACATAAGCACTCATACTAGCAATCATTCTAGCAATCTAAACAAAAGAGAGAGAGAATAGGAATCCGAAGGAAACTTCAAATAAGACTAGGGAGTCTTCTACTACGTCAAACACTAAATAGTTTTTGTCTAACAGAAAATAAAACACTAAAATAGAAAAAAATAACAGAAAACAAAATATAAAATAACTAAGATAACAGAAGTAAAATTTACAAAACAATATTTTTTATAAGTATTTTCAAAATAGGAAATCAAACTAGCAATGCAATCAATTCGCAAGTTAGTATAGAACTAGAATTGATTCCATGCAAACAAATAAGAATAAATAAAATAAAATTTTGTTGTTGTTGAAAAGTTACTGGTAAATATCAGAAAACAAAATATAACCTGTCACAATTACAAAAAAACAAATTAAGAACAATTAATACAAAAGAAATAGCAAGAAAACAAAAAAGGCTAAAACAGAATCTGTTTTGCTTAAAACCCTAAGTAAAATTATTTAAAAAAAATTGAAACTTAAACTACTAAAATATATGATCAATATGAAACAGCAGCAAAAAGAATCAAATTAAAAGCTATTTTTAAACTCCCGGAATAAGCAAAACAAGCTTTAATCCAAATATGATCTAACTCAATTTTTATAAATCCAAACATAGACAAATTATATATCTGCAGAAACTGCATAAAATTTGTGATCCAACACAAAAAGAATCATCTAATTTGGAGTTACACACTAATAGATATGATTTTTTTAACATTGCAATTTTCTGAAAAAACTGCAATACGGGATTTCGTGGATCTCACCGGAGTTAGTCGCCGGAGTTGGAGAAGACGACGGGAAGGTTGCTCCGGTGGCTGGCCGAGGCGGTGGAGGTGTCCAGGTGATGGAGGAGGGCTCGGGCAGAAGGTTGGTGGCGTCGGCGGGGCGTGGGGGCGACGCGAGGGAGCAGCAGGAGCTCCGGCGAGTTCCTGTTGGAGGCGAACTCTGGCGAGGTGGGGGCTGCGTTCCGACGAGGGGAGGGGCTGGGCTGTGGGGAAAATGGGGAGAGGAGGTTGAGGGGAGTATTTATAGGGGCTCGGGGTGCTCGGAGAAGGAAGGAGCAAGGAGATCGGGAAGGTGGAGATTCCTCTCACCATGGCTATGGAAGTTTCCTGTGCACGTGACGAAGGAGATAGAGGAAGAAGAAGATCCTGTTGGGCAAGTTTTTGGAAAGTCTTAATGGGCCACCGTTTATTTCCATTTAAACATGATTTCTTTCCTTTTTCAAAACTAGGAAACTAAAACGATAAAAGGGAAATCAAATCAATTCGGAATATAGAGTTTCTATATACTAAAATTATCAGAAAAATAAAATCTAAATGATGGACATTTTTCCACGGCAAAAATAAAAACTTCAGAAAAAATTATTTTCACAAAATTGCCTAAAAGATTTATTTTCTTTTGCAAATAATTTTCAAATGACCCTCTAAGTTTTAGGGTTCAAATAACTTTCAAAATGCCCGTGTGTTTGAGGGTCATGTTCCTCCTCTCTTTTCTGTTTGACAGAATGTATTTCCCGACATTTCTTGCACGAAGAAAACAAATAGAAATGCAAAAGAATTCAAATGCAAATATCCGTTCAAATTCTTTATAGTTGAAGAAGTCACGTCATCTTCTCTCTTTGCTTTTTAAAATGATTGAATTTGAATTCATCGGAGAAGGGGAAAGTCATTTTATTCCCTCTCATTCAACTTTTTAAAAAAGTTTCAAATTTTCCCTCAAGTTTCAATCACTCAATCAAACAAACAATCATTCTAATAATTATTTTAACATTCCAAAATTTGGGATGTTACAAATCTACCACACTTAAAATGAATCTCATCCTCGAGATTCGAAGAGGCTAGAAAGAAAGGTTAGGGTTTGGGGGTCTTCTAGCAATCCAATCTCTTGCAAAGTGGGATGCTACCACACTTAAAATGAGGGGTACTGGTCCCTTAAGATTTTAACAATCCTCTGGGGTTTTTGGCATCTGACTCCTCACAGTCTTCATATCTTCCGTTATATTCATAACGTCTCCATCAAAAACGAGGGCTCTTCGGTTGATATAAGCTTCTTCCGTTACTGGGTCTTCTTAACTGACAGTCTCGTGGTCAGTTCTAAATAACATATCGATGGTTCTCATGGTGGTCTACCATTTGTGGTTATCCTGCAGAGAGAGGGGTCTTGGTTTCATTCTCACCATAAAATTTCCTACGCGTGACAACAGGTGCCATGTACATGGGGCGTTTCTTATACCACTCTAAGGCTTAAACAAAAGCTTCAAAGAACGGCGTCCCTCACTATGGGTAAGTCTCTTAGATTTACCATTCCGAATAGCAAGATAAATGTTAAGAGTAAGTCGTCATGGTGATCAATCCATTCCGCACCCAAATCATTTCTCTGTATAAGGTTTAGTGAATCTCGTATTCTAACACTTGGGCATCCTCACAAGCGTTGCAGAATTTCTCTTTTCCACGAACGGAGTTCGGATAATCCATTGGTTCTGCAAGCTGAACAAAACATCTATCGTATCTTCACAACTCTCTGGCTTTCGTATGTTCCTAAGAAAACGTTTGCTGATCCATCATAGCTTCTTCCATAAATCATATTCATTTCATAATCAATCCTTTATTACATCCTTGCTTTCTTCAAAATACTAACTCAAAAGTAATTTATTACAATTGCTGCCATCCACATTGGTCGGTATGGTCGAGCATTTCTGCCAACTTTATTCACCTGCCTCTCTTGGAGGTACTTTAGTTCCACTCGAACTTTCCGAGGTGCTCCTTGAAATCATCCATCTTTCGCTTCATCATGGTGGTCATGAGCTTCATCTCCATCATCTCCGCATGCACTTCACTCAGGTATTCCTGGGTATGACAGAGTCTTGCTTCAAGTATCTCTCCAATCTGACGTATGGCTTCCATGGCAGCTTCACAAACAGCATCAAAGAAGATTGCTCGTGGTACACGTGAAATGAAAAAGTATTGCCCCATAGTCTTTGGACAAACTCCTTTCACATGGTGGAGGTGTACTTCCACATACCAAAGTTCCACTCCATTTTCCACAAATGGGTAGCCTTTGTAGACTGCATCTCCTTCAAGATGAATGTGCTTCATCATGTCCTTCAAGATTTTTGGGTAATCAATATCACTGGTCAGGGTCATGATCGTTTTTGGGCCCTTGAGGAATGACTCGTGGAGAGTTGTCATCTGCAGGTGTCATTAAATAGGTACTCAGAGGAATGTATGTGTCTCCTTGGTAATCATGGTACATTCCTACTCAGTGGATCCTGTGGGTTTACCGATTACTACCACACTTAAATGAATTATACTCATGCCTGCATAGACCATATTTTCTCATATCCTCATAATGTTCAGAGATCTTTGCTCGTAGAGAAACAACGCATACAGTTTCAACATAGGCAATCATGAGACAATAAATTCCATTTATTCATGATGTTATTACAATCTCAGGGACTTCTGTTACAAAAATTTCACTCCATGATCTCAATGAAAAACAAGAGTGCTTCGGATCACACTTATTGTCCTGGTCAAAACTTAACTACTCCATTCTAGCTTTCTTCCTTTGCGGACAATCGTTAGCAAAATGTCCTGCTTCCTTGTAACGAAAGCAAATGAGTTCTGAGAAGTCTCGAGGCTTCTTAGCTTTTGCTTTTGCTCCTTGGATTTCTGGCTTCCTTCCTGAGCACATGTATTTGTGGTGGCCAAATTCCATACACTTGTAACATCTGACATGACTCAGGTCTATGTCTGCAGAGATTTGGCTCTTCCGAGGGTACTTTTTCTTCTTTCCGGACTCCTTTATTTTGGCCAGTTCTTCTATTTCAAGTGGATCAAACTCCACTTCTTCCGTCGGGAAGTTTCCCAGATACTCTTGGCTTCTCTTCGTGCAGTCCTGTGAATAATGTCCTTCTTCTCCACATGAGTAGCATGCATTGGAGAAAAATCTGGTCAGACCTTGTCCATCAGGGTCTTCAATATTTTCGTTCATCACCGGTTCTTCAAGAATCTTCTTCTTGAGTGTTTCCTTCATTGCTTCTTTCTGCTCCTAGACAACTTGTTGTACCTTGGGGTAAATGTGACATTGAGCTGGGTAGTGGGTGGTTCCTTCACAAAGGAAACAAGTCACCTGACTACTTGGGCACTCCTCAGCTGGGTGATTTTCTTCACAATGAGTGCATCCATCCTTGTGTTCTTCCTGGGTGTGTCCAATTTCTCCACAGATCTTGCATGCACAAGTCTTCTCCTTCGGATTATCATAACACTTCTGAATAAGGCGGGATCTTAACAAAGTCTTCTTGAATTCGTCCCAAGTTTCTGCTCCACTAAATCCTTGTATGGCACGATGCATTTTCCACCAAATTGCAACACTTTGTGTAAAGTACTGAAGAGCCTGTTCCACTTCATACTTCCTTGAGATCAAGTTGCTCCCGAAGTGGTTCTCCATGTTCTGAATCCATATCTCAGCTTCCAGCTGGGTCATTGGTCCAGAGACTACAAGTCCAGCTTCATACTCCATCTGGTAGGGTTGAGGTTTTGGGGATGAGACGGGTAAGAGAGGGAGGGAGATACACACAATACAAACAATATTTTTGAGAATAGGTTTTAGTTGTGGCCGTCGGAAAACACACACCAATGACGGCTCACAATTCATCGTATCTAACGTGAGTATACAAAAGGGGTTTGGACTTCTAAGGATCATATAAATATTCAAACACTTCAGGATCTTCGAGTTCTTCGGGTCTTGAGAGTCTACTGTTGGTGTAGCTTCAACTGCATGATGAAATCCTTTTTACTTTGAAGTAGGAGTCGGTTGATCCTTCACGTGGTCAAAGGGGAAAGGGCATTGTCTAAATATTTGAGGTGAGAGAGAACGTTTGATGAAATCAGAAGGGATGAAAAGTAAAGGATGTTCTTGAAAATAATTTTTTTGAGAAATTCTTCCCTAAGGGATTTCCAGTTTCTAGGGTCACGTCCTACAGTCAACATGTGCTCTGATACCATTTCTGTAGCGACCCGACTCAAAACGAGTCAAGCCACTGTGTATCTGTGCCATCCCTGGATCAGTATGCTGGCACACACAGTACATCAATGTATATATCAAAGTGCAATCACATGTAAATAGCGTAAAACTGATATATACCTTAAATATTTCAGCGGAAGCAGTCAAGGGAGTGGAGTCCCAATAAACACCAACGGTAAGTTGAGTGTAGACCGTAACCCTGAATCGTACTCTTACTCGTCGAAGAAAAATATCTGCAACATAAGACGTTGCAGCCGTGTAGGTCAGCATATTGAATATGCCGGCAAGTCACATATGAGAGGGGGTAAAATATCATCTATACTATATGCATATATGGCAGGTGGGGCTATAAGTTTTTAGCGAAAAGCAAGTTCTCTCCTACATCAAGAGAGGGCTAAAAGCAAAATGTTACTACATTGTTGGTTGTTAACGAGATGGTTCCACCAACCAATTCTCGTACCCATGTTGTCAATAATACCCACATCAATATTATTATTTGTGTTGAGAATTTCAGATAACTTCAGTTCCTTTGGCTCAAGTTGTCCATGACCGTGGACATGGCTAATCGATTAGGTTTGAGTACTCTGCAGAGTTTTGCACATGTTCCCCACAAGATTTGATCGCCTCCGTGTATGTCCTCGCACTTCAGGGTGTTTGAAGACCGGATGATCAAAACATGGTCTTTCAACGGGTCCCTTTGAATCCCTGTCGGTGCCCATCCATTCCTACCGTTCTTCTACATCTGCTAGCACCGCCTGTCCAGAGTCGCCGCGTTGTCCAACCAAGGCAGAGCCCATAATGACTTGTGGCTGTGCAGGTAAGCCTTGGGTCTTGAAAATATCCGTCCGTCTCTTTGAGCCTGGGTGAAGCTTTCCGCAGGATGTCATGGCCGTCCCCAGCATCCCGGGTCATCCACTGGGTTCTCCAGGGAGCCAATCAACCGTCCTTCACCCAGTGTTGCATTTCGTCCGAGGTCTTGGAAATCTTGTCTTAACCGGTCTTGATTATTTAATCAACCTCGCATCACTCGTGTTATGCACTCAACCGAAATCCCGTCTACTCAAGCGTAGCAATGTGAACTTTGTCGTCCCGGGGCCAAGTATCGGGGTTGTTGTGTGCCTACCACATGATACTACAATCTATACTAAAGTTTCCAAGTACCTAAGCAGCATGCAAATTTGGGCATAGGATGGTAGAACTACGATGCATAAAACATAGGTGATAGTATGATCAAAGTGACTTCCCTGGTGATGTTGACGAAGAAGAATTTCTCGAGAAAATAACTTGATAGACTTCTCGTCACTCTCCGATGAAATCTATATAACAAACATATCATTCACATAAGCACTCATACTAGCAATCATTCTAGCAATCTAAACAAAAGAGAGAGCGAATAGGAATCCGAAGGAAACTTCAAATAAGACTAGGGAGTCTTCTACTACGTCAAACACTAAATAGTTTTTGTCTAACAGAAAATAAAACACCAAAATAGAAACAAATAACAGAAAACAAAATATAAAATAACTAAGATAACAAAAGTAAAATTTACAAAATAATATTTTTTATAAGTATTTTCAAAATAGGAAATCGAACTAGCAATGCAATCAATTCGCAAGTTAGTATAGAACTAGAATTGATTCCATGCAAACAAATAAGAATAAATAAAATAAAATTTTGTTGTTGTTGAAAAGATACTGGTAAATATCATAAAACAAAATATAACTTGTCACAATTACAAAAAAAAACAAATTAAGAACAATTAATACAAAAGAAATAGCAAGAAAACAAAAAAGGCTAAAACAGAATCTGTTTTGCTTAAAAACCTAAGTAAAATTATTTAAAAAAAATTGAAACTTAAACTACTGAAATATATGATCAATAGGAAACAGCAGCAGAAAGAATCAAATTAAAAGCTATTTTTAAACTCCCGGAATAAGCAAAACAAGCTTTAATTCAAATATGATGTAACTCAATTTTTATAAATCCAAACATAGACAAATTATATATCTACAGAAACTTCATAAAATTTGTGATCCAACGCGAAAATAATCATCTAATTTGGAGTTACACACTAATAGATATGAATTTTCTAAAATTGCAATTTTCTGAAAAAACTGCAATACGGGATTTCGTGGATCTCACCGGAGTTAGTCGCCGGAATTGGAGAAGACGGCGGGAAGGTTGCTCCGATGGCCGGCCGAGGCGGTGGAGGGGTCCAGGTGATGGAGGAGGGCTCGGGCAGAAGGTTGGTGGCGTCGGCGGGGCGTGGGGGCGACGGGAGGGAGCAGCAGGAGCTCCGGCGAGTTCCTATTGGAGGCGAACTCCGGCGAGGTGGGGGCTGCGTTCCGACGAGGGGAGGGGCAGGGCTATGGGGAAAATGGGGAGAGGAGGTTGAGGGGAGTATTTATAGGGGCTCGGGGTGCTCGGAGAAGGAAGGAGCAAGGAGATCGGGAAGGTGGAGATTCCTCTCACCATGGCTATGGAAGTTTCGTGTGCACGTGACGAAGGAGATAGAGGAAGAAGAAGATCCTGTTGGGCCAGTTTTTGGAAAGGTCTTAATGGGCCACCGTTTATTTCCATTTAAACACGATTTCTTTCCTTTTTCAAAACTAGGAAACTAAAACGATAAAAGGGAAATCAAATCAATTCGGAATATAGAGTTTCTATATACTAAAATTATCAGAAAAATAAAATCTAAATGATGGGCATTTTTCCACGGCAAAAATAAAAACTTCAGAAAAAATTATTTTCACAAAATTGCCTAAAAGATTTATTTTCTTTTGCAAATAATTTTGAAATGACCCTCTAAGTTTTAGGGTTCAAATAACTTTCAAAATGCCCGTGTGTTTGAGGGTCATGTTCCTCCTCTCTTTTCTGTTTGACAGAATGTATTTCCCGGCATTTCTTGCACGAAGAAAACAAATAAAAATGCAAAAGAATTCAAATGCAAATATCCGTTCAAATTCTTTATAGTTGAAGAAGTCACGTCATCTTCTCTCTTTGCTTTTTAAAATGATTGAATTTGAATTCATCGGAAAAGGGGAAAGTCATTTTATTCCCTCTCATTCAATTTTTTTAAAAAGTTTCAAATTTTCACTCAAGTTTCAATCACTCAATTAAACAAACAATCATTCTAATAATTATTTTAACATTCCAAAATTTGGGATGTTACAGCCCACGAGGAGGTAATAAGCCTGCACGGTGCGACCAGGGGGTAGGCCGCGCCCCATGGGCTTGTGACTCCCTCGTGGCTCTTCTTGCCTTCTTCCAAAGCTTCGGGGGTCTCTTTTGGTCCAAAAAATCATCGTAAAGTTTCATTCCATTTGGACTTCGTCTGAAAAAGGGTCAAAAACACGAAAAAACAGAAACTGGCACTTGGCACTAAGTTAATAGGTTAGTCCCAAAAAAGATATAAAATAGCATATTCATGCATATAAAACATCCAAAGTTGACAAGATAATAGCATGGAACCATCAAAAATTATATATACGTTGGAGACGTATCAAGCATCCCCAAGCTTAACTCCTGCTCGTCCTCGAGTAGGGAAGTGATAATGAATGAATTTTTGATGTGGAATGCTACCTAGCATAGTTGTCCTTCGCAACTTCTCACGTGACATGAATGTTCAGATCCGTAAGATTCAAAGCAATAGTTTGCTATTAACATGAAACCAATAATACTTCAAGCAAACTAGCAAGGAAATCATGAACTTTCAAAATAACAAGGCCAATGAAAGTTATCCCTACAAAATCATATAGTCTGGCTATGCTCCATCATCCCCACACAACTAATTTAAATCATGCACAACCCCGGAATTGGCCAAGTAATTGTTTTTGCACTCTTACTTTCTCAAACTTTTTATAACTATCACGCAATACATGAGCGCGAGCCATGGATATAGCACTATAGGTGGAATAGAGTGTGGTGGTGGTTGTGAGACAAAAAGGAGGAGATGGTCACATTGACTCGGCGTATCAAAAGGCTATGGAGATGCCTATTAATAGATATCAATGTGAATGAGTAGGGATTGACATACAAAGGATGCACTAGAGCTATAAGTATGTGAAAGCTCAAAAGGAAAACTAGTGGGTGTGCATCCAACTTGCTTGCTCACGAAGACCTAGGGCAATTTTGAGGAAGCCCATCATTGGAATATACAAGCCAAGTTATATAATGAAGATTCCCACTAGTGTATGTGGTGGTGACAAAACTAGAGGCTCTCAATCATGAAGAACATGGTGCTTATTATGAAGCACAAGTGTGGAAAAAGATAGTAGCATTGTCCCTTCTCTCTTTTTCTCTTTTTTTCATTTGGGCTCTTAGGCCTCTTTTTTTATTTTTTTTATTTTTTTTGTTTTTGGGCTCTTTGGCCTCTTTTTTTTATTTCCTCACATGGGACAATGCTCTAATAATGATGATCATCACACTTTTATTTACTTACAGCTCAAAGATCACAATGATGATGACTCCATAGGAAATGCCTCCAGCACTGTACCGGGATGTGCAACGATCTAGCATGGCGTACGACGTTGAAACATCTGCCTAGCTATCTTACAATCATGCAATGGCAATATGAGAGTGACGACACAAGTCATAAGAAGGAATGGTGGGAGTTGCATGGCAATATATCTCGGAATGGCTATGAAAATGCCATATTAGGTAGATATGGTGGCTGTTTTGAGGAAGGAATTTGGTGGGTTTGTGCACCGGCGAGAATTGCGCGGCACTAGAGAGGCTAGCAATGGTGGAAGCTGAAAGTGCATTACCATGGACTCACATTAGTCATGAAGAACTCACATACTTGTTGCAAAAGTTTTTATTAGTAATCAAAACAAAGTGCTAAACGCATACTCCGAGGGGAAGGGTTGGTAGGTGTTAACCATCGCGCGATCCCGACCTCAACACAAAGGATGACAATCAATTGATCAATTATGCTCCGACTTCCTAACATAGCGGTTGACTATACATGCATGCTACGGGAATCACTAACTTCAACACAAGTATTTCTAGATTTAGAACACCCTACTAACATAACTCTTAATATTACCTAATCCACGTCTCAAAACTAATTGAGAGGAATCAAAGCTTCTCTTTCTATTCAATGCACATGAAGATGGAGGTTTTTGTATCCTCTTTGGGTACCTATCACATTTGGGACTACTTTCATAGCATAAGCCAACTACCAAATCACGCACCGCCGTGCTCTAAATATATAAGTGAAGCACAAGAGCAAAAGTATCTAGCTCAAAATATATAAGTGAAGCACAAGAGCAAAAGTATCTAGCTCAAAAGATATAAGTGAAGCACAATGAGCATTCTAGCAAAACCACGATGAGTGCATGTCTCTCTCTCTCAAAAAGGTGTGCAGCAAGGATTATTGTGACGCAACAAAAAGAAAAGACTCCTACGATACAAGACGCTCCAAGCAAAACACATATCATGTGGTGAATAAAAATATAGTTCCAAGTAATGTTACCGATGGATTGAAGACGAAAGAGGGGATTCCTTCCTGGGGCATCCCCAAGCTTAGGCTTTTTGGTGTCCTTGAATTTGGCTTGAGATGCCTTGGGCATCCCCAAGCTTGAGCTCTTTCCACTCCTTATCTCTTTGTCCTTGAGAACATCACCCAAAACTTGAAAACTTCACAACACAAAACTTAAATAGAAACTTGTGATAACATTAGTACAAGAAAACAAACTACCACTTCTTTTGGTACTGTAGCAAACTTGAATTCTATCTAAATTTATGATGGGCTACTATATTCTCACTTTTGCATGGCTAGTACCCCCTGATACTAACCATAGTTTCATCAAAACAAGCAAACAACTCAACAAAAACAGAATCTGTCAAAAACAGACCAGTCTGTAGCAATCTGTATACTTCTTATACTTCTGGTACCTCAAAAAATCTGAAAAATTACGATGGACTGGGAAAAAAGCATATATACCAGCAGAAAAAATAATCAACTCAAAATCTCTTCCTGGATAGAAATGAAAAATAATTTCGTGAGCAGAAAGTTTCTGTCTTTTTCCAGCATGATCAAACAACTATCACCCAAGCTATCATAAAGGCTTTACTTGGCACAAACGCTAAAAGAAACAAAAAAAACACAATCATAACAGAATTATGATGGTGTAGAAAAAGCAAAACAGAAAGTAAAAAGCAAAAATAAATTCATTGGGTTGCCTCCCAACAAGCGCTATCGTTTAACGCTCTTAGCTAGGCATTGATTTCAATGATGCTCACATGAAAGGTAAGGATTTAAACACAACAAGAGCATCGTGGAGCATATGTCTAGCACATTTAAGTCTAACCCACTTCCTATGCATAGGGATTTTGTGATCAAACAATTTACTGGAACAAGAATCAACTAGCATAGGAAGGCAAAACAAGCATAACTTCAAAAATTTCAACACATGGAGAGGAAGCTTGATACTATTGGAATAAGTAGAAGCATATGATCCTCTCTCATAGTAATTTTCAGTAGCATCATGAATGAATTCAACAATATAACCAGCACCCAAGGCTTTCTTTTCATGATCTACAAGCATAGGAATTTTACTACTCTCCACATAAGGAAATCTATTCTCAAGAATAGTAGTGGGAGTATCATAAAAGACTTGAGCACTACAAATTGTGTCCACAATGAAAAAGCAAGGTTTAGCAAAGGGGTTTTCGAAAGTATGACAAGCTTTATCACCCCTCTTCTTCAAAGGATAAGTATCATCACAATAATCATCATATATAGGGGGCATGCTTTAATCAAAATGATTTTGATCATTCAAAGTGGAAGAACTAAAAAGATCATATTCATCAAATATAGCATCCCCAAGCTTGTGGCTTTGAATATCATTAGCATCATGGGTATTCAAAGAATTCATGCTAAGAACATTGCAATCACGCTCATCATTCACATATTCTATGCCAAGCATTCTATGTAATTCTTCTTTCAGCACTTGAGCACAATTTTCCTTCCCATCATGCTCACGAAATACATTGAAAAGATGGAGCATATGGGGCATCCTCAATTCCATTTTTTGTAGTTTTCTAGCGAAAGAACAAGAAACAAAAAGATTCGATTACAGATCTAAAGATATACCTTCAAGCGCTAACCTCCCCGGCAACGGCGCCGGAAAAATACTTCGTTGACGGGAGGTGAGTGCCGCTTACCTAGCCTCCCCGGCAACGGCGCCAGAAAAATGCTTGATGTCTACTACGCAACCTTATCCTTGTAGATGTTGTTGGGCCTCCAAGTGTAGAGGTTTGTAGTACAGTATCAATTTTCCCTCAAGTGGGTGACCTAAGGTTTATCAATCCGTGGGAGGCGTAGGATAAAGATGGTCTCTCTCAAGCAACCCTGCAACCAAATAACAAAGATTCTCTTGTGTCCCCAACACAGCCAATACAATGGTAAGTTGTATAGGTGCACTAGTTCGGCGAAGAGATGGTGAAACAAGTGCAACATGGATGGTAGATATAGGTTTTTGTAATCTGAAATTACAAAAACAGCAAGGTAACTAGTAACAAAAGTGAGCACGAACAGTATTGCAATGCGTGGAAACAAGGCCTAGGGTTCATACTTTCACTAGTTAAGTTCTCTCAACAATGATAACATAATTGGATCATATAACTAGCCCTCAACATGCAACAAAGAGTCACTCCAAAGTCACTAATAGAGGAGAACAAACGAAGAGATTATTGCCGGGTACGAAACCAGCATAAAGTTATTCTTTTTGATCGATCTATTCAAGAGTTCGTACTAGAATAACACCTTAAGATACATATCAACCAAGACCCTAATGTCACCTAGATACTCCATTGTCACCTCAAGTATCCATGGGCATGACTACACGATATGCATCACACAATTTCAGAATCATCTATTCAACCAACACGTAGAACTTCAAAGAGTGCCCCAAAGTTTCTACCGGAGAGTCAAAACGTGTGCCAACCCCTATGCATAGGTTCCCTATGTCACGAACCCGCAAGTTGATCACCAAAACGTACATCGAGTACTCACATGAATCCACGTGTGCCAACCCATATGCATAGGTTCCCAATTGTCACAAACCCGCAAGTTGATCACAGCAGATAGACACGTGCAAGACATACATGAAGTGTTCTCAAAGACTCAATCCGATAAGATAATTCCAAAGGGGAAACTCAATTCATTACAAGAGGGAGAGGGGGAAGAACATCATAAGATCCAACTATAGTAGCAAAGCCCACGGTACATCGAGATCAAGACATCTCAAGAACACGAGAGAGAGAGAGAGAGAGAGATCAAACACATAGCTACTCGTACATACCCTCAGCCCCATGGGAGAACTACTCCCTCCTCGTCATGGAGATCGCGGGGATGATGAAGATGGCCACGAGAGATGGATTCCCCCTCCGGCAGGGTGCCGGAACGGGCTCCAGATTGGTTTCTGGTGGCTACAGAGGTTTGCGGTGGCGGAACTCCTGATCTAGGTTTCTTTTTAGGGGTTTCTGAATTTATAGGAATTTATGGCGGTAGAATTGCGTCAGTTGGGCCCACGAGGAGGTCACAAGAGTGCACGGTGCGACCAGGGGGGTAGGTCGCGCCCCATGGGCTTGTGACTCCCTCGTGGCTCTTCTGGCTTTCTTCCAAAGCTTCGGGGGTCTCTTTTGGTCCAAAAAAATCATCATAAAGTTTCATTCCATTTGGACTCCGTCTGAAAAAGGGTCAAAAACACGGGAAAAACAGAAACTAGCACTTGGCACTAAGTTAATAGGTTAGTCCCAAAAAAGATATAAAATAGCATATTCATGCATATAAAACATCCAAAGTTGACAAGATAATAGCATGGAACCATCAAATATTATAGATACGTTGGAGACGTATCAGGGCCCACCATTGCTTCTTCATAATTTGCAGGTTCATTGTTGTCTAACATGATTGATAAGGCAGGATTACCGTACCACTCAGGAGCAGTACGTTATCTTGTCGACCTGCAAGGTCCAATAGCAACTTGATCCGAAGCTTCACGATCATCATCATTAGCTTCCTCCTCAACCGGCATCGCGTTGACAGAGGTTTCCTCCTGTCCTACGCCACCATCTAGAGGGAGTAGAGGTTCTACAAACTCATCAAGTTCTATCTTCCTCCCACTCAATTCTTTTGAGAGAAACTCCTTCTCAAGAAAAGCTCTGTTCTTAGCAACAAACACTTTGCCCTCGGATCTGAGATAGAAGGTGTACCCAACTGTCTCCTTTGGGTAACTTATGAATACACACTTTTCCGCTTTGGGTTCCAGCTTTTCAGGCTAAAGCTTTTTTACATAAGCATCACATCCCCAAACTTTAAGAAACAACAACTTTGGCCTCTTGCCATACCATAGCTCATATGGTGTCGTCTCAACAGATTTTGACAGTGCCCTATTTAAAGTGAATGCAGCTGTCTCTAATGCATAACCCCAAAATGATAACGACAAATTGGTAAGAAACATCATAGATCGCACCATATCTAACAAAGTACGATTACGACGTTCGGACACTCCATTACGCTGTGGTGTTCCAGGCGGTGTCAACTGTGAAACAATTCCACATTGTCTTAAGTGAGCACCAAACTCGAAACTCACATATTCGCCCCCTCGATCAGAACGCAGGAATTTGATCTTCTTGTTACGATGATTTTCAACTTCACTCTGAAATTGCTTGAACTTCTCAAACGTTTCAGACTTGTGCTTCATCAAGTAGATATATCCATACCTACTCAAATCATCAGTGAAGGTGAGAAAATAACGATATCCGCCGTGCGCCACCACACTCATTGGACCGCACACATCAATGTGTATGATCTCCAATAAGTCACTTGCACGCTCCATTGTTCCGGAGAACGGAGTCTTAGTCATCTTGCCCATGAGGCATGGTTCGCACGTGTCAAGTGATTCAAAATCAAGTGACTCCAAAAGCCCATAGGTATGGAGTTTCTTCATGCGCTTTACACGAATATGACCTAAGCGGCAGTGCCACAAAAACGTGGCACTATCATTGTTAACTCTACATCTTTTGGTCTCAATGTTATGTATATGTGTATCATCACAATCAAGATTCAATATGAACAAACCTCTCACACTGGGTGCATTTCCATAAGAGATATTACTCATAGAAATAGAACAACCATTATTCTCTGACTTAAACGAGTAACCGTCTCACAATAAACAAGATCCAGATATAATGTTCATGCTTAACGCATGCACTAAATAACAATTATTTAAGTTCATAACTAATCCTGATGGTAACTGAAGTGAGACTGTGCCGACGGCGATTGCATCAACCTTGGAACCATTTCCCACGCACATCGTCACTTCATCCTTCACCAGCCTTCGTTTCTTCCGCAGTTCCTGCTTCGAGTTGCAAATATGAGCAACAGAACCGGTATCAAATACCCAGTCACTACTACGAGAGTTGGTTCAGTACACATCAATAACATGTAAATCACATATACCTGATTTTTCTTTGGCCGCCTTCTTATCAACCAAATACTTGGGGCAGTTGCGCTTCCAGTTACCCATCCCCTTGCAATAATAACACTTTGTTTCTGGCTTAGGTCCAGCCTTGGGTTTCTTCATCAGATTGTTATCAGTTTTGCCGCTCTTCTTGGAGTTACCCTTCTTGCCTTTGCCGTTTCTCTTGAAACCAGTGGTCTTATTGACCATCAACACTTGATGCTCTTTCCGGAGTTCCGACTCTGCGACTTTGAGCATCACGAATAACTCGCCGGGTGACTTGTTCATCCCTTGCATGTTATAGTTCAACACAAAGATCTTATAGCTAGGTGGCAGTGATTGAAGAACTCTCTCAGTGATAGCCTCTTGCGGGAGTTCAATCCCCAACTCAGCTAGAGGTTTGAGTACCTAGACATTTTGAGCACATGTATTGCAAGCATAGAATTTATCGGAGGTCTCATACCTCTCGATCCGGGCGTTCTTCTGAAAGATAAAATTTTACTCCTGGAACATCTCATATGCTCCATGACACTCAAAGCGTCATTGAAGTCCCGGTTCTAAGCCATACAAGATTGCACATTGAACTATTGAGTAGTCCTCCTTACGCGATTGCCAAGCGTTCAAAACATCTTGGTCAGACGTAGCGGGTGGTTTATCTCCTAGTGCAACATTAAGGACATAATTCTTTTTCCCAGCTTGTAGGATGAGCCTAAGATTACGTGCCCAGTCTACAAAGTTGCTTCCATCATCTTTCAACTTAGCTTTCTTTAGGAACGTATTGAAATTCAGGGTTGCTACTGCGTGAGCCATTGATCTACAACATAAAATATTGCAAAGTGGACATAGACTATGTTCAAGACAATTATAGTTTAACTAATCAAATTACTAATAAACTCCCACTCAAATAAACATCCCTCTAGTTACTTGAGTGTGGCATGATCCAAATTCATTAACTCAAGTCTGATCATCACGTGAGTTGAGTATAGTTTTAGTGGTAAACATCTCTATGCTAATCATATCAATTATACGATTAATGCTCGACCTTTTGGCCTCTTGTGTTCCGAGGCTATGTCTGCACATGCTAGGCTCGTCAAGTTTAACCCGAGTGTTCCGTGTGTGCAGCCGTTTTGCACCCGTTGTATGTGAACGTTGAGTCTATCACACCCGATCATCACGTTGTGTCTCGAAACGACGAACTGTCGCAACGGTGCACAGTCGGGGAGAACACAATTTTATCTTGAAATTTCAGTGAGGGACAACCTTATAATGCTACCGTCGTTCTAAGCAAGATATGGTGCATAAAAGGTTTAATATCACATGAAATTCATAAGTGACATGATATGGCAATGATCTTGTGTTTCTTGATCTCCATCACCAAAGCACCGGCATGATCTTCTTGTCACTAGCGCCATGATACTCTCCAACATATCTATAATTTTTGATGGTTCCATGCTATTATCTTGTCAAACTTTGGATGTTTTGTATGCCTTTTATATCTTTTTTGGGACTAACTTATTAACTTAGTGCCAAGTGCTAGTTCCTGTTTTTTCCGTGTTTTTGACCCTTTTCAGAGGAGAATACTAAACGGAGTACAAACGGAATAAAACCTCCGAAAAGATTTTTCCGGAACAGAAGATACATAGGGAGCGTGAGAACCAAGGTAGAGGCCACCAGGGGAGGCGACAAGCCACCTAGGCGCGGCCACGGGGGGGGGGGGGGCTAGCAGGCTTGTGAGCCCCCTGTGGCTTGTCTGCCCTACTTCTTCCGCCTATAAATCCCCGAAAAATCCAAAAACCACAGGAGAGATCCACGAAAATAATTTTCCGCCGCCGCAAGCTTCTGTCTCCGCAAGATCCCATCTGGGGCACGTTCTGGTGCCGTGCCGGAGGGGGGATTCGGATACAGAGGGCTTCTTCATCAACACCATTGCCTCTCCGATGATGCGTGAGTAGTTCACCATAGACCTCCGGGTCCATAGCTAGTAGCTAGATGGCTTCTTCTCTCTCTTGGATCTTCAGTACAAAGTTCTCCATGATCTTCATGGAGATCTATCCGATGTAATCTTCTTTTGCGGTGTATTTGTCGAGATCCGATGAATTGTGGATTTATGATCAGATTATCTATGAATCTTATTTGAGTTTCTTCTGATCTCTTATATGCATGATTCATATCCTTGTAATTCTCTTCGAATTGTGGGTTCTGTTTGGCCAACTTGATCTATGATTCTTGCAATGGGAGAAGTGCTTGGTTTTGGGTTCATACCGTGCAATGACCTCACCCAGTGACAGAAGGGGTAGCGAGGCACGCATCGTGTTGTTGCCATCAAGGGTAAAAAGACGGGGTTTATATCTATTGCATGAATTTATCCCTCTACATCATGTCATCTTGCTTAAGGCGTTACTCTGTTCGTCATGAACTCAATACACTAGATGCATGCTGGATAGCGGTCGATGTGCGGAGTAATAGTAGTAGATGCATAAAGTATCGGTCTACTTGTCTCAGACATGATGCCTATATGTATGATCATTGCCTTAGATATCGTCATGACTTTGCGCGGTTCTATCAATTGGTCGACAGTAATTCGTTCACCCACCGTAATACTTGCTATTTTGAGAGAAGTCTCTAGTGAACACTATGGCCCCCGGGTCTACTTCACATCATATTTTCAGCCATACCCTTTTACTTTGTTGCACTTTCCGCCTACAGATCTCACCTTGCAATCAATCGTGAAGGGATTGACAACCCCTTTGTAGCGTTGGGTGCAAGTTTGCTTTTTTTGCGGAGGTACATCGGTGCTTCATCTTGATACTCCTACTAGATTGATACCTTGGTTGTCAAAACTAAGGGAAATACTTACTGCTACTGTGCTGCATCACCCTTTCCTCTTCAAGGGAAAAATCCAACGCAAGCTCAAGAGGTAGCAAGAAGTATTTCCGGCGCCGTTGCGGGGGAGCATCAAGTGAAGCTTATCCAAGTAACTGTCGCAAACTCATCTCTTGCATTTACCTTTTTTGCCTCTCGTTTTCCTCTCCCCCACTTCTGAAAATCAAAAATTACATTTTTTTGCCTTTTTCGTTTGCCTTCCCTTTTCTTGTGTGCTATGTTCCTTCAATATGCTTGCATCTTTACTTGTTGAAAATCCGTTGATATGGATCCTCATCCACTTGCTAATCTCTTTAAGAGATCCAATTATGTTGAACCAATTGCTAGTGAATTGAGCGCACTTGACTTTCTCTATGGAGTTTTGCTTGAGATGCGTGAATCTGAAAATCGTGATGAAGAAATTTATGAAGTGATTCACAAGGACTCCTTGAATGAAAAGCATGATTGCAATGGTTTCACTATAAATCCTATTAGTGTCAATCATGCTAAAAATATGCAAAACCCTAAGCTTGGGGATGCTAGTTTTGCTATGTCCACCACTTGTTGCAATGTTCATGATTGGGGTAATGATTTTTCTTATGATCTTGAAAATTTGTTTAGGCCTCATGATCAATATGATATTTGCAATAATATTGAAAGTGGGTTTGGAGAAGTCATGACTTTAGTTGATGATAATCCCACTACTTTTGAAGAGCGTCAACTTTGCATGCATGTGGATCATGAAAAGAATATCCTATGTGATAGCTATATTGTTGAATTTGAATATGATCCCACATGTAACTGTTATGAGAGAGGAAAATATTTTGGTAGAAATTTTCATATCACTAAATCACCTCTCGTTATGTTGAGATTGCTATTGTCTCTTTCTTCTTCCCTGCATATGGTAACTATTGGTTGTCTTGACAATTTGTTTTCCTATAAAATGCCTATGCATATGAAGTATGTTAGACTTAGATGTGATTTTCACATGCTTTATGATGCTCTTGTTGTGCTTCAATTCTTGTCTTTTGTGTGAGCATCATTGAATTATCAATGCCTAGCTAAGGGCGTTAAACGATGGCGCTTGTTGGGAGGAAATCCAATGAATTTATTTTTGCTTTTTGTTTTCTGTTTTGTTGTGTCCACACCATCATAATTCTATTATGATTGTGTTTTTTGTGTTTATTTTTGTGTTTGAGCCAAGTAAAACCTTTATGACTGTTTGATCCTGCTGGAAAAAGACAGAAACTTTTCGCTCACAAATTATTTTTCATTTTTATCCAGAAAGAGCTTTTGAGTTGATTCTTTTTGCTGCTGATTGATATGCCAATTGCCCAAATTTTCATAATTTTTCAGCATTGTTGAGATAACATAAGTATACGAAGTATACAGATTGCTACAGACTGGTTTGTTTTTGGCAGATTCTGTTATTGTTGTGTTGATTGCTTATTTTGATAAAACTATGTATAGTATCGGGGGGGGGGGGGGTATTAGCCATGGAAAAGTGAGAATACAGTAATCTAACACAAATATAAATAGAAATCAAGTTTTCTACAGTACCTAAAGAGGTGGTAGTTTGTTTTCTTGTGCTAATGATATCACGAGTTTCTGTGTAAGTTTTGTGTTGTGAAGTTTTCAAGTTTTGGGTGATGTTCTCATGGACAAAGGGATAAAGAGTGGAAAGATCTCAAGCTTGGGGATGCCCAAGGCATCCCAAGCCAAATTAAAGGACACCAAAAAGCCTAAGCTTGGGGATGCCCCGGGAAGGCATCCCCTCTTTCGTCTTCAATCCATCGGTAACATTACTTGGAGCTATATTTTTATGCATCACATGATATGTGTTTTGCTTGGAGCATCTTGTATCGTAGGAGTCTTTTATTTTTGTTGTGTCACAATCATCCTTGTGGCACACCTTTTGAGAGAGACATGCACTCATCGTGAATTTGCTAGAATACTCTTTGAGCTTCGCTTATATCTTTTGAGCTAGATAACTTTGCTCTAAGTGCTTCACTTAGATCTTTTAGAGCACGGCGGTGTCATATTTTGGAGAAATAAGAACTCTTGATCTTCACTTATATCTTCTTGAGAGTGATCTCTCTAAGTAACTTGGTAGTTGGCTTGTGCTATGAAAGTAGTCCCAAAGGTGATAGGCACCCAAAGAGGATACAATAAAACTTCCATCTTCATGTGCATTGTTTAGAAAGAGAAGTTTGATTCCTCTTAAATAGTTTTGAGATAGGGATTTGGTAATATTAAGAGTTATGTTAGTAGGGTGTTGTGAATCTGGAAATACTTGTGTTGAAGTTAGTGATTCGCGTAACATGCACGTATGGTGAACCGCTATGTTAGGAAGTTGGAGCATAATTGATTTATTGATTGTCATCCTTTGTGTTGCGCTCGGGATCGCGCGATGGTTAACACCTACCAACCCTTCCCCAAGGAGTATGCGTTTAGCACTTTGTTTTGATTACTAATAAAAACTTTCGCATTAAGTATGTGAGTTCTTCATGACTAATGTGAGTCCATGGTATAGATGCACTTTGACCTTTCACCATTGCTAGCTTCTCTAGTGCCGCACAACTTTTGCCGGTGCACAAACCCACCATATGCCTTTCTCAAAACAGCCACCATACCTACCTACTATGGAATTTTCAATAGCCATTCTGAGATATATTCCCATGCAACTCCCACCGTTCCGTCTCATGACATGTGCCGTCACTTTCATATTGCCGTTGCATGATCGTAAGATAGTGCTGCCTCTTGAGCTTGCGTTGGTTTTTTCCCTTGAATAGGAAAGGGTGATGCAACACAGGAGCAGTATGTATTTCCCTCAACTTGAGAACCAAGGTATCAATCCAGTAGGAGAATCGCACCAAGTACAGAGTACCTGCGCAAACTCAAAAGAGCTTGCACCCAACGCTATAAAGGGGTTGTCAATCCCTTCAAGATTGATTGCAAAGTGACATCTGAAGGCGGAAAGTGCAACGAAGTAAAAGTGTAGGCTGAAAATATGGTGTGAAGTAGACCCGGGGGCCATAGTGTTCACTAGAGGCTTCTCTCAAAATAGCAAATAATACGGTGGGTGAACAAATTACTGTTGAGCAATTGATAGAACCGTGCAAAGTCATGATGATATCTAAGGCAATGATCATACATATAGGCATCACGTCCGAGACAAGTAGACCGATACTTTCTGCATCTACTACTATTACTCCACACATCGACCACTATCCAACATACATCTAGTGTATTGAGTTCATGACGAACAGAGTAACGCCTTAAGCAAGATGACATGATGTAGAGGGATAAACTCAAACCAATGATGAAAACCCCATCTTTTTACCCTTGATGGCAACAACACGATGCGTGCCTCGCTGCCCCTTCTGTCATTGGGAGAGGTCACCGCACGGTATGAACCCAAAACCATGCACTTCTCCCATTGCAAGAATCATAGATCAAGTTGGCCAAACAAAACCCACAACTCGAAGAGAATTACAAGGATATGAAATCATGCATATAAGAGATCAGAAGAAACTCAAATAAGATTCATAGATAATCTGATCATAAATCCACAATTCATCGGATCTCGACAAACACACCGCAAAAGAAGATCACATCGGATAGATCTCCATAAAGATCATGGAGAACTTTGTATTGAAAATCCAAGAGAGAGAAGAAGCCATCTAGCTACTAGCTATGGACCCGAAGGTCTATGGTAAACTACTCACACATCATGGTGTTGATGAAGAAGCCCTCTGTATCCGAATCCCCCCTCCGGCAGGGCACCAGAACGTGCCCCACATGGGATCTTGTGGAGACAGAAGCTTGCGGTGGCGGAAAAGTATTTTCGTGGATCTCTCTCGCAGTTTTGGATTTTTTCTGAATTTATAGGCAGAAAGAGGTAGGGCAGACGAGCCACAGGGGGCCCACAAGCCTGCTAGGCGCGCCCCCCCTAGCCGCGCCTAGGGGGCTTGTGGGGTCCCGTGGTGCCCCCTGCCTTGGTTCTCTAGTCTGGTGCGTATCTTCTGTTCCGGAAAAAATCTTCTCGGAAGTTTTATTTCATTTGGACACCGTTTAAAATCCTCCTCTCAAAAGGGTCAAAAACACGGAAAAAACAGGAACTTGCACTTGGCACTGAGTTAATAAGTTAGTCCCAAAAAATACATAAAAGGCATACAGAACATCCAAAGTTTGACAAGATAATAGCATGGAACCATAAAAAATTATGGAAAAACCAACGCAAGCTCAAGAGGCAGCACTATCTTACGATCATGCGATGGCAATATGATAGTGATGGCACAAGTCATGAGACGGAACGGTGGGAGTTGCATGGCAATATATCTCGGAATGGCTATGAAAATGCAATAGTAGGTAGGTATGGTGGCTGTTTTGAGGAAGGCATATGGTGGATTTGTGCACCGACGAAAATTGCGCGGTACTAGAGAGTCTAGCAATGGTGGAAAGTGAAGGTGCATCTATACCATGGACTCACATTAGTCATGAAGAACTCACATACTTGTTGCAAAAGTTTTTATTAGTAATCGAAACAAGGTGCTAAACGCATACTCCTAGGGGAAGGGTTGGTAGGTGTTAACCATCGCGCGATCCCGACCGCAACACAAAGGATGACAATCAATAGATCAATTATGCTCCGACTTCCTAACATAGCGGTTCACCATATGTGCATGTTACGGGAATCACTAACTTGAACACAAGTATTTCTAGATTCACAACACCCTACTAACACGACTCTTAATATTACCAAATCCACGTCTCAAAACTGATTGAGAGGAATCAAACTTCTCTTTCTACTAAATGCACATGAACATGGAAGTTTTTGTATCCTCTTTGGGTACCTATCATCTTTGGGACTACTTTCATAGCACAAACCAACTACCAAGTCACGCACCGCCGCGCTCTAAAAGATCTAAGTGAAGCACATAGAGCAAAATTATCTAGCTCAAAAGATATAAGTGAAGCACAATGAGCATTCTAGCAAAATCACGATGAGTGCATGTCTCTCTCAAAAGGTGTGCAGCAAGGATGATTGTGACACAACAAAAAGAAAAGACTCCTACGATACAAGACGCTCTAAGAAAAACACATATCATGTGGTGAATAAAAATATAGCTCCAAGTAATGTTACCGATGGATTGAAGACGAAAGAGGGGATGCCTTCCCGGGGCATCCCCAAGATTAGGCTTTTTGGTGTCCTTGAATTTGGCTTGGGATGCCTTGGGAATCCCCAAGCTTGAGCTCTTTCCACTCTTTATCCCTTTGTCCATGAGAACATCACCCAAAACTTGAAAACTTCACAACACAAAACTTAAACAGAAACTCGTGATATCATTAGCACAAGAAAACAAACTACCACCTCTTTAGGTACTGTAGCAAACTTGATTTCTATTTATATTGGTGTTAGATTACTGTGTTCTCACTTTTCCACGGCTAGTACCCCCCGATACTATCTACAGTTTCATCAAAACAAGCAACCAACTCAACAAAGACAGAATCTGTCAAAAACAGACCAGTATGTAGCAATCTGTATACTTCGTATACTTCTGGTACCTCAAAAATTCTGAAAAATTACGACTGCCTTAGAAAAAGGCATATAAACCAGCAGCAAAAAGAATCAACTCAAAAGTTCTTTCTTAATAAAAATGAAAATAATATCGTGAGCGAAAAGTTTCTGTCTTTTTCCAGCAGGATCAAACAACCATTTCCAAGACTAGTCATAAAGGTTTTGCTTGGCTCAAACACAAAAAGAAACACAAAAGACACAATCATAACAGAATTATGATGGTGTGGACGCAGCAAAACAGAAACAAAAAGGTAAATTCATTGGGTTGCCTCCCAACAGGAGCTATTGTTTAACGCCCTTAGCTAGGCATAAGGCGATAGAATCACGTATCGTCGTCTTTGGTGCTCAAACCATAAGTAGCCCTCATCATGGATTCATAAGGCAATCTAATTTTCTTTATAGGAAAATGCTCCATGCCCTTATTTAAAGGAAATTGAAATGTAATATTCCCTTCCTTCATATCGATGATAGCACTGATAGTCCTTAGGAAAGGTCTACCAAGAATGATAGGGCATGTAGGATTGCAATCAATGTCAAGCACAATGAAATACACGGGTACATAGTTCCTATTTGCAATAATAAGAACATCATTGATCCTTCTCATGGGTTTCTTGATAGTAGAATCCGCAAGATGCAAATTAAGAGAACACTCCTCAATCTCATTAAAACCCAGAACATCACATAAAGACTTTGGGATCACGGAAACATTAGCACCCAAATCATACAAAGCATTGCATTCATAGTTTTTGATTTTGATTTTGATTGTAGGTTTCTACTCATCATGAAGCTTTCTAGGGATAGAAACTTCCAATTCAAGTTTCTCTTCAAGAGATTTTATCATAGCATCAACGATATGATCGGTAAAGGCCTTGTTTTGGCTATAAGCGTGTGGAGAGTTTAGCATGGATTGCATCAAGTAAATGCATTCAATCAAGGAGCAACTATCATAATTGAATTCCTTGAAATCCAAAGTAGTAGTTTCATTACTTCTCAAGGTTTTAATATCTTCTACTCCACTTTCAATGCTTTTAGCATCAAGATAGATGGACTCCGAATCATTGGGGCGTTTTTCAACCAAAGTGGATTCATATATAGCCCCATCATCATTAGGTTTGACACAAGAAAACAAAGATTCAATGGGAGTCACACCAAGCACTTTAAGATCTTCGTGATTCTTATCACGAGAAAACGCCCTTTTAAGCCATTTATGTCTAGCACGAATTTGGGCGGTTCTTTCTTTGCTCTCACTCATGGAAACACGCATAGATTTCAAAGTTTCATCCATATTGATCTTGGGAGGAGCACATCTAACTTTCAAAGAATCAATATCACTAGACATTCTATCAACGCTCCTAGCCAAATCGTCAATTTTGAGTAGTTTTTCCTCTATGGATGCATTGAAAGTCTTTTGTGAGTTGATAAACTATTTGATATTACTCTCTAGATCAGAGGGTAATCTATTGTAATTTCCGTGAGTATTGTTGTAGGAGTTGCCAAAGTTATTAGAGGGGTTACTAGGAAAAGGCCTAGGAACATAGTTTCCTCGAAAAGCATTGTTGTTGCCAAAATTATTCCTACCAGCAAAATTAACGTCCAAGCTAGTGTTGCTACTCTCAATCAAGGAAGACAAGGGCATATCATTAGGGTCTAAAGGGGCACTTCTACTAGAAACCAAATTCATTAACTCATCCATCTTAGCACTCAACGAGTTAATTTCTTCTATAGCGTGTACGTTCTTACTAGTAGGTGACCTTTCAGTGTGCCACTGAGAGTAGTTCGGCATGATATTGTCTAGGAGTTTTGTGGCTTCTCCTAACGTGATTTCCATGAACGTTCCACCTGAGGCGGAGTCCAATATATTTCTAGAAGCGAAATTCAAGCCAGCTTAGAAGATTTGTATAATCATTCAAAGACTCAAGCCATGAGTGGGACAATTTCTAATCATCAATTTCATTCTCTCCCAAGATTGTGCAACATGTTCATGATCAAGTTGCTTAAAATTCATGATATCATTACGGAGAGAATCAATCTTAGCTCGCAGAAAATACTTGGATATATAAGCATCTTTGCACTTGTTCCAAGAATCAATACTATTTTTGGGCAAAGACGAAAACCAAGTTTTTGCTCGATCTCGCAACGAGAATGGAAAAAGCTTCAATTGAATCACATAATTATCCACATCTTTCTTCTTTTGCATATCGGAAAGCTCAATGAAGGTATTAAGATGGGATGCGACATCTTCACTAGGAAGGCCGGAGAATTGCTCTTTCATAACAAGATTCAGCAAAGCAGCATTGATTTTGTGTGATTCCACACTAGTGCTGGGAGCAATTGGAGTACTAATAAATTCATTATTATTAGTATTCGAGAAGTCACAAAGTTTGGTGTTTTCAGTCATGGTGACTTCAGCAAGCAAACAAGCACACAGACAAATAGAAAGCAGGCGAGAGAAAAGGGCGAGCGAAAAAGGCAAACGAAAAAAGGCAAATATTTTTGAAATTTTTTGTTTTTCAGAAGTGGGGGAGAGGAAAACGAGAGGCAAAAAAAAAGTAAATGCAAGAGATGAGTTTGGGACACTTACTTGGATGAGTTCTTGACTTGATCCTCCTCGGCAACGGCGCCAAAAATCCTTCTGCTGCCTCTTGAGCTTGCGTTGGTTTTTTCCTTGAAGAGGAAAGGGTGATGTAGCACAGGAGCAGTAAGTATTTCCCTCAGTTTGAGAACCAAGGTATCAATCCAGTAGGTGAATTTGCTAGAATACTCTTTGAGCTTCGCTTATATCTTTTGAGCTAGATAACTTAGCTCTAAGTGCTTCACTTAGATCTTTTAGAGCACGGCGGTATCATATTTTGGAGAAATAAGAACTCTCGATCTTCACTTATATCTTCTTGAGAGTGATCTCTCTGAGTAACTTGGTAGTTGGCTTGTGCTATGAAAGTAGTCCCAAAGGTGATAGGCACCCAAAGAGGATACAATAAAACTTCCATCTTCATGTGCATTGTTTAGAAAGAGAAGTTTAATTCCTCTCAAATAGTTTTGAGACAGGGATTTGGTAATATTAAGAGTTATGTTAGTAGGGTGTTGTGAATCTGGAAATACTTGTGTTGAAGTTAGTGATTCCCGTAACATGCACGTATGGTGAACCGCTATGTTAGGAAGTCGGAGCATAATTGATTTATTGATTGACATCCTTTGTGTTGCGGTCGGGATCGCGCGATGGTTAACACCTACCAACCCTTCCCCTAGGAGTATGCGTTTAGCACTTTGTTTCGATTACTAATAAAAACTTTCACAATAAGTATGTGAGTTCTTCATGACTAATGTGAGTCCATGGTATATATGCACTTTCACCTTTCACCATTGCTAGCTTCTCTAGTGCCGCGCAACTTTCGCCGGTGCACAAACCCACCATATGCCTTTCTCAAAACAGCCACCATACCTACCTACTATGGCATTTTCAATAGCCATTCCGAGATATATTGCCATGCAACTCCCACCGTTCCGTCTCATGACATGTGCCGTCACTTTCATATTGCCGTTGCATGATCGTAAGATAGTGCTGCCTCTTGAGCTTGAGTTGTTTTTTCCCTTGAAGAGGAAAGGGTGATGCAGCACAGGAGCAGTATGTATTTCCCTCAATTTGAGAACCAATGTATCAATCCAGTAGGAGAATCGCGCCAAGTCCAGAGTACCTGCACAAACACAAAAGAGCTTGCACCCAACGCTATAAAGGGGTTGTCAATCCCTTCAAGATTGATTGCAAAGTGAGATCTGAAGGCGGAAAGTGCAACAAAGTAAAAGTGTAAGGCTGAAAATATGGTGTGAAGTAGACCCGGGGGCCATAGTGTTCACTAGAGTCTTCTCTCAAAATAGCAAATAATACGGTGGGTGAACAAATTACCGTCGAGCAATTGATAGAACCGCGCAAGGTCATGACGATATCTAAGGCAATGATCATACATATAGGCATCACGTCCGAGACAAGTAGACCGATACTTTCTGCATCTACTACTATTACTCCACACATCGACCACTATCCAACATACATCTAGTGTATTGAGTTCATGACGAACAGAGTAACGCCTTAAGAGGGATGACATGATGTAGAGGAATAAACTCAAACCAATGATGAAAACCCCATCTTTTTACCCTTGATGGAAACAACACGATGCGTGCCTCGCTGCCCCTTCTGTCACTGGGAGAGGTCACCACACGGTATGAACCCAAAACCAAGCACTTCTCCCATTGCAAGAATCATAGATCAAGTTGGCCAAACAAAACCCACAACTCGAAGAGAATTACAAGGATATGAAATCATGCATATAAGAGATCAGAAGAAACTCAAATAAGATTCATAGATAATCTGATCAAAAATCCACAATTCATCGGATCTCGACAAACACACCGCAAAAGAAGATTACATCGGATAGATCTCCATGAAGATCATGGAGAACTTTGTATTGAAAATCCAAGAGAGAGAAGAAGCCATCTAGCTACGAGCTATGGACCCGAAGGGCTATGGTAAACTACTCATACATCATCGGAGAGGTCATGGTGTTGATGAAGAAGCCCTCTGTATCCGAATCCCCCCTCCGGCAGGGCACCAGAACGTGCCCCAGATGGGATCTTGCGGAGACAGAAGCTTGCGGCGGCGGAAAAGTATTTTCGTGGATCTCTCTCGCAGTTTTGGAATTTTTCTGAATTTATAGGTGGAAGAGGTAGGGCAGACGAGCCACAGGGGGCCCACAAGCCTCCTAGGTGCGGCCCCCCTAGCCGCGCCTAGGGGGCTTGTGGGGTCACCTGGTGGCCCCTGCCTTGGTTCTCAAGTCTGGTGCGTATCTTCTGTTCCGGAAAAAATCTTCTCGGAAGTTTTATTTCGTTTGGACACCGTTTAAAATCCTCCTCTCAAAAGGGTCAAAAACACAGGAAAAACAGGAACTTGCACTTGGCACTGAGTTAATAAGTTAGTCCCAAAAAATACATAAAAGGCATACAAAACATCCAAAGTTTGACAAGATAATAGCATGGAACCATCAAAAATTATAGATACGTTGGAGACGTATCAGATAGCTTGCGAGATGTTTCAACGTCATACGCCAAGCTAGATCGTTGCACATCCCGGTACACTGCCGGAGGCATTTCCTATAAGTGTCATCATTGCTCTAAGTATTGAGCTGTGAGTAAGTTGAAGTGTGATTATCATCATTATTAGAGCATTGTCCCATGTGAGGAAAAAAAGGCCAAAGTTGCCCACAAAAAAAAGAGAGATATGGAAAGAGGCCAAAGAGCCTAAACAAAAAAAACAAAAAAAAGAGTGAAAAAGAGAGAAGGGACAATGCTACTATCTTTTCCACACTTGTGCTTCATAATAGCACCATGTTCTTCATGATTGAGAGTCTCTTGTTTTGTCACAACCAGATGCTAGTGGGAATCTTCATTATATAACTTGGCTTGTATATTCCAATGATGGGCTTTGATACGTCTCAAACGTATCTATAATTTTTGATGGTTTCACACTGTTATCTTGTCAACTTTGGATGTTTTGTTTACCTTTTATATCTTTTTTGGGACTAACTTATTAACTCAGTGCCAAGCGCCAGTTCCTGTTTTTTCTGTGTTTTTGTCTCTTTTGAGATTTGATTTTGGAACGGAGTCCAAATGGAATAATTCTTTCGCGATGATTTTTTATGGAAAATATCAAAAATACCGGAAGAAAAAGATACCGGAGGGGGGCCACGAGGGAGCCACAAGCCCTGTCGCCGTGCCCCCCCTAGGTTGCGCAAATCAAGCTTGTGGGCCCCTCGGGGGCCCACTTGAGGCAACTCCACCGTCATACGGTCCTATAAATTCAGAAACCTCTAGAAATAAACAGAGATCGGGTGTTCCGCCGTCGCAAGTTCTTGTTTCCGCGAGATCTCATCTGGAGACCCTTCTCGATGCCCTGCCGGAGGGGACTTTGGAGTTGGAGGGCTTCTTCATCAACATCATCACTCCTCCAATGACTCGTGAGTAGTTCACTTCAGACCTACGGGTCCGTAGTTAGTAGCTAGATGGCTTCTCCTCTCTCTTGGATCTTCAATACAAAGTTCTCCATGATCTTCATGGATATCTATACGATGTAATCCTCTTTGGCGGTGTGTTTGTCGAGATCCGATGAATTGTGGATTTGTGATCAGATTACCTATGATATATATTTGAGTCTTTGCTGATTTCTAATTTGCATGATTTGATATCCTTGTAAGTGTCTCCGAGTCTTGGGTTTTGTTTGGCCAACTAGATCTATGATTCTTGCAATGAGAGAAGTGCTTGGTTTTGGGTTCTTACCGTGTGGTGACCTTTCCCAGTGACAGTAGGGGCAGCAAGGCACACATCGTGTAGTTGCCATCAAGGGTAACAAGGTGGGCTTTGTCATAGATATGAGATTGTCCATCTACATCATGTCATCTTGCTTAAGGCGTTACTCTGTTCTTATGGACTTAATACACTAGATGCATGCTGGATAGCGATCGACGTGTGGAGTAATAGTAGTAGATGCAGAAAGTATCGGTCTACTTGTTTTGGACGTGATGCCTATAGATATAATCATTGCCATAGGTGACGTCACGACTTTGCGCGGTTCTATCAATTGCTCGACAGTAATTCGTTCACCCACCGTCTACTTGCTTTCATGAGAGAAGCCACTAGTAAACACTACGGCCCCCGGGTCTAATCACACCCATCGTTTACATCTCTGCTTTTACTTTGCTTTGTTACTTTGTTGCTTTCAGTTCTCACTTGGCAAACAATCTATAAGGGATTGACAACCCCTTCATAGCGTTGGGAGCAAGCTCTTTGTGTTTGTGCAGGCACTTGTGATACTCCTTCACTTGATCGATACCTTGGTTCTCAAAACTGAGGGAAATACTTACCGCTGCTGTGCTACATCATCCTTTCCGCTTCGAGGGAACACCAACGCAAGGCTCCAAGGCCACGGGGAAAACCTTTGCATATTTGCCTAGGAAGTCCCTAAGGCGTAGCCGCTGCAGCAGGATTCCTGGCGCCGTACGAGGGAAGGTCTGTTGTCGCAGTAGCAAGACGAATTTCTGGCGCCGTTGCCGGGGAAGGAGAGATCTATCCAAGTAGGTCTCACAAACTCATCTCTTGCATTTACTTTTTTTGCCAGTTGCCTCTCGTTTTCCTCTCCCCCACTTCACATTTGATGTTTTCATTTGTCTTTCTCCTTTGCCGTTTTCATTTGCCTTTCTCCTTTGCCATTTTCTTTTGCCTTTTTCGTTCGCCTTTTCGTTCGACCTTTTTCTCTTGCTTGCTTTCTGTTAGCTTGTGCGCCATGTGCCTTCAATATGCTTGCATCTTCGCTTGCCGAAAATCTAGTGATATGGATCCTCATCCACTTGCTAATCTCTTTAAGAGATCCAATTATGCTGATCCAATTGCTAGTGAGTTGAGGGCACTTGACTATCTTTATGGAGTTTGGCTTGAGATGCGTGAATCTGAAAATTGTGAGGAAGAAATGTATGAAGTGATTCACGAGGGCTCCTTGGATGAAAAGCATGATTGCAATGGTTTCACTATAAATTCTATTAGTGACAATCATGCTAAAAATATGCAAAACCCTAAGCTTGGGGATGCTAGTTTTGCTATGTCCACTACTTGTTGCAATAATCATGATTGGGGTGATGATCTTTCTTATGATCTTGAAAATTTGTTCAAACCTCATGATGAATATGATATTTGCAATAATATTGAAAGTGGGTTTGGAGAAGTCATGACTTTAGTTGATGATAATCCCACTATTCTTGAAGAGCGTCAACTTTGCATGCATGAGGATCATGAAAAGAATATCCTATGTGATAGTTACATTGTTGAATTCGAATATGATCCCACATGTAATTGGTATGAGAGAGGAAAATATTGTGGTATAAACTTTCATGTTACCAAATTACCTCTCGTTATGTGGAGATTGCTATTGTCTCTTTCTTCTTCCTTGCATATGGCAACTATTGGTTGTATTGACAATCTGTTTTCCTATAAAATGCCTATGCATAGGACGTATGTTAGACTTAGATGTGATTTTCACATGCTTTATGATGCTCTCGTTGTGCTTCAATTCTTGTCTTTTGTGTGAGCATCATTGATTTATCTATGCCTAGCTAAGGGCGTTAAACAATAGCGCTTGTTGGGAGGCAACCCAACGAATCTATCCTTTTTCTTTCTGTTTTGTGTTTTCCACACTTTCATAATTCTATTATGATTGTGTTTTTTGTGTGTTTCTATTTGCGTTTGTGCCAAGCAAAACCGTTATGATTAGTCTTGGGGATGATTGTTTGGTCATGCTCGAAAAGACAGAAACTTTCTGCTCACGAAAAGAATTTTCATTTTTTTTCTTCTGTAGGAGCTTTTGAGTTGATTCATTTTTCTGCTGATTGCTACGGAAAATTTTCAAACTATCGTAATTTTCAGAATTTTTGAAGTACCAGAAGTATACGAAATATACAGATTGCTACAGGCTGGTCTGCTGTTAACAGATTCTGTTTTTGTTGTGTTGGTTGCTTATTTTGATGAAACTATGGATAGTATCGGGGGGTATTAGCCATGGAAGATTGAAAATACAGTAACCCAACATCAGCATAAGTAGAATTCAAGTTTGCTACAGTACCTAAGGAAGTGGTGGTTTGCTTTCTTATACTAATGTTATCACGAGTTTCTGTTTAAGTTTCGTGTTGTGAAGTTTTCAAGTTTTGGGTGAAGTTCTTATGGACAAAAAGATAAAGAGTGGCAAGAGCTCAAGCTTGGGGATGCCCAAGGCACCCCAAGATATTCAAGGATGCCGTAAAAGCCTAAGCTTGGGGATGCCCCGGGAAGGCATCCCCTCTCTTGTCTTCAATCCATCGGTAACGTTACTTGGGGCTATATTTTTATTCACCACATGTTATGTGTTTTGCTTGGAGCGTCTTGTATCGTAGGAGTCTTTTATTTTTGTTGTGTCACAATAATCCTTGCTGCACACCTAGAGAGAGAGACATGCACTCACCGTGATTTTGTCGAGCTTCACTTATATCCTTTGGTAGACAATTCAGCTCACATGTGCTTCACTTATATCTTTTGAGCTAGTTGATTTTGCTCTATGTGCTTCACTTATATATTTTAGAGCACGACGGTGCGTGTCTTGGTAGTTGATTTATGCTTTGAAAGTAATCTCAAAAGGGGTAGTTATCCAAAGGGATACGAAAACTTCAACCTTCATGTGCATTCAATAGTTAGAGAAGTTTGATTCATCTCAACTATTTTTGAGTTGTGGTTATGGTAATATTGAAGTTATGCTAGTAAGATGTTGTGGATCTAGAAATACTTGTGTTGAAGTTAGTGATTCCCGTAGCATGCACGTATGGTGAACCGCTATGTGATGAAGTCTGAGCATGATTAGTCTATTGATTGTCATCCTTTGTGTGGCGGTCGGGATCGCGCGATGGTTTATACCTACCAACCCTTCCCCTAGGAGTATGCGTTGAATGCTTTGTTTCGGTTAATAATAAAACTTTTGCAACAAGTATATGAGTTATTCATGACTAATGTTGAGTCCATGGTTTAGATGCACTCTCACCTTCCACCATCACTATCTTCTTTAGTGCCGTACAACTTTCGCCGGTGCACAAAACCCACCATTAGCCTCCCTCAAAACAGCCACCATACCTACCTACTATGGCTTTTTCAAAGTCATTCCGAGATATATTACCATGCAACTACCACCATGACATGTGCCACCACGTCTACATTGCCATTGCATGATCATAAGATAGCTAGCATGATGTTTCCATTAATGTCTATGCCATGCTAGATCATTGTCACGATACACTACCGAAGGCATTCCATATAGAGTCATCATTGCTCTAAGTTTTGAGTTGTAAGTGTGATGATCATCATTGATGGAGCATTGTCCCATGTGAGGAAATAAAATAGGCCAAAGATGCCCACAAAAAAAAGAAGAAGAGGCCGAAGAGCCCATCCAAAAAAGAGAGAAAAAGAGAGAAGGGAAAATGCTACCACTTTTCCACTCTTGTGCATATTAAGCACCATGATCTTCATGATTGAGAGTCTCTCGTTTTGTCACCACCATATAGCTAGTGGGAAATTTTCATTATATATAACTTGGCTTGTATATTCCAATGATAGGCTTCCTCAAAATTGCCTTAGGTCTTCGTGAGCAAGCAAGATGGATGCACACCCACTAGTTTTCTTTAAGAGCTTTCACATACTCTTAGCTCTAGTGCATCATTTGTATGGCAATCCCTACTCATTCACATTGATATCTATTGATGAGCATCTCCATAGCTCATTGATATGCCTAGTTAATGTGATCATCTTCTCCTTGTTTGTCTTGCAACCTCCACCACACTCCACACCACTTATAGTGCTAAAACCATGGCTCACGCTCATGTATTGCGTGAGAGTTGAAAAAGTTTGAGAAAGTAAAGGTGTGAAAACAATTACTTGTCCAATACCGGGGTTGTGCACGATTTAAATTCATTGTGCAATGATGATAGAGCATAGCCAGACTATATGATTTTGTAGGGATAACTTTCTTTTGGCCTTGTTATTTTGAAAGTTCATGATTACTTTGCTAGTTTGCTTGAAGTATTATTGTTTCCACGTCAATAGCAAACTATTATTTTGAATCTAATGGATCTGAACATTCATGTCACATAAGAGGAGTTACAAAGGACATCTATGCTAGGTAGCATGAAAGCATCAAAAATTCATTCTTTATCACTTCCCTTCTCGAGGACGAGCAGGAGTTAAGCTTGGGGATGCTTGATACATCTCAAACGTATCTATAATTTTTGATGGTTTCACGTTGTTATCTTGTCAACTTTGGATGTTTTGTTTACCTTTTATATCTTTTTTGGGACTAACTTATTAACTCAGTGCCAAGCGCCAGTTCCTGTTTTTTCTATGTTTTTGTCTCTTTTCAGATATGATTTTAGAACGGAGTCCAAACGGAATAATTCTTTCGCGATGATTTTTTATGGAAATATCAAAAATACCGGAAGAAAAAGATACCGGAGGGGGGCCACGAGGGCGCCACAAGCCCTATCACCGTGCCCCCTAGGTCTCGCCAATCAAGCTTGTGGGCCCCTCGGGGGTCCACTTGATGCAACTCCACCGCCGTACGACCCTATAAATTCAGAAACCTCCAGAAATAAACAGAGATCGGGAGTTTCGCCGCCGCAAGTTCCTGTTTCCGCGAGATCTCATCTGGAGACCCTTCCCGGTGCCCTCCCGGAGGGGACTTTGGAGTTGGAGGGCTTCTTCATCAACACCATCGCTCCTCCAATGACTCGTGAGTAGTTCACTTCAGACCTACGGGTCCGTAGTTAGTAGCTAGATGGCTTCTTCTCTCTCTTGGATCTTCAATACAAAGTTCTCCATGATCTTCATGGAGAGCTATCGGATGTAATCCTCTTTGGCAGTGTGTTTGTCGAGATCCGATGAATTGTGGATTTGTGATCAGATTATCTATGATATATATTTGAGTCTTTGCTGATTTCTAATTTGCATGATTTGATATCCTTGTAAGTCTCTCCGAGGCTTGGGTTTTGTTCGGCCAACTAGATCTATGATTCTTGCAATGGGAGAAGTTCTTGGTTTTGGATTCTTACCATGTGGTGACCTTTCCCAGTGACAGTAGGGGCTGCAAGGCACACATCGTGTAGTTGCTATCACGGGTAACAAGGTGGGCTTTGTTATAGATATGAGATTGTCCATCTACATCATGTCATCTTGCTTAAGGCGTTACTCTATTCTTATGGACTTAATACACTAGATGCATGCTGGATAGAGGTCGATGTGTGGAGTAAAAGTAGTAGATGCAGAAAGTATCGGTCTACTTGTTTTGGACGTGATGCCTATAGATATAGTCATTGCCATAGATGACGTCACGACTTCGTGCGGTTCTAGCAATTGCTCGATAGTAATTCGTTCACCCACCGTCTACTTGCTTTCATGAGAGAAGCCACTAGTAAACACTACGCCCCCCGGGTCTATTCACACCCATCGATTACATCTCCGCTTTTACTTTGCTTTGTTACTTTGTTGCTTTCAGTTCTCAATTGACAAACAATCTATAAGGGATTGACAACCCCTTCACAGCGTTGGGAGCAAGCTCTTTGTGTTTGTGCAGGCACTTGTGATACTCCTTTACTGGATCAATACCTTGCTTCTCAAAACTGAGGGAAATACTTACCGCCGCTGTGCTACATCACCCTTTCCGCTTCAAGGGAACACCAACGCAAGGCTCCAAGGCCACGTGGAAATCCTTTGCATATTTGCCTAGGAAGTCCCTAAGGCGTAGCCGCTGCAGCAGGATTCCTGGCGCCGTACCAGGGAAGGTCTGTTGTCGCAGTAGCAGGCTTCCTCAAAATTGCCCTAGGTCTTTGTGAGCAAGCAAGTTGGATGCACACCCACTAGTTCTCCTTTTGAGCTTTCACATATTTATAACTGTAAGTGCATCCATTGCATGGTAATCCCTACTCTTTCACATTGATATCTATTAATGGATATCTCCATAGCCCTTTTATACGCCGAGTCGATGTGACCATCTCCTCCTTTTTGTCTCACAACCTCCAGCACACCCTATTCCACCTATAGTGCTATATCCATGGCTGACCCTCATGTATTGCATGAGAGTTGAAAAAGGTTTGAGAAAGTAAGAGTGCGAAAACAATTACTTGGCCAATACCGGGGTTGTGCATATTTAAATTAGTTGTGTGGGGATGATGGAGCATAGCCAGACTATATGATTTTGTAGGGATAATTTACTTTGGCCTTGTTATTTCAAAAGTTCATGATTACCTTGCTAGTTTGCTTGAAGTATTACTGTTTTCATGTCAATAGAAAACTATTGTTTTGAATCTTACGGATCTGAACATTCATGTCACATAAAAGAAGTTACAAAGGACAAATATACTAGGTAGCATTCCACATAAAAAATTCAGTCTTTATCACTTCCCTACTCGAGTACAAGCAGGAGTTAAGCTTGGGGATGCTTGATATGTCTCCAACGTATCTATAATTTTCGATGGTTCCATGCTATTATCTTGTCAAACTTTGGATGTTTTGTATGCCTTTTATATCTATTTTGGGACTAACTTATTAACTCAGTGCCAAGTGCCAGTTCCTGTTTTTTCTGTGTCTTTGACCCTTTTCAGAGGAGAATATTAAATGGAGTCCAAACGGAATAAAACCTCCAAAAAGATTTTTTCCGGAACAGAAGATACGCAGGGAGCGTGAGAACCAAGGCAGAGGCCACCATGGGAGGCCACAAGCCCCCTAGGCGCGGCCAGGGGGGCCCGCGCCTAGCAGGCTTGTGGGCCCCCTGTGGCTTGTCTGCCCTACTTCCGCTTATAAATCCCCGAAAAATCCAAAAACCACGGCAGAGATCCACGAAAATACTTTTCCGCCGCCGCAAGCTTCTGTCTCCGCAAGATCCCATCGGATATGGAGGGCTTCTTCATCAACACCATTGCCTCTCCGATGATGCGTGAGTAGTTCACCATAGACCTTCGGGTCCATAGCTAGTAGCTAGATGGCTTCTTCTCTCTCTTGGATCTTCAGTACAAAGTTCTCCATGATCTTCGTGGAGATCTATCCGATGTAATCTTCTTTTGCGCTATTTTTGTCGAGATCCAATGAATTGTGGATTTATGATCAGATTATCTATGAATCTTATTTGAGTTTCTTCTGATCCCTTATATGCATCATTTCATATCCTTGTAATTCTCTTCGAGTTGTGGGTTTTGTTTGGCCAACTTGATCTATGATTCTTGCAATGGGAGAAGTGATTGGTTTTGGGTTCATACCGTGCGGTGACCTCACCCAGTGACAGAAGGGATAGCGAGGCACGCATCATGTTGTTGCCATCAAGGATAAAAAGATGGGGTTTATATCTATTGCATGAATTTATCCCTCTACATAATGTCATCTTGCTTAAGGCGTTACTCTGTTCGTCATGAACTCAATACACTAGATGCATGCTGGATAGCGGTCGATGTGTGGAGTAATAGTAGTAGATGGAGAAAGTATCGGTCTACTTGTCTCGGACGTGATGCCCATATGTATGATCATTGCCTTATATATCGTCATGACTTTGCACGGTTCTATCAATTGCTCGATAGTAATTCATTCACCCACCGTAATATTTGATATTTTGACAGAAGCCTCTAGTGAACACTATGGCCCCTGGGTCTACTTCACATCATATTTTCAGCCCTACACTTTTACTTTGATGCACTTTCCGCCTTCAGATCTCACCTTGCAATCAATCGTGAAGGGATTGACAACCCCTTTGTAGTGTTGGGTGCAAGTTTGCTGTTTTTGCGCAGGTACATTGGTGCTTCATCTTGATATTCCTACTGGATTGATACCTTGGTTCTCAAAACTGAGGGAAATACTTACTGCTACTGTGCTGCATCACCCTTTCCTCTTCGAGGAAAAAAAATCCAAAGCAAGCTAAAGAGGTAGCACGCCACACCATGTTCTCCGTCATCATGATCTCCATCATCGTGTCGCCATCGAGGTTGTCGTGCTATCTATGCTATTACTACTAAAGCTACAACCTAGCAATATAGTAAACGCATCCGCAAACACAAACATTAGTTTAAAGACAACCCTATGGCTCCTGCCGGTTGCCGTAGCATCGACGTGCAAGTCGATATTAACTGTTAGAACATGATCATCTCATACATCCAATATATCAGATCATGTCTTTGGACATATCATATCACAAGCATACCCTGCAAAAACAAGTTAGACGTCCTCTAATTTATTGTGGCATGTTTTACGTGGCTGCTATGGGTATCTAGTATGAACGCATCTTACTTACGCGAAAACCACAACAGAGATGTGCGAATTGCTATTTAATCTCTCTCCAAGGACCACCTCGGTCGAATCCAATTCAACTAAAGTTTAAGAAACCGACACCCGCCAGTCATCATTATGCAACGAGTTGCATGTTGATCGATGAAACCAGTCTCTCGTAAGCGTACGAGTAATGTCGGTCCGGGCCGCTTCAATCCAACAATATCGCCGAATCGAGAAAAGACTCAGGAGGGCAACAAATTGAACATCAACACCCACAAAAACTTTTGTGTTCTACTCGAGATTACATCTACGCATGAACCTAGCTCATGATGCCACTGTTGGGGAACGTTGCATGGGAAACAAAATATTCCTACGCACACGAAGACCTATCATGGTGATGTTCATCTACGAGAGGGAGATTGGATCCACATACCCTTGTAGATCGCTAAGCTTTAAGCATTAAGAAACGCGGTTGATGTAGTGGTACAGCTTCGTGATTCAAATCACCGTCATCCCACGATCCGTTCCGATCTAGCGCCGAACGGACGACACCTCCGCGTTCAGCATACGTATAGCTCGATGACGATCTCCGCCTTCTTGATCCAGAAAGAGAGATGGGGAAGTAGATGAGTTCTCTGGAGCGTGATGGCGCGCCGGTGTTGGTGATGATCTGTTCCTACAGGTCTCCGCCTGAGCTCCGTAGAAATCTAATCTAGAGGAAGAACTACGTGGTATAGGTTTGAGTTGCACGTGGCAAAGTTATATCTCAAAAGCTCTAAAACCACCAATATATATAGGAGGATGGGAGGGGCTACCTTGGGTCTCAAGGGAGCCCCAAGGGCGCCGGCCGAAGGGAGGAGGTGGACTCCCACCCCAATTCGGTTTGGGGGAAGGAGTCCACTCCTTCCTTTCTACCTCCCTCTTTCCTTTTTTCTTTCCTTTGGTATTTTCTCCTTGTAGCGCCATAGCCTACTTGGGCTCGCCTAACCAGCCCACTAAGGGCTGGTGCGCCACCCTAGTGCTACTGGGCTCACTCCTGGGTGGGTGGGCCCCTCCCGGTGAATATCCGGAACCCATTCGTCACTCGTGGTACATTGCCGGTAATGCCCGAAACCTTTCCGGTGACCAAATGAAACCATCCTATATATCAATCTTCGTTTCCGGACCATTCCGGGCAAGAGTGACAAATCCCAGTCTTGATCCATGCTAACTCAACGGACACCTTTGGAGATACCTGTAGAGCACCTTTATAGTCACCCAGTAACGTTGTGACGTTTGATACACACAAGGTATTCCTCCGGTGCCAGTGAGTTACATGATCTCATGGTCATAGGAATGAATACTTGACATGCAGAAAACAATAGCAACAAAATGACACGATCACATGCTACGTTCATAGTTTGGGTCTAGTGCATCACATGATTCTCCTAATGATGTGATCGAGTTATCAAGTGGCAACACTTGCATATGGTCAGAAAACCTTAACCATCCTTGATCAACTGGCTAGCCAACTAGAGGCTTACTAGGGATATTGTTTTGTCTATATATCCACACATGCATCTATGTTTTCATTCAATACAATTATAGCATGGATAATAAATGACTATCTTGAAACAGGAAATATAATAATAACTATTTTATTATTGCCTCTAGGGCATATTTCCAACAGCTTTCATGAGAGATGCCACTAGTTAACACTATGCCCCCGGGTCTATTCATTTATATATTCAAAAAACTTCCTCGCTGTTATTATTTTTCTATTATTTTATTTTGCAAGTTACAATTATTTACACCTCATTTGCTTGCAAATAACGAGATCAAGTGCATTAACAACCCTCTTTCCCGCGTTGGGTGCAAGTTGTTTGCTCTTTTGTGTGCCGCCACTGAAGACGGTTCAGGATTGATATTCCTATTGGTTCGATAAACATTGGTTTCTTAATCAAGGGAAATACTTACCCGCATTGTGCTGCGATTACCTGTTCCTCTTCATGGAAAATCCAACGCAAATCAAATGTATCTCAAAGGATTTCTCACGCCGTTGTTGGGGAGTATCTTCACCAACTATAAAGTAACTTCACAAAAATCATCATTCACTTGTTCTTATTTTTATTTGTTGTTATATTTTGCTTGCTTACAAAAATAAAAAATACAAAAATATTTATATTTGCTTGCTTGCCTAGTTATGTTATCTTTACCTTTGTCTAACCAGAAGAGAAAGTAAAATGCAAAGGTTAAGATAAATGAATCCTCATGCACTAGCTAATCTTTTCAAAAGACCTGTTTATGTTGAAACAATTGCTAGTGAGAGCGTACTAGATTATATTTATAAGGTCTTGCTTGAAAATCATGAATTTGAAAATTGTGAAATTTATAAAGTGATTCATGATAGTTCCTTTAAAGAAAATCATAATTGCCATGTTGTTAGTATAAATTCTATGAATATCAATTGTGCTAATGATCATGATGTTGATTGTGATATTGATAAGTCTATGCTTCATGATGAATCTATTATTTATTTTCATATTTGCAACACTACTAAATGTGGATTTGGAAGAGCGTCAACTTTAGGTAATAATGATCCCACTACCTTGGAAGATTATAAGACTTGTATGCATATGGATCATAAAGAGAATATTTTACATGATAGCTATATTGTTGAATTTGAATATGATCCTACATGTAAGTATTATGAAATAGCCAAATATGTTCATATAAATTTTTATGTTACTCGCTTACCTCTCTTGATGTTTAAATTGTTAATGCTTCATTCTTCCTACTTACATATACTAGACACTTCCTATCTTGAAAATTTGTTTGCTTATAAAATTCATATGCATAGGAAGCATTTTAGACTTAAATGTGTTTTTCACATGATTTATGATGCTCTGTTTGTGCTTCAATTGTTGTCTTTTACGTGAGCATCATTTTTATCTCAAGCCTATCTTAATGGCTATAAAGAAAGAGCTTGTTGGGAGACAACCCAATAGTTATCATTCATTTTTGTCTTGGTGTGATGACATGATTATTTCCTCTATAATGATTTTTTTAAGTTTAAATTAGTGTTTGTGCCAAGTAAAGCCTTTGGGATGACTTGTATGATAAGTATAATTTATACGGTGCAAAAACAAAAACTTTGACGTGCGGTGCATAATTTCTCTGATTTTACCGGAATGTCTTTTTAAGATAGATTTTTTGCACAGTATTTATGTACAAATTCCTAAGGTCTTCCATTTTTCTTAGAATGTTTGGAGTTATAGAAGTATGGGTTCATTACATATTAATACAAATTGTTCTGTTTTAGACATATTCAGTTTTTCCTTGCATAGTTTGCTTGTTTTGATGATGTTATGGATTGTATCGGGGGGTACAAGCCATGGAGAAGTTAGAATACAGTACTATTATGCAATAATTAAATATGAATAAATTTAAAACATTACCTAAATATTTTATATGTTCCTTACTTATACTCACGGACCTCACAAAGTTTTGTTCAGTTTTGTGTGATTGAAGTTTTCAAGTTATGGGTGTTATCGCGATGGACAATAAAATAAGGAGCAGTAAGAGCCTAAGCTTGGGGATGCCCAAGTCACCCCAAGGTAATATTCTAGGAAGACTCAAGCGTCTGAGCTTGGGGAAGGCATCCCCTCTTTCGTCTCAATCCATCGGTATGTCACTTGGAGCTACATTTTTACTCGCCACATGGTATGAGTTTTGCTTGGAGCGTCATTAGCTTTATTTTTATTTTTATTTTTAGTTTGCCACAATCATATTTTGCTGGACACACCAACTTGAGAGATACACACATTTATCATGATTTGTTAGAATACTCTTTGTGCTCCACTTATATCTTTTGAGCTAAGTACTTGCTCTGGTGCTTCACTTATCTCGTTTTGAGCACGGTGGCGTGTAGATTTTATAGAAATATTTGCATTCTCGTTCTTCACTTATATTTGTTTGAGAGTTAATAAATAGTAGTGATAATTTTCATTGGTTATAAGGCTAATCCAAAAATAATAAGTATTCAATGGATGATAATCAAAACCATCGTGTAGCACATATAGAGAAATTGTCGGTTAATGATATCGATGTGGTAAATTGAAAAAGGTGTGAGTGCATCATTGTTGATTCATAGAAGTAGCAGTATTAAGAGGTGTTAATTCCTTGTTTCTCTGAATATTAAAAAGGCATGGTGGGTATGTGTGATCATTTCTATTCCTCGTTGCAATCCTAGTGTTGTTTCGAGTCAGAGTCGTGCGATGGTTAACTTCTCCCAACCCTCTCCCTCGGGGCATCCGGGTAGTGCCTTGATTTGTAATTAAACTAATATAACTTTGCAATAAGTATATGAGTTCTTCATGACTAATGTGAAACCGTGGACATATGCAATCTCACCTCCTCATATTTGGCTAGCCTCTTCGGTCCCATGCATTGCCCATTCTCATCTCGAGGATTGGTGCGAACTTCGCTGGTGCATCCAAACCCTGTGGCATGATTGTTGGGTAACGTAGCATAAATTCAAAAAATTTCCTACGAATATTCAGATCTTCCTATGGAGAGACCGGCAACAAGAGAGGGGTAAGAGCATCTTCATACCTTTGAACATCGCTAAGTGGAAGCGTTGCTAGAACGCGGTTGACGGAGTCATACTCACAGCGATTCCGATCTAGTGGCGAACTACGACACGTCCGCGTTCAACACACGCGCAGCCCGGTGACGTCTCCCGCACCTTGATCCAGCAAGGAGGAGGGAGAGGTTGGGTAAGAACTCCAGCAGCACGACGGCGTGGTGTTGATGGAGAGACGAGGTCTCTCGGCAGGGCTTCGCCAAGCACCGGCAAAGAGGAGGAGGAAGAAGGGCAGGGCTGCGCCGAGAGAGAGAGAGAAAACCGTGTCCCTCAATGGCCAAAACCCCTCTCTATTTATAGGAGGAGGGGGGAGGGCTGCGCCACCCCTAGGGTTCCCACACTAGGGGCCGGCGGCCGCCAGATGGGAAAGGGGGGGCGGCGGCTAGGGTGGAAGGGGGTGGCGCACCACCTGGTGGGCCTAAGGCCCACCTGTGCCTAGGGTTGCCCCCTCTCCCCACCACTTGTGCATTGGGCTGGGTGTGGGAGGTGCACCAGCCCACCTAGGGGCTGGTTCCCTCCCGCACTTGGCCCATATAGCCTTTGGGGTCATTGCCCCCCTTCGGTGGACCCCTCGGGCCACCTCCGGTGGTCCCGGTGGTCCCGGTACGTTACCGGTCACGCCTGAAACACTTCCGACGTCCGAACCCATCCATCCTATATATCAATCTTTACCTTCGGACCACTACGGAGCTCCTCGTGACGTCTGGGATCTCATCCGGGACTCCGAACAACTTTCGGTAACCTCGTATAACAATTCCCTATAACCCTAGCGTCATCGAACCTTAAGTGTGTAGACCCTACGAGTTCGGGAGACAGGCAGACATGACCGAGACACCTCTCCGGCCAATAACCATCAGCGGGGTCTGGATACCCATGGTGGCTCCCACTTGCTCCAAGATGATCTCACCGGATGAACCACGATGTCAAGGATTCAATCAATCCCGTATACGATTCCCTTTGTCTGTCGGTATATAACTTGCCCGAGATTCGATCGTCGGTATACCCATACCTTGTTCAATCTCGTTACCGCTAAGTCTCTTTACTCGTTCCGTAGCACGTCATCGTGTGATTAACTCCTTAGTCACATTGAGCTCATGATGATGTTCTACCGAGTGGGCCCAGAGATACCTCTCCGTCACACGGAGTGACAAATCCCGATCTCGATTCGTGCCAACCCAACAGACACTTTCAGAGGTTCCCGTAGTGCACCTTTATAGTCACCCAGTTACGTTGTGACGTTTGATACACCCAAAGCACTCCTACGGTATCCGGGAGTTGCACAATCTCACGGTCGAAGGAAAATACACTTGACATTAGAAAAGCTTTAGCATACGAACAATACGATCTAGTGCTATGCTTAGGCTTGGGTCTTGTCCATCACATCATTCTCCCAATGATGTGATCCCGTCATCAATGACATCTAATTCCCATGATCAGGAAACCATGATCATCTATTGACTAACGAGCTAGCTAACTAGAGGCTTGCTAGGGACACATTGTGATCTATTTATTCACACATGTATTACTGTTTCCTGTTAACACAATTATAGCATGAACAATAGACGATTATCATGAAGAAGGAAATATGATAATAACCATTTTATTATTGCCTCTAGGGCATATTTCCAACAGTCTCCCACTTGCACTAGAGCCAATAATCTAGTTACATTGTGATGTATCGAACACGCATAGCATTATGGTGTTGATCATGTTTTGCTCATGGAAGAGGTTTAGTCAACGGGTCTGCAATATTCAGATCCGTGCGTACTTTACAAATATCTATTACTCCACTCTGGACATGGTCCTGGATGGAGTTGTAGCGGCGTTTGATGTGCTTCGTCTTCCGGTGAAACCTGTGCTCCTTGGCTATGGCAATGGCCCTAGTGTTATCACAGAAGAGTGTCATTGGACCCGACGCGCTTGGAACCACTCCAAGGTCGGTGATGAGCTCCTTCATCCAAATTCCTTCATGAGCCGCTTCTGAAGCAGCTATGTACTCCGCTTCACATGTAGATGCCGCCACGACTTCTTGCTTGCTGCTGCACCAGCTCAATGCCTCACCATTCAAAACATATACATATCCGGTCTGTGACTTAGAGTCATTCGGATCTGTGTCGAATCTAGCGCCGGCGTAACCCTTTACGACGAGCTCTTCGTCACCTCCATAAATGAGAAACATTTCCTTAGTCCTTTTCAGGTACTTAAGGACATTCTTGACCGCTGTCCAGTGTTCCATACCGGGATCACTTTGGTACCTCCCTACCAAACTTATGGCAAGGTTTATATTAGGTCTGGTACACAGCATGGCATACATGAGAGAGCCTACGGCTGAAGCATAGGGGACAGAACTCATCTTCTCTCTATCTGCTGCCGTGGTCGGCGACTGAGTCTTACTCAATCTCATACCTTGCAAAACTGGCAAGAACCCTTTCTTTGAGTTTTCCATATTGAACTTCTTCAATATCTTGTCAAGGTATGTGCTTTGCGAAAGACCTATGAGGCGTCTCGATCTATCTCTATAGATCTTGATGCCTAATATGTATGCAGCTTCTCCAAGGCCCTTCATCGAAAAACTCTTGTCCAAATAGGCCTTTATGCTCTCCAACATCTCTATATTATTCCCCATCAATAATATGTCATCCACATACAGTATGAGGAAAGCTACAGAGCTCCCACTCACTTTCTTGTACAAACAGGCTTCTCCGTAAACCTGTATGAACCCAAACACTTTAATCACCTCATTAAAGCGAATGTTCCAACTCCGAGATGCTTGCACCAGCCCATAGATGGAGCGCTGGAGCTTGCACACTTTCTTAGCACCCTTAGGGTCGACAAAACCTTCTGGTTGCATCATATACAACTCTTCCTTAAGGTTCTCGTTAAGGAACGCTGTTTTGACGTCCATTTGCCAAATTTCATAATAATAAAAGGCGGCAATTGCTAACATGATTCAGACTGATTTCAGCTTCGCTACGGGAGAGAAAGTCTCTTCGTAGTCAACTCCTTGAATTTGTCGAAAACCCTTTGCGACAAGTCGAGCTTTATAAACGATTACATTACCGTCTGCATCAGTCTTCTTCTTGAAGATCCATTTATTTTCTATGGCTCGCCGGTCATCGGGCAAGTCCACCAAAGTCCATACTTTGTTCTCATACATGGATCCTATCTCGGATTTCATAGCTTCAAGCCATTTGTTGGAAGCCGGGCCCGCCATCGCTTCTTCATAGTTCGAAGGTTCACCGTTGTCTAACAACATGATTTCCATCACAGGGTTGCCGTACCACTCTGGTGCGGAGCATACCCTTGTGGACCTTCGCGGTTCAGCAGTAACTTGATCCGAAGCTTCATGATCATCATCATTAACTTCCTCTTCAGTTGGTGTAGGCGCCACAGGAACAACTTCGCGCACTATGCTACTATCCTATTCGAGAGGGGGTGTAATTACCTCATCAAGTTCTACCTTCCTCCCAGTTACTTCTATCGAGAGAAACTCTTTCTCTAGAAAGGATCCGTTCTTGGCAACAAGGGTTTTACCTTCGGATCTAAGATAGAAGGTATACCCAATAGTTTCCTTAGGGTATCCTATGAATACGCATTTCTTCGCTTTGGGTTCGAGCTTTTCTGGTTGAAGTTTCTTCACATAAGCATCGCAGCCCCAAACTTTAAGAAACGACAACTTAGGTTTCTTGCCAAATCATGGTTCATACGGTGTCGTCTCAACGGATTTAGACGGTGCCCTATTTAAAGTGAATGCTGCAGTTTCTAATGCGTATCCCCAAAATGATAGCAGTAAGTCGGTAAGAGACATCATAGATCGTACCATATCTAATAAAGTGCGATTACGATGTTCAGACACTGCATTGCGTTGCGGTGTGCCACGCGGCGTCAGTTGTGAAATGATTCCACACTTCCTTAGGTGTGTGCCAAACTCGTGACTCAAATATTCTCCTCCACGATCAGATCGTACACACTTAATTTTTCTGTCACGTTGATTCTCGACCTCACTCTGAAATTCCTTGAACTTTTCAAATGTCTCTGATTTGTGCTTCATCAAGTAGATATACCCATACCTACTCAAATCATCGGTGAGAGTGAGAACATAACGATAGCCACCGCGAGCTTCAACGTTCATTGGACCACACACATCAGTATGTATTATTTCCAATAAGTCGGTTGCTCTCTCCATTATTCCTGAGAATGGAGTCTTAGTCATCTTGCCCATGAGGCACGGTTCGCATGTGTCAAATGATTCAAAGTCAAGAGACTCTAATAGTCCATCAGTATGGAGCTTCTTCATGCGCTTAACGCTGATATGACCAAGGCGGCAGTGCCACAAGTATGTGGGACTATCATTATCAACTTCACATCTTTTTCTACTCACACTATGAATATGTGTAACATCACGATCAAGATTCATCAAGAATAAACCATTCACCAGAGGAGCATGACCATAAAACATATCACTCATATAAATAGAACAACCATTATTCTCTGACTTAAATGAGTAGCCGTCTCACATTAAGCAAGACCCTGATACAATGTTCATGCTTAAAGCTGGTACTAAATAACAATTATTAAGGTTTAAGACTAATCCCGATGGTAGATGTAGAGGTAGCGTGCTGACGGCGATCACATCGACCTTTGAACCATTCCCAACGCGCATCGTCACCTCGTCCTTGGCCAGTCTCCGCTTATTCCGCAGTTCGTACTTTGAGTTGCAAATGTGAGCAACAACACCGGTATCAAATACCCAGGAGCTACTACGAGCGCTGGTAAGGTACACATCAATAACATGTATATCACATATACCTTTAATGTTGCCGGCCTTCTTGTCCGCTAAGTATTTGGGGCAGTTCCGCTTCCAGTGACCTTTTCCCTTGCAATAGAAGCACTCAGTCTCAGGCTTGGGTCCATTCTTTTTCTTCTTCCCGGCATCTGGCTTACCGGGCGCGGCAACAACTTTGCCGTCTTTCTTGAAGTTCTTCTTACCCTTGACCTTCTTGAAACTAGTGGTCTTGTTGACCATCAACACTTGATGCTCTTTCTTGATTTCTACTTCTGCAGAATTGATCATCGAGTACAACTCGGGAATGGTCTTCTCCATCCCTTGCATGTTGTAGTTAAGCACACAGCCTTTGTAGCTTGGTGGGAGAGACTGGAGGATTCTGTCAATTATAGCATCATCCGGAAGTTCGACTCCTAGTGAAGTCAGACGACCGTGTAACCCAGACATTTTGAGTATGTGCTCACTGACAGAACTGTTCTCCTCCATCTTACAGCTAAAGAACTTGTTGGAGACTTCATATCTCTCGACACGGGCATGAGATGGAAAAACTAGCTTCAGCTCTTGGATCATCTCATATGCTCCGTGTTGCTCAAAATGCCTTTGGAGCCCCGTTTCTAAACTGTATAACATGCCACACCTAACCAGAGAGTAGTCATCACTCCGCGTTTGCCAGACGTTCAGAATGTCCTGGGCTGCTGCGGGAGCGGGAGGGTCACCTAGCGGTGGATCAAGGACATAACCTTTTTAGCTGCTTCAAGGATGAGCTTCAAGTTGCGAACCCAGTCCGCATAGTTGCTACCATCATCTTTCAGCTTTTTTTCTCTAGGAATGCGTTGAAATTGAGGTTGACGTTGGCCATCTACAATATTAATAAAGACAACTTTTAGACTAAGTTCACGACAATTAAGTTCATTTGATCATATTAAGTATGAACTCCCACTTAAATCGATATCCCTCTAGTCATCTAAGTGATACATGATCCATGTTGACTAACCCGTGTCCGATCATCACGTGAGATGGACTAGTCACCATGGTGAGCAACTTCATGCTGATCGTATTCAGCCATACGACTCATGTTCGACCTTTCGGTCTCTTGTATTCGAAGTCATGTCTGTACATGCTAAGCTCGTCGAGTCAACCTAGGTGTTTCGCGTGTGTAAATCTGGCTTACATTCGTTGTATGCGAACGTTAGAATCTATCACACCCGATCATCACGTGGTGCTTCGAGACAACGAACCTTCGCAACGGTGCACACTTAGGGGAATACGTTCTCGAAATTTTAAGAGGGATCATTTTATTATGCTACCGTCGTGCTAAGTAATAAGATGAAAAACATGATAAACATCACAATGCAATCATATAGTGACATGATATGGCCATTATCATCTTTGCCCTTTCGATCTCCATCTTCAGGCATCGCATGATCATCATCGTCACCGGTGTGACACCATGATCTCCATCATCGTGTATCTGTGAAGTCATCACGCCAACTACTACTATCACTACTACTATAGCTAACCGTTAGCAATGAAGTAAAAGTAGTAAGCACATGGCGTTGCATCTCATACAATAAATTAAGACAACTCCTATGGCTCCTGCCGGTTTTCATACTCATCGACATGCAAGTCGTGAAACCTACTACAATAACATGATCATATCATACATCATACATGCAACATCACAACTTTGGCCATATCACATCACATGTCAAACCCTGCAAAAACAAGAAAGACATCCTCTAATTGTTGTTGCAAGTTTTTACGTGGCTGATTTGGGTTTCTAGCAAGAACGCCTTCTTACCTACGTGACAGACACAACGATGATATGCCAAAGCCATTTACCCTTCATAAGGACCCTTTTCATCAAATCCAATCCGACTAGAGTAGGAGAGACAGACACCCGCTAGCCACCTTTATGCACGGTGTGCATGTCTGTCGGTGGAACCAGTCTCACGTAAGCGTACGTGTAAAGTCGGCCCGGGCCGCTTCATCCCACAATACCGCCGGAAAAGAATAAGACTAGTAGCGGCAAGCAAATTGACAAATCATCGCCCACAACTTTTGTGTTCTACTCGTGCATAGAATCTATGCATAGAAAACCTGGCTCTGATACCACTGTTGGGTAACGTAGCATAAATTCAAAAAATTTCCTACGCATATTCAGATCTTCCTATGGAGAGACCAGCAACGAGAGAGGGTAAGAGTATCTTCATACCTTTGAAGATTGCTAAGCGGAAGCGTTGCTAGAACGCGGTTGACGGAGTCGTACTTGCAGCGATTCCGATCTAGTGTCGAACTACGGCACCTCCGCGTTCAACACACGTGCAGCCCGGTGACGTCTCCCGCACCTTGATCCAGCAAGGAGGAGGGAGAGGTTGGGGAAGAACTCCAGCAGCACGATGGGGTGGTGTCGATGGAGAGACGAGGTCTCTCGGCGGGGCTTCGCCAAGCACCGGCAAAGAGGTGGAGGAAGAAGGGCACGACTGCGCCGAGAGAGAGAGAGAAAACCGTGTCCCTCAATGGCCAAAACCCCTCTCTATTTATAAGAGGAGCGGGAGGGCTGCACCACCCCTAGGGTTCCCTCCCTAGGGGCCGGCGGCCGCCAGCTGGGAAAGGGGGGCGGCGGCTAGGGTGGGAGGGGGTGGCGCACCACCTGGTGGGCCTAAGGCCCACCTGCGCCTAGGGTTGCCCCCTCTCCCCACCACTTGCGCATTAGGCTGGGTGTGGGAGGTGCACCAGCCCACCTAGGGGCTGGTTCCCTCCCGCACTTGGCCCATCTAGCCTCTTGGGGTCGTTGCCCCCCTTCGGTGGACCCCCAGGGCCACCTCCGGTGGTCCCGATACGTTACCGGTGACGCCCGAAACACTTCCGGCGTCCGAACCCATCCATCCTATATATCAATCTTTACCTCCGAACCATTCCGGAGCTTCTCGTGACATCCGGGATCTCATATGGGACTCCGAACAACTTTCGGTAACCTCGTATAACAATTCCCTATAACCCTAGCGTCATCGAACCTTAAGTGTGTAGACCCTACGGGTTCGGGAGACAGGCAGACATGACCGAGACACCTCTCCGGCCAATAACCATCAGCGGGGTATGGATACCCATGGTGGCTCCCACTTGTTCCACGATGATCTCATCGGATGAACCACGATGTCAAGGATTCAATCAATCCCGTATACGATTCCCTTTGTCTGTCTGTATAGAACTTGCCCAAGATTCGATCGTCGGTATACCCATACCTTGTTCAATCTCGTTACCGCTAAGTCTCTTTACTCGTTCCGTAGCACGTCATCGTGTGATTAAATCCTTAGTCACATTGAGCTCATGATGATGTTCCACCGAGTGGGCCCAGAGATACCTCTCCGTCACACGGAGTGACAAATCCCGATCTCGATTCGTGCCAACCCAACAGACACTTTCAGAGGTACCCGTAGTGCACCTTTATAGTCACCCAGTTACGTTGTGACGTTTGATACACCCAAAGCACTCCTACAGTATCCGGGAGTTGCACAATCTCACGGTCGAAGGAAAAGACACTTGACATTAGAAAAGCTTTAGCATACGAACAATACGATCTAGTGCTATGCTTAGGCTTGGGTCTTGTCCATCACATCATTCTCCCAATGATGTGATCCCGTCATCAATAACATCTAATTCCCATGATCAGGAAACCATGATCATCTATTGACTAACGAGCTAGCTAACTAGAGGCTTGCTAGGGACACATTGTGATCTATTTATTCACACATGTATTACTGTTTCCTGTTAACACAATTATAGCATGAACAATAGACGATTGTCATGAACAAGGAAATATGATAATAACCATTTTATTATTGCCTCTAGGGCATATTTCCAACAATGATATGTGATAACGCACAAGTATATGGGGTCGTTCGTAGCTCTTTTCGATAAATAATAGTGTCGAACCCAGCGAGGAGCTAAAGGTGTAACAAATATTCCCTCAAGTTCTATCGACAACGATACATCTCTACGCACACTTAATGTTTGCTTTACCTAAAACGAGAATAAAACTAGAAGTCTTTGCGAGACTAGAAATAAGTTGCAAGATAGTAAATATAGTAGTGTAGTAGCAAGCTTTTTGTAACACACGAGAAGGATTTGTCCCTAGGCAATTGCCTACGTTACTAGACCGATAGAAAGTTTTTATGTGGGAGAGGCCACTTCTATCGTGTCATCCCTTACTTTGAATTCTACGCACTTATGATTGGAACTATTAGCAAGCATCCTCAACTACTAATGTTCATTGAGGCAAAACCCAACCATAACATTAAGATATATATATATATAGACACACACACACACACATGTATAGTCTATTCATCACCCATGATGCAAAATAAGTTATTATTCACCCGAGGTAATTTTACGGTCGTTTCATAAATAAATTATATTTTGAATTCAAATAGTTACATTCATATTGATTCACTACGTAAAATTTGGCATAAGAAAATAAAATAGGTAATGACAAAAAATAGCATTTTGTGCATATTTTACACTATGTTTTTTCGTTCGTAATTTTACGTAAGAAAAAATATTTTTATGGCCATTATATATTTTCTTACGTTCTTTTTTATGTCTTAAATACAATAAAATTGAGGGAACGTAATATTAGAGTGTATTTATATTAAAATAGAGGGGGGGGGGTGAAGAATAACTATTCCTCACCGAGGGTGATGAATAGTCAATCCAGGGTCGCGCTATTCGTCACCCTGGGTGAGGAATATTTATTCTTCATCCCCCTTATATTTTAACATCATTGCATCGTAATTTTACGTTCCATAAATTTTGCCTTATTTTATATGTAAAGAGAGACCGTAAAAAATATAATCACCATAAAAATATTTTATGTCAAGTAAAATTAAGAACATACAAAGATAGTGCAAAAAATAAAAAAAATTCAATTTTTTGTGATCTTGTGACCTATATTATTGTTTTTCTTTTGTCAAATTTTACGTAGTGATTCAATATAAATGTAACTATTTGTATTTCAAATGTAATTTATTTGTAAATTGATCGTAAGATTATCTCGGGTAAAGAATAAACTATTCTGCACCCTGGGTGATAAATAGAGTTTTTGTATATATATATATATCCCGTATGCATCAATTTCTATGTTAGGAAGAAGTATTTTGTCACTCTTGCCTTCCAATGCATAGTCCTATCAACATATAACTAACCTTATGGTGTGATCCACATGCGTCATATGATGGGAACCAAAGCACAACAACATATCCACAAGCAAATTAAACCAGTCATAGCAATTTCTCCAATTATCCCATAGGACAAAACGAATCTTCTCAAACATTACAGAATAGCCATATATCATTGGGAAATAGTATACAGTATTGAGAACCATGTTTAAATAGAGAGTTATAGCGGGAAAAGAGGTGTTACTGTTGGAAATATGCCCTAGAGGCAATAATAAATTGGTCATTATTATATTTCCTTGTCCATGATAATCGTTTATTATCCATGCTAGAATTGTATTGATTGGAAACTCAAATACATGTGTGGATACATAGACAACACACTCTACCTAGTGAGCCTCTAGTTGACTAGCTTATTGATCGAAGATGGACAAGGTTTCCTGGCCATAGACAAGTGTTGTCACTTGATAATGGGATCACATCATTGGAGAATGATGTGATGGACAAGACCAACGGAGGGTCAACAAAGAAGCGACCTTGTCTATTCCACCACGGCTTCGGTCCACGGAGGAATCGCCTTACTCATGGTAGATCTTCACAAAGTAGGTGGTCTCCTTGCCCCTACACACATCTTGGTTCAACTCTACAACATGAAGTAGGAGGCTCCCAAGCGACACCTAACCAATCTAGGAGGCACCACCTGTTGGAAATATGCCCTAGAGGCAATGATAAAATAGTTATTATTATATTTACTGTTTCAAGATAATCGTTTATTATCCATGCTATAATTGTTTTGAATGAAAACATAGATACATGTGTGGATACATAGACAAAACAATGTCCCTAGCAAGCCTCGAGTTGGCTAGGCAGTTGATCAAGGATAGTCAAGGTTTTTTGACTGTATGCAAGTGTTGCCTCTTGATAACTGGATCACATCATTAGGAGAATCATGTGATGAACTATACCCAAACTATGAACGTAGCATGTGATCGTGTCATTTTGTTGCTATTGTTTTCTGCATGTCAAGTATTTACTCCTATGACCATGAGATCATAAAACTCACTGGCACCGGAGGAATACCTTGTGTGTATGAAACGTCGCAACGTAACTGGGTGACTATAAAGGTGCTCTACAGGTAGCTCTGAAGGTGTTCGTTGAGTTAGTATGGATAAAGACTGGGATTTTTCACTCTGTGTGACGGAGAGGTATCTCGGGGCCCACTTGGTAATACAACATCACAATCAAGCCTTGCAATCAATGTGAATAAGTGTAAGTCATGGGATCTTGTATTACGAAACGAGTAAAGAGACTTGTCGGTAACGAGATTGAAATAGGTATGCGGATACCGACGATCGAATCTCGGGCAAGTAACATACCGAAGGACAAAGGGAATGACATACGAGATTATATGAATCCTTGGCACTAAGGTTCAATCGATAAGATCTTCGGAGAATATGTAGGATACACTATGGGCATCCTGGTCCCGCTGTTAGATATTGACCGAGGTGTGTCTCGGGTCATGTCTACATAGTTCTCGAACCCGCAGGGTTTGCACACTTAAGGTTCGATGATGTTTTAGTATAGTTGAGTTATATGTGTGGTTACCGAATGTTGTTAGGAGTCCCGGATGAGATCATGGACGTCACGAGGGTTTCCGGAATGGTCCGGAAACGAAGATTGATATATAGGATGGTTTCATTTGGTCACCGGAAGGTTTCGGGCATTTCCGGCACTGTACCGGGAGTGACGAATGGGTTTCGGGTATTCACCGGGAGGGGCCCACACACCCGGGAGTGAGCCCAGTGACCCTAGGGTGGTGCACCAGTCCTTAGTGGCCTGGTGAGGCCAGCCTAATAGGGCCATGGCGCCACAAGGGAAAATACCAAAGGAAAGAAGAAAAAAAAGGAAAGAGGGAGGTGGGAAGGAAGAGGAGGACTCCTCCTTCCGAAACCGAATTGGAGAAGGAGTCCTCCTCTCCACTTCAGCCGGCGCACCCTTGGGGCCCTTGTGCCACAAGGCTAGCCCCTCCCCTCCTCCTATATATACTGGTGGTTTTAGGGTTTTTGAGACACAACTTTGCCACGCGCAACTCAAACCTATTCCACATAGTTTTGCCTCAAGATCGGATTTCTGTGGAGTTCGGGCCGAGCCCTTCAGGAGTAGATCATCACCACCACCGGAGCACCGTCACGCTACCGGAGAACTCATCTACTTCTCCATCTCTCTTGCTGGATCAAGAAGGCCGAGATCGTCATCGAGTTGTACATGTGTTGAACGCGGAGGTGCTGTCCGTTTGGCGCTAGATCAGAACGGGTCGTGGGACGATGTTAATTTGAATCACGAAGTTGTACCACTACATCAACCTCATTTCTTAAACACTTCCCGGTTAGCGATCTACAAGGGTACGTAGATCTAATCTCCTCTCGTAGATGGACATCCCCATGATAGGTCTTCGTGTGCGTAGGAATTTTTTTGTTTCCCATGCAACGTTCCCTGACAGTGGCATCATGAGCTAGGTTCATGCGTAGATGTTATCTCGAGTAGAACACAAAAGGATTTGTGGATGCTGATGTTCAATTTTCTGCCCTCCTTAGTCTTTTCTCGATTCGACAGTATTGTTGGATTGAAGCGCCCGGACCGACATTACTCGTATGCTTACGAGAGACTGGTTTCATCGACTAACATGCAACTCGTTGCATAAAGATGACCGGCGGGTGCCTGTTTCTTCAACTTTAGTTGAATTGGTTTTGACCGAGGCGGTCCTTGGAGAGAGGTTAAATAGCAATTTGCACATCTCCGTTGTGGTTTTTGCGTAAGTAAGATGCGATCATACTAGATACCCATAGCAACCACATAAAACATGCAACAAGAAATTAGAGGATGTCTAACTTGTTTTTGCAGGGTATGCTTGTGATATGATATGACCAATGACGTGGTGTGATATATTGGATGTATGAGATGATCATGTTGTAATAGTTAATATCGACTTGCACGTCGATGCTACGGTAACCGGGAGGAGCCATAGGGTTGTTTTTCAACTAAAGTTTGTGTTTGCAGATGCGTTTACTATATTGCTAGGTCGTAGCTTTAGTAGTAATAGCATAGATAGCACAACAACCTCGATGGCGGCACGATGATGGAGATCATGGTGTGGCGCCTGTGACAAGAAGATCATGCCGGTGCTTTGGTGATGGAGATCAAGAAGCACAAGATGATGGCCATATCATGTCACTTATGAATTGCATGCGATGTTAATCCTTTTATGCACCTAATTTTGCTTAGAACGACGGTAGCATTATAAGGTGATATCTCACTAAAATTTTCAAGATGAAATTGTGTTCTCCCCGACTGTGCACCATTGCGACAGTTCGTCGTTTCGAGACACCACGTGATGATCGAGTGTGATAGACTTAACGTTCACATACAACGGGTGCAAAACAGTTGCACACGCGGAACACTCAGGTTAAACTTGACAAGCCTAGCATGTGCAGACATGGCCTCGGAACACATGAGACCAAAAGGTCGAGCATGAATCGTATAGTTGATATGATTAGCATAGAGATGCTTACCACTGAAGCTATTCTCAACTCATGTGATGATCGGATTTGAGTTAGTGAATTTGGATCATGTACCACCCAAATGACTAGAGAGATGTACTTTTTGAGTGGGAGTTTATCAAGTAATTTGATTAGTTAAACTCTGATTATCTTAAACATAGTCTAAGTCCACTTTGCAATATTTGTGTTGTAGATCAATGGCTCACGCAGTAGTCACCCTGAATTTTAATACGTTCCTAGAGAAAGCTAAGTTGAAAGATGATGGAAGCAACTTTGTAGACTGGGCTCGTAATCTAAAGCTGCTCCTACAAGCTGGGAAGAAGGATTATGTCCTTAATGTTGAGCTAGGAGATGAACCACCCGCTACGTCTAGCCATGATGTTTTGAACGCCCGGTTAACACGTAAGGAGGACTATTGAGTAGTTCAATGTGCAGTCTTGTATGGCTTAGAGCCGGGACTTCAACGTCGCTTTGAGCGTCATGGAGCATATAAGATGTTCCAAGAGTTGAAGTTTATTTTTCAGAAGAATGCCTGGATCGAGAGGTATGAGACCTCTCATAAATTCTATGCAGGCAAGATGGAGGAGAATTCGTGTGTCAGTGAACATGTGCTCAAAATGTCTGGGTACTCAAACCGTCTAGCTGAGCTGGGGATTGAACAACCGCAAGAGGCTATCACTGACAGAATTCTTCAATCACTGCCACCTAGCTATAAGAGCTTTGTGTTGAACTATAACATGCAAGGGATGAACTAGTCGCCCGACGAGTTATTCGCGATGCTGGAAGTCGCAGAGTCAGAACTCCGGAAAGAGCATCAAGTGTTGATGGTCAATAAGACCACTAGTTTCAAGAGAAACGGCAAAGGCAAGAAGGGAAAATCCAAGAAGAGCGGCAAGCCTGTTGCCAATCCGACGAAGAAACCCAAGGCTGAACCTAAGCCTGAAACAGAGTGTTACTATTGCAAGGGACTGGGTCACTTGAAGCGCAACTGCCCCAAGTATTTGGCTGATCAGAAGGCGGCCAAGGAAAAATCAGGTATATTTGATATACATGTTATTCATGTGTACTTAACCAACTCTCGTAGTAGTGCCTGGGTATTCGATACCGGTTTTGTTGCTCATATTTGCAACTCGAAGCAGGAACTGCGGAATAAACGAAGGCTGGCGAAGGATGAAGTGACGATGCGCATGGGAAATGGTTCCAAGGTTGATGCAATCGCCGTCGGCATAGTCTCACTTCAGTTACCATCAGGATTAGTTATGAACTTAAATAATTATTATTTAGTGACTGCGTTAAGCATGAACATTATATGTGGATCTTGTTTATTGCGAGATGGTTACTCGTTTAAGTCATAGAATAATGGTTGTTCTATTTCTATGAGTAATATTTCTTATGGTCATGCACCCAATATGAGAGGATTGTTCATATTGAATCTTCATAGCGACGATACACATATACATAACATTGAGACCAAAAGATTTAGAGTTAACAATGATAGCTCCATGTTTTTGTGGCACTGCCGCTTAGATCATATTGGTGTAAAGCGCATGAGGAAACTCCATTCTGATGGGCTTTCGGAGTCACTTGATTTTGAATCATTTGACACGTGCGAACCATGCCTCATGGGCAAGATGACTAAGACTCCGTTCTCCGGAACAATGGAGCATGCAAGTGACTTGTTGGAGATCATACATACCGATGTGTACGGTCTGATGAGTGTGGAGGCGCGCGGCAGATATCATTGTTTTCTCACCTTCACTGACGATTTGAGTAGGTATGGATATATCTACTTGATGAAGCACAAGTCTGAAACGTTTGAGAAGTTCAAGCAATTTCAGAGTGAAGTTGAAAATCATCATAACAAGAAGATCAAGTTCCTACGTTCTGATCGTGGGGGTGAATATCTGAGTTTCGAGTTTGGTGCTCCCTTAAAACAATGTGGAATTGTTTCATAGTTGACACCGCGTGGAACACCACATCGTAATGGTGTGTCCGAACGTTGTAATCGTACTTTTTTAGAAATGGTGATGTCTATGATGTCTCTTACCGATTTGCCGTTATCGTTTTGGGGTTATGCATTAGAGATAGCTGCATTCACTTTAAATAGGGCACCATCAAAATCCGTTGAGACGACACCATACGAGCTGTGCTATGGGAAAAGACCGAAGTTGTTGTTTCTTAAAGTTTGGGGATGTGATGCTTATGTCAAAAAGCTTCAGCCTGAAAAGCTTGAACCCAAAGCGGAAAAGTGTGTCTTCATAGGGTACCCAAAGGAGACACTTGGGTACACCTTCTATCTCAAATCCAAGGGAAAAATATTTGTTGCTTTGAACGGAGCTTTTCTTGAGAAGGAGTTTCTCTCGAAAGAATTGAGTGGGAGGAAGATAGAACTTGATGAGGTTGTCGAACCTCTAATCCCTCTAGATGGTGGCGCACGGAAAGGGGAAACCTCTGTTGAAGCGACGCCTGTTGAGGACGAAGTTAATGATGATGAACATGAAACTTTGGATCAAGTTCCTATCGGACCTCGCAGGTCGACAAGATCACGTACTACTGCTGGAATGTCCTTCCGGGAATGTGCACCTCGATCCTGTAGCGTGAATCCTCCGGGTAAGACGAAGTTGGCTTCCCTACGATAGTCGGCAGAGCAATCCTCAAATCCTTGCTGATCTGCACCAGCTCCTTTCTGAACGGCATAGTGGTGTCGGGCTGGCAAAACTCCGTGAACTTAACAGGGATGAAGGTGGCCATCTAAACATTGGAAAATCGGAGAGAAGTCAGAAATGATCAGAAGAGGAAATAGAAGATTTATAGACATAAGAGAAAATAGTTTTCTTCCTAAGGCTTTTCCATTCCTAGAGGTTACGTCCTAAGGTCAGCGTGTGCTCTGAATACCATTTCTGTAGCGACCCGACTCAAGACGAGTCAAGCCTCTGGTGTTTCCGTACCATCCCAAGATCATGCTGGTACACACACAGTACATAATGTATATATCCAAGAGTTCAATCACCCAGCTTTATTAATCAAAATCTCATAAAGAGTACTTTATTACAATAAAGGATTACAATAAAGTGGCTAAAGGCCATCTCTTGAGATATCTAACGAAGACTAGCGGAAGCATCAGGTAGACGAGTCCATCCGACTCCAAGGGCATGTCGCTGAGCGTAGAACCGTAGCCTCACTCCTGGTTGGAAAAGTACTCTGCAACATGATACGTTGCAGCCGTGTAGGTCAGCATATTGAATATGCCGGAAAATCATCAAAGAGAGGGAGTAAAATAATAATCAACTATCTCTACATGCATATTTGGCCGGTGGAGCTAAGTTTTGCATAAAGCCAGTTTTGTCCTACAACAAAAGGGGTTGAAAGCAAAATTTACTACAATGTTTGTTGTTAACGAGATGGTTCCACCAACCAATTCTCGTACCCGAATAGTTGTTAACACCCACATCATTATTAAGTTGTGTCGAGAGTTCAGGGGAAATTCAATGCCTTCGGCTCAAGTTGTCCATGACCGTGGACACGGCTAATCGATTAGGTTGGGTACTCCGTAGAGTTTTGCACACGTTCCCCACAAGATTTGATCGCCTCCGGGTTTGTCCTCGCACTTCAGGGTGTTTGAAGACCGGATGACCAAAACATGGTCTTTCAACGGGTCCCTCTGAATCCCTGTCGGTGCCCATCCATTCCTACCGTTCGTCTACATCTGCTAGCACCGCCTGTCCAGAGTCGCCGCGTTGTCCAACCAAGCCAGAGCCCATAATGACTTGTGGCTGTGCAGGTAAACCTTGAGTCTTGAAGTCTCCGTCCGTCTCTTCGAGCCTGGGTGAAGCTTTCCGCAGGATGACATGGCCTCTCCAGCATCCCGGGCATCCACTGGGTTTTCCAGGGAGCCGATCAACCGTCCTTCACCCAGAGTTGCATTGCGTCCGAGGTCTTGAAAATCTTGTCTTAGTCCGGTCTTGATTATTATATCAACCTCGCATCACTCGTGGTATACACTCAACCGATAACCCGTCTACTCAAGCATAGCATTAAGAAATTGTCGTCCCGGGGCCAAGTGTCGGGGTTGTTGTGTTCCTACCACATGATACTACAACTTACACTAAAGTTTCCAAGTACCTAGGCAGCATGCAAATTGGGCAAAGAAGGTGATCTACCATGCATCGAAAACATAGGTAAAATAACATGATCAAAATGACTTGCCTTGATGATAGTTGTCTTGCTCGAGGGTCTCTAAGTAACACGCTTCGCACTCCGGATGATCTACCGATACAAACACAAGGCACACCATAAGCAATTCAATCATGCCACAAGTAAAAATAACATCACATGCAATGATTTGCAAAAGACTACGCAAAAGAATTTATCGCGCGTCGGTATGGCAGAAACTTGTTTCTGTTGAAAACACCAGTAAAAATACTTTAAAAATTCTGAAACTTATACCACAGTATTATTTTATCACTAGAAAACAGTAGCAAAAAGAATCAACTCAAAATCATTTTTCAAACTCCTGGAATTGGCAAAACAGTGTTTAAACTAAATCTTCTCTAACTTATATTTCAAAATTTCAAACATAGACAAATTATATGTTTTAAAAACTACAGGAAATTTGTGAGCTACTGGAAAAATAATCATTGTTATTGGACTTCGGGATCAAAAGTTGTGGCCAAAACAAAATTGAAAGTTTCTGTTTTTTGTAAAATAGACAGAAAAACATAAAACTACTAGTAGCTAACCGAGGGTATACGTGGCAAGTTTCTATTAGCTGTGTAGGGTGTTTGATGAATGGCTTCGGGCAAATGGCCGAAGGTTAGCAAAGTCGCCGGTTACAACTTAAGTGACAAATAACCCACTGGTTTCCTGAGATAGTCCGAAGAGGTATAGATGATTTAATTTACACCATCCACTTATGATCTAACGGCCAACAAAGGAGAACATGAAATAATAGAGGAGAGGAGGGGGCTACCTTGCTGTTGGCAGCAGCTCCGGCGAGGGGTGGCTGGTCGGCGAGGATGGGGAAGCTCCGGGGCGGTGGGGGACTTCGGGAAAGGCGGCGGCGGTGCTCCTCCGCGGGGGGGGGGGGGGCGGAGGCGCTCGGGGGAGAGGGGGCTCCGGGGGGTGGCTCCCAGGGCGAGGCCGAGGGGTGGCAGCCTCGGGCTCCGGCGAGCAGCTCGTGGCGGCGGCGGCTTCGGGCGGCGGCGGCGGCTAGGGTTGGGAACGGGGTCGGCTACGGCGGGGGGTATATATAGGCTAGGTGGGGGCGGGGGGGTGGGATAAGGAAAGAGGAGAGGGAGTACTGGGGAGGTAATCGCGGCATGGTGGTGCGGCTCGGTTTGGTCTGCAGAGGAAAGGAAAGAGAGGGAGGAGGAAGAAGGAAGGTGACGTGGGGGAGAGAGGGGCTCGGGCAGGGACCCGCAGGTCAGAGAGAAGGGGGGTAGAGGAGGGGGTCGGTTGTAGGGGATCTGGGATTTGATCCCAGGGAGAAGTGGGGATTCGGCCCAGGTGGCTAAGGCACGCCCAGGGCGGCGGTTAGGTTAGAAAAAAATAATAAAAAAAACTCTTTCCTTTCCAAAACAGAAAATATAAAAGCTAAAAAAGAAAATAAAATTATATATGGTATTATATATAAAAAAATAGAAAAAGAATCTCTACCCGAATAACATTTTATCAAAGCCAAAATAAAAACTTTTAAAAAATGTTTTTTCTTTCCAGAAATTCCCAATTTACTTTTATTTCTTTTTGCAATTATTTTTTTGCAAAAGAACTTTGGGTTTTCTTGGCTCCAACATTTCAAAAATTGCCCGCACTTTTGGAGTGTCATTTTCCTCTGCTCTCTCTCTTGCGTGCAAGAGTGTTTTCTCCGGGCATTTCTCTCGCGAGGAAAAAATGAAAATGCAAATCGAAATGACGAAAGAAATTCACGAGCTAAATTTATTTCAAACAATATGCATAGATGCTTAGCTACAATGTAAAACATTCCCAATTAGGAAAATTGGGATGTTACAAACCTACCCACCTTAAGATGAATCTCGCCCTCGAGATTCGGGTTGGCTAGAAAATAGGTGTGGGTGGTCTCGACGAAGCTCCTCTTCTCGTTCCCAGGTGGCTTCTTCCTCGGTGTGGTGGCTCCACAACACCTTGAAGAACTTGATGATCTTGCTGCGGGTAACTCTGTTGGTAGTCTCGAGAATCCTGACGGGTTTCTCCTCATACGTCAGATCACTGTCAAGCTGTGTGGCCTCTAAGGGCACTGTATATCTCAACGGAATATCGCCATCTCAGCGTGGCATTTCTTCAACTGGGAAACATGGAAGACATCATGAACTCCGGACAATCCTTCCGGCAGTTCCAGTTTGTATGCAACTTCGCCTCTGCGCTCAAGAATTTTGTAGGGGCCAATGAAACGTGGTGCTAATTTTCCTTCCACACCGAATCTCTTGATACCTCGAAGTGGAGACACCCGAAGATATGCTCGGTCTCCCACTTCGTACGTTACTTCCTTGCGTTTGCTGTCGGCATAACTCTTCTGCCTGGACTGAGCTATCTTGAGTCGGTCACGAATAAGCTTGACCTTCTCTTCAGAATCTCGGATAAGGTCGGGACCAAAAAGTTGTCGGTCTCCAACTCCATCCCACATCAACGGTGTCCTGCACCTCCTTCCGTATAGAGCTTCGAAAGGGGCCATCTTCAGACTGGTCTGGTAGCTGTTGTTGTACGAGAACTCGGCATACGGTAAATTGTCATCCCAACTAGACCCATAGTCTAGTGCGTAAGCTCTCAACATGTCCTCCAGAATCTGATTAACTCTCTCGGTCTGTCCATCTGTCTGTGGGTGAAAAGCTGTACTGAACTCCAATATTGTTCCCAAGGTTTCATGCAGTTGGTGCCAAAATTTTGATGTGAACTGAGTCCCTCTATCAGACATAATGCTCTTCGGTACTCCGTGCAGACATACGATCCTCGTCATATATATCTTGGCCAGCTTGGCACTCATGTAAGTAGTCTTTACCGGAATGAAGTGAGCTACCTTGGTCAAACGATCGACCACAACCCAAATAGAATCATAGCCAGAACGGGTCCTGGGTAATCCTGTGATGAAGTCCATACCAAGCTTTTCCCATTTCCATTCGGGTATCGGCAGAGGTTGGAGCAAACCTGCTGGCTTCTCATGCTCGGCTTTTACTCGCTGACAAACATCGCATATGGCTACAAACTCAGCAATGTCTTTCTTCAATCCTGTCCACCAGAAACTTTCTTTCAGATCCAGATACATCTTGGTGTTACCGGGGTGTATCGAGTACGGGGAATCACGAGCTTCCTGAAGTATCAACTTCCTGAGTTCGGGATCATTGGGCACATAGATGCGATCCTCAAACCATAAAGTTCCATGTTCATCCTCACGAAAACCTTTAGCTTTCCCGTCTTCCATTCTCTGCTTAATCTCAGCTATCTGCTTGTCTGATTTCTATGCTACACGGATCTTTTCCGTCAAAGTAGACTGAATTTCCAGAGTGGCAACAAATCCTCTTGGAACTAACTCCAATTTGAGCTGTCGGAGATCATCGACTAACTCCTGGGGTAATCCTCCTGTTGTGAGCGTGTTCACATAACTCTTGCGGCTCAACGCATCGGCTACAACATTTGCCTTGCCTGGGTGATAATGCAATCTCATGTCATAGTCCTTGATCAACTCTAGCCATCGACTCTGTCTGAGGTTCAACTCCTTCTGCGTGAATATATATTTCAGGCTCTTGTGATCAGTGTAAGCATCACAACTATTTCCGATCAGGAAATGTCTCCAGGTCTTGAGAGCGTGCACTACGGCTGCTAGTTCCAAGTCATGTGTGGCATAATTCAACTCATGAGGTCTGAGCTGTCTGGATGCATAAGCTACAACTTTGCCTTCTTGCATGAGCACTCCTCCAAGTCCTTGACGAGAAGCGTCACAGTAAACCTGGAAATCCTTCCGAATGTTCGGCAATATCAGCACTAGGGCTGTAACAAGACGTTTCTTCAGCTCTTGAAAACTGGTTTCACATTCCTCAGTCCAAATATACTTGGATTCCTTCTTCAACAACTCTGTCATGGGCTTGGGAATCTTTGAGAATTTCTCAATGAACCTCCGGTAATATCCGGCAAGTCCGAGGAAACTGCGGATCTCCTTGACTGAAGTGGGTGCTACCCATTCGGTGACTGCTGCGACCTTGGCAGGGTCCACTGCTATTCCTTCTCCTGAGATGACGTGTCCGAGAAATCCGACTTCCTTCAACCAAAACTCACATTTGCTGAACTTTGCATATAGCTTATGCTCTCGAAGCTTCTCCAGAACTAGACGCAGATGTTCCTTGTGTTCCTCTTCGTTCTTGGAAAATATCAGTATATCATCGATGAACACCACGACAAACTTGTCCAAGTAATCCATAAATACCTTGTTCATCATATTCATAAAATATGCCGGAGCATTAGTTAGTCCAAATGACATGACCGTGTACTCATACAACCGTACCGAGTGGTAAAGGCTGTCTTGGGTATATCCTGTTCACGAATCTTCAATTGATGATACCCGGATCGAAGATCGATCTTTGAGAATACGCGAGCTCCAACTAACTGATCAAACAGATCATTGATCATCGGCAAGGGGTCCTTGTTCTTGATGGTCACGTCGTTCAATGCACGATAATTGACAACCATTCTCAAGTACTTGTCCTTCTTTTCAACCAAGCGCACTGGGGCTCCCCAAGGTGAAGAACTTGGGCGAATATACCCTTTGTCCAATAACTCCTTAATTTGCTTCTTGATTTCTATCAAGTCATTTGCGGGCATCCGATAAGGTCTCTTGGATATCGGGGCTGTTCCGGGTAATAGCTCAATCAAGAACTCAATCTCTCTATCGGGTGGCATGCCCGGCAATTCCTCCGGAAATACATCTGGGTACTCCTGTACAATCGGTACTTCCTCCTGGACTACTCCCGTGAGAGAGTTTACTCGCTTACTCCGTGTCGGGCGCTGAGACACGTACTTAATCCGCTTCTGCTCGGGGGTGGTGAGCAAAATAGACTTAAGGGCACAATCAATATTCCCTTCATACTTGGCCAACCAATCCATGCCTAGGATTACATCCAATCCGTGGGACTCTAATACGATGAGGTCGGTGGGAAAATTATGGTTCCCGATGTTGAGACTCAAAGCATGGCATCCTATCCTGGCTGTCATCATGCCTCTTGGGGAACTAACCTTAATAGGTTGGCTGAGGGTTCTAGTTGGCAAACTATACTTTTCCACAACTACCCTTGATATGAATGAATGTGTTGCACCAGAATCAAAAAGTACCAATACTGGACGTGAATTTAGCAAAAACTTACCAACCACAGTATTGGGGTGATCATAGACCTCTTCAACATCCATGTGGTTCACCTGAGCTCGAGGAAAAGGATTGGGCTTCTTTGCTGCAGAGTTGCCGTTGCCGTTTCCATTCCCCTGCTTGTTCTGGGGACAATCAGTGGCATAATGTCCCGTCTTCTGACACATGAAGCAAGTGATGTGAGTCAGATCCTTCTGAGCTGGAGCTGAATTCTGCTGAGTGCCAGTACCGCCATTCTTGAAGTTGTTGTTGTTGCGGCGGTTCCCATTTCCTCCATGGTTGTGGCCTTCATGGTTGTGCACTGGGTGGTTATGCTGAACGTGTCCTCCAAACTTACCGGATCCAGTCCCGGTATTCCTTGGATAAGGGGTGTAGCGAGGCTTCTGCTGAGTGCCGGAGTTGAACTTTCCAACCCCATACTTTCGCTTGCGGTTCTCCATCTGCTGATGTTTCCCCTCCAAGATGAGGGCCTTATCAACCAGCTCCTGGTAGTTGTTGAAGGTGGCTACCGTCAACTGAATGCTCAACTCATCATTGAGTCCTTCCAAGAACTTTTCCTGCTTGGCCGCGTCATCGGCCACATCTTCAGGTGCATAACGGGCGAGCATGCTGAATTCATCGACGTACTGGGCCACAGAGCGGTTCCCCTGGCGTAAGTTGCGAAACTCACGCTTCTTCAGACTCATTGCACCAGCTGAGACATGTGCGGTGCGGAAGGCTTGCTTGAATTGCTCCCAAGTGACTCCAGCAATGGGATAAGTGGTGGTGTAGTTCTCCCACCAAGCAGGTGCAGGGCCTTCGAGTTGATGCGCGGCAAAACGCACCTTCTCAGCTTCAGTACAACCAGCGGTGATAAGTTCATGCTCCATCTTGCGGAGCCAATCATCTGCCACAATGGGCTCAATGCTGCTGGAGAAAGTTGGAGGGTTCAACCTCAAGAAACGGGTGAGATTGTCGGCCTGGGGTGGGGGACAGTTGTTGTTATTGTTCTGGTTCTGGATGATCAGCTGCATCAGGGTGTTTTGTTGCTGGATCAACTGGGTGTGTTCCGGCGGAAAGTTGGAGTCAGGGGCACGTCTTGGGGGCATCTGATGTTTGTAGAGGGGTGAGGTCAGCATAGAACAATGGTCTAAGAGGAATTACACTACCCATATGAATGCAACACACAAGTATCACACCATAGTGGTGTCGGGCTGGCAAAACTCCGTGAATCTTGTGGGGATCCTGTAGCGTGAATCCTCCGGGTAAGACGAAGTTGGCTTCCCTGTGATAGTCGGCAGAGCAATCCTAAAATCCTTGGTGATCTGCACCAGCTCCTTTCTGAACGGCATAGTGGTGTCGGGCTGGCAAAACTCCGTGAACTTAACAGGGATGAAGGTGGCCATCTAAACATTGGAAAATCGGAGAGAAGTCAGAAATGATCAGAAGAGGAAATAGAAGATTTATAGACATAAGAGAAAATAGTTTTCTTCCTAAGGCTTTTCCATTCCTAGAGGTTACGTCCTAAGGTCAGCGTGTGCTCTGAATACCATTTCTGTAGCGACCCGACTCAAGACGAGTCAAGCCTCTGGTGTTTCCGTACCATCCCAAGATCATGCTGGTACACACACAGTACATAATGTATATATCCAAGAGTTCAATCACACAACTTTATTAATCGAAATCTCAAAAGAGTACTTTATTACAATAAAGGATTACAATAAAGTGGCTGAAGGCCATCTCTTGAGATATCTAATGAAGACTAGCGGAAGCATCAGTTAGACGAGTCCATCCGACTCCAAGGGCATGTCGCTGAGCGTAGAACCGTAGCCTCACTCCTGGTTGGAAAAGTACTCTGCAACGTGATACGTTGCAGCCGTGTAGGTCAGCATATTGAATATGCCGGCAAATCATCAAAGAGAGGGAGTAAAATAATAATCAACTATCTCTACATGCATATTTGGCCGGTGGAGCTAAGTTTTACATAAAGCCAGTTTTATCCTACAACAAAAGGGGTTGAAAGCAAAATTTACTACAATGTTTGTTGTTAACGAGATGGTTCCGCCAACCAATTCTCGTACTCGAATAGTTGTTAACACCCACATCATTATTAAGTTGTGTCGAGAGTTCAGGGGAAATTCAATGCCTTCGGCTCAAGTTGTCCATGACCGTGGACACGGCTAATCGATTAGGTTGGGTACTCTGCAGAGTTTTGCACATGTTCCCCACAAGATTTGATCGCCTCCGGGTTTGTCCTCGCACTTCAGGGTGTTTGAAGACCGGATGACCAAAACATGGTCTTTCAACGGGTCCCTCTGAATCCCTGTCGGTGCCCATCCATTCCTACTGTTCGTCTACATCTGCTAGCACCGCCTGTCCAGAGTCGCCCCGTTGTCCAACCAAGCCAGAGCCCATAATGACTTGTGGCTGTGCAGGTAAGCCTTGAGTCTTGAAGTCTCCGTCCGTCTCTTCGAGCCTCGGTGAAGCTTTCCGCATGATGACATGGCCTCTCCAGCATCCCGGGCATCCACTGGGTTTTCCAGGGAGCCGATCAACCGTCCTTCACCCAGAGTTGCATTGCGTCTGAGGTCTTGAAAATCTTGTCTTAGTCCGGTCTTGATTATTATATCAACCTCGCATCACTCGTGGTATACACTCAACCGATAACCCGTCTACTCAAGCATAGCATTAAGAAATTGTCGTCCCGGGGCCAAGTGTCGGGGTTGTTGTGTTCCTACCACATGATACTACAACTTACACTAAAGTTTCCAAGTACCTAGGCAGCATGCAAATTGGGCAAAGAAGGTGATCTACCATGCATCAAAAACATAGGTAAAATGACATGATGAAAATGACTTGCCTTGATGATAGTTGTCTTGCTCGAGGGTCTCTAAGTAACACGCTTCGCACTCCGGATGATCTACCGATACAAACACAAGGCACACCATAAGCAATTCAATCATGCCACAAGTAAAAATAACATCACATGCAATGATTTGCAAAAGACTATGCAAAAGAATTTATCGCGCGCCGGTATGGCAGAAACTTGTTTCTGTTGAAAACACCGGTAAAAATACTTTAAAACTTCTGAAACTTCTACCATAGTAAGATTTTATCACTAGAAAACAGTAGCAAAACGAATCAACTCAAAATCATTTTTCAAACTCCTGGAATAGGCAAAACAGTGTTTAAACTAAATCTGCTCTAACTTATATTTAAAAATTTCAAACATAGACCAATTATATGTTTTTAAAAACTACAGGAAATTTGTGAGCTACTGGAAAACGAATCATTGTCATTGGACTTCGGGATCAAAAGTTGTGGCCAAAACAAAATTGAAAGTTTCTGTTTTTTGTAAAATAGACAGAAAAACATAAAAATACTAGTAGCTAACCGAGGGTATACGTGGCAAGTTTCTATTGGCTGTGTAGGGTGTTTGATGAATGGCTTCGGGCAAACGGCCGAAGGTTAGCAAAGTCGCCGGTTAAAACTTAAGTGACAAATAACCCACTGGTTTTCTGAGATAGACCGAAGAGGTATAGATGATCTAATCTACACCATCCACTTATGATCTAACGGCTAACAAAGGAAAACATGAAATAATAGAGGAGAGGAGGGGGCTACCTTGCTGGTGGCAGCAGCTCCGGCGAGGGGTGGCTGGCCGGCGAGGATGGGGAAGCTCCGGGGCGGTGGGGGACTTCAGGAAAGGCGGCGACGGTGCTCCTCCGCGGGGGGGGGGGGGGGGAGGCGCTCGGGGGAGAGGGGGCTCCGGGGGGTGGCTCCCAGGGCGAGGCCGAGGGGTGGCAGCCTCGGGCTCCGGCGATCAGCTCCTGGCGGCGGCGGCTAGGGTTGGGAACGGGGTCGGCTAGGGCGGGGGGTATATATAGGCTAGGTGGGGGGTGGGATAAGGAAAGAGGAGAGGGAGTACTGGGGAGGGAATCACGGCGTGGTGGTGCGGCTCGGTTTGGTCTGCAGAGGAAAGGAAAGAGAGGAAGGAGGAAGAAGGAAGGTGACGTGGGGGAGAGAGGGGCTCGGGCAGGGACCCGTAGGTCAGAGAGAAGGGGGGTAGAGGAGGGGTCGGTTGTAGGGGATCTGGGATTTGATCCCAGGGAGAAGTGGGGATTCGGCCCAGGTGGCTAAGGCACGCCCAAGGCGGCGGTTAGGTTAGAATAAAATAATAAAAAAAACTCTTTCCTTTCCAAAACAGAAAATATAAAAGTTAAAAAAGAAAAAAAAATAAAAAAAATAATATATGGTATTATATATAAAAAAACAGAAAAAGAATCTCTACCCGAATAACATTTTATTAAAGCCAAAATAAAAACTTTTAAAAAATGTTTTTTTCTTTTCAGAAATTCCCAAATTACTTTTATTTCTTTTTGCAATTATTTTTTTGCAAAAGAACTTTGGGTTTTCTTGGCTCCAACATTTCAAAAATTGCCCGCACTTTTGGAGTGTCATTTTCCTCCGCTCTCTCTCTTGCGTGCAAGAGAGTTTTGTCCGGGCATTTCTCGCGCGAGGAAAAAATGAAAATGCAAATCGAAATGACGAAAGAAATTCACGAGCTAAATTTATTTCAAACAATATGCATAGATGCTTAGCTACAATGTAAAACATTCCCAATTAGGAAAATTGGGATGTTACAAAAATGGAATAGTCCAAGAAGGGGTTCTTGCTAGTGTTACAAGGTATAAAATTGAGTAAGAGTCAGTAAACAACAACTGCAGAAGATAGAGAACAAATGAGTTCCGTCCCCTATGCTTTAGCCATAGGTTCTATCATGTATGGAATGCTGTGCACTAGACCAGACGTCAGCTTGGCCATAAGTATGGCAGGCAGGTTTCAAAGTAATCCACGAGTGGATCACTGGATGGCGGTCAAGAATATTCTGAAGTACCTGAAAAGGACTAAGGAAATGTTTCTCGTTTATGGAGGTGACGAAGAGCTCGTCGTAATGGGTTACGTCAACGCAAGCTTTGACACTGATCCGGACGACTCTAAGTCTCAAACCGGATACATATTTATTCTTAATGGAGGTGCGGTAAGCTGGTGCAGTTCCAAGCAAAGCGTCGTAGCAGATTCTACATGTGAAGTGGGGTACATGGCTGCCTCGGAGGCAGCTTAGGAGGGTGTCTGGATGAAGCAGTTCATGACAGAACTTGGAGTTGTGCCGAGCGCACTAAATCCAATAACTCTGTTCTGTGACAACACTAGTGCCATTTCTTTAGCAAAGGAACCAAGGTTTCACAAGAAGAACAGGCATATCAAATGACACTTCAACCTCATCCGCGACTATGTCGAAGGAGAGGATGTAAATATTTGCAAAGTGCACATGGATCAGAATGTAGCAGATCCGCTGACTAAACCTCTTCCACGGGCAAAACATGATCAACACTAGAACTGTATGGGTGTTAGATTTATTGCAATGTAAATCGCATGGCGATGTGAGGACTAGATTATTGACTCTAGTGCAAGTGGGAGACTGTTGGAAATATGCCCTAGAGGCAATGATAAAATAGTTATTATTATATTTCCTATTTGGAGATAATCGTTTATTATCCATGCTATAATTGTATTGAATGAAAACATAGATACATGTGTGGATACATAGAAAAAACAATGTCCCTAGCAAGCCTCTAGTTGGCTAGCCAGTTGATCAAGGATAGTCAAGGTTTTCTTACTATATGCAAGTGTTGTCTCTTGATAACTGGATCACATCATTAGGAGAATCATGTGATGGACTAGACCCAAACTATGAACGTAGCATGTGATCGTGTAATTTTGTTGCTATTATTTTTTGCGTGGCAAGTATTTATTCCTATGACCATGAGATCATATAACTCACTAGCACCGGAGGAATACCTTGTGTGTATCAAACGTCGCAACATAACTGGGTGACTATAAAGGTGCTCTACATGTATCTCCGAAGGTGTCCATTGAGTTAGTATGGATCAAGACTGGGATTTGTCACTCCGTGTGACGGAGAGGTATCTCAGGGCCCACTCAGTAATACAACATCACAAACAAGCCTTGCAAGCAATGTGACTAAGGGCAAGTCACAGGATCTTGTATTATGGAACGAGTAAACAGACTTGCCGGTAACGAGATTGAAATAGGTATGCGGATACCAACGATCGAATCTCGGGCAAATAACATACCGACGGGATTATATGAATCCTTGGCACCGAGGTTCAACGGATAAGATCTTCGGAGAATATGTAGGATCCAATACGGTATCCAGGTCTTGCTATTGGATATTGACCGAGGAGTGTCTCGGGTCATGTCTACATAGTTCTCGAACCCGCATGGTCTGCACATTTAAGGTTCAATGATGTTTTAGTATAGTTGAGTTATATGTGTGGTTACTGGATGTTGTTTGGAGTCCCGGATGAGATCATGGACGTCACGAGGGTTTCCGGAATGGTCTGGAAACGAAGATTGATATATAGGATGATTTCATTTGGTCACCGGAAGGTTTCAGGCATTTCCGGCAGTGTACCGGGAGTAATGAATGGGTTCCCGGTATTCACCGGGAGGGGCCCACCCACCCGGGAGTTAGCCCAGTGACCCTATGGTGGCTCACCAGCCCTTAGTGGGCTGCTGAGGCCAGCCCAATAGGGCTATGGCGCCACAAGGGAAAATACCAAAGGAAAGAAGAAGAAAAAAGGAAAGAGGGAGGTGGGAAGGAAGAGGAGGACTCCTCCTTCCCAAACCGAATTGGAGAAGGAGTCCTCCTCTCCACTTCGGCCGGCGCACCCTTGGGGCCCTTGTGCCACAAGGCTAGCCCCTCCCCTCCTCCTATATATACTAGTGGTTTTAGGGTTTTTGAGACACAACTTTGCCACGTGCAACTCAAACCTATTCGACATAGTTTTGCTTCTAGATCGGATTTCTGCGGAGCTCGGGCGGAGCCCTGCAGGAGTATATCATCACCACCACCGGAGCATCGTCACGCTGCCAGAGAACTCATCTACTTCTCTGTCTCTCTTGCTGGATCAAGAAGGCCGAGATCGTCATCGAGTTGTACGTGTGCTGAACGCGGAGGTGCTGTCCGTTCGGCGCTAGATCGGAACGGATCGTGGGACGATGGTGATTTGAATCACGAAGTTGTACCACTACATCAACCGCGTTTCTTAAATGCTTCCCGCTTAGCGATCTACAAGGGTGCTTAGATCTAATCTCCTCGTAGATGGACATCACCATGATAGGTCTTCGTGTGCGTAGGAATTTGTTTTGTTTCCCATGCAACGTTCCCTGACACCACCCTCAATAGATGTGGTAGATCAATGAACACCTTGCTCTAGTGCTTCTAAATATAGTCTAGTCAACACAAAATCACTCTCTCACAGAATATGCATGGGTAGGTAAGATTGATTTGCTAGAAATTAGTTTGGGGAGGTTAGAGATCAATATTCAAATGAATTGAGTAGAATATCTTGGGCTCAACACATGAGTAGATGGTTCTCTCTCAAAAAATGGATCTGGCAATGAAGTGTGTGTTGTGAGTGCTTCTCCCATGAATGAGAGGTGGGTGGTGGGGTATATTTAGGCACGAGCCAAAATCCAACCGTTACTCACAAAGTGGCAAACTCGGTGGTATCGATTAGCACAAAGGTATGAACTTTTGAATCTATATATGAAACTCGGTGGTACCAAAAAGGTAGTTAATGGTCAGATGGCCAAACTCGATGGCATCGATACTCAAACTCGTAAATTCCTATTTTGTGTATCTTGGCAACAGGATGTTGGTCACACTGAACTCGGTAGCATCGATATGGATTCGGTTGCACCGATTTGGTGGGAATTGCTAGAGTTTATGTCTGAGGTCAAACTCTGTGGGTCCGAAATATGAAAGTTGGTGACACCGAATTTGTGTATGTGGAATTTGCCAGAATGGTTAGGTGGGAAAATGAATGAGTATTTTGGTGGCTAACTTTGAGCACTTTGAGCAATCAGTTCATTTTACTACCTTACCCCCTTTTAATAGTATTGTCTTTCCTATGGACTCAAATGTGATTTCTCACAAAATAGAAAATGAAGAGTCTTCTAGCTTGAATCTTGAGCCAGTTCTATTCCTTTCTTGCATCAAGGGGCATATCCACATAAACCTTTAGCCATAGCATCTTTTGAACTTTTCTAAAATATACTTGGAAAAACATATTAGTCCAATGATGCATATGTTGTGATCAATTATCAAAACCACCCTAGGGAGCAATTGTGCTTTAAATTCCCCCTTTTTGGTAATTGATGATAACATATAGATCAAAGTTTCGACAAAATATATAATCAATGATTAGCATCGATGCTTTGAGAAGTATGTGAAAAGCAAGAGCTCCCCTTAAATTTGTGCATTATTAAAATTTGCGTTTAATTGCAAATGCACAATCATTTAGGATCATGGGTCACTCTTCCATGTCACATACATCTTGGTGGTGCGTAAACAAGATAAGAATGAATAGTAAGCACATGACACCAACTATATAAGTGAATGATCATCACAAGGATAGCTAAAAGATAGTAGCATCACACAAGATAAAGCTTATGATCACACACACGATAAAGTCATCCAAAAGATCAAAGTTTTGAAACCAAATGAGAGCAAATAAATGAAAAGCTCTCTCTCACACAAAGTCTATGATCTATACATTTCTCCCCCCTATGGCAACAAGTTACCAAAAAGTTCAAAAAGGTATAGAACTGTGATACGTCCATTTTGCATCATGTTTTCATGTTGATATTTATCACTTCTTGGGCTATTATTTCACTTCTGGTACAATACTTATGCCTTTTCTCTCTTATTTTGCAAGGTTTACATGAAGAGGGAGAATGCCGGCAGCTGGAATTCTGGTCTGAAAAAGGAGCAAAGTTGAGATGCCTATTCTGCACAACTCCAAACACCGTAAAAATCAACGAGGACTTTTTCCGGATTTATAAAAAATACTAGGCCGAAGAAGCGCCAGAGGGGCGCCAGGAGGTGGCCACAAGCCTGCTAGGCGCGACCACCCCCCTGGCCGTGCCTAGGGGGCTTGTGGGCAGCCTGCTGGCCCATTGGCCCCCCTCTTCTGCTATATGAAGGGTTTCGTCCAGGAAAAAAATCAAGGAGGAGCTTTTTCCTGGATTCGCCGCTGCCACGAGGTGGAACTTGAGCATAACCAATCTGGAGCTCCGGCAGGATGATCCTGCCGGGGAAACTTCCCCCCCCGAAGGGGTAAATCGTCGCCATCGTCATCACCAACACTCCTCTCATCGGAGGGGACTTGTCACCATCAACATCTTCATCAGCACCATCTCATCTCCAAACCCTAGTTCATCACTTGTAACCAATCTCCGTCTCGCGACTCCGATTGGTACATGTAAGTTTGCTAGTAGTGTTGATTACTCTTTGTAGTTGATGCTAGTTGGATTACTTGGTGGAAGACTTTATGTTCAGATCCTTGATGCTACTCATTACCTCTCTGGTCATGAATATGATTATGCTTTGTTAGTAGTTACTTTGGTTTCTCAGGACATGGGATAAGTCATGCTAATAGTAGTCATGTGAATTTGGTATTCGTTCGGTAATTTGATGTGTGGTATGTTGTTTTTCCTCTAGTGATGTTATGTGAACGCCAACTACATAACACTTCACCATTATTTTGGCCTAGAGGAAGGCATTGGGAAGTAGTAAGTAGATGATGGGTTGCTAGAGTGACAGAAGCTTAAACCCTAGTTTATGCGTTGCTTCATAAGGGGCTGATTTGGATCCACTAATTTAATGCTATGGTTAGACTTTGTCTTAATTCTTCTTTCGTAGTTGCGGATGCTTGCGAGAGGGGTTAATAATAAGTGGGATGCTTGTCCAAGTAAGGGCAGTACCCAAGCGCCGGTCCACCCACATATCAAACTATCAAAGTAACGAACGCGAATCATATGAACATGAAGAAAACTAGCATGACAGAAATTCCAGTGTGTCCTCGGGAGCGTTTTTCCTCCTATAAGACTTTGTCTAGGTTTGTCCCTTGCTACAAAAGGGATTGGACCACTTTTCTGCACCGTTGCTACTTTTATTACTTGTTCCTTGCTACGAATCATCTCACCACACAACTACTTGTTACCGATAATTTCAGTGCTTGCAGATATTACCTTGCTGAAAACCACTTGTCAGATCCTTCTGCTCCTCGTTGAGTTCGATACTCTTACTTATCGAAAGGACTAATATTGATCCCCTATACTTGTGGGTCATCAAGACTTTTCTGGCGCCGTTTCCGGGGAGTGAAGCGCCTTTGGTAAGTGGAACTTGGTAAGGAAACATTCATATAGTGTGCTGAAATTTATAGTCACTTGTCACTATGGATACTAATCCTTTGGGGGGCTTGTTCGTGGTATCTTCACCTCGAACGGAAGCACAAAGAGTTTCTCCTCAACCTGCTGCACCTACTGAAAATATTTTCTTTGAATTTCCTTCGGGTATGCTTGAGAAACTGCTGGCTAATCCTTTTATAGGAGATGGAACATCACATCCAGACTTGCATGTAATCTATGTAGATGAAGTTTGTGGTTTATTTAAGCTTGCAGGTTTGCCCGAGGATGAGGTCAAGAAGAAGGTCTTTCCTTTATCTTTGAAGGATAAGGCGTTGACATGGTATAGGCTATGTGATGATACTGGATCATGGGACTACAATCGGTTGAAATTGGAATTTCATCAAAAGTTTTATCCTACGCATTTAGGACATCGTGATCGGAATTGTATTTGTAATTTTTGGCCTCGTGACAGAGAAAGCATCGCTCAAGCTTGGGGGAGGCTTAAATCAATGCTATATTCATGCCCCAATCATGAGATCTCGAGAGAATTTATCATTCAGAACTTCTATGCTCGGCTTTCTCATGATGATCACACCATGCTTGACACTTCTTGTACTGGTTATTTTATGAAGAGAGATATTGACTTCAGATGGAATTTATTGGAGAGAATTAAACGCAACTCTGAAGATTGGGAACTTGAAGAAGGAGTCAGGTATGCATTTCACGTTTGATTGTGTTAAATCCTTTGTTGAAACAAATACTTTTTGTGACTTTAGCGCTAAGTATGGACTTGACTCTGAGATAGTAGTTTCACTGTGTGAATCATTTGCTGCTCATATTGATCTCCCAAAGAGAAGTGGTTTAAATATCATCCTACTTTAGAAGTCAATGTAGTTAAACCCACTCTAGTTGAAGAGAAAGTCATTGCCTATAATGATCCTATTGTTCCCAGTGCTTACATTGAGAAACCACCTTTCCCTGTTAGGATGAAGGATCATTCTAAAGCTTCAACTGTGATACGTAGAGGCTACATTAGAACACCTACACCCCCTGAGAAAATTAGAGTTGAACCTAGCATTGCTATTATCAAAGATCTTCTGTCCGACGATGTTGAGGGACATAATATTCACTTCTGTGAAGATGCTGCTAGAATTGCTAAACCTCACGCTAGAGACAAACATTGGCGTGTTGTTGGCACGCCTGTTGTTTCTGTTAAGATAGGAGATCATTCTATCATGGTTTATGTGATGTGGGTGCTAGTATTAGTGCAATACCTCAATCCTTATACGATGAAATCAAAGACGAGATTGCACCTATTGAGATAGAACCTATTGATGTCAGTCTTCAGCTTGCCAATAGAGATACTATCTGCCGTGTGGGAATTGTTAGGGATGTTGAAGTCCTGTGTGGTAAAACGAAGTATCCTGCTGATTTCCTCGTTCTTGCTACTGCACAAGATAGCTTTTGTCCCATCATATTTGGCAGATCCTTCCTCAATACCGTCAATGCTCATATTGATTGTGAGAAGCAAACTGTCACTGTTGGCTTTGAAGGTGTGTCACATGAGTTCAATTTCTCCAAGTTTGGTAGACAACCTCATGAAAAAGAGTTGCCTAGTAAGGATGAAACTATTGCCTTAGCTTCTATTGTCGTGCCTCCTACTGACCCCTTAGAGCAATACTTGCTTGAGCATGAAAATGATATGCATATGGATGAAAGGGATGAGATAGATAGAGTTATCTTAGAACAACATCCTATCCTTAAGAATAACTTGCGTGTTGAACTGCTTGGGGATCCACCCCCACCAAAGGGTGATCCTGTGTTCGAGCTTAAATAGTTGCCTGATAAACTTAAGTATGCTTATTTTGATGAAAAAGAGATATATCTTGTTATAATTAGTGCTAGCCTCTCAGAGCATGAAGAAAAGAAGTTACTAAAAACTCTGAGGAAGCACCGTGCTGCTATTGGATATACTCTTGATGATCTTAAGGGCATTAGTCCCACTCTATGCCAGCACAAGATTAAAACCGATCCTAATTTCAAACCAGCTGCTGATCATCAAAGGAGATTGAATCCTAAGATGAAAGAGGTAGTAATAAAAGAAATACTAAAGGTCCTGGAAGCGGGTATTATCTATCATGTTGCCCATAGTGATTGGGTGAGTCCGGTGCATTGCGTCCCTAAGAAGGGAGGCATTACCGTTGTCCCTAATGATAAGGATGAATTGATCCCACAGAGGATTATTACTCGCTATAGGATGGTGATCGATTTTAGGAAATTGAATAAAGCCACTAGGAAAGATCATTACCCTTTGCCTTTTATCGACCAAATGGTAGAAAGACTGCCTAAACACACACACTTCTGCTTTCTAGACGGTTATTCTGGTTTCTCCCAAATACCAGTTGCACAATCTGATCAGGAGAAAACCACTTTCACCTGCCCTTTCGGTACCTTTGCTTAGAGACGTATGCCTTTTGGCTTGTGTAATGCACCTGCCACCTTTCAAAGATGTATGATGGCTATATTCTCTGACTTTTGTGAAAAGATAGTTGAGGTTTTCATGGATCACTTCTCCTTTTACGGGTCTTCTTTTGATGATTGCCTCAGCAACCTTGATCGAGTCTTGCAGAGATGTAAAGACACCAATCTTGTCTTGAATTGGGAGAAGTGCCACTTTATGGTTAATGAAGGCATTGTGTTAGGACATAAAATTTCTGAAAGAGGTATTGAAGTCGATAAGGCTATGGTTGATGCAATCGAGAAAATGCCATACCCCACAGATATCAAAGGTATAAGAAGTTTCCTTGGTCATGCTGGTTTCTATAGAAGGTTCATTAAATACTTCTCTAAGATTTATAGGCCTCTTACCAATCTCCTGCAAAATGATATTGCTTTTGTTTTTGACGATGATTGTGAGGAAGCCTTCGAAATACTTAAGAAGGGCTTGATAACTGCACCTATTGTTCAACCACCTGATTGGAACTTATCTTTTGAAATCATGTGGGATGCTAGTGATTATGCTGTTGGTGCTGTCCTAGGGCAAAGAGTTGATAAGAAGTTGAATGTTATTCACTATGCTAGTAAAACTCTAGACAGTGCCCAAAGAAACTATGCTACTACTGAAAAGGAATTTTTAGCAGTCGTGTTTGCATGTGAAAAGTTCAGGTCTTACGTAGTTGATTCCAATGTCACTATTCACACTAATCATGCTCCTATTAAGTACCTCATGGAGAAGAAAGACGCTAAACCTAGACTTATCAGATGGGTTCTCTTGCTACAAGAATTTGATTTGCATGTTGTCGACAGGAAGGATGCTGATAACCCTGTAGCAGATAACTTGTCTAGGCTGGAGAACGTTCTTGATGACCCACAACCTATTCATGATAGCTTTCCCGATGAGCAATTGAATGTCATCAATTCTTCATGTAGTGCATCATGGTATGCTGATTATGCAAACTATATCGTTGCCAAATATATACCACCTAGTTTCACATACCAGCAAAAGAAGAAATTCTTCTTTGACTTGAGACATTACTTCTGGGATGATCCTCACCTTTATAAGGAAGGAGTAGATGGTGTTATTAGACGTTGTGTACCTGAACATGAACAGGGACAAATCCTACAGAAGTGTCACTCCGAAGCCTACGGAGGACACCATGCGGGAGAAAGAACTGCACACAAGGTATTGCGATCAGGTTTCTATTGGCCCGCTCTCTTCAAGGATGCCCGTAAGTTTGTCTTGTCTTGTGACGAACGTCAAAGAATAGGTAATATTAGCAAACGTTAGGAAATGCCTATGAACTATTCACTTGTCATTTAATCATTTGATGTCTGGGGCTTTGATTATATGGGACCTTTTCCAAAATCCAACGGGTATACTCATATCCTGGTTGCTGTTGATTACGTCACTAAGTGGGTAGAAGCTATCCCCACTAGCACTTCTGATCACAACACCTCTATCAGGATGCTTAAAGAAGTTATTTTCCCTAGATATCTAATGACCGACGGTGGTTCACATTTCATTCATGGTGCTTTCCGTAAAACGCTTGCTAAGTACGATGTCAACCATAGAATTGCGTCTCCCTATCCCCCTCAGTCCAGTTGTCAAGTAGAGCTAAGCAACAGAGAGATTAAACTAATTCTGCAAAAGACTGTCAACAGGTCTAGAAAGAATTGGTCTAAGAAGCTCGATGATGCACTGTGGTCTTATAGAACTTCCTATAATAATCCCATTGTAATGTCTCCGTACAAAATGGTGTACGGCAAAGCATGTCATTTACCTCTTGATCTAGAGCATAAAGCTTATTGGGCAATCAAAGAGCTCAACTTTGATTTCAAACTTCCTAGTGAGAAGAGGTTTTTTGATATTAGCTTGCTTGATGAATGGAGAACTCAGGCATATGAGAATGCCAAGTTGTTCAAAGAAAAGGTTAAGAGGTGGCATGATAAGAGGATACAAAAGCGTGAGTTCAATGTAGGTGATTATGTCTTGTTATATAACTCTCATTTAAGATTCTTTGCAGGCAAGCTTCTCTCTAAATGGGAAGGTCCCTACGTTGTTGAGGAAGTATATCGTTTAGGTGCTATCAAGATCAACAACATGGAAGATAATTGTCCGAGAGGTGTAAATGGGCAGAGAATCAAGCATTATATCTGAGGTACTCCCATAAATGTTGAAAGCAATATTATCAATACCATAACTCCGGAAGAATACCTAAGGGATATTTATCAGCCTGTTTCAGACTCCAAAAACGAAGAGGTATGTGTTTCGGTAAGAAAATAGATTCCAAAACTTTTCCTGTAGGAATTTTTCTCCGTTTTGAAATATTTGAAAAAATAAAAAAATTGGTAGTAGTCCGGAAAGTGCGTGAGGAGGCGACAAGCCTGCCAGGCGCGGGCCCACCCCCTGGCCGCGCCTGGGGGGCTTGTGGCCACCTCGTGCGCCTCCCGGACTCCGTTTTCATGCGGAGTACTCCTTCGGGTCTGAAAAAATCAATATATATTCTCCTGTTTGGTCTAACCCTCGTATCACGCAGATTTCCTCTGTTTTCGTTTCGAGCCTATTTCTGTTGCAGATCTAGATCGCTATGACTTCCCCAAAAGCTCCGAAGGACAAAATCTTCGAGAAGGTCATCAATCCCTACCTAACGGGAGTTCTACAACACCCTCAATCTATCGAGATGCATGAGGGGATGTTGCACATCCGTGATGTTGAGGGACTCAAGAAGACCGGAAGCATGGAGACAAGGCTCGAAGCAATGGAGCAACAAGTCTTCAAGTGCCAATGGATGGTGGAGCATGGACTCAACGCCAACCACATGATGATCACGGAGTTCACCAAAAAGCAAAGGATTGATGCCAATGACATTGGGAAGCACCTCTCCAGGCTCTATGATAGGATTGATAAACTCTAGGCCTAGATCTATGACCTTCAGAACCAAAACTGCGAGTATGAGTATATATTTAAATCAATACGGTTGGCTACAGATTTGAGGATTCCGGAGACTCATTCATCTTTCCATGATGGAGCACCTATGCCTTGGAGGACGGAGGATCAAGCCCATGTTGCAACAACTCCACCACCATCACCTCCAAAGGAAGACAATTGAGCATGGGTATGGGCAATCCCCTTGGCTTTTGCCAAGCTCGGGGGAGTTGCCCCGGTATCGTATCACCATCACATCTTTTGCCTTTACCTTTGTTTTAGTTTTCCTTTTCAGTTTTCTCTTTCTCTAGTAGATGAAAAGTCTCAGTGTTTTAGTCTTGAGTTTTGCTTTGTGTCACCCCCGATGTATTCGAGCTCATGAGCCATATAATAAAGAGTGTCTTAGTTGAAGGGCTTTGCCTCATGCCATGATAAAAAGAGTGAGAAAAGAACAAAAAGCATGAAAGATCATGTAATGATCTTATGGGAAGTGATGGCTTCACATATAAAAAGAATGATGATTGAAACTTGTTGAGGGTAGACAAACATAGACCTTGGTCATTGTTGCAATTAATAGGAAGTGATAAAGAAGGAGAGGTTCACATATAAATATATCATCTTTGACACCATCTATGATTGTGAATACTCGCTAAACTATTGCATGCCTAGAAGTAGATGTTGGACAAGGAAGACAACATAATGAATTGTGTTTGTTTGGTTCCGAACAATGTTATATGATTAGAGATCCCTTAGCATGTGGCGATTGCTTCCACCTCATATTAGCCAAAACTCCCGCACCAAGTAGAGATACTACTTGTGCATCCATAAACCTTCAACTAAGTTTTGCCATGAGAGTCCACCATACCTACCTATGGATTGAATAAGATCCCTCAAGTAAGTTGTCATCGGTGCAAGCAATAAAAATTGCTCTCTAATATGTATGATCTATTAGTGTGTGGAAAATAAGCTTTGTACGAACCTGTGATGAGGAAGACATAAAAGCGACAGACTGCATAATAAAGTTCTTTACCACAGGAGGCAATATAAAGTGACGTTCCTCCGCACTAAGAGGACACGCATCCAAACCTCAAAAGCGCATGACAACCTATGCTTCCCTCTGCGCAGGGCCTATCTTGTACCTTTACTTTTTGCCCTTGAAAGAGTCATGGTGATCTTCACCAATTCCTTATTCCGCCTTTATCTTGGCTAACGTCATATGCTTGGGAAAGATCTATATTCATATGTCAACTTGGAAGTAAGTATTCATGAATTACTATTGTTGAGATTACCCTTGAGGTAAGCAGCTGGTAGGCAAAACTATAAGCCCCTATCTTTTGTCTATGTCGAGCTGAAACTTTGATTTCATGAGTACCACGTGAGTTGTAGCAATTGTAGAGAACGAAAGAATGATTGAGTATGTGCATTTGCTTTACAAGCCCTTATTTGACTCTTTCTGATGTTGTGATAAATTGCAATTGCTTCAATGACTAAAGGCTATTGGTTGTTACTTCTCGGTAAGATTCTTGATCCATGCTTTACTCTATGAAGGAATTATTACTTTAGCATGAGAAATTATATGTTGGTATTGCTGTTCTGATCATGATCATGATGCATGCATGTTCGTATTTATTTTTGTCGACACCTCTCTCCCTAAACATGTGGAAATATTTATTGAGCTAGGCTTTTTCTTGAGGATAAGCGAGTTCTAAGCTTGGGGGAGTTGATACATCCATTTTGCATCATGTTTTCATGTTGATATTTATCGCTTCTTGGGCTATTATTTCACTTCACGGTACACTACTTATGCCTTTTCTCTCTTATTTTGCAAGGTTTACATGAAGAGGGAGAATGCCGGCAGCTGGAATTCTGGTCTGAAAAAGGAGCAAAGTTGAGATGCCTATTCTCCGCAACTCCAAACACTGTAAAAATCAATGAGGATTTTTTTCTGGATTTATAAATAATACTGGGCCGAAGAAGCGCCAGAGGGGCGCCAGCAGGTGGCCACAAGCCTGCTAGGCGTGGCCACCCCTGGCCGTGCCTAGGGGACTTGTGGGCAGCCTGTTGGCCCATTGGCCCCCCTCTTCTGCTATATGAAGGGTTTCGCCCATGAAAAAAATGAAGGAGGAGCTTTTTCATGGATTCGCCGCCGCCACGAGGCGGAACTTGAGCAGAACCAATCTAGAGCTGCGGCAGGACGATCCTGCTGGGGAAACTTCCCTCCCGGAGGCACTACTGGAATTCAGAAATTTGCCGTCTGCTTGGCCTTTGCCGTCAGCTGACACATGGCAAAGGTACTCTTTGCCGTCAGCAGTCACAGTGCTGACGACAAAGAGGTGGCTGATGGAAAAAGTTTATTTTGCCGTCGGCCACCTCTTTGTCGTCCGCTGGCGGACGGCAAAGAAGCCCTATGTGGACGGCAAAGGGAGGGCAGACGGCAAAGGCCCCCCCCCCCAAACGGCCGAACGCCACCCCACCCACCCCTCCCCTTTGCCGTCTGCTTGGGGGCCTTTGCCGTCCGCCTGGGAGCGCGGCGGACGGCAAAGGGGACGGCGGCCCACCAACCCAACCCCCACCCGGTGCCTCCCCCCCGGGACCTTTGCCGTCTGCCTTGGGGGCCTTTGCTGTCCGCCTAGGAGCGCGGCAGACGGCAAAGGCGCGGCAGCCTACCGAACACACTCACGCCCGCCCCCTCCAACCGAGCTTCCCACGTAGCCCACCCCGTTGCTCGAATCCCTAACCGCGCCCGCCGCCGCCTGCCGACGTCCCGCGCCGCCTGCCCTGCGCGGCTGCCCCGCGTCGCCCCTCCTCCCTGCCTCGTGCCGCCCCTCCTCCCTGCGCCGCCCCTCCTCCGTGCGCCGCCCACTCCCCTGGCGCCTGCCCCTCACGGCGCCTCCCCCACCCTGCACCGCCCCTCCTACACCGCCCATCCTACACCTCCCCTCCTGCGCCGCCCCTCCTCCCCGCGGCACCCCTCCTCCCTGCGTCGCCCCTCGTCCCTGCACCTCCTCCCTGCGCCGCCCCTCCTCCCTGCACCACCCTTCCTCCCTAGGTAAATTTATTTTTGTTTTTTTGTTTTTTTCTCTTTTGTCATTTTTAGGTTCATGGTAATTAGTTTGTGGTAATTAGTTTGTTAGGTTATACTATATATGCTAATTGTTTATGGTAAAATTAATGACACGAGGATGATAACATTAGTTGTCAAGCATGATGTGTTTTTTTGGTTTTGTTTCTATTTAATGGTATTTGTAGTTTGAAAATGCCGATGTGTTCTGTGTCACACATGTGACACTTATTATCTACAAAAAATATTTTTTTCTCATAGTACCTCTTCATCGGAATGGCTAAAAAACAATATATTTTTTTGACTCGGGAGTACTGATGATGTGTTTCAAGAAAAAAGTGGTGTCATTAGAAAAGAAAAAGGTTTAGGGTTGAGCACATTATTCTATCTTCGAAGATCGACCCGGTACCCTCCCAAAAAAAAGATCGACCCGGTCCAGCTGATTCATGAGCACATCGACGTGGGAAGCACTATGTTGTGGTGTGTGTGCTTCCACCGGACAAAACAATGAAATTTTGAAACATGGACGCGGCGCCGGACCAGGCGTTGACGGCGGAGGCGGCGGCCGTGCTCTCCCCGAGCGGGCCGGTCAGGTAGCTGATGAAGTTGGAGGAGATGCCGTAGTACGCGAACCCCCGACCCCCGACCCCCGACGCCACTGACCCCCGACCCCCGACACCACTCACCCTCGACCCCTGACCCCCTACCCCGACCGTGACGCCACTGACCCCCAACCCCCGAGCCCGGACACCTCTTTGGCCTCTTGTTGACCGAAAAGACCCCAACCCCCGACGCCAGTGACCCTCAACCCCCGACGACACTGAGCCACATAGTTATGAGTTAGGTCACATAGTTATGTTAATTATAAAAACATCAAATTTGTGTTGATCGTGTGAATTTCAATGTGCAGTTGTTCGACGACCTCCACGTGCGTTGGACGAGCTCCGCCCTTGCGTTTGTTGGTGAGCACAAATGACTTCTCCTCCTACCCCCTTAATTTGCTCTGTCCCGGTCTTCGTGCCGATGAAACTTGCTAGCTATAGGTTTCTTCAATCAAGAGTATGCGTCACCAGTATGCGTCTCCCATTCGAAAGGGCGACATCTATAAATATGCATTTCTTTGCATATTTATAACCGCCATCCTTTCGAGTTGTCCAACATTATCCATGGACAACCCGAGTATGTGTAGATTGGGTTTGTTTTCCCGTATGCTGTGCTCCAGATCCGATGCGGAATTTCGTCAGTGCCTCCCCTGTTGTTCTCCGGGTACACATCCTCTCTGCTCATTGCCGAGACGTGTAACAGGAGAACAGCGGGGAGGTGCTGTCGAAATTCTGCGTCGCATCTGGAGCAGAGCATGGGAAAACGAACCCAGTCTACACATACTCGGGTGGGATTAGGACCTATCTTTACCTATTAGCATGTAGGTTGCATGGACGTAATAAAACTGACAAACTTGATTAGCGTATGAATATAGATGATGAATTATATATTTATTTCTTGTGCCCCCATAGGTAGCTAGGCAACATGAGTGATCGTGCTTGGATGTACATTGGTCACCCTAGTCAGAAAGACATGACCCATGAATGGTTAACAAAAACCAGGGGGTTTGTGAGAGCCGCATTTGCAAATGGCCAGCATAAAACATGGTGCCCCTGTCCCAACTGCGACAACTGGAAAAAGCAGACAGAGTTTGAAATGGGTAAACACCTGCAGAAGTGGGGTTTTACGCCTAATTATACGGTGTGGACTTTTCATGGTGAGTCTGACCAACGTGCCAGAGCTGAGGTGATTGGTCGTCGCACCGACGAGCATGGTACCGGGATTGAAGACATGTTGCAAGACTTTGATGATGCTCGTGATTCGGACGATGAGATGGAGGAATCTGCAAAGGCCTTCTATGAAATGCTGGAGTCTTCAAAACGTCCTCTCCACGAGAAGACTGAGCTTTGTCAGCTGGATGCCATCGCGCAAGTAATGGCTCTGAAGGCTCAATTCAACCTAGGCAGAGAATGCTACGACACGATGATGACGATATTTGGACGCTTTCTACCCAAAGGCCATGTACTGCCTGCAAACCTGTACCAGTCAGAGAAAATCCTCCGTGTACTTAAGATGCCCTATGAGAAGATACATGCCTGTGAGAATGGATGTGCCTTATTTAGGCTTGAGTATGCGGCCTTGAACTATTGCCCATTTGCAATTCTTCCAGGTATATTGTGGTAGACAATGGCATGGGTGAGAAGAATCAGACCAAAATCCCCATTAGTGTTCTTCGATATCTGCCAATCATACCAAGACTTCAACGTCTTTTCATGGTCGAAGAGACGGCCAGACAGATGACATGGCACAAATTGGGCAAAAGAATCGAACTAGATGCGGATGGGAACAAGATGCTGGTACACACTTCAGATGGTTTTGCGTGGAGGCACTTCGATGCATTACATAAGGATAAATCGGAAGATCCAAGGCAACCTAGAGTTGCCATCAGCACGGATGGGTTCAATGTGTATGGTATGACGGCATCACAATACAGTTGTTGGCCTGTATTTGTCATTCCACTAAATTTGCCACCTGGAGAGATTATGAAAAGAAAGAACATTTTCCTGACGTTGATAATTCCAGGGCCCAACTATCCGGGGAAGAATATGAATGTGTACATGCAGCCGCTTAAGGATGAGTTGCAAGAAGCCTGGGTTAATGGGATCAAGACCTACGACGCGGCTACCAAAACAAATTTCAAAATGCATGTGTGGTACATGTACTCGACGCATGATTATCCGGCGTTTGCGCTATTCGCTGGTTGGTGTGTGCATGGAAGGTTCCTGTGCACCACATGCAAGGCAGCTCTTCAGTTCCGTTGGCTGCAGGCTGGTCGCAAGTATTCTTGCTTCGACATGCATAGACAATTCCTGGATCCTGACCATAAGTTCAGAAAAGACAAGAAGAATTTCATCAAAGGTAGAGTTGTCAAAAACACTGCACCAGCTGCGTTGACAAGCCAACAGACCCTTGATCAGTTAAACGCTCTCGAGCCTGATCCTTTGCGTCCAGGATACTTCAAAGGGTATAATACGGAACACGCCTGGACTCACAAGTCATGCTTATGGGATCTCCCTTACTTCAAAGAACTCCTTTGCCCACACAACATTGACGTGATGCACACTGAAAAGAATATTGCGGAGGCCATTTTTGGTACATTGTTCGGCATAGAGGGGAAGTCAAAAGATAATCCTAAGGCTAGAATTGACCTGGAGGCTCTATGTGATAGACCGTTGCAAAACTTGCGACAACAGAAAGGAAAGCAAAGCATAGCGAAGCCAAAGGCATGGTTCAATCTTGAAAGGCCAACTATGAGGGAAATGCTATTGTGGGTGAAAATGCGGTTGATGTTCCCCGATGGGTATGCTGCGAATCTAAAGAGGGGAGCGAGTCTTGAGAAATTGAAAATATTTGGGCTCAAGAGTCATGATTGGCACATATGGATTGAGCGGGTAATGCCGGTGATGTTGCGTGGCTTTATCCCTGAGGATGAATGGCTAGTAGTGGCAGAGCTGAGCTATTTCTTCCGTTCTCTTTGTGCGAAAGAACTATCGCCTGACGTGCTAGATGAAATGGAAGAGTTGGCGCCGGAGTTGGTCTGCAAATTAGAAAAGATCTTTCCACCGGGCTTCTTTAATCCAATGCAACATTTGATTTTGCATCTCCCGACCGAGGCAAGAATGGGGGGGCCCGTTCAAAATTGATGGTGCTACTCAACTGAGAGGATGCAGAAGACACTTCGAGCTAAGTGTAAAAATAAACATAGAATTGAAGCATCGATGGCCGAGGCATTCATTACTGAGGAGGCGGCAAACTTCGTGACAGCACACTACGAAGCCAAAAATCATCATTTGCATAACCCGAAGCCTCGGTACAATGATGGCGATCGAGAAAAAGTTCGATCCAACCTCAGCCTATTCAAAGGTAAGCTCGCACCATCCGGTGCTTCGAAAGGGAAATCGTTGGATGTCGAAGAATGGCGGACCATTTCATTGTATATCTTCACCAACCTAACAGAAGTGCGGCCGTACATCGAGTAAGTTCTCGGTAATTTATTTTTCCGCAACTTCTAATTGCTTTGAACTACTCTTAATCCCGGATATTTGATATAGTCGATACGTCGCTGAATTCTCGGATGGAGCGGTCATCGAAAAGGATTCCGTCAAAGAGTATGAGCTTCTCGCAAAGCATGGAGGCGACTATCCTGGTTTCATCTCTTGGTTCAAACAAAGGGTAATTAATTACCATTAAGGGCCCATTTGATTTATTGGTCTAATTTGCGGCTAATGCATCCATTCTTTCGTATTAAACTTGTAGGCTGATGCAGAGTCTATGGACGCCGAGTTGAGACAAGTCGCTAATGGTTTTGACTATAAGGTTCGTTCATTTGACAAATACAACATCAACGGGTATCACTTTCGTGCCTTTGGCAAAGAGCTATCTATGCCCGACCTAAAGACTACAAATTGTTCTGTCTCTGCTATCGGCGAAGGAAACACCGAGTATTATGGAAGAGTTGAAGCAATTTATGAACTTCTATTCTATGGTGAAAACCCACCGACCGTTGTAGTCTTCAAATGTTATTGGTTTGAGCCGAGGGAGACTAGAAGGACTCATGAACATATAGGACTAGTCGAAATCAACCAAAACACCCACTTAGATGTTCCCGATGTCTATATTACGGCTCAACAGGCGACACAAGTTTTCTATCTACCGTGGGCCTGCCAAACTGATCCAAATCTCAAAGGTTGGGATGTCGTTTATGAAGTGCCACCACATTTTAGACCACCTACCCTCAATGAAGAGGATTACGAACCTCACATTAACCCAGACACATATGAAGGAGAATTCTTCCAAGAAACACATATGTCCAAGAAACGTTTCAAGAACCGCTCTACTTCACCCCAGAACATTGAAGTAGACAGCGACAGTGAATCCGTCTTAACCCCTGAGCCCGAACAGGAAGAGCTGGAAGAAGAAGAGGTTACTGCTGCGGATGACCTGTCACTTCTTGACCGATTACATAACGGTGGGCTTCCACATGTTCTTCTAGATAGTGATGATGATGATGCATTTATTGATGATAGTGATGATCATGATGCATTTATTGACCCCGAAGCATATATAGACGAGGACGATTGTTATTAGTTCATGTCAGGTATTCAACTATTATACTATATATAAATTTTGAGTTCATGTTAGGTATTCAATTTTTATTAGTCATGTTGGTATTTATGTTGTACTAATTTCATTTACTCTTTGTCATGACAGGTGTTGAAAGATGGTGGGAAAGGGTCGAAAGCACGCCGCGGCTGCTTCTTCTTCGGCGGGTGATGGGATGGGTACTTCCATTCCTGCCTCGCCTCTTCGGAGAGTGTTGCTCTGTACTATGCAAGGAGCGCCCCCCGTGAGAGGAGGTCGACCACCCGCGAAGCCGAGAGGCACTAAAGGTACACGTTGTATTCATGTTGGTATTTATGTTGTACTCATGTTGTATGCATATTGGTATTTATATACATTTTATTACTCATGTTGGTATTTATGTTGTACTAAAGGTACACGTGGCCGCGGGAGAGGTAGGGCTACACGGTCTCCGCCACCACCCCAAGCTGATTCACCTGAGCACAGGAGGACTTCTAGGGTGGATTCGTCTGAGGTGGAGGCTACACGGTCTCCGGTTCACGAGCCTCGGGTCGACGAGCCTCAGGTCGACGAGCCTTCGACCCACGAGACTCGTGTCCCAGAGGCTTCCTTCCAGACGACTGCGGAGCACAGCAGGGATGAGGGTACGTCCCAAGAGAACCAGTGGGATACCTGGCCTGAGCCAACTGGCCATGCTGGTAGCGACGAGGAGCTGGGTGAGAGGGATACCGTTTACCAGCGTGGTAGTTCGAGGCTCCCGCTCGTGCCAGCGACCCCCGAGCAGAGGTGGTCGATTAGGCCAAATGGGGACAAGTAAGTTAATTTACTCTTATTTAACCTTTTGCCTTCGCGTTTTCTCAAATATCTAATGTTTTGGCTTTAATTTGTCATACTGTAGGGGTTGGATTGTTGCCAAGGGTGTCCGCAAGCCCAACAGCGTCCTTGGTGTTCTTTGCCGTCAAAACTTCCCAGGGTTTGTTACGTTGCCCGGTCGGGAGCGAGAGGTAGGGATGACGTGGGAGCACTACTTGGGTGCCCCGGCCCTGCCGGAGGTGGAGATCGACGGTGTTTTGTGTGACACGAGGGCGGACATGGTGATCCGAAAGTTCTGGGTAATTTCTCTTTCACACAATTATAAATTAACCATAGCTATTTATTGTATTAATCGGTGTTGTCTCGTTTGCAGACCTTCTACAGGTGTGAGGAGGGATACGAGGACGACGCGGCAAAGGTTATCGAAACCGAATGTCGCCGCCTACTTCAAAACATTCGGCACGAGGCTCGGGTGCAGGCTGTTCGAGACTACTATGCCACGCGACGTATTAGGATTGATAAGGCGAAGTGTCGTGATGCTAAGATGGAGAAGGAGCATTACATGAAGGTAATTACATATTATTAAGGCTTTGTAGTTAGTTTCCTTGATTTGGTTCTTACGCACTCAAATTTCTCTTTATTAACTTAGGTGCCCCCGAGATGGTGTGTGGATAAGATGGATTGTTGGGAGGCCTTGGTGGATCAGTGGTGCTCCGAAACGTGGGAGACCAGCCACAAAAACGCCCAGGAGAGGCGTGGCAAAATGGTTGGCGTGCCACACCATCAAGGGAGCGTCAACTTAATCCAATTTGGCGAGAACTGGGTATGTGGTTTTCTTCATGCCTCATGCAATTCATTCTTAATGCTATCTTGAGCCCTTTACCAATACAATTTTCTGCTCTCTCTCTTTTAGGCGCGTCACAATAAGACGGAGGCGCCACAGATGTACGACCTGTATGCGATGGCCCATACTGCCTCGTACAAGAAGGTCAAGGCATTCTCTGAGTCTGACCTCGAGCATCCAGAAAACTTCACCAACATCTCCTCCCACGACAAGCTCGTGAGGTACAGAGATCACTGGAAGGCGAGGAAAGGGGAGGACTTTAAGCCGAGCGAGGGGCCTATTGATCCAGAGCTGGTGATGATAGCTGGCAACGGGAGGCCCCATGGCTCGATCGCCATTGGAGACGGCCTTATACATTGTCCTAGCACTCTCCGGCAGATAAAGGCACGCCAAACGAGCTCTTGTCCGGAGATAACACGTCGTCCATGGCCAGTCGAGCTCGCCATCGAGGTTAGTTTAATGGACTCAACTATCTTTCCGCATTATGTTGTGCGTTGGAACCAATATGATTACATTGCTAACAATGAGTTGTGTTGCAGGCTGCTATTCAGAAAGAGAGAGCGGCAATGCAGGCGGCTATGGCGGAGAAGGATAAGGAAATTAGGGAGCTGGAGGAGAGGATGACTGCATTGGTGGAGGCGGAGACGGCACGGAATGAAGCGTCTACCAGGGCCATATACGAGCTCTTCGTGGTAAGTTTCTTCTTCATGTTATTTCAAATCTTTCATTTGAATGTCCATTTCATTAATAAATAAAAAGTTTGACTTGTCGAAACCAAATGTACAGTCTATGTGCGAGAAGAACGGCCAAGTCCCTCCGCCGATGCCAGTCATTAACGTGGCGGGGACGGTGGGTTTCATTTCAGTGGAGTGATCTTAAGAGTGTCCTCATGCTAACTACACATTGCAAACGATGTTTGGTGCAGAATATGTCCCGAAACGCATCGCACGACCCTTCTACAGTCGAGCCTTCTCTAGGGCAGCCAGAGCCACCGTGCTTCACCCTAACTTAGGTATGTTATTTCTAGTGTTTTAATAAAAAATAGCTAGACTTCCATCTAAGGACATAATTAGCTTAGTTAGCTCCAAAATAGCTAGACTTCCATCTAATGACATAATTAGCTTAGTTAGCTCAAAAATAGCTAGACTTCCATCTAATGACATAATTAGCTTAGTTAGCTCCAAAATAGCTAGACTTCCTTCTTCTTCCTCCTTCTTCCTCCTTCTCCTTCTCGTTCTTCTTTTCTTCTTCTTCTCCTCTTCCTTCTCCTTCTCCTCCTCCTCCTCCTCCTCCTTCTTTTACTTCTTCTTCTCTTTCTCTTCTTCTACGTAGTTTAGACTCATCCAAGAAAGGCTAAATTGGCTAATTATCCTACGAAATGACATAATTAGCTTAGTTAGCTCCAAAATGGCCTATTTAATAAAAAAATGACCTATACTTAGCTAATTATCCTCGAAATGACATAATTAGCTCCAAAAAGGCATTCTTAGCCAATTTAGCCCGAAGAAGGGGACAAAAAGAGAAAAAGAGGAAAAATGAAAGGAAGGAAGAGGAAAAATGAGGAGAATAAGAAGGAGGAGAGGGAGGAGGAGAACAAGAAGAAGAAGAAGGAGAAGAAGGAGGAGAAGGAGAAGGAGCTCCTCCTTCTCCTTCTTCTTCCTCTTTCTTCCTCCTTCTCCTTCTCCTTCTTCTTCTCCTTCTCATTCTTCTTTTCTTCTTCTTCTCCTCTTCCTTCTTCTCCTCCTCCTCCTCCTCCTCCTCCTCCTTATTTTACTTCTTCTTCTCTATCTCTTCTTCTACGTAGCTTAGACTCATCCAAGAAAGGCTAAATTGGCTAATTATCCTACGAAATGACATAATTAGCTTAGTTAGCTCCAAAATGGCCTATTTAATAAAAAATGACCTATACTTAGCTAATTATCCTCGAAATGACATAATTAGCTCCAAAAAGGCATTCTTAGCCAATTTAGCCCGAAGAAGGTGACAAGAAGAGAAAAAGAGGAAAAATGAAAGTAAGGAAGAGGAAGAAGAGGAGAAGAAGAAGGAGGAGAGGGAGGAGGAGAAGAAGAAGGAGAAGAAGGAGAAGAAGGAGGAGAAGGAGAAGGAGCTCCTTCTCCTTCTTCTTCCTCCTTCTTCCTCCTTCTCCTTCTCCTTCTTCTTCTCCTTCTCCTTCTTATTTTCTTCTTCTTCTCCTCTTCCTTCTTCTTCTCCTCCTCCTCGTCCTCCTCCTCCTTATTTTACTTCTTCTTCTCTATCTCTTCTTCTACGTAGCTTAGACTCATCCAAGAAAGGCTAAATTGGCTAATTATCCTACGAAATGACATAATTAGCTTAGTTAGCTCCAAAATTGCCTATTTAATAAAAAATGACCTATACTTAGCTAATTATCGTCGAAATGACATAATTAGCTCCAAAAAGGCATTCTTAGCCAATTTAGCCCGAAGAAGGGGACAAGAAGAGAAAAAGAGGAAAAATGAAAGGAAGGAAGAGGAATAAGAGGAGAAGAAGAAGGAGGAGAGGGAGGACGAGAAGAAGAAGGAGAAGAAGGAGAAGAAGGAGGAGAAGGAGAAGGAGCTCCTCCTTCTCCTTCTTCTTCCTCCTTCTTCCTCCTTCTTCCTCCTTCTCCTTCTTCTCCTTCTCCTTCTTCTTTTCTTCTTCTTCTCCTCTTCCTTCTTCTTCTCCTCCTCCTCCTCCTCCTTATTTTACTTCTTCTTCTCTATCTCTTCTTCTACGTAGCTTAGACTCATCCAAGAAAGGCTAAATTGGCTAATTATCCTACGAAATGACATAATTAGCTTAGTTAGCTCCAAAATGGCCTATTTAATAAAAAATGACCTATACTTAGCTAATTATCCTCAAAATGACATAATTAGCTCCAAAAAGGCATTCTTAGCCAATTTAGCCCGAAGAAGGGGACAAGAAGAGAAAAAGGGGAAAAATGAAAGGAAGGAAGAGGAAGAAGAGGAGAAGAAGAAGGAGGAGAGGGGGGAGGAGAAGAAGAAGGAGAAGACGGAGAAGAAGGAGGAGAAGGAGAAGGAGGTCCTCCTTCTCCTTCTTCTTCCTCCTGCTTCCTCCTTCTCCTTCTCCTTCTTCTTCTCCTTCTCCTTCTTCTTTTCTTCTTCTTCTCCTCTTCCTTCTTCTTCTTCTCCTCCTCCTCCTCCTCCACCTTATTTTACTTCTTCTTCTCTATCTCTTCTTCTACGTAGCTTAGACTCATCCAAGAAAGGCTAAATTGGCTAATTATCCTACGAAATGACATAATTAGCTTAGTTAGCTCCAAAATGGCCTATTTAATAAAAAATGACCTATATTTAGCTAATTATCCTCGAAATGACATAATTAGCTCCAAAAAGGCATTCGTAGCCAATTTAGCCTGAAGAAGGGGACAAGAAGAGAAAAAGAGGAAAAATGAAAGGAAGGAAGAGGAAGAAGAGGAGAAGAAGAAGGAGGAGAGGGAGGAGGAGAATAAGAAGGAGAAGAAGGAGAAGAAGGAGGAGAAGGAGAAGGAGCTCCTCCTTCTCCTTCTTCTTCCTGCTTCCTCCTCCTTCTCCTTCTCCTTCTTCTTCTCCTTCTCTTTCTTCTTTTCTTCTTCTTCTCCTCTTTCTTCTTCTTCTCCTCCTCCTCCTCCTCCTCCTTATTTTACTTCTTCTCTATCTCTTCTTCTACGTAGCTTAGACTTATCCAAGAAAGGCTAAATTGGCTAATTATCCTACGAAATGACATAATTAGCTTAGTTAGCTCCAAAATGGCCTATTTAATAAAAAATGACCTATACTTAGCTAATTATCCTCGAAATGACATAATTAGCTCCAAAAAGGCATTCTTAGCCAATTTAGCCCGAAGCAGGGGACAAGAAGAGAAAAAGAGGAAAAATGAAAGGAAGGAAGAGGAATAAGAGGAGAAGAAGAAGGAGGAGAGGGAGGAGGAGAAGAAGAAGGAGAAGAAGGAGAAGAAGGAGAAGGAGCTCCTGCTTCTCCTTCTTCTTCCTCCTTCTTCCTCCTTCTCCTTCTCCTTCTTATTCTCCTTCTCCTTCTTCTTTTCTTCTTCTTCTCCTCTTCCCTCTTCTCCTCCTCCTCCTCCTCCTCCTCCTCCTCCTTATTTTACTTCTTCTTCTCTATCTCTTCTTCTACGTAGCTTAGACTCATCCAAGAAAGGCTAACTTGGCTAATTATCCTACCAAATGACATAATTAGCTTAGTTAGCTCCAAAATGGCCTATTTAATAAAAAATGACCTATACTTAGATAATTATCCTCGAAATGACATAATTAGCTCCAAAAAGGCATTCTTAGCCAATTTAGCCCGAAGAAGGGGACAAGAAGAGAAAAAGAGGAAAAATGAAAGGAAGGAAGAGGAAGAAGAGGAGAAGAAGAAGGAGGAGAGGGAGGAGGAGAAGAAGAAGGAGAAGAAGGAGAAGAAGGAGGAGAAGGAGAAGGAGCTCCTCCTTCTCCTTCTTCTTCCTCCTGCTTCCTCCTTCTCCTTCTCCTTCTTCTTCTCCTTCCCCTTCTTCTTTTCTTCTTCTTCTCCTCTTCCTTCTTCTTCTCCTCCTCCTCCTCCTCCTCCTTATTTTACTTCGTCTTCTCTATCTCTTCTTCTACGTAGCTTAGACTCATCCAAGAAAGGCTAAATTGGCTAATTATCCTACGAAATGACATAATTAGCTTAGTTAGCTCCAAAATGGCCTATTTAATAAAAAATGACCTATACTTAGCTAATTATACTCGAAATGACATAATTAGCTCCAAGAAGGCATTCTTAGCCAATTTCGCCCGAAGAAGGGGACAAGAAGAGAAAAAGAGGAAAAATGAAAGGAAGGAAGAGGAAGAAGAGGAGAAGAAGAAGGAGGAGAGGGAGGAGGAGAAGAAGGAGAAGAAGGAGAAAAGGAGGAGAAGGAGAAGGAGCTCCTCCTTCTCCTTCTTCTTCCTCCTTCTTCCTCCATCTCCTTCTCCTTCTTCTTCTCCTTCTCTTTCTTCTCTTCTTCTTCTTCTCCTCTTCCTTCTGCTTCTCCTCCTCCTCCTTATTTTACTTCTTCTTCTCTATCTCTTCTTCTACGTAGCTTAGACTCATCCAAGAAAGGCTAAATTTGCTAATTATCCTACGAAATGACATAATTAGCTTAGTTAGCTCCAAAATGGCCTATTTAATAAAAAAATGACCTATACTTAGCTAATTATCCTCGAAATGACATAATTAGCTCCAAAAAGGCATTCTTAGCCAATTTAACCCGAAGAAGGGGACAAGAAGAGAAAAAGAGGAAAAATGAAAGGAAGGAAGAGGAAAAATGAGGAGAAGAAGAAGGAGGAGAGGGAGGAGGAGAAGAAGAAGGAGAAGAAGGAGAAGAAGGAGGAGAAGGAGAAGGAGCTCCTCCTTCTCCTTCTTCTTCCTCCTTCTTCCTCCTTCTCCTTCTCCTTCTTCTTCTCCTTCTCCTTCTTCTTTTTTTCTTCTTCTCCTCTTCCTTCTTATCCTCCTCCTCCTCCTCCTCCTTATTTTACTTCTTCTTCTCTATCTCTTCTTCTACGTAGCTTAGACTCATCCAAGAAAGGCTAAATTGGCTAATTATCCTACGAAATGACATAATTAGCTTAGTTAGCTCCAAAATGGCCTATTTAATAAAAAATGACCTATACTTAGCTAATTATCCTCGAAATGACATTATTAGCTCGAAGAAGGCATTCTTAGCCAATTTAGCCCGAAGAAGGGGACAAGAAGAGAAAAAGAGGAAAAATGAAAGGAAGGAAGAGGAAAAATGAGGAGAAGAAGAAGGAGGAGAGGGAGGAGGAGAAGAAGAAGGAGAAGAAGGAGGAGAAGGAGAAGGAGCTCCTCCTACTCCTTCTTCTTCCTCCTTCTTCCTCCTTCTCCTTCTCCTTCTTCTTCTCCTTCTCCTTCTTCTTTTCTTCTTCTTCTCCTCTTCCTTCTCCTCCTCCTCCTCCTCCTCCTCCTTATTTTACTTTTTCTTCTCTATCTCTTCTTCTACGTAGCTTAGACTCATCCAAGAAAGGCTAAATTGGCTAATTATCCTACGAAATGACATAATTAGCTTAGTTAGCTCCAAAATGGCCTATTTAATAAAAAATGACCTATACTTAGCTAATTATCCTCGAAATGACATAATTAGCTCCAAAAAGGCATTCTTAGCCAATTTAGCCCGAAGAAGGGGACAAGAAGAGAAAAAGAGGAAAATGAAAGGAAGGAAGAGGAAAAATGAGAAGAAGGAAGAGGAAAAAGGAGAAGAAAGAGGAAAAATGAGAAGAAGCGGACAAAAGGATAAGAAGAAGGAGAAGAAGGAGAAGAAGAAGGAGAAGGAGCGGGAGCTCCTTCTCCTTCTTCTTCTCCTTCTTGTCCTTCTTCTTGTCCTTCTTCTCCTTCTTCTTCTTCTCCTCTTCCTTCTCCTTCTCCTCCTCCTCCTCCTCCTCCTTTTTCTTCTTCTTCTCCTCTTCCTTCTCCTTCTCCTCCTCCTCCTCCTTCTTTTACTTCTTCTTCTCTTTCTCTTCTCCTCTAGTTAGCTAGGGTTCCACCTAAATGACAAAATTAGCTTAGTTAGCTCCTAAATGGTCTATACTTAGCTAATTTCTCTCCGAAATAACCTATATATACACTACTTCATCTAGTAATATTTTTCTAACTTTCTTATTTGTCATTTTGCAGATTACCTTCACTTCACGGGAAGCTTGGTTGATGGAATGCTTGAAGATGATTCCTTGTACCATGGGTTGTATTGAAACTATTGTAGTATATGAATATATGAAACTTTGTATGCACGTGGATGAAACTGGTGTAATATATGGTTTTGTACGGATGTAACTTCCATAATATGTATGCACTATGGATGAGAGTTATTTTAATATGGTTATGAGTACGGAAAGAAATTTATTTATGTCAAATATATATATATATCCTGATTATTGTTAAAAATGCTGGATATAACAAAAAATTAATAAAAAAGGGGCTGGTTCCCCTCTTTGCCGTCTGCCAACACATGGCAAAGGGGGGAGGCACATGGAAAAGGGGGAATCTGCCCCCTCTCTCTCCCCTCTTTGCCGTCTGCGAACACATGGCAAAGGGGGGGAGGCACATGGCAAAGGGGGAATCTGCCCCCTCTCTCTCCCCTCTTTGCCGTCTGCCAACACATGGCAAAGGGGGGAAGGCACATGGCAAAGGGGGAATCTTCCCCCTCTCTCTCCCCTCTTTGCCGTCTGCCCCCACATGGCAAGGGGGGGGAGGCACATGGCAAAGGGGGAATCTGCCCCCTCTGTCTCCCCTCTTTGCCGTCTGCCCCCACATGGCAAAGGGGGGAAGGCAGACGGCAAAGGGGGAATCTGCCCCCTCTCTCTCCCCTCTTTGCCGTCAGCCCCCACATGGCAAAGGGGGGAAGGCAGACGACAAAGAGAGGAGGCCTACCGTTAACACTTAAAGGGGACGTTGCAATATATGCCGTCCCATTTATTTTGCCGTCTGCCCCCTCATGGCAAAGATTCTTTGCCGTCCGCTTTGTGAAAGCAGATGACAAAGAGCCTCTTCACCGGATTTTTTTTTGCCGTCTACTTTGCCATGAGGGGGCAGACGGCAAAGCCTTTGCCGTCCGTGGTTGCCCCCTTTGCCGTCCGCCTTGGCAGACGGCAAATTTCTGAATTTCAGTAGTGAGGGGGAAATCGTCGCCATCGTCATCACCAACACTCCTCTCATCGGAGGGGACTCGTCACCATCAACACCTTCATCAACACCATCTCATCTCCAAACCCTAGTTCATCACTTGTAACCAATCTCCGTCTCGCGACACCGATTGGTACTTGTAAGGTTGCTAGTAGTGTTGATTACTCTTTGTAGTTGATGCTAGTTGGATTACTTGGTGGAAGAGTTTATGTTCAGATCCTTGATGATACTCATTACCTCTCTGGTCATGAATATGATTACGCATTGTGAGTAGTTACTTTGGTTCCTGAGGACATGGGATAAGTCATGCTAGTAGTAGTCATGGGAATTTGGTATTCGTTCGGTAATTTGATGTGTTGTATGTTGTTTTTCCTCTAGTGGCGTTATGTGAACGTCGTATACATAACACTTCACCATTATTTGGGCCTAGAGGAAGGCATTGGGAAGTAGTAAGTAGATGATGGGTTGCTAGAGTGACAGAAGCTTAAACCCTACTTTATGCGTTGCTTCGTAAGGGGCTGATTTGGATCCACTAGTTTAATGCTATGGTTAGACTTTGTCTTAATTCTTCTTTCGTAGTTGCGGATGCTTGCGAGAGGGGTTAATCATAAGTGGGATGATTGTCCAAGTAAGGGCAGTACCCAAGCGCCGGTCCACCCACATATCAAACTATCAAAGTAAGGAACGCGAATCATATGAACATGATGAAAACTAGCATGACAGAAATTCCCGTGTGTCCTCGGGAGCGTTTTTCCTCCTATAAGACTTTGTCCAGGCTTGCCCCTTGCTACAAAAGGGATCGGGCCACTTTGCTGCACCATTGCTACTTTTGTTACTTGTTGCTTGCTACGAATCATCTCACCACACAACTACTTGTTACCTATAATTTCAGTGCTTGCAGATATTACCTTACCAAAAACCACTTGTCAGATCCTTCTGCTCCTCGTTGGGTTCGACACTCTTACTTATCGAAAGGACTATGATTGATGCCCTATACTTGTGGTTCATCAAACTACTCGTCTCTTTGGGCAGCTGATGATTTGATTGACAGAAGAGCGTTTGCGAAGTCTTCTGCAGATTGTCCTGGAGCTGCAGGATTTGATAATGGAGGTGCGTGAGTTGATGCTCGAGGTGGAGCTGAAGTTGCAGATGCTTGAGCTGATGAAGTATGTCGTGTCTCCGGAGCAGGTATAGTAGAAAATCTGGGCTTTGTGCTGAACTGAGTGGTAGTGCGAGGAGGTGACTCTTCATCATCATCATCATTGTGATCATCATTGACATCATCATCTGAGCAAGGAATCTTCACAGAGTCAACTTCGTGACCTTCACATCCATGTCATGAAATTTTGTCTCCACAACTCTCTCAAGTCTCTTCTGGTTTTGCAGAATCTCCTGAATGTTCTTCTCCATGCCTTGGACAGAGCTAACTACAAATGCCAGTTGCTCAGCTTGAGTCCTGAGTTGTGGAACTGGTGGCGGCCTGTTTCTAGCAGCCTCAGCTTCTGCTACCTCTGCTGCCATCCTGCTGTAGCAGAACTGGGATTATTGTCATCCATCACCACTTCATTATCTTTAAACTCTGGTTGAAGAGGTAGACGGGGACGATCAAGTAGATATACATGCTTGCCTAGCTTGGCATTGATAGGAATCTGAATGTATGGGGCATATCCACATGATCTCTTTTGATTAGCAGCAGTCCTTCGGATAGTCTCTACTATCAAATCCATCACTTTGAATCTGGTGTGAGTGTTGAAGTGGCGCAGCAAGTTGATGGAGTGTCCTCCGATCATCTTGTAATCACCTGATTTAGGCATCAAGGTGTATCTCAGAATAGTGTTAGTTGTGGGTATTCCTGCTTGCAAGAAATGAAGTGAGCCCATCTTGTGACTAGCCAAATAATCATGAGGAATTGGCTTGTACATATTGGCCATGGAGTTGTGACTCTTCTTTGCTTCAGAATACACATCAACATCACTCTCTTTTTTCTTAGGGGCACCAATGATAGTGGCCCACTCATCAATTGTAGCTTCGTACTTGTGACCACCAGTCATCCAGACCAATGAACCATCTCCATAGAAACGAACAGTTGCATAAAATTGCATGATCAATTCATCATTCCACGGGGTCATCGCTTTTCCAACAAACATCTAAATGTCCACTAGCCTAAAATTTTCTTGGACATGGGGAAATAATTTCTCATTCTCCTTGATATATGCCCAGTCAACATACCTCATATCACTGACGGCTAGACTCTTGTCATACAAGACAGTCTCATAGAAATCTTGCAGTTCATTGGTGTGAAACCTTGGATCAATAGCAGTTCTTCTTCTGACAACATATGGGTCAACAACTCTCCACTTCCTTGGACCTGCATCCTTTCTCTTCTTCATGTATTCAACTATAGGATGAGCATCATTATGAAATGGCAGATGTGGCCTGAGCTTTCTGAGAATGGTTACATCCTCATCATCCTCTTCCCGTGCAACAGGGGCACTGGAAGCAGGGCCTTTCTTCTTAGCAGCAGCAGGAATGTCCTTTGTAGTCTTCCAGTGAGCTACATACTTCTTGTCCTTAGGAGGCTTTGGAGCAGACATCATAGCATCAACCATGAGTTTCTTCTTGGGAGGAACTGGAATCGCATCTTATTCAGTAGCAGCTTCTTGAGGGTCATCAAACATGGAGGTTTGTCTGCCAACAACACGAACTACCCTCTTCCTTGCTCTCTTAGTACCAACCTTCTTAGGGGCATCATCAGTGGAAGGTGATGTGTTTTTCCTCACATAGTCAGGTGCTCTCAGATTAGCAGCACTAGCAGATATCTTCCTGACAACTTTCCTTGGAGGAGCCCTACGAGGATCTGAAGATTCTTCTCGCACAAAGTCTGAGTCCTCTTCATCAGAATTTTGTTTCTTCCCCTGTCCGGTGGCTGCCTTGGGCAAGCCATGGGAGTTGTGGGATCGAGGGTCAGAGTTAGACTTCTCTAGACTAGTGCCTGAATTCAATTCAACACTGGGTTCCCTGAAATCATTCTGACTGTCATCTGAACCAGACATCTCCGACAAGCAATCAAAACCTTAGCAGCAAGCAGCAAAACCTGTGAAGAAGATATAGGAAAGACAGAAGGATTGAGCATCACAAAATTCAGATGTTTTCGAAAATTTGAACAAGGAAATCCTTAGTTTTAACTTTTTGCAGAACATATTTCGGTGGCACGGAGTTTGAACTTTTGGAGTCTCCGAGACACATGATCTCCTTAACAGAAACTTGGTCATCATTTTTGGTGGCACCGAAAATGACAACTCGGTTTCACCGAGATCATTCTCAGGAGCCCTAGGCCCAAAATCGGTAGCATTGAGTTTTGCAACTCGGAGGCACCGAGATGGGGTCTGCAGATAGCTAACCCTAAAAACTTCCTCGTCCACTAATCTACGGCATTTTCTGGTGGATGGGGAGGATTGCACATGGTGGAACACAGATAATTCTCTTCAATGTGTGGGAATTAGATGGAGGAACAGAGAGGAGGATCCAAACCATACCCTAAGTCGGTGGTGGTCTGGCTATGGCAGCGACGATGGTGACGAATCCATCGACGGCGGTGAATCCCACTGGCGGAGGTGCACGGGAAGTCAAGGGCGATGACCAGGGGTCCATACGTAGCGTATGGTTTTGGGAAAGAACGACTTTGACGATTGGAAATCAAAGATTTGGTCCGCTGGAATTTATACCCTTCTGCTGTCGGTGTCACCGAGATTACAAAATCGGTCTCACCGAGTTCCTCTACTATTATTTGACAGGGAAAGTTGGTGTAACCGAGTTTGTGATTTCGGTGGTACCGAGATGAAATCCTAGATCAACTCTAGAAATCGGTGGAACCGAGTTTGTGAAGTTGGCCCACTCTCTTCAAGGATGCCCGTAAGTTTGTCTTGTCTTCTGATGAATGTCAAAGAATAGGTAATCTCATTAAACGTCAGGAAATGCCTATGAATTATTCACTTGTCATTGAACCATTTGATGTTTGGGGTTTTGATTATATGGGACATTTTCCAAAATCCAACGGGTATACTCATATCCTCGTTGCTTTTGATTATGTTACTAAGTGGGTAGAAGCTATCCCAACTAGTAGTGCTGATCACAACACCTGTATCAGGATGCTTAAAGAAGTTATTTTCCCAAGATTTGGAGTCCCTGGATATCTAATGACCGATGGTGGTTCACATTTCATTCATGGTGCTTTCCGTAAAACGCTTGCTAAGTATGATGTCAACCATAGAGTTGCATCTCCCTATCACCCTCAGTCCAGTGGTCAAGTAGAGCTAAGTAATAGAGAGATTAAACTAATTCTGCAAAGGATTGTCAATATGTCTAGAAATAATTGGTCTAAGAAGCTTGATGATGCACTGTGGGCTTATAGAACTACTTATAAGAATCCCATGGGCATGTCTCCGTACAAAATGGTTTACGGTAAAGCATGTCATTTACCTCTTGAGCTAGAGCATAAGGCTTATTGGGCAATCAAAGAGCTCAACTTTGATTTCAAACTTGCTGGTGAGAAGAGGTTATTTTATATTAGCTCACTTGATGACTGGAGAACTTAGGCATATGAAAATGCCAAGTTGTTCAAAGAAAAGGTTAGGAGGTGGCATGATAAAAGGATACAAAAACGTGAGTTCAATGTAGGTGATTATGTCTTGCTATATAATTCTCATTTAAGATTTTTTGCAGGCAAGCTTCTCTCTAAATGGGAAGGTCCTTACATTGTTGAGGAAGTATATCGTTCTGGTGCCATCAAGATCAACAACACAGAAAATAATTTTCCGAGAGTGGTAAATGGGCAAAGAATTAAGCATTATATCTCAGGTACTCCCATAAATGTTGAAAGCAATATTATCAATACCATAACCCCGGAGGAGTACATAAGGGATATTTATCAGCCTTTTTCACACTCCAAAAACGAAGAGGTATGTGATTCGGTAAGTAAACCGACTCCAAAACTTTTCCAGTAGGATTTTTCCTCCGTTTTGGAATTTTTAGAAAAATAGAAAAATTTAAAGTAGTCCGGAAAGCGCACGAGGAGGCGACAAGCCTGCCAGGCGCGGGCCACCCCCTGGCTGCCCCTGGGGGCTTGTGACCACCTCGTGTGCCTCCCGGACTCCGTTTTCTTGAGGAGTACTCCTTTTGGTCGGGAAAAATTCATTATATATTCGCCCGAAAGGTCTGACCCTCGTATCACTCAATTATCCTCTGTTTTAATTTCGAGCCTGTTTCTGCCGCAGATTTAGGGCAAGATGTCTTCTCAAGATCCAGAGGGGGAATGCTATGTGGCCACTACCTTGCTAACCCCAAGGTCTATGGGGACTTGGATCATTATGGTTGGACCACTGATGAGGAAGAAGATTATGATCCCAACGGGAAGGAAGGAACAAGCTCCGATGAAGAGGAAGTTCCTCTACCCAAATCTGGAAACACACATGTGGAGTTTAAGAAGTTGATCCTCCCCAACTCAAGGAAGAATCCTAAGATTTTGTTTATCCCTTCTCGTCTTTTGGAGGAAAGTAAGAAAGAATTATGCCAAAGGGTGTTGAGGCTTGAAAAGGAAATTAACGATCTCAAGGAGCAGAATTTTGTGCTCAAGAGGAAATTAAACAAGTTCAAGAACTCTGCAAAAACTCCACCACCATCACCTCCGAAGGAAGACAACTAAGCATGGGTATGGGCAATCCCCTTGGCTTGTGCCAAGCTTGGGGGAGTTGCCCCAGTATCGTATCACCATCACATCTTTTGCATTTACCTTTTCTTAGTTCGTCCCTTTTTAGTTTTATCTTTCTCTAGTAGAATAAAGTTCTTAGTGTTTTAGGCTTGAGTTTTGCTTTGTGTCACCCCCGATGTATTCGAGTTCGCGAGTCATATAATAAAGAGTGTTTTAGTTAAGGGCCTTGCCTCATGCCATGATCTAAAGAAAAGAATGATCTTGCCGGGGAAACTTCCCTCCCAGAGGGGGAAATCGTCGCCATCGTCATCACCAATACTACTTTCATCGGAGGGGACTCATCACCATCAACATCTTCATCAGAACCATCTCATCTCCAAACCCTAGTTCATCTCTTGTAACTAATCTCCGTCTTGCGACTCCGATTGGTACTTCTAAGGTTGCTAGTAGTGTTGATTACTCTTTGTAGTTGATGCTAGTTAGGTTACTCGGTGGAAGATTATATGTTCAGATCCTTGATGCTATTCAATACCCTCTGGTCATGAACATAATTATGCTTTGTGAGTAGTTACTTTTGTTCCTGAGGACATGGGATAAGTCTTGCTATAAGTAGTCATGTGAATTTGGTATTCGTTCGATATTTCGATGCGTTATATGTTGTTTTTCCTCTAGTGGTGTTATGTGAACATCGACTACATAACACTTCACCATTATTTGGGCCTAGAGGAAGGCATTGGGAAGTAGTAAGTAGATGATGGGTTGCTAGAGTGACAGAAGCTTAAACCCTAGTTTATGCGTTGCTTCGTAAGGGGCTGATTTGGATCCACTGGTTTAATGGTATGGTTAGACTTTGTCTTAATTCTTCTTTCGAAGTTGCGGATGTTTGCGAGAGGGGTTAATCATAAGTTGGATGTTTGTCCAAGTAAGGGCAGCACCCAAGCACCGGTCCACCCACATATCAAACTATCAAAGTAGCGAACGCGAATCATATGAACATGATGAAAACTAGCTTGATAGAAATTCCCGTGTGTCCTCGGGAGCGCTTTACCTCCTATAAGAGTTTGTCCAGGCTTGTCCCTTGCTACAAAAGGGATTGGGCCACTTTGCTGCACCTTTGTTACTATTGTTACTTGCTACTTGCTACGAATCATCTTGTCACACAACTATCTGTTACCGATAATTTCAGTGCTTGCAGAGAATACCTTGCTGAAAACCACTTGTCAGATTCTTCTGCTCCTCGTTGGGTTCGACACTCTTACTTAACAAAAGGACTACGATAGATCCCCTACACTTGTGGGTCATCAGACACCTTGGTGCTTAACATTTGTATTAATGTGGTGAAAATAGAGCCATGCTTTGCTAATATAAAAGATTAATCGGGGTAAACATTCTTTTGGGATCGCATACTTTGAAAGATTGATTATTTTGTTGCTTGTGCTTATAAGGATTACTATGTTGATGTTTGTTAATTCATTGTTTCTTAATGATAATACATGCAAAATATTACATATTGGGTAGCATGTCACAAAATGAAAATCTCTTTTTATCATTTAAGTACTCGAGGACGAGTAGGAATTAAGCTTGGGGATGCTTGATACGTCTCCAACGTATCTATAATTTTTAATTGTTCCATGTTGTTATATTGTCATCCTAGGATACTTCTTGGGTCATAATTCACCTATTCATATTATTTCTGAGCACTAACCTATTAACCCAGTGCCCATGGACAGTTGTTGTTTTTTGCATGTTTTTGTTTTTCCAGTTTTCAGTACAAAATACAACCCAATTTCTACAAAACTTTGTTATGATTTTTGCTGGACCAAAAGAAGACCTGGAAGCTTTGGGAGTGGACGTGATGCCACACATGGGTCCCACAAGGCAACAAGGCATGGCCAGGGGGTGGTCACGCCCTCATGGCTTATGACACCCCAGTGGTCCCTCTTGCTTTGTTCTCTTGCCTATGTAAACCCAAAAGATAATTGCCAAACACTTTTTACGCCGCTTTAAGTCTGTGTTCCACGCCAACCCCCATCTGGAGCTCTGTTCTGGCACTCTGTCGTAGTCGGGATCAATCATGGAGGGCCTCTTCATCAACCTTGCTGCCCTCATGATGATGTGTGAGTACTTCACCACAGACCTACGGGTCCGTTGTTAGTATCTAGATGGTCTCTCTCTCTCTCTCTCTTGATCTTCTATACAATGATCATCACATCTTTGCATTGATCTATCCGATGTAATTCTTTTGTACGGTGTGTTTGTTGGGATACGATGAACTGTGGGTTTACATTCAGATCATTCATGAAAATATTTGAGTCTTCGCTGAGTTTTATCATTCTTATTTTCATGATCATCATAACTTTGTAATTATCTCCAATCTATTGAATTGCTTTGGCCAAGTAGTTTGGTATTTCTTCAGTTAGAGGGGTGCGTTGTAGTGGGTTTAACGTGGAGAGTTTCTATATCCCATTGACAGAAGGGGACAAGTTGCATCTTTGTGTTGCTTCCAATAATGATAAAACGATGGGGTTTATTCATATTGGTTTAGTTTACTTTGTCTAGATCATGTCATCGTTCTCCAAGCATTACTCTGTTTTGCTTAATACTCTAGATGCATGCTGGATAGCGTTCGATGTGTGTAGTAATAGTAGTAGGTGCATGCAAGAGTTGACCTATTTGCTTATGAGAGTGATGCCTATATACACATGATCATTGCCATGAAAATTGCATAACTATCTGATGTTCTATCAATTGCCCAACGATAATTTGTTTACCCACCATATGTTGCTTTCATGAGAGATGCCACTAGAGAACACTATGCCCCCCGGGTCTGTTCACTTATATATTCCAAAAACTTATAATTTCCACACTGTTATTATTTATCTTTTATTTGATTTTGCAAGTTATAATTATCTACAATTATCTACACACCTCATTTGTTTGCAAATAACGAGATTAAGGGGATTGACAACACTCTTTCCCGCATTAGGTGCAAGTTGTTTGCTCTTTTGTGTGCAGACGCTGAAGACGGTTGATGATTGATATTCTTATTGGCTTTATAAACCTTGATTTTTTAATCGAGAGAAATACTTACACGCATTGTGTTGTGATTACCTCTTCCTCTTCACGAAAAACCTAGCGCAGATCACAAGTATTAGAGAGGGAGAGAAGCGCAGGGCTGTCGGGGCCACCGGAGGCAAGAGATCCGCATCACATAAGAATCCTCCACATGGCCGTGCCGTGGCGCCTCCTAATGTTGTGATGCAAGGCTCATCTTTTGTTGAGGAGAGCTTCTAGCAACGGCTATGCATGCTCGCCTACAATATGTATAAATCAGGTCCTTGTCCCCATTCCCACGTCATGTTTCATGGAGGAAAGAGATGTTTCTTGCCTCTATTTTTTGTATAAAGAAAATGCCTATTTTTATGTTGCTTGCCTTTTTTAATATTTGCTTCCTTTTGAATCCAACTATCTGAATTTGAGGTGATCGTTTTCTTGCTTACTTCTTTTTTTTTGATGATGCTACGGCGGTCTTACGCCGTCCTGAACCTTTTCAATAAAGAACCGTAGTATGTTTACAACAGAAGTAGTCTGAGAGGGAGAGGTAGGGGGAAAGGAGAAGGAAAAAAGAGATAAAATTACAATCGCTGAGATAAATGAAACAACATGGTGCCCAGTCTCGCAGAGTACTGTATGCGGGCTCTGAGGCACATCTGCTCGACCAAAGGGTGACGTCGTCAGCTGCCGAGCGAGGGATCAGATGAACTAGCTGAGATTCTTTACGAAACACTTTAGTATTCCGACGTTTCCAAACATTCCAAAGGATGGTGATAATGACTGTAGATCTCACTTTGTTGTTAGTGTAAGCGCCCCAGAGTTCCGGCAGATCCGCAGGAAGCCTTGAGGTTAGAGAGATCAACTCAGGCCACAGAGATGAGAGTTCTTGATAGTGTAGCAGCAGGTGATTTATAGACTCCGTCGATAGGCATAGTGGGCATGCCGGGGAGGTTGCGATGCCTCTGTTGAAACGTTGCTCATTTGTGAAAACCCTTTTCTTGTGGGCTAGCCAAAGGAAGATCCTGTACTTGTTCGGGGCGTAGTTGTTCCATACTGCCGTTGCTAATGGGTCTACAGGATAACCAGACCACATCGCCTTGTATACCGACTTGCAGTTGAGCGACTTGTTGTTGAGTCATCCCGTTCGCTTGCTAGGTACCTGCAGATCCAAGGAAACAATTGCCCGTAACGCGCGCATTGATCCCAATTCAAGATTGGCTGCATGGGTCAGCCGAGGAGCAAGGTCAAGGCGCAAGGTGGGAGAGGTAAAAACCCTGGCAACAGATGTCGCGTGTCCAAGAGCATGAGAGAACAGAGCAAGGAAGCGAGCAGCAATCGTATTAGAAATATTTGGCACCCAAAGGTCAAGCCAGAAGGAAGTTGAAGTGCCATTGCCGACCTTCACCTAAGTGATGCTGCGGAAAAAAGGAATCCCTTTGGCGATATCATGCCAAACATGTGATTTGAAATGGTGGGAGTTGTCCAAGTCGCGATCAGCGGACCAAGCATATTTAGCAGCCAGCGGGGAACTTGCAGAAGTCAAGAAGCTGGAGTGGAGCTTTGTCAAGTGAGTGAGCAGTAAGCAAGTGTTCAACTTAGGGAGTGAAGAGAAACCAAGACCCCCACGTGAAAACGGAGCACAAACCAAGTCCCAAGCCACTTTACAGTGACCACTTACTTGTGAATCATGTTATGTGAGTTTGAGGTAATGGTTCTCCATATTACATTTCTTCCAAAACAATGTTAAGTCACTACCTTAGTTGTTAATCTTCCCTTTGTCATGTTCTCTTTTAACATTCATTATGGGTTTGGGGAATTTTTTGGATTAATCCAGTTCCAACTATTAATCTACTCCCTCAGGATCACAACAACACAATGGGTAGGTGATCATCAAAACCTCAAATGGAGTTTCTTGGACTAAAGTACAGGAAGTACCAAAGAATACCTACAATTGTAGTGATGAATACTTACATTCAAGATTCAGTGTCCAAAAGTTGGTTTCGAAACTTGAGATCTACAAGATTGATAAGAAGTGCAATATTATTTCTGCACACCTGCCTCGAAGTAGTAACAAAATCATCTGTGGAATGGTTAACTTAGTTGTTTGTGTTTCCTTAGGAGTGCAGTTCTGACTCTGCTAGTAAAACAAGATTAAGTGGAAGGGTTCAAACTCTTTTGCATGTAAATGTTTAACTGAATTATTTTAAGTGAGCTATCACAGTAACACCATACCTTGAGTACCACTGAGTACATGCGATAACTACATTATGATAATTGACCTTTCATGATCGGATCTCATGGCAATCATGATATTATAGTTTGCAGCTTCACATTTATTATTTATTTATTTTTTTCATCTTCCAATTTATGATATTTTCTTGTGCTTCGCCACCTATATAATTGTACTGACACAACTAGAACACCATAGTTCGATTTACCATAAAAATATATTGTCAGCACAGTTTTATTACATTTGAGAATTCTGACTGTAGCGGTGGGCTTGTGACTGTGAGATTTGATGCATAAAAAAGCATGGTGTATTTTGTTATGTATCATTATGCTCAAGAACTTCATCCGCGTCATGCATTTTTGCTCTTTCATTTGAGTTAGTAAAGTGGTTTCTGAATTTGTTCGAAGTCTGCAAGACCAATATAATCAGGTTATATTATTGCAATGCCATTGAATTTTTCATGGTGCTCATCAAACTCTTTGACCTTATAGACTAAATATAAAGTTCATTACTGGATTACTATGTGGTTTGAAAGATTGGTTTCTCTAGGAAGAAGAGAGTTTCCCGCACTGTATGCGTTTGAAGTTGAACATATTATTATTGATGTCTTTGTTACACCATTTGTATCCATTCCAAGTATGTACCCTTATTTCCTTTTTATTTGAGTTGTACTTTTCAAAACCACTCCTCCAATCGCTCATAGGGTAGTTCTTGTACACTATTAAGTTCTTTGCATTTTTTCAGGCAGTTGATTTATTAGGTTCATGCACTGCCATGCTACACTGTCTTGATTTTTTATGCATCTCGCAAGTGGTCGAATCCATGACATTGGATATTAGTAAATGCGAGGACCATTTTTGGGTGACCAAAGATGAGTTGTTGGAACATTTTTGGACCATAAGGCTCTTTTAGACGAAATGATCATTGACATAAGATAGTTGTAATATGTATGGGACAACAACAAAGCTGATGCTATATAAATAGTGAATATCAAGCCTTGCATCAGGCACCATGCTGCTTGACTTGTGTCCTAATATGTAGTCATAGTTTTAAATGATCTTAGTGAAGATGGCTGTCCGCAAGCCTATCTGCGAATTACTCCAGAACCTGCTATGTTTCTTCTCATTGCCATTAGCAGGGTTTCTTCGCGAGGAAAACTTACAATCTATTCATCAACTATCAAGATAGTGAATCCCGGCCACACGTACGTACCCGCTAATTAGCAACGCCCGTGCAGACTAATACCCGTAACCCTAGCCGCCGCCTCCCGTCGCCCCCTATAACCCCCTCCTGTCACCCCCGTGGGCGACCAGGGGGTAACCCTAGCCGCCACCGCCGGTCCTCCCTCGCTCCTCCTTCATACTCTCCGCCGCCAGCAGCACTGCTGGGCGCAGCCTGGCCGGCATGGGCGGCGGCGAGGATCCTCTCCCCTTCACGCGACATGGCTAGCGCGGGACGACCGTTCGTGAGGAGGCTCCTGACTAGCGCGCGGTGCGGCGGCGTGGCATGTGGATCCTAGCGGCTGCGTGCGGGCCGCGTCGATCGCTGGGATTCATTCTTGCGGCATGGTGTGGCGGCTGCGGGAGGGGCAAGACATGGTGGTCGCTGATACGTCTCCATCGTATCTACTTTTCCAAACTCTTTTTCCCTTGTTTTGGACTCTAATTTGCATGCTTTGAATGGAACTAACCCGGACTAACGCCGTTTTCAGCAGAATTGCCATGGTGTTGTTTTTGCACAGAAATAAAAGTTCTCGGAATGACCTGGAAATTTACATGGATTTTTTGTGGAATATATAAAACATACTCATGCAAAAATCAACCGGAGGGGTGGAGCTGAGAGCCCACAAGCCCACCAGGCGCCCCCCCCCCTAGCCGCGCCTAGTAGGCTTGTGGGGCCCACGTTGCTCCACCGCCTTCAAATCCAGCTCTATTTAGTCCCTTTTGTCCGGAAAAAAAATCAAGGAGAAGAGTTCATCGCCTTTTACGATACGGAGGCGCCGCCACCTCCTGTTCTTCCTCTGGAGGGCAGATGTGGAGTCCGTTCTGTGCTCCGGAGAGGGGAGATCGTCGCCATCGTCATCACCAACCTTCCTTCATCGCCAATTCCATGATGCTCTTCACCGTTCCTGAGTAATCTCATCATAGGCTTGCTGGACGGTGATGGGTTGGATGCGATCTATCATCTAATCGAGTTAGTTTTGATGGGGATTGATCCCTAGTATCCCCTATGTTCTGAGATTGATGTTGCTACTACTTTGCCATGTTGAATGCTTGTCACTAGGGCCCGAGTGCCATGATTTCAGATCTGAACCTATTATGTTGTCGCCAATATATGTGTGTTCTTGATCCTATCTTGCAAGTTGTAGTCACCTACTATTTGTTATGACCCGACAACCCCGGAGTGACAATAGCGGGAACCACTTCCGGAGATGACCATAGTATGAGGAGTTCATGTATTCACTAACTGTTAATGCGTTGGATCGGTTCATTATTAAAAGGAGAACCTTAATATCCCGCAGTTTCCATTAGGACCCCGCTGCCACGGGAGGGATGGACAATAGATGTCACGCAAGTTATTTTCCCTACGCACGTATTACTACATACAGAATACATGCCTACATTACATTGACGAATTGGAGCTAGTTACATATCTCTCCGTGTTATAACTGTTGCATGATGAATACCATCCGGCATAATCATCCATCACCGATCCAATGCCTACAAGTTTTTCCTACTGGTCCTTGCTATGTTACCTTGCCGCTACTGCTATCACTGCTGCTACTGTTACTTTGTCTCTACTGCTGTCGCGCTGCTGCTACTGTTACTCTGCTGCTACTGCTGTCACTATTGCTACTGGTTACCGTTGCTATTATTGCTATCACACGACTTTGCTACTGATACTTTGCGGCAGATACTAAATATTTCAGGTGTGGTTGAATTGACAACTCAACTGCTAATACTTGAGAATATTCTTTGGCTTCCCCTTGTGTCGAATCAATAAACTTGGGTTTAATACTCTACCCTCGAAAACTGTTGTGATCCCCTATACTTGTGGGTTATCAAGACCTTTTTCTAGCGCCGTTGCCGGGGAAGCATAGCTATATTCTCTGAGTCACTTGGGATTTATGTCTACTGATCACTATGAGGAATCCGATAGATCCAAGAACTAAAGTCTTGCCCTCAACTACGAGGACGGGTAAGGAACTGCCATCCTTGATTCACCTTCAGTTATGAGTAAGTTTGCGACACCACCTCGTGCTAGAAATTTTGATTTGTCGCCTGTGCTTGATGATGCTACTTCTGCTATCCATGATGCTTGTGATGATGCTATGCTTGATACTGCTTTTCCACTAGGTGCATTCCTTGATGCACAAATTGCTAGAGTTCCTGCTAGATGTGATGATACTTCTGAAGCTGCTGAGATTATTGAAGTAGAACCTGCTATTTCGCCTGTTAGAACTAGTTCTCCTAGATATGAATTGCCTGATATGCCTGAGGGTTATGTTATGGAGGGAGAGATAGCTGAGGACTTTCTTGCTTGTAAGGATAACTATGATGTTGAGAAATTACTGCGCAAGTGGAAAGAAAAATCTTTGAACGCTAGGATGAAATACGACCCGAAGTTTGCTACTCCGCCTATCTTTGTGACAAATAAGGATTATGAATTCTCTGTCGACCCCGAGTTAATCACTCTAGTCGAATCTGATCCTTTTCACAGTTATGAGTCTGAAACGGTTGTAGCACATCTTACCAAACTGCACGATATAGCCACCCTATTCACGAGTGAGGAAAAGATCCGCCACTACTATATCCTTAAGTTGTTTCCTTTCTCGCTAAAGGATGATGCTAAGACCTGGTTCACTTCTCTTGCTCCTGGTTGTGTGCGTGGTCCCCAGGATATGATCTACTACTTCTCTCAGAAATATTTCCCTGCCCATAAGAAGCAAGCTGCCTTGCAGGAAATATACAACTTTGCGCAAGTGGAAGAAGAGAGTCTCCCACAAGCTTGGGGGAGGCTTGTCCAGCTACTGAATGCTTTGCCTGATCACCCTCTTGAGAAGAATGAAATACTTGATACCTTCTATAATGGACTTACCGATGCTTCTAAGGACCACCTAGATAGTTGTGCTGGTTGTGTTTTTAGGGAACGAACTATAGAACAAGCTGAGATCCTATTGAATAATGTCCTGTGCAATGAGAATGCTTGGACTATTCCCGAACCACCTCCTAATCCAACTCCTCAGAAAAGAGTTATTCTATTCCTCAGTCCTGAAGATATGCAAGAAGCGAAGAAATCTATGAAAGAGAAAGGCATTAAATCTGAAGATATCAAAAATCAACCACCTATCGAAGAGATCCATGGTCTTGATAACCCGATACACGTAGTAGAGGTAAATTCTCTTCGTAGATTCGATGAGAGTGATATTCCTTTTGATAAACCTGCTAGCTTATGCATGGATGAATTTGATAACTTTGTTGCCAAACAACAAAGTTTCAATGATTATGTTAGCAGACAATTGGAACAGAATGCTCGTATGCTTAGTCATTTAAGTGCTTGTGTGGACAGAAATTTCAATGATCTTATGCTCTTGAGTAAACATGCCTCTATGGTTACTACTCAGGTAGAACAAGCACTTAAGACTCAGAATGACTTGCTCAATGAGTTGAATGACAATTCTGTCAGAGTCGTCACTAGAGGCGGTAGAATGACCCAGGAACCTTTGTATCCCGAGGGTCATCCTAAGAGAATTGAACAAGATTCTCAAGGAGTTAGCACTCATGCACCTAGTCATCCTAGAAAGAAGAAGAAAGATGATAGGAACCTGCATGTTAGCAACCCTGATGCTGTTACACCTGGGAATCCAAACGATGTCTCTGTCTCTGATGCTGAAATACAATCTGGCGATGAACATGAGCCTAATGATAATATCGATAGTGATGTTCATGTTGATGCTCAACCTAGCAATGATAAGGATGTGGAGATTGAACCTGTTGATCTTGATAACCCACAGCCCAAGAATAGGAGATACGATAAGAACGACTTCACTGCTAGGAAGCATGGTAAAGAAAGGGAACCATGGGTTTAGAAACCCATGCCCTTTACTCCCAAACCATCCAAGAAAAATGATGATGAGGATTTTGAGCGCTTTGTTGATATGATTAGACCTATCTTTCTGCAAATGCGTTTGACAGATATGCTCTAAATGTCTCTGTATGGTAAGTACATGAAGGATATTGTGACTAATAAGAGGAGGATACCTGAGGTTTAGATTTCCACCATGCTTGATAACTATACCTTCAAGGCTGGAACTCCTAAGAAACTAGGTGATCCCGGAGTGCCCACTATACCTTGCTCCATTAAAGGCAACTACGTTAGAACTACTTTATGCTACCTTGGAGCCGGTGCTAGTGTTATGCCTCTCTCTCTTTATCGTAGACTTGAACTGGATAAGTTGACACCCACTGAAATCTCTCTGCAAATGGCCGACAAATCAACTGCTTTCCCTATCGGCATTTGCGAGGATGTGCCTGTTGTGGTTGCTAACGTTACTATCTTAACAGACTTTGTTATTCTGGATATTCCCGAGGATGATGCCATGGCCGTCATCCTTGGAAGACCCTTTCTAAACACTGCAGGGGCTGTTATTGATTGCAACAAAGGCAATGTCACTTTCCATGTCAATGGTAATGAGCATACGGTGCACTTTCCAAAGAAACTATATCGAGTACATTGCATCAATGCTATCGAAAAAAATTCATCGATTCTTATTGCGAGCTTTGAATGCCCTATACCTCCTATCGAGATGAAGTATGATTTGCTTGTTGGGGATATATACATCCCCATTGAGGTGACCTAGTGACTATTCGAAAATTCTCCGTTCCTTTTTAGGCGATTCGAAAAAGTTGTCAAGGAGACTTGATCAACATCATTGACGGATTTCTTTAGATGACCATGGGATGGATGAATCGAGGAGTCACAAACCTCTGTTCCAAGCTTTCACCTTCGGTTGCTTAGAAGAAAAATGATAGATTTAGCGTTAGATTTCCCTGTTTTCTGCTTTTAGCGTCTCGTAGAAAAATACCCCGAAAATAAAAGTTCTCCGAATACCGTGAAAATCAAGTATGATTTTTCTGGAATTTTTGAAAAATTCTGAGACGGAGAGCTAGTCCGGGGGATGCACCAGTGGGCCACAAGCCGTGGAGGCACGGGCACCCCCTGGCCGTGCCTACCAGGCTTGTGGGGCCCACGTGTCCCCCCTCCACCTATTCTAGCTCCCATCTGCTTCTCCTACCACTAGAAAAAATCGTTTCGCAGCTCAAACCCGTGTTCTTGCTCTTCTTGCTGGGATTTTTGATCTCCTTGTGCAAAGCCCCATTCACCAAACTGTTTTGGGGAAATTGCTCCTTGGTATGTGACTCCTCCATTGGTCCAATTAGTTTTTGCTCTAGTGCCTTATTCGTTGCGTATTTTTGCTGCCTTGGTGACCCTGTTCTTGAGCTTTGCATGCTAATTTTAGCTGGTCCCAAGTAGTTTTGATGCGTGATATGGCTTGTAGGCACTTGTCGGAGTAGTTTCTATGAGTTTCGTTGAGCCTTGTTCACTTTTCCTTAGAGTCACTAAAAATTTCAGAAATTTTCAGAGATAGAAAAAGGAAAAGATGAGGAGGTTTTTAAGAGGCTCTTCAAGCCGTGACCCCAAGGATGATTAGAATGAGAAAAAGAAACCCAAGTATACGATCCCCCGAGTTGCAGAAGTTCGATCGTGCGAGTGGCCAAGCGGTGTGCTTACGCGCCGTCGGACTTTATGAGGACTTTTATTACATGGTGGAGAACGCAGGCCTTACCACCTTCATTGAAGATAAGTGTCCGCAATACCTCCTCCTCACTAATATTTTCGTGCAAAGCTTTAACTTCTATCCAAGGAAGAATCCTCCTATGGTTGAGTCTAAGTTATATGATATCCTCCAGCGCATGTCACTTCAGGATTTTTGCAATGTTTGCAAATTACCTTATGTTGGGGATATTCATGAACCTCGTCCACGGGACTTGGAGGCTTTCATCGATACTATTGCTGTAGGAGAGGAGAGAGGAGTGTCTTGCGCTAGAGCTGCTAGCATACATTTTCCCGTGCTTCGGTACTTCTCATTATTCGTGGGAAAATGTTTGATTGGCCATGGGAAAGCTGGGGCCCTTAGCTCCCCAGATCTTGCGGTCTTGCGTGAAGCCCTTTATAATGACAAAACTTATAGCTTGGGCGCTATAGTAGCTCAACGGTTGAACATGAACCGTTCTAAAGGCGTTGTCTATGGAGGTATCTATGCTACTCGTCTTGCTAGACATTTTGAGATATCTATTAGACCGAATGAGGAAGAAGAGATTCTTCTTCCTGAGAGATATCTAGATTATGATTGCATGGTTCGCCATGACTTTCTTGATAGAGATATAAATAGAAGGATGATTTATAACCTGGTATTTAGTCAGGGTACTCGTGAGACAATTACCTGGCCTACTCCTTCTTTGTTCAATCTTCATCTAGGCAGGTACATTATTATGCCCTCGGACATGTACGCATATTGGGGCATAGCCCAACCACAGGTGCCCGTGCCCGAGCTACCAGTCGAGTACCAGACGCCAGTTTATCAGTGGGAGCCAGAGGAGCTCACACAGCAGTGGCACCCTCAGTCCACTCCGGAGTACCCCGGAGCTGGTTATTTCACTCCTTGGGAGTAGACCAACTTAGGCCAAAAGCCTAAGCTTGGGGGAGTACGTGTTTCTCACCGACTTTATATTCTTGCTTACGCTTTCACTTTGTTAGTCGGTGTTCACACTTTGCCACTGTATCATCCATGCTAGTTTATTTTCTTTTTCTCATTTTCTTTTCGTGTGTTTGTCTAGTTTGAGAAAACCCAAAAAGATTTTCCGTTCTTCTTTTGCTTGTTCGGAGCTTTCCCGTGTAAATAGTTTTCTTTTTCTTTGGGTCAAGGTAGAAGACCATGGTTACAATGTTTAGTGGCTCTCGCATGCATATTTGTTTGTGTGTTAAAGAGCCATATTACTTTGTCTTCTCCTTTGTGTTTGCCTGCAGATTCAGCTTAGTACAATGCACAAGCACTCTTATTATTGTTCACATCATTCGGTCTTGCAAGTGGAAGGCAATAATGATGATGTATGATGAAGTGACTCAGTCTGGAAAAGCTGGTATGAACTCGATCTATTTTGTTTTTGTAAATATGACTAGCTCATTGTTCCAGATTCAGCTTTGTTGTGAGAGAAACATGTTTGCAATGACAACTTAGAGATCATAGTTTCTAATGCGATGCTTAATTATCTAGGAGCTCATAATGATTTGTCTTGGATGCCAACATGAATCTTGAGATGATTATGATGTAGTATGATAGCATGGTATCCTCCTTTGAATGATTCAAGTGGCTTGACTTGGCGTATGTTTACGCATGTAGTTGAAACAAAATCAACATAGCCTCTATGATATTCATGTTCATGGTGATTTATGTCCTACTCATGCTTGCACTCAATGTTGGTTAATCTCAATTCATTTTGATGACTGTTGTCGCTCTCTAGTTGGTCGCTTCCCAGTCTTTTTCTAGCCTTCACTTGTACTAAGCGGGAATACTGCTTGTGCATCCGATTCCATAAACCCAAAGTTGTTCCATTTGAGTCCACCATACCTACCTATATGTGGTGTACCTGCCGTTCCGAGTAAATTTGCATGTGCCACTCTCTAAACCTTCAAGAAATAATCTGTTTTGTATGCCCGAACCGCTCATGTGGTGACAGGGGGCTATCAGTATCTTCGATGCTAGGCGTGTTATCCTCGATATGTGTTTATTCACTATCATTCACGAGAAAGGGGCCGGTAATTGGAATGCCCAGTTCCATGCTCAAATCGAAAAGATAATTGCAAACAAAACTCCACCTGGATTGATGTTGGTATGGACGGCACCCGTGTATTCGGCTAGTCGTGGAGTGTGATTGATCGGTGGTGGGGGAGTGAAAACTTTACTTTTCTGTTTGGGAACTGCCTATAGTATGTGTAGCATGGAAGATGGTGAAAACTTTTGGTCATTGCGTTGACAATGAAAGCATGCCACCCAAAATTATTTATCTCTCTCTTGAAAGCTTGAGCTCTGGCACCTCTGCAAATCAATGTTTCCCTCTGCGAAGGGCCTACCTATTTATGTTTCTGTTGAGTGATCCTCTTCTTATAAAAGCACAAATTAGAGAGCACCTCTGTCATTTTTATGCTTTGCTTTTAAATGTGATTGAGTATGACTGTGACTGGATCTTCTTTGCCATGAATTACAATGTTTAGTCAGCCCTTGGTCTTTGAAGGTGCTGTGCATTTATGTTTTGCGGTCTCAGAAAGAGCTAGCAAGATACCATCTGTTCACACTGCTTCATGATTGTTTTGACTCAAGTGTTGACGTTTGAAACTTATTATTATTGCTCGCTAGTTGATTATGCCATTGATATGAGTTTACCGTGAGACCTGGATGTCATTTCCTTATGTGGTTAGCTTGTGATCTTGCTGAAATTCTGGATATGAGTTAGACATAGTTGCAACAACAAGATCAAACACAGTTCGTAATTTTTTTCTTTTGTCTCTTTTAGTTTGTCAACTGAATTGCTTGAGGACAAGCAAGGTTTTAAGCTTGGGGGAGTTGATACGTCTCCATTGTATCTACTTCTCCAAACTCTTTTGCCCTTGTTTTCGACTCTAATTTGCATGATTTAAATGGAACTAACCCGGACTAACGCAGTTTTCAGCAGAATTGCCATGGTGTTGTTTTTGCGCAGAAATAAAAGTTCTCGGAATAAGCTGGAAATTTACGGGGATTTTTTGTTTAATATATAAAAAAATACTGGCGCAAGAATCAACCGGAGGGGTGGAGCTGAGAGCCCACAAGCCCACTATGCGCGGGCCCCCCTGGCCGCGCCTGGCAGGCTTGTGGGAACCACGTTGCTCCACCGCCTCCAAATCCAGCTCTATTTAGTCCCTTTCGTCCGGAAAAAAATCAAGGTGAAGAGTTCATCGCATTTTACGATACGGAAGCGCCGCCACCTCCTGTTCTTCCTCTGGAGGGCAGATCTGGACTCCGTTCTCGGCTCCGAAGAGGGGAGATCGTTGCCATCGTCATCACCAACCTTCCTTCATCGCCAATTCCATGATGCTCTTCACCGTTCATGAGTAATCTCATCGTAGGCTTGCTGGAAGGTGATGGGTTGGATGAGATCTATCATGTAATCGAGTTAGTTTTGATGGGGATTGATCCCAAGTATCCACTATGTTCTCAGATTGATGTTGCTACTACTTTGCCATGCTTAATGCTTGTCACTAGGGCCCGAGTGCCATGATTTCAGATCTGAATCTATTATGTTCTTGTCAATATATGTGTGTTGTTCATCCTTTCTTGCAAGTTGTTGTCACCTACTATGTGTTATAACCCGGCAACCCCGGAGTGACAATAGCCGGAACCACTCCCGGTGATGACAATAGTATGAGGAGTTCATGTATTCACTAAGTGTTAATGCGTTGGTCCGGTTCTTTATTAAAAGGAGAACCTTAATATCCCGTAGCTTCCATTAGGACCCCGCTGCCACGGGAGGGATGGACAATAGATGTCATGCAAGTTATTTTCCCTAAGCACGTATGACTACATACGGAATACATGCCTACATTACATTGACGAACTGCTAGTTACATATCTCTTCGTGTTATAATTGTTGCATGATGAATACCATCCGGCATAATCATCCATCACCGATCCAATGCCTACGACTTTTTCCTACTGGTCCTTGCTACGTTACCTTGCCACTACTGTTGTCACTGCTGCTACTATTACTCTGTCGCTACTGCTGTCACTGCTGCTACTGCTATCACTATTGCTACTTGTTACCGTTGATACTGTTGCTATCACACTACTTTGCTACTGATACTTTGCTGCAGATACTAAATCTTTCAGGTGTGGTTGAATTGACAACTCAACTGCTAATACTTGAGAATATTATTTAGCTTCCCCTTGTGTCGTATCAATAAATTTGGGTTGAATACTCTACCCTTGAAAACTGTTGCGATCCCCTATACTTGTGGGTTATCAGTCGCTTGCGTCGTCAAGTTCGGGTCAGATCCTTCTGGATCCGGCGCCCGGACACTGTCGGCCAGCGCAGGGTGGTGGTACTCTTCACTGTTCAGATTGGATCTTCATTGATCCATATACCCACGGTGTGCTTCTCTCCCGCGGTTTCCTGGTGTTGCCGGCGTGGCTGCGGATGAAGCTGGTGGAGGATATTCAGATAAGGGGAAACCCATTGGTCGGCTGTGGCCGGCCGCACTGACGACGACACACAAGGCCGACATTGTTCTTCCTGGAGACGTCGGTTTACGTCTGGTCCCCCACTTCCTACCTCACTGCCTCTCGGGTGAAAACCCTAACTCCGGTGGGCAGCGACGACATCCTTGACGTCGTGACCTTCCTGAAGGCGCCGCCTTGAGGGCTGAGTGGGTGTGGGCACTATGTGGGTCCTGGACGGTTCCTGGTGGTGGGCACTGCTTCGAGGGAAACCCTAAGATCTGACTTTCCAGATCGGACGATGGCGGTACTGCAGTGTCGTTTCTCTCTTGGGGGCATCGTTTGTGGAGCAGCGCTGGATGACAGAGGTGGGAGATGGAGCGGCTTCGTCTGGCCCGAAGATTTGGTGGAACTATCAAGTCATGCCTGGCCGACAGGTGCTGAGTCATCCTTGGTTGGTAGGTGCTACGCACGGCAGTTCTTCCAGAATCTTCGTGTCTGGACGAATGAGCGCAGGGCGGTGGCGCTGTTTGGCGCCATGGTGGCGTCGATCATCTTGCACGGAGCTTTCGGTGGAGATGTCAAGTCATGCCTGGCCGACAGGTGCTACACTGTGCCACGCCTGGTCGGCAGGTGCTACGCATGACAAATCTTCCAGAATCTTCATGTCTGGACTGACGAGCCGTGGTGGCGTCGACGGATGGACGGACTGGCAAGGATGATACAGATCTCTCTCCTGAAGATGGGTATGCGGTCTGATGATGATGGTGGCGTCTAAAACGTGTGCATGTGGTGTACGATTAGGTCTGCTGCACCGGCTATGGGTTCCGATACGTTATGTGGATGGATCGGTGATGGCACCGGTTTTAGATATGGGGAGTGAGAGCACTCCACAAAATCAAGTTTCGTAGGTGGGAGTGGTGGCTTCGGATGGTTTGATGTATGTTCTTGTTAGACCTATGTTGAATAATTAATAAAGATGGGCGTATGCATAGATTGATGCAGAGGCCGGGTGTTTGAACCTCCTTTTCCAAAAAAAAACTGTCAAGATAGTACAAAGAACATCAAAAGTAAAAAAATACATCCATGTCCATAAACCTTCTAGCGACGACTAAAAGCACTGAAGCGAGCTGAAGACGCATCGCCGTCATCGCTCCCCCGTCATCGGAGTCGGGCAAACCTTGGTGTAGTAGACAGTCGGGAAGTCGTCATTCTAAGGCCAAATAGGACCAGTGCATCAGAACAGCAACCACCGTGAATGAAGAAAAAAGTAGATCGAAAGTATCCTATCTATAGACACACGAACACAGACAAACAAAGATCGGATCCACATGGGTCCACCAAAGACAAATGCCACTAGCATGTTATATGGACTGATAATATGTGTGGCACTCTTGTAGCTTAAGTAAGCTTTAAGATGCTGATGTGGGGACAACTTAAATGCCAAGGCGCTTGAATGTCTAATGTCTATTTTAAATTTCAGCACTTCTAAAACCTGATTATGCCTCCCATTCAAGACCGTCTCCAGAAATTGGGGGGCCATGTGCGAAACGCAAAATGAGGCCCTAAAATATGAAATTTCACAATACATAATAACTAAAAATAGTTTCACTTTGTTACATAACTTCAACATGTGTTATTTCGTCTAGTACATAGAAACATCTTAAACAGGTGCTGCCACACACGCATACAGTCACCCCTATGAACGTACACACGCACACCCTACCCCTATGAGCACCTTTGAGAGACTGAGCTGACATGTCATATTGAAATTTACGAAGTTACCGTAGGTGCTTGGTCATCGACGGGAACGTATCCTCCCACTAAAAGTATATCGTCGGAAATCCTGAAATAAATCCAGGAATAATGCAAGCACCAGGATTTGAACCCTGGTGGGCTTGGGATACCACTGTCCCTCCAACCATCCAACCACATATTTTTTGAACACAATAACTTTATTCCTCGGATAATAGCAAGATCATTTACATAATTGTGAAGAATAATGTCGGGGACAGAGGTCTCCCAAACTTCAGAAATGCTACTACTAACACAATGCTTTGCTAATCCATCCGCTACCGTATTAGGCTCTCTGTTACAAAACTCAGAGCTAATACTCGCAAACTCCATTGCCAAGAGGGATAAATCTGCCACCAAAGGAACATCAACTCCCATGAACGCGCCCGAGTCAAATATAGCTTCCAAAGTGTTCATACAATCCGATTCAATGATGAGATTTGCATAAGCCAGATTCTATGCCACATATAGTCCAGAACGGATGGCCAAGAGCTCATCTAATCCTCGCTTGAGACATGAGGTAGTGCTTGTGTTGCTGCTCCCAGAAACTTGCCTTGATCGTCCCGCGCGACAACTCCACAAGTGCCACGAAGAGTCTCCCCATGGAATGATGCATCTGTTGGAAATATGCCCTAGAGGCAATAATAAAATAGTCATTATTATATTTCCTGTTTCAATATAATCGTTTATTATCCATGCTATAGCTGTATTGAATGGAAACATAAATGCATGTGTGGATATATAGACAAAATTGTGTCCCTGGTCAGTCTCTAGTTGACTAGCCTGTTAATCAAGGATGGTTAAGGTTTCCTAGCCATAGACAAGTGTTATCAGTTGATGACGGGATCACATCATTAGGAGAATGATGTGATGGACAAGACCCAAACTATAAACGTAGCATATGATCGTGTCATTTTATTGCTATTGTTTTTCGCATGTCAAGTATTCATTCCTATGACCATGAGATCATGTAACTCACTGACACTGGAGGAATGACTTGTGTGTATCAAACATCGCAATGTTACTGGGTGACTATAAAGGTACTCTACAGGCATCTCCGAAGGTGTCCGTTGAGTTAGCATGGATCAAGACTGGGATTTGTCACTCCGTATGACGGAGAGGTATCTCGAGGCCCACTCGGTAATACAACATCACATACAAGCCTTGCAAGCAATTTGACTAAAGAGTTAGTCACGGGATCTTGTATTACGGAACGAGAAAAGGGACTTGCCGGTAACAAGATTGAAATAGGTATGGAGATACCGACGATCGAATCTCGGGCAAGTAACATGCCAAAGGACTAAGGGAATGATATACGAGATTATATGAATCCTTGACATAGAGGTTCAACCGTTAAGATCTCCGTAGAATATGTAGGATCGAATATGGAAATCCAGGTCCCACTATTGGGTATTGATCGAAGAGTGTCTCAGGTTATGTCTGCATAGTTCTCGAACCCGCACGGTCTGCACACTTTTAGGTTCGGTGACGTTTCGGTATAGTTGAGTTATAGGTGCTAGTGACCACAGTTTTTTTCGGAGTCCCGGATGAGATCCCGGACGTCACGGGGAGTTCCGGAATGGTCCGGAAACAAAGATTGATATATAGAAGTTGATATTTGGATTCCGTAAGGATTTCACGCATTGCCGGCAGTGTACCGAGAGTGACGAATGGGTACCGGGGGTCCACCAGGTGGGCCCACCACTCTCCAAGAGGTCCACGTGGACTTTATGGTGGCGCACAAGTCCTTGATGGGCTGACTAGTCAACCAAAGAAAGCCCATGAGGTAAAAAGTGGAAAAACCAAAAGAGGTGGACAACTTGGGGAGGAGTCCTACTCCAAGTAGGATTGGAGGAAGACTCCTCCTCTCCTAGTTCGGCCGAGCCAAGCGAAGGCTCCCTTGGTGGGCAAGCCTAGCCCCTCCTTCGTCCTATATATACTAGAGGTTTGAGGGTTTTTGAGACACAATTTCAGCCACGTGCTACCCTCTACTCTAATTTGTAGTTCTTCCTCTAGATCGGATTTCTGCGGTGCTTAGGCGAAGCCCTGCAGGAATAGATCACCACCATCACCGGTGCGCCGTCACGCTGTCGGAGAACTCATCTACTTCCGTGTCTCTCTTGCTGGATCAAGAAGGCGGAGATCGTCATCTAGCTGTACATGTCCTGAACGCGGAGGTGCCGTTTGTTCGGGTCGTGGGACGGCGGCGATTTGGATCGCGAAGACGTTCCACTACATCAACCGCGTTTCTTAACGCTTCCTCCTTAGCGATCTACAAGGGTATGTAGATCCGATCTCCCTCTCGTAGATGATCATCACCATGATAGGTCTTCGTGTGTGTAGGAATTTTTTTGTTTCCCATGCAACATTCTCCATCAGTGGCATCATGAGCTAGGTTCATGCGTAGATGAAATCTCGAGTAGAACACAAAAGAGTTTGTGGGCGTTGATGTTCAATTTGCTTCCCTCCTTAGTCTTTTCTCGATTCGGCCATATTGTTGGATCGAAGCAGCCCGGACCAACCTTACTCGTACGCTTACAAGAGACCGGTTTCATCGACTAACATGCAACTTGTTGCATACAGATGACTGGTGGGTGTATGTTTCTTCAACTTTAGTTGAATCGGATTTGACCGAGGTGGTCCTTGGAGAAGGTTAAATAGCAATTTGCATATCACCCTTGTGGCTTTGTGTAAGTAAGATCCGATCATACTAGATACCCATAGCAGCCACGTGAAACATGCAACAACAAATTAGAGGATGTCTAACTTGTTTTTGTAGGGTATGCATGTGATGTGATATGGCCAAAGACATGATGTGATATATTGGATGTATGAGATGATCATGTTGTAATAGTTAAATATCGACTTGCACGTTGATGCTACGGCAACCTGCATGACCCATAGGGTTGTCTTTAAACTAACGTTTGTGCTTGCATATGCGTTTACTATATTGCTAGGTAGTAGCTTTAGTATTAATAACATAGATAGCACGACAACCTCGATGGCGGGACAATGATGGAGATCATGGTGTGGCACGTGTGACGATGAAGATCATGCCGGTGCTTTGGTGATGCAGATCAAGAAGCACAAGATCATGGCCATATCACGTCACTTATGATTTGGATGTGATATTAATCCTTTTATGCACCTTATTTTGCTTAGAACAACGGTAGCATTATAAGGTGACCCCTCACTAAAATTTCAAGATAAAATTGTGTTGTCCCCGACTGTGCACCGTTGCGACAGTTCGTCGTTTCGAGGCACCACGTGATGATCGGGTGTGATAGACTCAATGTTCACATACAACGGGTGCAAAACAGTTGCACACACGGAACACTCGGGTTAAACTTGACCAGCCTAGCATGTACAGACATGGCCTCGGAACACAAGAGACCGAAAGGTCGAGCATGAATCATATAGTAGATATGATCAACATGGAGATGTTCACCACTGAAACTATACTCAAGTCACGTGATGATTGGACTTGAGTTAGTGAATTTGGATCATGCAACACTCGAATAACTAGAGGGATGTCTATTTCAGTGGGAGTTTATAAGTAATATGATTAGCTAAACTCAATTGTCTTGAACATAGTCTAAATAATCTTTGCAAAAAACTTATGTTGTAGATCAATGGCTCGCGCAGTAGCAACCCTGGATTTCAATACGTTCCTAGAGAAAGCTAAGATGAAAGATGATTGTAGCAACTTTGTAGACTAGGCTGGAAATCTGAGGCTTATCCTCCAAGTTGGGCAAAAGAATTATGTCCTTGATGCAGCACTAGGAGATGAACCACCCGCTATGGCTGACCAAGATGTTTTGCACTCTTGGCAAGCTCGTAAGGATGACTACTCACTAGTTCAATGTGCAGTTTTGTATGGCTTAGAACCGGGACTTCAACAACCTTTTGAACGTCATGGAGCATATGAGATGTTCCAGGAGTTGAAGTTTATCTTTGAGAAGAATGCTCGGATTGAGAGGTATGAGACCTCCGATAAATTCTATGCTTGCAAAATGGAGGAGAATTTGTCAGTCAGTGAACATGTGCTCAAAATGTGTGCGTACTCAAACCGTCTAGCTGAGCTGGGGATCACTCTCCCGCAAGAAGCTATCACTCATAGAATTCTTTAATCACTGCCACCTAGCTACAAGAGCTTCGTGATGAACTAAAAGTCGCCCAGTCAAAAATCCAGAAAGAACATTGTCACGCCCAAGATGCGACCCTATCCTCAATTTGGCACGAGGGCCTCGTCAGGGATAGAAGCGCATCTCATCGTGTCGCAAGAATGGATATCGTTACAAGTACATGAAATGAAAAAAAGAGATATATATATAGAATTGGCTTACACTCTCCACAAACTACATCAGAGTCACATCAGTACAATACATAATCATCATGAAGAAGAGTAGGGTCCGACTACGGACGAAAACAAACGAGAAAAGAAGAACGACGTCCATCCTTGCTATCCCAGGCTGCCGGCCTGGAACCCATCCTAGATCGATGAAGAAGAAGAAGAAGAAGCAACTTCAAATGAACAATCAATGTGCTCGCATCATGTCACCTTTACCTGTACCTGCAACTGGTGTTGTAGTAATCTGTGAGCCACAGGGGACTCAACAATCACATTTCTAAAGGTATCAAGACTAGCAAAGCTTAATGGGTGAGGTAAGGTTAAGTGGTGAGGTTGCAATAGTGGCTAAGCATATATTTGGTGGCTAAACTTACGAGTACAAGAAATAAGAAGGGGAAGATCTATGCATAACGTACGTGAACTACTCATGATCAAATGAATGATCCTAAACACCTACCTACGTCACACATAACCCCACCGTGTCCTCGATCGGAGAAGGAACTCAAGAAAGAGACAGTTACGATTACGCACTCAGTTGGCAAGTTTTAATTAAGTTAACTTCAAGTTATCTAGAACCAGTGTTAAACAAAGTTTCCACGTTGCCACATAACCGCGGGCACGGCTTTCCAAAAAGATTTAACCCTGTAGGGGTGCTCCAACTAGTCCATCGCAAATTACCACAAGCCGCATAGAAATCCTCGATCACGACACTCGCGATCTCGTCGGACTCCTTAGTGGAAAACCTCAACTCTGAGATTACCCAAAGCATCACCGGAATCCTGATGCACAAGATATTTCGTCAAAGGTAAAACTAATCCAGCAAGGCCGCCCGACGTGTCGACGATCCCGATAGGAGCCGCGTATCTCGTTCTCAGGACACGACGGATGGGTCACACTAGGAGAAACCAAATATCGGGTTGCCCTGCGGTGGCCCCGTAGTCTACCAGTTTGGACCAACACTCATGAGGAGCACTGGACCGGTGGTTGATTAATTATCCTCGGGGTGCATAAAGTCCCGATGCAATTTTAGTAGGTGTTTAGAAAAATGTAGTACCAAAGTTGGGCCTTGCCAGACCAGCTTTAATTTAAAAATAATTATCAAGGGGGTCCCCATAACTACCCTGATCGTGTTAGGAGCACTCAATTATGGAACATAACACCGGTAGCCGAAACTAAGGGGGAAAGGTGGAAAAAACACCAGGCTAGAAAGGCCAAGCCTTCCACTTTTACCAAGTATATGGGTCCATTAATTTAAATAACATTTAATAGGATGATATAACAAGGAACCCATGTTATCACATGGAAGCAACTGCACCTGCAACTAGCAATGCTAACACAAGGTTAAGCAAGCAGTAACATAGCCAATCACTGGTTCGCTAGGTTGTGAACAGGTTGAGGGTTTTCATGGCATTGTTGAAAGGCTGATATTTAACATGTGGTAGGCAACGAGACATAACGACATAAACGATATTCTAGCATGGCAATGATAGTAATGGTATCTGGGGAGATGTTCATCTTGCCTGACATCCCGCTTGGAAGAAGAATGACTTCTTGAAGCAGACGAACCAACATAGTCGAACGGGTCCTCACATTCCGACACGCTTGCGGAACTCTATCAAGACGGAGCAAACCGGAAACAAGCATCAACACAGATATTCACCATGGCAAATGCACGACATGAAGCACAACCCAATATGGTGCATGAGCAGGAGAATACATGCAAGACATGGCATGTCAATTCACAACAATCAACACTACACATTAATTGAAGTTCAATATGCAACGAGTTGCATATTGGCGGAACTCTACATACGAATTATTTAGTTCACTCCCATTTATCATCATGCCAATATTAAAAGGTTTTTAATATGGCAAGGGGTGAAGCACAAATTAATCTACCTAGCTAGGCATTTTAAATGAGGCCGGAAACGACATATAGCATCTCCGAAATGACCCCACGCGTTATATTCTAATTCTGTTCAGATTTTTTTCCTAATCACATTTTATGTTTGTTAAACGGAAAAAAAAGTGGTTCACGTGATTCTACTCATTGTTTTGGTCCATTTACATATATGGCACATCTCCAACGGAGCTACGGTTCAATAACTATGACCTAAACCGCCTTTAACATATCGACACGCAAGCCGATGCAAACAACATGTTTATGTAATTTTATCATGCATGAAAGTTGGAAATTATTAATCTACGCAAAATTCTAGCAAGTTACATATCTAACTCGTCGAAATCCGACACACGGAATAGAATCTACGGGCGTTGAAAATATACCTATATCCTGAAATAGCAAAATTCCTAGGGTATAAAAAACGACAAGGGAAAATTAATATGGGAAACAACTGGGATTTGAACCCCAGATCTCCACAATGCCAATGCGCTGGGTTAACCAGCAGGGCTCGAAGTGCCCTTGTGCTTTGTGCATTCGGTTATTGGACATAACAACCAGGCTGATAAAAGATAAAGCAAAAAACGATGAGAAAAAAGTATATTGGAGTTGATGGGATTTGATCCCTGGTCCCCTTGTGCTTTCTGCATTCGTTTATTGAACATAACTACCAGGCTGATAAAAGATAAAGCAAAAACGATGAGAAAAAGTATATTGGAGCTGGTGTGATTTGATCCCTGGTCTCCTGGGTGGAGGTTCAACATCGTGACCAACTGGGCTACTATGGACTCGTGGTAAAAAGGGATGCCTTCGCTAGATGAACATCAACACACGCTGAATCTGAAACTAGCCAAAACTGAAACTGTAACGGGCTCAGTCTGAACCTGTCTGAAACCCGGCCATGGCTATGCTCACAGCAGCGCTAGGTGGCCAGGGATGAGGACCTGGTCTCCAAAACTGGCTGGAGACACAGGAACCGACCGGATCCAGGACTAGGGGCTCCATTCCCGGCAACGAGGTGGCTTGGGGCGGCGCGGACGCAGAGATCGGGCGACCAGCTCCATGGCTGTACCTGCAGACATGAAGAAGAGGAAGTGTGCTAAGCAACATGAGAAAGGGGAAGAACACAAGCGAGGGGAAGGAAGCAAGGTGCACGGGGTTGAGTTGCTACTCACCGGAGTTGCCATAAGAGAGAGCAACGACACCGGGCCGAGACGAGTTGGCGCTCTAGTGGCTGCAGGGTGCGGCGGCAACGAGCTTCAAACACGGATCCTAGGGAAGGGAGAGAGAAAGAGCTCAGCATGAGAGAGAGAGACCAGGAGAGAGGAAGAGGAGAAGGGCACGGCGAAGGTGGCACTGGCCTGGTCGAGGTCGCCGACGGGCAAGGTCACCGGAGGAGCGCGGGCTCCAATGGATCGAGTCTCACTTGCTCCAGATTGGGGAGAGGCTCCGATCACGGGAGCTGTGAGTCTGGGAGGCTCCCTGGGTCGTTGGATCCAAGATCTGATGGACCAGATCACATAGGTTGCTTGCGGGTTGGTGGATCAAGATGGCTCGCTGGAGGCTGCGGTTGGACCGGTGGGTGAAACGAGGTAGAGACCAGGTGCTAGCGGCGGTGGCTGGATCGGGACAGGGGAGGATCCCTAGGTTTTGGTCTGATCTGGGCTAAGCGGACTATATAAAGTAAAAGCATTAGCCTATAGGGGTGTTTGGACCCTCCTGTTAAATCGTACGGTCGGAAAATTGCTAGGTTAGGGAGTCGAGTGGACAAACCGGTGACGGTTTGCGGTAAAACGGGGTTGCTCCGAATCTAACGGTCACGACCACCGGTCGGGTTCCGGGAGGTTTTCGGACTAGGCTATGCACAGGGTCGGTGCACTGTGTAGAGGGGCTAGGCAGAGATGAGAGGGAAAATGGGCGACCCAACGAGTTTTTCTTAAACACCGAAAAACATCCGACGATAGACCGAAGACGGTGCCGCTATGGTCGACCGTTCGGGTACCAGACAGACTCCGATTGCGACGAAATTTGGCAGGCGGCCTACCTATATTAAAATAAGACTGCACACCAAGTTTCAACCCAATCACATGAAGTTTTATACACACTTTTAAAAACACGGAGAGAACCGGCAACTAATAATGGATGCAAGTTTTGAAAACTGGCGGCAACAGAGATGCCGATGCAATGCAGATGATGCGCAAGATGCGATGATGATGCGACAAAAGAAAATAGACACACGCGAAAACAGAATAGAAGGGGAATCTTCTGGAACGTCGGCATCGGGCTGTCACAACTCTCCTACACTACAAGAGGATCTCGCCCCGAGATCCAAAAATGGAAGGCGGAGAGGATGAGAAAGAACAACAGGTAAAAACTTAATTGCTTCTTTGACAAACGACTGAAACCAACGATCCTTGAAGGTTGCAAGGCGATGAGGAATGATATGAGAAAGAAGCAAGAATTCACGGAAAATTTCAGCAGCACTTCGGTAAGAAAATGGGACAAAAAATTCGATAAGATGGGACAATTAGACAATATTCATAACAAACAACTAAATAGAACAAGGGAACGCCATGAGCTTGATAGAACAACATAATTGACCCAAAAGAGCAACATCACAATGCCTCCGGAACAAGAGGATAAAACTAGATCATTGGGAAGAAAGACTGAATAAGAGAATGACAACTGCTATCACAAGAATCTTGAAGAACACCTGAGACAAATAATTGATATCATGAGCCACTCCAAAAGAAGAATCGAAACCATTTGATGAAGCAAGAATAAGAATTATGTTATGCTTATCCTTCATCAAGTTTAATTGATGACAAGCAACGGATTTAGCGTAGCACTTATTCTTCTTGAAAGAAACTTGAAGAGAGAGATAGATATGCACCACATGAAGCATAATTGAAGGAAGACCCGGTAAGAATTCACAATTGAATGGGAATACCAAGAACTAATGGAGATACATGAGAATGAAGAGATCATGATCCACCTAACAGAAAAATTGAACAAGGCACCGGAATAATTGAGAGACGAACGAAGAGGCAACAATGGAGAAGAATTTGAGAATGAAAGCTGCAAGCTGAGAACGAACAAAATCTTCTGGATGATGGCCTTCGGAGGATCGAGAATGAAAACAACTCAGAAAATCACCGGATAACAAGAAAGGGCTTACTCATGATTGGGAACAATTGAAGAAGATGCGAGAAAGCTAAAATGATGAATCTTCACGCGAACGGACTGAGATATGAGATGAACACTCCTTTGGATTTGCAAGCTGAGAAAGATGATGAGAAACAACACCAAGAATACTGAAACACTCCGGAATAAAGAAGAATGAAAGGTTGAGCCAAATATGAGAATTAATTCAAATTGATCTTGGAGAAGGGTCAGACTGATGAAATTCATACTTATGTCATAGTTGAAAAGAATTAGAGATCTCCGGAAAAGATTAAAAGAGCCAGGAAAGATCCTGGAAAAGAACCTGTGGGTTATGGGCCCACTTAAAAGAAATCACCGTTGAAAATATTGCTCAAAGGGAGAGATATTGCACCCGTATGAAGAGAACTAGATGAGGTTGAGAACCTCAAAATAATATAAAGAATTGAGAACAAGAAATTCTGAGATAACTTCAACACTCCCATAGCGACCCGACTCAATACGAGTCAAGCCTGTGGTGTTTCCGTACCATCCCAAGATCATGCTGGTACACACTCAGTACATCACTGTATATATCAAGAGTTCAATCACACAGCTTTATTAATCGAAATCTCATATCGAGTTCTTCATTACAATAATGAATTACAATAAAGTGGCCGAAGGCCATCTCATGAGATATTTAACGAAGACTAGCGGAAGCATCAGGTAGACGAGTCCATCCGACTCCAAGGCATGTCGCCGAGCGTAGATCGTAGCCTCACTCCTGGTCGGAAAAATACTCTGCAACATGATACGTTGCAGCCGTGTAGGTCAGCATATGGAATATGCCGGCAAGTCATGAAAGAGAGGGGTAAAATAATAACCAACTATTTCTACATGCATATATGGCAGGTGGGGCTATAAGTTTTAGCATAAAGCAAATTTTCTCCTACAACAAGAGAGGGCTGAAAGCAAAACATTACTACATTGTTTGTAGATAATTCCCACATCATTATTAAGTTGTGTTGAGAGTTCAGGAAAAATTTCAATGCCTTCGGCTCAAGTTGTCCATGACTATGGACATGGCTAATCGATTAGGTTTGGGCACTCTGCAGAGTTTTGCACATGTTCCCCACAATATTTGATCGCCTCCGGGTATGTCCTCGCACTTCAGGGTGTTTGAAGACCGGATGATCAAAACATGGTCTTTCAACGGGTCCCTCTGATCCCCTGTCGGTGCCCATCCAATCCTACCATTCTTGTACATCTGCTAGCACCGCCTGTCCAGAGTCGCCGCGTTGTCCAACCAAGCCAGAGCCCATAATGACTTGTGGCTGTGCAGGTAAGCCTTGGGTCTTGAAGCCTACTTCCGTCTCTTCGAGCCTGGGTGAAGCTTTGCGCAAGATGACATGGCACGTCTCCAAGCATCCCGGGGTCATCCACTGGTTTCTCTAGGGAGCCCGTCAAACCGTCCTTCACCCAGAGTTGCATTGCTTCACGAGGTCTTCAAAATCTTGACTTAACCAGTCTTGGTTATTTAATTATCCTCGCATCACTCATGGTATGCACTCAACCAGAATCCCGTCTACTCAAGCATAGAAATATGAAATTTGTCGTCCCAGGCCAAGTATCTGGGTTGTTGTGTGCCTACCACATGATTCTACAACCTATAACTATAATTTCCAAGTACCTACTCAGCATGCAATTGGGCAAAGAAGGGTGAAACTACCATGCATAGAAAACATAGGCGAATAGTATGATCAAAATGACTTGCCTTGCTGATAGTTGTCTTGATCGAGCGCTTCTAAGTAGCAAGCTTCACACTACGGGTGATCTACCGATACAATCAAATACACACCATAAGCACTACAATCATCAACAAGTAAAATAACATCACAAGCACAAAGTAGCTATGGCATAAAGTGAAGGAATTCACTTCACCTAACTAAGGGAGAAATTGTTCCTGTTAAAACCCCAAGTAAAAATATTAAAAAAATTGAAACTTATACTACAGAAAGATATAATCACTAGGAAGCAGTAGCAAAACGAATCAAATAAAAATCTATTTTTAAACTCCTGCAATAAGAAAAACAAGATTTAAACTAAATCTGATCTAATTCAAATTTGAAATTTTCAAATATAGACAAATTATATTTTTTGAAAACTACAGGATAGTTGTGATCTACTGGAACAAGTTTCAACTCCATTGGACTTCTGGATCAAAAGTTATGATCAAAACAAGATTGAAACTTTCTCTGTTTTGGAATTAATACAGAAAAAAGCAAATCTGAATTCTATCAGATAGGGGTACATGTGGCAGTCTCTGTTTGGATGCGGGGGTGTTTGCTGCGGGAGTTACTAGCACACGGCCGAGTTCTAATGAAAACATGTCGTCTCAGTTTAAGTGGATAGAAAACCGGGCTGGTTTTTATGTAAAAACCCGAAGGGGTACACCACATCTAATCTGCACCGCATGCTTTAGATCTAACGGCTACCACGGGGTGGGGGGTGCTCACCGTGGGGAGTTGCTGGTGCTCTTTCTCCGGCGAGGCAGAGAAGGTGGCGGTCGACGGGGAGGGTCCTCCGGCAGTCTCCGGCGGCGGTTGAGGGGTCGGGGGCGTTGCGGGGAAACTCCTCCGTCGATTGGTGGCGGTGGAGGGGCAGTTCGGTGATGCAGCAGGGTGGCGGGGTGGCTCTAGGAGCTTTGGCCGGCTCCAACTCCGGCGAGGTGGTGAGGGGTGGTGAGGAGGCGGCGAGGGCTCGGGCTAGGGGTAAAAATGTGTTGCGGGGGCAGTGGGGGATCTCGTGGCGGCGTCGGTTGGGGCGGGGAGGCGCGGTGGTGGTCGGGGCGAAGTGGAGTTGTTCCTCTGGTGCCTGGCTCCGGCGAGGCAGCAGGGGGCTGGGGCGAGGCCTGGCAGCGTGGGGAGGAGGGGCTCGGGGGGGTGGGGGCTGGGGCAGCGGCTTATATAGGGGGGAAGGGGGGCCGCAGAGGGAAAGGAGGGAGAGAGATCGGGGCGGATCGCGTCGATGCAGGGGGCTCGCCATGGAAGGGGCTCGTGGCTGGGAAAGGAAGGGGTAGCACGGGAGAAGAAGGAAGGAGACCGAGGGGAAGAAGAGATCGCACGTGGGGGCCCAGCGATAGAGAAAGAAAAGAAGGGCGAGGGGGCTCGGTTGCCGATTCCTAGGAGGATTCGGTCCCGGGTCTGAGGGAATCTGGCCCAAGTATCGCCCCGGGCGGTTCCCTTTAAAAAAAATTACCTTCCCGTTTTTCGTATTTTCTCAAAAATAACAAGGAATAAAATAAAAAGGAAACAAAATAAAATAATTAATATAGGGTATTATATACCAAAATGATCAGAAAAATATTCTCTACTCGATTAACATTTTTTCAAGGCAAAAAATAAAAACAAAAAAATGTTTTTCAGAAGAACCCCTAAAATCTTTATTTCTTTTTCAAATTATTTTCTCCATAAATCTCTGGTTTTTCTTGGCTCAAATATTTTCAAAAGTGCCTCAGATTTTCGAGGGCCATTTTCCTCCGCTCTTTCTTGCTTGCAAGAATTTTGTCGGGGCATTATTTGTGGGAAGAAAATAGAAAAGCAAAAGCAAATTTTTGAAGGAATTCAAACGCAAAACTTTATTGCAAACAAAATGCATAGATGGTTAGCTACATTTGTAGAACATTCCCAATTAGGAAAATTGGGATGTTACAACTCCTGATAGAAAAGAGAGGAATGAATAACAAGATAGGCTAATAAGAATTTTCAACCTAGGAAAGAATTTAAGGATGAAAAGGATATGATGAACACGGATAACTATATTGAATTCACCGGTGAAGATAACAAGATTGAATACAGATGAACACAAAGCTCCTCAGAATCTTCACAATGAATCACCGGATAGGACACGGAATAAGAGATAGTGGAAGCATCACTGGATATAAAGGCACTTGGATGATGACTGAAACATTGAAGAAAAGAGTGGGAGGGCGGGGAAAAAACAAAGACGACTTGGGACAGATGAGATGAACTCCGGAAAGAAATGAGAGATTGATCCTGCAAAATTGGAGAGGATGGAATTCACTGAAGAGAAGCACACCGGTTGAAAAGAATTGACATAACAACTCCGGTTGACAAGAATTGATAAGACAACCTGATTGAACCAAATAATTTGCATTCCCATAAAACATGAGAACACCTCTTGGAAGGATATGAATTCATCACATGACATCAAAGAAACTCGAATTACCATATTCCAACAAAACAAAGGATGCAGCTTACAAAACAAGCCAGAACAAACTCATGAGAGAGATTTCCGTTTGATATTTTCATGGACAGGATAGCACGGGCTCGATCCTTATAGTAGCCATCAAGTGCAAGGCAATGCACCCGACATACGAACGTCCCCGAGTCATAGCAAGCTACAAGGACTCTTTAAGAGACAACGAGAACCGTTGTAAGACGACCGTCAACAAACGAATCCATTAGATGTTGAACCCCAACCTAACATCATGCATTTGTTGGAAGATTGTCCTATAAGCAACTACATGAATTACCACCTAAGAATTCCCAAAATTTCTGGTCATGCAAACTCGTACACGGATACAAGGAGTAATATGTCACACAACCCCTATACTAACCCGTCCAATGTATCACATCCGTCAACACACGACCAGAATCTCGGACCTTCATCTACTACAGACCCTCGTGATCACAACGATACAAAGTATGGCAATACTCCCAAAAAATATGCACCAGTACTGGGGACATCGGGGTTATCTCGCCACTACTAGTATTGAAGCAAATACGAACATCCTTCCTTCTGAGATACTAAGAAATCTGACTGATAGTGATGTGCTCGAGAATCCCCTGGAGTTTAAATCCCCGGAAGAAATCAAGTCAGATAGGAGGCACCAAGACAGAACTCCGTCACATCGACATCATATAGATTCCAAAAAAATCTGCGTGATCCTAAAAAATTTTGAGTGAGAAGAGGAGTAGAATAAATTATTACGTCATGATTCCTCATCAGAGCATAGAAGAGGAGAAAAAAGAATCCTACTCTCTGATATATAACTAGACTCAAAGCAGTTTTTCACGAGACTCGACTCGGCCAAGTTCGATCAATCAAGGGGGCTCCTAGGTCGGTACTGCTCTGATACCAACTTGTCACGCCCAAGATGCGACCCTATCCTCAACTTGACACGAGGGCCTCATCAGGGATAGAAGCGCATCTCGTTGTGTCACAAGAATGGATATCGTTACAAGTACATGTACTGAAAAGAAGAGATATATATATATATAGAATTGGCTTACACTCCCCACAAGCTACATCAGAGTCCCATCAGTACAATACATAATCATCATGAAGAAGAGCAGGGTCCGACTACGGACGAAAACAAACGAGAAAAGAAGAGCGACGTCCATCCTTGCTATCCCAGGCTGCCGGCCTGGAACCCATCCTAGATCGATGAAGAAGAAGAAGAAGCAACTTCAAATGAACAATCAACGCGCTCGCGTCATGTCAGCTTTACGTGTATGTGCAACTGGTGTTGCAGTAATCTGTGAGCCACAGGGGACTCAGCAATCTCATTTCCAAAGCTATCAAGACTAGCAAAGCTTAATGGGTGAGGTAAGGTTAAGTGGTGAGGTTGCAATAGCGGCTAAGCATATATTTGGTGGCTAAACTTACGAGTACAAGAAATAAGAAGGGGGAAGATCTACGCATAATGGACGTGAACTACTGATGATCAAATGAATGATCCTGAACACTAATACGTCTCCAACGTATCTACTTTTCCGAACTCTTTTGCCCTTGTTTTGGACTCTAACTTGCATGATTTGAATGGAACTAACCCGGACTAACGCTGTTTTCAGCAGAATTGCCATGGTGTTGTTTTTGTGCAGAAATAAAAGTTCTCAGAATGTCCTGAAAATTTACGGAGATTTTTTCTGGAATAAAAGAAAAATACCTGCGCAAAGATCCACCGGAGGGGGCGTGCCAGTGGGCCACAAGCCCACAGGCCGCGGCCACCCCCCTAGGCCGTGCCGTGAGGGCTTGTGGGGCCCACGTGGCACCACCGCCCCCAAACTCAGCTCTATATGTTCCATCTCGCCCGGAAAAAAATTTAGAGAGAAGGTTTCATCGCGTTTTACGATACGGAGGCGCGGCCACCTCCTGTTCTTCATATGGAGGGTAGATCTGGAGTCCGTTCGGGGCTCCGGAGAGGGGAAATCGTCGCCATCGTCATCATCAACCTTCCTCCATCGACAATTCCATGATGCTCTTCACCATTCGTGAGTAATCTCATCGTAGGCTTGCTGGACGGTGATGAGTTGGATGAGATCTATCATCTAATCGAGTTAGTTTTTACGGGGATTGATCCCTAGTATCCACTATGTTCTAGATTGATGTTGCTACTACTTGGCTATGCTTAATGCTTGTCACTAGGGCCTGAGTGCCATGATTTCAGATCTGAACCTATTACGTTGTCGCCAATATATGTGTTTTTTAGATCCTATCTTGCAAGTTGTAGTCACCCACTATGTGTTATGACCCGGCAACCCCGGAGTGACAATAGCTGGAACCACTCCTAGAGATGACCATAGTATGAGGAGTTCATGTATTCACTATGTGTTAATGTGTTGGTCCGGTTCTTCATTAAAAGGAGAACCTTAATATCCCGTAGTTTCCATTAGGACCCCGCTGCCACGGGAGGGATAGACAATAGATGTCATGCAAGTTCTTTTCCCTGAGCACGTATGACTACATACGGAATACATGCCTACATTAGATTGACGAACGGGATTGATACGTCTCAAATGTATCTATAATTTTTGATGGTTTCACGTTGTTATCTTGTCTTCTTTGGTTGTTTTATTTACCTTTTATATCTTTTTTGGGACTAACTTATTGATTCAGTGCCAAGTGCCAGTTCCTGTTTTTTTTAGTGTTTTTGACTCTTTTCAGATCTGATTTTGGAACGGAGTCCAAACGGAATAAAAACCCTGAAATGATTTTTTTCCCGAACGAAAGAAGACCAGGGAGATTTTGGGCCAAGCCAGGTGGGCTCCAGGGAGCCCACAAGCTCCCACCACGCCACCAGGGGGGAGGTGGCGGTGGGCAGGCTTGTGGCCTCCCTGGCCGCCCCCTGACCTAGGTCTTTGGCCTATAAATTCCCAAATATTCCGCAAAAAATTAGGGGAGCCTCGAAAATACTTTTCCGCCGCCGCAAGCTTCCGTTTCCGCGAGATCTCATCTCGAGACCCTTCCCGGCGCCCTGCCGGAGGGGACTTTGGAGTTGGAGGGCTTCTTCTTCATCATCATCGCCCCTCCAATGACTCGTGAGTAGTTCACTTCAGACCTACGGGTCCGTAGTTAGTAGCTAGATGGCTTCTTCTCTCTCTTGGATCTTCAATACAAAGTTCTCCATGATCTTCATGGAGATCTATCCGATGTAATCTTCTTTGGCGGCGTGTTTGTCGAGATCCCATGAATTGTGGATTTGTGATCAGATTATCTATGATATATATTTGAGTCTTTGCTGATTTCTTATATGCATGATTTGATATCCTTGTAAGTCTCTCCGAGTCTTGGGTTTTGTTTGGCCAACTAGATCTATGATTCTTGCAATGGGAGAAGTGCTTGGTTTTGGGTTCTACCATGTGGTGACCTTTCCCAGTGACAGTAGGGGCAGCAAGGCACACATCAAGTAGTTTCCATCAAGGACAAAAAGATGGGGTTTTTATCATTGGTTTGAGATCATCTCTTTACATCATGTCATCTTGCTTAAGGCATTACTCTGTTCTTATAGACTTAATACACTAGATGCATGCCGGATAGCGGTCGACGTGTGGAGTAATAGTAGTAGATGCAAAAAGTATCGGTCTACTTGTTTCCGACGTGATGCCTATAGAAATAATCATCGCATAGATATCGTCACAACTTTGCGCGGTTCTATCAATTGCTCGACAGTAATTTGTTCACCCACCGTCTACTTGCTTTCATGAGAGAAGCCACTAGTAAACACGACGCCCCCCGGCTCTATTCACATCCATCTTTTACATCTCCGCTTTTACTTTGCTTTGTTACTTTGTTGCTTTCAGTTCTCACTTGGCAAACAATCTATAAGGGATTGACAACCCCTTCATAGCGTTGGGTGCAAACTGTTGTGTTTGTGCAGGATCTTGAGATACTCTTCCGCCGGATTGATACCTTGGTTCTCAAACTGAGGGAAATACTTACCCTCGCTATGCTACATCACCCTTTCCGCTTCGAGGGAACACCAACGCAAGGCTCCAAGGCCACGGGGGAAATACTTTTCATACTTGCCTAGGAAGTCCCTTAAGGCGTAGCCGTAGCTGAAGGATTCCTGGTGCCGTCGACACAACTATTTCTCGCGCCGTTGCAAGGGATATACAACAAACATCAGAAGTATTTTTGGCGCCGTTGCCGGGGAGGAGAAATCAAGATCTATCCAAGTAGGTCTCACAAACTCTTCTCTTGCATTTACTTTTGTTCCCAGTTGCCTCTCGTTTTCCTCTCCCCCACTTCACATTTGCCGTTTCCATTCGCCTTTGTCCTTCGCCGTTTTCTTTTGCCTTTTTGCCGTCTTCTTTTGCCCGTTTCACTCTCTCTTCCTGCTCGTTTGTGTGTGAGATAGTCCATCAATGGCTAGACCCACCACTCCAAACGACACCCCTGAAAATGAAGTTCTCAATTTCAGGCAGAATAAGGAAGAAAATTTGAAGGACGCTTGGTACAGGATTTGCAATGCTCAAAGTAGATCTACTCGTAAGCAATCCACTACCGTCCTCCTCCGCAGTTTCTATGTTCGAATTTCTCCTTGGAATAGGTATATCCTTGATACCATTGTAGGCGGGAAATTTTTGGGGAGCCATACTGTTGACTCCTATAGAGCTATCATTAATTTGGGAGGCTCACCCCCGCTCATGGTTAATGGAACTATCTTGACCTTGGAACACGTGATTCAAAGGCTTGACGCTATTGAAAACAAAATTGCCACAATTGAACTTATTGAGGGTTTGGATAGAAAGATCCACAATCAAATTACTCAGTACGAATCCAAAGTGGGAAACTTTTTGAAAAATTTAAAGGAGAAGGAACTTATAGTTAATGATTCTTCTAGAATTGGCAAATTAGAAGATGTCATAACCAACTTGGGTTCCGCTTTTGCCGCTGTGCAAAATACTCCAAATCTTACTCTCAAAAAGACCGTCAAGCCTGTTTTTGTTCCTAGAGCTAGTGGTGAGTCATCTAATAAAGATAAAAATCTTAAGATGATAAATGATCACGCTACCTATGGTTTGAGCACCAAAGATGACTATACGTGATTCCATCACTTTCGCCTAGCTAAGGGCGTTAAACAAAAGCGCTTGTTGGGAGGCAACCCAACGAATTTATCCTTTTTCTTTGTGTTTTGTGTTTTCCACACTTTCATAATTCTTTTATGATTGTGTTTTTTGTGTTTCTTTTTGCGTTTGTGCCAAGCAAAACCGTTATGATTACTCTTGGGGATGATCGTTTGGTCATGCTGGAAAAGACAGAAACTTTCGGCTCACGAAAAGAATTTTCATTATTTTCTGTAAGAGCTTTTGAGTCGATTCTTTTTGCTGATGATTTCTACGCAAATGCTTCAGACTTCCATAATTTCTCCGAATTTTTGAAGTACCAGAGTTATACGAAACATACAGATTGTTACAGACTGGTCTGCTGTTAACAGATTCTGTTTTTTTGTGTTGGTTGCTTATTTTGATGAAACTATGGATAGTATCGGGGGGTATTAGCCATGGAAGATTGAAAGTACAGTAACCCAACATCAGCACAAGTAGAATTTAAGGTTGCTACAGTACCTAAGGAAGTGGTGGTTTGCTTTCTTGTACTAATGCTATGACGAGTTTCTGTTTAAGTTTCGTGTTGTGAAGTTTTCAAGTTTTTGGTGAAGTTCTTATGGACAAAGATATAAAAGAGTGGCAAGAGCTCAAGCTTGGGGATGCCCAAGGCACCCCAAGAGATTCAAGGATGTCGTAAAAGCCTAAGCTTGGGGATGCCCCGGGAAGGCATCCCCTCTCTCGTCTTCAATCCATCGGTAACGTTACTTGGGGCTATATTTTTATTCACCACATGTTATGTGTTTTTTCTTGGAGCGTCTTGTATCGTAGGAGTCTTTTATTTTTGTTGTGTCACAATCATCCTTGCTGCACACCTAGAGAGAGATACATGCACACACCATGATTTTGTCGAGCTTCACTTATATCTTTTGGTAGACAGTTCAGCTCACATGTGCTTCAGTTATATCTTTTGAGATAGATACTTTTGCTCTATGTGATTCACTTATATCTTTTAGAGCACAGCGGTGCGTGGCTTGGTAGTTGATCTATGCTTTGATAGTAGTCTCAAAAGGGGTAGTTATCCAAAAGGATATGAAAACTTCCACCTTCATGTGCATTGAATAGTTAGAGAAGTTTGATTCATCTCAATTAGTTTTGAGTTGTGGTTATGGTAATATTAAAGTCATGCTAGTAAGGTGTTGTGGATCTAGAAATACTTGTGTTGAAGTTAGTGATTCTCGTAGCATGCACGTATGGTGAACCGCTATGTGATGAAATATGAGCATGATTAGTCTATTGATTGTCATCCTTTGCGCGGCGGTCGGGATCGCGCGATGGTTTATACCTACCAACCCTTCCCCTAGGAGTATGCGTTGAATGCTTTGTTTCGATTACTAATAAAACTTTTGCAACAAGTATATGAGTTCTTCATGACTAATGTTGAGTCTATGGTTTAGATGCACTTTCACCTTCCACCATCACTATCTTCTTAGTGTCGTGCAACTTTCGCCGGTACACAAAACCCACCATTAGCCTCCCTCAAAACAGCCACCATACCTACCTACTATGGCTTTTTCAAAGTCATTCCGAGATATATTCCCATGCAACTACCACCATGACATGTGCCACCACGTCTACATTGCCATTGCATGATCGTAAGATAGCTAGCATGATGTTTCCATTGATGTCTATGCCATGCTAGATCATTGCCACGGTACACTACCGAAGGCATTCCATATAGAGTCATCGTTACTCTAAGTTTTGAGTTGAAAGTGTGATGATCATCATTAATGGACCATTGTCCCATGTGAGGAAATAAAATAGGCCAAAGAAGCCCATAAAAAAATAGGCCAAAGAGCCCACCAAATAGAAAAAATGAGAGAAAAAGGGAGAAGGGACAATGCTACCACTTTTTCCACACTTGTGCATATTAAGCACCATGATCTTCATGATTGAGAGTCTCTCGTTTTGTCACCACCATATAGCTAGTGGGAATTTTTCATTTTATAACTTGGCTTGTATATTCCAATGATAGGCTTCCTCAAAATTGCCTTAGGTCTTCGTGAGCAAGCAAGTTAGATGTACACCCACTAGTTCTCTTTAAGAGCTTTCACATACTCGTAGCTCTAGTGCATCATTTGTATGGCAATCCCTACTCATTCACATTGATATCTATTGATGAGCACCTCCATAGCTCATTGATATGCCTAGTTAATCTGACTATCTTCTCTTTTTTGTCTTGCAACCTCCACTACATTCCACACCATCTATAGTGCTATAACCATGGCTCACGCTCATGTATTGCGTGAGAGTTGAAAATGTTTGAGAAAGTAAAGGTGTGAAACAATTACTTGGCCAATACCGGGGTTGTGCATGATTTAAATTCGTTGTGCAATGATGATAGAGCATAGCGAGACTATATGATTTTGTAGGGATAACTTTATTTTGGCCTTGTTATTTTGAAAGTTCATGATTACTTTGCTAGTTTGCTTGAATTATTATAGTTTCCACGTCAATAGCAAACTATTGTTTTGAATCTAATGGATCTGAACATTCACGTCACATAAGAGGAATTACAAAGGACACCTATTCTAGGTAGCATGAAAGCATCAAAAATTCATTCTTATCACTTCCCTACTCGAGGACGAGCATGAGTTAAGCTTGGGGATGCTTGATACGTCTCAAACGTATCTATAATTTTTTATTGTTTCACGCTGTTATCTTGTCTTCTTTGGTTGTTTTATGTACCTTTTATATATTTTTTGGGACTAACTTATTGATTCAGTGCCAAGTGCCAGTTCCTGTTTTTCCGTGTTTTTGACTCTTTTCAGATCTGATTTTGGAACGGAGTCCAAACGGAATAAAAATCCCCCGAAATGATTTTTTCCCAAACGAAAGAAGACCAGGGAGATTTTGGGCCAAGCCAGGTGGGCTCCAGGGAGCCCACAAGCTCCCAGCACGCCACCAGGGGGGAGGCGCCGGTGGGCAGGCTTGTGGCCTCCCTGGCCGCCCCCTGACCTAGGTCTTTGGCCTATAAATTCCCAAATATTCCCCAAAAAATCAGGGAGCCTCGAAAATACTTCTCCGCCACCGCAAGCTTCCGTTTCTGCGAGATCTCATCTGGAGACCCTTTCCGGCGCCCTGCCGGAGGGGACTTTGGAGTTCGAGGGCTTCTTCATCATCATCACTGCCCCTCCAATGACTCGTGGGTAGTTCACTTCAGACCTATCCGTCCGTAGTTAGTAGCTAGATGGCTTCTTATCTCTCTTGGATCTTCAATACAAAGTTCTCCATGATCTTCATGGAGAGCTATCCGACGTAATCTTCTTTGGCGGTGTGTTTGTCGAGATCCGATGAATTGTGGATTTGTGATCAGATCATTTATGATATATATTTGAGTCTTCGCTGATTTCTTATATGCATGATTTGATATCCTTGTAAGTCTCTCCGAGTCTTGGGTTTTGTTTGGCCAACTAGATCTATGATTCTTGCAATGGGAGAAGTGCTTGGTTTTGGGTTCTACCATGTGGTGACCTTTCCTAGTGATAGTAGGGGCAGCAAGGCACACATCAAGTAGTTGCCATCAAGGGTAAAAATATGGTGTTTTTATCATTGGTTTGAGATTATCCCTCTACATCATGTCATCTTGCTTAAGGCGTTACTCTGTTCTTATGGACTTAATACACTAGATGCATGCTGGATAGTGGTCGATGTGTGGAGTAATAGTAGTAGATGCAGAAAGTATCGGTCTACTTGTTTCGGACGTGATGCCCATAGAAATAATCATCGCGTAGATATCATCACGACTTTGCGCGGTTCTATCAATGGCTCGACAGTAATTTGTTCACCCACCGTCTACTTGCTTTCATGAGAGAAGCCACTAGTAAACACTAGGGCCCCGGGTCTATTCACATCCATCATTTACATCTCCGCTTTTACTTTGCTTTGTTACTTTGTTGCTTTCAGTTCTCACTTGGCAAACAATCTATAAGGGATTCACAACCCCTTCATAGCGTTGGGTGCAAGATTTTGTGTTTGTGCAGGATCTTGAGATACTCTTCCGCCGGATTGATACCTTGGTTCTCAAGCTGAGGGAAATACTTAGCATCGCTGTGCTACATCAACCTTTCCGCTTTGAGGGAACACCAACGCAAGGCTCCAAGGCCACGGGAGAAATCCTTTGCATACTTGCCTAGGAAGTCCCTTGCGTCGTTGCAAGGGATTCCTGGTGCCGTCGACACAACTATTTCTTGCGTCGTTGCAAGGGATACAGAGCAACATATCTCTCCGTGTCATAGCTGTTACATGATGAATCACATCCGTCGCACTCATCCATCACCGATCCACTTGTTGGGGAACGTTGCATGGGAAACAAATTTTTCGTACACATACGCAATACCTATCATGGTGATGTTCATCTACGAGAGGAGATTTTCGATCTACGTACCCTTGTAGATCGCATAGCGGTAAGCGTTAAGAAACGCAGACGATGTAGTGGAACAGCTTGCGTGATTCAAATCATCGTTGTCGTACATGCCATCCCACGATCTCATCACGATCCGTCCCACGAACTTCATCACGATCCGTCCCGCGATCTCATCATGATTCTTCCCGATCTAGTGCCGAACGGACGACACCTCCATGCTCAGCACACATACAGCTCGATGACGATCTCTGCCTAGTTGATCCAGCAAGAGGGGGCGGAGAGGTAGAAGAGTTTTCCGGCAGCGTGACAGTGCGCCCGTGGTGGTGATGATCTACTCCGGCAGGGCTTCGCCTAAGCTCCAGAGAAATACGATCTGGAGGAAAAACTGCGTGGTATAGGGTGGAGCAGCACGTGGCAAATTTGTGTCTCAAAACCCCCCAATACCTCTAGTATATATAGGAGGGAGGGATGGGATGAGGCAGCCTCAAACGCTCAAGGTTTGGCCGAAATTGGAGGTGGAGGAGTCCTACTCCAATCCTACTTGGAGTAGGATTCCACCTTCCCACTTGGAAACTCTTTCCACCTTGTGTTTTTCCTTCTCAAACCTTATGGGACTTAGTGGGAACTTATTCCAGCCCACTAGGGGCTTGTTTATCTCTTCCCATACCCATGAGACCCCTTGGCGCGTGACACCCCTCCCGATGGTCCCCGGCACCCCTCCCAGCACTCCCGGTACATTACCGATAAGCCCGAAACTTTTCCGGTGACCAAAACAGGACTTCCTATATACGAATCTTTACCTCCGGACCATTCCAGAGCTCCTCGTGACGTCCTGGATCTCATCCGGGACTCCGAACAACTTTCGGTTACCAACACCTATAACTCAACTATACCGAAACGTCACTGAACCTTGAGTGTGCAGACCCTGCGGGTTCGAGAACTATGTAGACATGACCCGAGACACTCCTCGGTCAATATCCAATAGCGGGACCTGGATGCCCATATTGGATCCTACATACTCTCCGAAGATCTTATCGGTTGAACCTCAGTGTCAAGTATTCATATAATCCCGTATGTCATTCGGTATGTTACTTGCCCGAGTTTCGATCGTAGGTATCCGCATACCTATTTCAATCTCGTTTACCGGCAAGTCTCTTTACTTGTTCCGTAATACAAGATCCCGTGACATACAGTAAGTCACATTGCTTGCAAAGCTTGTGTGTGATGTTGTATTACCGAGTGGGCCCCGAGATACCTCTCCGTCACACGGAGTGACAAATCCCAGTCTTGATCCATACTAACTCAACGGACACCTTCGGAGATACCTGTACAACATCTTTATAGTCACCCAGTTACGTTGTGACGTTTGATACACACAAGGTATTCCTTCGGTGCCAGTGAGTTATATGATCTCATGGTCATAGGAATAAATACTTGACACGCAGAAAAATAGTAGAAACAAAATGACACGATCAACATGCTACGTTCATTAGTTTGGGTCTAGTCCATCCCATGATTCTCCTAATGATGTGATCCCGTTATCAAGTGACAACACTTGCCTATGGTCAGGAAACCTTGACTATCTTTGATCAACAAGCTAGTCAACTAGAAGCTTACTAGGGACAGTGTTTTGTCTACGTATCCACACAAGTATTGTGTTTCCAATCAATACAATTATAGCATGGATAATAAATGATTATCATGAACAAAGAAATATAATAATAACTAATTTATTATTGCCTCTAGGGAATATTTCCAACAGTCTCCCACTTGCACTAGAGTCAATAATCTAGTCCACATCACTATGTGATTCTAACGAATCCAACACCCTTACAGTTCTGGGGTTTGATCACGTCTTGCTTGTGAGAGAGGTTTTAGTCGACGGTTCTGAACCCTTTTAGATCCGAGTGAGCTTTACAAATCTTTATGTCATCTTATAGATGCTGCTACAATGTGTGATTCGGGAATATTCCAAATATCGACTTTACCATACGAATCCGTTTCACTACTCATAGTTATTCAGATTAGTGTCAAAGCTTGCATCGACGTAACCCTTTACGACGAACTCTTTAACCACCTCCATAATCAAGAAAAAAAAGCCTTAGTCCATTAGTTACTAAGGATAACTTTGACCGCTGATCAGTGATTCAATCCTGGATCACTCTGTGTACCTCTTAACACACTTGTAGCAAGGCACACATGAGGTGCGGTACTCAGCATGGCATACTTTAGAGTCTATGGCTATGGTATAGAAGACGACCTTCGCCTATTCTCTTTGTTCTGCCGGGGTCGGGTTTTGAGTCTTACTCAAAATCACACCTTACAACACAACCAAGAACTCCTTCTTTGCTGATCTATTTTGGACTCCTTCAAAAACTTGTCAAGGCATGCATCTTGTTGAAACTTCTATTAAGCGTTTCGATCTATCTCCATAGATCTTGATGCTCAACGTTCAAGTAGCGCAATCCAGGTATTCCTTTGAAAAACTCCTTTCAAACAACCTTTTATGCTTTACAGAAATTCTACATTACTTCTGATCCACAATATGTCAACCACATATACTTACGAGAAATTCTATAGTCCTCCCACTTCCTTCTTTGGAAATACAAGTTTCTCACAAACCTTGTATAAACCCAAAAGCTTCGATCAACTCATCAAAGCATATATTCCAACACCGAGATGCTTGCACCAGTCCATAGAAGGATCGCTGGAGCTTGCATACTTGTTAGCATCCTTAGGATCGACAAAACTTTTCGGTTGTATCACATACAACCTTTTCGTCGAGGAAAACAATGTTTTGACATCCTATGTGCAATATTTCATAAATAATGCAGCAACTGCTAACAAAATTCCAACACCTTTAGCATCCCTATGAGTGACAATGTCTCATCATAGTCAACGCTTTGAACTTGTCGGAAAACTTCCTTGCGACAAGTCGAGCTTTTCTTAATGGTGACGATTCACCATCGTCGTCTGTCTTCCTTATAAAGATCCATCTTTACTTAATACTCCTATGACCATCAAGTAGTTCTTCGAAAGTCTATACTTTGTTCTCACACATGGATTCTCTCTCGGATTTCGACCTCTAGCCATATCTCAGAATCCGGGCCCACCATTGCTTCTCCCTAACTCGTAGGTTCATTGTTGTTCAACAACATGACCTCCAAGACAGGGTTATCGTACCACTCTGTAGTAGTATGCGACCTTGTCGACCTACGAGGTTTGTAATAAATTGATCCAATGCTTAATAATCACCATCATCAGCTTCCACTTCAATTGGTGTAGGAGCCATAGGAACAACTTCCTGCGCCCTGCTACACACTGGTTGAAGTGACGGTTCAATAACCTCATCAAGTACCACCACTCTCCCACTCAATTCATTTGAGAGAAACCTTTCCTCGAGAAAGGATCCGTTTCTAGAAACAAACACTTTGCTTCTGGATCTGAGATAGGAGATGCATCCAATTGTTTTGGATATCCTATGAAGATGCATTTATCCGCTTTGGGTTCGAGCTTATCAGACTGAAACCTTTTCACATAAGCATTGCAGCCCCAAACTTGCAAGAAACGAGAGCTTAGATTTCTCTTAACCCCAATCTGTACTGTGTCATCTCAACGGAATTACGCGGTGCCCTATTTAAAGTGATTTTGGTTGTCTCTAATGCATAACCCATAAATTATAGTGGTAACTCCATAAGAGACATCATAGTATGCACCATATCAAATAGGTCACGGCTATGACGTTCGGACACACCATCACACTATGGTGTTCCTGGTGGCATGAATTGTGAAACAACTTCCACATTGTCTTAACTGTGTACCAAAACTCACAACTCAGATCTCTACAATCATATCGTAGACAGTTTATCCTCTTGTTACGACGAACTTCACTCTGAAACAGAATTGAACTGTTCAATATTTCAGACTTGTGATTCATTAAGTAAACACTCATGTATCTACTCAAATCGTCATTGAAGTAAGAACATAATGATATCCACTGCGTGCCTCATCACTCATTGGACGACATACATAAAAATAAATTACTTCCAACAAGTTACTTTCTTGTTTCATCTCAATGAAAACAAGGCCTTGCTCATGTGGTATGATTTGCATGTCTCAAGTGATTCAAAATCAAGTGAGATTTAAAGATCCATCAGCATGGAGCCTTTCATGCAATTTACACCAACAGGACTCAAGAGGCAGTGCCACAAGTAGGTGGTACTTATCATCATTACCTTGTATCTTTTGGCACCACTATCATGAACATGTGTAACACTACGATCGAGATTCAATAAACCATTGAAGGTGATTATTCAAGCAAATAGAGTAACCATTAATCTCTTTAAATGAATAATCGTATTGCAATAAACACGATCCAATCATGTTCATGCTCAACGCAAGCACCAAATAACAATTATTTAGGTTTAACACCAAACCCGATGGTAGAGGGAGCGTGCGACCTTTGATCACATCAACCTTGGAAACAATTCCAACACGTATCGTCACCTCGCCTTTAGCTAGTCTCCTTTTATACCGTAGCTTTCATTTCGAGTTACTAATCACTTAGCAACCGAACCGGTATCCAATACCCTCGTGCTACTAGGAGTACTAGTAAAGTACACATCAATATCATGTATATCAAATATACTTCTGTCGACTTTGCCAGTGTTCTTTTCTACCAAGTATCTAGGGTAGCTCCGCCTCAGTGACCGTTCCCCTCATAACAGAAGCACTGAGTCTCGGGTTTGGGTTCAATTTTGGGTTTCTTCATTAGAGCAGCAACTGGTTTGCCGTTTCATGAAGTATCCATTCTAGCCCTTGCCCTTCTTGAAACTCGTGGTTTTACTAACCATCAAGAATTGATGCTCCTTCTTGATTTCTACTTTCGCAGTGTCAAACATTGCGAATCACTCAAGGATCATCATATCTATGCTTGATTTGTTTATATTTCATCACGAAGCTCTAGCAGCTTAGTGGGAGTGACTTTGGAGAACCATCACTATCTTATCTGGAAGATTAACTCCCACTTGATTCAAGCAATTGTTGTACTCACACAATCTAAGAACATGCTCAACGATTTGAGCTTTTCTCCTTTACTTTGTAGGCAAAGAATCTTGTCGTAGGTCTTATACCTCTCAACAAGGGCATGAGGATGAAATCTCAATTTCATCTCTTTGAACATCTCTTATGTTCTGCGACGTTTTCAAAACGTCTTCGGCGCCTTGCTTCTAAGCCATTAAGTATTGCAGACTGAAATATCATGTAGTCATCAAAGACGTGTATGTCAGATGTTTGCAACATCCACAAACGATGCCCGAGGTGCAGCACACCGAGTGGTGCATTAAGTACATAAGCCTTCTGCGCAGCAATGAGGACAATCCTCAGTTTTACGAACTCAGTCCGCAAAGTTGCTACTATCAACTTTCAACTAAATTTTCTCTAGGAACATATAAAAATAGTAGAGCTATAGCGCAAGCTACATCGTAATTCGCAAAGACCTTTAGACTATGTTCATGATAATTAGTTCAATTAATCATATTACTTAAGAATTCCCACTCAAAAAGTACATCTCTCTAGTCATTTGAGTGGTACATGATCCAAATCCACTATCTCAAGTCCGATCATCTCGTGAGTCGAGAATAGTTTCAGTGGTAAGCATCTCTATGCTAATCATATCAACTATATGATTCATGCTCGACCTTTCGGTCTCATGTGTTCCGAGGCCATGTCAGTACATGCTAGGCTCGTCAAGTTTAACCCGAGTGTTCCGCGTGTGCAACTATTTTGCACTCGTTGTATGTGAACGTTGAGTCTATCACACCCGATCATCACGTGGTGTCTCAAACGACGAACTGTCGCAATGGTGCACAGTCGGGGAGAACACAATTTGAGCTTGAAATTTTAGTGAGAGATCACCTCATAATGCTACCGTCGTTCTAAGCAAGATAAGGTGCATAAAGGATTAACATCACATGCAATTCATAAGTGACATGATATGGCCATCATCAAGTGCTCCTTCGATCTCCATAACCAAAGCACCGGCATGATCTTCTTGTCACCAGCGCTACACCATGATCCCCATCATCATGATAACCAGCATCGTGCCGCCATCGAGGTTGTTGTGTAAGCTATGCTATTACTACTAAAGCTACGTCCTAGAAATATAGTAAACACATCTACAAACACAAACGTTAGTTTAAAGACAACCCTATGGCTCCTGCCGGTTACCGTAGCATCGACGTGCAAGTCGATATTAACTATTACAACATGATCATCTCATACATCCAATATATGACATCACGTCGTTTGGCCATATCACATCACAAGCATACCCTGCCAAAACAAGTTAGACGTCCTCTAATTGTTGTTGCATGTTTTACGTGGTTGCCATGGGTATCTAGTAGGATCGCATCATACTTATGCAAACACCACAATGGAGATGTATGAATTGCTATTTAACCTCTCTCCAAGGACCTCCTCGGTCAAATACGATTCAACTAAAGTTGGAGAAACCGACACTCGCCAGTCATCTTTAAGGAACGGGGTTGCTCGTAGCAATGAAACCAGTCTCTCGTAAGCGGACGAGTAATGTCGGTCCGAGCCGCTTCGATCCAACAATACCGCGGAATCAAGAAAAGACTAAGGAGGCCAGCAAATCACACATCACCGCCCACAAAAACTTTTGTGTTCTACTCGAGATAACATCTACGCATGAACCTAGCTCATGATGCCACTGTTGGGGAACGTTGCATGGGAAACAAATTTTTCCTACGCGCACGCAATACCTATCATGTTGATGTTCATCTACGAGAGGAGATTTTCGATCTACGTACCCTTGTAGATCGCACAGCGGTAAGCGTTGAGAAACGTGGACGATGTAGTGGAACAGCATGCGTGATACAAATCACCGTAGTCATACACTCCATCCCATGATCTCATCACGATCCATCCCGCGAACTTCATCACGATTCGTCCCGCGATCTCATTATGATCCTTCCCGATCTAGTGCCGAACGGACGGCACCTCCGCGTTCAGCACACGTACATCTCGATGATGATCTCCGCCTTCTTGATCCAGCAAGAGGGGGCGGAGAGGTAGAAGAGTTCTCCGGCAGCGTGATGGTGCCCCGGTGGTGGTGATGATCTACTCCGGCACGGCTTCGCCTAAGCTCCACAGAAATATGATCTAGAGGAAAAACTGCGTGGTATAGGGTCGAGCAGCACGTGGCAAAGTTGTGTCTCCAAAACCCGCAATACCTCTAGTATATATAGGAGGGGGGAGGGGAGGAGGCAGCCTCAAACCATCAAGGTTTGGCCGAAATTGGAGGTGGAGGAGTCCTACTCCAATTCTACTTGGAGTAGGATTCCACCTTCCCACTTGGAAACTCTTTCCACCTTGTGTCTTTTCCTTCTCAAACCTTATGGGCCTTAGCGGGAACTTATTCCAGCCCACTAGGGGCTGGTTTATCTCTTCCCATAGCCCATGAGACCCCTTGGGGCGTGACCCCCCTCCCGATGGTCCCTGGCACCCCTCTTGGCACTCCCGGTACATTACCGATAATCCCGAAACTTTTCCGGTGACCAAAACTGGACTTCCTATATATCAATCTTTACCTCCGGACCTTTCTGGAGCTCCTCGTGACATCTTGCATCTCATCCGAGACTCCGAACAACTTTCGGTTACCAACACCTATAACTCAACTATACCGAAACGTCAATGAACCTTAAGTGTGCAGACCCTGTGGGTTCGAGAACTATGTAGATATGACCCGAGACACTCCTCGGTCAATATCCAATAGCGGGACTGATGGGGTTATAGTCCTAGGGTATGGTCATAGGCCTGCCCTGTGGGGCCTACCCAAGGACTACCCTTCATAAAGGACAAGGCCCTTAGTCAGTTCCGACTAAATTAAGGACTTCCGATCATCCAGTCGGTGACGATTCCTCCATCATCCAGTCGGGGATGAGCATTGGGAGCGTATCAAGCTTACCGACTGGATTCCACTCTGTACATCGTAACCCCCCTGGAGGGTAACGGTCATACGTTTCCATATACCTATACGTTACCTGTACGTATGCAGTTATTCACCACTACTCCACCCTGTGCACCGAACCGTTGTGAAGGGTAGCGCACTCTATATAAGCCGCCCTTCCCCACTGGTGCAGGGGTTAGCAATTCACTGTAATCCATATTCCACTCGACAACAAGCTCCCAGAGCACTGAGACGTAGGGCTATTACCTCCACCGTAGAGGGGCCTGAACTCATACAACCTCGCCGTAGCTAAGGCTCTGCCCATCCTTTCGTACCCTACACATTTAGTGTCAAACTTATACCCACGACAGTTGGCGCCCACCGTGGGGCAGGCGTCTAAGCGACTTCCGGCGAGTTTGCGACTACATCTTTTCGTCATGTCATCCAGCGGAGATTTGAGCATGGGTCACGAGATCCTCTTCGGCGCTCTCTCCTTCATCTTCGATGATTCGGCATGGCTTCGAGACGCCCCTCTCGACGTCGAGGCGCTCCCTCGTTGCGGGGCTACGCACTTCCGTGCCGGCGCCCGCGGCATTCTTCTTCTCCAGCAGTCGGCTCCGGTGTCGGCCTACACCGTTGTCACGCGCCGCAACAAGCAGTCCCGCCGCCTGCGGCTCCAGCGTTGGGTGCAACACGCCCAGGCGCGCCAGAACGCGTCTTAACAAGTGGCGGTCCTAGAGTCGGTTGTGGTTGCCCCGCCGTCCCAGCGCTCGGACTCGGTTCCGATTGAGTTTCCTTCCGAGTACTTGGGCCGCGGACCTGCAGCAGAAGTGCACATGGCCAACTCCCATGAAAGTCCCCGCCAAACTGGCCGGAATGAGCACGAGATCGGCGAAACATCCGGCGCTCGCCGTCCGCCTCGTCGTTCTGCTAGTCGGCACACTCGGCGGAGCAACGTGGAGTTGTTCCGCACACCCATCCTCAACTTGGCTGCCGCTGCCAAGATAGCCGATTCCCTTCACTCGACTGATTCAGAGGCTAGCAGGGGGATCGAGCAAATCCGCGCCCTGCTGCACACGGAGCAGCAGCAAAATTCGGCGGTCTCCCAGTCGCAGAACAGGATCCACAATAGTTCTGTTCATGCGAACACGCATCGGTTGGTTCACAGCCCTGGTTCTCATCATTGACACAGGGGAGGCAGCCGGTCCATAAATCCCGAAGATCGTCGCCGTTCACGCACCCCTCCACGGGGTGGGGCCTACGAGCCCCGACATCATGATGATCCAAGGCTCGACGCGAGAGGGCATATCGCCCACCGGAGGGTCGACAGGGGCCGAGTCCACCGTGATGGTCACGATATGGACTGTCCGAGTGGAAGCAGGACCATCGTCTCTGGTCCCGAGTGTTTCAGTCGAGCCATCCGATCAGCTGACATCCCTCCCAACTTCCGATTGGCGACGGGGATCAGCAAGTTTACAGGAGAATCCAAGCCAGAAACATGGCTGGACGACTACCGAGTGGCAGTCCAGATCGGAGGAGGGGACGACCACGTCGCCATGAAGCACCTCCCTCTGATGCTCGACGGCTCGGCGCGAGCGTGGCTCAACCAATTGGCCCCCTCAAGCATCTACAGCTGGGCAGATCTGGCCCGAGTGTTCATCAGGACCTTCGAAGGGACGTCCAAGCGCCCTGCTGGCCTCGTGGAGCTCCAGCACTGTGTCCAGAAGCAGAATGAGCCCCTGCGCGATTTCATTCAGCGTTGGACGACCCTCTACCAAATGGTGGAGAACGTCACAGAGCACCAAGCAGTCTGCGCCTTCAAGGCAAGCGTGCGGTATAGAGATTTTATACCTGAAGTTCGGTCGAACAGGCCACATCTGCATGAGAAAGATGATGGAGATAGCGGCACGCTAGGCAAACGGTGAAGAAGAGGACCGCATCCGTAGCGGCAAGCACAAAGCAGTCACCGATGGGGATGGGAATAACACTCGGAAGCAGAAGCAGAAAGCTCCGTCCACTCCGCAAGCAGAAGCCGCAGCTGTTACCAATGCCAAGTTCAAAGGCAATGGGAAGGCTCAGTTCACCCCCAAGAAGACGCAGTTCAGTAACCCCATCCTGGACCAGCCATGTCCGATTCACACGAAGATGGATGAAGAGGGCAACGCCATATATCCGAAGCATACCACTCGGCAATGTCGCCTCCTGATCCAGGGGTTCGGCGAAGGGCAACCAAGTGAAAAGGGCAATGAACACGATGAGGAGGACAAGGAGGATCCATTCCCCCAAGTCCATGCAACATTGATGATTTTTGCTGACGTTGAGAGCAAGAGTCGACTGAAGCTGGTGAACAGGGAAGTGAACATGGCCACGCCTACCAGCCCCAAGTTCCTCAAATGGTCTCAGACTGCGATCACCTTTGACCAGTCGGATCATCCAGCACACGTACCCACCCCAGGGAGACAGGCTCTGGTCGTCGACCCGGTGGTCGAAGGAGTCCGACTGCGCAAAGTCCTCATGGACGGCGGCAGTGGCTTGAACATCATGTACGCCGACACTCTCAAGGGGATGGGCATTCCGATGTCCAAACTCAGTGAGAGCAGCATGCGGTTCCATGGAGTCGTCCCTGGACGAAAGGCCAAGTCACTCGGCTAGATCGCGTTGGACGTCGTTTTCGGCTCCGACAAGAACTTCCGCAAGGAAAAGCTGACGTTCGAGGTGGTGGACTTCCAGAGCGCATACCACACAATTCTGGGCCGCCCGGTGTATGCGCGTTTCATGGCCTGTCCATGTTATGTGTACCTGAAGCTGAAGATGCCAGGCCCGAAAGGTGTGATCACTATCACAGGCAATCGACAGCGGGCCGAGGAGTGTCTGCAGCAGGGATCAAGGATCGCCGATCAGTAGATGGCTGTCCTCGAGCTTGACGAGTACAAGAAAACAGTCGACCCCGCTGACTTGATGCGTGCAAAGAAGCCAGCTTCGGAGTCCGCATTCCAGTCGGCGGGAGAGACGAAGAAGGTTAGCATCCACCCGACGGACGACACCGCTGCCCCGACGAACATCTCCACCACCCTCGATCCTAAATAGGAAGCCGAGCTCATCCAATTCCTCCGTGAGAACTGGGACATCTTCGCATGGAAGCCCTCTGACATGCCAGGTGTACCCAGGGAGTTGGCTGAGCACCGACTGCACGTGGATCCCGCTGCTCGGCCTGTCCGAGAACGCCTGCGTCGGTCCGCCGCTCACAAGAGGAAGGCAATCGGGGAAGAGGTGGCCAAGCTTTTGGCAGCCAACTTCATTCGCGAGGTTCACCACTCCGAGTGGCTTGCCAATGTTGTCATGGTGCCCAAGAAAGACAAGTCGCTCCAAATGTGCATCGACTTCAAGCATCTCAATAAGGTCTGCCCGAAAGACCATTTTCCGCTCCCCCGCATCGATCAAATTGTCGATTCGACTGCGGGTTGCGAGCGTTTGTCATTTCTGGATGCGTGCTCAGGCTATCATCAGATCCGTCTGTATGGCCCCGATGAATTAAAAACCGCCTTCATCTCCCCATTCGGGTGCTTCTGCTACATCACTATGCCATTTGGTTTGAAGAATGCAGGAGCAACCTTTATGCGCATGATCCAAAAATGCCTCCTCAACCAGATCGGTCAGAATGTGGAGGCGTATATGGATGATATCGTAGTCAAGTCACGCAAAGGTTCCGACCTGCTGACTGACTTGGCAGAAACATTCGCCAACCTTCGTAGGTACGATATCAAGCGCAACCCCACCAAGTGTTCATTCGGCGTTCCCAGCGGAAAGTTACTCGGTTTCTTCGTTTCCGAACGAGGGATCGATGTCAACCCTAAAAGATCGGGACCATCGTCCGAATGGAGCGGCCGGTCAGAATACACGATGTTCAACGGCTCACAGGTTGCCTAGCGGCTTTGAGCAGGTTTATCAGTCGACTCGGTGAGAAGGCGCTTCCTCTGTACCGACTCATGAAGAAATCAGATACTTTCGAGTGGACAGACGAAGCCCAAGTCGCATTCGACGATCTCAAAGTCCTACTTTCCACCCAGCCGGTTCTTACTGCTCCGCTCAGTAAAGAGCCCCTTCTTCTGTACATCGCAGCTACAAATCAAGTCATCGGCACTGTTCTCACAGTCGAACGAGAAGAAGAAGGCAAAGAATACAAAGTTCAGCGGCCAGTGTATTACGTCTCCGAAGTCCTGGCTCCTTCCAAGCAGAGGTATCCCCACTATGAAAAACATATCTACGGGATTTACATGACTGCGAAGAAGGTGGCTCATTATTTCCAAGACCACTCGGTGTCTGTCGTCTCTAATGCTCCATTGTCGGAAATCCTCCACAATCGAGACGCATCGGGTCGAGTGGCAAAGTGGGCAATGGAGATGTTGTACGGCGACATCAGGTTCGAGGCCAAGAAAGCTATAAAGTCTCAAGCTCTGGCTGACTTCATAGCAGAATGGGTAGAACAACAGCAACCGACCCACATCTACTCGGCTCATTGGACAATGTTCTTCGATTGGTCCAAGATGTTGAATGGCTCCGGTGCTGGCGTTGTGATCATATCGCCAAAAGGTGACAAACTCAAGTATGTGTTGCAGATACACTTTGATTCCTCCAACAATGAGGCTGAGTATGAAGCTCTCCTTTATGGATTGCGCATGGCCATCGCACTCGGCGTCCGTCGCCTGCTGGTCTATGGCGATTCGGATTTGGTAGTCAATCAAGTGATGAAGGAGTGGGACGTCAGGAACCCCACCATGACCACATACTGCAATGCAGTGAGGAAGCTCGAGAAAAAGTTTGAAGGTCTGGAACTCCACCATGTTCCGCAACTGAAAAACCAAGCACCTTATGAGTTGGAAAAACTCAGATCCACTCGGAGACCAGTCCTGAGTGATGTGTGCCTCGAGCACCTTCACCTTCCCTTAGTTAAAGAAGATCCTTTCATAGAGGAACCAGTACAACCAAAGAGCTCGACAGATACGACTGAAGTCGAAGTCCCTGTTTTGGTTGATTTGATCATGGATGTTCTTGCTATCATCCCCGATTGGACTGTGCTGTTTATTGCAGACATCTTGAGGCAATAATTACCAGAAGACAAAGTCCAAGCAAGACAGATCATACGCAGGTCAAAGTCGTTCACTGTCATTGATGGCCAGTTGTACAAAGAAAGCGTTTCAGGCGTCCTTCAACGATGCATCTCTCCTGAGGAGGGACAGTTAATCCTGGAAGAAATTCACTCGGGAACCTGCGGTCATCACGCCTCCTCAAGGGAAATCGTCACCAAAGCATTCAGAGTTGGTTTCTTTTGGCTGCAGGCGAATGAAATGGCGAAAGATATGGTCGACCTATGTGAAGGCTGTCAGTTCTACTCTAACAAGTCCCACAAACCAACATCTGCGTTGAAGACAATCCCTCTTGTTTGGCCGTTTGCAGTATGGGGATTAGATACAGTCGGTCCATTCAGGACAGGCCAAGGGGGATTCACACATCTGTTGGTGGCAGTCGACAAGTTCACAAAGTGGATTGAAGCCAAGCCCATCAAAAAGCTTGACGCCCTTACGGCCATCAAGTTTGTCAGGGACATCATCTCTAGATTCGGGGTACCTCACAGCATAATCACTGACAATGGAACAAACTTTGACTCGGACAGATTCAAAGGTTTCTGTACAGGCCAAGGTATCCGAGTGGATTTTGCATCTGTGGCGCATCCCCAAACAAACGGGCAAGCACAGCGGGTGAATGGACTTATTCTGCAAGGTTTGAAGCCTCGACTCCTGCGAGAAGTGGGGCATGCCGCCGGCGCATGGGTCACCGAGCTGCCTTCAGTGCTTTGGGGTCTCCGCACAACCCCAAATAGATCTGCAGGGCGATCCCCGTTCTTCCTCGTTTACGGAGCAGAGGCAGTCCTTCCGAGTGACTTGCTTCACAACGCTCCACGAGTTGAACTCTTCTCCGAAGCTGAAGTAGAGCAAGCAAGGCAAGACGGAGTGGATCTTCTAGAGGAGGAGCGCGAGATGGCACTTACTCGCTCAACCATTTATCAACAAGATCTGCAGCGCTTTCACGCGCGACACGTCAGGAGTCGTACATTCCAAGCAGGCGACCTGGTGCTCCGAGTGGATCAGCAGAGACCTCACAAGTTGGCTCCTGCCTGGGAAGGACCCTTCATCATCTCCAAGGTGCTGAACAACGGAGCATATCGACTCTACAACCTCGACAGGGAAACGGACGAGCCGCGAGCATGGAACGGAGATCTCCTGAAGCGCTTCTACACGTGACCGTCGACTGAAGCAATGTAAAGAACAAGTATCGTTGAAGTAATACAAAGCAGATTGAGTTTTTGCAGATTCAAAATTCTTCCGCAGTCGCAGACTCCGGTCTCAAAAAAAAACTTAGCTGCGATCCAGAATCGCCTATGTACAAACTTTCTCCGAGTGTGCACGAAACGTCGGACTCGGGGACTTAGCTGTGATCAAGAATCACCTAAGTACAAACTTTCTCCGAGTGTGCACTAAACATCGCACTCGGGGACTTAGCTGCGATCAAGAATCGCCTAAGTACAAACTTTCTCCGAGTGTGCACTAAACGTCGCACTCCGGGACTTAGCTGCGATCAAGAATCGCCTAAGTACAAACTTTCTCCGAGTGTGCACTAAACGTCGCACTCGGGGACTTAGCTGCGATCAAGAATTGCCTAAGTACAAACTTTCTCCAAGTGTGCACCAAACGTCGCAATCGGGGACTTAGCTGCGATCAAGAATCGCCTAAGTACAAACTTTCTCCGAGTGTGCACGAAACGTCGCACTCGGAGACTTAGCTGCGATTAAGAATCGCCTAAGTACAAACTTTCTCCGAGTGTGCAGCAAACGTCGCACTCGGGGACTTAGCTGCGATCAAGAATCGCCTAAGTACAAACTTTCTCCGAGTGTGCACCAAACGTCGCACTCGGGGACTTAGCTGCGATCAAGAATCGCCTAAGTACAAACTTTCTCCTAGTGTGCACTAAACGTCGCACTCGGGGACTTAGCTGCGATCAAGAATTGCCTAAGTACAAACTTTCTCCGAGTGTGCACTAAACGTCGCACTCGGAGACTTAGCTGCGATCAAGAATCGCCTAAGTACAAACTTTCTCCGAGTGTGCACACTTGGAGACTTAGCAGACCCTCATTGAAGCTCATGTAGATGTCAAGACAACTGACAATTACATGAGTAGCAGAACCTCATTGAGGCTCATGTAGATGTCAAGACAACTGATGATTACATGAGTAACAACTCGCTCCGAGTACGACCTGACAGTCCCACTCGAAGACTTAGCCGCAATCACGAATCGCCTAAGTACACAATTGCCTTCGAGTGTATCCTACAGATCCACTCGGAGACCCAGCAGACCCTCAGTGAGGCTCATGCAGATGTCAAGACAACTGACAATTACATGCTTCGCATGTTTGCCATTGGCTTCACCAAGAAACGCCAAACAAAAACCACGAGCCAAAATTGTGTCAATAACTCTCTGCCAAAGGAAGAGCAAACGATTCAATTCAAATTCAAAGTTCGTCTAAAAGATAGTTGGTTCGGTGTAGATCAAGCTTATCCACACCGAACCACAAATGTGACGGCCAACAGCAGTGGGCAATGTTTCATACAACTAACACTTGGCATACCGAGGTAAAAAGTTTTCTCAAGGGTCATCAGGACTGGCACTGGGACTGGCAGGCTCCACGAAAGTGTCGAGGTCGATCCCGTCTGCGATGCGAGTGGCGCTCTCAAGGAAGGTCTCCATGAAATCTTTGAATCGAAGCTTCTTCGTGTTTGCGACCTGCAACGCCTTTAGCTTCTCTTCGCGAGCCTCCTTGCACTGCACTCGGACCAGCGACAACGCCACGTCCGCACCACAGCGAGCCGCAGACTTCTTCCACGCCTGCACTCGGTTCGGTACCTCCTCCAGCCGAGTCATCAAACCTTCCATCTCTTGCCGAGACTCTTCTTCGGGCCATAGCTCCTTGTCGATTCAGCCGACGACCTCTCTCAGTCGACCGATGAAAGGTCCCACTTTACCCAGGCGAATGTGCGCTCGGAGCATATCTCGATTGGCGTCGTCGCCGAGTGGAACGTTCGGAATAACCGACCGCTCCACGTCAGCTGCTTCAGCCTCAGCGTCCATACGAAAATCTGCAAAGACAAGACGAGCAGCAAGTAAGCGCAGAATGAACTACACAGTCAACAAACACTCGAAAAAATAGAACTTACCACCGAGAGGCAAAATCATCTGCCTTGCCTAGTCACTGATGTACTTCTCCTGTGCTATGCACCGCCTGTTCAACACCTGCATCTGTCCCATCAGTTCAGTTCTTTGTTTCCCCATTTTCTCCACTTCGGCCATCAATGGCTTGTTTGCTTCACGGGACTCCTCCAAGGACTTCTCTCGTTCAGCCAGAACACCCTTCATACCAGCCAAGGCAAGCATTGCTGCATCCAGTTCCACAGCAAACTGAATCTTTTCAGCTCTCAGAGTTTCGTACGCTGATCCCATCTCGCAAGTCTTCTGCAAGTCAACGCGAAAAGACGATCAAACAAATTCAACAAGGACAACAATATAAACTCAAAGTTCTCCAGACCCCTGCCAACGCAAGTAGTCGACAGCGGTCACGGGGACTACACCTAGTGGGTTCCTAAGAGTGACCCCACTTGCATGACGCTCAAACAGGTCCGCCCTATTGAGGCACATAACAAAAAACAAGCCTATGAGGATACTACTACCCGACCTGAGTAAAATTACTCTCGGGGACTAATCCAGTAGGTGCACTCGGAATGCCCCCACCGGTAACATTCGAACAGATTAGTTTTGATCTGATCAAGTTAAAAGAAAATTTATATAAAGACAACTGCCGGTGCAAGCACTCGACAGAAGTCTCGGGGACTACACCCACTGGGTTCACTAAGAGTGAACCCACCGCAAACTAATCATTCTGTATCCGAGTATCTGGCTTAAACACCCAGTGGGTTACAAGGGGAAAGCAAATACTTACTAGCCCACTTACTCGGATATCGTCCCGGAGTTCCAAGCTTCGTTTGTACACAGACGCGATGGAGTCATACGCTCTCTTGGCACCACCTGCCATCAACTCCGCCTGCACCATGGCCTCCTTGGCAGCTCCCACCTGATCCTTCGGGAGGCGACGGGCGTCGTACTGGACAGTCGATGGACCTGGCACCACAAGAGATTCCTTGGGCATCCCAAGTCCTGCTCGAGTCGGTTCAGCATCGATAAGCGTCGTTTCAGTCGATGGCATTGTCTCGGTTGGCGGCGCGTCCATGGCGGGGGTAGTAACAGACGGAACAGCCTCAAGGATAGGCGCCACAGCTTGCTCGGACCTCTTCTGGTCGTCGTCCTCCACATGGATCACCTCTGAAGGAAGCCCGGCCAAACGATGTGAGACCATAGAAAAAAGGGCAAGACTAAAGTCGGAATTCGCGAAACAATAATGTAAGCTCTCGGAGTCGCCACGACGTACCTTGCTGGGACGTGACAACATTGTCCATATCCATGGGATCGTCTTCCTGGCGCGGCACAGAAGTGGCGGAGGTGGAAGCTTTGCCAAGTTAAATTCATTCGACCGATAAGCATGAGTTCAATCAAATACTAGAAGAAGATGGAAGAACAATGCACTTACGCTGAGGCGACGGGAACGGCAATCCTCATCCGCGGCAAAGCCTTCCGAGGCTTGGATCCACTCGGTTTGGCCACCTTAGGGGGCTGGCCCGTGGGCTCAGCAGCAGAGTCCCTGGTCCTCTTTGTGCTCCGAGCACTCGGAACCACGGGAGCAGCTGGCGAGGCACTCGGAACCACAGGAGCGGCTGGCGGGGCACTCGAGGCCGCTGGAGGAGCCGACGGAGCCACGGGTTCGTGGTGGCGTTTGGTTCGAGGCTCTGGAGGTGGGTGTGGCGAGTTCTACTCTTCATCTTCCCCCTCTTCCTCTTCGGACTCCTCCTCCGTTTCCCCACTGTCGGAGCCGTACTCAACACTCTCCATGCTGCCCTCCTGCCTGCCTTCCTCCTCCTCGGCCGGATTCCCGTTTGAGACAGGAGAGAACCAGTTGGTCCACGCCTGCACGAGATACAGTCGACAACATCAGACGTCACACTGTGATACAAGAAAAAGCGATAAATCTAAGACAATTGAGTGCACTCGACAAGTTATACTCATCTCATTTGGAGGAGGGTTGTCCGCGCGGAAGGGCTTCACTCGTCGGGCTCCTCTGGGATTATGGGAGGCGCCTGTGATGTTCAGGACCCACGACGCCACCAGCTCCCCGGTCACGCACTCGGGGTTAGTCCGAGTGGAGTCCTCAGGCCCCGTGTAGTGCCACATGGTGTGGTGTCGATCTTGCAAAGGCTGGATACGCCGACCCAGAAAAACCTCCAGCAAATCTATGCCAGTGACTCCCTTCCGGACGACCTCTACAAGCGCATCGACCAGAGGCTGGATCTGGATCTTCTCCATCTTCGTGAGCGCGAGCTGCCTAGGCGGAGCCGGTCGTTCTAAGCTAAAAGGTGGTAGTCCAGTGGCGGCATTCGGGCCAGCAACATCCTGGCAGTAAAACCAAGTCGACTGCTAGTTCCTAACGGACTCGGACAACTGAAGAGCGGGATAGCTACTTTTACTTTTCTTTTGGAAGCCTAAGCCTCCGCAGAGCTGGAGGAGGTGAGTTTTGTCATCTGACTGGCTCAGCCTTTTGATGGTGTGGGATCTAGCAGAGAAGATGTGCTTAAAAATCCCCCAATGGGGAGGACAGCCGATAAAACACTCGCACAGGACGATGAAGGCAGAGAGATGAGCTATTGCGTTGGGAGGAAAATGGTGGAGCTGCGCCCCGAAGTTGTTCAGTATACCTATGAAGAAGGGATGAGGAGGCAGAGAGAAACCTCGGTGCACGTGACTGAGAAGCAAGACACGCTCCCCTCCTGGGGCGCCGGCTCGGTCTCGCCCTCCGCCGGCCACCTCCACGTCTTGTGCTCGATCATGCCGTGCTCCACCAGCTCCAGCATGTCCTCCTCCGTCACCGTGGAGGGGAGGAAATCCCCCTGGATCCAACCCGCCGGCAGTGCTCGCTGCCGCCGCTGAGCAGGAGCCGCCGCCTTCCCCTTCTTCTTCCGCGCCTCGAGCTTGCTCGTCTGCCCCTTTGTCATGGTGGAGGCTGCAGACCCGCGGGGGAGAAGGAGAAGGAAGGAGCTTGAGATGCGCAGGAGGTGACGAGGGAAGCGGGGCATGTGCGAGCTATCAGGCGAGTGCAACGAAAAACCCTCGCTGTAGAAGTTTAAATAAGGTTCCGACTGGGTCACTAGCAGGTGGCCCCGAAATCTTATCCCTCGACCGGTCGCTGTGATATTAGTGGAGGAGATGAAGGCGCGGAAATCGAGGCGACATATACTACTCGATTACGATGTCGTCACCCCCGCCGAGCGCGCGGCAACCGAAATTTGAGGATCCCGGAAAATCCGCCGCTGTCACTTGACTGGTCACGTCAAAAGATACCACGGAAGCACTCGGTCTCCGACGGTTCGCTTCACAAATACATCCACTCGGATCACTGGTCAAGAAGATAAAATGGATCGAGGCAAACAACGCCAAAGTCGCATCCGTACCAGTCGGATCCGTACTCCAAGCATCGCTTCGTCATTCCAACCCCAATCCATTCGGGGACTAATGATGGGGTTATAGTCCTAGGGTAGGGTCATAGGCCTGCCCTGTGGGGCCTACCCAAGGACTACCCTTCATAAAGGAAAAGGCCCTTAGTCAGTTCCGACTGAATTAAGGACTTCCCATCATCCAGTCGGCGACGATTCCTCCATCATCCACTCGGGGATGAGCATTCGGAGCGTATCAAGCTTACCGACTGGATTCCACTCTGTACATCGTAACCCCCCTGGAGGGTAACGGTCATACGTTTCCATATACCTTTATTAGCATTTAAGACATACGTTACCTGTAACGTATGCAGTTATTCACCACTACTCCACCCCTGTGCACCAAACCGTTGTGAAGGGTAGCGCACTCTATATAAGCCGCCCTTCCCCACTGGTGTAGGGCTTAGCAATTCACTGTAATCCATATTCCACTCGACAACAAGCTCCGAGAGTACTGAGACGTAGGGCTATTACCTCCACCGAAGAGGGGCCTGAACTCATACAACCTCGCCGTAACTAAGGCTCTGCCCATCCTTTCGTACCCTGCACATTTACTGTCAAACTTATACCCACGACAGGGACCTGGATGCCCATTTTGGATCCTACATACTCTCCGAAGATCTTATCGGTTGAACCTCAGTGTCAAGGATTCATATAATCCCGTATGTCATTCCCTTTGTCCTTCGGTCTGTTACTTGCCCGAGATTGGATAGTCGGTATTCGCATACCTATTTCAATCTCGTTTACCGGCAAGTCTCTTTACTCGTTCCGCAATACAAGATCCCGTGACATACACTAAGTCACGTTGCTTGCAAGGCTTGTGTGTGATGTCTTATTACCGAGTGGGCCCCGAGATACCTCTCCCTCACACGGAGTGACAAATCCCAGTCTTGATCCATACTAACTCAACGGACACCTTCGGAGATACCTGTAGAGCATCTTTATAGTCACCCAGTTATGTTGTGACATTTGATACACACAAGGTATTCCTCCGGTGCCAGTGATTTATATGATCTCATGGTCATAGGAATAAATACTTGACACGCAGAAAAACAGTAGAAACAAAATGACACGATCAACATGCTACGTTCATTAGTTTGGGTCTATTCCATCACATGATTCTCCTAATGATGTGATCCCGTTATCAAGTGACAACACTTGCCTATGGTCAGGAAACCTTGACCATCTTTGATCAACAAGCTAGTCAACTAGAAGCTTACTAGGGACAGTGTTTTGTCTACGTATCCACACAAGTATTGTGTTTCCAATCAATACAATTATAGCATGGATAATAAATGATTATCATGAACAAAGAAATATAATAATAACTAATTTATTATTGCCTCTAGGGCATATTTCCAACACCATTGCCTACGAGTCTTTTAGTACTGGTCCTTGCTACGTTACTTTGTCTAGGCTTGTCCCTTGCTACAAAAGGGATTGGGCCACTTTGTTACTCTGTTGCTACTGCTGTTACTTTAGTGTTGCTGCTACTGCTGTTCCTTGCTACTTCGCTGTTACTTGTTGCAAGATCTTTTCTGACACTGTTGTCGGGGAAGAATAGTTACTCGCTCACGTGCAACCTACTGGCGCCATTGATACAACAGTTAGGAATAGTCTGCCGTCAACAGTTCTGTTTCTCACACCGTTGTTATCATACTACTTTGGTACTGATACTTTGCTTGCAGAGACTAATCTTTTAGGTGTGGTTGAATCTGACAAACTCAGCTGCTAATACTCGAGAATATTCTTTCGTTTCCCCTGTCGAACCAACAAATTTGGGTTGAATATTCTATCCTCGAAAACTGTTGCGATCCCCTATACTTGAGGGTCATGAAGACATTTTTCTGGCGCCGTTGCCGGGGAAGCATAGCTATATTTCCTGAGTCACTTGGGATTGACGTCTACTGGTCACTATGAGGAATCTGAAAGATCCAAGAACTAAAATCTTGCCTTCCACTACGAGGAGAGGTAAGGAACTGCCATCTAGCTCCGCACTTGACTCACCTTCAGTTTTGAGTAAGTTTGCGACTTCGCCTCCTGCTAGAAATCTTGATATGTCGCCTGTGCTTGATGATGCTGCTTCTGCTTCCCATGATGCTATGCTTGATACTATTCGTGATGATGCTATGCTTGATACTATGCCTGATGATGCTATGCTTGATACTATGCTTGATGATGCTATGCTTGATACTATGCCTGATGATGCTATGCTTGATACTATGCCTGATGATGCTATGATTGATACTATGCCTGATGATGCTATGCTTGATACTATGCCTGATGATGTTATGCCTGATACTGCTTTGCCACTAGGTGCATTCCTTGATGCACAAATTGCTAGAGTTGCTGCTAGATGTGATGATACTTCTGAAACTGCTGATACTATTGAAGTAGAACCAGCCACTATGCCTGAATTGCCTGTTATGCCTGATACACGCTATGTTATGGAAGGAGAGATAGCTGAGGATTTTCTTGGGTGTAAGGATAGCTATGATGTTGAGAAACTTCTGCGCAAGTGGAAAGAAAAATCTCTGAATGCTAGGATGAAGTACGACCCGAAGTTTGCTACTTCTCCTATCTTTGTGACCGATAAGGATTATGAATTCTCTGTCGACCCTGAGTTAATCACTCTGGTCGAATCTGATCCTTTTCATGGTTATGACTCTGAAACGGTTGTAGCCCATCTTACCAAACTGCACGATATAGCCACCCTATTCAATAGTGAGGAAAAGATTCGCCACTACTATATCCTCAAGTTGTTTCCTTTCTCGCTAAAGGATGATGCTAAGACTTGGTTCACTTCTCTTGCTCCTGGTTGTGTGCGTAGCCCCCAGGATATGGTCTACTACTTCTCTGAAAAGTAGTTCCCTGCCCATAAGAAGCAAGCTGCCTTGCAGGAAATATACAACTTTGCTCAAGCTGAAGAAGAGAGTCTCCCACAAGCTTGGGGAAGGCTCATCCAGCTACTGAATTCTTTGCCTGATCGCCCTCTTGAGAAGAATGAAATACTTGATATCTTCTATAATGGACTTGCCGATGCTTCTAGAGACCACCTAGATAGTTGTGCCGGTAGTGTTTTTAGGGAACGAACTGTAGAACAAGCTGATATTCTACTGAATAACATCTTGTGCAATGAGAATGCTTGGACTATTCCCGAACCACCTTCTAAGCCAACTCCGAAGAAAAGAGGTATTCTATTCCTCAGTCCCGAAGATATGCAAGAAACCAAGAAATCTATGCGAGAGAAAGGCATTAAATCTGAGGATGTCAAACATGTACCACCTATCGAAGAGATCCATGGTCTCGATAACCCGATATAGGTAGTAGAAGTAAATTCTCTGCGTAGGTTTGATGAGAGTGATATTCCTTTTGATAAACCTGCTAGCTTATGCATGGATGAATTTGATAACTTCGTTGCCAAACAACAGAGTTTCAACGATTATGTTAGCAGACAATTGGAAAGGAATGCTCGTATGCTTAGCCATTTAAGTGCTTGTGTGGACAGAAATGTCAATGATCTTAAGCTTCTGAGTAAACATGCCTCTATGGTTACTACTCAAGTAGAACAAGTACTTAAAGCTCAAAATGACTTTCTTAACGAGTTGAATGAAAATTCCGTCACAGTCTTTACTAGAGGCAGTAGAATGACCCAGGAACCTTTGTATCCTGAGGGTCATCTGAAGAGAATTGAACAAGATTCTCAAGGAGTTAGCACTGATGCACCTAGTCATCCTAGAAAGAAGAAGAAAGATGATAGGAACCTGCACGCTAGCAACCCTGTTGCTGCTACACCTGAGAGTCCAAACGATGCCTCTGTTTCTGATTATAATATCAATAGTGATGTTCATGATGATGCTCAACCTAGCAATAAAAAGGATGTGGAGATTGAACCTGTTGATCTTGATAACCCACAACCAAAGAATATAAGATATGATAAGAATGAATTCGCTGCTAGGAAGCATGGTAAAGAAAGGGAACCATGGGTTCAGAAACCCATGCCCTTTCCTCCCAAACCATCCAAGAAAAAGGATGATGAGGATTTTGAGCGATTCGTTGAAGTGATCAGACCTGTCTTTCTGCAAATGTGTTTGACAGATATGCTCAAAATGTCTCCGTACGCTAAGTACATGAAAGATATTGTGACTAATAACAGGAAAATACCTGAGATTGAGATTTCCACCATGCTTGCTAATTATACCTTCAAGGGTGGAACTCCTAAGAAACTAGGTGATCCCGGTGTGCCCACTATACCTTGCTCCATTAAAGGTAACTACGTTAGACCTGCTTTATGCGACCTTGGAGCCGGTGTTTGTGTTATGCCTCTCTCTCTTTATCGTAGAATTGAACTGGATAAGTTGACACCCACTGAGATCTCTCTGCAAATGGCCGACAAATCAACTGCTTTCCCTATCGGCATTTGCGAGGATGTGCCTGTTGTGGTTGCTAATGTCACTATCTTAACAGACTTTGTTATCTTGGATATTCCCGAGGACGATGCCATGGTAGTCATCCTTGGAAGACCCTTTTTTAACACTGCAGGGGCTGTTATAGATTGCAACAAAGGCAATGTAACTTTCCAAGTCAACGGTAATGAGCATACGGTGCACTTTCCAAAGAAACAATATCGAGTACATTGCATCAATGCTATCGAAAAAACTTCATCGATTCTTATTGGGAGCTTTGAATGCCCTATTCCTCATGTCAAGATGAAGTATGATTTGCTTGTTGGGGAGATACACATCTCCATTGAGCTGACCTAGTGACTATTCGAAAATTCTCCGTTCTCTTTTGCGATTCGAAAAGGTTTGTCGAGGAGGCTTGATCAACCTCACTGACGCATTTCTTTCGATGACCATGAGATGGATGAATCGAGGAGTCACAAACCTCTGTTCCAAGATTTCACTTTCGGTTGCTTAGAAGAAAAATGATAGGTTTAGTTTAGTTTTCCCTATTTTCTGTCTTAGCGTCCGGTAGAAAAGTACCCCGAAAATAAAAGTTCTCCGAACGCCGTGAAAATCAAGTATGATTTTTCTGGAATTTTTGAAAAATTCTGAGACAAAGAGCTTGTCTGGGGGCCACACCAGTGGGCCACAAGCCACCCAGGCTTGTGGGGCCCACAGGCACCCCCTCCACTCATTCTTTCTCTTATCTCCTTCTCCTACCTCCACAAAAAATCGTTTCGCAGCTCAAACCCGTGTTCTTGCTCTTCTTGCTGGGATTTTCAATCTCTTTGCTCAAATCACCGTTCTCCGAACTGTTTTGGGGAAATTACTCCTTGGTAAGTGACTCCTCCATTGGTCCAATTAGTTTTTGCTCTAGTGCCTTATATTCCGCGTATTTTTGCTGCCTTGGTGACCATGTTCTTGAGCTTTGCATGCTAATTTTAGGTGGTTCCAAGTAGTTTTGATGCGTAATATGGTCTCTAGGCACTTGTGGGAGTAGTTGCTACGAGTTTCGTTGATCCTTGTTCACCTTTCCTTAGAATCACTGAAATTTTTAGAAAAGGAAGATGTTCAGGAGAAACTTTCATGCTGGTTCCTCAAGCAAGAGAGGTCCCCATCTTGCGATTCGGGAGCCTAATCCTTACCAACCAAGGGACGCGGAGGTACAACCATGTGAATGGCCTTCTGATGAATTTATGATTGAGGCAGGTTTCAAAGATGAGTTTGATGCACTTGTTCACAACATCAGACTCGAGGAATTCATCTCCGATAAATGTGAACAGTATGTTGCTCTCACTGCCTCTTTTGTTCGTAGATTCAAATTTTCAGCTCGCCGTGAGACATCGGTACTGTTTGATCTCTATGATAAATCTTATAGCATGGATTTAGAGGATTTCAATAAAATTTGCAAAATACCTATTTGGGGTAGTCTCAATGATCCTCCTAAATCTTCGGTTAGAGATTTTTGCTCTAGTATTACTGTTGGAGAAACTAGAGACATTATGCAAGCTACCATGGGGAGTATTCATTTTCCTGCCTTGCATTACCTTGCCCTCTTCATAGGCAGATGCATTAATGGCAAAATTGAGCATTATCACCTGTGCGCACCCGAGCTTAGTATCCTTAAGAGTGCAGTGACGGGTGACAAAAGCTTCAACATGGGAGCTATTATAGCAAGGAGGCTGAATAAGAATGCTATTGAAGGGGATTTCTTTGGTGGGATCTATGCCGCTCGCATAGCAAATTTTCTTGGAGTACCCATCCGCGAAGGAGATCCCCGCTCCATACAGCTTTCCTTGACCGTGTCGCTTTGACACGCTACCAGTTCCTTGAGAGGGATGATGAATCCCTCCTATACCATTTGATATTTAACCGACAACGTGTTTTCCATATTACCCTTCCTGATCCTACCTTCTTTGACTTTCAGGTAAAATGGAGATATTACATAACCACAGGAGAGGCAGAGGAGTATGAGAGGGACTCAAAGGCTGCTCGTCTCCGTGAGGCAGCTATTCACGCAGTGGCTGCAGCGCTCCCGTATAACCCCCATTATGATTTTGGGTTTCGTCAGGACCATCCTTGGGAGTAGACCAACTTAGGCCAAAAGCCTAAGCTTGGGGGAGTAGGTGTTCTCACCAACTTTACATTCTTGCTTATGCTTTCGCTTTGTTAGCCGATGTTCACACTTTGTCACTGTATCATCCATGCTAGTTTATTTTCTTTTTCTCGTTTTCTTTTCGTGTGTCTGTCTAGTTTGAGAAAACCCAAAAAGATTTTATTTTTCTTCTTTTGCTTGTTGGGAGCTTTCCTGTGTAAATAGTTTCCTTTTTCTTTGGGTCAAGGTAGAAGATATTGGTTACAATGTTTAGCGGCTCTCGCATGCATATCTGTTTAGCTTTCAAAGAGCCATATTACTTTGTCTTCTCCCTTGTGTTTGCCTGCAGATTCCAGCGTAGTCCAATGCACGAGCACGCTTATTATTGTTCACATCGTTCGGTCGTGCAAGTGAAAGGCAATAATGACGATATATGATGAAGTGACTGAGCCTGAAAAAGCTGGTATGAACTCGATATATTTTGTTTTTGTAAATATGACTAGCTCATCATGCCTGATTCAGCTTTGTTGTGAGAGAAACATGTTTGCAATGACAACTTAGAGATCATAGTTGCTTATGCCATGAATGTTGAGATGACTATGATGTAGTATGATAGGATGATATCCTCCTTTGAATGATTCGAGTGGCTTGACTTGGCGCATGTTCACGCATGTAGTTGAAACAAAATCAACATAGCCTCTAAGATGTTCATCTTCATGGTGATTTATGTCCTACTCATGCTTGCACTCAATGTTAGTTATTCTCAATGCATTTTGATGACTGTTGTCGCTCTCTAGCTGGTCGCTTCCCAGTGTTTTGCTAGCCTTCACTTGTACTAAGCGGGAATACTGCTTGTACATCCACTTCCATAAACCCAAAGTTGTTCCATATGAGTCCACCATACCTACCTATTTGAGGCATCTACCTGTCGTTCCAAGTAAATTTGCATGTGCCACTCTCTAAACCTTCAAGAAATAATCTGTTTTGCATGCCCGAACCGCTCATGTGGTGACAGGGGGCTATTGGTATCTTCCATGCTAGGCGTGTTAACCTCGATATGTGTTTAGTCACTATCATTCACGAGAAAGGAGCCGGTAATTGGAATTCCCAGTTCCATGCTCAAATCGAAAAGATAATTGCAAACAAAACTCCCCCAGGATTGATGTTGGTATGGACGGTACCCGAGGATTCGGCTAGCCGTGGAGTGTGATTGATTGGTGGTGGGGGAGTCAAAACTTTACTTTTCTGTTTGGGAACCGCCTATAGCATGTGTAGCGTGGAAGATGTTAAGAACTCTTAGTCATTGCGTTTACAATGAGAGCATGCCACCCAAAATCATTATCTCTGTTTTCAAAGCTTGAGCTCTCGCACCTCTGCAAATCAATGCTTCCCTCTGCGAAGGGCCTATCTATTTATGTTCCTGTTGAGTCATCCTCCTCTTACAAAAGCACCAATTAGAGAGCACATGTGTCATTTTTATGCTTTGCTTTTAATTGTGTTGAGTGTGACTGTGTCTGGATCTTCTTTGCGATGAATTACAATGTTTAGTCAGCCCTTGGTCTTTGAAGGTGCTCTGCATTTATGTTTTGCGGTCTCCGAAAGAGCTAGCGAGATACCATCTATTCGTACTGCTTCATGTTGTTTTGATTGAAGTGTTGACGTTTGAGACTTATAATTATTTGCTCTCTTGCTGATTATGCCATTGATATGAGTTTACCGTGAGACCTAGATGTCATTTGCTTATGTGGTTTGCTTGTGATGCTGCTGAAATTCTGGTTATGAGTTAGACATAGTTGCAACCACAAGATCAAACAGAGTTCGTCCAAGTTTTTCTTTTGTCTCTCTCAGTTTGTCAACTGAGTTGCTTCAGGACAAGCAAGGCTTTTAGCTTGGGGGAGTTGATACATCTCCAACGTATCTACTTTTCGGAACTCTTTTGCCCTTGTTTTGGACTCTAACTTGCATGATTTGAATGGAACTAACCCGGACTAATGCTGTTTTTAGCAGAATTGCCATGGTGTTGTTTTTGTGCAGAAATAAAAGTTCTCGGAATGTCCTAAAGTTTTACGGAGATTTTTCTGGAATAAAAGAAAAATAATTGCGCAAAGATCCACCGAAGGGGGCGTGCTAGCGGCCCACAAGCCCACAGGCCGCGGCCACCCCCCTAGGCCACGCCGTGAGGGCTTGTGGGGCCCACGTGGCACCACTGCCCCCAAACTCAGCTCTATATCTTCCGTCTCACCCGGAAAAAAATCAGAGCGAAGGTTTCACCACGTTTTACGATACGGAGGCGCCGCCACCTCCTGTTCTTCATCTGGAGGGCAGATCCGGAGTCCGTTCGGGGCTCCGGAGAGGGGAAATCGTCGCCATCGTCATCATCAAGCTTCCTCCATCGACAATTCCATGATGCTCTTCACCGTTCATGAGTAATCTCATCGTAGTCTTGCTGGACGATGATGAGTTGGATGAGATCTATCATGTAATCGAGTTAGTTTTGATGGGGATTGATCCCTAGTATCCATTATGTTCTAGATTGATGTTGCTACTGTTGGGTAACGTAGCATAAATTAAAAAAATTCCTACGCATATTCGGATCTTCCTATGGAGAGACCAGCAACGAGAGAGGGGTAAGAGCATCTTAATACCTTTGAAAATAGCTAAGCGGAAGCGTTGCTAGAACGCGGTTGATGGAGTCGTACTCGCAGCGATTCCGATCTAGTGCCGAACTACGGCACCTCCACGTTCAACACACGTGCAGCCCGGTGACGTCTCCCGCACCTTGATCCAGCAAGGAGGAGGGAGAGGTTGGGGGAAGAACTCCAGCAGCACGACAACGTGGTGTCGATGGAGAGACGAGGTTTCACGGCAGGGCTTCGCCAAGCACCGGTAGAGAGGAGGAGGAAGAAGGGCACGGCTGCCCCGAGGGAGAGGGAGAAGTGTGTCTCCCAATGGCCAAAAGTGCCCGATATATATACGGGAAGGGAGGGATGAGCCCCCTTGAGGGTTTCCCCCTCCTGGGGGGGGGCGGCAGCCCTAGATGGGGGCTGGTGCGGCGGCCAAGGGGGGAAGGAGGGGTGTGGCGCACCCCTGGTGGGCCTTAGGCCCACCTGGCTTAGGGTTTGCCCCCCCTTTTCTCTCCCCTGCGCATTGGGCTGAGTGGGGAGGCACACCAGCCCACCTAGGGGATGGTTCCCTCCCCCACTTGGCCCACCTTACCTCCCGCGATCATTGCCCCCCTTCGGTGGACCCCCGGGGCCACCTCCGGTGGTCCCGGTGGTCCCGGTACATTACCGGTGATGCCCGAAACACTTCCGGTGTCCGAAACCATCCGTCCTATATATCAATCTTTACCTCCGGACCATTCGGAGCTCCTAGTGACGTCCGGGATCTCATCCGGGACTCCGAACAACTTCCGGTAACCTCATATAACAATTCCCTATAACCCTAGCATCACCGAACCTAAAGTGTGTAGACCCTACGGGTTCGGGAGACAGGCAGACATGACCGAGACACCTCTCTGGCCAATAACCATCAGCGGGGTCTGGATACCCATGGTGGCTCCCACTTGCTCCACGATTATCTCATCGAATGAACCACGATGTCAAGGATTCGATCAATCCCGTATACAATTCCCTTTGTCTTGTCAGTATAGAACTTGCCCGAGATTCGATCGTCGGTATACCAATACCTTGTTCAATCTCGTTACCGGTAAGTCTCTTTACTCGTTCCGTAGCACGTCATCGTGTGACTAACTCCTTAGTCACATTGAGCTCATGATGATGTTCTACCGAGTGGGCCCAAAGATACCTCTCCGTCACATGGAGTGACAAATCCCGATCTCGATTCATACCAACCCAACAGACACTTTCGGAGGTACCCGTAGTGCACGTTTATAGTCACCCAGTTACGTTGTGATGTTTGATACACCCACAACACTCCTATGGTATCCGGGAGTTGCACAATCTCATGGACGAAGGAAAAGATACTTGACATTAGAAAAGCTTTAGCATACGAACAATACGATCTAGTGCCATGCTTAGGATTGGGTCTTGTCCATCACATCATTCTCCCAATGATGTGATTCCGTTATCAATGACATCTAATGCCCATGATCAGGAAACCATGATCATCTATGGACTAACGAGCTAGCCAACTAGAGGCTTGCTAGGGACACATTGTGATCTATTTATTCACACATGTATTACTGTTTCCTGTTAATACAATTATAGCATGAACAATAGACGATTATCATGAACAAGGAAATATGATAATAACCATTTTATTATTGCCTCTAGGGCATATTTCCAACAGTCTCCCACTTGCACTAGAGTCAATAATCTAGTTACATTGTGATGTATCGAACACCCATAGCATTATGGTGTTGATCATGTTTTGCTCGTGGAAGTGGTTTAGTCAACGGGTCTGCAATAGTCAGATCTGTGTGTACTTTACAAATATCTATCACTCCACTCTGGACATGGTCCTGGATGGAGTTGTAGCGGCGTTTGATGTGCTTCGTCTTTCGGTGAAACCTGGGCTCCTTGGCTATGGCAATGGCCCAGTGTTATCACAGAAGAGTGTCATTGGACCCGACGCGCTTGGAACCACTCCAAGGTCGGTGATGAGCTCCTTCATCCAAATTCCTTCATGAGCTGCTTCTGAAGCAGCTATGTACTCCGCTTCACATGTAGATGCTGCCACGACTTCTTGCTTGCTGCTGCACCAGCTCACTGCCCCACCATTCAACACATATACGTATCCGGTCTATGACTTAGAGTCATCCGGATATGTGTCAAAGCTAGCGTTGACGTCACCCTTTATGACGAGCTCTTCGTCACCTCCATAAACGAGAAACATTTCCTTAGTCCTTTTCAGGTACATAAGGATATTCTTGACCGCTGTCCAGTGTTCCATACCGGGATCACTTTGGTACCTCCCTACCAAGCTTATGGCAAGGTTTATATCAGGTCTGGTACACAGCATGGCATACATTAGAGAGCCCACGGCTGATGCGTAGGGGACAGAACTCATCTTCTCTCTATCTGCTGTCGTGGTCGGCGACTGAGTCTTACTCAATCTCATACCTTGCAAAACTGGCAAGAACCCTTTCTTTGAGTTTTCCATATTGAACTTCTTCAATATCTTGTCAAGGTATGTACTTTGCGAAAGACCTATGAGGCGTCTTGATCTATCTCTATAGATCTTGATGCCTAATATGTATGCAACTTCTCCAAGGTCCTTCATTGAAAATCTCTTCTTCAAATAGGCCTTTATGCTCTCCAACATCTCTATATTATTCCCCATCAAGAATATGTCATCCACATACAGTATGAGGAAAGCTACAGAGCTCCCACTCACTTTCTTGTACAGACAGGCTTCTCCGTAAACCTGTATGAACCCAAACGCTTTAATCACCTCATTAGAGAGAATGTTCCAACTCCGAGATGCTTGCACCAGCCCATAGATGGAGCGCTGGAGCTTGCACACTTTGTTAGCACCCTTAGGGTCGACAAAACCTTCTGGTTGGATCATATACAACTCTTCCTTAAGGTTCCCGCTAATGAACGCTGTTTTGACGTCCATTTGCCAAATTTCATAATCATAAAAGGCGGCAATTGCTAACATGATTCGGACTGATTTCAGCTTCGCTACGGGAGAGAAAGTCTCTTCGTAGTCAACTCCTTGAATTTTTCGAAAACCCTTTGCGACAACTCGAGCTTTGTAAGCGGTTACATTACCGTTTGCATCAGTCTTCTTCTTGAAGATCCATTTATTTTCTATGGCTCGCCGGTCATCGGGCAAGTCCACCAAAGTCCATACTTTGTTCTCATACATGGATCCTATCTCGGATTTCATAGCTTCAAGCCATTTGTTGGAATCCGGGCCCGCCATCGCTTCTTCATAGTTCGAAGGTTCACCGTTGTCTAACAACATGATTTCCATCACAGGGTTGCCGTACCACTCTGGTGCGGAGCATGCCCTTGTGGACCTTCGAGGTTCAGTAGTAACTTGATCCGAAGCTTCATGATCATCATCATTAACTTCCTCTTCAGTTGGTGTAGGCGCCACAGGAACAACTTCCCGCGCTGTGCTACTATCCTGTTCGAGAGGGGGTGTAATTACCTCATCAAGTTCTACCTTCCTCCCACTTACTTCTTTCGAGAGAAACTCTTTCTCTAGAAAGGACCCATTCTTGGCAACAAAGGTTTTACCTTCGGATCTAAGATAGAAGGTATACCCAATAGTTTCCTTAGGGTATCCTATGAATACGCATTTCTCCGCTTTGGGTTCGAGCTTTTCTTGTTGAAGTTTCTTCACATAAGCATCGCAGCCCCAAACTTTAAGAAACGACAACTTAGGTTTCTTGCCAAACCATAGTTCATACGGTGTCATCTCAACAGATTTAGACGGGGCCCTATTTAAAGTGAATGCTGCAGTTTATAATGTGTATCCCCAAAATGATAGCGGTAAATCGGTAAGAGACGTCATAGATCGTACCATATCTAATAAAGTGTGATTACGATGTTCAGACACTTCGTTGCGTTGCGGTGTGCCAGGCGGCGTTAGTTGTGAAACGATTCCACACTTCCTTAGGTGTGCGCCAAACTCGTGACTCAAATATTCTCCTCCACGATCAGATCGTAGACACTTGATTTTTCTGTCACGTTGATTCTCGACCTCACTCTGAAATTCCTTGAACTTTTCAAATGTCTCAGATTTGTGCTTCATCCAGTAGATATACCCATACCTACTCAAATCATCGGTGAGAGTGAGAACATAACGATAGCCACTGCGAGCTTCAACGTTCATTGGACCACACACATCAGTATGTATTATTTCCAATAAGTCGGTTGCTCTCTCCATTATACCTGAGAATGGAGTCTTAGACATCTTGCCCATGACGCACGGTTCGCATGTGTCAAATGATTCAAAATCAAGAGACTCTAATAGTCCATCAGTATGGACCTTCTTCATGCGCTTAACGCCGATATGACCAAGGCGGCAGTGCCACAAGTATTTGGGACTATCATTATCAACTTTACATCTTTTGGTACTCACACTATGAATATGTGTAACATCACGATCGAGATTCATCAAGAATAAGCGAATTACCAGCGGAGCATGACCATAAAACATATCACTCATATAAATAGAACAACCATTATTCTCTGACTTAAATGAGTAGCCGTCTCGCATTAAGAAAGACCCTGATACAATGTTCATGCTTAAAGCTGGTACTAAATAACAATTATTAAGGTTTAAAACTAATCCTGACGGTAGATGTAGAGGTAGCGTGCCGACGGCGATCACATCGACCTTTGAACCATTCCCGACGCGCATCGTCACCTCGTCCTTGGCCAGTCTCCGCTTATTCCGCAGTTCCTGCTTTGAGTTGCAAATGTGAGCAACAACACCGGTATCAAATACCCAGGAGCTACTACGAGCGCTGGTAAGGTACACATCAATAACATGTATATCACACATACCTTTAACGTTTCCGGCCTTCTTGTGCGCTAAGTATTTGGGGCAGTTCCGCTTCCAGTGACCTTTTCCCTTGCAATAGAAGCACTCAGTCTCAGGCTTGGGTCCATTCTTTTTCTTCTTCCCGGCATCTGGCTTACCGGGCGCGGCAACAGCTTTGCCGTCTTTCTTGAAGTTCTTCTTACCCTTGCCTTTCTCGAAACTAGTGGTCTTGTTGACCATCAACACTTGATGCTCTTTCTTGATTTCCACTTCTGCAGACTTGAGCATCGAGTACAACTCGGGAATGGTCTTCTCCATCCCTTGCATGTTGTAGTTAAGCACAAAGACTTTGTAGCTTGGTGGGAGAGATTGGAGGATTCTGTCAATTATAGCATCATTCGGAAGTTCGACTCCTCGATCACGACACTCGCGATCTCGTCGGACTCCTTAGTTGAAATCCTCAACTCTGAGATTACCCAAAGCATCACCGGAATCCCGATGGACAAGATATTTCGTCAAAGGTAAAACTAATCCAGCAAGGCCGCCCGACATGTCGACGATCCCGATAGGAGCCGCGTATCTCGTTCTCAGGACACGATGGAGTGTCACACTAGGAGAAACCAAACCTCGGGTTGCCCCGCGGTGGCCCCGTAGTCTGCCAGTTTGGACCAACTATCATGAGGAGCACTGGCCCGGGGGTTGATTAATTATCCTCAGGGTCTGGAAAGTCCCTATGCAATTTTATTAGGTATTTAGACAAATGTAGTACCAAAGTTGGGCCTTGCTAGACCAGCTTTAATCTAAAACGAATTATCAAGGGGGTCCCCATAACTACCCCGATCGTGTTAGGAGCGCTCAATTATGGAACATAACACCGGTAGCCGAAACTAAGGGGGAAAAGGTGGAACAAAAAACCAGGCCAGAAAGGCCGAGCCTTCCACCTTTTACCAAGTATATAGGTCAATTAATTTAAATAACATTTAATAGGGTGATATAACAAGGAACCCATGTTATCACATGGAAGCAACTCACCTTGATACGTCCATTTTGCATCATGCTTTCATGTTGATATTTATCGCTTTATGGATTGTTATTATACTTTGTGGTACCATACTTATGCCTTTTCTCTCTTATTTTGCAAGGTTTATTTGAAGAGGGAGAATACCGGCAGCTGGAATTCTGGACTGGAAAAGGAGCAAGTCTGAGTCCTCTATTCTGCGCAACTCCAAATGACTTGAAAATCAACGTGGAAATTTTTGCGAATATATAAAAAATAATGGGCGAAAGAAGTGCCAGAGGGGAGCTGCCAGGGGCCCACAAGCCAGGTGGCCGCGGCCTGCCCCCTGGCCGCGGCAACAGGGCTTGTGGGCACCCTGGTGGCCCACTGGCCCCCTCTTCTGCTATATAAAGGGTTTTGTCCAAAAAAATCAGGACGGAGCTTTTTCGAGGAGGCGCCGCCATCACGAGGTCGAACTTGAGCAGAACCAATCTAGAGCTTCGGTAGGACGATCCTGTCGGGGAAACTTCCCTCCCGGAGGGGGAAATCGTCGCCATCGTCATCACCAACACTCCTCTCATCGGAGGGGACTCGTCTCCATCAACATCTCCATCAGCACCATCTCATCTCCAAACCCTAGTTCATCACTTGTAACCAATCTCCGTCTCGCGACTCCGGTTGGTACTTGTAAGGTTGCTAGTAGTGTTGATTACTCTTCGTAGTTGATGCTAGTTGGATTACTTGGTGGAAGAGTTTATGTTCAGAGCCTTGATGCTACTTATTACACCTCTGATCATGATTATGATTATGCTTTGTGAGTAGTTACTTTTGTTCCTGAGGACATGGGATAAGTCATGCTAATAATAGTCATGTGAATTTGGTATTCGTTCGGTATTTTGATATGTTGTATGTTGTTTTCCTCTAGTGGTGTTATGTGAACGTCGACTACATAACGCTTCACCATTATTTGGGCCTAGAGGAAGGCATTGGGGAGTAGTATGTAGATGATGGGTTGCTAGAGTGGCAGAAGCTTAAACCCCAGTCTATGCGTTGCTCCGTAAGGGGCTGATTTGGATCCACTAGTTTAATGCTATGATTAGACGTTGTCTTAATTCTTCTTTCGTAGTTGCGGATGCTTGCGAGAGGAGTTAATCATAAGTGGGATGCTTGTCCAAGTAAGGGCAGTGCCCAAGCGCCGGTCCACCCACATGTCAAACTATCAAAGTAACGAACGCGAATCATATGAACATGATGAAATTAGAATGACAGAAATTCCCGTGTGTCCTCGGGAGCATTTTTCCTCTTATAAGACTTTGTTCAGGCTTGTCCCTTACTACAAAAGGGATTGGGCCACTTTGCTGCACTGTTGCTATTACTTGTTACTTGTTACTTTTCACCTGCTACGTTTCACCTCACTACACCATCACTTGTTACCGCTACTTTGAGTGCTTGCAGTTCTTACCTTGCTGAAACCGTTTATCAGAGCCTTCTGCTCCTCGTTGGGTTCGACACTCTTACTTATCGAAAGGACTATGATTGATCCCCTATAATTGTGAGTCATCACACCTGCAACTAGCAATGCTAACACAAGGTTACGCAAGCAGTAACATAGCCAATCAGTGGTTTGCTAGGTTCTGAACAGGTTGAGGGTTTTCATGGCATTGTTGAAAGGTTGATATTTAACATGTGGTAGGCAATGAGACATAACGACAGAAACGATAATTCTAGCATGGCAATGATAGTAATGGTATCTGGGTAGATTGTCATCTTGCCTGAGATACCACTTGGAAGAAGAATGACTTCATGAAGCAGACGAACCAACGTAGTCGAACGATTCCTCACATCCCGACACGCTTGCGGAACTCTATCGAGACGGACCAAACCGGAAACAAGCACCAACACAGATATTCACCATGGCAAATGCACGACATGAAGCACAACCTAATATGGTGCATGAGCAGGAGAATACACGCAAGACATGGCATGTCAATTCACAACAATCAACACTACACATTAAGTGAAGTTCAATATGGAGTTGCATATTGGCGGAAGTCCACATACGAATTATTTAGTTCACTCCCGTTTATCGTCACAACAATATTTAAAGGGTCTTAACATGGCAAGGGGTGAAGCACAAATTAATCTAACTAGCTAGGCATTTTAAATGAGGCCGGAAACGACATATAGCATCTCCGAAATGACCCCACGCGTTATATTCTAATTCTGTCCAGATTTGTCCTAATCACATTTTATGTTTGTTAAGCGGCAAAACAAAGTGGTTCACGTGATTCTACTCGTTGTTCTAGCCCATTTACAAATATGGCACATCTCCAACGGAGCTACGGTTAAATAACTACGACCTAAACCGCTTCTAACATATCGACACGCAAACCGATGCAAACAACACGTTTATGTAATTTTATCATGCATGAAAGTCGGAAATTATTAATCTACGCGAAATTCTAGCCAAGTTACATATCTAACTCATCGAAATCCGACACACGTAATAGAATCTACGGGCGTTGAAAATATACCTATATCCTGAAATAGCAAAATTCCTAGCGTATAAAAAAACGACAAGGGAAAAATAATATGGGAAACAACTAGGATTTGAACCCCATATCTCCACAATGCCAATGCGCTGGGTTAACGAGCAGGGCTCGAAGTGCCCTTGTGCTTTGTGCATTCGGTTATTGAACATAACAACCAGGCTGATAAAAGACAAAGCAAAAACGATGAGAAAAAGTATATTGGAGCTGGTGGGATTTGATCCCTGGTCTCCTGGGTGGAGGTTCAACGTCGTGACCAACTGGGCTACTATGGACTCATGGTTAAAAGGGATGCCTTCGCTAGATGAACATCAGCACACGCTAAATCTGAAACTAGACAAAACTGAAACTGTAACGAGCTAAGCCTGAACCTATCTGAAACCCGGCCATGGCTGTGCTCACAGCAGCGCTAGGTGGCCAGGGATGAGGACCTGGTCTACAAAACCGGCTGGATACACGGGGAGTGATGCGCCTTTGGTAAGTGGAATTTGGTAAGGAAACATTTATATACTATGCACCATGAACGGAAGCACGAGGAGTTGCTCCTCAACCTAAGGTACCTACTGAAAATATCTTTTATGAAATTCCTTCGGGTATGCTTGAGAAACTGCTGGCTAATCCTTTTACAGGAGATGGATCTTCACATCCAGACTTGCATCTAATCTATGTAGATGAAGTTTGTGGTTTATTTAAGCTTGCAGGTTTGCCCGAGGATGAGGTAAAGAAGAAAGTTTTTCCTTTATCTTTGAAGGATAAGGCGTTGACATGGTATAGGCAATGTGATGATACTGGATCATGGGACTACAATCGGTTGAAATTGGAATTTCATCAAAAGTTTTATCATATGCATTTAGTACATCGTGATCGGTATTATATTTATAACTTTTGGCCTCATGACAGGGAAAGCATAGCTCAAGCTTGGGGGAGTCTTAAATCAATGCTATATTCATGCCCCAATCATGAGCTCTCGAGGGAAATTATCACTCAAAACTTTTATGCTCGGCTTTCTCATGAAGATCGTACCATGCTTGACACTTCTTGTACCGGTTCTTTTATGAAGAAGGATATTGACCACAAATGGAATTTATTGGAAAGAATCAAACGTAACTCTGAAGATTGGGAGCTTGAAGAAGGTAAGGAGTGAGGTATGAATTTCCAGTTTGATTGGGTTAAATCTTTTGTTGAAACAAACACTTCTAGAGATTTTAGCGCTAAGTATGGACTTGACTCTGAGATAGTAGCTTCTCTATGTGAATCTTTTACTGCTCATATTGATCTTCCCAAAGAGAAGTGGTTTAAGTATCATCCTCCTGTAGAAGTCAACATAGTTAAACCCAATCTAGTTGAAGAGAAAGTCATTGCCTATAATGATCCTATTGTTCCTTGTGCCTACACTGAGAAACCACCTTACCCTACTAGGAAAAAGGATTATTCTAAAGCTCCAGCTGTGATACGTAGGTGTTACATTAGACCACTTGCACCCCCTGAGGAAATTAGAGTTGAACCTAGTGTTGCTATTATCAATGATCTCTTAGCCTAAGACATAGACGGGCATGCTATCAAATTCTGGTAGGACTCCGCTAGAATTGCTAAACCTCACGCGAAAGACAAATATGGACCTGTAGTTGGCTTGCCCATTGTTTCTGTCAAGATAGGAGATCACTGTTATCATGGTTTATGTGATATGGGTGCTAGTGTTAGTGCAATACCCCGGTCCCTATATGATGAAATCAAAGATGAGATTGCACCTGCTGAGTTAGAACCCATTGATGTCACTATTACGCTAGCTAATAGAGACACTATCTGCCCTGTGGGAATTGTGAGAGATGTAGAAGTCCTGTGTGGTAAGATGAAGTATCCTACTGATTTCCTCGTCCTTGCTACTGCACAAGATAGCTTCTGTCCTATCATATTTGGTAGACCCTTTCTCAAAACTGTCAATGCTCATATTGATTGCATTAAACAGACTTTCACTGTTAGTTTCGAGGGTGTGTCTCATGAATTTAACTTCTCCAAGTTTGGAAGACAACCCCATGAAAAAGAGTCGTCTGGTAGGGATGAAATCATTGCTCTTGCCTCTATTGTCATACCTCCTACGAATCCTTTAGAGCAATATATGCTTGAGCATGAAAATGATATGCATATGGATGAAAGAGATGAGATTGATAAAATTGTTTTAGAACAATATCCTATTCTTAAGAATAATCTGCCTGTTGAACTGCTTGGGGATCCACCCCCACCAAAGGGTGATCCTGTGTTCGAGCTAAAACAGTTACCAGATACACTTAAGTATGCCTATCTTGATGAGAAGGAGATATATCCTGTTATAATTAGTGCTCACCTCTCGAATCATGAAGAGAAGAAGTTATTAAAAACTTTGAGGAAGCACCGTGCTGCTATTGGATATACTCTTGATGATCTTAAGGGTATTAGTCCCACTCTGTGTCAGCACAAGATTAAAACCGATCCTGATTCTAAGCCAGTTGTTGATCATCAACGGAGGTTAAATCCTAGGATGAAAGAGGTCGTGAGAAAAGAAATATTAAAGCTTATGGAAGCAGGAATCATTTATCCTGTTGCCCATAGCGATTGGGTAAGTCGAGTGCATTGCGTACCCAAGAAGGGAGGTATCACCGTCGTTCGTAATGATAAGAATGAACTAATCCCACAAAGGATTATTACTGGCTATAGGATGGTGATAGACTTCCGGAAACTGAACAAGGCAACCAGGAAAGACCATTATCCTTTGTCGTTTATCGACCAAATGCTAGAAAGGCTATCTACACTTCTGCTTTCTAGACGGTTATTCAGGTTTTTCGCAAATACCAGTTGCACAATCTGATCAGGAGAAAACCACTTGCACATGCCCCTTCGGTACCTTTGCTTATAGATGTATGCCTTTTGGCTTGTGCAATGCACCTGCCACCTTTCAAAGATGTATTATGGCTATATTCTCTAACTTTTGTGAAAAGATTGTTGAGGTTTTCATGGATGATTTCTCCATTTACGGTTCTTCCTTTGACGATTGCCTCAGCAAACTTGATCGAGTCTTACAGAGATGCAAAGATACCAACCTCGTCTTGAACTCGGAGAAGTGCCACTTCATGGTTAATGAAGGCATCGTCTTAGGACACAAAATTTCTGAGAAAGGTATTGAAGTTGAAAAGGCTAAGGTTGATGCAATTGAGAAAATGCCTTGCCCCACAGATATCAGAGGTATACGAAGTTTCCTAGGTCATGTTGGTTTCTATAGAAGGTTCATTAAAGACTTCTCTAAGATTTCTAGGCCTCTTACCAACCTCTTGCAGAAGGATGTTCCTTTTGTTTTTGATGAGGATTGTGAGGAAGCTTTCGAAATACTTAAGAAGGCCTTGATAACCGCGCCTATTGTTCAACCACCTGATTGGAACTTGTTCTTTGAAATCATGTGTGATCCTAGTGATTGTGTTGTTGGTGCTATTCTAGGACAAAGAGTTGACAGGAAGTTGAATGTCATTCACTACGCTAGTAAAACTCTAGACAGTGCCCAAAGAAACTATGCCACTACGGAGAAGGAATTTTTAGCACTCGTGTTTGCATGTGAAAAGTTCAGATCTTATATAGTTGACTCCAAAGTCATTATTCACTCTCATCATGTTGCTATTAAGTACCTTATGGAGAAGAAGGACGCTAAGCCTAGGCTAATCAGATGGATTCTCCTGCTACAGGAATTTGATTTGCACGTTGTTGACCGAAAGGGTGCTGATAACCCTGTAGCAGATAACTTGTCCAGGCTAGAGAATTTCCTTGATGACCCACGACCTATTGATGACAGCTTTCCCGATGAGAAATTGAATGTCATCCGCACTTCACATAGTGCACCGTGGTATGCTGATTACGCAAACTATATCGTAGCCAAATACATACCCACCCAGTTTCACCTACCAGCAAAAGAAGAAATTCTTCTTTGATTTGAGACACTACTTTTGGGATGATCCTCACCTTTATAAGGAAGGAGTAGATGGTGTTATTAGACGTTGTGTGCCTGAACATGAACAGGGACAGATCCTGCACAAGTGTCATTCTGAAGCCTACGGAGGACACCATGCTGGAGATAGAACTGCTCATAAGGTATTGCAATCAGGTTTCTATTGGTCCACTCCCTTCAAGGATGCCCGTAAGTTTGTCTTGTCTTGTGACGAATGTCAAAGAATAGGGAACATCAGTAAATGTCAGGAAATGCCTATGAACTATTCTCTTGTCATTGAACCATTTGATGTGTGGGGCTTTGATTATATGGGACCCTTCCCGAGTTCCAATGGGTATACTAACATATTAGTTGTTGTTGATTACGTCACTAAGTGGGTAGAAGCTATCCCCACTAGAAATGTTGATCACCACACCTCTATTAAGATGCTTAAAGAAGTCATTTTCCCAAGATTTGGAGTCCCTAGATATCTGATGACTGATGGCGGTTCACACTTCATTCATGGTGTTTTCCGCAAGATGCTCGCTAAGTATGATGTCAACCGTAGAGTTGCATCTCCTTATCATCCTCAGTCTAGTGGTCAAGTGGAGTTGAGTAATAGGGAGATCAAATTGATCTTACAAAAGATTGTCAATAGATCTCGAAAGAATTGGTCTAACAAACTTGACGATGCACTATGGGCTTATAGGACTGCTTATAAGAATCCCATGGGCATGTCGCCGTATAAAATGGTTTATGGTAAGGCCTGTCATTTACCTCTTGAGCTAGAACACAAAGCTTATTGGGCAATCAAAGAGCTCAACTTCGATTTCAAACTTGCCGGTGAGAAGCGGTTGTTTGATATCAACTCATAAGATGAATGGAGGGTCGAGGCATATGAGAATGCCAAGTTGTTCAAGGAAAAGGTTAAGAGATGGCACGATAAAATAATACAAAAACGTGAGTTCAATGTAGGTGATTATGTCCTGCTATATAATTCTCGCTTGAGATTTTTCACGGGCAAGCTTCTCTCTAAATGGGAAGGTCCCTACGTTGTCGAGGAAGTATATCGTTCCGGTGCCATCAAAATCAATAACACGGAAGGTAATTTTCCGAGAGTGGTAAATGGGCAAAGAATCAAGCATTATATCTCTGGTACTCCCATAAATGTTGACACCAATATCATCAATATCATAACTCCAGAGGAGTACATAAGGGATGTTTATCAGCCTGTTTTAGACTCTGAAAACGAAGAGGTATGTGTTTCCGTAAGTAATTGGACTCCAAAACTTTTCCAGTAGGAAATTTTCTCCGTTTTAGAATTTATGGAAAAATAGAAAAATAAAAAGAAGTCCTGAGAGCGCACGAGGCGATCACAAGCTTGGTAGCCGCGGCCTCCCCCTTGGCCGCGGCCACAGGGCTGGTGGACACCTCGTGTGCCTCCCGGACTCCGTTTTCTTGCGGAGCACTCCTTCTGGTCCATAAAAAATCATTATATATATGCCCGAGGGTTTTGATCTCCATATCGCGCAGTTTTCCTCTGTTTTTGTTTCGAGCCTGTTGTCTGCCGCAGATTTAGAGCAAAGATGTCTCAGGAATCTGTTGGAGAGAATAATCTCCCTCAAGTTCATGAAGAAGTAGATGCTGATCTGAAAAGAGTAGAAGTCACGGAAGCCAGGGACAAAGCTAAGGAGAAAACCCAAGCTAGGGAGGAAGTTCAACCTATGTTCTACATTGAATACGTTGAAGCAGTGGATTTTCTCCAACCCTTCCTCCACGTGCTGTCTCCATCCTTGATTGAACTCTTGAGGTTTTGTGAAACAACTCGTCCTCGCAATATTTCCCTTTCTCGTGAAGTTGTTTTGCTGGAGAATCATGTCGCAGATCTCCAAGGTATAAATCAAATATTGATAGCTCTCTTGGAATCAAGGGCAAAGAGAACTCCTCCGCCACCACCAAAGGAAGACAACTAAGCATTGGTATGGGAAATCCCCTTGGATTTTGCCAAGCTTGGGGGAGTTTCCCTAGTATCGTATCACCTTTATATCTTTTGATTTTACCTTTGTTTTAGTTCTTTCCTTTTCAGTATTTATTTCTTCTCTTAGTGTGTTAAGTCCTTAGTGTTTAGTTTGAGTCTTTTGCCTTGTGTCTCCCCCGATGTATTCGAGCTTACGAGCTATATAATAAAGAGTATCTTAGTCAAGGGCTTTGTTTTGTGCCGTGATCAAAAGTATGAAAAGAACGATAGCATAAAAGATCATGAGATGATCTTATGGAAAGTGATAGCTTCACATATAACAAGTATGATGATTGAAACTTGTCGAGAATAGACCAACATAGACCCTAGTCATTGTTGCAATTAATAAGAAGTAATAAGGAAAGAGAGGTTCATATATAAATATATCATCTTAGACACTTTCTATAATTGTGAGCACTCACCAAACTATTACATGCTTAGAAGTAGATGTTGGACAAGACAACATAATGAATTGTGTTTGCTTGGTTCCAAAAAATGTTATATGATTAGAGATCCCTTAGCATGTGATGATTACTTCCACCTCATATTAGCCAAAACTTCCGTACTAAGTAGAAATACTACTTGTGCATCCATAAACCTTCAACCCAGTTTTGCCATGAGTGTCCACCATACCTACCTATGGATTGAATAAGATCCCTCAAGTAAGTTGTCATCGGTGCAAGCAATAAAAATTGCTCTCTAATATGTATGATCTATTAGTGTGTGGAAAATAAGCTTTACACGAACCTATGATGAGGAAGACATAAAAGCGACAGACTGCATAATAAAGTTCTTTATCACACGAGGCAATATAAAGTGACGTTCCTCCGCACTAAGAGGACACGCATCCAAACCTCAAAAGTGCATGACAACCTCTGCTTCCCTCTGCGAAGGGCCTATCTTGTACCTTTACCTTTTGTCCTTGTGAAAGTCATGGTGATCAACACCAATTCCCTATTCCGTCTTCATCTTGGTGAATGTCATATGCTAGGGAAAGATCTATATTCATATATCAACTTGGAGATGAGTACTTATGCTTTATTATTGTTGACTTTACCCTTGAGGTAAATGGTTGGGAGGCAAAATTATAAGCCCCTATCTTTCTCTGTGCCCAACTGAAACTTTGATACCATGAGTACCACGTGAGTTCTAACAATTGTGGAAAACAAAAGAGATGATTGAGTATGTGGATTTGGTTTACAAGCTCTTATTTGACTCTTTCTGATGTCATAATAAATTGCAATTGCTTCAATGACTATGGACTGTTGTTGGCTACTTCTCGGTAAGGTTTTTGATTCATACTTTGCTTTGTGAAGGAATTATTACTTTATGATGTATTGTTGTTCTATCTGTGATCATGATGCCCTCATGTCTGTATTATGTTTTATCGACACCTTCATCCCTAAACATGTGGACATGTTTATGGATCTTGGTTTTCGCTTGAGGACAAGCCAGGTCTAAGCTTGGGGGAGTTAATACGTCCATTTTGCATCATGCTTTCATGTTGATATTTATCGCTTTATGGACTGTTATTATACTTTGTGGTACCATACTTATGCCTTTTCTCTCTTATTTTGCAAGGTTTATTTGAAGAGGGAGAATACCGGCAGCTGGAATTCTGGACTAGAAAAGGAGCAAGTCTGAGTCCTCTATTTGGGAATATATAAAATATACTGGGCGAAAGAAGTGCCAGAGGGGAACTGCAAGGGGCCCACAAGCCTGGTGGCCGCGGCATGCCCCCTGGCCGCGGCAACAGGGCTTGTGGGCACCCTAGTGGCCCATTGCCCCCCTCTTCTGCTATATGAAGGGTTTCGTCCGGAAAAAAATCAGGGCGGAGCTTTTTCGAGGAGGCACCGCCGCCACGAGGTGGAACTTGAGCTGAACCAATCTAGAGCTCCGGCAGGACGATCCTGCCGGGGAAACTTCCCTCCCGGAGGGGGAAATCATCGCCATCGTCATCACCAACACTCCTCTCATTGGAGCGGACTCGTCTCCATCAACATCTCCATCAACACCATCTCATCTCCAAACCCTAGTTCATCACTTGTAACCAATCTCCGTCTCGCGACTCCGATTGGTACTTGTAAGGTTGCTAGTAGTGTTGATTACTCTTTGTAGTTGATGCTAGTTGGATTACTTGGTGGAAGAGTTTATGTTCAGATCCTTGAGGCTACTCATTACACCTCTGATCATGATTATGATTATGCTTTGTGAGTAGTTACTTTTGTTCCTAAGGACATGGGATAAGTCATGCTAATAAAAGTCATGTGAATTTGGTATTTGTTCGGTATTTTGATATGTTGTATGTTGTTTTTCCTCTAGTGGTGTTATGTGAATGTCGACTACATAACACTTCAGCATTATTTGGGCCTAGAGGAAAGAATTGGGGAGTAGTAAGTAGATGATGGGTTGCTAGAGTGACAAAAGCTTAAACCCTAGTCTATGCGTTGCTTCGTAAGGGGCTGATTTGGATCCACTAGTTTAATGTTATGGTTAGACGTTGTCTTAATTCTTCTTTCGTAGTTGCAGATGCTTGCGAGAGGGGTTAATCATAAGTGGGATGCTTGTCCATGTAAGGGCAGTACCCAAGCGCCGGTCCACCCACATGTCAAACTATCAAAGTAACGAACACGAATCATATGAACATGATGAAACTAGCATGACAGAAATTCCCGTGTGTCCTCGGGAGTGTTTTTCCTCTTATAAGACTTTGTTCAGGCTTGTCCCTTGTACGAAAGGGATTGGGCCACTTTGCTGCACCGTTTCTATTACTTGTTACTTGTTACTTTTCACCTTCTACGTTTCACCTCACTACACCATCACTTGTTACCGCTACTTTCAGTGCTTGCAGTTATTACCTTGCTGAAAACCGTTTATCAGAGCCTTCTGCTCCTCGTTGGGTTCGACAGTCTTACTTATCGAAAGGACTACGATTGATCCCCTATACTTGTGGGTCATCACACCTGCAACTAGCAATGCTAACACAAGGTTAAGCAAGCAGTAACATATCCAATCAGTGGTTTGCTAGGTTGTGAACAGGTTGAGGGTTTTCATGGCATTGTTGAAAGGTTGATATTTAACATGTGGTAGGCAACGAGACATAAGGACGGAAACGATATTTCTAGCATCGCAATGATAGTAATGGTATCTGGGGAGATGGTCATCTTGCCTGAGACCCCGCTTGGAAGAAGAATGACTTCATGAAGCAGACGAACCAACGTAGTCGAACGGGTCCTCACATTCCGACACGCTTGCGGAACTCTATCGAGACGGACCAAACCGGAAATAAGCATCAACACAGATATTCACCACGGCAAATGCACGACATGAAGCACAACCTAATATGGTGCATGAGCAGGAGAATACACGCAAGACATGGTATGTCAATTCACAACAATCAACACTACACATTAAGTGAAGTTCAATATGCAACGAGTTGCATATTGGCGGAACTCCACATACAAATTATTTAGTTCACTCCCGTTTATCATCATGGCAATACTAAAAGGTTGTTAACATGGCAAGGGGTGAAGCACAAATTAATCTACCTAGCTAGGCATTTTAAATGAGGCCGGAAACGACATATAGCATCTCCGAAATGACCCCACGCGTTATATTCTAATTCTGTCCAGATTTGTCCTAGTCACATTTTATGTTTGTTAAACGGCAAAACAAAGTGGTTCACAAGATTCTACTCGTTGTTCTGGCCCATTTACATATATGGCACATCTCCAATGGAGCTACGGTTAAATAACTACGACCTAAACCGCTTCTAACATATCGACACGCAAACCGATGCAAACAACACATTTATGTAATTTTATCATGCATGAAAGTCGGAAATTATTAATCTACGTGAAATTCTAGCCAAGTTACATATCTAACTTGTCGAAATCCAACACACGTAATAAAATCTACAGGCGTTGAAAATATACCTATATCCTGAAATAGCAAAATTCCTAGCGTATAAAAAACGACAAGGGAAAAATAATATGGGAAACAACTGGGATTTGAACCCCAGATCTCCACAATGCCAATGCGCTGGGTTAACCAGCAGGGCTCGAAGTGCCCTTGTGCTTTGTGCATTCGGTTATTGAACATAACAACCAGGCTGATAAAAGATAAAGCAAAAACGATGAGAAAAAGTATATTGGAGCTAGTGGGATTTGATCCCTGGTCTCCTGGGTGGAGGTTCAACATTGTGACTAGTTGGGCTACTATTGACTCGTGGTAAAAAGGGATGCCTTTGCTAGATGAACATGAGCACACGCTAAATCTGAAACTAGACAAAAATGAAACTGTAACAGGCTAAGCCTAAACCTGTCTGAAACCCGACCATGGTTGTGCTCACAGCAGCGCTAGGTGGCCAGGGATGAGGACCTGGTCTCCAAAACTGGCTGGATACACGGGAACCGACCGGATCCAGGACTAGGGGCTCCATTCCCGGCAACGAGGTGGCTTGGGGTGCCGCGGGCGCAGAGATCGGGCGACCGGCTCCATGGTTGTACCTGCAGAGACGAAGAAGAGGAAGTGTGCTCAGCGGCAGGAGAAAGGGGAAGAGCACGAGCGAGGGGAAGGAAGCAGGGCGCACGGGGTTGACCTGCTACTCACCGGAGTTGCCGTAAGAGAGGGCAACGGCACCGGGCCAAGAAGAGGTAGCGCTCCAGTGGCTGTAGGGTGCGGCGGCGATGAGCTTCAAACACGGATCCTAGGGAAGGGAGCAAGAAAGAGCTTAGCATAAGAGAGAGAAACCAGGAGAGAGGAAGAGGAGAAGGGCACGACGAAGGTGGCACTGGCCTGGTCGAGGTCGCCGACGGGCAAGGTCACCGGAGGAGCGCGGGCTCCAATGGATCGAGTCTCACTTGCTCCAGATTGGGGAGAGGCTCCGATCACGGGAGCTGTGAGTCTGGGAGGCTCCCTGGGTCATTGGATCCAAGATCTGATGGACCAGATCACATAGGTTGGTTGCGGGTTGGTGGATCAAGATGCTCGCTGGAGGCTGCGGTTGGACCGGTGGGCGAAACGAGATAGAGACCAGGTGCTAGCGGCGGTGGCTGGATCGGGACAGGGGAGGATCCCTAGGTTTTGGTCTGATCTGGGCTAAGCGGACTATATAAAGTAAAAGCATTAGCCTATAGGGGTCTTTGGACCCTCCTGTTAAATCGTATAGTCGGAAAATTGCTAGGTTAGGGAGTCGAGTGGACAAACCGGTGACGGTTTGCGGTAAAACGGGGTTGCTCCGAATCTAACGGTCACGACCACCGGTCGGGTTCCGGGAGTTTTTCGGACTAGGCTACGCGCAGGGTCGGTGCACTGTGCACAGGGGCTAGGCGGAGATGAGAGGGAAAATGGGCGACCCGGAACGACTTTTTCTTAAATACCGAAAAGCGTGCGACGATAGACCGAAGACGGTGCCGCTACGGTCGAGCGTTCGGGTACCAGATGGACTCCGATTGCGACGAAATTTGGCAGGCGGCCTACCTATATTAAAATAAGACCGCACACCAAGTTTCAACCCAATCAGAGGAAGTTTATACACACTTTTAAAAACAAGAATTTGACGATGCCGTGGGCGCGTGCGTGTGTGGTCGGGCTCAACACGGTCAACGACGAACACGGAGAGAACCGGCAACTAATAACAGATGCAAGTTTTGAAAACTGGTGGCAACGGAGATGCCGATGCAATGCATGTGATGCGCAAGATGTGATGATGATGCAAAAAAAGTAAATAGACACACGACGAAAACGGAATAGAAGGGGAATCTTCTGGAACGTCGGCATCGGGCTGTCATAAACATCAAGTGTTGATGGTCAATAATACCACTAGTTTCAAGAAGAACGACAAAGGAAAGAAGGGTAACTCCAAGAAGAGTGGCAAAACTGTTGCCCCTTCGAAGAAGAAACCCAAGGTGGGGCCTAAACCGGAAACTGAGTGCTATTCTTGCAAGGGGACTGATCACTAGAAGCGCAACTGCCCCAAGTATCCGGACGATAAGAAGGCGGCCAACGCCAAACAATGTATATGTGATATACATGTTATTGATGTGTACCTCACCAACTCTCGTAGTAGTGTTTGGGTATTTGATACCGGTTTTGTTGCTCACATTTGCAACTCGAAACAGGAATTGTGGAATAAACGAAGGCTGGAGAAGGATGAAGTGACGATGCGCGTGGGAAATGGTTCCAAGGTTGATGTGATCGCCGTCGGCACGGTCTCACTTCAGTTAACATCGGGATTAGTTATGAACTTAAATAATTGTTATTTAGTGCCTGCGTTAAGCATGAACATTATATCTAGATCTTGTTTATTGCGAGACGGATACTCATTTAAGTCTGAGAATAATGGTTGTTCTATTTATATGAGTAATATCTTTTATGGTCATGCACCCAATGTGAGGGGTTTGTTCATATTGAATCTCGATTGTGATGACACTCATATCCATAACATTGAGATCAAAATATGTAGAGTTAACAATGATAATGCCACTTTCTTGTGGCACTGCCGCGTAGGTCACATTGGTGTTAAGCGCATGAAGAAACTCCATGCTGATGGACTTTTGGAGTCACTTGATTTTGAATAACTTGACACATGCGAACCATGCCTCATGGGCAAGATGACTAAGACTCTGTTCTCTAGAACAATGGAGCGTGCGAGTGAATTATTGGAGATCATACATACAGATGTGTGCGGACCAATGCGCATAGAGGCACGTGGCGGATATCGTTATTTTCTCACCTTCACTGAAGATTTGAGTAGGTATGTCTATATCTACTTGATGAAGCACAAGTCTAAAATGTTTGAAAAGTTTAAGAAATTTCAGTGTGAATTTGAAAATCATCGTAGCAAGAAGATCAAATTCCTATGATCTGATCGAGGAGGAGAGTATCTGAGTTCCGAGTTTGGTGCTCACTTAAGACAATGTGGAATTGTTTCACAGTTTACACCGCCTCGAACACCACGGTGTAATGGTGTGTCTGAACGTCGTAATTATACTTTATTAGATATGGTGCGATCTATGATGTCTCTTACCTATTTGCCACTATCGTTTTGGGGTTGTGCATTAGAGACAGCTGCATTCACTTTAAATAGGGCACCATCAAAATCCGTTGAGACGACACCATATGAGCTATGGTATGGCAAGAAGCCAAAGTTGTCGTTTCTTAAAGTTTGGGGATGCGATGCTTATGTCAAAAAGCTTCACCCTGAAAAGCTAGAACTCAAAGCGGAAAAGTGCGTCTTCATAGGTTACCCAAAAGAGACGGTTGGGTATACCTTATATCTCATATCCGAGGGCAAAGTGTTTGTCGCTAAGAACAAAGCTTTTCTTGAGAAAGAGTTTCTCTCGAAATAATTGAGTGGGAGGAAGATAGAACTTGATGAGGTTACAGAACCTCTGCTTCAACAAAATGGTGGTGTAGGGCAGAATAAATTTCTGTCGAGGCAACAGCAGTTGAAGAGGAAGATAGTGATGATGATCATGAAGCTTCAGATCAAGTTGTTGTCAGACCCCGTTGGTCGACAAGAGCACGTACTCCTCCCGAGTGGTACGGGAATCATGTCTTGTCTATCATGTTGTTAAACAACAATGAGCCTGCGAATTATGGAGAAGCAATGGTGGGCTCAGATTCCAACAAATGGTTAGAAGCCACAAAATCCGAGATAGGATCTTTGTATGAAAACAAAGTGTGGACTTTGGAAGTATTACCTGAAGGTCGCAAGGCTATTCAGAACAAATGGATCTTTAAAAAAATACGTGCGCAGACGATAATGTGACCATTTATAAAGCTCGACTTATGGCAAAGGGTTTTTCACAAGTTCAAGGAGTTGACTATGATGAGACATTCTCACCCGTAGCGATGCTTAAGTCCGTCCGAATCATGTTAGCAATAGCTGCATTTTTCGATTATGAAATCTGGCCGATGGATGTCAAAACGGCGTTCCTTAACGGGTTTCTTAAGGAAGAGTTGTATATGATACAACCCGAAGGTTTTGTCGATCCAGAGAATGCTGACAAGGTGTGCAAGATCCAACGATCCATTTATGGAATGGTGCAAGCATCTCGGAGTTGGAATCAGCGCTTTGATGAGGTGATCAAGGCGTTTGGGTTTATACAAGTTTTTGGAGAAGCTTGTATTTACAAGAAAGTGAGTGGGAGCTCTATAGCGTTTCTAATATTATATGTGGATGACATATTGCTGATTGGAAACAATGTGGAGCTTTTGGAAAGCGTAAAGGATTACTTGAAAAAAAGTTTTTCAATGAAAGACCTAGGAGAAGCTGTTGACATATTGGGCATAAAGATCTATAGAGATAGGTCAAGGCGCCTAATAGCTCTTTCACAAAGCACATACCTTGATAAAGTTTTGAAGAAGTTCAAAATGGAACAATCCAAGAAGGGGTTCTTGCGTGTGTTACAAGGTATAAAGTTGAGATAGACTCAATGTCCAGTAACTGCAGAAGATAGAGAAAAGATGAGTGTCGTCCCCTATGCTTCACCCATAGGGCTATCATGTATGCAATGTTGTGCACCAGACCAGATGTCAGCCTGGACATAAGTATGGAAGGCAGGTTTCAAAGTGATCCAGGAGTGGAACACTGGGCGGCGGTCAAGAATATTCTGCAGTACCTGAAAAGGACTAAGGAAATGTTTCTCGTTTATGGGGGTGACGAAGAGCTCGTCATAAAGGGTTACGTTGATGCAAGCTTTGACATTGATCCATATGACTCTAAGTCGCAAACCGGATACGTATTTGTTCTTAACGGGGGTGTGGTAAGCTGGTGAAGTTCCAAGTAAAGCTACGTAGCTGATTCTACATGCGAAGCAGAGTACATAGTTGTTGGGAATGTCGCAAGGGAAACAAAAAAAATTCCTACGCGCACGAAGACATGTCATGGTGATGTCCATCTACGAGAGGGGATGTGTGATCTACGTACCCTTGTAGACCGTACAGCAGAAGCGTTAGTGAACGCGGTTGATGTAGTGGAACGTCATCACGTCCCTCGATCCGCCCCGCGAACCGTCCCACGATCTAGTGCCGAACGGACGGCACCTCCGTGTTCAGCACACGTACAACTCGACGATGATCTCGGCCTTCTTGATCCAGCAAGAGAGACAGAGAGGTAGAAGAGTTCTCCGGCAGCGTGACGGCGCTCCGGAGGTTGGTGATGATCTTGTCTCGGCACGGCTCCACCCGAGCTCCGCAGAAACGCGATCTAGAGGAAAAACCGTGGAGGTATGTGGTCGGGCTGCCGTGGAAAAGTCGTCTCAAATCAGCCTTAAAACCTCCATATATATAGGTGGGAGAGGGCCCCAAGGGGGTCGGCTGAGCCAAAGGGGGGAAGGTCTCCCCTTCCAAACCGAATCCAACTTGGTTTGGAAGGTGGAGTCCTTCTTCCCTTTCCCACCTCCTCCTTTTTTTCTTTTTTCTTTGATTTTCTTCCTATGGCGCATAGGGCCTTCTTGGGCTGTCCCACCAGCCCACTAAGGGCTGGTGCGCCACCCCAAGGCCTATGGGCTTCCCAGGGTGGGTTGCCCCCCCCCCCCCGGTGAACACCCGGAACCCATTCGTCATTCCCGGTACATTCCTGGTAACTCCAAAAACCTTCCGGTAATCAAATGAGGTCATCCTATATATCAATCTTCGTTTCCGGACCATTCCGGAAACACTCATGACGTCCGTGATCTCATCCGGGACTCCGAACAACATTCGTTAACCAACCATATAACTCAAATACGCATAAAACAACGTTGAACCTTAAGTGTGCAGACCCTGCGGGTTCGAGAACTATGTAGACATGACCCGAGAGACTCCTCGGTCAATATCCAATAGCGGGACCTGGATGCCCATATTGGATCCTACATATTCTACGAAGATCTTATCGTTTGAACCTCAGTGCCAAGGATTCATATAATCCCGTATGTCATTCCCTTTGTCCTTCGGTATGTTACTTGCCCGAGATTCGATCGTGAGTATCCGCATACCTATTTCAATCTCGTTTACCGACAAGTCTCTTTACTCGTTCCATAATACAAGATCCCGCAACTTACACTAAGTCACATTGCTTGCAAGGCTTGTGTGTGATGTTGTATTACCGAGTGGGCCCCGAGATACCTCTCCGTCACACGGAGTGACAAATCCCAGTCTCGATCCATACTAACTCAACGAACTCCTTCGGAGATACCTGTAGAGCATCTTTATAGTCACCCAGTTACGTTGCGACGTTTGATACACACAAAGCATTCCTCCGGTGTCAGTGAGTTATATGATCTCGTGGTCATAGGAACAAATACTTGACACGCAGAAAACAGTAGCAACAAAATGACACAATCATCATGCTACGTCTATTAGTTTGGGTCTAGTCCATCACATGATTCTCCTAATAATGTGATCCCGTTATCAAGTGACAACACTTGCCTATGGTCAGGAAACCTTGACCATCTTTGATCAACGAGCTAGTCAACTAGAGGCTTACTAGGGACAGTGTTTTGTCTATGTATCCACACATTCATTGTGTTTCCAATCAATACAATTATAGCATGGATAATAAACAATTATCATGAACAAATAAATATAATAATAACTAATTTATTATTGCGTCTAGGGCATATTTCCAACAGTCTCCCACTTGCTCTAGAGTCAATAATCTAGTTCACGTCACCATGTGATTCCAACGAATCCAACACCCATATAGTTATGGGGTCTGATCACGTCTTGCTCATGAGAGAGGTTTTAGTCAACGGTTCTGAAATTTTCAGATCCGTGTGTTCTTTACAAATCTTTATGTCATCTTATAGATGCTGCTACTATGTGCTATTCGGAAATACTCCAAATATCTACTCTACTATATGAATCCATTTCACTACTCATAGTTATTCGGATTAGTGTCAAAGCTTACATCAACGTAACCCTTTACGACGAACTATTTAACCACCTCCATAATCGAGAAAAATTCCTTAGTCTATTTAGTTACTAAGGATAACTTTGACCGCTGATCAGTTATTCTATCCTAGATCACTCTGTGTACCTCTTAACACACTTGCTGCAAGGCACACATCAGGTGCGGTACTCAGCATGGCATACTTTAGAGTCTACGGCTAAGGCATAGAAGACGACCTTCGTCTATTCTCTTTATTCTGTCGTGGTCGGGTTTTGAGTCTTACTCAAATTCACACCTTACAACACAACCAAGAACTCCTTCTTTGCTGATCTATTTTGAACTCCTTCAAAAACTTGTCAAGGCATGCATCTTGTTGAAACTTCTATCAAGCGCTTCCGATCTATCTCCATAGATCTTTGATGCTCAACGTTCAAGTAGCTTAATCCAGGTATTCCTTTGAAAACTCCTTTCAAACAACCTTGTATGCTTTATAGAAATTCTACATTACTTCTGATCCACAATATGTCAACCACATATACTTATCAGAAATTCTATAGTGCTCCCACTCACTTCTTTGGAAATACAAGTTTCTCATAAACCTTGTACAAACCCAAAATCCTTGATCATCTCATCAAAGTGTATATTCCAACTCCGAGATGCTTGCACCAGTCGATTTAAGGATCGCTGGAGCTTGCACACTTGCTAGTATCTTTAGGATCGACAAAACCTCATGGTTGTATCTCATACAATGTTTGCTCAAGGAAACCATCAAGGAAACAATGTTTTGACATCCTACATGCAATATTTCATAAATAATGCAGCAACTACTAACATAATTCTAACATACTTTTAGCATCGCTACGAGTGAGAAAGTCTCATCATAGTCAACTGTTTGATCTTGTCGGAAACATCTTTGCGACATGTCGAGCTTTTCTTAATAGTGACTTATCAGCATCATCGTCTGTCTTCCTTTTAAAGATCCATCGTTACTCTATAGTCCTATGACCATCAAGTAGTTCTTCCAAAGTCTACACTTTGTTTTCATACATGGATCCTTTCTCGGACTTCATGGCCTCCAGCCATTTGTCGGAATCCGGGCCCACCATTGCTTTCTTCATAACTCGTAGGTTCACTGTTGCTCAACAACATGACCTCCAAGACAGGGTTACCGTACCACTCTGCAGTAGTACGCGACCTTGTCAACCTACGAGGTTTGTAGTAACTTGATCCGATGCTCGATGATCACCATCATCAGCTTTCACTTCAATTGGTGTAGGCGCCACAGGAACAACTTCCTGCGCCCTGCTACACACTGGTCGAAGTGATGGTTCAATAACCTCATCAAGTTCTACCACCCTCCCACTCAATTCTTTCAAGAGAAACCTTTCCTCGAGAAAGGATCCGTTTCTAGAAACAAACACTTTGCTTTCGGATCTGAGATAGGAGATGTACCCAACTGTTTTGGATATCCTATGAAGATGCATTTATCCGCTTTGGGTTCGAGCTTATCATACTGAAGCTTTTTCACATAAGTGTCGAAGCCCCAAACTTTCAAGAAACGACAGTTTAGATTTCTCTAAACCTCAGCCTGTACTGTGTCATCTCAACGGAAATACGCGGTGCCCTATTTAAAGTGAATGCGGTTGTCTCTAATGCATAACCCATAAACGATAGTGGTAATTCGATAAGAGACATCATAGCATGCACCATACTAAATAGTGCGTGGCTATAACGTTCAGACACATCATCACACTATGATGTTCAAGTTGGCATGAACTGCGAAACAATTTCCACATTGTCTTAACAGCGTACCAAAACTCGTAACTCAGATATTCATTTCTATGATCGTATCGTAGACAGTTTATCCTCTTGTTACGACGAACTTCACTCCGAAACAGAATTGAACTTTTCAACATTTCAGACTTGTGATTCGTTAAGTAAATACTCTTGTATCTACTCAAATCGTTATTGAAGTAAGAACATAATGATATCCACTGCGTTGCTCAGCATCCATTGGACTGCATACATCAAAATGTATCACTTCCAACAAGTTACTATCTTGTTTCATCTCAATGAAAACAAGGCTTTGCTCATATGGTATGATTTGCATGTCACTAGTGATTCAAAATCAAGTGAGTATAAAGATCCATCAGCATGGAGCCTCTTCATGCAATTTATACCAACATGACTCAAGCGGCAGTGCCACAAGTAAGTGGTACTATCATCATTACCTCATATCTTTTTGGCACCAATATCATGAATATGTGTAACACTACGATCGAGATTCAATAAACTATTGAAGGTGATTATTCAAGCAAAATAGAGTAACCATTATTCTCTTTAAATGAATAATCGTATTGCAATAAACACGATCCAATCATGTTCACGCTTAACACAAGCACCAAATAACAATTATTTAGGTTTAACACCAATCCCGATGGTAGAGGGAGTGTGCGACGTTTGATCATATCAACCTTGGAAACACTTCCAACACGTATTGTCACCTCGCCTTTAGCTAGTCTCCATTTATGTCGTAGCTTTCATTTCGTGTTACTCATCACTTAGCAACCGAACCGGTATCCAATACCCTCGTGCTACTAGGAGTACTAGTAAAGTACACATCAACATCATGTATATCAAATATACTTCTTTCGACTTTTGCCAGCCTTCTTATCTACCAAGTATCTAGAGTTGCTCCGCCTCAGTGACTGTTCCCCTCATTATAGAAGCACTTAGTCTCGGGTTTGGGTTTAATCTTGGGTCTCTTCATTAGTGCAGCAACTGTTTTGCCGTTTCACGAAGTATCCCTTCTAGCCCTTGCCTTTCTTGAAACTTAGTGGTTTTACTAACCATCAACTATTGATGCTCCTTCTTGATTTCTACTTTCGCAGTGTCAAACATCGCGAATTGCTCAAGGATCATTGTATATATCCTTGATATGTTATAGTTCATCACGAAGCTCTCACAGCTTGGTGGCAGTGACTTTGGAGAACCATCACTATCTCATTTGGAAGATCAACTCCCACTTGATTCAAGCGATTGTCGTACTCAGACAATCTGAGCACATGCTCAACGATTGAGCTTTTCTCCTTTACTTTGTGGACAAAGAATCTTGTCGGAGGTCTCGTACCTCTTAACAAGGGCACAAGCATGAAATCACAATTTCATCTCTTTAGAACATCTCTTATGTTCCGTGACGTTTGAAAACGTCTTTGGCGCCTTGCTTCTAAGACATTAAGTATTTTGTGCTGAACTATCATGTAGTCATCAGAAATGTGTATGTCGGATGTTCACAGCATCCACAGACGATGCTTGAGGTGCAGCACACCGAGTGGTGCATTAAGGACATAAGCCTTCTGCGCAGCAACAAGGACAATCCTCTGCAAAGTTTGCTACGATCAACTTTCAACTAAATTTTCTCTAGGAACATATAAAAATAGTAGAGCTATAGCGCAAGCTACATCGCAATTCGCAAAGACCATTAGACTATGTTCATGACAATTAGTTCAATTAATCATATTACTTAAGAACTCCCACTCAAAAAGTACATCTCTCTAGTCATTTGAGTGCCACATGATCCAAATCCACTATCTCAAGTCCGATCATCACGTGAGTCGAGAATAGTTTCAGTGGTAAGCATCTCTATGCTAATCATATCAACTATACGATTCATGCTCGACCTTTCGGTCTCATGTGTTCCGAGGCCATGTCTGCACATGCTAGGCTCGTCAAGCTTAACCCGAGTGTTCCGCATGTGCAACTGTTTTGCACCCGTTGTATGTGAACGTTGAGTCTATCACACCCGATCATCACGTGGTGTCTCGAAACGAAGAAATGTCGCAACGGTGCACAATCGGGGAGAACACAATTTCGTCTTGAAATTTTAGTGAGAGATCACCTCATAATGCTACCGTCGTTCTAAGCAAGATAAGGTGCATAAAGGATTAACATCACATGCAATTCATAAGTGACATGATATGGCCGACATCATGTGCTTCTTGATCTCCATCACCAAAGCACCGGCACGATCTTCTTGTCACCGGAGTCACACCATGATCTCCATCATCATGATCTCCATCGACGTGTCGCCATCAGGGTTGTCGTGCTATTCATGCTATTACTACTAAAGCTACGTCCTAGAAATATAGGAAACGCATCTGCAAGCACAAATGTTAGTTTAAAGACAACCCTATGGGTCTAATATTTGTTGCATGTTTTACGTGGTGATCATGGGTATGTAGTAGGATCGCATCTTACTTACGCAAACACCACAACGGAGATGTATGAATTGCTATTTAACCTCATCCAAGGACCTCCTTGGTCAAATCCGAGTCAACTAAAGTTGGAGAAACCGACACTCGCCGGTCATCTTTGAGCAACGGAGTTACTCGTAACGATGAAACCAGTCTCTCGTAAGCGTACGAGTAATGTCGGTCCGAGCCGCTTCGATCCAACAATACCACGGAATCAAGAAAAGACTAAGGAGGGCAGCAAAACGCACATCACCGCCCACAAAAACTTTTGTGTTCTAGTCGAGATTACATCTACGCATGAACCTAGCTCATGATGCCACTGTTGGGGAACGTCGCAAGGGAAACAAAAAAATTCCTACGCGCACGAAGACCTATCATGGTGATGTCCATCTACGAGAGGGGATGTGTGATCTACGTACCCTTGTAGACCGTACAGCAGAAGCGTTAGTGAACGCGGTTGATGTAGTGGAACGTCCTCACGTCCCTCGATCCGCCCCGCGAACCGTCCCGCGATCAGTCCCACGATCTAGTGCCGAACGGACGGCACCTCCGCGTTCAGCACACGTACAGCTCGACGATGATCTCGGCCTTCTTGATCCAGCAAGAGAGACGAAGAGGTAGAAGATTTATCTGGCAGCATGACGGCGCTCCGGAGGTTGGTGATGATCTTGTCTCGGCACGGCTCCGCCCGAGCTCCGCAGGAACGCGATCTAGAGGAAAAACCGTGGAGGTATGTGGTCGGGCTGCCGTGGAAAAGTCATCTCAAATCATCCCTAAAACCTCCATATATATAGGTGGGAGAGGGGGGGGGCTTGCCTTGGGGCTCAAGGATCCCCAAGGGGGTCGGCCGAGCCAAAGGGGGGAAGGTCTCCCCTTCCAAACCGAATCCAACTTGGTTTGGAAGGTGGAGTCCTTCTTCCCTTTCCCACCTCCTCCTTTTTTTTCTTTTCTCTTTGATTTTCTTACTATGGCGCATAGGGCCTTCTTGGGCTGTCCCACCAGCCCACTAAGGGCTGGTGCGCCACCCCCAAGGCCTATGGGCTTCCCCGGGGTGGGTTGCCCCCCCCCCCCCCGGTGAACACCCGGAACCCATTCGTCATTCCCGATATATTCCCGGTAACTCCGAAAACCTTCCGGTAATCAAATGAGGTCATCCTATATATCAATCTTCATTTCCGGACCATTCTGGAAACCATCATGACGTCCGTGATCTCATCCGGGACTCCGAACAACATTCAGTAACCAACCATATAACACAAGTACGCATAAAACAACGTCGAACCTTAAGTGTGCAGATCCTGCGGGTTCGAGAACTATGTAGACATGACCCGAGAGACTCCTCGGTCAATATCCAATAGCGGGACCTGGATGCCCATATTGGATCCTACATATTCTACGAAGATCTTATCGTTTGAACCTCGGTGCCAAGGATTCATATAATCCCGTATGTCATTCCCTTTGTCCTTCGGTATGTTACTTGCCCGATATTCGTTCGTCACTATCCGCATACCTATTTCAATCTCGTTTACCGGCAAGTCTCTTTACTCGTTCCGTAATACAAGATCCCGCAACTTACACTAAGTCAAATTGCTTGCAAGGCTTGTGTGTGATGTTGTATTACCGAGTGGGCCCCGAGATACCTCTCCGTCACACGGAGTGACAAATCCCAGTCTCGATCCATACTAACTCAATGAACACCTTCGGAGATACCTGTAGAGCATCTTTATAGTCACCCAGTTACGTTGTGACGTTTGATACACACAAAGCATTCCTCCGGTGTCAGTGAGTTATATGATCTCATGGTCATAGGAACAAATACTTGACACGCAGAAAACAGTAGCAACAAAATGACACGATCAACATGCTACGTCTATTAGTTTGGGTCTAGTCCATCACATGATTCTCCTAATAATGTGATCCCGTTATCAAGTGACAACACTTGCCTATGGTCAGGAAACCTTGACCATCTTTGATCAACGAGCTAGTCAACTAGAGGCTTACTAGGGACAGTGTTTTGTCTATGTATCCACACATGCATTGTGTTTCCAATCAATACAATTATAGCATGGATAATAAACAATTATCATGAACAAAGAAATATAATAATAACTAATTTATTATTGCCTCTAGGGCATATTTCCAACAATAGTTGCCTCAGAGGCAGCCAAGGAGGGTGTCTGGATGAAGCAGTTTATGTGAGATCTTGGAGTAGTGCCAAGTGCATTGGATCCAATCAATCTGTTCTGTGACAAACACTGGTGCCATTGTTCTAGCCAAGGAACCAAGGTTTCACAAGAGGACCAGACACATAAAGCGACGCTTCAACGCCATCCGCAATTACATCAAGGAGGAAGACATAAATATTTGCAAACTGCACACGGATCTGAATGTTGCACATCCACTTACTAAACCTCTACCACGAGCAAAGCATGAACAACACGAGAACTATATGGGTGTTAGATTCATTACATTGTAAATCACATGAAGATGTGAGACTAGATTATTGACTCTAGTGCAAGTGGGAGACTGTTGGAAATATTCCCTAGAGGCAATAATAAAATATTTATTATTATATTTCCTATTTCAAGATAATCGTTTATTATCCATGCTATAACTGTATTGAATGGAAACATAAATGCATGTGTGGATATATAGACAAAACTGTGTCCCTAGTGAGTCTCTAGTTGACTAGCATGTTGATCAAGGATGGTTAAGGTTTCCTAGCTATATGCAAGTGTTGTCACTTGATGACGGGATCACATCATTAGGAGAATGATGTGATGGACAAGACCTAAACTATAAACGTAGCATATGATCGTGTCATTTTGTTTGTATTGTTTTCTGCATGTCAAGTATTCATTCCTATGACTATGAGATCATGTAACTCACTGACACCGAAGGAATGCCTTGTGTGTATCAAACGTCGCAACATTACTAGGTGACTATAAAGGTACTCTACAGGCATCCTCAAAGGTGTCCGTTGAGTTAGCATGGATCGAAACTAGGATTTGTCACTCCGTATAACGGAGAGGTATCTTGGGGCCCACTCGGTAATACAACATCATATACAAGCCATGCAAGCAATGTGAGTAGAGAGTTAGTCACGGGATCTTGTATTACGGAACGAGTAAACAGACTTGCCGATAACGAGATTGAAATGGGTATGGAGATACCGACGATCGAATCTTGGGCAAGTAACATGCCGAAGGACAAATGGAATGATATATGGGATTATATGAATCCTTGACATAGAGGTTCAAGCGATAAGATCTTCGTAGAATATGTAGGATCCAATATGGACATCCAGGTCCCTCTATTGGGTACTGACCGGAGATTGTCTCAGGTCATGTCTCCATAGTTCTCGAACTCGCAGGGTCTGCAAACTTAAGGTTCGATGACGTTTCCGTATAGTTGAGTTATAGGAGCTGGTGACCGAAGTTTTGTTCGGAGTCCCGAATGAGATTTCGGACGTCACGAGAAGTTCCGAAATGGTCCGAAAACGAAGATTGATATATAAGGAAATTGATATTTGGATTCCGCAAGGATTTCGGGCATTGCCGGCAGTGTACAGGGAGTGACGAATGGGTACCGGGAGTCCCCCAGGTGGGCCGACCACTCCCCAAGAGGGCCACGTGGACTTGATGGTGGCGCAAAAGTCCTTGATGGGATAACTAGTCAACCAAAGAAAGCCCACGAGGTAAAAATTGGAAAAAACCAAAAGAGGTGGACAACTTGGGGAGGAGTCCTACTCCAAGTAGAATTGGATGAAGACTCCTCCTCTCCTAGTTCGGCCGAGCCAAGCAAAGGCTCCCTTGGTGGGGAAGCCTGGACCCTCCTTCGTCCTATATATACTAGAGGTTTGAGGGTTTTTGAGACACAATTACAGCCATGTGCTACCCTCTCCTCTAGTTTGTAGTTCTTCCTCTACATCGGATTTCTGCGGTGCTTAGGCGAAGCCCTGCAGGAATAGATCACCACCATCACCGGCGCGCCATCATGCTGCCGGAGAACTTATCTACTTCCCCGTCTCTCTTTCTGGATCAATAAGGCGGAGATTGTCATCGAGCAGTACGTGTGCTGAACACGGAGGTGCCGTCCGTTCGGTGATAGATCGGGACGGATCGTGGGACGGCAAGACGTTCCACTACATCAACCACGTTTCTTAACGCTTCCCTCTTAGCGATCTACAAGGGTTCGTAGATCCGATCTCCCTCTCGTAGATGATCATCACCATGATAGGTCTTCGTGTGCATAGGAATTTTTTTGTTTTCCATGCAACGTTCTCCGTCAGCATCCACATTCACTTCTATAACTCCCCTATCGGGCTTCTTCCACCTTTGATCATTCTTACGGATGGCCTATTTTGGTGCATTTGATCGAACAAAATTGGTAGCAAGTACCCGGATTGAGATGGCTGATTTCTCCGGAGTTGGAACCGTCTCCCCCTTCGCCACTTGCCTCCTTTGCCACCATACAAACCACATAGAAACCAAGATGAGCTCGGCAATAGGAATGTCATGTACTATCATATTTAGGCAGATCAACATATCCAAACTGATAGATCCAGACCGGTCCTGCACAACTACTTCGTCAATCTCCTCAGTTAATCTGTGACAGCCCGATGCCGATGTTCGAGAAGATTCCCCTTTTATTCCGTTTTCGTCGTGTGGTTCGTTTGTCTGTCACATTCATCATCGCATCATGCGCATCATCAGCATTGCATCGGCGTTCCGTTGACGCCAGTTTTCAAACTTGCATCTGTTGTTAGTTGCCGGTCCTCGTCGTTGTCCGTTCTGAGCCCGACCACACACGCACGCGCCCGCAGCATCGTCTAGATCTTTTTTTCAAAAGTTTGTTTAAAACTTTCTCTGATTGGGTTGGAACTTGGCGTGTGGTCGTAATTAGTTGTAGCTAGGCCGCCTGTCAAGTTTCGTCGCAATCGGAGTCCGTCTGGTACCCGAAAGGTCAACCCTAGCGGCACCGTATTCGTTCTATCGTCGGACGTTTTCCGGTATTTTAAATCTCGTTGTTGGGCTACCCGTTTTCCCTCTCATCTCCGCCTAGCCCCTCTGCACAGTGCACCGACCCTACACGCAGCCTAGTCCGAAAACCTCCCGAAACCCGAACCTGGCGGTCGTGACCGTGGGGTCCGGATCAACCCTGTTTTACCGCAAACCGTCTTAGGTTTGTCCATTGGTCAACCTAACCTATTTTGTTTTTCAGTCGTCCGATTGAAAACGAAGGGTCAAGATGAACCTAAACCTAGCCCACTAGCTATATATTTGGACCCTAGTCTAAATCAATCCAAAACCTAAAAATTAGGAGCCTTGTCCCTCACAACCGCCGCCGCCCAAGTCTCTCTGTTTCAGCACCGAGCCAACCAGCCCGCAACCTCCCGCGGCGCTCGATCCAATCTGGACCGAGGCAACCGCCTCCGCCCGAGGACCCGACCCCGCCGCCACATCCGGCCGCCGACGATGACCAGGACCAGGAGTAGAGGCCCGTGCGCACCTTCTCCTCCTCCTATTCCCTCTTATCTCTCTCTGTTTAAGATTTCTCTCTTCTCTCATTGACCAGAGTAGAGGAACCCGTCGCCGCCTTCAAGGAGGTTGCCGACCGCGCCTCCCCAAGAGCCATCGTCGTCAGGAATGGGTGGCCGGAGCCCGGATCTACCAATCTCGAGCCGTTCTCATTCGTTTCCCAAGCCATTACGTGTTGCCCGTTGGGTCAACTCTCTATTGACTGCGCCCTCAGCTCCGTCTCGTGCAAGCAGGGGCTCCCCCTGGAGCAGCCTTGGGTCTCCACCAACGCAACCCCGCCGCCAGCAGTCGTTGACCAGACCAGCGCCGCCCAGGCCGACCTTGCGTCGCAGAAGGTTCCCCTTGCCCTCTCTTCTCCTCCCTCTGGTTTCCCTCTGCTCTCTCTGATCTCTGCATCTTCCTCCCTTTTCTGTAAGAGCACAGGTAAAACATGAGCTCATCCATGGGGCCTTGAACCAGTGCTCGCTGCCTAGGAATGGGTCCAGCGCCCCATCCCCAACCCCCGTGCTCGACCCCTCTGCCGCGCCATCCGCAGCAGGTGTGCAGCCCCCGTGTCCGCCACTGTTTTGCCATTGCGTGCGTGCGTTGTGGGGAAAGAACACACGTGTTTCTTTCATATGTATAGGACACACCCTGCTACATATCACTCGAGCATGCACAGGTCAACTAGTTTGTGTCAGCCGGTTACATCCCAGAGATCTGGGGTTCGAATCCCAGCTATGCCTATTTTGTTTTTGTGTTATTTAGATTAGAGCCTCGGTGTCATACATATCACGTATATACACCCACATTGTTCCAAAGTCTCAACAATAGCGCAGTGGTTGGAGTATTTTTCCCTCGTCCAGGAGGTCGTGGCATCAAATCCCGTCGGTGCCTTTAATCTTTTGCTGGCTGTGGTTTTTTTTTCTCTCTTGCACACAGCTGTTGTGGGCCGATTTCAGCCCTGGGCCACTGCACTATGGTGCAATGCGGTCCACTGTGTTTTTTTAACATCGTGTGATTTTCCAATTTTCAGGGACTTTGCTAATTTCAGGAAAAGCTTTATTTTTCAAACGAGCGTAGTTTCTAAACCGTGCATCGGTTTGGAGTGATTCAAATTTGTATCTTGACTAGAATTTTGCGTAGGTTAATAATTTCCAACTCTCATGCATAATTAGAACTGTTTAGTGTGCTATTTGCATCAGTTTGCGTGTCGACGGGTTGAAAACGGTTTAGGTCGTAACTATTTGTTCGTAGCTCCGTTGGAGATGTGCCATATATGTAAATGGACCAGAACGACGAGTAGAATCACGTGAACCACTTTGTTTTCCCGTTTAACAAACCTAAAATGTGATTAGGACAAATCTGGACAGGATTAAGATTTAACACGTGGGGTCATTTCGGAGATGCTATATGTCGTTTCCGGCCTCATTTAAAATGCCTAGCTAGGTAGATTAATTGTGCTTCACCCTCGTGCCATGTTTAATAATATTTAATAATGACGTGTACTTAATCGGTATGGAACTAAATAATTAAACATGGAGTTTCGTCAATATGCAACTTGTTGCATATTGAACTTCACGGACTTGTATGTATTCAGCTGTTCATGCATCATATGTGTCTTGCATCGTGTGGTGTTTATCTGTGTTGATGATTGTTTCTGATTTCCTCCGTCTCGATAGAGTTCCGCAACCGTGTCAGAAAGTGAGGACCGTTCGACTACGTCGGTTCGTCTTCTTCACGGAGTCATTCTTCTTCCAAGCGGGATCTCAGGCAAGATGACCATTTCCCCAGATGCCATTACTATCATTGCCATGCTAGTTTTATCGCTTCTATCGTTTATGTCTCGTTGCCTACCACTTGTTAAATATCAGCCTCTCAACAATGCCATGAAACCTTCAACCTGTTCGACCTAGGAAACCACTGATTGGCTATGTTAATGCTTGCTTAACCTTGTGTTAGCGTTGCTAGTTGCAGGTGCAGTTGCTTCCATGTGAAAACATGGGTTCCTTGTTATATCACCATATTAAATGCTATTTAATTTAATGCACCTATATACTTGGTAAAAGGTGGAAGGCTCGGCCTTTCTAGCCTAGTGTTTTGTTCCACCTTTGTCCCCTTAGTTTCGGCTACCAGTGTTATGTTCCATAAATGAGCGCTCCTAACACGATCGGGGTTGTTATGGGGACCCCCTTGATAATTCGTTTTAGATTAAAGCTGGTCTGGCAAGGCCCGACATTGGTACTACATTTGCCTAATCACCTAATAAAATTGCATAGGGACTTTCCGGACCTCGAGGATAATTTAATCAACCCCTGGGCCAGTGCTCCTCATGAGTGTTGGTCCAAAACAGAGCAGCTTATTAACGCTACCCGGGGCAACTCGGCGTTTGGCGTGGTTACCATCGCTCATCCATCGTGTCCTGAGAACGAGGTACGCGACTCCTATCGGGATCATCGACACTTCTGGTGGCCTTGCTGGATTAGTTTTACCTTTGACGAAATATCTTATGCATCGGGATTCAAGTGATGCTTTGGGTAATCTCAGGGTTGAGGTTTTCCACTAGGGAATCTGACGAGATCGCGAGCTTCGTGATTGAGGATTTCTATGCGGCTTGTGGTAATTTGTGATGGACTAGTTGGAGCACCCCTGCAGGGTTAAATCTTTTCGGAAAGCCGTGCTTGTGGTTATGTGGCAACGTGGAAACTTTGTTTAACACTGGTTCTAGATAACTTGAAGTTAACTTTATTAAAATATGTCGACTGTGTGCGTAACCGTGACTGTCTCTTTCGTGAGTTCCTTCTTCGATCGAGGACACAGTGGGGTTATGTCTGACGTAGGTAGGTGTTCAGGATCATTCATTTGATCATCACTAGTTCACGTCCGTTATGCATAGATCTCCCCCTCTTATTTCTTGTACTCGTAAGTTAGCCACCAAATATATGCTTAGCCGCAGCTGCAACCTCACCACTTAACCATGCCTCACCCATTAAGCTTTGCTAGTCTTGATACCTTTGGAAATGAGATTGCTGAGTCCCCTGTAGCTCACAGATTACTACAACACCAGTTGCAGGTACATGTAAAGGTTAATTGACGCGAGCGCGTTGATTGTTCTTTTGGAGGTGCTTCTTCTTCTTCATCATCGATCTAGGATGGGTTCCAGGCCGGCAGCCTGGGATAGCAAGGATGGACGTCGTTCTTATTTTTTTCTCGTTTGCTTTCGTCCGTAGTCGGACCCTGCTCTTACTCTTGATGTTTATGTAATGTACTGTTGTGACTCTGATGTAGCTTGTGGCGAGTGTAAGCCAACTCTCTAAGTATACCTCTTCTTTTCAGTACATGTACTTGTAACGATATCCATTCTTGCGACACGACGAGATGCGCTTCTATCCCTGACGAGGCCATCGTGCCAAATTGAGGATATGGTCGCATCTTGGGCATGACAAGTTGGTATCAGAGCAGTACCGACCTAGGAGCCCCCTTGATTGATCGAACTTGGCCGAGTCGAGTCTAGTGAAAAACTGCTTTAGGCTAGTTATATATTGAAGAGTAGGATTCTTTTTTCTCCTCTTCTATGCTCTGGTGAGGAATCTTGACATAATATTTTAATTCTACTCCTCTCCCCACTCAAAAAAAATTTAGGATCACGCGGATATTTTTTGGAATCTATATGATTCCGATGTGACAGAGTTCTGTCTTGGTGCCTCCTATCTGCATTGAGTTTCAGGGGAGTTGAGCTCCAGGGGATTCTTGAGCACATCGTTATCATTCATATTTTCGAGTATCTAAGAACAAAGGATGTTCATAATTGCTTCAATACTAGTAGTGGCGAGATAACCCCGATGTCCCCAGTACTGGTGCAGATTGTTCGGGAGTACTGCCATACTTTGTACGTTGTGCTCACGAGGGTCTGTTGTAGATGAAGGTCCGAGATTATGGTTGTGTGTTGATGGATGTGATACATGTGACGGGTTAGTATAGGAGTTGTGTGATATTACTCCTTGTATCCGTGTACCAGATTGCATGACCAGATATTTCGGTAATTCATAGGTGGGAATTCAAGTTCTTGCTTATAGGACAATCTTCCAACAAATACGTGATGTTAGGTTGGGGTTCGACATCTAGTGGATTCCTGTCCATGAAAATATCGGACGAAATCTTTCTCATGAGTTTGTTCTGGCTTGTTTCATAAGCCTCATCCTTTGTTTTGTTGAATATAGTAATTCGTGTTGCTTCGATGTCAAGTGGTGATTTCAGATCTTTTCTAAGAGGTGTTCTGATATTTTATGAGAGTATTAATTATTTTGCTATATCAATTATCATGTCAATTCCTTTTCAACCGGAGTCATCGTATCAATTCTTTTCCAACCGGTGTGCTTCTCTTCAGTGAATTCAATCCTCTCTAATTTTTGCAGATCATTGTCTCAATCCTTTCCGGAGTTCATCTCATCTGTCTGAAGTTGTCTTTGTTTTCCCCGCCCTCCCACCCTTTTCTTCAATGATTGGATTTCATCCAAGTGCATTTCATTTCTTTGTGCTTCCGCTGTCTGTGCTTTTCTCTCTTACCCGGTGATTCATTGTGAAGATTCTCAGGAGATTCGTGTCATATTTGTTCATTCTTGTCTTCCTTACCGGTGAATTTAATTCAGTTGTCCATGTCATCATATCCTTTTCATCCTTGTAATTCTTTCCTATGTTGGAATTTTTTATCAGTCTATCTTCTTGTCGTCATTTCTCTCTATCCTATCCGGAGTGTTGAAGATGTCTCAGAGTTCTTGTTTTCAATTTTTCCAATTATTGCAAGGTGCTCAACCTCATCAAGTTTTCATCAGTCATATTCCTTCGTCAAGATCAATTGGAATTAATTCTCATATTTGGCTCAACCTTTCATTCTTCATTATTCCGGAGTGTCTCAGTATTCTTGTGTAACATCCCAATTTTCTCAAATTCGGATGTTAATAGATCATTCATATGCATCTCATATTTTATGCATTATTGTGTTCTTCCGAAAATTCTATTCGTTATGTGACTGCGGGCAATTTGTTGGAGTGGAGATAATATGACTTCTCCCCTGTCGAATTAAAGTGCATAACGTTTCAAATATTATTTGAAGTCACCAATTTGGTTTTGCAAATTTTCTAAACTCCGAATTATTTTAGTTGAGTTTTTCAATCTCGTTGTGTGACCTATTGCATAAAACTCATTTTCGAAAGTTTGCATTAGGTGGAACTAGGGTTCCCATAGATATTATATATATATATTAGTTGTATATATTATTCTGTTTTTTTTCCTAAGTATTCTAGTGTACATATATATTAGTACATATTTTTTTCTAGTATTTGTTAGCTAGGAAATATATTTTACTTTTTTTTGCTGCTGTTTGTTCTTTTTCAAAAAAAAGGGAACCGGCCAGGTCGAGCCAAAGGGCTCAGCCCAGCCATGCACCACGAGGCCACATGCCCCACCGAGCCCTCTCCCCCACGTCGCCTTCCTCTCTCTGCCTCTCCTCTCTTTCCTTCTTTCACCAGGGACCGAACCGAGCTCTCCCAGCGCACCCGCGATCTCCTTCCCCAGTACTCCCTCTCCTCCCTTAACTCTCCTTCCCTCTCTCCTGCCTTGCCTCCCCCTCTCTCCTGCCCAAGCCCCACCGCGAGCGAAGCTTCCTCCCTCCTCCTTCCTTCTCTACCCCAAACCGAAACCGAGCAGCTCCTTCTCCCTCGCGATTCCCTCCCCAAAGCTCTCTCCTCCTTCCTTATACCTCACCCCTCCCAGCCTATATATACCCCTCCTTGGCCACCCCTTCCCAACCCTAACCCCGCCGCCTCCACGAGCCGCCGCCGCCACGAGCAGCAGCAGCAGCAGCCCGAAGCTGCTGCCACTTCGGCTCGCCCCTCGGAAAGCCCCCCCCCCCCCCGAGCACTTTCTCTCCACCGCCGCCTCCCCCCGCGGAGGAGGACCCCGCCGCCGACTCCCCGAAGCCCCACCGCCCCGGAGCTACCCTCTCTCCCTCGCCGGCCAGCCCCTCGCCGGTGCAACACCACTGCCAGCAGGTAGTCTCCCTCTCTCCCTCGTTATTTCTTGTATACTTCTCCTTAGCCGTTAGATATTAGATGTAAGGCCCAGATTAAAACACTGGTACCCCTTTGGTTTATTCCAGAAAACATGTAGGTTTATTTGTCACTTAAGTTTTAGCCGGCGATTTTGCTTAGCTGTAGGCCGTTTGCCCGAAGCCAATCAACAAACAGCCCCGCAGCCACTAATAGCCTGACACGTGTAACTCCCTGTTAGCACTAGTAGTTTTATGTTTTTCTGCCTGATTTCAAAAACAGAAATTTTCAATTTTGTTTTGGCCACAACTTTTTATCCCGAAGTCCAATGACATTGATTCGTTTTCCAGTAGCACACAAATTTCCTGTAGTTTTTAAAAACATATAATTTGTGTATGTTTGATATTGTTAAATATAAGTTAGAGCAGATTTAGTTTAAACACTATTTTGCCTATTCCAGGAGTTTGAAAAATGATATTGAGTTGATTCTTTTTGTTACTGTTTTCTAGTGATAAAATCTTACTGTGGTAGAAGTTTCAGAATTTGGTGTTTCCAACAGAAACAAGTTTCTGCCATACCGGCGCGCGATAAATTCTTTTGCGTAGTCTTTTGCAAACCATTGCATGTGATGTTATTTTTACTTGTGGCATGATTGAATTGCTTATGGTGTGCTTCGTGCTTGTATCGGTAGATCATCCGGAGTGCGAAGCGTGTTACTTCGAGACGCTCGAGCAAGACAACTATCATCAAGGCAAGTCATCTTTGATCATGTTATTTTACCTATGTTCTCAATGCATAGTAGATCACCTTCTTTGCCCAATTTGCATGCTGCCTAGGTACTTGGAAACTTTAGCTTAAGTTGTAGTATCATGTGGTAGTAACACAACACCCCAATACTTGGCCCCGGGACGACAATGTTATAGTTGCTATGCTTAAGTAGACGGGTTATCGGTTGAGTGTATACCACGAGTGATGCGAGGTTGATATAATAATCAAGACCGGACTAAGACAAGATTTTCAAGACCTTGGACGCAATGCAACTATGGGTGAAGGACGGTTGATCGGCTCCTTGGAGAACCCAGTGGATGCCCGGGATGCTGGAGAGGCCATGTCATCCTGCGGAAAGCTTCACCCAGGCTCGAAGAGACGGACGGAGACTTCAAGACTCAAGGCTTACCTGCACAGCCACAAGTCATTATGGGCTCTGGCTTGGTTGGACAACGCGGCGACTCTGGACAGGCGGTGCTAGCAGATGTAGATGAACGGTAGGAATGGATGGGCACCGACAGGGATTCAGAGGGACCCGTTGAAAGACCATGTTTTGATCATCCGGTCTTCAAACACCCTGAAGTGCGAGGAAAAACCCGGAGGCGATCAAATCTTGTGGGGAACGTGTGCAAAACTCTGCAGAGTACCCAACCTAATCGATTAGCCGTGTCCACGGTCATGGACAACTTGAGCCGAAGGCATTGAATTTCCCCTGAACTCTCGACACAACTTAATAATGATGTGGATGTTAACAACTATTCGGGTACGAGAACTGGTTGGCGGAACCATCTCGTTAACAACAAACATTGTAGTAAATTTTCCTTTCAACCCCTTTTGTTGTAGGATAAAAGTGGCTTTATGCAAAACTTAGCTCCACCGGCCAAATATGCATGTTGAGATAGTTCATTATTGTTTTACTCCCTCTCTTTGATGATTTGCCGGCATATTCAATATGCTGACCTACACGACTGCAACGTATCATGTTGCAGAGTACTTTTACGACCAGGAGTTAGGCTACGATTCTACGCTCAGCGACATGCCCTTGGAGTCGGATGGACTCGTCTACCTGATGCTTCCGCTTAGTCTTCGTTAGATAATCTCATGAGATGGCCTTCAGCCACTTTATTGTAATAAAGTACTCTTTATGAGATTTCTATTAATAAAGCTGTGTGATTGCACTCTTGAATATATACATTATGTACTGTGTGTGTACCAGCATGATCTTGGGATGGTACAGAAACACCAGAGGCTTGACTCGTCTTGAGTCGGGTCGCTACAGAAATGGTATCAGAGCACACGCTGACCTTAGGACGTAACCTCTAGGAATGGAAAAGCCTTAGGAAGAAAACTATTTTCTCTTATGTCTAAATCTTCTATTTTCTCTTCTGATCATTTCTGACATCTCTCCGATTTTCCAATGTTCAGATGGCCACCTTCATCCCTGTTAAGTTCACGGAGTTTTGCTAGCCCGACACCACTATGCCGTTTGGAAAAGAGCTGGTGCAGATCACCAAGGACTTGAGGATTGCTCTGCCGACTATCACAGGGAAGCCAACTTCGTCTTACCCGGAGGATTCACGCTACAGGATCGAGGTGCATACTCCCGGAAGGACATTCAAGCCGCGCACTGAGCCGATGGATTTCAAGTTCATCGCACCCAACTGGATTCTCGGAAGGGACACGGCAATCCATTGTGCACTCTGACGTATCAAGGATGAATACAAAGGCTGTCCTATTTCTTCAGACCTATCATCTCAAGCAAGACCAAGGACGCTCTCTTGCCTTATGCCCGGACCTTGGAGAAGCACATCGGGACTCTGGAGTATCACGCGATCAAGGACGCCAGGAAGAGCAAGCAACTGTCACTCCGCGAGCTTGAACTTGAAGATGCAGCCCGGGAAGCCCACTATGAGCATGAACTGGAAGTGAAGGACTTTCTGGAGCGGATCGAGAAGCTGAAGACTCGAGTTGCATACCTGGAGGAGGAACTGGACATGGGCGAGAACCTTCATCCTGAAGGAGACGTAGCCCCCGTGATCAGCAACGAAGAGGACTATGAAGAAAGCTCCACCGAAGGACCCGACACCATGCTATTCTGAGGAGAACACTTAGACTAGACGACCAAATTTACTTTATCATTTTACGTTTTAGGCCGATGTTTAGGATTATCGAATTTTGTATCCTCGTGTGAACCTTTGTGATGATTGAATAAAATGTGTGGTGTGATACTTGTGTGTTGCATTCATATGGGTAGTGTAATTCCTCTTAGACCATTGTTCTATGCTAATCTCACCCCTCTACAAACATCAGATGCCCCGAGACGTGCCCCTGAGTCCAACTTTCCGCCGGAACTCACTCAGTTGATCCAGCAACAAAACACCCTGATGCAGCTGATCATCCAGAACCAGAACAACAACAACAACCGTCCCCCACCCCAGGCCGACAACCTTACCCGTTTCTTGAGGTTGAACCCTCCAACTTTCTCCAGCAGCATTGAGCCCATTGTGGCAGATGATTGGCTCCGCAAGATGGAGCGTGAACTTATCACTGCTGGTTGTACTGAAGCTGAGAAGGTGCGTTTTGCCGCGCATCAACTTGAAGGCCCTGCAGCTGCTTGGTGGGAGAACTACACCACCACTTATCCCATTGCTGGAGTCACTTGGGAGCAATTCAAGCAAGCCTTCCGCACCGCACAAGTCTCAGCCGGTGCAATGAGTCTGAAGAAGCGCGAGTTTCGCAACTTACGCCAGGGGAATCGCACTGTGGCCCAGTACGTTGATGAATTCAGCATGCTCGCCCGTTATGCACCTGGAGATGTGGCCGATGATGCAGCCAAGCAGGAAAAGTTCTTGGAAGGACTGAATGATGAGCTGAGCATTCAGTTGACGGTAGCCACCTTCAACAACTACCAGGAGCTAGTTGATAAGGCCCTCATCTTGGACGGGAAACATCAGCAGATGGAGAACCGCAAGCGAAAGTATGGGGTTGGAAAGTTCAACTCCGGCACTCAGCAGAAGCCTCGCTACACCCCTTATCCAGGGAATACCGGGACTGGATCCGATAAGTTTGGAGGACACGTTCAGCATAACCACCTTGTGCACAACCATGGAGGCCACAACCATGGAGGTAATGGGAACCACCGCAACAACAACAACTTCAAGAATGGCGGTACTGGCACTCAGCAGAATGCAGCTCCGGCTCAGAAGGATCTGACTCACATCACTTGCTTCAAGTGTCAGAAGACGGGACACTATGCCACTGATTGTCCCCAGAACAAGTAGGGAAATGGAAACGGCAACGGCAACTCTGCAGCAAAGAAGCCCAATCCTTTTCCTCGAGCTCAGGTGAACCACATTGATGTTGAAGAGGTCTATGATCACCCTGATACTGTGGTTGGTAAGTTTTTGCTAAATTCACGTCCTGTATTGGTACTTTTTGATTCTGGTGCAACGCATTCATTCATATCAAGTGTAGTTGTGGAAAAGTATAGTTTGCCAACTAGAACCCTCAGCCAACCTATGAAGGTCAGTTCCCCAAGAGGCATGATGACAGCCGGGATAGGATGCCATGCTTTGAGTCTCAACATCGGGAACCATAATTTTCCCACCGACCTCATCGTATTAGAGTCCCAGGGATTGGATGTAATCCTAGGCATGGATTGGTTGGCCAAGTATGAAGGGAATATCGATTGTGCCCTTAAGTCTATTTTGCTCACCACCCCCGAGCAGAAGCGGATTAAGTACGTGTCTCAGCGCCCGACACGGAGTAAGCGAGTAAACTCTCTCACGGGAGTAGTCCAGGAGGAAGTACCGATTGTATAGGAGTATCTAGATGTATTTCCGGAGGAATTGCCGGGCATGCCACCCGATAGAGAGATTGAGTTCTTGATTGAGCTATTACACGGAACAACCCCGATATCCAAGAGACCTTAACGGATGCCCACAAATGACTTGATAGAAATCAAGAAGCAAATTAAGGAGTTATTGCACAAAGGGTATATTCGCCCAAGTTCTTCACCTTGGGGAGCCCCAGTGCTCTTGGTTGAAAAGAAGGACAAGTCCTTGAGAATGGTTGTCGATTATCGTGCATTGAATGATGTGACTATCAAGAACAAGTACCCCTTGCCGATGATCAATGATCTGTTTGATCAGTTAGTTGGAGCTCGCGTATTCTCAAAGATCGATCTTCGATCCGGGTATCATCAGTTGAAGATTCGTGAACAGGATATACCCAAGACAGCCTTTACCACTCGGTACGGCTTGTATGAGTACACGGTCATGTCATTTGGACTGACTAATGCTCCGGCATATTTTATGAATCTGATGAACAAAGTATTTATGGAATACTTGGACAAGTTTGTCGTGGTGTTCATCGATGACATACTGATATTCTCCAAGAACGAAGAGGAACATAAGGAACATCTGCGTCTAGTTCTGGAGAAACTTCGAGAGCATAAGCTATACGCTAAGTTTAGCAAATGTGAGTTTTGGTTGAAGGAAATCAGATTCCTCGGACACGTCATCTCAGGAGAGGGAATAGCAGTGGACCCTGCCAAGGTCGGAGCAGTCACCGAATGGGTAGCACCCACTTCAGTCAAGGAGATCCGCAGTTTCCTCGGACTTGCCGGATATTACCGGAGGTTCATTGAGAATTTCTCAAAGATTGCCAAGCCCATGACAGAATTATTGAAGAAGGAATCCAAGTATATTTGTACTGAGGAATGTGAAACCAGTTTTCAAGAGCTGAAGAAATGTCTTGTTACAGCTCCAGTGCTGATATTGCCGAACATTCGGAAGGATTTCCAGGTTTACTATGACGCTTCTCGTCAAGGACTCGGAGGAGTGCTCATGCAAGAAGGCAAAGTTGTAGCCTATGCATCCAGACAGCTCAGACCTCATGAGTTGAATTATGCCACACATGACTTGGAACTAGCAGCCGTAGTGCACGCTCTCAAGACCTGGAGACATTTCCTGATTGGAAATAGTTTTGATGTTTACACTGATCACAAGAGCCTGAAATATATCTTCACGCAGAAGGAGTTGAACCTCAGACAGAGGCGATGGTTAGAGTTGATCAAGGACTATGACATGAGATTGCATGATCACCCAGGCAAGGCAAATGTTGTAGCCGATGCGTTGAGCCGCAAGAGTTATGTGAACATGCTCACAGCGGGAGGATTACCCCAGGAGTTAGTCGATGATCTCCGAGAGCTCAAATTGGAGATAGTTCCAAGAGGAATTGTTGCCACTCTGGAAATTCAGTCTACTTTGACGGAAAAGATCCGTGAAGCACAGAAAGCTGACAAGGAGATAGCTGAGATTAAGCAGAAAATGGAAGATGGGAAAGCTAAAGGTTTTCGTAAGGATGAACACGGAACCTTATGGTTTGAGGCTCACATCTATGTGCCCAATGATCCCGAACTCAGGAAGTTGATACTTCAAGAAGCTCATGATTCCCCGTACTCGATACACCCCGGTAACACTAAGATGTATTTGGATCTGAAAGAAAGTTTCTGGTGGACAGGATTGAAGAAAGACATTGCTGAGTTCGTAGCTATATGCGATGTTTGTCAGCGAGTAAAAGCCGAGCATCAGAAGCCAGCAGGTTTGCTCCAACCTCTGCCGATACCCGAATGGAAATGGGAAAAGCTTGGTATGGACTTCCTCACAGGATTACCTCGGACCCGTTCTGGCTATGATTCTATTTGGGTTCTGGTCGATCGTTTGACCAAGGTAGCTCATTTCATTCCTGTGAAGACTACCAACACGAGTGCCAAGCTGGCCAAGATATATATGACGAGGATCGTATGTCTGCACGGAGTACCGAAGAGCATTGTGTCCGATAGAGGGACTAAGTTCACATCTAAATTTTGGCACCGACTGCATGAAACCTTGGGAACGAGATTGGAGTTCAGCACAACATTTCACCCGCAGACAGATGGACAGACCGACAGAGTTAATCAAATTCTGGAAGACATGTTGAGAGCTTGCGCACTAGACTATGGGTCTAGTTGGGATGACAATTTACCGTATGCCGAGTTCTCATACAACAACAGCTACCAGACCAGTCTGAAGATGGCCCCTTTCGAAGCTCTATACGGAAGGAGGTGCAGAGCACCGTTGATGTGGGATGGAGTTGGAGACCGACAACTTTTTGGTCCCGACCTCATCCGAGATTGTGAAGAGAAGGTCAAGCTTATTCGTGACCGACACAAGATAGCTCAGTCCAGGTAGAAGAGTTATGCCGACAGCAAACGCAAGGAAGTAACATACGAAGTAGGAAACCGAGCATATCTTCGGGTGTCTCCACTTCGAGGAATCAAGAGATTCGGTGTGAAAGGAAAACTAGCACCACGTTTCATTGGCCCCTACAAAATTCTTGAACGTAGAGGCGAAGTTGCATACAAACTGGAACTCCCGGAAGGATTGTCCGGAGTTCATGATGTCTTCCATGTTTCCGAGATGAAGAAATGCCACGCTGAGATGGCCGATGTTCCGTTGAGAGATACAGTGCCCCTAGAGGCCATACAGCTTGACAGTGATCTGACGTATGAGGAGAAACCCGTCAGGATTCTCGAGACTGCCAACAGAGTTACCCGCAGCAAGATCATCAAGTTCTGCAAGGTGTTGTGGAGCCACCACACCGAGGAAGAAGCCATCTGGGAACGAGAAGAGGATCTTCATCGAGACCACCCGCACCTATTTTCTAGCCAACCCGAATCTCGAGGGCGAGATTCATCTTAAGGTGGGTAGGTTTGTAACATCCCAATTTTCTTAAATTCGGATGTTAATAGATCATTCATATGCATCTCATATTTTATGCATTATTGTGTTCTTCTGAAAATTCTATTTGTTATGTGACTGCAGGCAATTTATTGGAGTGGAGATAATATGACTTCTCCCCTGTCGAATTAAAGTGCATAACGTTTCGAATATTATTTGAAGTCACCAATTTTGGTTTTGCAAATTTTCTAAACTCCGAATTATTTTAGTTGAGTTTTTCAATCTTGTTGTGTGACCTATTGCAAAAAACTCATTTTCGAAAGTTTGCATTAGGTGTAACTTGGGTTCCCATAGATATTATATATATAATAGTTGTACTAGCAAAAGGGCAAGTGCGTTGCAACGGGAGAAAAACAATTATCCAATGATGCTGATCATATTATGTATTTAAAATAATAGGACATTTCTTGAAATGCTTGAACATTGTTTGAATTAGCAAACATTTTTTTCAATTGCAGTAAAAAAAACACAAGCTTTGTTTTTCAAAATCATGAAATTTTATTATTTTCACCAACATTGTACCCCATATAAAGAAAGGTATTAGTTAAGGATGTAAACATTACTTTTGGAAATAATTAACATGAAAGATAAGATTATATTTGAAATCTACATATTTTTTAAATTATTTCGTATATAACTTTTGAAATTTGAAGTTAGAGTTTAGAAGATATGAATATATAAATGTATTTGAATCTGCAAAAAATAGAAACATTAAAAAGAAAATAGTTGGGCCAAAGTTCTTGAAACGCCTCATATAAAAAAAGTACTGTATTAACTAAGGATGCAAACACAATTTCAGAAATAATTATCATGAAAGATAATATTATATTTGAAGTCTATATATTTTTAAAGCTATTTAATATATAACTTCTGAATTTAGAGTTAGAATTTAAAAGATATAAATATTTAAATATATATTTGAATCTGCAAAAATAGAAACATTAAAAAAATGAACAGAGGTTGCAACAGTGCAACTCTAATGTACGCCAGCCTGAAATCAGTAGAAATAAGGAACACAGAAATTCGGTGATGGGGGGGGGGGTCGAACCTGGGTCTCCTGAGTGAAAGTGCAAAGCTCCAGCCACTCGGGCTACTGCCAATCTTGTGGATTTAAAGGGGCCGATTTCTAGATGAACCATACAAAGTGGGGCCGCGAATACAGCAAGCGACGGACGACAGAAGCAATACGCTCTTTATTAATAGGTAAGATATATTATTCTGTTTTTTTCCTAAGTATTCTAGTGTACATATATATTAGTACATATTTTTTTCTAGTATTTGTTAGCTAGGAAATATATTTTACTTTTTTTGCTGCTGTTTGTTCTTTTTCAAAAAAAAAGGGAACCGGACAAGGCGAGCCAAAGGGCTCAGCCCAGCCATGCACCACGAGCCATGCACCACGAGGCCACATGCCCCACCGAGCCCTCTCCCCCACGTCACCTTCCTCTCTCTGCCTCTCCTCTCTTTCCTTCTTTCACCAGTGACCGAACCGAGCTCCCCCAGCGCACCCGCGATCTCCTTCCCCAGTACTCCCTCTCCTCCCTTAACTCTCCTTCCCTCTCTCCTGCCTTGCCTCCCCCTCTCTCCTGCCCAAGCCCCACCGCGACCGAAGCTTCCTCCCTCCTCCTTCCTTCTCTACCCCAGACCGAAACCGAGCAGCTCCTTCTCCCTCGCGATTCCCTCCCCAAAGCTCTCTCCTCCTTCCTTATAGCTCACCCTCCCAGCCTATATATACCCCTCCTCGGCCACCCCTTCCCAACCCTAACCCCGCCGCCTCCACGAGCCGCCGCCGCTCCACGAGCAGCAGCAGCAGCAGCCCGAAGCTGCTGCCACTTCGGCTCGCCCCTCGGAAAGCCCCCCCCCCCCCCCCCGAGCTGTCTCTCTCCACCGCCGCCTCCCCCCGCGGAGGAGGACCCCGCCGCCGACTCCCCGAAGCCCCACCGCCCCGGAGCTACCCCCTCTCCCTCGCCGGCAGCCCCTCGCCGGTGCAACACCACTGCCAGCAGGTAGTCTCCCTCTCTCTCTCTCTCGTTATTTCTTGTATACTTCTCCTTAGCCGTTAGATATTAGATGTAAGGCCCAGATTAAAACACTGGTACCCCTTCGGTTTATTCCAGAAAACCAGTAGGTTTATTTGTCAATTAAGTTTTAGCCGACGATTTTTCTTAGCCGTAGGCCATTTGCCCGAAGCCATTCAACAAACAGCCCCGCAGCCACTAATAGCCTGACACGTGTAACTCCCTGTTAGCACTAGTAGTTTTATGTTTTTCTGCCTGATTTCAAAAACAGAAACTTTCAATTTTGTTTTGGCCACAACGTTTTATCCCGAAGTCCAATGACATTGATTATTTTTCCAGTAGCTCACAAATTTCCTGTAGTTTTTAAAAACATATAATTTGTCTATGTTTGAAAGTTTCAAATATAAGTTAGAGCAGATTTAGTTTAAACACTGTTTTGCCTATTCCAGGAGTTTGAAAAATGATATTGAGTTGCTTCTTGTTGCTACTGTTTTCTAGTGATAAAAGCTTACTGTGGTGGAAGTTTTAGAATTTTTAAGGTATTTTTACTGTTGTTTTCAACAGAAACAAGTTTCTGCCATACCGGCAAGCGATAAATTCTTTTGCGTAGTCTTTTGCAAACCATTGCATGTGATGTTATTTTTACTTGTGGCATGATTGAATTGCTTATGGTGTGCTTTGTGTTTGTATTGGTAGATCATCCGGAGTGCGAAGCGTGTTACTTAGAGACACTCGAGCAAGACAACTATCGTCAAGGCAAGTCATCTTTGATCATGTTATTTTACCTATGTTTTCAATGCATAGTAGATCACCTTCTTTGCCCAATTTGCATGCTGGCTAGGTACTTGGAAACTTTAGCTTAAGTTGTAGTATCATGTGGTAGGAACACAACACCCCAATACTTGGCCCCGGGACGACAATGTTATAGTTGCTATGCTTAAGTAGACGGGTTATCGGTTGAGTGTATACCACGAGTGATGCGAGGTTGATATAATAATCAAGACCGGACTAAGACAAGATTTTCAAGACCTTGGACGCAATGCAACTCTGGGTGAAGGACGGTTGATCGGCTCCCTGGAGAACCCAGTGGATGCCCGGGATGCTGGAGAGTCCATGTCATCCTGCGGAAAGCTTCACCCAGGCTCGAAGAGACGGACGGAGACTTCAAGACTCAAGGCTTACCTGCACATCCACAAGTCATTATGGGCTTTGGCTTGGTTCGACAACGCGGCGACTCTGGACAGGCGGTGCTAGCAGATGTAGACGAACGGTAGGAATGGATGGGAACCGACAGGGATTCAGAGGGACCCGTTGAAAGACCATGTTTTGATCATCCGGTCTTCAAACACCCTGAAGTGCGAGGACAAACCCAGAGGCGATCAAATCTTGTGGGGAACATGTGCAAAACTCTGCAGAGTACCCAACCTAATCGATTAGCCATGTCCACGGTCATGGACAACTTGAGCCGAAGGCATTGAATTTCCCCTGAACTCTCGACACAACTTAATAATGATGTGGGTGTTAACAACTATTTGGGTACGAGAACTGGTTGGCGGAACCATCTCGTTAACAACAAACATTGTAGTAAATTTTGCTTTCAACCCCTTTTGTTGTAGGATAAAACTGGCTTTATGCAAAACTTAGCTCCACCGGCCAAATATGCATGTAGAGATAGTTCATTATTGTTTTACTCCCTCTCTTTGATGATTTGCCGGCATATTCAATATGGTGACCAACACGGCTGCAACGTATCATGTTGCAGAGTACTTTTCCGACCAGGAGTGAGGCTACGATTCTACGCTCAGCGACATGCCCTTGGAGTCGGATGGACTCGTCTACCTGATGCTTCCGCTTAGTCTTCGTTAGATAATCTCATGAGATGGCCTTCAGCCACTTTATTGTACTCCTTTATTGTAATAAAGTACTCTTTATGAGATTTCGATTAATAAAGCTGTGTGATTGCACTCTTGAATATATACATTATGTACTGTGTGCGTACCAGCATGATCTTGGGATGGTACAGAAACACCAGAGGCTTGACTCGTCTTCAGTCGGGTCGCTACATCTTGGTGTTGTTTCTCGTCATCATTCTCAGTTTGCAAAATCTGAAGGAGTGTTTCTATCAAATCTTGGTCCATTCTCTTGAAGATATCATTTCAGCTTCGTGTTGTCTTCTCAACTGTTGTCAATCATGAGTAATCCCTTTCTTGCTACCGATGCATTTCTGAGTTGTTTTCGATCTCGATCCTCCGAAGGACATCATTTCAGAAGATTCTTCGTTCTCAGCTTTCAGCTTTCATCCTCAATTCTTCTCAATTGTTGCCTCTTCGTTCGTCTCTCAATTATACTGGTGCATTGTTCCTGTTTTTCCCTCAGCTGGCTCGTGATCTCTTCATTCTCATGTATCTCCATTAATTCTTGGTGTTCCCATTCAATTGTGAATTCTTACTGGTGCTTCCTTCAATTATGCCTCAAGTGGTTCTTATCTCTCTGTCTCTTCAAGATTCTTTCAAGAGGAATAAGTTGTATGCTTAATCCGTTGCTTGTCATCAGTTAAACTTGATGAAGGATAAGCATAATATAATTCTTATTCTTGTTCATAGTAATCTGAATTCTTCTTCCGAAATGGCTCTTGATATCAATTCTTGTCTCAAGTGCCTATCTTTCTTTTCCAGAGTTCCAAGTTCTTTTAAGTATCTCTTTGTGAGGCTTCTTCTAAATCCTGGCAAGGTCATAATCTTATTCTTTCATCCTTCATATCTTTGCATCATTCATTTGTATACGGAGGTCCTTCTTGGTGGTTCTCCAAGCATGTGATTTTTCTCAAGTGTTCTTCAACATTCCTGTTGGACAACCTCAAGCATTCTTTCCCTTGCATTTCCTATGCGTTTGTTCTCCTTTATTCTTTGAGGTCGTATTATAGCATTCTTGTTAGTGTAGGAGCCTCGAAGAGTTTTCCTTTCAAGAATAAGATAATTAAATCCACCAATTCTTTGATTATGAGATATTTGCAACCCATGGTTTCTTCATTGAGCTATCTTGGTTTGGATTTCACCTAAAGCTTTTTCCTATGGTTTTTTGCTATCATGGTGCTTATCATTAATCCAAGTTCTCAATGTATCCCCTCGGTGCAAGAAATTGTTCATATCTTGTTTCTCCCAATCAATCCTTGTTTCTGTAAGTGGCTGGTTGTCAGTTCATTAGTTTGAAAATATTTCCATAAGCCCACTACTATCTTGTTCTTTTCGTTGTGGTTTTTCCAAAAACTTCATTCAATTCTTCTTGCAAGGCTACATGACAAGTTCATTAGAGTTAGTAGTTGTCATTCTTTTCTTCATTCTCTCTTCTGTATGAGCTAGTTCCTATTCTATTGTTTCGGAGGCATTGTGATGTTGATCTTCTGGGTCTAGCTTCTTGTTCTGTCAAGATCATGGTGTTCCCTTGCTCTATTTAGTTGTTTGTTATGAATATTGTCTATTTCTTTCATCTTATCGAATTTTTTGTCCCATTTTCCTACCGAAGTGGTGCCGAAATTTTCCGTGAATTCTTGCTTCTTTCTCATATCATTCTCATCTCTTTGCAACCTTCAAGGATCGTTGGTTTCACTCGTTTGTCAAACAAGCGACTAAGTTTTTACCTCTTGTTCTTTCTCATCCTCTCCCCCATTCATTCCTGGATCTCGGGCGAGATCCTCTTGTAGTGTAGGAGAGTTGTGACAGCCCGATGCCGACGTTCTAGAAGATTCCCCTTTTATTTCGTTTTTGTCGTGTGGTTCGTTTGTCTCTCGCATTCATCATCGCATCATGCGCATCATCAGCATTGCATCGGTGTTCCGTTGCCGCCAGTTTTCAAACTTGCATCCGTTGTTAGTTGCCGGTTCTCGTTGTTGTCCGTTCTGAGCCCGACCACACACGCACGCGCCCGCAGCATCGTCTAAATATTGTTTTCAAAAGTATGTTTAAAACTTTCTCTGATTGGGTTGGAACTTGGCGTGCGGTCGTAATTAGTTGTAGCTAGGTTGCCTCTCAAGTTTCGTCGCAATCGGAGTCCGTCTGGTACCCGAACGGTCAACCCTAGCGGCACCGTATTCGATCTACCGTCGGACGTTTTCCGGTATTTTCAATCTCGTTGTCGGGCTACCCGTTTTCCCTCTCATCTCCGCCTAGCCCCTCTGCACAGTGCACCGACCCTACACGCAGCCCAGTCCGAAAACCTCCCGAAACCCGAACCTGGCGGTCGTGACCGTGGGGTCCGGATCAACCCTGTTTTACCGCAAACCGTCTTAGGTTTGTCCATTGGTCAACCTAACCTATTTTGTTTTTCGATCGTCCGATTGAAAACGAAGGGTCGAGATGAACCTAAACCTAGCCCACTAGCTATATATTTGTACCCTAGTCTAAATCAATCCGAAACCTAAAAATTAGGAGCCTTGTCCCTCACAACCGCCACCGCCCAACTCCCTCTGTTTTAGCACCGAGCCAACCAGCCCGCAACCTCCCGCGGCGCTCGATCCAATCTGGACCGAGGCAACCGCCTCCGCCCGAGGACCCGACCCCGCCGCCACATCCGGCCGCCGCCGACGACCAGGACCAGGAGTAGAGGCCCGTGCGCACCTTGTCCTCCTCCTATTCCCTCTTATCTCTCTTTGTTTAAGATTTTTCTTCTCTCGTTGACCAGAGCAGAGGAACCCGTCGCCGCCTTCATGAAGGTTGCCGACCGCGCCTCCCCAAGAGCCATCGTCGTCAGGAATGGGTGGCCGGAGCCCGGATCTACCAATCTCGAGTCGTTCTCATTCGTTTCCCAAGCCATTACCTGCTGCCTGTTGGGTCAACTCTCTGTTGACTGCGCCCTCAGCTCCGTCTCGTGCAAGCAGGGGCTCCCCCTGGAGCAGCCTTGGGTCTCCACCAGCGCAACCTCGCCGCCAGCAGTCGTTGACCAGACCAGCGCCGCCCAGGCCGACCTTGCGCCGCAGCAGGTTCCCCTTGCCCTCTCTTCTCCTCCCTCTGGTTTCCCTCTGCTCTCTCTGATCTCTGCATCTTCCTCCCTTTTCTGTAAGAGCATAGGTAAAACAAGAGCTCATCCATGGGGCCTTGAACCAGCGCTCACTGCCTAGGAATGGGTCCAGCGCCCCATCCCCAACCCCCATGCTCCGTGTCCGCCACTGTTCTGCCACTGTGTGCGTGCGTTGTGGGGAAAGAACACCCGTGTTTCTTTCATATGTATAGGACACACCCTGCTACATATCAGTCGAGCATGCACAGGTCAACTGGTTTGTGTCAGCCGGTTACATCGCAGAGATCTGGGGTTCGAATCCCAGCTATGCCAATTTTGTTTTTGTGTTATTTAGATTAGAGCCTCGGTGTCATACATATCATGTATATACACCCGCATTGTTCCAAAGTCTCAACAATAGCGCAGTGGTTGGAGTATTTTTCCCTCCTCCAGGAGGTCGTGGCATCAAATCCCATCGGTGCCTTTAATCTTTTGCTGGCTGTGGTTTTTTTTTTCTCTCTTGCACACAGTTGTTGTGGGCCGATTTCAGCCCTGGGCCACTGCACTATGGTGCAATGCGGTCCACTGTGTTTTTTTTAACATCGTGTGATTTTCTAATTTTCAGGGACTTTGCTAATTTCAGGAAAAGCTTTACTTTTCAAACGAGCGTAGTTTCTAAACCGTGCATCGGTTCGGAGTGATACAAATTTGTAGCTTGACTAGAATTTCGCGTAGGTTAATAATTTTCAACTCTCATGCATAATTAGAACTGTTTAGTGTGGTGTTCGCATCGGTTTGCGTGTCGACGGGTTGAAAACGGTTTAGGTCGTAACTATTTGCTCGTAGCTCCGTTGGAGATGTGCCATATATGTAAATGGACCAGAACGACGAGTAGAATCACGTGAACCACTTTGTTTTGCCGTTTAACAAACCTAAAATGTGATTAGGACAAATCTGTACAGAATTAAGATTTAACACGTCGGGTCATTTCGGAGATGCTATATGTCGTTTCCGGCCTCATTTAAAATGCCTAGCCAGGTAGATTAATTGTGTTTCACCCTTGTGCAAAGTTTAATAATATTTAATATTGACGTGTACTTAATCGGGATGGAACTAAATAATTAAACGTGGAGTTTCGTCAATATGCAACTCGTTGCATATTGAACTTCACTTAATGTGTAGCGTGACTTGCCATGCCGTGACTTGCATGTATTCAGCTGTTCATGCATCATATGTGTCTTGCATCGTGTGGTGTTTATCTGTGTTGATGATTGTTTCCGATTTCCTCCGTCTCGATAGAGTTCCGCGACCGTGTCGGAAAGTCAGGACCGTTCGACTACGTCGGTTCGTCTGCTTCACGGAGTCATTCTTCTTCCAAGCGGGATCTCAGGCAAGATGACCATTTGCCCAGATGCCATTACTATCATTGCCATGCTAGTTTTATCGCTTCTATCGTTTATGTCTCGTTGCCTACCACTTGTTAAATATCAGCCTCTCAACAATGCCATGAAACCTTCAACCTGTTCGACCTAGCAAACCACTGATTGGCTATGTTACTGCTTGCTTAACCTTGTGTTAGCGTTGCTAGTTGCAGGGGTAGTTGCTTCCATATGAAAACATGGGTTCCTTGTTGTATCGCCATATTAAATGCTATTTAATTTAATGCAGCTATATACTTGGTAAAAGGTGGAAGGCTCGACCTTTGTAGCCTGGTGTTTTGTTCCACCTTTGTCCCCTTAGTTTCGGCTGCCGGTGTTATGTTCCATAAATGAGCGCTCCTAACACGATCGGGGTTGTTATGGGGACCCCCTTGATAATTCGTTTTAGATTAAAGCTGGTCTGGCAAGGCCCAACATTGGTACTACATTTGCCTAATCAGCTAATAAAATTACATAGGGACTTTCCGGACCCCGAGGATAATTTAATCAACCCCCGGGCCAGTGCTCCTCATGAGTGTTGGTCCAAAACAGAGCAACTTATTAATGCTACCCGGGGCAACTCGGCGTTTGGCGTGGTAACCATCGCTCATCCGTCGTGTCCTGAGAACGAGGTACGCGACTCCTATCGGGATCATTGACACGTCGGGCGGCCTTGCTGGATTAGTTTTACCTTTGACGAAATATCTTATGCATCGGGATTCCGGTGATGCTTTGGGTAATCTCAGAGTTGAGGTTTTCCACTTGGGAATCCGACGAGATCGCGAGCTTCGTGATTGAGGATTTCTATGCGGCTTGTGGTAATTTGTGATGGACTAGTTGGAGCACCCCTGCAGGGTTAAATCTTTTCGAAAAGCCGTGCCCGCGGTTATGTGTCAATGTGGAAACTTTGTTTAACACTGTTTCTAGATAACTTGAAGTTAACTTAATTAAAATATGCCGACTGTGTGCGTAACCGTGACTGTCTCTTTCGTGAGTTCCTTCTCTGATCGAGGACACGGTGGGGTTATGTCTGACGTAGGTAGGTGTTCAGGATCATTCATTTGATCATCACTAGTTCACGTCCGTTATGCGTAGATCTCCCCCTCTTATTTCTTGTACTCGTACGTTAGCCACCAAATATATGCTTAGCCGCTGCTGCAACCTCACCACTTAACCATGCCTCACCCATTAAGCTTTGCTAGTCTTGATACCTTTGGAAATGAGATTGCTGAGTCCCCTATGGCTCACAGATTACTACAACACCAGTTGCAGGTACATGTAAAGGTTACTTGACGCGAGCACGTTGATTGTTCATTTGGAGTTGCTTCTTCTTCTTCTTCATCGATCTAGGATGGGTTCCAGGCCGACAGCCTGGGATAACAAGGATGGACGTCGTTCTTATTTTTTTTTCTCGTTTGCTTTCGTCCGTAGTCGGACCCTGCTCTGACTCTTGATGTTTATGTAATGTACTGTTCTGACTCTGATGTAGCTTGTGGCGAGTGTAAGCCAACTCTCTATGTATACCTCTTCTTTCAGTACATGTACTTGTAACAATATCCATTCTTGCGACACGACGAGATGCGCTTCTATCCCTGACGAGGCCTTCGTGCCAAATTGAGGATAGGGTCGCATCTTGGGCGTGACATAATCCAAGAGGTGACCAGACTTGTCGTGATCTATCACATGTGAACAGGCAATGTTGAATGTCCTCTAGACCAAATTTGTGAATCGGGCATTACGAGATCAAGGGTATATGTCTGTCCGCGAATACACCGTAACACGGTAAACTCCCTTAAGTACTTTCCAACCAAAATGTTTGATTTTTCCTGGTAGCTGGAGGTGCCAGAGCTCCTTCCAAACCCCACTAAGTTGAGCATTCCCTGGGTTGTTTGGGTTTGTAAAGTGGCGCCCAAACCGGTGTTCAAATTCTGCGTGGTATGCCGAGCGCACAGAGAAGGTTCTAGACTTTGTATAGTGCCATGCCACAAAATCTTCAAGTGCTTCAACATGTAGTGGAATTTGTAAAATTCTGCAAACATCAACTCGTGAGAACACACTCTGAATGAGTGCTTCATCTCACTGACCTGTATGAGGATCAATTATATCTTGCACTTTTGACAAGATAATTCGACCTCTAAGGGTGATAACCTACCTTGACGGACTTGATGGGATCCAAGGATCATCCCAAATGTTAATCTATGAACCAGTGCCCATTCTCCAAGTACATCCCCTCTTGAAGGTTTGTATCCCAACAAACACACTTCGTCGTGTAAACGAGGAGCCTTTCTTTGGGCCATCTCTCAAGACATTCCCATCAGGATAACATTTTGCACTTAGAACACATGCACATAAAGAGTCCAGATTCTAGATCAGACGCCAACTCTCCTTTGCTAACATAGCAAGGTTAAAGCTATGATGGTCTCTGAAACCCATACATCCCTTCTTCTTCGGTACACACATCTTCCACCATGCAAATTGATGACCCACAAGTATAGGGGATAAATCGTAGTCCTTTTGATAAGTAAGAGAGTCGAACCCAACGAGGAGCAAAAGGATCTGACAAGTAGTTTTCAGCAAGGTAAAATCTACAGGCAATGAAATTGTCGGTAACAAGTGATTGTGTGGAGAGATGATTCGTAGCAAGCAACAAGTAACAAAAGTAGAAACGGTGCAGCAAAGTGGCCCAATCCCTTTTGTAGCAAGGGACAAGCCTGGACAAAGTCTTATAGGAGGAAAAACACTCCCGAGGACACACGGGAATTTCTGTCATGCTAGTTTTCATCATGTTCATATGATTCACGTTCGTTACTTTGATAGTTTGATATCTGGGTGGACCGGCACTTGGGTACTGCCCTTACTTGGACAAGCATCCCACTTATGATTAACCCCTCTCGCAAGCATCCGCAACTACGAAAGAAGAACTAAGACAAAGTCTAACCATAGCATTAAACTAGTGGATCCAAATCCGCCCCTTACGAAGCAACGCATAAACAAGGGTTTAAGCTTCTGTCACTCTAGCAACCCATCATCTACTTACTACTTCCCAATGCCTTCCTCTAGGCCCAAATAATGGTGAAGTGTTATGTAGTCGACGTTCACATAACACCACTAGAGGAAAAACAACATACAACACATCAAATTACCGAATGAATACGAAGTTCACATGACTACTATTAGCATGACTTATCCCATGTTCTCAGGAACAAAAGTAACTACTCACAAAGCAAAATCATATTCATGACCAGAGAGGTAATGAGTAGCATCAAGGATCTAAACATAAACTTCTTCCACCAAATAATCCAACTAGCATCAACTACAAAGAGTAATCAACACTACTAGCAACCTTACAAGTACCAATCGGAGTCACGAGACGGAGATTGGTTACAAGTGATGAACTAGGGTTTGGAGATGAGATGGTGCTGATGAAGATGTTGATGGTGACGAGTCCCCTCCGATGAGAGGAGTGTTGGTGATGACGATGGCGACGATTTCCCCCTCCGTGAGGGAAGTTTCCCCGGCAGGATCGTCCTGCCGGAGCTCTAGATTGGTTCTGCTCAAGTTCTGCCTCGTGGCGGCAGTGAAACCACGAAAAAGCTCCTCCCTCATTTTTTTCCTGGAAGAAACCCTTCATATAGCAGAAGAGGGGGGCCAGTGGGCCAGCAGGCTGCCCACAAGCCCTCATGGCGCGGCCTAGGGGGGTGGCCACGCTGTGCAGGCTTGTGGCCACCTGCTGGCGCCCCTCTGGCTCTTCTTTGGCCCAATATTTTTTATAAATCCGGAAAAAAAATCCTAGTTGATTTTTACGGTGTTTGGAGTTGCGCAGAATAGGTATATCAACTTTGCTCCACTTTCAGGCCAGAATTCCAGCTGCCGACAGTCTCCCTCTTCATGTAAACCTTGCAAAATAAGAGAGAAAAGGCATAAGAATTGTACCGTGAAGTGAAATAACAGCCCAAGAAGCGATAAATATCAATATGAAAACATGATGCAAAATGGACGTATCAACTCCCCCAAGCTTAGACCTCGCTTGTCCTCAAGCGAAAGCCTAGCTCAATAAATATGTCCACATGTTTAGGGAGAGAGGTGTCGACAAAACAAGATACGAATATGCATGCATCATGATCATGATCAGAACAGCAATAAAACATATAATCTCTCATGCTAAAGTGATAATTCCTTCACAAAGTAAAGCATGGATCAAGAACCTTACCGAGAAGTAACAACCGATAGCCTTTAGTCATTGAAGCAATTGCAAATTATCACAACATTAGAAAGAGTCAAATAAGAGCTTGTAAAGCAAATCCACATACTCAATCATTCTTTCGTTCTCTACAATTGCTACAAGTCACGTGGTACTCATGAGATCAAAGTTTCAGCTGGACATAGAGAACGATAGGGGCTTATAGTTTTGCCTTCCAACTGCTTACCTCAAGGGTAATGTCAACAATAATAATTCATGAATACTTACCTCCAAGTTGACATATGAATATAGATCTTTCCCAAGCATATGACGTTAGCCAAGATAAAGGCGAAATAGGGAATTGGTGAAGCTCACCATGACTCTTTCAAGGGCGAAAAGTTAAGGTACAAGATAGGCCCTTCGCAGAGGGAAGCAGAGGTTATCATGCGCTTTTAAGGTTTGGATGCGTGTCCTCTTAGTGCGGAGGAACATCACTTTATATTGCCTCCTGTGATAAAGAACTTTATTATGCAGTCTGTCGCTTTTATGTCTTCCTCGTCACAGGTTCGTATAAAGCTTATTTTCCACACACTAATAGATCATACATATTAGAGAGCAATTTTTATTTCCTGCACCGATGAAAACTTACTTGAGGGGTCTTATTCAATCCATAGGTAGGTATGGTGGACACTCATGGCAAAACTGGTTTGAAGGTTTATGGATGCACAAGTAGTATCTCTACTTGATGCAGTAGTTTTGGCTAATATGAGGTGGAAGCAATCGTCACATGCTAAGGGATCTCTAATCATATAACATTGCTCGGAGCCAAGCAAACACAATTCATTATGTTGTCTTCCTTGTCCAACACCTACTTCTAGGCATGCAATAGTTTAGTGAGTGTTCACAATCATAGATGGTGTCAGAGATGATATATTTGTATGTGAACCTCTCCTTCTTTATCACTTCCTATTAATTGCAACAATGACCAAGGTCTACGTTTGCCTACCCTCAACAAGTTTCAATCCTCATTATTTTTATATGTGAAGCCATCACCTCCCATAAGATCATTACACGATCTTTCATGCTTTTGTTCTATTCTCACTCTTTTGATCATGGCAAGAGGCAAATCCCTTCAACTAAGACACTCTTTATTATATGGCTCACAAGCTCGAATACATCGGGGGTGACACAAAGCAAAACTCAAGACTAAAACAATAAGACTTTTAATCTACTAGAGAAAGAGAAAACTGAAAAGGAAAACTAAAACAAAGATAAAAGCAAAAGATGTGATGATGATACGATACCGGGGCAACTCCCCCAAGCTTGGCACAAGCCAAGGGGATTGCCCATACCCCATGCTCAGTTGTCTTCCTTTGGCGGTGATGGTGGAGTTGTTGCAACATGAGTTTGATCCTCCTTCTTACAAGGCATAGGTGCTCCATCGTGGAAAGATGAATGAGTCTCTGGAATCCTCAAATCTGTAGCCAACCGTATTGATTTAAATCTATACTCATACTCACAGTTTTGGTTCTGCAGGTCATAGATCTGGCCCTGGAGTTGATCAATCCTGTCATAGAGCCTGGAGAAATGCTTCCCAATGTCATTGGCATCAATCATGTGCTTGTTGGTGAACTTCGTGATCATCATGTGGTTGGCGTTGAGTCCACGCTCCACCATCCCTTGGCACTTGAAGACTTGTTGCTCCATTGCTTCGAGCCTCGTCTCCACGCTTCCGGTCTTCTTAGGCCCCTCAACATGACGGATGTGCAACATCCCCTCATGCATCTCGATAGATTGAGGGTGTGGCAGCACTCCCGTGAGGTAGGGATTGAAGACCTTCTCGAAGATCTTGTCCTTCAGAGCTTTTGGGGAAGTCATGGCGATCTAGATCTGCAACAAAAACAGGCTCGAAACGAAAAACAGAGGAAATCTGTGTGATGCAGGGGTCAGACCAAACGGAAGTATATATAATGATTTTTTCCAGACCAGAAGGAGTACCCTGCATGAAAACAGAGTTCGGGAGGCGCACGAGGTGGCCACAAGCCCTCACGGCGCGGCCGAGGGGTGGGCCCGCGCCGTGCAGGCTTGTCGCCTCCTCGCGCACTTTCCGGACTACTTCCATTTTTTTATTTTTTCGAATATTCCAAAACGGAGAAAATTTCCTACTGGAAAAGTGTTGGACTCTGTTTTCTTACCGAATGACATACCTCTTTGTTTTTGGAGTCTGAAACAGGCCGATAACTATCCTTAGGTATTCTTCCGGAGTTATGGTATTGATGATATTGCTTTCATCATTTATGGGAGTACCTGAGATATAATGCTTGATTCTCTTCCCATTTAGAACTCTCGGACAATTACCTTCCGTGTTGTTGATCTTGATAGCACCGGAATGATATACTTCCCCAACAACATAGGGACCTTCCCATTTAGAGAGAAGCTTGCCTGCAAAGAATCTTAAACGAGAGTTATATAGCAAGACATAATCACCTACATTGAACTCACGCTTTTGTATCCTCTTATCATGCCACCTCTTAACCTTCTCTTTGAAAAACTTGGCATTCTCATATGCCTAAGTTCTCCACTCATCAAGCCAGCTAATGTCAAATAACCTCTTCTCACCGGCAAGTTTGAAATCAAAGTTGAGCTCTTTGATTACCCAATAAAGCTTTATGATCTAGCTCAAGAGGTAAATGACATGCTTTACCGTACACCATTTTGTACGGAGACATGCCCATGGGATTCTTATAGGAAGTTCTATAAGCCCACAGTGCATCATCGAGCTTCTTAGACCAATTCTTTCTAGACCTGTTGACAGTCTTTTGTAGAATCAGTTTAATTTCTCTGTTGCTTAGCTCTACTTGACCACTGGACTGAGGGTGGTAGAGAGACGCAATTCTATGGTTGATATCGTACTTAGCAAGCGTTTTACGGAAAGCACCATGAATGAAGTGTGAACCACCGTCTGTCATTAGATATCTAGGGACTCCAAATCTAGGGAAGATAACTTCTTTGAGCATCTCGATAGAGGTGTTGTGATAAGCACTACTAGTGGGGATATCTTCTAACCACTTAGTGATGTAATCAACAGCAACTAAGATGTGAGTATACCCATTGGATTTTGGAAAAGGTCCCATATAATCAAAGCCCCAAACATCAAATGGTTCAATGACAAGTGAATTGTTCATAGGCATTTCCTAACATTTGCTAATATTACCTATTCTTTGACATTCGTCACAAAACAAGACAAACTTACGAGCATCCTTGAAGAGAGTGGGCCAATAGAAACCTGATTGCAATACCTTGTGTGCAGTTCTATCTCCCGCATGGTGTCCTCCGTAGGCCTCGGAGTGACACTTCTGTAGGATCTGTCCCTATTCATGTTCAGGTACACAACGTCTAATAACACCATCTACTCCTTCCTTATAAAGGTGAGGATCACCCCAAAAGTAGTGTCTCAAGTCAAACAAGAATTTCTTCTTTTGTTGGTACGTGAAACTAGGTGGTATATATTTGGCAACCATATAGTTTGCATAATCATCATACCACAGTGCACTACATGAAGCATTGATGACATTCACTTGCTCATCGGGAAAGCTATCCTTAATAGGTTGTGGGCCATCAAGAACATTCTCCAACCTAGACAAGTTATCTGCTACTGGGTTATTAGCACCCTTTTTGTCAACAACGTGCAAGTCAAATTCTTGTAGCAAGAGAACCCATCTGATAAGTCTAGGTTTAGCGTCCTTCTTCTCCATGAGGTACTTAATAGCAGCATGATCAGTGTGAATAGTGACCTTGGAATCAACTATGTAAGACCTGAACTTTTCACATGCAAACACGACTACTAAAAATTCCTTCTCCGTAGTAGCATAGTTTCTCTGAGCACTGTCTAGAGTTTTACTAGCGTAGTGAATAACATTCAACTTATTGTCAACTCTTTGCCCTAGAACAGCATCAACAGCATAATCACTAGCATCACACATGATTTCAAAAGGCAAGTTCCAATCAAGTGGTTGAATAATAGGTAAAGTTATGAAAGCCCTCTTAAGTATTTCGAAGGCTTCATCACAATCATCATCAAAGACAAAAGGAATATCCTTTTGCAAGAGGTTGGTAAGAGGCCTAGAAATCTTAGAGAAGTCTTTAATGAACCTTCTATAGAAACCAGCATGACCAAGGAAACTTCTTATACCTTTGATATCTGTGGGGTATGGAATTTTCTCGATTGCATCAACCATAGCCTTATCGACTTCAATACCTCTTTTAGAAATTTTATGTCCTAAGACGATGCCTTCATTAACCATAAAGTGGCACTTCTCCCAATTCAAGACAAGATTGGTCTCCCACTTCAAGACAAGATTGGTGTCTTTATATCTCTGTAAGACTTGATCAAGGTTGCTCAGGCAATCATCAAAAGAAGACCCGTAAATGGAAAAGTCATCCATGAAAACCTCGACAATATTTTCACAAAAGTCAGAGAATATAGCCATCATACATCTTTGAAAGGTGGCAGGTGCATTACATAAGCCAAAAGGCATACGTCTATAAGCAAAGGTACCGAAAGGGCAGGTGAAAGTAGTTTTCTCCTGATCAGATTGTGCAACTGGTATTTGGGAGAAACCAGAATAACCATCTAGAAAGAAGAAGTGTGTGTGTTTAGACAGCCTTTCTAGCATTTGGTCGATAAAAGACAGAGGGTAATGATCTTTCCTAGTGGCCTTATTCAATTTCCTAAAATCAATCACCATCCTATAGCCAGTAATAATCCTCTGTGGGATCAATTCATCCTTATCATTAGGGGCAACGATAATGCCTCCCTTCTTAGGAATGCAATGCACCGGACTCACCCAATCGCTATGAGCAACAGGATAGATAATACTCGCTTCGAGGAGCTTTAGTATTTATTTTCTTACTACTTCTTTCATCTTAGGATTCAATCTCCTTTGATGATCAGCATCTTGTTTGAAATCAGGATCAGTTTTAATCTTGTGCTGGCATATAGTAGGACTGATGCCCATAAGATCATCAAGAGTATATCCAATAGCAGCACGGTGCTTCCTCGAAGTTTTTAGTAACTTCTTTTCTTCATGCTTTGAGAGGCTAGCACTAATTATAACAGGATATATCTCTTTTTCATCTAGATAGGCATACTTAAGAGTATCTGGCAACTGTTTAAGCTCGAACAAAGGATCACCCTTTGGTGGGGGTGGATCCCCAAGCAGTTCAACAGGCAAGTTATTCTTAAGAATAGGATATTGTTCTAAGACAACTCTATCTATTTCATCCCTTTCATCCATATGCATATCATTTTCATGTTCAAGCAAGTATTGCTCTAAGGGATCAGTAGGAGGAACGGCAATTGAAGCTAAGGCAATAGTTTCATCCTTACAAGGCAACTCCTTTTCATGAGGTTGTCTACCAAACTTGGAGACATTGAACTCATGTGACACATCTTCAAAGCCAACAGTGACAGTTTGCTTCTCACAGTCAATATGAGCATTGGCGGTATTGAGGAAGGGTCTTCCAAATATGACGGGACAAAAGCTATCTTGTGCAGTAGCAAGAACGGGGAAATCAGCAGGATACTTCATTTTACCACACGAGACTTCAGCATCCCTAACAATTCCCATAGGGCAGATAGTATCTCTATTGGCAAGCTGAATAGTGACATCAATAGGTTCTATCTCAACAGGTGCAATCTCGTCTTTGATTTCATCGTATAAGGTTTGAGCTATTGCACTAACACTAGCACCCACGTCACATGAACCATGATAACAATGATATCCTATCTTAACAGAAACCACAGGCATGCCAACAACAGGCCTATGTTTGTCTCTAGCATGAGGTGTAGCAATTCTAGCAGCATCTTCACAGAAGTGAATATTATGTGCCTCAACTTCTTCAGCCAGAAGATCTTTGATAATAGCAATGCTAGGTTCAACTCTAATTTTCTCAGGGGGTTTAGGTGTTCTAATATAGCTTCTACGTATCACAGTTGAAGCTTTAGAATGATCCTTTATCCTAACAGGGAAAGGTGGTTTCTCAATGTAAGCACTGGGAACCACAGGATCATTATAGGCAACGACTTTCTCTTCAACTGTAGTGGGTTTAACTACATTGACTTCTAAAGGAGGATGATATTTAAACCACTTCTCTTTGGGGAGATCAATATGGGCAGCAAAGGATTCACACAACGAAGCTACTATCTCAGAGTCAAGTCCATACTTAGCGCTAAAGTCACAAAAAGTATTTGTCTCAACAAAGGATTTAACGCAATCAAAAGTGAAATTCATACCTGACTCCTTACCTTCTTCAAGCTCCCAATGTTCAGAGTTTCATTTAATTCTCTCCAATAAATTCCATTTGAAGTCAATATCTCTGTTCATAAAGGAACCGGTACAAGAAGTGTCAAGCATGGTGCGATCATCATGAGAAAGCCGAGCATAGAAGTTCTGAATGATAATTTCTCTCGAGAGCTCATCATTGGGGCATGAATATAGCATTGATTTAAGCCTCCCCCAAGCTTGAGCGATGCTTTCTCTGTCACAAGGACAAAAGTTATAAATATAATTCCGATCACGATGTACTAAATGCATAGGATAAAACTTTTGATGAAATTCCAATTTCAACCGATTGTAGTCCCATGTTCCAGTATCGTCACATAGCCTATACCATGTCAACGCCTTATCCTTCAAAGATAAAGGAAAGACCTTCTTATTGACCTCATCCTCGGGCACACCTGCAAGCTTAAATAGACCACAAACCTCATCTACATAGATTAGATGCAAGTCTGGATGTGATGTTCCATCTCCTGTAAAAGGATTAGCCAGCAGTTTCTCAAGCATACCCGAAGGAAATTCAAAGAAAATATTTTCAGTAGGTGCAGAAGGTTGAGGAGCAACTCCTTGTGCTTCCGTTCGAGGTGAAGATACCCCGAACAAGCCCCTCAAAGGATTAGTATCCATAGTGACAAGTGACAATAAATTGTAGCACACTATATGAATGTTTCCTTACCAAGTTCAACTTACCAAAGGTGCTTCACTCCCCGGCAACGGCGCCAGAAAAGAGTCTTGATGACCCACAAGTATAGGGGATCAATCGTAGTCCTTTCAATAAGTAAGAGTGTCGAACCCAACGAGGAGCAGAAGGATCTGACAAGTGGTTTTCTGCAAGGTAAAATCTGCAGGCACTGAAATTGTCGGTAACAAGTGATTGTGTAGTGAGATGATTCGTAGCAAGCAAACAAAAGTAGCAACGGTGCAGCAAAGTGTCCCAATCCCTTTTGTAGCAAGGGACAAGCCTGGACAAAGTCTTATAGCAGGAAAAACGCTCCCGAGGAGTGATACGTCTCAAACGTATCTATAATTTTTGATGGTTCCACGTTGTTATCTTGTCAACTTTGGATGTTTTGTATACCTTTTATATCTTTTTTGGGACTAACTTACTAATTCAGTGCCAGGTGTCAGTTCCTGTTTTTTCTGTGTTGTTGATTCTTTTCAGACTTGCTTTTGGAACGGACTCCAAACTGAATAAAATCCCCGAAATAAATTTTTCCAGAATGGAAGAAGATTGGAGGACTTGAGGGCCAAGGCAGTGGGCCCACAAGCCTTGTTGCCACGGCCAGGGGGGCCCGCGGCAACCAGGCTTGTGGCCTCCCTGGCGCTCCCGTGACCTAGCTCTTTGGCCTATAAATTCCCTAAAAATCCAGAAAAATCAGGGCATAAACCAAAACACTTTTCCGTCGCCACAAGCTTCCGTTTCCGCGAGATCTCATCTAGAGACCCTTCCTGGTGCCCTGCCGGAGGGGACTTTGGAGTTGGAGGGCTTCTACATCAACATCATCGCCTCTCTAATGACTCCTGAGTAGTCCACTTCAGACCTACGGGTTCGTAGTTAGTAGCTAGATGGCTTCTTCTCTCTCTTGGATCTTCAATACAAAGTTCTCCATGATCTTCATGGAGGTCTATCCGCTGTAATCCTCTTTGGTGGTGTGTTTGTCGAGATCCGATAAATTGTGGATTTGTGATCAAATTATCTATGAATTATATTTGAGTCTCTGCTGATTTCTCATATGCATGATTTGATATCCTTGTAAGTCTCTCTGAGTCTTGGGTTTTGTTTGGCCAACTAGATCTATGATTCTTGCAATGGGAGAAGTTCTTGGTTTTGGGTTCATACCATGCGGTGGCCTATCCCAGTGACAGAAGGGGCAGCAAGGCATGCATCATGTTGTTGCCATCAAGGGTAACAAGATGGGCTTTCATCATAGATTTGAGATTGTCCATCTACATCATGTCATCTTGCTTAAAGCGTTAATCTGTTCTCTTGAACTTAATACACTAGATGCATGCTGGATAGCGGTCGACGTGTGGAGTAATAGTAGTAGATGCAGAAAGTATCAGTCTACTTGTTTTGGATGTGATGCCTATAGATATAATCATTGCCATAGATAACGTTATGACTTTGCGCGGTTCTATCAATTGCTCGACAGTAATTCGTTCACCCACCGTCTACTTGCTTTCATGAGAGAAGCCACTAGTGAACACTACGGCCCCCGGGTCTATTCACAACTATCGTCTCCACTTTCACTTTTACTTTGCTTTGTTTACTTTTTGCTTTCAGTTCTCACTTTGCAAACAATCTATAAGGGATTGACAACCCCTTCAAAGCGTTGGGTGCAAGCTCTTTGTGTTTGTGCAGGTACTTGTGACTTGATGCGATCCTCCCACTGGATCGATACCTTGGTTCTCAAACTGAGGGAAATTCTTACCTCCGCTGTGCTACATCACCCTTTCCTCTTCAAGGGAACACCAACACAAGGCTCCAAGGCCACGGGGAATCCTTTGCATATTTGCCAAGGAAGTCCCTATAGGTGTAGCCCGTAGCAGCAGGATTCCTGGCGCCGTTGCCACGGAAGGTCTATTGTCGCAGTAGCAGAAGGATTTCTGGCGCCGTTGCCGGGGAGGAGAGACCAAGTCAAGATCTACCAAGTAGGTGTCACAAACTCATCTCTTGCATTTACCTTTTTTGCTATGGCCTCTCGTTTTCCTCTCCCCCACTTCACATTTTCCGTTTTCTTTTGCCTTTGTCCCTTGCTGTTTTATTTTGCCTTTTTTCCTTTCTCCGTTGTCGTTTTCTTTTGCCTTTTTGCCTTTCTCCTTTGCCCGTTTCACTCGCTTACTTCCTGCTCGTTTGTGTGTGGGATAGTTCATCAATGGCTAGACCCACCACTCCAAACGATACCCCTGAGAACGAAGTTCTCAATTTCAAGCAGATTGAGGAAGAAAGTTTAAAGGACGCTTGGTACAGGATTTGCAATGCTCAAAGTAGATCTACTCGTAAGCAATCCACTACCATTCTTCTTCGCAGTTATTATGTTGGGATCTCTCCTTGGAATAGGTATATTCTTGATACCATCGTAGGCGGGAATTTTTGGGGGAGTCATAGTGTTGACTCCTATGGAGCTATCATGAATTTGGTAGGCTCACCCCCACACATGGTTAATGGAACTTCCTTGACCTTGGAACACGTGATGCAAAGGCTTGACGATATTGAAAACAAAATTGCCACAATTGAGCTTATTGAGGGTTTGGGTAGAAAGATCCACAATCAAATTACTCAGTACAGATCCAAAGTGGGAATAGTTTTGAAAATTTTAAGGGAGAAGGAACCTATAGTTAATGATTCCTCTAGAATGTGCAAACTAGAAGATGTCATACCCAACTTGGGTTCCGCTTTTGCCGCTGTGGAAAATACAACAAATCTCACTCTCAAAAAGACCGTCAAGTATGTTTTTGTTCCTAAAGCTAGTGGTGAGTCATCCAATAAAGATGAAGATCTTAAGATGATAAATGATCACACTACTTATGGTTTGAGCACCAAAGATGACTATACGTGATTCCATCACCTTTTGCCTAGCTAAGGGCATTAAACAATAGCGCTTGTTGGGAGGCAACCCAACGAATCCATCCTTTTTCTTTCTGTTTTGTGTTTTCCACACTTTCATAATTCTGTTATGATTGTGTTTTTTTGTGTTTCTTTTGCTTTTGTGCCAAGTAAAACCGTTATGATTAGTCTTGGGGATGATCGTTTGGTCATGCTGGAAAAAACAGAAACTTTCTGCTCACGGAAAGAATTTTCTTTTTTTCTGTAAGAGATTTTGAGTTGATTCTTTTTGCTGCTGAGGCTACGCAAATTCTTCAGACTGTCGTAATTTTTCAGAATTTTTGAAGTAAGAGAGGTATACGAAACATACAGATTGCTACAGACTGGTCTCTGTTAACAGATTCTGTTTTTGTTGAGTTGGTTGCTTATTTTGATGAAACTATGGATAGTATCGGGGGGTATTAGCCATGGAAGATTGAAATAACAGTAACTCAACATCAACATAATTAGAATTTAAGTTTTCTACAGTACCTAAGGAAGTGGTGGTTTGCTTTCTTATACTAATGTTATCACGAGTTTCTGTTTAAGTTTCGTGTTGTGAAGTTTTCAAGTTTTGGGTGAAGTTCTTATGGAAAAAAAGATAAAGAGTGGCAAGAGCTCAAGCTTGGGGATGCCCAAGGCACCCCAAGTTGATTCAAGGATGCCGTAAAAGCCTTATCTTGGGGATGCCCGGGAAGGCGTCCCCTCTTTCGTCTTCAATCCATCGGTAACGTTACTTGGGGCTATATTTTTATTCACCACATGTTATGTGTTTTGCTTGGAGCGTCTTGTATCATAGGAGTCTTTTATTTGTTTTGTGTCACAATCTTCCTTGCTGCACACCTAGAGAGAGAGACATGCACTCACCGTGATTTTGTCGAGCTTCACTTATCTCCTTTATTTAGACAATTCAGCTCACATGTGCTTCACTTATATCTTTTGAGCTAGTTGATTTTGCTCTATGTGCTTCACTTATATCTTTTAGAGCACGGAAGCGCGTGGATTGGTAGTTGATCTATGCTATGAAAGTAGTCCCAAAAGGGGTAGTTATCCAAAGGGATATGAAAACTTCCACCTTCATGTGCATTGAATAGTTAAAGAAGTTTGATTCATCTCAATTAGTTTTGAGTTGTGGTTGTGGTAATATTGAAGTTATACTAGTAAGGTGTTGTGGATCTAGAAATACTTGTGTTGAAGTTAGTGATTCTCGTAGCATGCACGTATGGTGAACCGCTATGTGATGAAGTCTGAGCATAATTAGTCTATTGATTGTCATCCTGTGTGTGGCGGTCGGGATCGCGCGATGGTTTATACCTACCAACCCTTCCCCTAGGAGTATGCGTTGAATGCTTTGTTTCGATTACTACTAAAACTTTTGCAACAAGTATATGAGTTCTTCATGACTAATGTTGAGTCCATGGTTTAGATGCACTTTCACCTTCCACCATCACTATCTTCTTTAGTGCCGTGCAACTTTTGCCGGTGCACAAAGCCCACCATTAGCCTCCCTCAAAACAGCCACCATACCTACCTACTATGGCTTTTGCAAAGCCATTCCGACATATATTGCCATGCAACTACCACCATGACATGTTCCACCACGTCTACATTGCCATTGCATGATCGTAAGATAGCTAGCATGATGTTTCCATTGATGTCTTTGCCATGCTAGATCATTGTCACGGTACACTACCGAAGCCATTCCATATAGAGTCATCATTGGTCTAAGTTTTGAGTTGTAAGTGTGATGATCATCATTGATGGAGTATTGTCCCATGTGAGGAAATAAAAGAGGCCAGCGAAGCCCATTTACAAAAAGAGGCCAAAGATTCGCACCAAAATAAAATAATAATAATAATAAAAAAGGCCAAAGAGCGCACCAAAAAAATGAGAGAAAAAGAGAGAAGGGACAATGCTACTACCTTTCCACACTTGTGCTTGTAAGCACCATGATCTTCATGATTGAGAGTCTCTCGTTTTGTCACCACCATATAGCTAGTGGGAAATTTTCATTATATAACTTGGCTTGTATATTCCAATGATAGGCTTCCTCAAAATTGCCTTAGGTCTTCGTGAGCAAGCAAGTTGGATGCACACCCACTAGTTTTCTTTAAGAGGTTTCACATACTCTTAGCTCTAGTGCATCATTTGTATGGCAATCCCTACTCATTCAGGTTGATATCTATTGATGAGCATCTCCATAGCTCATTGATATGCCTAGTCGATGTGACCCTCTTCTCCTTGTTTCCCTTGCAACCTCCACCACACTCCACACCACTTATAGTGCTAAAACCATGGCTCACACTCATGTATTGCGTGAGAGTCGAAAATTTTTGAGAAAGTAAAGGTGTGAAAACAATTACTTGGCCAATACCGGGGTTGTGCATGATTTAAATTCGTTGTGCAAGGATTATAGAGCATAGCGACTATATGATTTTGTAGGGATAACTTTCTTTTGGCCTAGTTATTTTGAAAGTTCATGATTATCTTGCTAGTTTGCATGAGTATTATTGTCTCCACATCAATAGCAAACTATTGTTTTGAATCTAATGGATCTGAACATTCACGTCACATAAGAGGATTTACAAAGGACATCTATGCTAGGTAGCATGAAAGAATCAAAAATTCATTCTTTATCACTTCCCTACTCGAGGAGGAGCAGGAGTTAAGCTTGGGGATGCTTGATACGTCTCAAACGTATCTATAATTTTTGATGGTATCATGCTGTTATCTTGTCAACTTTGGATGTTTTGTATACCTTTTATATCTTTTTTCGGACTAACTTATTAATTCAGTGCCGAGTGTCAGTTCCTGTTTTTTCTGTGTTTTTGACTCTTTTGAGATCTGATTTTGGAACGGGGTCCAAACAGAATAAAATCCCCAAAATATTTTTTTCCAGAACGGAAGAAGATCGGAGGACTTGAGGGCCAAGGCAGTGGGCCCACAGGGAGCCCACAAGCCATGTTGCCACTGCCAGGGGGCCCGCGGCAACCAGGCTTATGGCCTCCCTAGCGCTCCCCTGCCCTAGCTCTTTGGCCTATAAATTCCCTAAAAATCCAGAAAAAATCAAGGCATCCACGAAAACACTTTTCCGCCGCCGCAAGCTTCCGTTTCCGGGAGATCTCATCTGGAGACCCTTCCTGGTGCCCTGCCGGAGGGGACTTTGGAGTTGGAGGGCTTCTACATCAACATCATCGCCTCTCCAATGACTCGTGAGTAATCCACTTCAGACCTACGGGTCTGTAGTTAGTAGCTAGATGGCTTCTTCTCTCTCTTGGATCTTCAATACAAAGTTCTCCATGATCTTCATGGAGATCTATCCGATGTAATCCTCTTTGGTGGTGTGTTTGTCGAGATCCGATGAATTGTGGATTTGTGATCAGATTATCTATGAATTATATTTGAGTCTTTGCTGATTTCTCATATGCATGATTTGATATCCTTGTAAGTCTCTCTGAGTCTTGGGTTTTGTTTGGCCAACTAGATCTATGATTCTTGCAATGGGAGAAGTGCTTGGTTTTGGGTTCATACCGTGTGGTCACCTTTCACAGTGACAGAAGGGGCAGCAAGGCACGCATCATGTTGTTGCCATCAAGGGTAACAAGACTGGCTTTCATCATAGATTTGTGATTGTCCATCTACATCATGTCATCTTGCTTAAGGCATTACTCTGTCCTCTTGAACTTAATACACTAGATGCATGCTGGATAGCAGTCGACGTGTGGAGTAATAGTAGTAGATGCAGAAAGTATCAGTCTACTAGTTTTGGACATGATGCCTATAGATATTATCATTGCCATAGATAACGTTACGACTTTGCGCGATTCTATCAATTGCTCGACAGTAATTCGTTCACCCACCATCTACTTGCTTTCATGAGAGAAGCCACTAGTGAACACTACGGCCCCCGGGTCTATTCACAACTATCGTCTCCACTTTCACTTTTACTTTGCTTTGTTTACTTTTTTCTTTCAATTCTCACTTTGCAAACAATCTATAAGGGATTGGCAACCCCTTCATAGCATTGGGTGCAAGCTCTTTGTGTTTGTGCAGGTACTTGTGACTTGACGCGATCCTCCCACTGGATCGATACCTTGGTTCTCAAACTGAAGGAAATACTTACCGCCGCTCTGCTACATCACCCTTTTCTCTTCAAGGGAACACCAAGGCAAGGCTCCAAGGCCACGGGGAAATCCTTTGCATATTTTCCAAGAAAGTCCCTATAGGCGTAGCCCGTAGCAGCAGGATTCCTGGCGCGGTTGCCAGGGAAGGTCTATTGTCGCAGTAGCAGAAGGATTTCTGGCGCCGTTGCCGGGGAGGAGAGATCAAGTCAAGATCTATCCATGTAGGTGTCACAAACTCATCTCTTGCGTTTACCTTTTTTGCTAGTTGCCTCTCGTTTTCCTCTCCCCCACTTCACATTTTCCATTTTCTTTTGCCTTTCTCCCTTGCCGTTTTCTTTTGCCTTTTTGCCTTTCTCCCTTGCCGTTTTCTTTTGCCTTTCTGCCTTTCTCCCTTGCCGTTTTCACATGATCGCGTTCGTTACTTTGATAGTTTGATATGTGGGTGGACCGGCGCTTGGGTACTGCCCTTACTTGGACAAGCATCCCACTTATGATTAACCCCTCTCGCAAGCATCCGCAACTACGAAAGAAGAATTAAGACAAAGTCTAACCATAGCATTAAACTAGTGGATCCAAATCAGCCCCTTACGAAGCAACGCATAAACTAGGGTTTAAGCTTCTGTCACTCTAGCAACCCATCATCTACTTACTACTTCCCAATGCCTTCCTCTAGGCCCAAATAATGGTGAAGTGTTATGTAGTCGAGGTTCACATAACACCACTAGAGGAAAAACAACATACAACACATCAAATTACCGAACGAATACCAAATTCACATGACTACTATTAGCATGACTTATCCCATGTCCTTAGGAACAAAAGTAACTACTCACGAAGCATAATCATATTCATGACCAGAGAGGTAATGAGTAGCATGAAGGATCTGAACATAAACTTCTTCCACCAAATAATCCAACTAGCATCAACTACAAAGAGTAATCAACACTACTAGCAACCTTACAAGTACCAATCGGAGTCGCGAGACGGAGATTGGTTACAAGTGATGAACTAGGGTTTGGAGATGAGATGGTGCTGATGAAGATGTTGATGGTGACGAGTCTCCTCCGATGAGAGGAGTGTTGGTGATGACGATGGCGACGATTTCCCCCTCAGGGAGGGAAGTTTCCCCGGCAGGATCGTCCTGCCGGAGCTCTAGATTGGTTCTGCTCAAGTTCCGCCTCGTGGCGGCGGCGAAACCACGAAAAGCCTCCTCCCTAATTTTTTCTTGGACGAAACCCTTCATATAGCAGAAGAGGGGGGACAGTGGGCCAGCAGGCTGCCCACAAGCCCTCATTGCGCGGCCTGGGGGTGGCCTCGTCGTGCACGCTTGTGGCCACCTGCTGGCGCCCCTCTGGCGCTTCTTTGGCCCAGTATTTCTTATAAATCTGGAAAAAAAATCTCGTTGATTTTTACGGCGTTTGGAGTTGCGTAGAATAGGTATCTCAACTTTGCTCCACTTTCAGGCCAGAATTCGAGCTGCCGGCATTCTACCTCTTCATCTAAACCTTGCAAAATAAGAGAGAAAAGGCATAAGAATTGTACCGTGGAGTGAAATAACAGCCCAATAAGCGATAAATATCAACATGAAAACATGATACAAAATGGACGTATCACAAACCAATGCATTTCTTTTTCTCCTCTCCATCTACCCACCAGAAGCTCGATATTTCATCAGTTATTGATTTGCAAATTCCTTTTGGTAAATTAAAGACATGCATAGCATATGAAGGAATTGCCAGGCTACTTTTAAGAGGATTTCTTTGCCTTGAGCTGATAGAAAATTTTCCTGCCACCCCTTCAGTCTCTGACATACTCTATCAACAAGATGTTGAAAACAATCACTTCTATCAACACCAACAACCGTAGGTAGTCCCTAATACTGGTCAGACAAAGCTTCTGTCAATATATTCAATATGCCACATACATTCTCCCTCTCATTTACTTTGGTATTCAGACTAAAGAAGACACTGATTTGGGTGTACTCACCCGGTACCCTGAACTCTCACAATATGTATCTAGGACTCTCATTAAAGTATTTGCATTCTGCACCGAAGCCCTTATAAGGATTAGAGAGTCATTTGCAAACAAAATTGGGATATTGAGGGGGCATTCCTTGACACTTTTATTCCTTCAATACCCCCAATTTCTTCTTCATGTTGCAACATGTTTGATAATCCTTCAGAATAGATCAAAATGAGGTAGGGATAGAGGGGGTCCCCCTATCTTAGGCCCTGAGTTGGTGTAAAACCATTTGTCTCAGTATCATTAAATCTGATATGGTATTTGACAAAGCATACACACTTCATGATTAACTCAATCCATTGTGCATGAAATCCCATCTTAATCATCATCTGCCTCAAGAATTCCCATTCTACTCGGTCATATGCTTTTAGCATGTCCAGCTTAACTGCACAAATACTATTTGCACCATGTATCCGCTTCTTTAAGGAATGTAAGCATTCATAAGCGACCAACACATTATCAGTAATTAGTCTACCTGGTATGAATGCACTCTGTGTAGGGGAAATCACCTCAGATAGGATTTTTTTTCCAGTCTATTAGCCAGCATTTTTGAGATAATCTTGTATACCATATTACATAGGCTGATGGGCCTAAATTGTGTAAAAGTCTCTCGACTGTCCACCTTAGGTATTAACACCACATTAATGGCAGTCCACCCCTGTGGGATCTTTCTGTTATGTATTGCTTCTAGCACTTCATTTGTTAGCTCATCTCCGATGATATGCCAAAAGCATTTAAACAAGATAGCATGAAGCCCATCAGGGCCGGGGGCCTTCATATCTCATATTTGAGATAAGGCTCTCTTTACCTCTTCCCTTGTATATGGAGCAATAAGAAGATCATTCATATGCCCCGTCACCATAGGTTTGACAGAATTCAACAAGGCTTCATCGATTAGACATGCGTCCAAATTGAAGAGATTCTCAAAATAATCAAAAATCAGGGACTTGAGGTTATCATTCCCCTCAACCCATGCATTACTATTATATTTCAATATTTTAATTAATTTACAAGGCCTACAAGCCGAAGCAAACTAATGAAAGAACTTGGTATTGCGGTCCCCGCGGCAAAGCCAATTTGCATGTCCTCTCTAAGCCTAGTAAATTTCCTCCTGCTCAAGGAGGTTTTCAATTTTCACCGTCAAATCTTGCTACTTTGCCCTTGTTCTGTCATCAAAAGGCTCTCGCATTAGTACCTCTAATTCCTGTTGGGATGATTGATGGAGATCCTTATGCACTGCTGCTAGCTTATCACACGCTCACGAACAGAGCCCCCTCACAATGGTCGTCTGCCATGCCGTTTTCACTACTTCTTCCACAACCTCCTCTTCTAACCACCTTGCCTCAAATTTTCTCCCCGAGCGATGCTGCTGAGCTGCGACTCCCACTAGGTACTCTATATCTAAACATATCGGCATGTGGTCCAACTTACCCATATCCAGATTGGTTTGCTAATATGGAGCTAGGAGTCTGGAAGTCTCGCCTCGATGAGAGCATGTGTACAGCGTCGCGTGCATAGAGAATTTGGGTCGCAGCTGCAACCCAAGAGTTGGCCGTCCACTACAAAAAAGCTATAATGTATACTCAACCTAGAAATTTGGGATCCTATGAAAAATGGGGGCCTGGTCCGTTGTGCACCTGGATCACCCTCAGAGACGGGCCTGCTCCCATTGTACAAATTATTTGATCATTCTTCCTTTTCTTAACAACACTGAATCAAAAAGATATACAAATGTCATTTTTTTGTGGCCGAACACATACGAGTCGAGGACTAGCTGATTGGCACGAACACGTCCCTCCCCTCCCCGCGCCACGTGCCACTCCGGCCGCGGTGGCCACCTCCCCTGTCACTGCGCCACCCCGATCGCGATGTCCACCCTTTGGGCGCTGCGTTGCGCCTCCCCTGATGGGGCGCTCCTGCTGCAGTCTTTCGCGCTCCCCCGCCCACTCGGACGACAGCGGGGGATGGGGACAACCGGTGGCGGTGCCTTGCATCATCAGATACACCTTCCGCAAGGTTCCTCGGTCCCTCCCCCGCCTCCGCTCGGTCCGTCAACAGTCGCCCTGGCCTCCTCGCCGTGTTTGTTGTTCCGGGGTGAGTGCTCCCGTATGGCAGCAGTCCTTTCCACACGGGATCTGGAGGAGGGATGCTGCTTCAGTGACTTGATGAAGTCAAGTCTCATTGTAACTTAGTACCCTCTATTAGCCATCCAATATAGATCCGACGTACCAGATTGACTCAAACTTCAAATAATTTTTATTTAAGTGTTTAGAAAAAATCGAAAAAAATCCAATAAATCATAAATGTTTCGTTTAGTATTCTGTGAAAATTTCAGTCCATTTGAATGTATCGTTTATGAATAAACATTATTTATTTATTTGACCTCAAAAGGCTATTTAATCACAGACGATACATTCAAATGGACTGAATTTTTCACAGAATACAAAACGAAACATTTATGATTTATTAGAATTTTTTCAATTTTTAAAACAATTTTAAAATGATTGTGTGAAGTTTGAGTCAATGTGGTACGTCGGATGGCTGATAGAGGGGGCTAAGTTATAGTGTGACTTGGCTTCATCAAGTCACTGAAGCATTCATTTTGGGAAGGGCGGGCTAAAATCCATAGTGGTTGTGCCCTCCCCTACCTCGCAGCATTCCTCTTCGGGGGATGTTGTTGAATGGACAACGGTCACATCCCGAAAGGACAAGCGCGTGGGCAAATCTCCTTCGATCCCTAGTCGGCAGCCTCCGCCTCTCCGCCCCTCCCGACGCCTCGCTTTCAATGCCGACCCTAGCCACAGGGACTTCTTAAACTGGTTCAAGGGCCTCTGCCTCCGGTGCCTCATTGCTTTCCACCGCCGCATAGATTGTAGGGACCCTCTCCATTGCATAGTGTTCAAGTAACTGGGCCACTTCACCAAGGAGTGCCCCAAGAACCCCCGCAACCGGCACGGGGAAGCTCCATCAAGGAGCGGCTAAGACTGTCGGTGTTCTGGGAATAGGGGTACCCAGACCTGCCTGCCTCTGGCCCTGGGCTTGCCCACTTCATCGACCAAAAACCAACCAGGTACGACATCACTCAGGGCAAGGCCCTCGTGAGGCCCCGAGTCTCGCGAGGAGGAGCAACAGCAAGACCCGCAGGGGGGCTCATCAGGACCCCTCCAGAGCGGCGGATATTCCGAGGCAAGGCGTAGCCTCAGGAGTCAAAGATGACGTGTAGGAAGGATAGGCGAGCAGCAGACAGCAGGGTGGAGCAGTTTCCCCTCTAGTGCAAAGGGGGGCAAGGACGTACCGGGGTTCCCAAGGCATCTTCCAAAGGTTTCCCTTCTCGTGTAACAAAGCCGTCGCCGCCCGCCAACAGGACGGACATCATCCCTGGACCCTACCCTGCTGCGCTGATAGTCACTTTGCACGCGAAGACCATCTTTTGGCAGGGGGAGCATGTTCCCCTGTTCCCCTTGAAAATTGGCCTTTGTGGGATCCCTTCCCGCCGAAACTATAAGGGAAGAGGACCAGGGCCGCCACTATATATAGAGGATAGGATACTTCATAGAGGGGAACAGAGATCCATTCATTCGCTGATTGGCACCACACAAAGGTCATCTAGCCTCCGTAGGCCCCCGAACACAGTACTAGTTCATCCACCAAACTCCACGAGAGGAAATCCACCAAAGTAGGAATAGGGTATTACTCTTCTCAGCGGCTCGAACCTGGGTAAACTATCGTGTTCTGTGTCTTCGTCACCATCGAGTGAGTTCTTTGCCATCTGCAGCGAGTAGCGAGTTAGGTGAGGCGAGCCCGAAAGAGATCTTCGTACACGCCCCTGAGTTCGAATCTTTAGGGTTTTGCGGAGCCCGAAATCCGACATTTGGCGCGCCAGGTAGGGGGCGTGTCAAGGTTTTCTCCAAGCTCCGCCTACACCAAGCATCGCCGCTCCAATGGCTGATGCTCGCTGGGCTCGCGCCGAGCGCCGTGCCACCCGTGTTGCTTAGACGGCACCCATGGTCCCCACCGGCGCTTGCCGGTCACCATCGCCGGTGGTGAGCGCCGCCACGGGCCCCGATGCTCAGGAACAGCAAGGTTCCTCCCAGCCGAATACCGAGCAGGCCGACGGCCGCACCGCCACTCCGTCGCTCGTTCGGGCTTCCGGGTCGGCCTCACACGCCCGGCCGAAGATGCCGCATGGCCGGCGCACGCTTGCCATGGCCACCAGGCTGCTCCGTTACCGGCCTGCCCCGGACCACCACCACGACTGGCTCCAGCGCATCGAGGAGACCGTCGCCGCTGCTGGTGACTCCGCCGCATTCTCTTTCTCCCTTCAACCCCAACCATCCCTGGCGAATGGCGAGGAGCAAGACACGCCACCCCGACCTCCGCGGCATGGCACGAACCCCGAGCCCAGGCAGAAAGCACGTCCCTGCATCCGGCCTCACGAACCCAGGGCGGGGCCGAGAGATGAAGCAAGCTGTCAGGTGGTTCCTACAAGTCCCGCGCCACGAGCGTGACTCGCCCGAAGCAGACCCCATGGAGCACCAGGACCAGGTCGCCCCGTCCCCGTTGCACCTGTCGAGCCGGTGGCGTGCCTCGCCATCGCCCCTGAGCTCTACCCAATTGCGTAGCCCTGGAATTTCAAGCCTGACCTACCCCTGCGCTAGGACGGCTCCCTGGACCCGGCCGAGTTCCTACAACTCTACACGCTGAGCATCAGGGCGGCATGAGGAGGCGACAAGGTCGTGCCGTGCTGGTTCCCCATGGCGCTCAAGGGCGGCGCTCTCTCTTGGCTCCTCAACCTCCCAAAGGCATCCACCACCTCCTGGGATGGTCTGCACGAACGCTTCATCGCCAACTTTCAGGGCACCCGCGACCGTGCTCTCACCGTGAACGATCTGCGGCGCATCAAGCAGCAGGAGGGGGAGACCCTGCACAAGTTCATACATCGCTTCACGGTCATTCGCCTCAAGATCCCCAAGGCGTCAGACAAGGCTATCATCTCGGCCTTCTCCGATGGAGTCACCGACCTCAAGATGAAGGAGGATCTCGCCATGAGTGATGAAATGAGCACTGCATTGGAGATGTTCAACCTGGTAAGCAGGTGCGACAGGGATGAAGAAGGTCGCCTGTCACTCCTCGGGCCTCAGGCGGCAGAACCAGAAGAGAATAAGGCCAAGGCCAAGGAGGCAAAGCGCAAGGCTCCTCCGGTTCTCGCAGTCGAGCCTGAGACGAAGTACGACTGAGGAGGAGAGCATCCGTTAGGAGGGGGCAATGTGCGTCTTCCATGGCACCAGCAGCCATGATACCTCCGAGTGCCAGGAGCTCCACTGGTCCATGTCGAGCACTTCAGTAGGCGCCCTGGACGGGTAGACAGAGGCCCCGCACGGGGCGGTGGTCGCGGTGGAGGCCGCTGGAACGACCGAGAGCTGAGTCAGGGGTGGCGTGAACAGCCTCATGAAGACCGTTGGCGCAGCAAGCCTCATGAGGACCGCTGGCATGGCCAAGCTCACAAGGATCGCTGGCACGACGACCCTCACGAGGGGCAACGACGCGGCCAGCCTCATGAGGCTGGTCTGTCTCCGCTACCTCCGCCACCTAGAAGCAGGGATGAAGATAGGCAAGATGGTGGGGCTGGGGGCTTCTAGGAGGTCAGGGCGGTTGCCTCCATCCTGGGCGGCACCCAGACCCCGGCCTCCAACTGCGCCTTCAAGCAGTTTGCATGGGAGGTGCATGCCGCTCTCCCGAAGCCTGAAGCAATGCGCCCCCTCAACTAGTCCCAAACCACCATCACCTTCGACCCAAGTGATCAGCTCAGGTGCTCGTTGATGTCAGCTGAGCTTCCCATGCAACGGCGCCAGGAATAGTCGTGTTGACGGCACCGGGAATCCTTCTGCCACGGCTACGCCTTAAGGGACTTTCTAGGCAAGTATGCAAAGGATTTCCCCCGTGGCCTTGGAGCCTTGTGTTGGTGTTCCCTCGAAGCGGAAAGGGTGATGTAGCACAGCGGTGGTAAGTATTTCCCTCAGTTTGAGAACCAAGGTATCAATCCGGTGGAGGAGTATCACAAGATCCTGCACAAACACAAAAGCTTGCTCCCAACGCTATGAAGGGGTTGTCAATCCCTTATAGATTTTTTGCCAAGTGAGAACTGAAAGCAACAAAGTAACAAAGCAAAGTAAAAGCGGAGGTGTAAACGATGGATGTGAATAGACCCGGGGGCCGTAGTGTTTACTAGTGGCTTCTCTCATGAAAGCAAGTAGACGGTGGGTGAACAAATTACTATCGAGCAATTGATAGAACCGCGCAAGGTCATGACGATATCTATGCAATGATTATATCTATAGGCATCACGTCCAAAACAAGTAGACCGATACTTTATGCATCTACTACTATTATTCCACACGTCGACCGCTATCCAGCATGCATCTAGTGTATTAAGTCCATAAGAACAGAGTAACGCCTTAAGCAAGATGACATGATGTAGAGGGATAATCTCAAACCAATGATAAAAACCCCATCTTTTTACCCTTGATGGCAACTACTTGATGTGTGCCTTGCTGCCCCTACTGTCACTGGGAAAGGTCACCACATGGTAGAACCCAAAACCAAGCACTTCTCCCATTGCAAGAATCATAGATCTAGTTGTCCAAACAAAACCCAAGACTCGGAGAGACTTACAAGGATATCAAATCATGCATATAAGAAATCAGCAAAGACTCAAATATATATCATAGATAATCTGATCAGAAACCCACAATTCATCGGATCTCGACAAACACACCGCCAAAGAAGATTACATCGGATAGATCTCCATTAAGATCATGGAGAACTTTGTATTGAAGATCCAAGAGAGAGAAGAAGCCATCTAGCTACTAATTACGGACCCGTAGGTCTGAAGTGAACTACTCGCGAGTCATTGGAGGGGCAATGATGATGATGAAGAAGCCCTCCAACTCCAAAGTCCCCTCCGGCAGGGCGCCGAGAAGGGTCTCCAGATGAGATCTCGCGGAAACGGAAGCTTGCGGCGGCGGAAAAGTATTTTCGAGGCTCCCCTGATTTTTTGCTGAATTTTTGGGAATATATAGGCCAAGGATCTAGGTCAGGGGCGGCCAGGGAGGCCACAAGCTCTGACACCACCGCCTCCCCCCTGGTGGCGTGGTGGGAGCTTGTGGGCTCCCTTGAACCCACCTGGCTTGGCCTAGAGTCCCCCTGATCTTCTTCCGTTCGGGAAAAAATCATTTCGGGGTTTTTATTCCGTTTGGACTCCGTTCCAAAATCAGATATGAAAAGAGCCAAAAACACAAAAAAAAACAGGAACTGGCACTTGGCACTAAATTAATAAGTTAGTCCCAAAAAAGATATAAAAGGTACATAAAACATCCAAAGAAGATAAGATAACAACATGAAACCATCAAAAAATATAGATACGTTTGAGACGTATCAAGCATCCCCAAGCTTAACTCATGCTCGTCCTCGAGTAGGGAAGTGATAAAGAATGAATTTTTGATGCTTTCATGCTACCTAGCATAAGTGTCCTTTGTAATTCCTCTTATGTGACGTGAATGTTCAGATCCATTAGATTCAAAACAATAGTTTTCTATTGACGTGGAAACAATAATAATTCAAGCAAACTAGCAAGGTAATCATGAACTTTCAAAATAACAAGGCCAAAAGAAAGTTATCCCTACAAAAGCATATAGTCTGGCTATGCTCTATCATCATTGCACAACAAATTTAAATCAAGCACAACCCCGGTATTGGCCAAGTAATTGTTTCACACCTTCACTTTCTCAAACCTTTTCAACTCTCACACAATACATGAGCGTGAGCCATGATTATAGCACTATAGATGGTGTGGAGTGTGGTGGAGGTTGCAAGACAAAAAAGGAGAAGATAGTCACATTAACTAGGCATATCAATGAGTTGTGGAGATGCTTATCAATAGATATCAATGTGAATGAGTAGGGATTGCCATACAAATGATGCACTAGAGCTACGAGTATGTGAAAGCTCTTAAAGAAAACTAGTGGGTGTGCATCCAACTTGCTTGCTCACGAAGACCTAAGGCAATTTTGAGGAAGCCTATCATTGGAATATACAAGCCAAGTTATATAATGAAAATTTCCCACTAGCTATATGGTGGTGACAAAATGAGAGACTCTCAATCATGAAGATCATGGTCCTTAATAGGCACAAGTGTGGAAAAAGTGGTAGCATTGTCCCTTCTCTCTTTTTCTCCCATTTTTTTATTTGGTGGGCTCTTTGGCCTCTTTTTTGGTGGCTTCTTTGGCCTCTTTTATTTCCTCAAATGGGCAAATGCTCCATTAATAATGATAATCACACTTTCAACTCAAAACTTAGAGCAACAATGACTCTATATGGAATGCCTCCGGTAGTGTACCGTGGCAATGATCTAGCATGGCATAGACATCAATGGAAACATCATGCTAGCTATCTTACGATCATGCAATGGCAATGTAGACGTGGTGGCACATGTCATGGTGGTAGTTGCATGGCAATATATCTCGGAATGACTTTGAAAAAGCCATAATAGGTAGGTATGGTGGCTGTTTTGAGGGAGGCTAATGGTGGGTTTTGTGCACCGGCGAAAGTTGCACGGCATTAAGAAGATAGTGATGGTGGAAGGTGAAAGTGCATCTAAACCATGGACTCAACTTTAGTCATGAAGAACTCATATACTTGTTGCAAAAGTTTTCTTAGTAATCGAAACAAAGCATTCAACGCATACTCCTAGGGGAAGGGTTGGTAGGTATAAACCATCGCGCGATCCCGACTGCCACGCAAAGGATGACAATCAATATACTAATCATGCTCAGATTTCATCACATAGCAGTTCACCATATGTGCATGCTACGGGAATCACTAACTTCAACAAAAGTACTTCTAGATCCACAACACCTTACTAGCATGACTTCAATATTACCATAACCAAAACTCAAAACTAATTGAGATGAATCAAACTTCTCTAACTATTCAATGCACATGAAGGTGGAAGTTTTCGTATCCCTTTGGATAACTACCCCTTTTGAGACTACTTTCAAAGCATAGATCAACTACCAAGCCATGTACCCATGTGCTCTAAAAGATATAAGTGAAGCACACAGAGCAAAAGTATCTAGCTCAAAAGATATAAGTGAAGCACATGTGAGCTGAATTGTCTACGAAAAGATATAAGTGAAGCTCGACAAAATCACGGTGTGTGCATGTCTCTCTATCTAGGTGTGCAGCAAGGATGATTGTGACACAACAAAAATAAAAGACTCCTACGATACAAGACGCTCCAAGCAAAAACACATAACATGTGGTGAATATTACCAATGGATTGAAGACGAGAGAGGGGATGCTTTCCGGGGCATCCCCAAGCTTAGGCTTTTACGGCATCCTTGAATATCTTGGGGTTCCTTGGGCATCCCCAAGCTTGAGCTCTTGCCACTCTTTATCTCTTTGTCCATAAGAACTTCACCCAAAACTTGAAAACTTCACAACACGAAACTTAAACAGAAACTCGTGATAACATTAGTACAGGAAAGAAACCACCACTTCCTTAGGTATTGTAGCAACCTTAAATTATACTTGTGCTGATGTTGGGTTACTGTACTTCCAATCTTCCATGGCTAATACCCCCCGATACTATCCATAGTTTCATCAAAATAAGCAACCAACACAACAAAAACAGAATATGTTAACAGCAGACCAGTCTGTAGCAATCTATATATTTCATATACTTCTGGTACTTCAAAAATTCTTAAAATTACGACAGTCTGAATAATTTGCGTAGCAATCAGCAGCAAAAAGAATCAACTCAAAATCTCTTACAGAAAAAAATGAAAATTCTTTGCGTGAGCAGAAAGTTTCTGTTTTTTCCAGCATGACCAAACGATCATCCCCAAGACTAATCATAACGGTTTTGCTTGGCACAAACGCAAAAAAGAAACACAAAAAACACAATCATAACAAAATTATGAAAGTGTGGAAAACACAAAACAGAAAGAAAAAGGATAGATTCGTTGGGTTGGCTCCCAACAAGCGCTATTGTTTAACGCCCTTAGCTAGGCATCAATGATGCTCACAGAAAAGACAAGAGTTGAAGCACAACGAGAGCATCATAAAACATGTGAAAATCACATCTAAGTCTAACATACTTCCTATGCATAGGCATTTTATAGGAAAACAGATTGTCAAGACAACCAATAGTTGCCATATGCAAGGAAGAAGAAAGAGACAAAAGCAATCTCCTCATAACGAGAGGTAATTTGGTAACATGAAAGTTTCTACCAAAATATTTTCCTCTCTGAAAGATATTACATGTGGGATCATATTCGAATTCAACAATGTAACTATCATATAGGATATTCTTTTCATGATCCACAGCATCCAAAGTTGACGCTCTTCAAAAATAGTGGGATTATCATCAACTAAAGTCTTGACTTCTCCAAACCCACTTTCAATATTATTGCAAATATCATATTCATCATGAGGTTTGAACAAATTTTCAAGATCATAAGAAAGATCATCACCCCAATCATGATTATTGCAACAAGTAGTGGACATAGCAAAACTAGCATCCCCAAGCTTAGGGTTTTGCATATTTTTAGCATGATTGTCACTAATAGGATTTATAGTGAAACCATTGCAATCATGCTTTTCATTCAAGGAGCCCTCGTGAATCACTTCATAAGTTTCTTCATCACGATTTTTCAGATTCACGCATATCAAGCAAAACTCCATAAAGATAGTCAAGTGCACTCAATTCACTAGCAATTCATTCCACACAAATGGGTCCCTTAAAGAGATTAGCAAGTGGATGAGGATCTATATCACTAGATTTTCAGCAAGCGAAGATGCAAGCATATTGAAGGCACATAGCACACGAACGAACAGAAAGCAAGCGAAAGAAAAGGGCGAATGAAAAAGGAAAACGGAAAAGGAAACGAAAAAGGCAAAAAGAAAACAGCGAATGTGAAGTGGGGGAGAGGAAAACGAGAGGCAATTGGCAACAAAAGTAAATGCAAGAGAAGAGTTTGTGAGACCTACTTGGATAGATCTTGATTTCTCCTCCCCGGCAACGGTGCCAGAAATAGGCACGTTGTCGAGAAATTATCTTGACGTGCTCCTCCCCGACAACGGCGCCAGAAATACTTCTCATGCCACTGAGCTTCCCTTGCAACGGCGCGAGAAATATTCATGTTGACGGCACCGGGAATCCTTCTGCCGCGGCTCCCTCTTGGAGTTACGATCTACTACTTGGCCAAAGCAATAAAAAGCAACGGAGAACATGCAAGAATCACTAAGGAACATAATATAAAAGGATAATCAAATATATAAATCATAACAATCTGAACATAATCTCATAATCCCTCGGATCCCAACAAACCGAGCATAGCAATGGAAAGAGAATTACATAGATGCCTTGATTTGTCACTCCGTGTGACGGAGAGGTATCTCGGGGCCCACTCGGTAACACAACATCACACACAAGCCTTGCAAGCAATGTGACTAAGTGTAAGTCATGGGACCTTGTATTATGGAACGAGTAAAGAGACTTGCCGGTAACGAGATTGAAATAGGTATGCGGATACCGACGATCAAATCTCGGGCAAGTAACATATCGAACGACAAAGGGAATGACATACGGGATTACATGAATCCTTGACACTGAGGTTCAACCAATAAGATCTTCGGAGAATATGTAGGATCCAATATGGGCATCCAGGTCCCGCTATTGTATATTGACCGAGGAGTGTCTCGGGTCATGTCTACATAGTTCTCGAACCCGCAGGGTCTGCACACTTAAGGTTCGGTGACGTTTCGGTATAGTTGAGTTATAGGTGTTGGTAACCGAAAGTTGTTCAGAGTCCCGGATGAGATCCAGGACGTGACGAGGAGCTCCAGAATGATCCGGAGGTAAAGATTGATATATAGGAAGTCCTGTTTTGGTCACCGGAAAAGTTTCGGGCTTATCGGTAATGTACCGGGAGTGCCGAGTGGGGTGCCGGGGACCATCGGGAGGGGTGTCACGCCCCAAGGGGTCTCATGGGCTATGGGAATAGATAAACCAGCCCCTAGTGGGCGGGAATAAGTTCCCACTAAGGCCCATAAGGTTTGAGAAGGAAAAAAACACAAGGTGGAAAGAGTTTCCAAGTGGGAAGGTGGAATCCTACTCCAAGTAGGATTGGAGTAGGACTCCTCCACCTCCAATTTCAGCCAAACCTTGAGGGTTTGAGGCTGCCTCCTCCCCTCCCTCCCTCCTATATATACTAGAGGTATTAGGGGGTTTTGAGATACAACTTTGCCACGTGTTGCTCGACCCTATACCACGCAGTTTTTCCTCTAGATTGTATTTATGTGGAGCTTAGGCGAAGCCCTGCCGGAGTAGATCATCACCACCACCGGCGCGCCGTCACTTTGCCGGAGAACTCTTCTACCTCTCCGCCCCTCTTGATGGATCAAGAAGGCGGAGATCTTCATCGAGCTACACGTGTGCTGAACGCGGAGGTGCCGTCCGTTCGGCACTAGATCGGGAAGGATCATGATGAGATCGCGGGACGGATCGTGATGAAGTTCGCGGAACAGATCGTGATGAGATCGTGGGATGGAGTGTACAACTATGGTGATTTGAATAATGCAAGCTGTTCCACTACGTCGTTTGTGTTTCTTAACGCTTACCGCTGTGCGATCTACAAGGGTACGTAGATCGAAAATCTCCTCTTGTAGATGAACATCACCATGATAGGTATTGCGTGTGCGTAGGAAATTTTTTGTTTCCCATGCAACATTCCCCAATAGTGGCATCATGATCTAGGTTCATGTGTAGATGTCATCTCGAGTAGAACACAAATTTTTTTGTGGGTGGTGATGTGCGATTTGCTGCCCTCCTTAGTCTTTTCTTGATTCCGCGGTATTGTTGGATCGAAGCGGCTCGGACCGACATTACTCATACGCTTACGAGAGACTGGTTTCATCGCTACGAGCAACCCCATTGCTCAAAGATGACTGGCGAGTGTTGGTTTCTCCAAGTTTAGTTGAATCGGATTTGACCGAGGAGGTCCTTGGAGAGAGGTTAAATAGCAATTCATACATCTCCGTTGTGGTGTTTGCGCAAGTAAGATGCGATCCTACTAGATACCCATGGCAACCACGTAAAACATGCACCAACAATTAGAGGACGTCTAACTTGTTTTTGCAGGGTATGCTTGTGATGTGATATGGCCAACGACATGATGTGATATATTGGATGTACGAGATGATCATGTTGTAATAGTTAATATCGACTTGCACGTCAATGCTACGGCAACCGGCAGGAGCCATAGGGTTGTCTTTAAACTAACGTTTGTGTTTGCAGATGCGTTTACTATATTGCTAGGACGTAGCTTTAGTAATAATAGCATAGCATACAGGACAACCTCGATGACGGCACGATCATGGAGATCATCATAATGGGGATCATGGTGTGGATCCGGTGACAAGAAGATCATACCGGTGCTTTGGTGATGGAGATCAAGGAGCACTTGATTATGGCCATATCATGTCACTTATGAATTGCATGTGATGTTAATCCTTTATGCACCTTATCTTGCTTAGAACGACGGTAGCATTATGAGGTGAACTTTCACTAAAATTTCAAGACGAAATTGTGTTCTCCCCGACTGTGCACCGTTGCGACAGTTCGTCGTTTCGAGACACCACGTGATTATCGGGTGTGATAGACTCAACGTTCACATACAACGGGTGCAAAACAGTTGCACAGGTAGAATACTCGGGTTAAACTTGACGAGCCTAGCATGTGCAGACATGGCCTCGGAACACAAGAGACCGAAAGGTCGAGCATGAATCGTATAGTTGATATGATTAGCATAGAGATGCTTACCACTGAAACTATTCTCGACTCACGTGATGATCAGACTTGAGATAGTGGATTTGGATCATGTACCACTCAAATGACTAGAGAGATGTACTTTTTGAGTGGAAGTTCTTAAGTAATATGATTAATTGAACTAATTATCATGAACATAGTCTAATGGTCTTTGCGAATTACGATGTAGCTTGCGCTATAGCTCTATAGTTTTTATATGTTCCTAGAGAAAATTCAGTTGAAAGTTGATGGTAGCAACTTTACGGACTCAGTCTATAAAAATTGAGGATTGTCCTCGTTGCTGCGCAGAAGGCTTATGTCCTTAATGCACCACTCGGTGTGCTGCACCTCGAGCATCGTCTGTGGATGTTGTGAACATCCGACATACACGTTTCTGATGACTACAGGATAGTTCAGTGCAAAATACTTAATGGCTTAGAAGCAAGGCGCCGAAGACGTTTTGAAACGTCACGGAACATAAGAGATGTTCTAAAGAGATGAAATTGTGATTTCATGCGCGTGCCCTTGTTAAGAGGTATGAGACCTCCGACAATATTCGTTGTCCACGAAGTAAAAGGTGAAAAGCTCAATCATTGAGCGTGTGCTCAGATTGTCTGAGTACGACGATCGCTTGAATCAAGTGAGAGTTAATCTTCCACATGAGATAGTGATGGTTCTCCAAAGTCACTTCTACCAAGTTGTGAGAGCTTCGTGATGAACTGTAACATATCAAGGATAGATACAATGATCCTTGAGCGATTAGCGATGTTTGACACTGCGAAAGTAGAAATCAAGAAGGAGCATCAATAGTTGATGGTTTGTAAAACCACTAAGTTTCAAGAAAGGCAAGGGCTAAAAGGGATACTTCATGAAACGACAAACCAGTTGCTGCTCCAATGAAACCCAAGATTGAACCCAAACCCGAGACTAAGTGCTTCTGTTATGAGGGGAACGGTCACTGAGGCGGTGCTACCCTAGATGCTTGGTAGATAAGAAGGCTGGCTAAGTCGACAGAAGTATATTTGATATACATGATATTGATGTGTACTTTACTAGTACTCCTAGTAGCACGAGGGTATTGGATACCAGTTCGGTTGCTAAGTGATTAGTAACTCGAAATGAAAGCTACGGAATAAACGGAGACTAGCTAAAGGCGAGGTGACGATACGTGTTGGAAGTGTTTCCAAGGTTGATATGATCAAACATCGCACGCTCCCTCTACCATCGAGATTGGTGTTGAACCTAAATAATTGTTATTTGGTGCTTGCGTTAAGCATGAACATGATTGGATCGTGTTTATTGCAATAAGATTATTCATTTAAATAGAATAATGGTTACTCTATTTGCTTGAATATTCACCTTCAATGGTTTATCGAATCTCGATCATAGTGTTACACATGTTCATGATATTGGTGCCAAAAGATACAAGGTAATGATGATAGTACCACTTATTTGTGGCACTCCCTCTTGAGTTATGTTGGTAAAATTGCATGAAGAGGCTCCATACTGATGGATCTTTATACTCACTTAATTTTGAATCACTTGTGACATGCAAATCATACCACATGAGCAAGGCCTTGTTTTCATTGAGATGAAACAAGATAGTAACTTGTTGGAAGTAATACATTTTGATGTATGCAGTCCAATGGGTGCTGAGGCACGCAGTGGATATCATTATGTTCTTACTTCATGTCAGGACCCCGATCCTAAGTCATAGGAATCCAGCCTGTAACACATCGCATCTCTTTGCGGTCTCACGCACGGTTATCCCCACGGCTGCAGCCTTACCTTAGCCAGGACCGTTTGTGCCTTTTGACTCGCGTATGCAATTGTGTCGCTAGCAATCAAGTGACAGAGAACCCACATCGACATTACTAGTCATAAACCAAAGCGGCAGTTCCACACAGGGACATGCATACATGACCCAGCAAAGCAGGTGTCGGTCACCAGCGAATGTAGACGAGTCGTAGCAAGCTACAGGGACTCCATTACATCGCGTGACATTTCCCCAAAGGGGACAGACACAGCAGCTAAGAAGGACACATGCCAGTCAACCAATGTGTCTGGAGCAGTACCGAACTACCATGGCTCGTTGGATCACAAAGGGGCATTTCCCTATAAGGAATGCTTCTAAAGCCTACGGCTAGGTAATCGAACCCCGTACATATCAAGTATGACACATGTACGCATGGCATACTAATATCTATAGATACATCGATGGCATCACAACATAACCATAAACATACAAGCTTTATTTAAAATGCTCGGAAGAGCCTCACACATAATATTACACAGTAGGGGTCTCATGACCCATCATAACAGTCACTCGGATTACAAGCCAGCGGAAGTAGATAAACTGTCTGAGTACAAACAGATGAAACTACAAGGCACATGGCCTGACTATACTACAGACCCACCCTAGGGCCAGATCGTAGCTGGGATACCAGCTACTCGTCGTCGTCGATGTCTAGGAAGAACCCTCCATTAGGGTCATTAACAACCTCTGCAACAAATATAAAGCAAACATGAGTACGGAGGTACTCAGCAAGACTTTAGGATAACTATCTACTCATGCAATGTATCAATAAGGAATTGTGGGGTTTCATGCGGAAAGCCAGCATTTGACTCGTGGCTAGACAACTTGCATTTTTTAATAATTTTGACAACTTGATTTCTCGCACACGAGTCCACTAACACCACAACAATACTTCATCATGGAATCATTCCGTCTCCATACGGAAATGCCGTCCACGACACTCACGCTTATCTTGACAATTTTATGAGTAGCCATTAAAGTTATCCATGAACAACATATGTCTCCAAGTAGTCCGTGGATGCGGCTATTCGAATAGATCATAACCCTGCAGGGGTGTACTTCTTCACACACGCTCTCGCCACTTATCGCCATGTGCACGTCATGCACCTCGGCAACCTTCAAGCGGAAGCCCAGCGAGGGAATCGGCCACGGCCGATAACCACACTAATACTTAGTCCAGGTCTATCGCCTATCTGAGGGTAACCCGCACGGAAGTCCGGCCGAGGTTTCCGCCACGGCCCCAAACGATGTGCCCAGGGTTCCCAAGCCCACCATCCGGGTGCCACTTGGTACACAGTGCCACTGCCTACCGCATCACAGCCCACCTCTCAGGTCAGCGCTATGCACGGCCTCCAGCATGACTATAAACACCAGAAACTACTTGCAACTCCTAGATCGAGTACTAAGCGATTAATAAGTCGAGCAGGGTCATATTCCAGGTCCCAGCATGTGGTAGTATCTCATCTTGGATTACATACACGGAACTCAGTTCCTAAGGACGGTTCCAATGAAACAACCCACCATGTACTCCTACATGGCCTTTCACCGATACCTTTACCAAATCAGGTTCAACACACAACCCTTACTTACTGAACACATTCTCACAATCCTGTTCATCTCCCAGATGACAGACCATACACAACTCTAAGCATAGCATGCATAGCAGGATAAGGCACATCATGGCTCAAGCATCTACTAGGTATGCTAGGTTGCAAGGTTCAGCTATTTACTGTGACAAAGACAGGTCATGCAAAGGAAGTGGGTTCAACTAACGTGGCAAAAGCATTTGAGCATTTGATCCTAATGCAATAAGTAAGTGCAGGAGCGAGAACATGGGATTTATCGGGATGATCAAAATGGTTGCTTGCCTTGTTTCTCAGAGGAGGGACAATATCCGTCAGTGGGATATTTAGTGGAATCCGGAGTAGCGGAGCCTACCGAAAGAAATGAAAACAATCATATGCAACAAGATGATGCATGAGCATGGAATGAGGATGCAAGGTGGTATGCTAATATAGCTAACATTTATTAGGTTTGAAGTTGATTTGAATCAGATTCAATATCACTTCAAACGAGGTATTCTTGAATACCGTTTTAACTGATTCGACCTGATGCTCAGATCAACTTGTTTTTAACATGCATGGGAATGATATGTTAAGTTTCTGGTAGTGATTGAACAATGTTTGATCATAGCAATTTGAAGTGGAATTCAAATGATTTTCAAATTCCAACTCCAAAGCATTTATTTAATTTAACCTATTCATTATTCCACATGTTTGGTCCAGTAACATTTTCAAACATGTTTGAAAATAACATATTCAGATTCCTTGGATTTTTCTGATACTTCTTCATATATAAATTATTTTCATTGGAGTTACAGATTAATTTCTATGATTTTTAGAAGTTTTGGCATTTTCTGGAATTCTTTTAAATCAAAAAATTCACTTATTGCGTCAGCCCCACGTCATCATGGCGTCAGCCGTCGGCTGACCTGATCAGGTCAAACCCGACAGGGGGGACCCACTGGTCAGCCTCACAGGGATAATCCCGTGCTGACCAGCCCCTGATTGCGTTTGACTTGGCCTGGGGCCCACTGGTTAGTGGCTAATTAGTGTTTAAAACATGCATTAGAGAGGCCAGGTCATCCCCTGCCGGAGACTGACCGGCGGTGACCAGATCCACGGCGGATATGTGCCGGAGTGTCGCCGGAGATGGCTGCAGTGCTCGGGATCGAGAGCCGAGAGCACTGGGAGGATCCCCAGGCTCGGCCTCATCCAGTACTGGCCTCAAGGAGGGCTCGGGAGGACCGAAGGTTACCGGCGACGAGCGGGGCGACGGCCGGAGCTCGGGCTCGTCGGTCCAGTGGCTAGGGGGCACGAAACCGAGGGGAAGAAGAGGGGAAATGATCACAATCTCACGGGGAGTGCTGTGGAGGGCCTAGACGGCTCGGGGAAGCGCTGTGGGCGACGAATCGAACGGAGCTCGCCGGCGGCCGAAGCTTGAAGACGACGGTGCCGTGGGCGTTGCAGGGCTCGGGGGGACTTCTATTTCTGCAAGGAGGACCAGCTCGTCAAGGCGGAGCGAATAGGGCACTTGGGGGAGAGAACTGGTAGCCAGAGGCACGGGCAGCTCGAGCTCGAGCTCCTGTCAATGGCGGCAGAAGGGGAGGAAGGAACCGAGAGGAGAGGGGAGGAATGGCTCGCGGGAATGGATAGGCCAGTGCTCGGGGAGGTTATCCCCGCGCGTGCCAGCGTGAAGCGGCGGCCACGCAGGTAGGGAGCTGCGTGGAGGCGCCCGGCGTCACGGCGGCCACCTCCTACTCCTACTGGCGAGGAGGAAGACGACACAGGAGCTCGGACTGGGCCAGGTAAGCGACAGGTAGTCTTTCTTCATTTCTTTCTTGTTTTGTTTTCTGATTTACTAACTATTTTGATTTTCTTTTTAATTAAGCTCCAAAATAGTTTATAAAATTATTTTGAACACACCAGAATATTTGTTGGAATATATCCAACCATTCGTGAAGTTTGCAACATTTTTGAAAACTTAAAGTTTTTGAATTCAAATTTAAACTTGAATCCAGTAGCTTTTTGCATTTAAATAAAATGCCAAAGGTGCTATGAAAATAGTTTTTTTTCACTGCTTATTTGCTTCCATGAATTATCAGAAAAGTTGAACTTTTCTTGAGGCCATTTTGGGTCCATTGATTTGAAAAAGTTTAGAATTTCTTTGAATTTGAGAAGTGGCTAGGGTTTTTGAGTTTTGCTTCACCAATTGCTTTGATCTTGTTGAAATTTTCTTGGATGCTATGCAAAGAAGATATGAGCACAATGCTATACTTGATTAGAGTTTTAGGGATGTGACAATTCACCCCCACTCAAAAGAATCTCGTCCCGAGATTTAGAAGTCGTCGGGAATAACGCGGGATACTCAAGTCGGAGACGATCCTCTCTTTCCAATGTTGCCTCCTTCTCGGAATCATTTGACCATTGAAATTTAAGAAACTTGACGTTTCGATGTCCAGTGGTACGGTCAGCTTGATCAAGAATACGCACAGGGTATTCTCGGTATGAAAGGCTATCTTGGAGATCAAGCGTGTCGTGGTCCACTTCACGGATAGGATCCGAAAAGCAACACCTGAGTTGCGAGACGTGGAAGACATCATGAACCTTAGAAAGATGCGGAGGAAGTTCCAACTGGTAGGCAACTTCTCCTTGTTTGGCAAGAATGCGAAAAGGACCAATGTAACGAGGAGCCAACTTGCCAGTGATACCGAATCGAAGGGTACCCTTCAAAGGTGTAACCCGAAGGTAAGCCTTCTCGTCAACTTCAAAGGTCACAACCTTATGATGACGATCATATTGGCTCTTTTGACGAGACTGGGCTGTTTTCAACTTTTCACGAATAATGCGAACCTGCTCTTCTGCATCCTGGATCATATCCGGGCCAAAGAGTTGCATCTCTCCGGTTTCTGACCAATTAAGAGGTGTTCGACATCTTCGTCCATAGAGAACTTCAAAAGGGGCTTTGCCCAAGCGTGATTGATAACTATTGTTATAAGAAAATTCAGCGAATGGAAGGCACTTCTCCCAATTCATACCGAACGATATAACACAAGCTCGGAGCATATCTTCTAGGATTTGATTCACTCTTTCTACTTGACCACTTGATTGAGGATGGAAAGCAGTGCTAAAAGATAAGTGAGTCCCCATAGCATTCTGAAAACTTTCCCAGAAGCGAGAAGTAAAGATACTCCCACGGTCTGAGTTAATCTCCAGGGGGACACCATGAAGAGACACTATTCGAGAGATATATAACTCTGCTAGCTGGCTAGCTGTTATACTCTCACGAACTGGAAGAAAATGAGCTACTTTGGAGAGACGGTCAATGACCACAAAGATAGCATTATTTCCTTTCTTGGTCTTGGGAAATCCGGTAATGAAATCCATACTGACTTTATCCCATTTCCATTCAGGAATGGCTAAAGGTTGAAGCGTGCCAGCAGGCCTTTGATGTTCTGCCTTAACTCGACGACAAACATCGCAGTTGGCAACGAACTCAGCAATTTCTCTCTTCATCCTAGTCCACCAGAACCTCTGGCGTAGTTCCTGATACATATTAGTACTACCGGGATGAATGGTGAGAGGAGAATCATGAGCCTCCTTAAGGATTAACTACCTTAGATGTGGGTTCTTAGGAACCACTAGACGATTCTGGAAGAACACAACACCTTGATCATTCATGGAGAATTCGTTAGCGTTTCCACAAATGATATTCTCCTTGATCCGTGATATACCCTTATCACGCTTCTGGCCAGTTATAATTTGATCCTTAAGGGTAGGCTTCGCCACCAGGGTAGAAAGGAATCCTTGAGGAACAATATGAAGATTTAACTTCTGAAATTCCTCATAGAGATGTGGTTGACCTCGTTGTAGCATCAAATTGTTACAATAAGATTTACGACTTAGTGCATCAGTCATAACATTGGCCTTCCCCGGGGTGTAAGTTATCCCTAAGTCGTAATCTGAGATCAACTCAACCCACCGTCTTTGCCTGAGATTCAAATCCGGCTGGGTGAATATATATTTCAGACTTTGGTGATTAGTGAATATTTTTCAACGATTACCAAGAAGGTAATGTCGCCAGGTTTTAAGTGCATGGACTACAGCTGCAAGCTCAAGATCATGTGTGGGATAATTATCCTCATGTGGACGCAACTGTCGAGATGCGTATGCAATCACATGACAATCTTGCATGAGAATGCAACCTAATCCTTGTCGCGAGGCGTCGCAATAGATAACAAAGTCCTTAGAAAAATCTAGTGGTAGCAACACAGGTGCGGAAGTCAGGCGTCTTTTCAGTTCCTGAAAACTATGCTCACCCTGTGGTGTCCACTGGAACTTTTTGTCTTTCTTGAGGAGTTCAGTTAGAGGCTTTGCAACCTTGGAGAAATTCTCGACAAAGCGGCGATAATAGCTCGCTAGACCAAGAAAACTCCTAACTTGCTTAACCGATTCAGGTTGAGTCCAATCAAGGACAGCTTGAACTCTCTCGGGATTGACAGCAATACCCTTACCAGAGATTACATGACCTAGATAGGTCACTTCTGGTAACCAAAATTCACATTTTGAAAACTTGGCATAAAGGCGATGCTCTCGAAGTTTCATCAATACAAGCCTTAGATGCTCGGCATGTTCTTGTTCGTTCTTTGAGTAGATGAGAATATCATCGAGGTATACCACGACGAATTTATCCAAATACTCCATGAAGATCGAATTCATAAGACGAGAGAAGGTGGTTGGGGCATTGGTTAAACCGAAGGACATGACGGTGTACTCGTATTGGCCATAACGAGTAACAAAAGCCGTTTTTGGAATGTCCCCGTTTTTTATCTTGATTTGATGGTATCCCAACCTGAAATCCATTTTGGAGAAGACTGAGGATCCAGCGAGCTGATCATACAGGTCGTTGATCCTGGGGAGCGGATACTTGTTCTTTATGGTGACCAGATTCACTGGTCGATAATCTACAACCATCTGATCCGTTCCATCCTTCTTCTTGACGAAGAGGACGGGGCAAGCCCAAGGAGAAGAGCTAGGACGAATGAAACCTTTATTCAAAGCCTCATCTAGTTGCTTTTTGAGTTCGGCTAGCTCCAGGGGTGCCATCTTATATGGTCTTCTGGCTATTGGAACAGTTCCCGGAACAAGATCTATTACGAACTCTACATCCCTGTCAGGTGGAATTCCTGGCAGTTCCTCTGGAAAAACATCCAGGAAGTCACGGACTACCGGAATGTCTTCAAGTTCCGGAAGAGGGTTGGCATTGAGGGAATAGAGTTGGCATTTGGCAACTCGAGTAGAGACATTGACTATCCCACCCGAGGGATGGGTAAGCTGAACATTTCTAGAATGAGTATCAATCTTGGCATAGTGAGCTTACATCCAGTCCATACCCAAGATGATATTAATATCCGAAGATTTCAGGGCTATCAAAGAGGCTAGAAAAACTAGCCTGTCTACTAGAATTTCATTGTCATAGGTTATCCTAGAGGTTTGCCACTTACTACCAGGGGTTTGGACAACCAATGGAATTGGCATATCACAGAAAGACATGTTATGCAACTGTGCATAACTTTCTGAAATGAAGGAATGAGAAGACCCAGTGTCAAAAAGAACAGACGCTCGGTGATGATTAACAAGAAGCATACCCAAAATGACGTCGGGATCCTCTGCAGGTTCTTCTGCTGAAACATAGTTCACACGGCCACGTGCAGGAGTTGGCTTCACATAGTAAGCTTTGCCCGATGGACTTTCCGGGTTGCTTGGCACCCACATTCTGAGGACACTCACGAGAATAGTGCCCTGGTTCTCCACACTTGTAGCATATCACTTGGTTGGCACGTGGTGCAGCATTGCTAGCTGGACCACCATAGGTTTTTGCTGGAGGGTTGGTCTGATTCGTCTGAGGCGCCACGTAGGATGGCCTCGGAGTGTATCTTGGTGGCAGAGAACTATTTGGAACCCACAGCCTGCGTTTTGGAAACGTGGAACCAGATGACAAGCCACAGTCACGGGAGTGCTTCTTTGTGGCTTCGAAGTCGATATGACCAGTCTCAGCACTGATCGCCTTGTTGACCAGGGCTTGGAAGCTTGTACACTCGTGTAGGTGCAAATCACGATGAAGCTCAGGGCTCAGACCCTTACGGAATCTTGCTTGCTTCTTGGCATCAGTAGACACCTCCTCTGTTGCATAGCGGGTGAGGTTACCGAACTCGCGGCTATAGGCATCCACGGTCAACTTGCCCTGGGTGAATGCACAGAACTCCTCTCTCTTTCTGTCCATCAGGCCCTCTAGAATATGGTGCAGACGAAAGGCTGCACTAAAGTCTGCCCATGTGGCTGCTGGTTCAGCAGGACGCATATCCTCAAAGTTCTCCCACCACAGATTGGAGGGTCCTTCCAGAAAATACGCCGCAAAGGTCACCTTGTCGGCCTCAGAAACATTTGCAGAGCGAATCTTACATGAGATACTGCACAGCCAATCATCAGCGTCGAGGGGATCGACGGAGTGATGGAACTTTGGAGGATTCAGCTTCACAAAGTCATTGAGGGACACTCCAGCATTCCTATGCTGACGAGCCGTATTCTTCTCAATACGCTCTAATAGTCGGTTGGTCTCCCTTTTGTTTCTCTCTGCCTCAAGCATCACTTCCGCCAGAGAGGGCAGGTGAGGGAGGTCTTCCTACGACGCTTGACTACCCTCGCCTTGCTCATGAGCAGGGGCACGGTTCAACCTGGTGAACACCATCCTGACAAACAAACTCACAGCTTAGACCAATATCATCATCAATGCTAGCTATGGATTAAGAATGCACCGAACACAAGGAATGTGGAAGTGAATATCCGAACAACATGGTAACAAGCAACTGCTATATATACACCATGGTCCATACACACCCTTACATAGTTCAGTACAACCTTAACCGAAGAGCAAACTACTGAAATTATGGAACTACTCATCAGAGGCTTACAAGCTTCCTATACATTATTTATCTAGGCCTCCGGAATTCATTCCACATCACAAGCACACTTCACAAGTCACACAGGACTGTGAACGTACAACTACTACCATACTATCCTTCCACTCACAGCTCAGGCATCCGCATAGAACATCTCATAAAGATTGCCTCCATGGCCTGGAAGCTCAACCTGCGGATCAAGAAATACTCTGGCCTGAGATCCCTGGGATCCGTAAGGACACGGATGTGGCCTTGGTCCCCTGACTGGTGGTAGTAGGGGTCCCCGAAGAGGGGTGACTCCTCCTATAGCGGGCCAGTCAACATGGGCCGGAAGATGGGTACTAATAGGGTTCAGCATCTCCATATCTCAATACCCTGTCCGGACTACCGGTGCCAGCTGCGTCAAAGCCGTCCACAGACGGGCATGTGTAGCATAAAGCTCCATGTGAAGAGCACGAGCATCCCTGTCTCTGTTCTCTAGCATCTCAGCAGTGGACTGCAATAGCGGATCCTCCATAGAGGAATCAAAATAGACCCCACTGAGGTATCCCTCTTCACCAGGCTGAGAGGCAGGAACATAGCAGAACTCTGAGTTCTGCAGCAGTGCATGTCTCGCCCTCATAATGGTCAGTATTGAATAGGCAGCATCTTGTACTGCCATGTCAAGAGTGAATCCCAATCCATAGTACCAATGGATTGGCTCCTCAGCTCCACGGTAGTCTGGAAATACCCTAACATTGCAGATATACTGGCTCTGGTTGAAGTCTCGATACTGTTCCTCCACTGTGTACTCTGGCTACCAGCGGTAACCGCACACCGACATCACCCTGACCAGCATGGCCGTATGACCCGGCACATCAATGCACCTGGTCAGACGAACCACCTGACGAGAAGGACGGCCAGGCATCTGAAAATAGAGAGTAATGCAAAAGCATTAGAGCTCTGAATGCAAAAATTGGTCAGCATAACGGCTGTAAATGCTCAAAAACAATTTTGAGACAACCCAAAAATAGAATAGCGTAACCACTCAACTATCAAGTTCAATTCTCTGATCATCAAACTTACTTCCTTTTTCCTTCCTAGGGATAAAAGAAACCCAAAAATCTCTCGTCTCGTAGTCCTATAATCTACCGATCAGAAACACGAGCCTAGAAGAAGATGAGTAACCTAGTCCTTAATTCCCGCAGAAAGACGAGGATGTCCAGAATAGAATAACTCGAGAAGAGAACAAGAGTCTTACGTTCCCTTCCACAAACAATTCCCTTATATATAACTAAAGCAATTCTTGAGCGATTAGCGATGTTTGACACTGCGAAAGTAGAAATCAAGAAAGAGCATCAATAGTTGATGGTTTGTAAAACCACTAAGTGTCAAGAAAGGCAAGGGCTAAAAGGGATACTTCATGAAACGACAAACCAGTTGTTGCTCTAATGAAACCCAAGATTGAACCCAAACCCGAGACTAAGTGCTTCTGTTATGAGGGGAACGGTCACTGAGGCGGTGCTACCCTAGATGCTTGGTAGATAAGAAGGCTGGCTAAGTCGACGGAAGTATATTTGATATACATGGTATTGATGTGTAGTTTACTAGTACTCCTAGTAGCACGAGGGTATTGGATACCGGTTCGGTTGCTAAGTGATTAGTAACTCGAAATGAAGGCTATGGAATAAACGGAGACTAGCTAAAGGCGAGGTGACGATACGTGTTGGAAGTGTTTCCAAGGTTGATATGATCAAAGACCGCACGCTCCCTCTACCATCGAGATTGGTGTTGAACCTAAATAATTGTTATTTGGTGCTTGCATTAAGCATGAACATGATTGCATCGTGTTTATTGCAGTACGATTATTCACTTAAAGAGAATAATGGTTACTCTATTTGCTTGAATAATCACCTTCAATGGTTTATTGAATCTCGATCATAGTGTTACACATGTTCATGATATTGGTGCCAAAAGATACAAGGTAATGATGATAGTACCACTTAATTGTGGCACTGCCGCTTGAGTCATGTTGGTATAAACTGCATGAAGAGGTTCCATACTGATGGATCTTTATACTCACTTGATTTTGAATCACTTGTGACATGCAAATCATACCACATGAGCAAGGCCTTGTTTTCATTGAGATGAAACAAGATAGTAACTTGTTGGAAGTAATACATTTTGATATGTGCAGTCCAATGGGTGCTGAGGCACGCAGTGGATATCATTATGTTCTTACTTCATGTCAGGACCCCGATCCTAAGTCATAGGAATCCAGCCTGTAACACATCGCATCTCTTTGCGGTCTCACGCACGGTTATCCCCACGGCTGCAGCCTTACCTTAGCCGGGACCGTTTGCGCCTTTTGACTCGCGTATGCAATTGTCTCGCTAGCAATCCAGTGACAGAGAACCCGGATCAACATGTCTAGTCATAAACCATAGCGGCAGTTCCACACAGGGACACGCATACATGACCAAGCAAAGCAGGTGTCGGTCACCAGCGAATGTAGACGAGTTGTAGCAAGCTACAGGGTCTCCATTACATCGCGTGACATTTCCCCAAAGGGGACAGACACAGCAGCTAAGAAGGACACATGCCAGTCAACCAATGTGTCCGGAGCAGTAGCGAACTACCATGGCTCGTTGGATCACATAGGGGCATTTCCCTGTAAGGAATGCTTCTAAAGCCTACGGCTAGGTAATCGAACCCCATACATATCAAGTATGACACACGTACGCATGGCATACTAATATGTATAGATACATCGATGGCATCACAACATAACCATAAACATACAAGCTTTATTTAAAAGGCTCGGAAGAGCCTCACACATAATATTACACAGTAGGGGTCTCACGACCCATCATAACAGTCACTCAGGTTACAAGCCAACGGAAGTAGATAAACTGTCTGAGTACAGACAGATGAAACTAGAAGGCACATGGCCTGACTATACTACAGACCCACCCTAGGGCCAGATCGTAGCTGGGATACCAGCTACTCGTCGTCGTCGATGTCTAGGAAGAACCCTCCATTAGGTTCATTAACAATATCTGCAACAAATATTAAGCAAACATGAGTACGGAGGTACTCAGCAAGACTTTAGGATAACTATCTACTCATGCAATGTATCAATAAGGAATTGTGGGGTTTCATGCGGAAAGCCAGCATTTGACTCGTGGCTAGACAACTTGCATTTTTAAATAATTTTGACAACTTGATTTCTTGCACACGAGTCCACTAACACCACAACAATACTCCATCGTGGAATCATTCCGTCTCCATACGGAAATGCCGTCCACGACACTCACGCTTATCTTGACAATTTTATGAGTAGTCATTAAAGTTATCTATGAACAACATATGTCTCCAAGTAGTCCATATCCGCGGACGCGGCTATCCGAATATATCATAACCCGGCAGGGGTGTACTTCTTCACACACGCTCTCGCCACTTATCGCCATGTGCACGTCATGCACCTCGGCAACCTTCAAGCGGAAGCCCAGCGAGGGAGTCGGCCACGACCGTTAACCACACTAATACTTAGTCCAGGTCTATCGCCTATCTGAGGGTAACCCGCACGGAAGTCCGGTCGAGGTTTCCGCCACAGCCCCAAACGATGTGTGCAGGGTTCCCAAGCCCACTATCCGGGTGCCACTTGGTACACCGTGCCACTGCCTACTGCATCACAGCCCACCTCTCAGGTCAGTGCTATGCACGGACTCCAGCATGACTATAAACACCCGAAACTACTTGCAACGCCTCGACCGAGTACTAAGCGATTAATAAGTCGAGCAGGGTCATATTTCAGGGCCCAACATGTGGTAGTATCTCATCTTGGATTACATACACGGAACTCAGTTCCTAAGGACGGTTCTAATGAAACAACCCGCCATGTACTCCTACATGGCCTTTCACCGATACCTTTACTCAACACACAACCCTTACTTACTGAACACATTCTCACAATTCTGTTCATCTCCCAGATGACAGACCATACACAACTCTAAGCATAGCATGCATAGCAGGATAAGGCACATCATGGCTCAAGCATCTACCAGGTATGCTAGGTTGCAAGGTTCAGCTATTTACTGTGACAAAGACAGGTCATGCAAAGGAAGTGGGTTCAACTAACGTGGCAAAAGCATTTGAGCATTTGATCCTAATGCAATAAGTAAGTGCAGGAGCGAGAACATGGGATTTATCGGGATGATCAAAATGGTTGCTTGCCTTGTTGCTCAGAGGAGGGACGATATCCGTCAGTCGGATATTCAGTGGAATCCGGAGGAGCAGAGCCTACCGAAAGAAATGACAACAATCATATGCAACAAGATGATGCATGAGCATGGCATGAGGATGCAAGGTGGTATGCTAATATAGCTAACATTTATTAGGTTTGAAGTTGATTTGAATAAGATTCAATATCACTTCAAACGAGGTATTCTTGAATACCGTTTCAATTGATTCGACCTGATGCTCAGATCAACTTGTTTTTAACATGCATGGGAATGATATGTTAAGTTGCTGGTAGTGATTGAACAATGTTTGATCATAGCAATTTGAAGTGGAATTCAAATGATTTTCAAATTCTAACTCCAAAGCATTTATTTAATTTAACCTATTCATTATTCCACATGTTTGGTCCGGTAACATTTTCAAACATGTTTGAAAATGACATATTAAGATTCCTTGGATTTTTCTGATACTTTTTCATATATAAATTATTTTCATTGCAGTTATAGATTAATTTCTATGATTTTTAGAAGTTTTGGGCATTTTTTGGAATTCTTTTAAATCAGAAAATTCACTTATTGCATCAGCCCCACGTCATCATGGCGTCACCCGTCGGCTGACCTGATCAGGTCAAACCGGACAGGGGGGAGCCACTGTTCAGCCTCAGAGGGATAATCCCGCGCTGACCAGCCCCTGATTGCGTTTGACTTGGCCTAGGCCCACTGGTCAGTGGCTAATTAGTGTTTAAAACATGCATTAGAGAGGCCAGGTCATCCCCTGCCGGAGACTGACCGGCGGCGACCAGATCCGCGGCGGATCTGTGCCGGAGTATCGCCGGAGATGGCTGTAGTGCTCGGGATCGAGAGCCGAGAGCACTGGGAGGATCCCCAGGCTCGGCCTCATCCAGTACTGGCCTCAGGGAGGGCTCGGGAGGACCGGAGGATACTGGCGACGAGCGGAGGCGACGGCCGGAGCTCGGGCTCGTCGGTCCAGTGGCTAGGGGGCACGAAACCGAGGGGAAGAAGAGGGGAAATGATCGCAATCTCACGGGGAGTGCAGTGGAGGGCTTAGACGGCTCGGGGAAGCGCTGTGGGCAACGAATCGAACGGAGCTCACCGGCGGCCGAAACTTGAAGACGACGGTGCTGTGGGCGTTGCAGGGCTCGGGGGGACTTCTATTTCTGCAAGGAGGACCAGCTCGTCGAGGCGGAGAGAATAGGGCACTCGGGGGAGAGAACTGGTGGCCAGAGGCACGGGTAGCTCGAGCTCGAGCTCCTATCAATGGCGGCAGAAGGGGAGGAAGGAACCAAGAGGAGAGGGGAGGAATGGCTCGTGGGAATGGATAGGCCAGTGCTCGGCGAGGTTATCCCCGCGCGTGCCAGCGCGAAGCGGCGGCCACGCAGGCAGGGAGCTACGTGGGGGCGCCCGGTGTCGCGGCGGCCACCTCCTGCTCCTACTGGCGAGGAGGAAGATGACACAGGAGCTGGGCCTGGGCCAGGTAAGCGACGGGTAGTCTTTCTTCATTTCTTTCTTGTTTTGTTTTCTAATTTACTAACTATTTTGATTTGCTTTTTTTCAGCTCCAAAATAGTTTATAAAAAATTTGAACACACCAGAATATTTGTTGGAATATATCCAACCATTCCTGAAGTTTTCAACATTTTCGAAAACTTCAAGTTTTTGAATTCAAATTTAAACTTGAATCCAGTAGCTTTTTGCGTTTAAATAAAATGCCAAAGGTGCTATGAAAATAGTTTTCTTCACTGCTTATTTGCTTCCATGAATTATGAGAAAAGTTGAACTTTTCTTGAGGCCATTTTGGGTTCATTGATTTGAACAAGTTTAGAATTTCTTTGAATTTGAGAAGTGGCTAGGGTTTTTGAGTTTTGCTTCACCACTTGCTTTGATCTTGTTGAAATTTTCTTGGATGCAATGCAAAGAAGATATGAGCACAATGCTATACTTGATTAGGGTTTCAGGGATGTGACACTTCAATGACGATTTGAGTAGATACAGGAGTATTTACTTAATGAATCACAAGTATGAAATATTGAAAAAGGTTCAATTCTGTTTCAGAGTGAAGTTCGTCGTAACAAGAGGATAAACAGTCTACGATATGATCATAGAGATGAATATCTGAGTTGCGAGTTTTGGTACACGGTCAAGACAATGTGGAAGTTGTTTCACAATTCATGCCACCAAGAACACCATGGTGTGATGGTGTCATAGCCACGACCTATTTGATATGGTGCATACTATGATGTCTCTTATTGAACTACCACTATCATTTATGGGTTATGCATTAGAGATAACCGCATTCACTTTGAATAGGGCACAACGTATTTCCGTTGAGATGACACAGTATAGACTATGGTTTGGAGAAACCTAATTTGTCGTTTCTTAAAAGTTTGGGGCTGAGACGCTTATGTGAAAAGGTTTAAGTCTGATAAGCTCGAACCCAAAGAGGATAAATACGTCTTCATAGGATATCCAAAACAGTTGGATACACCTCCTATCTCAGATCCGGAGGCAAAATGTTTGTTTCTAGAAACGGGTCCTTTCTCGAGGAAAGGTTTCTCTCAAAAGAATTGAGTGGGAGGGTGGTGGAACTTGATGAGGTTAGTGAACCGTTACTTCAACCAGTGTGTAGCAGGGCGGAGGAAGATGTTCTTGTGGCGCCTACACCAATTGAAGTGGAAACTGATGATGGTGATCATTAAGCTTTGGATCAAGTTACTACAAACCTCCTAGGTCGACAAGGTCGTGTACTGCTGCAGAGTGGTACGGTAACCTTGTCTTGGAGGTCATGTTGTTAAAGAACAATGAACCTGCGAGCTATGGAGAAGCAATGGTGGGCCCGGATTCCGACAAATGGCTGGAGGCCATGAAATCCGAGAGAGAATCCATGTGTGAGAACGAAGTGTAGACTTTGGAAGAACTGCTTGGTGGTCGTAGGACTATTGAGTACAGATGGATCTTTAAAAGAAAGACATACGATGATGGTGATAAGTCACTATTAAGAAAAGCTCGACTTGTCGCAAAGATGTTTCCGACAAGATCAAATAAGTTGACTATGATGAGACTTTCTCACTCGTAGCGATGCTAAAAGTGTGTTAGAGTTATGTTAGTAGTAGCTGCATTATTTATGAAATATTGCACATAGGAAGTCAAAACATTGTTTCCTCGACGGTTTCCATGAGGAAAGATTGTATGTGATACAATCAGAAGGTTTTGTCGATCCTAGGGATACTAACAAGTATGCAAGCTCAAGCGATCCTTTTATGGACTAGTGCAAGCATCTCGGAGTTGGAATAACGCTTTGATGAGATGATCGAAGCTTTTGGGTTTGTACAAGGTTTATGAGAAACTTGTATTTCCAAAGAAGTGAGTGGGAGCACTATAGAATTTCTGATAAGTATATGTGGTTGACATATTGTTGATCAGAAGTAATGTAGAATTTATGTGAAGCATAAAAGGTTGTTTGAAAGGAGTTTTTCAAAGGAATACCTGGATTGAGCTACTTGAACGTTGAGCATCAAGATCTATGGAGATAGATCGAAACGCTTAATAGAAGTTTCAACAAGATGCATGCCTTGACAAGTTTTTGAAGGAGTTCAAAATAGATCAGCAAAGAAGGAGATCTTGATTGTGTTGTAAGGTGTGAATTTGAGTAAGACTCAAAACCCGACCACGACAGAATAAAGAGAATAGACGAAGGCCGTCTTCTATGCCTTAGCCGTAGACTCTAAAGTATGCCATGCTGAGTACCGCACCTGATGTGTGCCTTGCAGCAAGTCTGTTAAGAGGTACAAAGAGTGATCCAGGATTGAATCACTGATCAGCGGTCAAAGTTATCCTTAGTAACTAAACGGACTAAGGAATTTTTCTCGATTATGGAGGTGGTTAAAGAGTTCGTCGTAAAGGGTTACGTTGATGCAAGCTTTGACACTAATCCGAATAACTATGAGTAGTGAAACGGATTCGTATAGTAGAGTAGATATTTCGAGTATTTCCGAATAGCACGTAGTAGCAGCATCTATAAGATGACATAAAGATTTGTAAAGAACACACAGATCTAAAAGTTTCAGAACCGTTGACTAAAACCTCTCTCACGAGCAAGACATGATCAGACCCCAGAACTATATGGGTGTTGGATTCGTTGAAATCACATGGTGATGTGAACTAGATTATTGACTCTAGTGCAAGTGGGAGACTGTTGGAAATATGCACTGGAGGCAATAATAAATTAGTTATTATTATATTTCTTTGTTCATGATAATTGTTTATTATCCATGCTATAATTGTATTGGTTGGAAACACAATACTTGTGTGGATACATAGACAAAACACTGTTCCTAGTAAGCCTCTAGTTGACTAGCTCGTTGATCAAATATGGTCAAGGTTTCCTGACCATAGGCAAGTGTTGTCACTTGATAATGGGATCACATCATTAGGAGAATCATGTGATGGACTAGACCAAAACTAATGAACGTAGCATGTTGATCGTGTCATTTTGTTGCTACTATATTTCTGCGTGTCAAGTATTTGTTCCTATGACCATGAGATCATATAACTCACTGGCACCGGAGGAATGCCTTGTGTGTATCAAACGTCACAACGTAACTGGGTGACTATAAAGATGATCTACAGGTATCTCCGAAGGTGTCCGTTGAGTTAGTATGGATCAAGACTAGGATTTGTCACTCCGTGTGACGGAGAGGTATCTCGGGGCCCACTCGGTAATACAACATCACACACAAGCCTTGCAAGCAATGTGACTAAGTCTAAGTCACGGGATCTTGTATTACAGAACGAGTAAAGAGACTTGCCGGTAACGAGATTGAAATAGGTATGCGGATATCGACGATCAAATCTCGGGCAAGTAACATATCGAAGGACAAAGGGAATGACATACGGGATTATATGAATCCTTGACACTGAGGTTCAACCGATAAGATCTTCGGATAATATGTAGGATCCTATATGGGCATCCAGGTCCCTCTATTGGATATTGACCGAGGAGTGTCTCGGGTCATGTCTACATAGTTCTCGAACCCGCAGGGTCTGCACACTTAAGGTTTGGTGACGTTTCAATGTAGTTGAGTTATAGTTGTTGGTAACCGAAAGTTGTTCAGAGTCCCAGATGAGATCCAGGATGTCACAAGGAGCTCCGGAATGATCCGGAGGTAAATATTGATATATAGGAAGTCCTGTTTTGGTCACCGGAAAATTTTCGGGCTTATCGATAATGTACCGGGAGTGCCGGGAGGGGTGCCGGGGACCATCGGGAGGGGTGTCACGCCCCAAGGGGTCTCATGGGCTATGGGAAGAGATAAACAAGCCCTAGTGGGCGGGAATAAGTTCCCACTAAGGCCCATAAGGTTTGAGAAGGAAAAAACACAAGGTGGAAAGAGTTTCCAAGTGGGAAGGTGGAATCCTACTCCAAGTAGGATTGGAGTAGGACTCCTCCACCTCCAATTTCAGCCAAACCTTGAGGGTTTGAAGCTGCCTCCTCCCCTCCCTCCCTCCTATATATACTAGAGGTATTGGGGGTTTTTGAGACACAACTTTGCCACGTGTTGCTCGACCCTATACCACGCAGTTTTTCCTCTAGATCGTATTTCTGTGGAGCTTAGGCGAAGCCCTGCCGGAGTAGATCATCACCACCACCGGCGCGCCGTCACTTTGCCGGAGAACTCTTCTACCTCTCCGCCCCCTCTTGATGGATCAAGAAGGCGGAGATCGTCATCGAGCTACAGGTGTGCTGAACGCAGATGTGCCGTCCGTTCGGCGCTTGATCGGGAAGGATCATGATGAGATCGCGGGACGGATCGTGATGAAGTTCGGGGAACGGATCGTGATGAAGTTCGGGGAACGGATCGTGATGGAGTGTACGACTACGGTGATTTGAATCACGCGAGCTATTCCACTACCTCGTCTATGTTTCTTAACGCTTACCGTTGTGCGATCTACAACGGTACGTAGATCGAAAATCACCTCTCATAGATGAACATCACCATGATAGGTATTGCGTGTGCGTAGGAAATTTTTTGTTTCCCATGCAATGTTCCCCAATAGTGGGGCCCACCCAGACGACCTCGTGGCGCGTCCTAGGGCCTGGCCACGCCAACAGGCCGCCTGGGAGGCCCCTGGCCCCCCACTGGCCCTCCTTCGGTGATTCCGAAGCTTCTGTTTCGCTGATTTTTTTAATATATTTTTGGAATTTTTTTGGGCTTCGGAAAATTGGGTAAAAGCATCTGCAAAAAAGACATCAGCAGACAAAAATTGGCACTGGGTGCACTGAGTTAGTAGGTTAGTCCAAATGTGTGTATAATGATATAAAATTGTAGCAAAACATATAACAATGTCACCCAAAAGATCATGGAACAAGTAGAAATTATAGATACGTTTGGGACGTATCAACATCCCCAAGCTTAATTTCTGCTCGTCCTCGAGTAGATAAATGATAACACATAATTTATGTGGTGACATGCTAACACACATATAAGAACTTCAAAGTAAAGCAAGTGATATATGCAATTCAAGTCAAGATAGTAACAAGCAAGAGTCTATATCTAGTATTCAATTTAGCAAAATAAGAACATAAAGGTGCAAGAGCTCTCGCTGTTCGTGACTCGAATGTCTCCAAATGGTATTTGCATGCAAGAAGTGGGAGATGTGTTCAGAGATAAAATATTTTTTTAATTGAGAACTCAATCTACTAAACCTCACATGTAGTCTCCATTGGAATCTTATTTTGACTCATCCCCAGACCACTTGTCAAGCACAAGTCAAAATGATCCTCTCCCTTTCAACTTTGAGCACTCGTGCAATGGATGAGCGTAAGCAAGATATGTTGGCACATAATATGTCAAATAGAATAATGATGGGGAAGGAAGATAAAAAGGTGTGAAAGGCTCACATCAGTGAGGACAACCTTAGGCGAGAGAAAGCCAAATGATAGATATGATGTGAGGAGTAGGGATTGCCATGTAAAGGATGCACATATGAGCTAAGATAAGCTCTCCAATGGAACTATTGGGGGTGCATCCAACTTGTTTGCTTATGAAGACCTAGAGCTCATTTGAGGATGCTCATCATTGGAATATGAAAACCAAGTTCTATAGTGTAAGGATCCCGACATAGTTATGCATGAATGATAATCTCTATGTAGTACCAATATAGTAATGGAGTATGAGTGTGGATCTTTCAAAAGGAATAGTATTGTTGCCCCCTTCTCTCTTTTTATTTATTTTTTCTCTTATTTATTTTTTATTTTTTTGTGGCCTCTTTGGCTCTTTCTTTTTATCTCTCATTTGTCCTCTTTGGGATCTTTTGTTTGTCCTCTTTGGAATCTTTTCTTCACTTAAGGGCAACAATCTATGTTTTACATGAATAAAAAGAAAAATCATCACACTTTATAAGAACTACTCAACATAAAGACAAGTGAAAACTATCATGATGTATGCAAATGTATGCCTCTGCCAGTGTAGCAGGATATGCAATGATACTAGCGCGTCATGTAGCAGTAATGAGGGCAAGGCCCAACTATCATGCGGCTCTATGATCAAGCAAAAGCATGTATGACATGAAGATCAAGTCATGAGATGATGGATGTTACATGGCAATGTATCTCGGAAAGGCTATGGAAATGTCTTAATAGGTAAGTATGGTGGTTGTTTTGAGGAAAGATATAATGAGGCTTATGTATGATAGAGCGTATCATGTCATGGGTTTGGATGCACCTGTGGAGTTTGCGCCAACTCTCAATGTGAGAAAGGGCAATGCACCGTACCGAAGAGGCTAGCAAAATATGGATGGTGGAAGTGCCAACAATCGAATACTCACATTAGTCCGAAGAACTCATACACTTATTATCAGTAACTCTCTATCTAGTTAGGAAATTCACAAAAATACAAGTACCCCGAGGAGGAATGTTTGGGGGTTTGGTTATCCTTGTGCATCCTCGACTCATGGTAACGTGAGGGTACTCAATATATTCCAACCCCTCCAGAGGTTAGCGATCAATTTAGTAGCTAGAGTTCTCAACTAATTTTTAGTTTTTGAAAAAAAAACATGGATTTCCCAAAATACAACACCTATCACTAATAGTCTCAAGCTCTTGGCACCAATAATCCAAACATTACTCAAATCAATACCTCAAAACTATTGCAAGTTACTACTATACTTAAATAGCAACCTCAATTACCTACTTATGCAAGACACACAACTCAGTGCAACAAGCCAACTCTCTAAACAAGATAAGCATGATAACTCAAGAGAGTTCCAAAATCAACCTAAATAAAAGCTCTTAAAAACATAAGCATGAAAACTAAGAGCTAAGGATGATAGTAGCTACGAAAAGATGAAGAACACACAAAAAGAATAAGCATGAAAAGCTATGTTGTGTTCTAGAGTGGAATGGAGCGTGTGTCTCTCCCAAACAAGGTAGGCTAGGTTCCAACTTGTTATTATTATCAAACAAAACTAAAACAAACTATGCTTAACATACCATGGGATCACTTGATCCTTCTCGGTACATCTTATACACTTTGTGTGTTGATCATCTTGATTGACTCTCTGCTTAGTCTTGATCAACCTTGTGTGTTTATGACCAATCTTTGGATAATACTTTGAATACAACCTTGGTCATCATATAAAATCCTTGAAACCAACAGATGGACTTAAAGAAGTGCCTATGGACAAATCCTTCAAATATAACTTAAGGCAACCATTAGTCCATAGGGATTGTCATCAATTACCAAAAGCACATATGGAGAAATATGCTCTAACAATCTCCCCAATTTTGGTAATTGATGACAATCAGTACAAGAGAGTTTATATAAGGAAATATGCATAACCAAGTACACACATACAAAGCAATACTGCATGCGTACAAGATGTAAATGCTTAAGCAATAAAAGCAAAACCCTCTAAGCATCACCAAACTAAACTCTCTAAACTTCTCCCCCATTGGCATCGATTGCCAAAATGGACAAAAACTTTAGAAAGCCAATATAGTAGGTGGTCCTCCAAAGAGTGTGTACTTCTCAACAATAGTGCAAAGAAATACACAAATACAATGATAAATGTTGGAGGAAAACGAACTATATCGAGGACCCAAAGATTGCAAGAAGGATTGTATGTCACAAAGACATACAAAAGAGAGAAGCAAGCAATCATATGGTCCTACGAACCACATGAAAAAAGATATTATGATAAGGGCAAAGGAGTGTTTTATCAAAACTAGAGAAGCTCCCCATGATTTGTGCACTAATAAGATTTTTTTGTATTTGATGCAAGTGCACAAAATAGGATCGTTGCTCCCCCAAAATTAATAAAAACACACAACAAGTGCAAGGAAATAGATGAGACAATAAGCATATCACTTGCACAAACCATATGGTTGAGCAACATGTAAAAGAGGAAATATAATAATAGGCTCAACCAAATTGATGTGTGTGAGTCATGGCAAGGCACTTGAGAAGACTAAGATAAGGATGAGCATTACTCATCAACATAGTCTTTAAGTAATGAAAAACAAAGTGCATGACATATCCTTTCCACACATACACTACTAGCAAATGGGTTCACAAGCTTACTAATAAACAAATTGCGAACCACACTTGTGACAACCCATGGTGAAGAAAGGAAATAATAACCTTGTCAAGAGAAGGGATACCAACCAAAATGTCAAAACCCTTGTCAAGACAAGCATGAGAAAAATAATCTTCACCACCAAAGAGTGAATCAAGATGCAAGGATAAGAGATTCGCACTCAAGACAAATCCTTTCACGAAGCCACCAAAAACTGAAAAAGGAAATGCAACGGTGGATGTGAAAGAAAAGAGGATATAAACTAGAGATGTAACTCCTCTCATGTGTAAAATATTCTAGGTAGACGGCAATCATGATGATATATATCCACAAAGAAGGATGTACATACGAGATGGTTACAAGAAGGAACAAACAAGATATCCAAAAGGAAGTCATAAATATACCAATAAGATCTGAAGGTATACAACTGAAGGTATTCTTGATTATGTCCATTCTGATTTATGGGGACCTCTCGCAAAAAGTCACTAGGTGGTGCTAGTTACATGTTGACTATTATTTATGATTATTCGAGAAAGTTTTGGCCTTATTTCTTGAAGCATAAATGGCAAGCTTTTGCAGTTTTTAAGGAGTGGTAGATTATGATTGAGAGACAAACTGAAAACAAGGTAAAAATACTTCGCACTGATAATGGTATGGAATTCTGTTCTAAGCAATTTGGGAATTATTGCAAGTATGAAGGCATTGTCAGACACCACACCGTTCCTTATACGCCTCAACAAAATGGTGTTGTTGAGCGTATGAACAGGACCATTATTTCCAAAGCCCATTGCATGTTGTCCAATGTAGGTTTGGACAGGCGTTTTTTGGTTGAGGCCGCTTCCACTGCTTGTTATCTCATTAACCGCTCACCATCTATTGTTCTGAATAAGAAAAGTCCAATTGAGGTATGGTCTGGTTCACCTGTTGATTATTCACAATTGAGAGTTTTTGGTTGCATTGCTTATGCTCATGTTGATAATGGAAAGTTGGAGCCTAGGGCTGTTAAGTGCATCTTTCTTGGTTATAAATTTGGTGTTAAAGGTTTTAAATTGTGGAATCCTGAAACACAAAAGATTGTTATTAGCAGAAACATTATGTTTAATGAATCTGCTATGTTACATGATGTTCCATCTACTAATGTTCCTGTTGAGAGTGAACAGCAGTCTAATGTTCAGCAGCCTACTGTTCAGGTGGAGCATGTAATCGATTTACGTGATACTTTCGATAAGGAAAATGTTGATGCACATGATGAACCCGTCTTTGATGATGAACATGTCACTCCAAATCAGCCTATTGTTTCACCCGGTTGGAATCTCGCACGTGACAGAGTTAGGCAGGGTATTAATGCACCTGAAAGGTTAATTGAGGAGTGCAATATTCTTTCTTTTGCTTTATGTGTTGTAGAAGAAAATAAAGGTAATGCTGAGCTTTCTTCATATTCTGAGGCTATTATTTCTGGTGGTAGTAATAAGTGGGCTATGCATGATGAGATGGAATCACTTCAAAAGAATGGCACTTGCGATTTAGTAAGATTACCTAGAGAGAAGAAACCTATTTGTTGCAAGTGGGTTTTCAAAATAAAGGAAGGTGTTTCTCCTAATGATGAGACAAGATATAAAGCAAGGTTGGTTGCTAAAGGTTATGGGCAAATTCCAGGTATTGACTATAACAAAGTCTTTTCTCCTGTTGTGAAGCATAGCTCTATTCGCACTTTACTTAGTATTGTTGCAATGAAAGATTTTGAGCTTGAACAATTGGATGTTAAAACTGCATTCTTACATGGAGAATTAGAAGAGGATATTTATATGGAACAAGCTGAAGGTTTTGTTAATCCTGGAAAAGAAAAGTTTGTCTGTAAGTTAAAGAAATCTCTTTATGGATTGAAGCAATCCCTTTGACAATGGTACAGGAGATTTGACACCTTTATGCTCTCTCAAGGTTTCAAACGGTCTAATTATGACAGTTGTGTTTATTTAAAAATTGTCAATGGGTCAGCTATTTTTTTGCTCCTTTATGTTGATGATATGTTAATTGTTGCAAAGAGCATGTCAGAGATTGATGAACTAAAGAAGCAATTGAGTAATGAATTTGAGATGAAGGATTTGGGTGCAGCAAAGAAAATACCTGGCATGGAAATATCCAGAGATAGACCGTCTAGAAAATTATATCTCAGTCAAAAGGAATATATTGATAAAGTTCTTCATCGTTTTAATATGCATAATGCCAAGCCAATAAGTACTCCGTTAGCCGCACACTTCAAATTATCATCAACCTTATGTCCCGAGTCAGATGCAGATATTGAGTACATGTCTAGAGTTCCCTATTCGAGTGTAGTTGGTTCACTTATGTATGCCATGGTTTGTTCACGTCTGGATTTATCTTATGCAATGAGTGTTGTTAGTAGATACATGGCTAATCCTGGAAAAGAGCATTGGAAAGCAGTTCAGTGGATTTTCAGATACCTGTGAGGTACTTCTAATGCTTATTTACAGTTTGGGAAAACTGAAGATGGACTTGTTGGTTTTGTTGATTCTGATTTTGCCGGTGATTTGGATAAGAAAAGATCACTCACAGGTTATGTTTTCACCATTGGTGGTTGTGCTGTCAGTTTGAGAGCAACTTTGCAGTCTATTGTGGCTTGTTCCACTACTGATGCCAAGTATATGGCTATTTCTGAGGCATGCAAAGAAGCTATCTGGTTGAGAGGTTTTTACACTAAGCTTTGTGGAGATTCATCTTGCCCTACCATATTTTCTGACAGTCAAAGTGTTATATATCTTACAAAGAATCCAATGTATCATGAGAGAACAAAACACATTGATGTCAGATTTCACTATGTTCGAGATGTTGTCGCTAAAGGTGATTTGAAGGTCTGCAAGATAAGTACACATGATAATCCCACTAATATGATGACAAAGCCAGTTCCTACCAATAAGTTTGAGCTTTGCTCAGGCTTAGTTCGTATTTCTCACTAGTCCTATGGACTTTGAGGCACAAGGTGTTTATGCTGATTTCGAAGGAGTTATTCACTTTCTTCGACTACTGATGACCCACAAGTGTAGGGGGTCTATCGTAGTCCTTTAGATAAGTAAGAGTGTCGAACCCGACGAGGAGCAGAAGGAAATGACAAGTGGTTTTCAGCAAGGTATTCTCTGCAGGCACTGAAATTGTCGATAACAAATGGTTGTGTGATAAGATAATTCGTAACGGGTAGCAAGTAATAATAGTAACAATGGTGCAGCAAGATGGCCCAATCCCTTTTGTAGCAAGGGATAAGCCTGGACGAACTCTTATATAATGCAAAGCGATCCCGAGGACACATGGGGATTTCTGTCAAGCTAGTTTTCATCATGTTCATATGATTCGCGTTCGCTACTTTGATAGTTTGATATGTGGGTGGACCGGTGCTTGGGTGTTGTCCTTACTTGGACAAACATCCCACTTATGATTAACTCCTCTCGCAAGCATCCACAACTACAAAATAAGAATTAAAACTAAGTCTAACCATAGCATTAAACTGGTGGATCCAAATCAGCCCCTTGCAAAGCAACACGTAAACTAGGGTTCAAGCTTCTGTCACTCTAGCAACCCATCATCTACCTATTACTTCCCAATGCCTTCCTCTAGGACCAAATAATGGTGAAGTGTCATGTAGTTGACGTTCACATAACACCACTAGAGGAAATACAACATACAACACATCAAAATATCGAACGAATACCAAATTCACATGACTACTTATAGCAAGACTTATCCCATGTCCTCAGGAACAAACGTAACTACTCACAAAGCATAATTATGTTCATGATCAGAGAGGTATTGAATAGCATTAAGTATCTGAATATATGATCTTCCACCGAGTAAACCAACTAGCATCAACTACAAGGAGTAATTAACACTACTAGCGACCTTACAAGTACCAATCGGAGTCGCGAGACGGAGATTGGGTACAAGAGATGAACTTGGGTTTGCTGATGAGATGGTGCTGGTGAAGATGTTGATGGAGATGAGTCCCCTCCGATGAGAGGAGTGTTGGTGATGACGATGGCTACGATTTGCCCCTCCGGGAGGGAAGTTTCCCCGGCGGGACGGCCCTGCCGGAGCTCTCGATTTGTTCTGTTCAAGTTCCGCCTCGTGGCGGCGGTGTTTCTTCCCGAAAGCTCTCTCTTGATTTTTTTTCTGGGACGAAACCCTCCTTATAGGAGGAGATGGGAGACGGAGGGGTAACAGGGGGCCCACGAGCCACCCAGGCGCGCCTAGGGGGTGGGGCACGCCTCGCAGGCTCGTGGCCTCCTGGTGGCTCCCCTCCAGTATTTCTTCTTCCCAGTATTTTTTATATATTCCAAAATAATTCCTCACTGGTTTTCATGGCTTTTGGAGTTGTGCAGAATAGGTATCTCAAACTTGCTCCTTTTCCAGCCCAGAATTCCAGCTGCCGCATTCTCGCTCTTCATGTTAACCTTATAAAATTAGAGAGAAAAGGCATAAGTATTGTACCATAATATGTAATAACAGCCCATAATGCGATAAATATCAATATAAAAGCATGATGCAAATTGGACGTATCAACTCCCCCAAGCTTAGACCTCGCTTGTCCTCAAGCGGAAGCCGAGATCAATAAATATGCCCACATGTTTAGAGAAAGAGGTGTCGATAAAATAAAATACGGACATGCATGCATCATGATCATGTTTAGAACAACAATAGCGTCATATAATATGTTATGTTAAAGTGACAATTCCTTCACAATGTAAAGTATGGATCAAGAACCTTATTGAGAATTAACAACCAATAGTCTTTAGTCATTGAAGCAATTGCAATTTATCATAACATCGGAAAGAGTCAAATAAGAGCTTGTAAAGCAAATCCACATACTCAATCATCTTTTAGTCTTCTACAATTGCTAAAACTCACGCGGTACTCATGAGATCAAAGTTTCAGTTGGACACAGGGAAAGATAGGGGCTTATAGTTTTGCCTCCCAACTATTTACCTCAAGGGTAATGTCAACAATAATAATTCATGATTACTTACTTCCAAGTTGATATATGAATATAGATCTTTCCCTAGCACATGACGCTAGCCAAGATAATGGCGAAGTAAGGAATTGGTGTCGATCACCATGACTCTTTAAAGATAAAAAGTAAAGGTACAAGATAGGCCCTTCGCAGAGGGAGGCAGAGGTTGTCATGCGCTTTTGAGGTTTGGATGTGTTATCTCTTAGTGTGAAGGAACGTCACTTTATATTGCCTCCTGCGATAAAGAACTTTATTTTGCAGTCTGTCGCTTTTATGTCTTCCTCATCATAGGTTCGTACAAAGCTTATTTTCCACACACTAATAGATCATACATATTTAGGGAGCAATTTTTTATTGCTTGCACCGATGACAACTTACTTGAGGGATCTTATTCAATCCATAGGTAGGTATGGTGGACTCTCATGGAAAAACTGGGTTGAGAGTTTATGGATGCACAAGTACTATCTCTACTTAGTGCGGAAGTTTTGGCTGATATGAGGTGGAAGCAAGCGTCACATGCTAAGGGATCTCTAGTCATATAACATTGTTCGGAACCAAGCAAACATAATTCATTATGTTGTCTTCCTTGTCCAACATCTACTTCTTAGCATGTAATAGTTTAATGAGTGTTCACAATCATAGACGGTGTCAAAGATGATATATTTATATGTGAACCTCTCTTTCTTTATTACTTTCCTATTAATTGCAACAATGACCAAGGTCTACGTTTGTCCAGCCACAACAAGTTTCAATCAACATTCCTTTTATATGTGAAGCCATCACTTCCCATAAGATCATCACATGATCTTTCATGCTTTTGTTCTTTTATGATTCTTTTATTTAGATCATGGCATGAAGCAATGCACTTAACTAAAACACTCTTTATTATATAACTCACGAACTCGATTACATTGGGGGTAACATAAACCAAAACTCAAGCCTAGATCATACTAAGAACTTTATTCTACTAGATAAAGATATTACCAAAAAGGATCGAACTAAGATAAAGGTAAAGGCAAAAGATGTGATGGTGATACGATACCGGGGCGACTCCCCCAAGCTTGGCGCAAGCCAAGGGGAGTGCCCATACCCGTGTTTAATTGTCTTCCTTCAAAGGTGATGGTGGTGGAGTTGTTGCAGAGTTCTTAAACTTGTTTAGTTTCCTCTTGAGCACAAAATTCTGCTCTTTCAGATCGTTAATTTCCTCTTCAAGCCTCAACACCCTTTGGCATATTTCTTGCTTACTCTCCTGCAAAAGACGAGAAGGGGTAAACAAAATCTTAGGCTTCTTCCTTGAGTCAGGGAGGCTCGACTTCTTGAACTCCACATGTATGTCTCCGGGTTGGGGTAGAGGAGCCTCCTCTTCATCGGAACTTGTTCCTTCCTTCCCCTTGGGATCATAATCTTCTTCCTCATCAGTGGTCCAACCATAAGGATCCAAGTCCCATAGACCTTGGGGTTAGCAAGGTAATCGGCCACATAGCTCTCCCCCTCTGAATCTTGAGAAGACATCTTGCCCTAAATCTGCTACTGAAACAGGCTCGAAACAGAAACAAAGGATATTTGCATGATATGAGGGTCGGACCTTTTGGGAGATTAAATAATGAATTTTTACCGACCAAAAGGAGTATTCCACAAGAAAACGGAGTCCGGGAGACACACGAGGTGCTCATGAGCCCCCCAGGTGAGCCCAGGGGGTTGGGACGCGCCTGGCAGGCTTGTCACCTCCTCGTGCGCTTTCCGGACTACTTTAAATTTTTCTAATTTTCTAAATATTCCAAAACGGAGAAAAATTGCTATTGGAAAAGTTTTGGAGTCGGTTTACTTACCGTATCACATACCTCTTCGTTTTTGGAGTCTGAAACAAGCTGGTAAATATCCCTTATGTACTCCTCCGGAGTTATGGTATTAATAATATTGCTTTCAACATTTCTGAGAGTACCTGAGATATAATACTTGATTCTTTACCCATTCACAACTCTCGGAAAACTGCCTTCCACATTGTTGATTTTGATGGCACCGGAATGATACACATCTTCGACAATGTAAGGACCTTCCCATTTAGAGAGAAGCTTGCCTGCAAAAAATCTTAAACAAGAATTGTATACCAAGACATAATCACCTACATTGAACTCACGTTTTTGTATCCTTTTATCATGCCACCTCTTAACCTTTTCTTTAAACAACTTGGCATTTTCATATGCCTGAGTTCTCCATTCATCAAGTGAGCTAATATAAAATAACCTCTTCTCACCAGCAAGTTTGAAATCAAAGTTGAGCTCCTTGATTGCCCAATAAGCCTTATGCTCTAGCTCAAGAGGTAAATTACATGCTTTACCGTAAACCATTTTATACGGAGACATGCCCATGGGATTCTTATAAGCAGTTCTATAAGCCCACAGTGCATCGTCAAGTTTCTTAGACCAATTCTTTCTAGACCTATTAACAGTCTTTTGCAGAATTAATTTAATTTCTCTATTACTTAACTCTACTTGACCACCAGACTGAGGATGATAAGGAGATGCAATTCTATGGTTGACATCATACTTAGCAAGCATTTTACGGAAAGCACCACGAATAAAATGTGAACCACCATCAGTCATTAAATATCTAGGGACTCCAAATCTAGGAAAATAACTTCTTTAAGCATCTTAATAGAGGTGTTATGATCAGCACTACTAGCTGGGATAGCTTCTACCCACTTAGTAACGTAATCAACAGCAACTAGAATATGAGTATACCCGTTGGACTTTGGAAAAGGTCCCATATAATCAAAACCCCAAACATAAAATGGTTCAATAACAAGTGAATAATTCATAGGCATTTCCTGATGTTTACTGATATTACCTATTCTTTGACATTCATCACAAGACAAGACAAACTTACGAGCATCCTTGAAGAGAGTAGGCCAACAAAAACCGGATTGCAATACCTTGTCTGCAGTTCTATTTCCCGCATGGTGTCCTCCGTAAGCCTCGGAGTGACACTTCTGTAGGATCTGTCCCTGTTCATGCTCAGGTACACAACGTCTAACAACACCATCTACTCCTTCTTTATAAAGGTGAGGATCATCCCAAAAGTAATGTCTCAAATCATAAAATAACTTTTTCTTTTGTTGGTATGTGAAACTAGGTGGTATATATTTAGCAACAATATAATTAGCATAATCAGCATACCATGGTGTACTATGTGAAGCATTGATGACATTCAATTGTTCATCAGGAAAGCTATCATCAATAGGTTGTGGGTCATCAACAACATTCTCTAACCTAGACAAGTTATCTGCGACGGGGTTCTCAACACCCTTCCTATCAACAACATGCAAATAAAATTATTGTAGCAAGAGAACCCATCTAATAAGTCTAGGTTTAGCATCTTTATTTTCCATGAGATATTTAATAGCAGCATGATCAGTGTGAATAGTAACTTTGGAATCAACAATAAAAGATGTGAACTTATCACATGCAAACACAACTGCTAAAAATTATTTTTCAGTAGTAGCATAGTTTCTTTGGGCACTGTCTAGAGTTTTACTAGCATAATGAATAACATTTAATTTCTTATCAACTCTTTGTCCTATAACATCACCAATAGCATAATCACTAGCATCACACATAATTTCAAAAGGTAGGTTCCAGTCAGGTGGTTGAACAATAGGTGCAGTTATCAAGGCCTTCTTAAGTATTTCAAATCCTTCTTCACAATCATCATAAAAAACAAATGGAATATCTTTTTGCAAGAGATTGGTGAGAGGCCTAGAAATCTTAGAGAAGTCTTTAATGAACCTTCTATAGAAACCAGCATGACCAAGGAAAATTCTTATACCTTTAATGTCTGTAGGGCATGGCATTTTCTTGATCGCATCAACTTTAGCCTTGTCGACTTCAATACCTCTTTCAGAAATTTTATGTCCTAAGACGACGCCTTCATTAACCATAAAGTGGCACTTCTCCCAATTCAAGACAAGGTTAGTATCTTTACATCTCTGCAAAACTCGATCAAGGTTGCTCAAGCAATCATCAAAAGAAGATCCGTAAATGGAGAAATCATCCATGAAAACCTCAACAATCTTTTCACAAAAGTCAGAGAATATAACCATCATACATCTTTGAAAGGTAGCAGGTGCATTGCATAAACCAAAAGGCATATGTCTATAAGCAAAGGTACCGAAAGGGCAAGTAAAAGTGGTTTTCTCCTGATCAGATTGTGCAACAGGTATTTGGGAGAAACCAGAATAACCATCTAGAAAGCAAAAGTGTGTATGTTTAGACAATCTTTCTAGCATTTGATCAATAAACGGCAAAGGGTAATGATCTTTCTTAGTAGCTTTATTTAATTTCCTAAAATCAATTACCATCCTATAGCCGGTAACATTCTTTGTGGGATCAATTCATCTTTAACATCAGGGACAACGGTAATACCTCCCTTCTTAGGGACACAATGCACCGGACTTACCCAATCACTATGAGCAATAGGATAGATAATACGTGCTTCTAGGAGCTTTAGTATTTATTTTCTTACCACCTCTTTCATCTTAGGATTTAATCTTCGTTGATGATTGGCAACTGGTTTGGAATCAGGATCATTTTTAATTCTATGCTGGCATAGAGTGGGACTAATGCCCTTAAGATCATCAAGAGTATATCCAATAGCAACACGGTGCTTCCTCGGAGTTTTCAAGAATTTCTTTTCTTCATGCTCTGAAAGGTTAGAACTTATAATAACAGGATATATCTCTTTTTCATCAAGATAAGCATACCTAAGAGTATCAGGTAATTGTTTAAGATCAAACACAAGATCACCCTTTGGTGGGGGTGGATCTCCAAGTAATGCAACATGCAAATTATTCTTAAGGATAGGACATTGTTCAAAGATAACTCTATCTATCTCATTCCTTTCATCCATATGCATATCATTTCCATGTTCAAGCAAGTATTGCTCTAAAGGATCAGCAGGAGGCACAACAATAGAAGCAAGAGCAATAATTTCATCCTTACTAGACAATTCTTTTTCATGAGGTTGTCGACCAAACTTAGAAAAATTAAATTCATGTGACACACCTTCAAAGCCAACAGTAACAGTTTGTTTCTCACAATCAATCTGAGCATTAATAGTATTGAGGAAAGGTCTACCAAATATGATGGGACAAAAGCTATCTTGTGTGGTAGCAAGAACGAGAAAATCAGTAGGATACTTAGTTTTTCCACACAAGACTTCAACATCTCTAACAATTCCCATAGGGAAGATAGTATCTCTATTAGCAAGTTGAATAGTAACATCAATAAATTCCATCTCGACAGGTGCAATCTCATCTTTAATTTCATTATATAAAGATCGAGGTATTGCACTAACACTAGCACCCATGTCAAATAAACCATGATAACAATGATCTCCTATCTTAACAGAAACAACAGGCATGCCAATAACAGGTTTCTGTTTGTCTCTAACATGAGGTTTAGCAATTCTAGCAGCATCTTCACATAATTGAATAAGATGCCCATCAACATTATCGGCCAAGAGATCTTTAATAATAGCAATGCTAGGTTCAACTTTAATTTTCTCAAGGGGTGTAGGTGTTCTAATGAATCCCTTACGTACCAGAGTTGAAGCTTTAGCATGATCCTTTATTCTAACAGGGAAAGGTGATTTCTCAATGTAAGCACTAGGAACAATAGGATCATTATAAGCAATAACTTTCTCTTCAACTTAATTGGGTTTTACTACATTGACTTCTATGGGAGGATGAAATTTAAACCACTTCTCCTTAGGGAGATTAATATGAGCAGCAAATGATTCACATAATGAAGCTACTATCTGAGAGTCAAGTCCATGTTTAGCGCTAAAATCACGAAAAGTATTTGTTTCAACGAAGGATTTAACGCAATCGAACTTAAGATTCATACCTGACTCCTTACCTTCATCAAACTCCCAATCTTCAAAGTTGTGTTTAATTCTTTCCAATAAATCCCATTTGAAGTCAATGTCTCTCTTCATAAAAGAACCGGTACAAGAAGTGTCAAGCATGGTGCGATTATCATGAGAAAATCGAGCATAGAAGTTCTGAATAATAATTTCTCTCGAGAGCTCTTGGTTGGGGCATGAATATAACATGGACTTAAGCCTCCCCCAAGCTTGAGCGATACTTTCTCTATCACGAGGCCAAAAATTATAGATATAATTCCGATCACGATGTACCAAATGCATAGGATAAAACTTTTGATGAAATTCCAATTTCAATCGTTTGTAGTTCCATGATCCAGTATCATCACATAGCCTATACCATATCAATGCTTTATCCCTCAAAGATAAGGGAAAGACCTTATTCTTCACCTCATCCTCGGGCAAACCTGCAAGCTTAAATAAACCACAAACTTCATCTACATAGATTACATGCAAGTTGGGATGTGATGTTCCATCTCCGGTAAAAGGATTAGCCAATAGTTTCTCTAGCATACCCAAAGGAATTTCATAATAAATATTTTCAGTAGGTGTAGTCGGTTGAGGGGAAACTCTTTGTGCTTCCGGTCGAGGTGAAGATACCCCGAACAAGCCCCTCAAAGGATTAGTTTCCATAGTGACAAGTGACAATAAATTTTAGCACACTATATAAATGTTTCCTTACCAAATTCCACTCACCAAAGGCGCTTCACTCCCCGGCAACGACGCCAGAAAAGAGTCTTGATGACCCACAAGTGTAGGGGATCTATCGTAGTCCTTTCGATAAGTAAGAGTGTCGAACCCAACGAGGAGCGGAAGGAAATGACAAGTGGTTTTCAGCAAGGTATTCTCTGCAGGCACTGAAATTAGCGGTAACAGATGGTTGTGTGATAAGATAATTCGTAACGGGTAGCAAGTAACAATAGTAACAATGGTGCAGCGAGATGGCCCAATCCCTTTTGTAGCAAGGGACAAGCCTGGACGAACTCTTATATAAGGTAAAGCGCTCCCGAGGACACATGGGGATTTCTGTCAAGCTAGTTTTCATCATGTTCATATGATTCGTGTTCGCTACTTTGATAATTTGATATGTGGGTGGACCGGTGCTTGGGTGCTGTCCTTACTTGGACAAACATCCCACTTATGATTAACCCCTCTCGCAAGCATCCGCAACTACGAAAGAAAAATTAAGACTAAGTCTAACCATAGCATTAAACTGGTGGATCCAAATCAGCCCCTTGGGAAGCAACGCATAAACTAGGGTTTAAGCTTCTATCACTCTAGCAACCCATCATCTACCTATTACTTCACAATGCCTTCCTCTAGGCCCAAATAATGGTGAAGTGTCATGTAGTCGACGTTCACATAACACCACTAGAGGAAAGACAACATACAACGCATCAAAATATCGAACGAATACCAAATTCACATGACTACGTATAACAAGACTTATCCCATGTCCTCAGGAACAAACGTAACTACTCACAAAGCATAATTATGTTCATGATCAGAGAGGTATTGAATAACATTAAGGATCTGAACATATGATCTTCCACGGAGTAAACCAACTAGCATCAACTACAAGGAGTAATTAACACTACTAGCAACCTTACAAGTACCAATCGGAGTCGCGAGACGGAGATTGGGTACAAGAGATGAACTTGGGTTTGGAGATGATATGGTGCCGATGAAGATGTTGAATGAGATGAGTCCCCTTCGATGAGAGGAGTGTTGGTGATGACGATAACGATGATTTCCCCCTCCGGGAAGGAAGTTTCCCCGGCAGGACGGCCCTGCCGGAGCTCTAGATTGGTTCTGCTTAAGTTCCGCCTCGTGGCGATGGCGTTTCTTCCCGAAAGTTCTCTCTTGATTTTTTTTCTGGGAGAAACCCTCCTTATAGCAGAAGATGGGAGCCGGAGGGGTAACAGGGGGCCCACGAGACACCCAGGCGCGCCCAGGGGGTGGGGCGCGCCTGGCAGGCTTGTGGCCTCCTAGTGGCTCCCCTCCAGTATTTCTTCCGCCCAGTATTTTTATATATTCCAAAACAATTCCTCGTTGATTTTCACGGCTTTTGGAGTTGTGCACAATAGGTATCTCAAACTTGCTCATTTTCCAGCCCAGAATTCCAGCTGCCTGCATTCTCCCTCTTCATGTAAACCTTATAAAATAAGAGAGAAAAGGCATAAGTATTATACCATAATGTGTAATAACAGCCCATAATGCGATAAATATCAATATAAAAGCATGATGCAAAATGGACGTATCAACTACTGGAGGGAATTTGGCTCAAGGTGGAGATTGTTAAATTGTGATCCAAATTCTACCGTATTGGACTAGACGTAGTACAAACGGTGTGGACCTTTGCGTTGGTACCGACGCGTACGAGTACAACTCGTTTACTTGTCCTCCAAGGACTCTCATGTATTGCCTCTCATATATACTCCACGTAGTCGCATCTGAAGACGGTATGTCGTCTCGTGCTTGTAATACTCCACCCTCTTAGTGATTGCGCCTTCGTGCGTCCATGGTTTTCTCCCGCAAGGGTTTCCATGTAAAAATCTATGTTTCTTGTGTCTCGTTTATCTCGTTTTATCTAACATTCGCGCTCACGGTCCTGAGAGCGCCCAAGAAGTTCTTCAAGGATATCAACAAGGCGTGACGGGGATTCCTTTGGGCGCAAGACGACAATGTCATGGGAGGGAAATGCAAGGTCGCTTGGAAGGACGTCATGAAGCTGGAGATATGCGGTGGCCTAGGCATCCACGACCTGTCGTCCTTCGCACGGGCGCTCCGGCTAAGATGGTTCTGGCTGTCTTGGAAGTAGGCATCCTGTCCTGGGTAGGCACGGGTGTGCCATGTGACGAGGGAGGCCGGGCACTATTCGCAACCTCGACGACGGTGACCATCGACAACGGCGAATCCGCCACCTTATGGCACTGCACCTAGCTTGGGGGGGTCGTCCATTGCGCCAGGCCTACCCTGCGCTCTTCGCCCGATCCCTTAGAAAAAATAGAACTGTTAGGGCAACACTACACGAGGATAGTTGGGTTCTCGACCTACGGCACGGCGACGCGCCCGACATTGCGTAGTAGGTCATTCAGCTGCATAGGGAGATCCGGGGTATTGCCCTCACATTGAATCACGCCTCGACGTTAGCATCTCCTGGAATCTCACGGGCTCACGTAACTACTCCACGGGTTCGACATACAGAGCACAAACTGAGCCGGCAATAGGCTGCTTCAAGGCGACCGTTTGGAAGGTTTGGGCGCTAGGGAAACACAAGATGTTCCTCTGGCTGCTCCATCGAAACCGGTTGTGGTCCAACGACAAACTGCAGCGTCGAAGCTGGCCTAATGGCTACTTTTGTCAGCTCTGCATGCGCAACCTTGAGAGCTAGTCGCATCTTTTCTGGGAATGTCTGATGGCACGACAGGTGTGGAGCACGGCGGCCACCTGGCCCGGCTGCTCCGCACTTCACCCAGACTCGTGGAGCGGTGGCTTGTCCATCATTGGCAACGTGCAACGGATCTTGGATGCGGCGGAACCTGCCAACCGGAAGGGGACCAAAACAATGATCGCCCTCATCTCCTAGCGGATCTGGATGGAAAGAAACGCCGCGGTGTTTCGGGGTCTTCTTCCTCACACCGAAAGCATCATGAGGGCATGTCGTATGGACATGGAGCAATGGCGAATCGCGGGGCATCCTGCATCAAGCACCCTTTTCGGGAATGTGCCGTGAGAAGTGAGTATGCGGCATCCTCTCTTTTGATTTTCTTTCTTTCTTCCGGTTACCTTTTTATATCATCCACCGATCACTTGATTGAACTCTTTGTCGCTCCCTCTGCTAAATGAATGAGAAACCAGCAACGCTAGCCAGTAACAAATATAATTTTTAATGTGTATATTTTCATAATGCAGTACTAATACGAGTTTCTGCCCTCTTCAAACTCTTGAGAAAATTGCTTCATAAGTGGAATGAATGAGAAATCTCTTCCCACCAAGGCACGTGCACGGTTACTATTCAAACTCATACGTTTCATTGCCTTTGATGTTTGACATACACATACGATTGCCATTTTTTTATAAAAAAGAGTTTAACTGCTAATTTGAAAGGGGAAATTTCATTGTACGTTATTTTTTTAACATCTCATTGTACGTTATGCATACGTTGCACGTGGATGCTTACGAGTAGTACTCCAACTCCTGCGATCGTTGTTCGAGTCGGTCTGGGCTCCGGAAGGATCGCGTGCAGTATATCCATTGCAACGAAACTGCCCTCCTTGTTCCTGTGACCAGTCGAACAATAGGTGCTACCGTGCTAGTAACAAACCTAATAATGTCGGCGGATAACGGAGGCGGCGCCGCGAGCACTTGCCAGTCCGGGCAGACGGCGCTGGCCGCTGGCCTGCTAAACCGCTTCGCGGCGGCCACGGCCGACGGCAACCTCGTCTTCTCGCCGGTTTCCATCCACCTCGCGCTCGCGCTCATGTCTGCCGGCGCCGCCGGGGACACGCTCAACGAGATCCTCGCCGTGGCCGGCGCGCCGTCGCGTGGCGCGCTCGAGGCGTTCATCAGGGAAACGGTGGTGGAGCGCACGCTCGCCGACCGGTCGGGGATCGGCGGGCCGTGCGTGGCGTTCGCGTGCGGCGCCTGGAGCGACAAGAGCTTCCCGCTGAAGCAGGCGTACCGCGACACCATCGTGCGGACGTACAAGGGCGAAACGTGGACCGTCGACTTTCAGGATCATGTACGTATCCATCTTAATTTTGTTTCTGAATCATGATATTGTTTTCTAGTTCGGCAGTGCGAAATCACACGAACCAAAAGAGTACGATACAATGGATGGTATCCATCCATAATACCACGAAACAGAAGAGTATGATAGTAGGTATCCATCCAAAATTACAGAAACAAAAGAGGTAATACAATTAGTGCACGAGTTGAATCAGATGCCAAATATCACGAAAACCATTGGATAGTATTAAAAATTATTTGTTTTTAAAAGAAAATAGTATTAGAAATTCTTTTGTTTTTTAAACAATATAGTATTAGAAATTCTAGATACAACGTCTCGATGGATATGCTTTAAATTATGCAAGTATGAAGACAGAACCTTGTGGTCATCATAATTGGCCCCCTTTTTTTTACAGGAAAGGCATGATTATACACAAATCTTGACTTCTCAGTGTTTCAATACAGCTTTTTACAAAAAGATAACAAATTATAAACGTGAATAATATTTCATATTTTCTGCAGCCAGTGGAAGCTAGGAAGCAAATCAACACATGGGTGGCCAACGCGACCAGGAACCTCATCACCGAGGTTCTCGACCCACACGAACAAAGCAGAGACACCTTGAAGGTGGTGGCCAACGCCATCTACTTCAAGGGCGAGTGGCGCCAGCCCTTCGACAAGGAGCACACCGTTGACCACCAGAAGTTCCACCTCCTCGACGGCAGCTCCATCGAGACCTCCTTCATGAGGCGACAACGACTGCACGAAGAGCGAATCGCCTGCTACGACGGATTCAAGGTGTTGAAGCTGCCGTACAACGTCGCCGACGACGACTCGCCGCAGTACGGGCTGCACAACTACAAGATGAGGATGACCCTCCCAAGTTTCTCCATGTGTGTGTTCCTCCCCGACGCCCGTGACGGCCTAACGGGCCTGGTCGACCGGCTGACGTCCCGGCCAGAGTTCCTGCACGAGCACCTCCCTAGGGCGTTTGTCCCCGTCGGCGACTTTCGGCTGCCCAAGTTCAAGCTGAGCTTCCGGAGCAGCCTCGTTGGCATCCTTCAGAGCCTGGGCTTGCGGCTTCCATTTGAACCTTCAACGAAGGGCTTGACGGAGAAGATGGAAGATGATGACGGGAAGGGCGTCCAGTTGTACGTTGACGACGTTATACACAAGGCGGTCATCGAGGTGAACGAGGAGGGGAGCGAAGCTGCGGCCTTCACCGAGTCGGACGACGAGATGGGGTTTTCGTTGTTCGGCGATGAACCGCCGCCGCCCAAGCTTGTGGACTTTGTCGCCGATCATCCTTTTGCCTTCTTCATCGTCGAGGAGACTACTGGCACCATTGTATTCTCGGGGCATGTGCTCGACCCTTCGAAGGAAGGGTAGAGTATGGGCATCAAACATATGGACGGGTTCCAAAACTAAACACCGACAAACACATGTTTTTTATATCCCGAGCTTCCTATTATTTATCTTATTTTGGCTGAATTGGTTCTAATAGTTTTGTACACATACAGTTCAATCAATTTGAGGATGACTTCACATAGATTCTACAAAAAATCAGTTATTTCAGTTATATTTTAATAGGACGCCACTACGTAGCGGCGCCGCATCGGTGTGTTTCCGTGCGGCGGCTTCTGAACCAATAGTTAGCCCAACTCCAGCGTGACCCATCCGGACGTCCGTTTGGCCTGGATTCTATCCGTTTGGGACGGGTGATGGGGTCGTATTCGGGCTTGTCTTGGGATGCGGTGACCGTGTGCCCAACAGGCGGACGCATCCTGTCCGCCACGGCCAATATGCTCATATATTCATATTTATCAATGTTTTAAACAAGTTTGCACGTCCAAATATCAATTGTCTCTAATAAAAATAGGTTTACAACCAATCAAAATTGGCTCGAATAAAATAGTTTTACAACCAAATCAAAATTGTCTTGAATGAAGATAATTAATCAATACATCTATTGGTTTCCAATGTGATCCCACAAAAAATGAAGCTGCAAATGAGTGTGTCAATCACGGATTTCATGATGGAATAGGGTAAACTGCTGAAACATGGCCGGTTCTTGGTGCAGGGGCTCAACATTGTTACCTTGAAAATCAAATCCTTGCTCGGAAATGGAGTCATCACGCTCGTCCTCGACGATCATGTTGTGCATGATCACACAAGCAGTCACAACACTAGTAGAAAGTAAGGCTTTCGGCCGGAGCCCCAAATCCCATTAGCCTCGGGTCCAGGTAAAACCGAGACCAATGCGAGGCATTGGTCCCGGTTCATGCCAAAAACCGGGACTAAAGATCCAGTGACTGACACGTGGCGTGTCGCGGTGGTGGCAACCGTTTGTATCCCCCTTTTGTCCCGGTTGGTGGCTCAACCCGGGACTAAAGATCCGAACAGTTCGCCTCCCGCGTCGTTTCAAGCGATGAAAAGCACGAACTGAAATAGAGTTTCGCCATTTCTTTGTTTCTTCTTCTCTCTCGCTCTCCTCTCTTCTTCCCCTCCCTTCTTCTTCTTCCGTTATCTTCTTCCGCCATGCCAACCACTCGCTACGGACAGGTGCTCGCACATGGCACGACCGAACTCAATGTTGTGTACACGAACGACAGCGCCATGGTGCCGACTTTTCTTTCCTATTTCCAGGAACGACTTCAAGAGGCGGAGGAGAATGAGAATTTCATAGGGCTTGATCTAGAGTACACGGCCAATCAACAAGGTGTTGTTGTCATCCAACTATGTTTCAAGAGACATGTTATAGTCTTCCAATGGGAGAGGTAATAGTTTTGAGGCTTTCTTTGATCCAAGGTTATGAAAATTGCATATAGTGATCTAGGTTCCATTGAATAGCAATATGCAGTTTATATGTTCCATTGGATAGCAATTGCATATAGTGATCTAGGTTCCATTGGATAACAATATATATATGTCATAGTTAACTTATGTAGTTTCTATAATATATGCAGTTTCTTTGTTCCTTGGATAGAAATATCATAGTTAATTTAGGGTTTCTTGATCAATTCATAGGATATGAAAATTGCATAGGATAGCAATATGTTCCATTTGAATTCTAAAGATCAATTTCTCTTAAGTTGTAGTGAAACAATTTTTTTTGCATATTGGCAAAACCGTGGGAGAAAATATATACATGTCATAGTTGATTTAGGGTTTCTTGATCAATTCATACGATACGAAAATTTCATAGGATAGCAATATGTTCCATTTGAATCCTAAAGCTCAATTTCTTTTTAGTTGAAGTGAAACAATTTTCCATGTTGCAGCAGTATGTAACATGTGTTCCATTTTAATTTGTTGATGTTGCAGTAGTGACAAGCATTGTCCAGAACTCATGGACTTCCTTTGCAGCGGCATACATTTTGCTAGTGTCGATATAAGGAACGACAAGCTCAAGATGAGGCACAACTTCGGTATTGAGATACCATCTGACTGCCACATTGATATCCAAGACAAATTCAAGCTTGAACATGAGAGGACTTCGATGGCTCATATGGCAGTCGCCTTGATCGACGAGGAGTATGCTGATATGAAGACCAAATTCCCAAGGTATCAGCATAAAAAGTGGGAGAGGACCCCATTTGATGGTATCAACATTGAATATGCAGCAAAAGATGCATACGTTTCATACGAGTTGTACCACAAGATTTGAATCATGAACTATGGCAGCGTCACCTTCCACCAGCGCCAGCACCACGAGTTTGGGGACTTTCTGATTCACACGAGTAGTGTTCACAATGGCGGACACTTGTATATATATATGTGCAAGCTATTATTATGTACTACTTGGACGAGTATTATTATGTACTGCTTGGACCAATGTATGTCTAGTTTTTGTTTGTGTCATTAGTTTCCAAATTTGAATGGTTTAACCCTTTCTTACTTCATTTGCTACTTTTTATGGTATCATGCATTTTGATCACATATATAGCACACTTGATTTGCTGTTACAAACTAATGACCATGAAATTGAAATATTCTATTCAAATATTCTGTTATGATGAATTAATATATTCTGTTAATAGCAAAAAGAATGAACTAAAAATAATCAATTAAAATATTCTATTATGATCAACTAAAACAAAACTATAATATTCTTCAATAGAAAAAAGAATCAACTAAAAAGCTTTTATAAAACTCTAATAGCAAAAGAATCAACTAAAAAGCTTTTATAAACCTCTAGTATTTTTGACACTAAAATTATATAAAAATTATGCAACTAAAATTATCAAAGTATTTTTGTTCAAAACATTAACAGGGAAAACAATTTTCATAAAGTATTTTTTTTGTTAGAAACTTTAATAGCAAACTAAAATAACAAAAATTGTTTTTGATTAAAACACCCATTTAAAATAAACTAAAAATTACCAAAATAACCCTCTAAACTTTTTAGCACATGCTATGTGGGTGAAATGATGATACCATACCAACTTTCAACCTTTTCACATTTCATTTGTAGTGTTTTTCAATTTCAGGGTCATTTAGCTCAAAGAATAAGTAAATGCATGAAAAATAGCAAATGAAGTCGGAAAGGGTTGAAAATTGATGATGTGTCTTTGAATGGTGCATTTTGAACACACAAAAAGTCTGGAGTTCAAATAAGTTGAAGAAATGAAATCCCTTTGTAACATATGAGTTTTCGTAGAAACCCTAATACTTCGAAAGAGATTGTTCGATTTGTACACGAAGTGCATCCAGTTTTTCCCGTAACCCTCTCAACTTTTTAGCACATTCTATGTGGGTGAAATGATGATAAAATGCCAACTTTCAACCTTTTCAAATTTCATTTGTAGTGCTTTTCAATTTCAGGGTCAATTCGCTCAAAGAATCAATAAATGCATGAAAAATACCAAATGAAGTCAGAAAGGGTTTAAAATTGATGATGTGGCTTTGAATCGTGCATTTTGAACACACAAAAAGTTTGGAGTTCAAATAAGTTGAAGAAATGAAACCCCTTTGTAACAGATGAGTTTTCGTATGAAACTCGCATACTTCGAAAGGGATTGTCCGATTTTATACACGAAGTGCATCCAGTTTTTGCCGTAACCCTCTCAACTTTCTAGCACATTCTATGTTGGTGAAATGATGATACCATGTCAACTTTCAACCTTTTCAGAGTTCATTTGTAGTGCTTTTCAATTTCAGGGTCATTTAGCTCAAAGAATAAGTAAATGCATGAAAAATACCAAATGAAGTGAGAAAGGGTTGAAAATTGATGATGTGGTTTTGAATGGTGCATTTTGAATACCAAAAAAGTCTGGAGTTCAAATAAGTTGAAGAAATGAAATCCCTTTTGTAATAGATGAGTTTTCATATGAAACCATGATACTTCGAAGAGATTGTCCGATTTGTACACGAAGTGCATCCAGTTTTTGTCGTAACCCTCTCAACTTTTTAGCACATGCTATACGGGTGAAATGATGATACCATGCCAACTTTCAACCTTTTCAGAGTTCATTTGTAGTGCTTTTTAATTTCAGGGTCAATTAGCTCAAAGAATAAACTAATAGCAAAAAGAATGAAGTAAAGAGAATCAACTAAACAGAATCGACTAAAAAAAATGGTTTTATATTATTTATTCAAATTGAAACACTTCTCATGTTGAAAGGTTTTTCAAAATCAAAAATATGCAATAAATATTTCTTAGTGCATATTTAATTGAAAACAGAAAAATGGTTAATAGTTTGTATAGTTAGAAAAATTATTTTTGAAAACAGAAAATGGTTATGGATTACTTATGCAAATGAAACACTTTTCATGTTGGAAGGTTTTTGGAATTCAAAATAAATTACCTTTAAAAACCATTTGAAATTCATATGTAATGCACCTAATTAAATAAGAAAAAAAGGCGGGAACAACACAACCTGACCTGAAAGATCAATTTTTTAAAACGGCTCATTAGCCCTGGTCTGGCCCAAGAACCGAGGCTAATAGCCCACGATACGCGGATCAAAAAGAGGCGCGAAAATGCAGCCATTAGCCCCGGGTCTTCCACCTAATTAGGACTAATGAGGAAATATCCCCAGTTCTTCCCCCGAACGGGGACTATAGCAATGTCTATAGCCATTTTCGGCTCCCCTTCCTCCCCATTCACGCATGCGAGGAGGAACAAGCCACGCCATCGGGCTGCTCCGCTCCACGCCGCCGTCCTTCGCTTGTTACCGCGCCCCCGTTCCCGGCCTCCGCCGCCGGCCTCGCCGCGCGCGCTGCCCCGCGAGAGGAGCCCCGCCGCCGCCCGTTCCCATCGAGGAGCTAGCGCCCTACGAGAGGAGCCCCGGCCCGCGCGCGGCACCGCCCATGGAGATTGAGGAGCCCCGCCGCCGCCGCCCGTTCCCGGCCCCGACGCCGCTTCGACGTCCCCCGTTCCCGGCCGTCGACGCCGCGCCCCGGCCCAGTTCCCGGCCCCGCCGCCGCCGCCCTATCCCGGCCACGCATGGTGACCCACCGGCTGCCAAGTTTTACGTTTTAGTTGTTTCAGTTGTTTAGTTAATTTAGTTTTCGATCTGTTAGTGTTAGTTTATGTCACAGTTAGTGTTAAATAGATTATTGTAGTTTAGGTTAAGTAGGTTATTAGTGCAAAAAAAAAGATTTTTTTCAGGTTTTGATTTGACATATAATTTATTTAGGTTTCAGAGTAGATTTTCTTTTCTGTTTAGTTGTAATTTTATGCATGCAAGTATGCTAGTGTGATATATGGATTTGGGGTAGAAAAACCCAAGGAATCCAATGATGGCATTAATTTTATCACCCTTGGTAAAAAAAATTGTTAAGTTTGCTACTGGTATTTCTCTATTAATATTTTAGAATTATTTTATCAATATTAAATAGTTATAAAAGTTTAGAAAAAATTATTAAATAATAGGAATTTAAATAGTTGTAGAATTGGTTCTCGGTGTCGACGTACGATGCCTCGCACGCAGCCTCGTCGTCGACTCGATGGCGACCACCTACTTGAGAGGCGCGAGCATGTGCGGGACTAGGTGTAATGCCCCAAGTGTAGGACTTTCCCTTTTTGTAACCTTCCATGTGGGACCACCTTGACTTTGCCATGAGAGTTGCTATGCATGTATGATTTCATGTGTCACCTTCTATTTTGCATTAGCATGCATGCATCCATGCCATCTCATTCCTTGCCTTACCTTATGTTTGCATGTCATGTTCATGTTGGGTTATGTTCTTACTAGGAGTTAGTATTGTGGTGAGATGAATGCATGTGATCCTGTTAGGTGTGATGTTGTGGTTTGGTAATATCTTGTGTTGATGCTCATGTGATAATGGTGTGTGGGTAGGAGTGAGTGCTAGCCATTTCAAGCTCTTAGCTATGTTAAATCCTTTTTCCCTCCTATTATCTCATGTCAAAATTCCTTCTTCCCAAAAGTGATTCTAAAATGTCTCGTGGTTAGAGTAAATTGTGATTATGAGGAGGTGTATTTTTGTTGATTTGTTCTTTGGTTTTTAGAGGTGCAAATTAACCCAAAACAGTAAATTAATTACTGTTTTGCATTTATTTCAAATGGCTCCAAATATTGCTTTCCTATTTTATTCTAATGGGCCATAATTCCTTATGACCAGCAGGTTTTTCCTTTTGACTTTTATCCCAGTAGTTTATTTTGTGTAGTATTTTCCTCCCTGTGTGGTTTTTGCCTAAATAGAAAACCCCCCTGTGTATTTCTTCTCTTCCCTGGCGCAGCATGGGCTTCCTCCCGTGCTGGCCCAGTAGGTCTTCCTCCCGTGCTGGCCCAGTAGGTCTTCCTCCCAGCGCGAGGAGCCCAGGCCAGCAACCCCCCTCCTTCCTGACGTCGTCTCACCCCCGCGTGTGTTGCTTTCCGTCAGAACGAGAGAGAGAGAGAGAGGAGTTGATGCCGTGAGCAGCAACGTCGAGGCCCCCTTATAAGTGCGTTGGCGTCTGTGCCCTCTCCCCCTCATCTAGAGTTCCTCCTCCCCTCCCATCTCGCGCTGCCACCATCTCTTTCCCCATCTCTCTTCCACTCTTCTCTGTCAGGTAAGGTAGTGGTAGGAGTAGCAGCAGACAATAGGTCATCGCCGGCGACCGTCGCGCCCCGCCTCCGTTCGCCGCCATCGCCATGTCCAGGTGCTCGGGGTGGATCGCTGCAATCCATTCCCGGCGCTAGAAGCCCCGAAGAACGGCCACGCCGACGACCCCGAGCCCATCAAGGACGTGCCCGCGGTGTCTTCTCCTCCCCTTCGGTTCTGCAGCGCAAGGACGTCTTCGTCGACGGCTTCCCCTCCGGCGCTCCTCCTTCCCGAGCGGCGGCCCCTCTTCTCCCCAAGGTGAGGACGTCGCCTCCCCTGTGCCTCTTCCTCCTTAGAGCGGCGGAGCTGTCGTGTGTTCGCTGTCCCCCTGCATGTTACGGTGTTGACAGTCCAGCAGGTGGGATCCGTCGTGCAGTAGTTTAGCGCGCACGAGTTGGGCAGCAGATTTCTTCCTCTCGTATGGAAGTGTAGGTGTGCAGTACCTGTGGCCTTCCTGTCGCCTCGTTCTCGGTAGACGCAGTGCAGCCGCGTAGATTCGTGCGGGTTCTCCTCCTGTCTAGGGCGCCATGCGGGCGTGCACTAGCAGCAGCAGGGTCCCCTTCCCGCGTAGATTGGTGTTCATCAGGTGCAGGCTCTTCCCCTCGTCGGTTCGCAGCGTCGTGAGCAGAGTACGTCGCGGTAGCGCAGCGCAGCAACGCCGGCAAGGGAAGCCCGTCAGGATCTCTGTCGCTGGCGTTCTCAGCAGACAGAGGGTGATTTCTGTTAGCTTTTCTGTATGAGTTTCCCCCCTCTGTCAGTTATCTCATCGTAACCCAGTGGTCGTTCTCATGTTGTGCCTGATGAGAGGTTCTGGTTCGATCCCCCCCTCGGCCTATTTTTGGGTTTTGCTGATTCGGTGCACAGTGGCCAGTGAAGCATGTTCTCTTTGCTTCCTTCCTCTTTACTGTCGACATATGTGTTGGTGGTGCAGTGGCTAGGTGGTGCCTTGTGTACCAGGAGGTACTGGGTTCGATTCCCAGGACCCCTGATGTTTGTTTTTGCTATCATTTTTTTGCTGCCTTTAAATTGTTCTTCCTCTTCTTTGTGCTTGGGCAGCAAGGTGGCTTTTTATTCCTTTTCCCTGCTAGTATAGTTAGGTTAGATTAATTGGGTGTGTGCTTTGCACACAAGGGTTTGTTAGATGATGCTAACCTTGAGATGCCTATGATGATTAGATCTAGTGGTGTGAAGTACACTTGGTAGGAGTTGTGCATGATAATGTGGTTTCTTGTGAGTGTTGTTCTTATGGTATGAAAGTAGCACTAGTGTATCATGTGTAGCCCATCTTTTGAGTTTTAGGTGGGCTAAGTTGATCTTGTAGTTTCTTTTGCTAGCATGGATTTAGTGGGGTGGATGCCTCCCCCTCACCACATGGACTTGAGGTGATGAGTTGCACTAGGTGGCTATCTTGTTAGCATGTGTAGGTGTGGATTACTAGATAAGCTAGGGTAGTTTGTTGTGGGGGTTGCACTTTGAGGATGACATGATTCCTAGGGTGATCCTAGTAATGCAAGTGAGAGTGTGTACCATCACATGCCCATATGTGGGAGTGTGCATACTCTCTTGTTAGCTTAGAGTTATTTTTTGTTGAGCTTGATGCTAGTGCTAGTGAGGTATTGTGTGTGTTGGTGTTGTTGATGTGCATGACACAAACATGGGGTTCAAACCCCCATGTCACTTTGTCATTGTGCACATAAAACTCACCTATGTACTGTCATCTTAGAAGCATACCTTATGGAGTTGCATTTACATTTTGTTGGAAGTTTGGTCCTTGATTCCATGGTATAGATGGAGCCCAAGGGCATGGATCTTTGTGTGTTAGTAGTAGGGGTTTGTGCTCAACACCATAGTGGTGCCAATCACCTCTTGGTGACATGTGTGTGCAAACTATGCCTAGACAAAGTGGGCATGTGGCTGGAAAATTCCAGACTTTTGAACTCTGAAAATTTCACAAAGTTTGGGATGCTGGAAACATTTTCTTCCTCTGTAGATGAGGATGTGCTGGTCATACTGTTGAGAACTGGACTTAGTTCAGTGCTAGTATTTTGAACCTGATATGTTTGTGAAGCTTCCTGTCAATTCTCAAGTCATTTGGAGTGCAGTAGCTTGTGTTTTGGTTGCTGTTAAAAAGCTTCAGAACATAAACAGAAACTCAGGTGCAGGAATTTTCACTAAGTCCCTGAGATCTGATGGTTTTGGGAAAGTTTGTGGCCTTGTATCTTCTAGAGTTTAATTCCTTTTGCTGTGATTCTTGCTGGGGCTTGTAGTGTTCTTGGTTGGCAACAGCCACATATATTATTTGTCATATTTTAAGACCTGTAGCTATGTTGCATGTTGCTCCCAAACAGCTAAGATGCAGGAACTGGCAGATTATGTAGTTTTGCCATTTGGTTCAAAGTTTGTGCTTAATTGTTGTTGTGGTGTTCTACCTTCCTCTATTTCATTCATGTTGGGTTACTATATGTCTTGGCAACCTGGGAATACCAGATTTGTGCCAATTGTGTGTGTGGTGTCGAATCTTTCACGTAGAGCTTCATATCTTGTATCGTTGATTCCCGTTGATCCGTAGCTCCGTTTGCAATGTACTTTATATGGTTTTGCACCGTTTTTACGAGCTGCATCTGTTCATGTCATTCCCATGCATGTCCAAATAGTTAGTGCAATGTTCTGTCCAGAAACTTGCTGTAGTTTATTTTGCTTGTGCTATTGATAGAAATAGTGTTGCATGCTCAACTTTCATCTCATGCATCATGTGAGTGTTGCATTTTGTGGTGTTTCTATTCATTTTCTGTCATTCTTATGTTGGGTAGCACCGGGAGCGGAGAACGAATACGTGGAGTCAGGAGAGTACGTGCATGACGATCCAGAACCATTCCAAGCTGGGGATATCACAGGCAAGATGATATGACCTTGATCCCATCTCTAGACTTGTTATGTTAGTTTCGACTCCATGTCAAATTGCTCGCTGCCTACCACTGAAAATATACTGCCTCTTCATATGCCATGAGCCTATACATTGAACTCTTTCCTAGCAAACTTGTATGGCTAGGTAGACTTGCTCAGCTACTAATGTTAGCATTGTTAGTAGCAGGTGTTTTAAACTCATGTGGTGACATGAGCTTGATATCATTATATTAGTTTCGGTTATTTAATTAATGTATCTATATACCTGGTAAATGACGGGAGGCCTAGCCTTTTGCCGGGTGTCTTGTTCCGTTATTGCCGCCTTAGTTACCGGTTACCGGTGTTTGATTCCATAATGATCGCTCCTAACACGTTCGGGGTTGTTATGGGGACCCCCTTGATAAATCGCGTAGTGTTAAGGCTTGTCCGGCAGGACCCAACATTGGTACAATTTGCTAATCACCTAATAATAATCTGCATAGGGAATAGCTACCCCGAGGAATTTAATCAACAACCCGGGCCAGTGCTCCTCATGAGTGTTGGTCCAAACCAGAGCAGCTTATTACGCTCCCTGGGGCAACTCGGTGTTTTGGCGTGGTAACTATCGCTCATCCGACGTGTCTTGAGACTGAGATACGCGGCTCTTATCAGGGTCGTCGACACGTCGGGAGGTCCTGCTAGTCTTGTCTTGCCTTAGCGGTATATCTTGCGTATAGGAATCCCGGTGAAGCTTTGGTTTTCCCCAGAGTTGAGGTTTTCCTCTAAGGAATCCGACGAGATCACGAGATTCGTGATAGAGGATGCCTTTGCGGCCTGTGTTCGTTTGTGATGGACTAGTTGGAGCACCCCTGCAGGGTTTAATCTTTCGGAAAGCCGTGCCTGTGGTTATGTGGCAACTTGGAAATTTTGTTAACATCCGGTATTAGAGAACTTAAACATAAACTAATAAAATATGCCAACTGTGTGCGTAACGGTGACTGTCCCTTCGAAGATCTCTCTTCGATCGGGAACACGATGGGGTTATGATTGCCGTAGGTAGGTGTTCACGATCACTTTCTGATCAAGTATTCTCGATCATTAGCGTAGACCACTTTCACTTCATTTTTTTGCGTAAGTTAGCCACTTATTCAATCATAGGTTGCAGCAGCTTGAAACACTCCATCCCTTCCTTACCCAAATAATGTGACTAGATTTGGCACCAAGGTCCTAGATTGCTGAGTCCCCGTGGCTCACGGATTCCTCCGAAACTCCCAGCAGGTACAGGTATCCCAGAGACATATGATCCCGACGGCACCCAGCTGGCTTGGCAGTACGACGAGGAGACAGATCGCCTTTACGTGAACTATCCAGAGGACTGAGCCGTGGTCGTGATCGTGGGCCTGCAGCGGGTAGCATAGCATTTTCCTTGTTCTGAAGTCCGTACCGGAACTACCTTGTTTGTATCTGCGTTGTACTCTGTATTGTTAATAAGAAGACAGTTGAATCCCAGATTGTCTACTGTAATTATTATTATGTGCTATGTTTACTTGCTTGCGAAACGCTTAGATGCGCTTCTTTCCTATTCGGGGCCTCGACCCCCAGATCGGAAAGGACCGCATCTTGGTCGTTATAAGTTGGTAATCAGAGCCTTACGACCATAGGAGCCTTTGTGTGATCGTATTTGGCCGAGTCGAGTCTAGTAAATGTTTTGAGTCTTAGTTATATTGGAGAGTAGGTTTCATTTTTCTCCTCTTGTTTGCTCTGGTGAGACTTCCGTCTTAGGAAATCTTTAACTCTACTCCTTTTCTCGCTCAAAATTTTTTTAGGATCACGCGGGTATTTGTGAAATCTATATGATTTCGATGTGACGGAATCATGTCCTAGTGCCTCCTATCTGCTCTAAGTATCAGGAGAGTTGAGCTCCAGGGATTGTCGCACACATCGCCATCATTCAGATTTCTGAGTATCTAAGAACGGAGGGTGTTCGTTATTGCTTCAATACGGGTAGTGGTGAGATAACCCCGACGTCCCCAGTACTGGTGTAGATTGTTCGAGGGTACTACCACACTTTGTATCGTTGTGATCACGAGGATCTGTTGTAGATGAAGGTCCGAGATGCTGGTTGTGTGTTGAAGGATGTGATACAGGTGACGGCTTAGTTTAGGAGTTGTGTGAAATACTCCTTTTATCCAGGTGCCTGATTGCATGACCAGTTATTTCGGGAATTCATAGGTGGGATATCTGGTAGTATCTTATAGGACTATCTTCCTACAGACGCTTGATTGAGGTTTGGGAAATCTCGATCATATGTTTGTTCCGAGCAGTTCTAGCTCACACTTGTTTGCTGTGGCCCTTATCGGAATTTTGTCGTCTGTTACTTTGAGAATGCACTCTTGCTTTGTTGTTCGAGTGCAATGCTAAATTCTATTCAGATATTCTGTCTTTTGATTCAGCTTATCTTCAATTATTTTGTGGACTAATATGTTGTCTGTCTTCATGATGGCTCCACCAACTCGTCAGACCCCGGCGCGTGAGGATATGCCGCCTCCACCTCCTCCTCCGCCACCGCCGCCGCCTCCTCCTGCAGAGACCTGGTAGGCAATGATGGCAGCTACCAATGCAAATACTCAGATGCTGTTGCAGTTGATCCAGGAGAGAGCCAATCATCAGCAGGGCAATTTCCAGCAGGGTGGCAATCACTTCGCGAGTCTGAGTCAGTTCCTGTCAAACCAGCCTAAGACGTTCACTTCTTGCAACCAGCCGTTTGATGCGGAAGATTGGATCCATGATATGAACAAGCATTTTGAGTGTAGCAATGTGCGTCCAGAGGATTATGTCAAGTTTGCAACATTCCAGTTGAAGGGGCAGGCTTCTATTTGGTGGCAGCAGCTTAAGGACTCCAGAGGTGGCAGGGTGATGTCTTGGGACGAGTTTTTTCGTGACTTCAGGTCCCACTACATTCCTTCCAGTTTTGTTGAGGAGATGCGTGAGAAGTTCAGGCGCTTGAAGCAGGGCAGCAATTCTGTGTACAAGTACAATGTCGAGTTTCACGAGCTGGCCCGTTACGCGCTGCAGGATGTTCCGGATCAGAAGAGCAAGATATACCAGTTCAGGGGTGGCTTGAAGGAGGATTTGCAGTTAGCACTCGCTTTGCACGATCCTGAGGAGTTTGACAAATTCTATAACTTGGCTCTCAGAGCAGAGGCAGCCTTGCTCAGGGTGGAGAACTCCAAGAAACGTTTCAGAGATTCCAGCTCTTCCTCGACTCAGGTGGTTCAGAAGCAACAGAGATTTTGGGTTTCTCCTCCTCCTCCTCGGCACTCTCAGCAGCCGAAGCACACAGGTGGACGTGGTTCTTCCCACCCACCCAACCCTGGCTTCCAGCAGAGATATCAGCATCAGAAGCAAGGGCCTCCTCAGATTCAGTTCCGGCAGCCAGCAGATGTCACTTGTCACAAATGTGGGCAGAAGGGTCACTATGCCAACAAATGCACTTCTCAGCTCCGTCTGCCGCCTCCTCCTCCAGGCAAACCTCCTAGCAACGCTCTTGTGAAGTTCAACCCCAGATCAGCTCGAGTCAACATGGTGAATGCAGCTGAGGCAGAAAATTCATCGGATGTGATCATGGGTAATCTCTTAGTCAATGATTTTCCTGCTAAAGTCTTGTTTGATTCTGGTGCTTCGCATTGCTTCATCTCCAAGCCTTTCCTAGCTAAGCATGATATTCCTGCAATTCATTTGGATAGTCCCTTCCGTGTGGTTTCTCCGGGCATGCGCATGAGTTCGTTCATGAGGGTTCCGGATGTTTCTATCAAAATGGACAATTATGCTTTTCTGGCATCTCCTATTGTCTTGGGCAAGTCCGACATTGATTTGATCCTTGGTATGGACTGGTTGGCCATGAACAAAGCATCAATTGATTGTGCAGCTAAAGAAGTGAAACTGACCCACTCTTCGGAGGATGTGATTATATTCGCGGCGCGCGATGACACAATCCGCTTGTTCTCCTTGAATGAAAAGGGTGAGATCAATCCCATTGAGCAAGTTCCAGTAGTCTGCGAATATCAAGACGTGTTTCCTGAAGAGCTGCCAGGCATGTCTCCGCACCGTGAAGTGGAGTTCGTCATTGAGCTTGAGCCAGGCACAGAGCCAGTGTGCAAACGGCCGTACAAGCTGGGTCCAGAAGAGTTGAAGGAACTCAAGAGGCAACTCGATGAGCAGGAGCGTTTGGGTTTGATCAGACCAAGCTCGTCTCTGTGGGGATGTGGTGTTCTGTTTGTCAAGAAGAAGGATGGTACGGAACGGCTGTGTGTCGATTACCGCCCATTGAACAAGAAGACAATCAAGAACAAATATCCACTTCCGAACATAAATGAGTTGTTTGAGAAGCTGAAAGGTGCTAAAGTATTCTCCAAGCTTGATCTCAGAATGGGCTATCATCAGATTCGCATTCGCGAGGAAGACATTCCAAAGACGGCATTCAGGACCAATTTTGGCTCATATGAGTATACGGTCATATCTTTTGGTCTGGCTAATGCTCCTCCGACTTTTTGCCGATTGATGAACTATATTTTCTCGCCATTCAAGAATGAGTTTGTCTTGCTTTATCTCGACGACATTCTGGTCTTTTCTGAGGATGAGGAAGAACATGAGAAACATCTCAGGTTGGTGCTTGATAAACTGAGAGAATACAAGTTGTATGCCAAGTTTTCCAAGTGTGAGTTCTCGCTGAAAGAAGTGGTGTATCTTGGGCATATTATCTCTGCCGAGGGCATTAAGGTTGACCCGTCCAAGGTTCAAGCCATTGTTGAATGGGAACCTCCGCAGAATGTGAAGCAGCTTCGAAGCTTTCTCGGTCTTGCCGGATATTGCAGAAGATTCGTTGAGAACTTCTCCAAAATCGCCAAGCCGCTCTCTAGTCTTCTTCAGAAGGGTGTCAAGTAGGTGTGGTCTCCAGAGTGTCAAGTGGCTTTCGATACAATCAAAGAGAAGCTTACCTCCACTCCGGTATTGGCTCCTCCGGATGATTCCAAGCCGTACCAGGTCTTTTGCGATGCTTCTCTCCAGGGTTTTGGTGCAGTCTTGATGCAAGATAGGAAGGTGGTTGCTTATACCTCCAGGCAGTTGAAGCCTGCGGAGAAGAACTATCCTGTGCACGATCTCGAGCTAGCAGCTGTTGTGCACGCCTTGATGACTTGGAGACATCTCTTGTTGGAACGTAAGGTTGAAGTTTTCACCGATCACAAGAGCCTCAAGTATATCTTCACTCAGCCTAACTTGAATCTTCGGCAAACACGTTGGGTGGAAATGCTCCAGGATTTTAATCCGAGTGTTGAGTACACGCCAGGCAAGGCAAATGTTGTGGCACATGCATTGAGCAGGAAAGCATATTGCAACAGTCTGATTCTGCAACCTCTCCAGCCGGGTCTTTCTGACTCTTTCAGGAAGCTCAATCTTCAGCTGGTTCCTCAGGGTTTTCTTGCGAACCTTCAGATCTCTCCTACCTTGGAAGATCAGGTCAGAGCAGCTCAGCTACTTGATACTATGGTGAAGAAGGTCAAGATTGGTGTGGGGAAGAGTCTTCCAAAGTATAAGTGTTTCACTGTTGATGCCAGGGACACTTTGTTTTTCGAGGACCGTCTTGTCGTCCCGAAAGGTGATCTCAGGAAGGTGATCATGGAAGAAGCTCATAATTCTCTGCTTTCTATTCATCTGGGAAGTTCCAAGATGTACCATGACTTGAAGCAGACGTTCTGGTGGACCCGTATGAAGCGTGAAATTGCACAATTCGTTAATGAGTGTGATGTATGTCGAAGGGTGAAATCAGAACATCAAAGACCAGCGGGCCTCTTGCAGCCTTTGCCGATTCCCGAGTGGAAGTTCGATCACATTGAGATGGACTTCGTCACAGGGTTTCCGAAGTCCAAGAAGGGCAATGATGCTATCTTCGTCGTCATCGACAAATTGAGTAAAGTGGCGCATTTCCTTCCAGTCAAGGAGTCCATTTCAGCAGCTCAGCTGGCAGAGTTGTACACCTCGAGGATTGTCTCGTTGCACGGTGTACCTATGATGATCTCATCAGATCGCGGGAGTATCTTCACTTCCAAGTTCTGGGACTCCTTTCAGTCTGCTATGGGCACGAAGATCCGCTTCAGCACAGCGTTTCATCCTCAGACTAGTGGTCAAGTGGAGAGGGTGAATCAAGTTCTTGAGGACATGCTGAGAGCCTGTGTTATCTCGTTTGGCATGAAGTGGGAGGATTGTCTGCCTTTCGCGGAGTTCTCGTATAACAACAGTTATCAAGCTAGCCCTGGCAAGGCTCCATTTGAAATTCTCTATGGCAGGAAGTGCCGTACTCCGCTCAACTGGTCCCAGATAGGCGAGCGTCAGATCCTTGGCAATGATATGATAGAAGAAGCTGAGGAGATGTGTCGGATCATTCGCGACAACCTCAGAGCAGCTCAGTCCCGTCAGAAGAGCTATTATGATAGCAAGCACCGTGACATGTCGTATGAGCTTGATTATTTTGTCTATCTCAAGGTGTCGCCTATGAAGGGCATGCAGCGTTTTGGCATCAAAGGCAATCTTGCGCCTCGTTTCGTTGGTCTGTTCAGAGTGCTTGGCAAGAGGGGCGACCTCGCGTACCAGCTCGAGCTTCCGTCAACCTTTGCAAATGTCCATGATGTGTTCCATGTTTCTCAGCTTCGGAGGTGTTTCAAGAACCCCGAGCGCACTGTGCATCTTCAGGATATCGATCTTCACCCTGACCTCTCTTATCGCGAGCATCCAGTTGCGGTTCTCGAGGCGACTGAGCGCAAGACCTGTAACAAGTCTGTCAAGTTTCTCAAGGTGCAGTGGTCACACCATTCCGATAAAGAGGCTACGTGGGAACGCGAGGATCACCTCCGTTCCGAATTTCCCGATTTCTTTCAGTCTTAGATCTCGAGGTCGAGATCTTCTTTGTAGTGTGGGAGAGTTTGTAATGCCCCAAATGTAGGCCTTTCCCTTTTTGTAACCTTCCATGTGGGACCACCTTGACTTTGCCATGAGAGTTGCTATGCATGTATGATTTCATGTGTCACCTTCTATTTTGCATTAGCATGCATGCATCCATGCCATCTCATTCCTTGCCTTACCTTATGTTTGCATGTCATGTTCATGTTGGGTTATGTTCTTACTAGGAGTTAGTATTGTGGTGAGATGAATGCATGTGATCTTGTTAGGTGTGATGTTGTGGTTTGGTAATATCTTGTGTTGATGCTCATGTGATAATGGTGTGTGGGTAGGAGTGAGTGCTAGCCATTTCAAGCTCTTAGCTATGTTAAATCCTTTTTCCCTCCTATTATCTCATGTCAAAATTCCTTATTCCCAAAAGTGATTCTAAAATGTCTGGTGGTTAGAGTAAATTGTGATTATGAGGAGGTGTATTTTTGTTGATTTGTTCTTTGGTTTTTAGAGGTGCAAATAAACCCAAAACAGTAAATTAATTACTGTTTTGCATTTATTTCAAATGGCTCCAAATATTGCTTTCCTATTTTATTCTAATGGGCCATAATTCCTTATGACCAGCAGGTTTTTCCTTTTGACTTTTATCCCAGTAGTTTATTTTGTGTAGTATTTTCCTCCCTGTGTGGTTTTTGCCTAAATAGAAAACCCCCCCTGTGTATTTCTTCTCTTCCCTGGCGCAGCGTGGGCTTCCTCCCGTGCTGGCCCAGTAGGTCTTCCTCCCGTGCTGGCCCAGTAGGTCTTCCTCCCAGCGCGAGGAGCCCAGGCCAGCAACCCCCCTCCTTCCTGACGCCATCTCACCCCCGCGCGTGTTGCCTTCCGTCAGAACAAGAGAGAGAGAGAGAGGAGTTGACGCCGTGAGCAGCAACGTCGAGGCCCCCTTATAAGTGCGTTGGCGTCCGTGCCCTCTCCCCCTCATCTAGGGTTCCTCCTCCCCTTCCATCTCGCGCCGCCACCATCTCTTTCCCCATCTCTCTTCCACTCTTCTCTGTAAGGTAAGGTAGTGGTAGGAGTAGCAGCAGATAGTAGGTCACCGCCGGCGACCGTCGCGCCCCTCCTCCGTTCGCCGCCGTCGCCAAGTCCAGGCGCTCGGGGGTGGATCCCTGCGATCCATTCCCGGCGCTAGAAGCCCCGGAGAACGGCCACGCCGACGACCCCGAGCCCGTCAAGGACGTGCCCGCGGTGTCTTCTCATCCCCTTCGGTTCTGCAGCGCAAGGACGTCTTCGTCGACGGCTTCTTCCGCTCCGGCGCTCCTCCTTCCCGAGCGGCGCCCCCTCTTCTCCCCAAGGTGAGGACGTCGCCTCCCCTGTGCCTCTTCCTCCTTAGAGCGGCGGAGCTGTCGTGTGTTCGCTGTCCCCCTGCATGTTACGGTGTTGACAGTCCAGCAGGTGGGATCCGTCGTGCAGTAGTTTAGCGCGCACGAGTTGGGCAGCAGATTTCTTCCTCTCGTATGGAAGTGTAGGTGTGCAGTAGCTGTGGCCTTCCTGTTGCCTCGTTCTCGGTAGACGCAGTGCAGCCGCGTAGATTCGTGCGGGTTCTCCTCCTGTCTAGGGCGCCATGCGGGCGTGCACTAGCAGCAGCAGGGTCCCCTTCCCGCGTAGATAGGTGTTCATCAGGTGCAGGCTCTTCCCCTCGTCGGTTCGCAGCGTCGTGAGCAGAGTACGTCGCGGTAGCGCAGCGCAGCAACGCCGGTAAGGGAAGCCCGTCAGGATCTCTGTCGCTGGCGTTCTCAGCAGACAAAGGGTGATTTCTGTTAGCTTTTCTGTATGAGTTTCCCCCCTCTGTCAGTTATCTCATCGTAGCCCAATGGTCGTTCTCATGTTGTGCCTGATGAGAGGTTCTGGGTTCGATCCCCCCCTCGGCCTATTTTTGGGTTTTGCTGATTCGGTGCACAGTGGCCAGTGAAGCATGTTCTCTTTGCTTCCTTCCTCTTTACTGTCGACATATGTGTTGGTGGTGCAGTGGCTAGGTGGTGCCTTGTGTACCAGGAGGTACTGGGTTCGATTCCCAGGACCCCTGATGTTTGTTTTTGCTATCTTTTTTTTGCTGCCTTTAAATTGTTCTTCCTCTTCTTTGTGCTTGGGCAGCAAGGTGGCTTTTTATTCCTTTTCCCTGCTAGTATAGTTAGGTTATATTAATTGGGTGTGTGTTTTGCACACAAGGGTTTGTTAGATGATGCTAACCTTGAGATGCCTATCATGATTACATCTAGTGGTGTGAAGTACACTTGGTAGGAGTTGTGCATGATAATGTGGTTTCTTGTGAGTGTTGTTCTTATGGTATGAAAGTAGCACTAGTGTATCATGTGTAGCCCATATTTTGAGTTTTAGGTGGGCTAAGCTGATCTTGTAGTTTCTTTTGCTAGCATGGATTTAGTGGGGTGGATGCCTCCCCCTCACCACATGGACTTGAGGTGATGAGTTGCACTAGGTGGCTATCTTGTTAGCATGTGTAGGTGTGGATTGCTAGATAAGCTAGGGTAGTTTGTTGTGGGGGTTGCACTTTGAGGATGACATGATTCCTAGGGTGATCCTAGTAATGCAAGTGAGAGTGTGTACCATCACATGCCCATATGTGGGGGTGTGCATACTCTCTTGTTAGCTTAGAGTTATTTTTTGTTGAGCTTGATGCTAGTGCTAGTGAGGTATTGTGTGTGTTGGTGTTGTTGATGTGCATGACACAAACATGGGGTTCAAACCCCCATGCCACTTTGTCATTGTGCACATAAAACTCACCTATGTACTGTCATCTTAGAAGCATACCTTATGGAGTTGCATTTACATTTTGTTGGAAGTTTGGTCCTTGATTCCATGGTATAGGTGGAGCCCAAGGGCATGGATCTTTGTGTGTTAGTAGTAGGGGTTTGTGCTCAACACCATAGTGGTGCCAATCACCTCTTGGTGACATGTGTGTTCAAACTATGCCTAGACAAAGTGGGCATGTGGCTGGAAAATTCCAGACTTTTGAACTCTGAAAATTTCACTAAGTCGGGGATGCTAGAAACATTTTCTTCCCCTGTAGATGAGGATGTGCTGGTCATACTGTTGAGAACTGGACTTAGTTCAGTGCTAGTATTTTGAACCTGATATGTTTGTGAAGCTTCCTGTCAATTTTCAAGTCATTTGGAGTCCAGTAGCTTGTGGTTGGATTGCTGTCAAAAAGCTTCAGAACATAAACAGAAACTCAGGTGCAGGAATTTTCACTAAGTCCCTGAGATCTGATGGTTTTGGGAAAGTTTGTGGCCTTGTATCTTCTAGAGTTTAATTCCTTTTGCTGTGATTCTTGCTGGGGCTTGTAGTGTTCTTGGTTGGAAACAGCCACATATATTATTTTTCATATTTGAAGACCTGTAGCTATGTTGCATGTTGCTCCCAAACAGCTAAGATGCAGAAACTGGCAGATTATGTAGTTTTGCCATTTGGTTCAAAGTTTGTGTTTAATTGTTGTTGTGGTGTTCTACCTTGCTCTATTTCATTCATGTTGGGTTAATATATGTCTTGGCAACCTGGGAATACCAGATTTGTGCCAATTGTGTGTGTGGTGTCGAATCTTTCACGTAGAGCTTCATATCTTGTATCGTTGATTCCCGTTGATCCGTAGCTCCGTTTGCAATATACTTTATATGGTTTTGCACCGTTTTTACGAGCTGTATCTGTTCATGTCATTCCCATGCATGTCCAAATAGTCAGTGCAAAGTTCTGTCCAGAAACTTGCTGTAGTTTATTTTGCTTGTGCTATTGATAGAAATAGTGTTGCATGCTCAACTTTCATCTCATGCATCATGTGAGTGTTGCATTTTGTGGTGTTGCTATTCATTGGCTGTCATTGTTATGTTGGGTAGCACCGGGAGCGGAGAACGAATACGTGGAGTCAGGAGAGTACGTGCAGGACGATCCAGAACCATTCCAAGCTGAGGATATCACAGGCAAGATGATATGACCTTGATCCCATCTCTAGACTTGTTATGTTATTTTCGACTCCATGTCAAATTGCTCGCTGCCTACCACTGAAAATATATTGCCTCTTCATATGCCATGAGCCTATACATTGAACTCTTTCCTAGCAAACTTGTATGGCTAGGTAGACTTGCTCAGCTACTAATGTTAGCATTGTTAGTAGCAGGTGTTTTAAACTCATGTGGTGACATGAGCTTGATATCATTATATTAGTTTCTGTTATTTAATTAATGTATCTATATACCTGGTAAATGACGGGAGGCCTAGCCTTTTGCCGGGTGTCTTGTTCCATTATTGCCGCCTTAGTTACCGGTAACCGGTGTTTGATTCCATAATGATCGCTCCTAACATGTTCGGGGTTGTTATGGGGACCCCCTTGATAAATCGCGTAGTGTTAAGGCTTGTCCGGCAGGACCCAACATTTGTACTATTTGCTAATCACCTAATAATAATCTGCATAGGGAATAGCTACCCCGAGGAATTTAATCAACAACCCGGGCCAGTGCTCCTCATGAGTGTTGGTCCAAACCAGAGCAGCTTATTACGCTCCCCGGGGCAACTCGGTGTTTTGGCGTGGTAACCATCGCTCATCCGGCGTGTCCTGAGACTGAGATACGCGGCTCTTATCAGGGTCGTCGACACGTCGGGAGGTCCTGCTAGTCTTGTCTTGCCTTAGCGGTATATCTTGCGTATAGGAATCCCGGTGAAGCTTTGATTTTCCCCAGAGTTGAGGTTTTCCTCTAAGGAATCCGACGAGATCACGAGATTCGTGATAGAGGATGCCTTTGCGACCTGTGTTCGTTTGTGATGGACTAGTTGGAGCACCCCTGCAGGGTTTAATCTTTCGGAAAGCCGTGCCCGCGGTTATGTGGCAACTTGGAAATTTTGTTAACATCCGGTATTAGAGAACTTAAACATAAACTAATAAAATATGCCAACTGTGTGCGTAACCGTGACTGTCCCTTCGAAGATCTCTCTTCGATCGGGAACACGGTGGGGTTATGATTGCCATAGGTAGGTGTTCAGGATCACTTTCTGATCAAGTATTCTCGATCGTTAGCGTAGACCACTTTCACTTCATTTTTTGCGTAAGTTAGCCACTTATTCAATCATAGGTTGCAGCAGCTTGAAACACTCCATCCCTTCCTTACCCAAATAACGTGACTAGATTTGGCACCAAGGTCCTAGATTGCTGAGTCCCCGTGGCTCACGGATTCCTCCGAAACTCCCAGCAGGTACAGGTATCCCGGAAACAGATGATCCCGACGGCACCCAGCTGGCGTGGCAGTACGACGAGGAGACAGATCGCCTTTACGTGAACTATCCAGAGGACTGAGCCGTGGTCGTGATCGTGGGCCTGCAGCGGGTAGCATAGCATTTTCCTTCTTCTGTAGTCCGTACTGGAACTACCTTGTTTGTATCTGCGTTGTACTCTGTATTGTTAATAAGAAGACAGTTGAATCCCAGCTTGTCTACTGTAATTATTATTATGTGCTATGTTTACTTGCTTGCAAAACGCTTAGATGCGCTTCTTTCCTATTCGGGGCCTCGATCCCCAGATCGGAAAGGACCGCATCTTGGTCGTTATACTAGGCTCCACCGGGTTGGCACTGGGAGGAGCTACATTTCGGGGCGCGCAACTTGGTGAGGAACCGGACTCCCGTCGTCGACCTAGACCTTCTTTTGTGGCGGTCACGTGGGCCACTTTTGGTGCCGAGGGTGCTGGCGCCTGAGGAGGAGGTACGTCGCCGTGTCACGGAGGAGGAGGAGCACGTCCGTCGCTGCATGGAGCCATTGGATGCCAGGTTCTCCAATACCTGGCAGGTTATTTAGGGACCTCACCCGAGCTATGATCCGGTGATGGTTCCTGCTCTTTGGGTGTCCATTGCCCGTGCCTTAGTACAGCGACAACTCTTTGTTGGTTGATCAGTTAGATATATTCGGGATATGCATTACTATATTCGAGAGATGTATGATGTATTCGAGATTATATATTCGATAATAGTAAGTGGATTATTCGATGTATATTAATTTAGTTAATTTAGTTTTTTATGTTTTTGTTAATTTAGTTGTTTTAGTTGTTTAGTTAATTTAGTTTTTTATGTTTAATTAATTTGTTGATACTATGGATCTAATACACGGCAGAGACGAATATCAGGAAGACATGATACATGGTGTCATCCGCGGAGATGATTTTATTGTTGGCAATGTCACCAATCAGTTTCTGAACGAGTCCGGCGAGGGAGATGAGTCTCTCAACAGAGGAGGTAGAAGCTCCGGTGGGGTAGACGCCCACGCCTCGGGCGAGGGAAGACTCAACGGCTCCGATGAGGGAGAAGCCGACGAGGGAGAAGCCGACGGCTTCGGCGAGGTGCATATATATATTAATAAATTAATCCTCTATTGTCTATATACATATATTAACGCTCTTTCTTCTTTTAGCCCTCCGGATGAAGAAAAACTTCAGTACGGACGAAACGAGGCCCAACCAAGAAGATGGATGACGATGAGAGGTACATGATCGAAAGAGTCTCAAAATGCGGGTAATCGATTGCTCCGACAGATGTAAAGAATAAATTTGTGAAGGCATGCGGAGTTGTTGTTAGGGACCACATCCTTATTACCCCTCGAGAATGGCTTAAGCCAAGGGCGGAAGGAGTCTCATATGTCGGCACAGTAGGCAAAGAAAACCTTTGGAGAAAGCTCATGCTTCATTTCACCTTGCCGGCGCTAGAGGTGGATCCAGATGAGGAGGAGCCAAATGAGGAGGAAATGAAGAGGCGAAGAGAGGCCCTAGAGAAAAAAAGTCAAGGAGTGGGCTCTTAAGAAGATGGACGATCTATTCAGGGGCTCGAAGAAAAGATTGCACCAGGATTTTATCTTGCAAGATAAGACTCCAGATTTTGATAAGGGCTATGAGAATATAAAAGATTACTAGACTGAATTTGTGGCGTACTAGAAATCGGAGGACGCCTTGAAAAAGTCTGCAAAAAATAAGAGGAATGCACGTATGAAGAAGTACCACCATATTATGTGGCCTGCTGGCTACGCCGGTAACATGGCTAAGTGGGACGCACTCGAGGCACCATTTCTGGATAACAATATCACTCCAAAGCCCTTAACATGGATCGAACGGTCAAGAAACTGGTTTTACGGGCATGTGGGCATGTTGAACGCAGAAGGGAGGGCAATATATAACCAAAGATACAAAGGTAATCTCCTAGTACCCATCGAGAACATTAGGAGTGCAGTAAAGGATGTTGAAGAGGGATGGTTCGTTCCCGATAGAGAGAACGACAAGCTCTTACGCACCCATGGGAATGATAAGCACAAAGGACGAGCACGAGGCTTACCAGGCTCCCCGCCGTGGATGCTTGCGTTTTCCGAGGAAAGGAAGAAATTTCCCGATAGAAGCCATCAGAGGAGAAAGGAAAAGGAGGCAGCTTAGAAAGCGGCTGCTGCAGACCAGTTGTATAATGTAGAAGAAGCAGTAAAGCGGCTGCAGCAGGAACAAATTGATAGACTTAGCAGCCAGCAAGGTAGCGGCCAATCACAACGGCTCATGATAGAAGCTGCATCGAATCGGAAAAGCAGTATCGCTTCCACGCAGCTTTAGGATGATGGTGATGATGATGCACTGACGATGGCTCCTCCTCGTCGCTACCCAGTGGATGATATAACAGAGAGCACACCTTGTGAGCTAAAGGTGAAAGTTGCTAACTTAAGGTTGACGGTGGCGGTCGGCATGGCCGTACAAATTGGACATAATCCAACTTGGCATTGCTCTCCGGTTCCAAAAGGGTACACTGTCGTTGCGGTGGATGAAGTGATGAAAGATTATGAGGAGCTGAAGCTGGACTACCCTACAGGTGAAGATAGGGATTTGACTAAACTTGGAGAAGTCAAGAAACACACCGTTGTATGGCCAAAGGAACACATCTTGCTTCCAAATTGGCCGCCAAGGCCACTGACTTCTCAGAGCAGCAATCCTTCTTCGCCTCCACCTCACCAGTCTTCAGCGCAACCGTCGTCTTCGTGGCCTCACCAGTCTCCAGCGCAACCGTCGTCTTCGTCGCCTCACCAGTCTCCAGCGCAGCCGTCTCCATTGCCGCATCAACTGTCTCCACCGCCCCGTCAGCTGTCTCCACCACCCCGTCAGCCGTCTCCACCGTCGCATCAGCCGTCTCCACTGCCCCGTCTCAATCGCCGAATCAATTGTCTTCACCGCCCCGTCAGTCATCTCCGTCCACTGAGGATCAGAGCCAAAAGCACAAACGTACCACCGCTAATAGTGGCGGTAGAAAGGGATTTCGATCACCAAAACGTAAGTCGTCACCCCTCCCAAAAGTACCTCATCAGAATATGGAGAACAGAAAAACCAACCGTGCCCCCCGCGGGAAATCAGTTGCCCAGCTCGGACAACAGAAAAACCAATCGTGCCCCCGGCTCAAAGTGCATTCCGATACAGGGGTGTGCGCGAGCGGAGCTGCGGTCAAGCAGAGGTATGATGAAACAACAGATATCGATCCGGAGTTTGTTGCACTGTATGGAGAAGCGGCCAAGGATCATAGCATGTCTATTGATCGTTACTTAAACCATATACATGATTTCGCTGACATAACATACATGTACCGGCGCGGGTCTCCTCTCGTCAAACCTGAGTTAGTCAACGAGCTACCAACAAAAATGTGAAGATTGCATAACTGGTACATGCGAGCATCTGCTGAACAGCGAAGCTGGATCTACCGTGCATATAAAAACGAGCATTACGGGCATGGAGAAGGCGTGCTAATGATTGAATTCAACGAATTATTTCAGTTATACAAACAAGACGTCCTCGACAAATCTATCATCAATGCCTATTGTTTGTAAGTATTATTAATTTATGCCATTAAGTCTTACTCAGCTCGTTCATTGCATGTATAATCTTACTCATCACTATATTAATTTTGCAGAATGAAGATCCTCGAATGCAAAAGAGGACGAGTCTATGACATTGGGTTCATTGACCCATATTTCATTCATGAGAAAAGTCTCAAACTGGATCCCCGCGAGACAGAGAATAACTTGGTACAAGGGTTAAGGTTTTCTGCTACCAAAAGGGAAATACTATTTCCTTCCAACTTCAAGTGAGTGTTACTATCTTGTACCTACAACCCACAAAAATTGCAAATGGTGCACGGGCACCATGGTGCCCGTTTTGAAAAATCATTTTCTACAATGTAAAAAAATCTAAAACTTTTTGTAGACACACAAAACATGTATATTATGTACCTGCAAAATTTCAAATCATTTTACTTTCACACGTGGCATAAAAAATGACAAATATATATTTATAAATGGGCTTCTTTTTTGTTATTGGACCAAAATTTTGTTATTTTTGTATAGCTTATAAATTACATTTTTTTCAAAACGAAATTTCATTGATTTGTAATGAATACATAGAAGTTTCCACATAATTATTTTTGAATTTTTAAAACTTTTAAACATGTTTTATGATTTTTTTTAAATAGGACACCAAGGTGCCCGGGCACACAAACTTCGCTCCCCTCTCTGTAGGTTGAGTATCGCATGATGATACAGACAACAATAAATAAACTATCATATGATACTAACATATGATACTATGCATTACAAATATAGTATCATACACTAGTATCATATGCATGATATTACTATAAGATACTCTCCATTAGAACCAGCCTAAGATGTGCCAAGTAGTCGGATGTTGACGCCACATGGCATATAAGTTATTTTCATTTATTAACTTTTTCTGGGTTATTGGGTTACCAATGAACGTAATTTTAAACCCATATCCTACCCATATATTTTGCGGGTATAGATACCCATTACTCGTGGATATAAAATTTCTTCAAGTTATGTTCATGCCTATTGTTTCCGGGTAGGGTATCCGTGGGTATCGATACTCATGGGTAAAAACGCTATCCTATTTTCACTTGATTTTCTGTAATTGACTGAACACATTTTATTTTTAGCATGAATCTTATATGTTTTTATAATTAAAGGCAAAGCTTTTGCCTCGCTTTATAAAAAACTAGCAAAAGGGCCCGTGCGTTGCAACGGGAGAAAAAAATATCACACGCTTTTAATCTTTTTATAATCATTTTGATTTAGTAAAATAATAAGCTAACTAACTAATGTAGTCAGTCCTATCCTATTTTGTTGAGAAATCAACCCGTCCATTGTTAATTCCACCATGATGAGAAATTGAGCGGGACAAGCAAAGCAAAACAAAGAGGCTACGTGAATTGATCAATGGACTGTTATCTTATTTCACTCATGGGGTAGAGAATGTGGGATCAGATGACAAACTGAAGGTGGTGTTCCATTCTCTGTCTCTACAACAATACAATCTTACATTCAATACATTCATTCATCAGCAAACAAATCCCCACAAAACAAAATTTCTTGCCGGTGCTTGTCACACGGTTGGAGGCATGGGGAGGGGATCTCACCAGACGAGGAGTTCCTGCCGGAGGAGGGGATACGATGAGGGGAGCAAGGGTTAGGCGCCTCTATCTGGCCATAAGGAGTCGCCGTTGCCGTGCCATAACCTCGGAGTTCCCCGTGTGAGCCATGGAGGCCTGCCTCAACCTGCAAGTACTTCGCTCCGCCGCACCTTATTCGCGCGCCGCCGCCGCTCTGCATCGAGCAGACGCATCATCCCCAGTCACTGTAGCTGCCGCGTTGATTTGATCCAGAAGCTGTGCTCGAGCGTCGAAACGGGGGCAGCAAGCGGGCAGAGGTACGGCCGCGGAGGCGGGTCGGTTGAGATCGACAACAGTGGTGGTTGAGGTCGGCCGCGGCGGCGAGTGGTGTGGCAGCGGCCTGGGTGGACCAGGGTCGACGCGATGCGCTCGAGCGCCGCAACAGGAGCAGTGAGCGGGGAGAGGTATGGCCGCGGATGCGGATGGGTTGAGATCGGCAGCGGTGGCGGTTGAGGTCGGCCGCGGTGGCGAGTGTTGTGGCGGCGGCCTGGGCACATGCCAGGGTGGCCCAGGATCGACGGGAGGAGGCGATGCGTACGAGTATAATTTTTGCAGCGAATCATTTTTTCCTTTTGCGTTGCAGATCAATGATGGAACGCGGGTTGAATAACAAAAATTACAGAGTTTTTTTTATAAAAATGCCGCGGTGGGTTTTCCGACGGAAGCAATAGCCGCTTTATTATTAGATATAGACTAGCAAAAGGGCCCGTGCGTTGCAACGGGAGAAAAAAAAATACCACACGCTTTTAATCTTTTTATAATCATTTTGATTTATTAAAATAATAAGTCAACTAACTAATGCAGTCAGTCCTATCCTATTTTGTTGAGAAATCAATCCATCCATTGTTAATTCCACCATGATAAGAAATTGAGCGGGACAAGCAAAGCAAAACAAAAAGGCCATGTGAATTGATCAATGGACTGTTATCTTATTTCACTCATGGGATAGAGAATGTGAGATCGGATGACAAACTGAATGTGGTGTTCCATTCTGTGTCTCTACAATAATACAATCTTACATTCAATACATTCATTCATCACCAAACAAATCTCCACAAAACAAAATTTCTTGCCGGTGCTTGGCACACGGTTGAAGGCATGGGGAGGGGATCTCACCAGATGATGAGTTCCTGCCGGAGGAGGGGATACGATGAGGGGAGCAAGGGTTAGGCGCCTCTATCTGGCCATAAGGAGTCGTCGTTGCCGTGCCATAACCTTGGAGTCCCCCATGTGAGCCATGGAGGCCCGCCTCCACCTGCAAGTACTTCGCTCCGCCGCGCCGCCGCCGTTCTGCATCGAGCAGACGCATCATCCCCAGTCACTGTAGCTGTCGCGTTGATTTGATCCAGAAGCTGTGCTCGAGCACCGAAACGGGGGCAGCAAGCGGGCAGAGGTACGGCCGCGGAGACGGGTGTGTTGAGATCGACAACAGTGGTGGTTGAGGTCGACCGCGACGGCGAGTGGTGTGGCAGCGGCCTGGGCACACGTCAGGGTGGACCAGGGTCGACGCGATGCGCTCGAGCGCCGCAACAGGGGCAGCGAGCGGGGAGAGGTACGGCCGCGGAGACGGGTGGGTTGAGATCGGCAGCGGTGACGGTTGAGGTCGGCCGCGGCGGCGAGTGGTGTGACGGCGGCCTGGGCACATGCCAGGGTGGCCCACGGTCGACGGAAGGAGGCGATGCGTACGGGTATAATTTTTGCAGCGAATCGTTTTTTCTTTTTGCGTTGCAGATAAATGATGAAGCGCGGGTTGAATAACAAAAATTACAGGTTTTTTTTTATAAAAATGTCGCGGTGATTTTTCCGACGAAAGCAATAACCTTTTTATTATTAGGTAGGTATATATTAGATATAGATATAGATATAGAAGAGGGCAACAAGACTGGCCTTTTTTTTTTGAGAAAACAAGACTAGCCCCGACACCGCGTACTGACAGAGACGCGCTTGTGGTCTGCACCTCGCGAGCCACGCGGACACGCGGTCGATGAAAGCTACAGCGTGGAAAGAGCTACAGTGTGAGGATAATTAAAGCAGCGATGCTGACAGAAAAACATCAGCGAGTGAGTAGACCAGAGTCAAGTCAACTCATTCTTACCTACGCGCTCGATCCAGATCTCATTAGATTGGTTCAACATAAATCCGCCCGAAGCTAGCAAGGAAGCGATTCTTCCCACAAGCCTCATCCCCGTTTCGTTGTCCTCTTCGCAGCTGCTCGAGAGAATCACCCGCAAGTGTTGGATCTTCTCCAGGTCAGTGTTTTTTCAATCGAGGGAAGCTGCATATTTTCAGATGTTCTTCCCACACCATGGATGTTGCTTAGTTTCCAAGAGATCCCCGTATGCCTAGCCTTGTCTACTTGGATCTGTGTTTTCTGACGATGCATAGCTTGAAGCAGCTCACCTCAGAGCTTGTTCAACCATCAGCAATGTCGACTAGCGCTGGCGGAGGTCAGCCGAGCGTTCTGAGCACGTTACCTAAGAATCTGCCGCTAGACTTTGTGAAGACTATCACTGATCAGTTCTCGGAGCAGCGTATACTTGGTACAGGCGCATTTGGAATTGTTTATAAGGTAGTATGTTTATGCCTTCACATTTTTCAGCCTTCAAACTAGTTTCTGAAAAAAGATGCCAATGTTGCCTGAAAATGTATCTTTGTGGTTGAACAGGGAATTATGCCGGACGGGCAAATAATTACGGTGAAGAAACTCGCGGAAAATTCGCCAATCGCGCGTGAGAAAGCATTTGCTAACGAGGTTCAAAATATCATGGCTCTCCACCATGAAAACGTAGTGAAATTGGTTGGCTACTGCCATGAAGGTCAGAAGAAAGTGGTGCAGAACAATGGAAGGTATATTGTGGCTGACATTGTTGAAAGTTTGCTTTGCCACGAGTATGTACCAAAGGGAAGCCTCCAGAAGAATCTTTTTGGTATGTACAATACTACCTGATTCAAATTGCATTCATGCTAATGTTCTGATATTCTAATAAAATTTACGTTATTGTAATTCATTATATCCAATCAATTCAATAATCCTGTGTTTTACTTCTTCAGAAGTAGATACAAAAATGGACTGGAGCACACGCTTCAAGATAATTAAGGGGATTTGCAATGGTTTACATTTTGTACACAGCATTCCTATCGTCCATATGGATCTCAAGCCGGAAAACATACTGTTGGATGATGATATGGTGCCGAAAATAGCGGATTTTGGTCTCTCGAGACTCTTCGGTCAAGAACAAACACGGATGAACACGCAGAATGTTGTTGGGTCATAGTAAGTCGACGACAAACTGTGAAATATTCTGTTTGTCTTGAAGTAAATTGCATTCTAATCTCTCTGAAAATACTTATCAAAATCTTAATGTCCATGGTATGCAGTGGATACATAGCTCCAGAATATCTATACAGAGGTGAAATATCCACCAAGTCAGACATATACAGTCTAGGCCTACTAATCTTGGAGACCACCACCGGGGAGAAGAACTATCGAGGCAATGAACCGTCTGCAGTGGAATTTATAAAAAATGTAAGAGAAATTTTGCTTCATGATCTGAAGACTAAATTTTAGAAGCTCATGTTACAGCTATTTTTTGTGTTATGTCGAGGATCATGGTTCCAATCTTATACGTAGGTACGTGAAAATTGGAAAGAGCAGCGCATCGCGTCGGAGTACCCATCACTAGATGCAGATTGCCTCCAACAAGTAAAAAAATGCATCGAAATAGGACTGGAGTGTGTTGAGATTGATCGGCTGAAGAGACCGTCCATAGAAACAATTCTCGACAAGCTAAATGGACGATGTGCATCCATAAGAAACTAAAATGTCGTACCAGGTATGCAATTTTCACTCTGTTATAAACCGACTTATTCTGCATTTCAGCTGCTGATAACCTACTCTATGAAGTTTCAGGTCTCCAATCTCCATCGAACATGAAATTTGGATTTTTTCAGCAGGACATGTGCAAAATGGAAAGGACACTATATTATTGCTAGAATGAATTATTTTTAAAAATAATACGCTATGATATGTATGTCATTATGAAACCTATTAATTTGTATTTCTCCTTGTAACTGCTAAGTACTCCGCATATCTCTTCATCATAATGTATATTTTTTTCACCAAATACAATGATGTTGTCTATTCAATTTCAGTTTGAAATGCAAATTTTATGTGAAAACTTTGTGTCTTGATGCGTTCATAGAAAAACAAAGTCTAGCCTGAGAAGGGGCAAACCCGATTTTGCAATGCCACCCCCTACAAGCTAGACACCCGCCAGGAGTAGCGCTGCAAGATCCAATGTTCCCGCCTTTGTCCATGGCCAGTCCTCAACCCTGAATGTGTTGAGTAGGTTGCACACCGTTGAAGATCGCCGCGTTGTGCAGCTTCCAAAATCAGTACAAGAGGTGGAGACGATGTTGGGGAACGTCACATGGGAAACAAAAAATTTCCTACGCGCACGAGGACCTATCATGGTGATGTCCATCTACGAGAGGGGATGTGTGATCTACGTACCCTTGTAGACCGTACAGCAGAAGCGTTAGTGAAGACGGTTGATGTAGTGGAACGTCCTCACGTCCCTCGATCCGCCCCGCGATCAGTCCCACGATCTAGTGCCGAACGGACGGCACCTCCGCGTTCAGCACACGTACAGCTCGACGATGATCTCGGCCTTCTTGATCCAGCAAGAGAGACGGAGAGGTAGAAGAGTTCTCCGGCAGCGTGACGGCTCTCGGGAGGTTGGTGATGATCTTGTCTCAGTAGGGCTCCGCCCGAGCTCCGCAGAAACGCGATCTAGAGGAAAAACCGTGGAGGTATGTGGTCGGGCTGCCGTGGAAAAGTCGTCTCAAATCAGCCCTAAAACCTCCGTATATATAGGGGGAAGAGGGGGAGCCTTGCCTTGGGGTCCAAGGACCCCTAAGGGTTTCGGCCGAGCCAAGGGGGGAAGGTCTCCCCCCCCCCCCCAAACCGAGTCCAACTTGGTTTGGAAGGTGGAGTCCTTCTTTCCTTTCCCACCTCCTCCTTTTTTTTTCTTTTCTCTTTGATTTTCTTCCTATGGCGCATAGGGCCTTCTTGGGCTGTCCCACCAGCCCACTAAGGGCTGGTGTGCCACCCCCAAGGCCTATGGGCTTCCCCGGGGTGGGTTGCCCCCCCCCCCCCCCCCCCGGTGAACTCCCGGAACCCATTCGTCATTCCCGGCACATTCCCGGTAACTCCGAAAACCTTCCGGTAATCAAATGAGGTCATCCTATATATCAATCTTCGTTTCCGGACCATTCCGGAAACCCTCGTGACGTCCGTGATCTCATCCGGGACTCCGAACAACATTCGGTAACCAACCATATAACTCAAATACGCATAAAACAACGTCGAACCTTAAGTGTGCAGACCCTGCGGGTTCGAGAACTATGTAGACATGACCCGAGAGACTCCTCGGTCAATATCCAATAGCGGGACCTGGATGCCCATATTGGATCCTACATATTCTACGAATATCTTATCGTTTGAACCTCAGTGCCAAGGATTCATATAATCCCGTATGTCATTCCCTTTGTCCTTCGGTATGTTACTTGCCCGAGATTCGATCGTCAGTATCCGCATACCTATTTCAATCTCGTTTACCGGCAAGTCTCTTTACTCGTTCCGTAATACAAGATCCCGCAACTTACACTAAGTCACATTGCTTGCAAGGCTTGTGTGTGATGTTGTATTACCGAGTGGGCCCCGAGATACCTCTCCGTCACACGGAGTGACAAATCCCAGTCTTGATCCATACTAACTCAACGAACACCTTCGAAGATACCTGTAGAGCATCTTTATAGTCACCCAGTTACGTTGCGACGTTTGATACACACAAAGTATTCCTCCGGTGTTAGTGAGTTATATGATCTCATGGTCATAGGAACAAATACTTGACACGCAGAAAAACAGTAGCAACGAAATGACACGATCAACATGCTACGTCTATTAGTTTGGGTCTAGTCCATCACGTGATTCTCCTAATGACGTGATCCAGTTATCAAGCAACAACACCTTGTTCATAATCAGAAGACACTGACTATCTTTGATCAACTGGCTAGCCAACTAGAGGCTTGCTATGGACAATGTTTTGTCTATGTATCCACACATGTAAATGAGTCTTCATTCAATACAATTATAGCATGGATAATAAACGATTATCTTGATACAGGAATTATAATAATAACTATATTTATTATTGCCTCTAGGGCATAATTCCAACAGTCTCCCACTTGCACTAGAGTCAATAATCTAGCCCTCACATCATCATGCGAATTACATTGTAATAAATCTAACACCCATACAGTTCTGGTGTTGATCATGCTTTGCCCGTGGAAGAGGTTTAGTCAGCGGGTCTGCTACATTCAGATCCGTGTGCACTTTGCATATATTTACGTCCTCCCCTTCGACGTAGTCGAGGATGAGGTTGAAGCGTCGTATGATGTGTCTGGACTTCTTGTGAAACCGTGGTTCCTTTGCTAAGGTAATGGCACCCGTGTTGTCACAGAACAAGGTTATTGGATTCAGTGCGATTGGCACCACTCCAAGATCCGTCATGAATTGCTTCATCCAGACACCCTCCTTAGCCGCCTCCGAGGCAGCCATATACTCCGCTTCACATGTAGAATCTGCTACGACGCTTTACTTGGAACTGCACCAGCTTACCGCACCCCCATTAAGAATAAATACGTATCCGGTTTGCGACTTAGAGTCGTCCGGATCTGTGTCAAAGCTTGCATCGACGTAACCTTTTACGACGAGCTCTTCGTCACCTCCATACACGAGAAACATCTCCTTAGTCCTTTTCAGGTACTTCAGGATATTCTTGACCGCTGTCCAGTGATCCACTCCTGGATTACTCTGGAACCTACCTGCCATACTTATGGCCAGGCTAACGTCCGGTCTAGTGCACAGCATTGCATACATGATAGAACCTATGGCTGAAGCATAGGGGACGGTGCGCATATGCTCTCTATCCTCATCAGTTGCTGGGCACTGAGTCTTACTCAATCTCGTACCTTGTAAAACTGGCAAGAACCCTTTCTTGGACTGTTCCATTTTGAACCTCTTCAAACCTTTATCTAGGTATGTGCTTTGTGAAAGTCCTATCAGGCGTTTTGATCTATCCCTGTAGATCTTAATGCCTAGAATGTAAGTAGCTTCTCCTAGGTCCTTCATAGAGAAACTTTTATTCAAGTAATCCTTTATGCTCTCCAAAAACTCTACGTTGTTTCCAATCAGCAATATGTCATCCACATATAATATTAGAAATGCCACAAAGCTCCCACTCACTTTCTTGTAAATACAAGATTCTCCAACCACTTGTATAAACCCAAATGCTTTGATCACCTCATCAAAGCGTTTGTTCCAACTCCGAGATGCTTGCACCAGTCCATAAATGGATCGCTGGAGCTTGCACACCTTGTTAGCATTCTTAGGATCGACAAAACCTTCGGGTTGCATCATATACAATTCTTCCTTAAGGAAACCGTTAAGGAACGCCGTTTTGACATCCATCTGCCAGATTTCATAATCGAGAAATGCAGCTATTGCTAACATGATTCTGACGGACTTAAGCATCGCTACGGGTGAGAATGTCTCATCGTAGTCAACTCCTTGAACTTGTGAAAAACCCTTTACCACAAGTCGAGCTTTATAAACGGTCACAGTGCCGTCAGCGTCCGTCTTCCTCTTAAAGATCCATTTGTTCTGAATAGCCTTGCGGCCCTCAGGCAGTACCTCCAAAGTCCACACTTTGTTCTCATACATGGATCCTATCTCGGACTTCATGGCTTCTAGCCATTTGTTGGAATCTGGGCCCACCATTGCTTCTTCATAATTTGCAGGTTCATTGTTGTCCAACAACATGATTGATAAGACGGGATTACCGTACCACTCTGGAGCAGCACGTGGTCTCGTCGACCTGCGTGGTTCGACAGAAACTTGAACCGGAGTTTCATGATCATCATCATTAACTTCCTCCTCAACCGGCGTCGCAACGACAGAGGTTTCCCCTTGCCCTGCGCCACCATCCAGAGGGATGAGAGGTTCGACAACCTCGTCAAGTTCTATCTTCCTCCCACTCAATTCTCTCGAGATAAACTCCTTCTCGAGAAAAGCTCCGTTTTTAGCAACAAACACTTTGCCCTCGGATTTGAGATAGAAGGTGTAACCAACTGTCTCTTTTGGGTAACCTATGAAGATGCACTTTTCCGCTTTGGGTTCCAGCTTTTCAGGCTGAAGCTTTTTGACATAAGCATCACATCCCCAAACTTTAAGAAACGACAACTTTGGCCTTTTGCCATACCACAGTTCGTATGGTGTCGTCTCAACGGATTTTGATGGTGCCCTATTTAAAGTGAATGTAGCTGTTTCTAATGCATAACCCCAAAACGATAACGGAAAATCAGTAAGAGACATCATAGATCGCACCATCTCTAATAAAGTACGATTACGACGTTCGGACACACCATTACGCTGTGGTGTTCCAGGCGGTGTCAACTATGAAACAATTCCACATTGTCTTAAGTGAGCACCAAACTCGAAACTCAGATATTCACCCCCACGATCAGACCGTAGGAACTTGATCTTCTTGTTACGATGATTTTCAACTTCACTCTGAAATTGCTTGAACTTTTCAAATGTTTCAGACTTGTGCTTCATTAAGTAGACATAACCATATCTACTCAAATCGTCAGTGAAGGTGAGAAAATAACGATATCCGCCGCGTGCCTCCACGCTCATCGGACCGCACACATCGGTATGTATGATTTCCAACAAGTCACTTGCACGCTCCATTGTTCCGGAGAATGGAGTTTTAGTCATCTTGCCCATGAGGCATGGTTCGCACGTGTCAAGTGAATCAAAGTCAAGTGACTCCAAAAGTCCATCGGCATGGAGTTTCTTCATGCGCTTTACACCAATATGACCTAAGCGGCAGTGCCACAAAAATATGGTGCTATCATTGTTAACTCTAACTCTTTTGGTCTCAATGTTATGTATGTGTGTATCGCTATCAAGATTCAATATGAACAATCCTCTCACATTGGGTGCATGACCATAAAAGATGTTACTCATAGAAATAGAACAACCATTATTCTCTGACTTAAAAGAGTAACCGTCTCGCAATAAACAAGATCCAGATATAATGTTCATGCTCAACGCAGGCACTAAATAACAATGATTCAAGTTCATAACTAATCCTGATGGTAACTGAAGTGAAACTGTGCCGACGGCGATTGCATCAACCTTGGAACCATTTCCTACGCGCATCGTCACTTCATCTTTCGCCAGCCTTCGTCTATTCCGTAGTTCCTGTTTCGAGTTGCAAATATGAGCAACAGAACCGGTATCGAATACCCAGGCACTACTACGAGAGCCGGTTAAGTACACATCAATAACATGTATATCAAATATAACTGATTTTTCTTTGGCCGCCTTCTTATCTGCCAGATACTTGGGGCAATTGCGCTTCCAGTGACCCATACCCTTGCAATAGTAACACTCTGTTTCAGGCTTAGGTCCAGCTTTGGGTTTCTTCGTTGGATTGGCAACAGGCTTGCCGCTCTTCTTTGAATTACCCTTCTTGCCTTTGCCGTTTCTCTTGAAACTAGTGGTCTTATTCACCATCAACACTTGATGTTCTTTACGGAGTTCAGACTCTGCGACTTTCAGCATCGCAAACAACTCGCCGGGTGACTTGTTCATCCCTTGCACGTTGTAGTTCAACACAAAGCCTTTATAGCTTGGCGGCAGTGATTGAAGGATTCTATCAGTGATAGCCTCTTGCGGGAGTTCAATCCCCAGCTCAACTAGACGGTTTGAGTACCCAGACATTTTGAGCACATGTTCACTGACAGACGAGTTCTCCTCCATCTTGCAAGCATAGAATTTATTGGAGGTCTCATACCTCTCGATCCGGGCATTTTTTTGAAAGATAAACTTCAACTCCTGGAACATCTCAAATGCTCCATGACGCTCAAAGCGACGTTGAAGTCCCGGTTCTAAGCCATACAAGACTGCACATTGAACTACTGAGTAGTCCTCCTTACGTGCTAACCAAGCATTCTTAACATCCTGATCAGCCGTAGCGGGTGGTTCATCTCCTAGCGCAGCATTAAGGACATAATCCTTCTTCCCAGCTTGTAAGATTAGCTTAAGATTACGAGCCCAGTCTACAAAGTTGCTTCCATCATCTTTCAACCTAGCTTTCTCTAGGAACGTATTAAAATTCAGGGTGACTGTCGCGTGAGCCATGATCTACAACACAAATATATTCAAAGTGGACTTAGACTATGTTCAAGATAATTAGAGTTTAACTTAATCAAATTATTCGCTAAACTCCCACTCAAAAAGTACATCTCTCTAGTCATTTGAGTGGTTCATGATCCACTTACACTAGCTCAAGTCCGATCATCACGTGAGTTGAGTATAGTTTCAGTGGTAAGCATCCCTATGCTAATCATATCATCTATATGATTCATGATCGACCTTTCGGTCTCATGTGTTCCGAGGCCATGTCTGCACATGCTAGGCTCGTCAAGCTTAACCCGAGTGTTCCGCGTGCGCAACTGTTTTGCACCCGTTGTATGTGAACGTTGAGTCTATCACACCCGATCATCACGTGGTGTCTCGAAACGACGAACTGTAGCAATGGTGCACAGTCGGGGAGAACACAATTTCGTCTTGAAATTTTAGTGAGAGATCACCTCATAATGCTACCGTTGTTCTAAGCAAAATAAGGTGCATAAAAGGATTAACATCACATGCAATTCATAAGTGACATGATATGGCCATCATCACGTGCTCCTTGATCTCCATCACCAAGCACCGGCACGATCTTCTTGTCACCGGCGCCACACCATGATCTCCATCAACGTGTCGCCATTGGGGTTGTCGTGCTACTCATGCTATTACTACTAAAGCTACATCCTAGCAAAATAGTAAACGCATCTGCAAGCACAAACATTAGTATAAAGACAACCCTATGGCTCCTGCCGGTTGCCGTACCATCGACGTGCAAGTCGATATTATCTATTACAACATGATCATCTCATACATCCAATATATCACATCACATCATTGGCCATATCACATCACAAGCATACCCTGCAAAAGCAAGTTGGACGTCCTCTAATTTTGTTGTTGCATGTTTTACGTGGTGACCATGGGTATCTAGTAGGATGGCATCTTAGTTATGCAAACACCACAACGGAGATATATGAGTTGCTATTTAACCTCATCCAAGGACCTCCTCGGTCAAATCCGATTCAACTAAAGTTGGAGAAACTGACACCCGCCAGTCATCTTTGAGCAACGGAGTTACTCGTAGCGATAAAACCAGTCTCTCGTAAGCGTACAAGTAATGTCGGTCCGAGCCGCTTCGATCCAACAATACCGCGGAATCAAGAAAAGACTAAGGAGGGCAGCAAAACACACATCACCGCCAACAAAAACTTTTGTGTTCTACTCGAGAAGACATCTACGGATGAACCTAGCTCATGATGCCACTGTTGGGGAACGTCGCATGGGAAACAAAAATTTTCCTACGCGCACGAAGACCTATCATGGTGATGTCCATCTACGAGAGGGGATGTGTGATCTACGTACCCTTGTAGACCATACAGAAGAAGCGTTAGTGAACGCGGTTGATGTAGTGGAACGTCCTCACGTCCCTCGATCCGCCCCGCGAACCGTCCCGCGATCAGTCCCACGATCTAGTGCCGAACGGACGGTACCTCCGCGTTCAGCACACGTACATCTCGACGATGATCTCGGCCTTCTTGATCCAGCAAGAGAGATGGAGAGGTAGAAGAGTTCTCCGGCAGCGTGACGGCGCTCAGGAGGTTGGTGATGATCTTGTCTCAGCAGGGCTCCGCCCGAGCTCCGCAGAAACGCGATCTAGAGGAAAAACCGTGGAGGTATGTGGTCGGGCTGCCGTGGAAAAGTCGTCTCAAATCAGCCCTAAAACCTCCGTATATATAGGGGGAAGAGGGGGAGCCTTGCCTTGGGGTCCAAGGACCCCTAAGGGTTTCGGCCGAGCCAAGGGGGGAAGGTCTCCCCCCCCCCAAACCGAGTCCAACTTGGTTTGGAAGGTGGAGTCCTTCTTCCCTTTCCCACCTCCTCCTTTTTTTTTCTTTTCTCTTTGATTTTATTCCTATCGCGCATAGGGCCTTCTTGGGCTGTCCCACCAGCCCACTAAGGGCTGGTGTGCCACCCCCAAGGCCCATGGGCTTCCCCGGGGTGGGTTGCCCCCCCGGTGAACTCCCGGAACCCATTCGTCATTCCCGGCACATTCCCGGTAACTCCGAAAACCTTCCGGTAATCAAATGAGGTCATCCTATATATCAATCTTCGTTTCCGGACCATTCTGGAAACCCTCGTGATGTCCGTGATTTCATCCGGGACTCCGAACAACATTCGGTAACCAACCATATAACTCAAATACGTATAAAACAACGTCGAACCTTAAGTGTGCAGACCGTGCGGGTTCGAGAACTATGTAGACATGACCCGAGAGACTCCTCGGTCAATAACCAATAGCGGAACCTGGATGCCCATATTGGATCCTACATATTCTACGAAGATCTTATCGTTTGAACCGCAGTGCCAAGGATTCATATAATCCTGTATGTCATTCCCTTTGTCCTTCGGTATGTTACTTGCCCGAGATTCGATCGTCAGTATCCGCATACCTATTTCAATCTCGTTTACGAGCAAGTCTCTTTACTCGTTCCGTAATACAAGATCCCGCAACTTACACTAAGTCACATTGCTTGCAAGGCTTGTGTGTGATTTTGTATTACCGAGTGGGCCCCGAGATACCTCTCCGTCACACGGAGTGACAAATCCCAGTCTTGATCCATACTAACTCAACGAACACCTTCGGAGATACCTGTAGAGCATCTTTATAGTCACCCAGTTACGTTGCGACGTTTGATACACACAAAGTATTCCTACGGTGTTAGTGAGTTATATGATCTCATGGTCATAGGAACAAATACTTGACACGCAGAAAAACAGTAGCAACAAAATGACACGATCAACATGCTACGTCTATTAGTTTGGGTCTAGTCCATCACGTGATTCTCCTAATGACGTGATCCAGTTATCAAGCACCAACACCTTGTTCATAATCAGAAGACACTAACTATCTTTGATCAACTGGCTAGCCAACTAGAGGCTTGCTATGGACAGTGTTTTGTCTATGTATCCACACATGTAAATGAGTCTTCATTCAATACAATTATAGCATGGATAATAAACGATTATCTTCATACAGGAATTATAATAATAACTATATTTATTATTGCCTCTAGGGCATAATTCCAACAGACGAAGTGGATGGCCTATTTGCCACCCATCCAAAAAATCCTCCCGAGAAAAGGGGGGGGGGATATGAGGTATTCCCTGAGCACCTGATGATGAGGTGCTCCCGTTGCACCTCGGCCGTTGGACCACGATCCAACAGACAACATTCTCGGAATGTGGATCCAAACATTATTTCAAAAATGATTGAGGGTTTTCTACAAAACTCGCATTGACCAAATGTTGTCCATCCGATCCATGATCCAACGGCCGAGGTGCACTAGACACTCTAAGGAGGGGAGGGGGGGGGGTCGATTGAATCGACGGGAGAACCTTGTGCTAGAATGCGCGTGGGAAAGGGAAGATAGCCTTGTGCTAGAATGCGTGTGGGAAAGGGAAGATAGTAATGTATTGTTTATGATCTCTTCCATTTGATTGCAACACACACAACTCGGGGGTTAGGCGCTTTAGAGCGCACAAGAGAGACGGAACGACGTACTTGGAGCACAATCTTAAAATTGTTCATATGATATAGCCACCGATTTTCTTCAGAAAGTTTGGATCGTAGTTTCACGTCACCTTTTTATTTAGGTGGGGGTGCGTGATACTCTTTTGATACTTGCACTCTGAGAGGTCTAGTCTAGTATTAACTTGTGAAATTGACATGTATCTTCTTTGTAAAAAAATATAAGAGAGCTTATAAATCACTTACGGAGGGAGTAGTCACAACCGTAGTAGATTTATGAGCTTTGTTACACCTACGTAATCCTTCTTACATAGCGTACGGAAGAGATGAGATGGCAGCTCTTAACTGGATATTAGTGAAGGGTACGGGTCTCCCTGGAAATATTGCGGGGGGGGGGGGGGGGGGGGGCTGTTTTGATTAGTGAAAGAAGGATTTTCGTAGGTTATGTAATACCTCTTCGTAGGTCTAGCATCCGGATAACTCTGAGTAGTAAACCAGATTCATATAGTGGAGCAGTCGTTTGGAATTGTTCCAAGTGAAGCGTGGTAGAAGGATCTACAGTATGCCATAGAGATTTGTAAAGTACACACATATCTGAATGTTTTGTGCCCGTTGACTAAAAACCTCTCTCACAAGCTAGACATGATCAAACCCCAGAACTGTATAGGTGTTAGATTCATTGCAATCACAAAGTGATGTGAACTAGATTATTGACTCCAGCAAGTGGGAGACTCTTGGAAATATGCCCTAGAGGCAACAATAAATTGGTTATTATTATATTTCCTTGTTTATGATGATCGTTTATTATCCATGCTAAAATTGTATTGATTGGAAACTCAAATACATGTGTGGATACATAAACAACACACTGTCCCTAGTGAGCCTCTGAAGGACTAGCTCGTTGAACAAAGATGGTCAAGGTTTCCTGACCATAGACATGAGATGTCATTTGATAACAGGATCACATCATTAGGAGAATGATGTGATGGACAATATCCAAACTATTAACGTAGCATATGATCGTGTCAGTTTATTGCTACTGTTTTGTGCATGTCAAAGTATTTGTTCCTATGACCATGAGATCATGCAACTCCCGGACACCGGAGGAATACCTTGTGTGTGTTGGGTAGGGTAGCATAAATTCAGAATTTTCCTAGGCCATATTCAGATCTTCCTATGGAGAGACCAACAACGAGAGAGGGGAGAGTGCATCTTCATACCTTTGAAGATCGCTAAGCGGAAGCGTTGCTAGAATGCGGTTGATGGAGTCGTACTCGCGGCGATTCAGATTGCGGTGTGATTCCGATCTAGTGCCGAACCACGGCACCTCCGCGTTCAACACACGTGCAGCCCGGTGACGTCTCCCGCACCTTGATCCAGCAAGGAGGAGGGAGAGGTTGGGGAAAATCTCCGGCAGCATGATGGTGTGGTGTCGATGGAGAGACGAGGTCTCCCGGCAGGGCTTTGCCAAGCACCGTGGGAGAGGAGGAAGAAGAGGGACAGGGCTGCGCCGAGGGGGAGATCAACTTGTGTCTCCAACAGCCCCAAACCATCTCTATTTATAGGAGGAGAGGGGAGGGGTGTGCCACCTCTAGGGTTCCCACCCTAGGGGTGGCGGCATCCCAGATGGGAGAGGGGGGCGGCGGCTAGGGCAGGAGAGGGGGTGGCGCACCCCCTGGTGGGCCTTAGGCCCACCAGCACCTAGGGTTCCCCCCTTCATCTCTGGTGCGCCATGGATTGGGTGTGGAGGGTGCACCAGCCCACCCAGGGGCTGGTTCCCTACCACACTTGACCCATATAGCCTTCCGGGGCTTGTGGCCCCTCCCGGTGGGCCTCCAGAACCCTTCCGGTGGTCCCGACACTTTGCCGGTGGTGCCCGAAACATTTCCGGCGTTCAAACCCATCCATCCTATGTATCAATCTTTACCTCGGACCATTCTGGACCTCCTCGTGACGTCCGGGATCTCATCCGGGACTCCGAACAACCTTCGGTAACCTTGTATAACAATTCTCTATAACCCTAGCGTCATCGAACCTTAAGTGTGTAGACCCTACGGGTTCGGGAGGCATGCAGACATGACCGAGACACTCTCCGGCTAATAACCATCAGCGGGATCTGGATACCCATGGTGGCTCCCACATGTTCCACGATGATCTCATTGGATGAACCACGATGTCAAGGATTCAATCAATCCCGTATACAATTCCCTTTGTCTGTCAGTATAGAACTTGCCCGAGATTCGATCGTCGGTATACCCATACCTTGTTCAATCTCGTTATCGGTAAGTCTCTTTATTCGTTCTGTAGCACATCATCCCGTGACTAACTCCTTAGTCACACTGAGCTCATTATGATGATGTTCTACCGAGTGGGCCCAGAGATACCTCTCTGTCATACGGAGTGACAAATCCCGATCTCGATTCGTACCAACCCAACAGACACTTTTGGAGTTACCCGTAGTGCACCTTTATAATCACTCAGTTACGTTGTGACGTTTGATACACCCAAAGTACTCCTACGGTATCCAGGAGTTGCACAATCTCACGGTCGAAGGAAAATACACTTGACATTAGAAAAGCTTTAGCATACGAACAACACGATCTAGTGCTATGCTTAGGATTGGGTCTTGTCCATCACATCATTCTCCCAATGATGTGATCGCGTTATCAATGACATCTAATGTCCATGATCAGGAAACCATGATCATCTATTGATCAACGAGCTAGCTAACTAGAGGCTTGCTAGGGACACATTATGATCTATTTATTCACACATGTATACTGTTTCCTGTTAATACAATTATAGCATGAACAACAAACGATTATCATGAACAAGGAAACATGATAATAACCATTTTATTATTGCCTCTAGGGCATATTTCCAAGAGTCTCCCACTTGCACTAGAGTCAATAATCTAGTTACATTGTGATGTATCGAACACACATAGCATTGTGGTGTTGATCATGTTTTGCTTGAGGAAGAGATTTAGTCAACGGGTCTGCAATATTTAGATCTATGTGCACTTTACAAATATCTATTACTCCTCTCTGGACCTGGTCCTGGATGGAGTTGTAGCGGCGTTGGATGTGCTTGGTCTTCCGGTGAAATCTGGGCTCCTTGGTTATGGCAATGGCTCCAGTGTTATCACAGAAGAGTGTCATTGGACCCGACGCGCTTGGAACCACTCCAAGGTCGGTGATGAGCTCCTTCATCCAAATCCCTTCATGAGCCGCTTCTGAAGCAACTATGTACTCCGCTTCACATGTAGATGGTGCCGCGACGTCTTGCTTGCTGCATCACCAGCTCACTGCCCCGCCATTCAAAACATACACGTATCCGGTCTGTGACTTAGGGTCATCCCGATATGTGTCGAAGCTAGCATCGGCGTAACCCTCTACGACGAGCTCTTCGTCACCTCCATAAACGAGAAACATCTCCTTAGTCCTTTTCAGGTACTTAAGGGTATTCTTGACCGTTGTCCAGTGTTCCATACCGGGATCACTTTGGTACCTCCCTACCAAACTTATGGCAAGGTTTATATCAGGTCTGGTACACAGCATGGCATACATTAGAGAGCCTACGGCTGAAGCGTTGGGGACATTACTCATCTTCGCTCTATCTGCTGCCGTGGTCGGTGACTGAGTCTTACTCAATCTCATACGTTGCAAAACTGGCAAGAACCTCTTCTTTGAGTTTTACATATTGAACTTCTTCAATATCTTGTCAAGGTATGTACTTTGCGAAAGACCTATGAGGTGTCTCGATCTATCTCTATAGATCTTGATGCCTAATATGTATGCAACTTCTCCAAGGTCCTTCATTGAAAAACTCTTGTTCAAGTAGGCCTTTATGCTCTCCAATAACTTTATATTATTCCCCATCAATAATATGTCATCCACATATAGTATGAGGAAAGCTACAGAGCTCCCACTCACTTTCTTGTACATACAGGCTTCTCCATAAACCTGTATGAACCGAAACGCTTTAATCACCTCATTAAAGCGAATGTTCCAACTCCGAGATGCTTGCACCAGCCCATATTTGGAGCGCTGGAGCTTGCATACCTTGTTAGCACTCTTAGGATCGACAAAACCTTCTGGTTGCATCATATACAACTCTTCCTTAAGATACTCGTTAAGGAACACTGTTTTGACGTCCATTTGCCAAATTTCATAATCATGAAAAGTGGCAATTGCTAACATGATTCAGACTAACTTCAACTTCGCTACGGGAGAGAAAGTCTCATCGTAGTCAACTCCTTGAATTTGTCGAAAACCCTTTGCGACAAGTCGAGCTTTGTAAACGGTCACATTACCGTTTGTGTCAGTCTTATTCTTGAAGATCCATTTATTTTCTATGGCTCGCCGATCGTTGGGCAAGTCCACCAAAGCCCATACTTTGTTCTCATACATGGATCCTATCTCGGATTTCATAGCCTCAAGACATTTGTTGGAATCCGGGCCCGCCATTGCTTCTTCATAGTTCGAAGGTTCACCGTTGTCTAACAACATGATTTCCATCACAGGGTTGCCGTACCACTCTGGTGCGGATCGTACCCTTGTGGACCTTCGTGGTTCAGTAGCAACTTGATCCGAAGCTTCATGATCATCATCATTAACTTCCTCTCCAGTTGGCGTAGGCGCCACAGGAACAATTTCCCGCGTTGCGCTACTCTCCGGTTCGAGAGGGGGTGTAATCACCTCATAAAGTTCTACTTTCCTCCCACTTCTTTCGAGAGAAACTCTTTCTCTAGAAAGGATCCGTTCTTGGCAACAAAGATTTTACCTTCGGATCTAAGATAGAAGGTACGCAATAGTTTCCTTAGGGTATCCTATGAATACACATTTCTCCACTTTGGGTTCGAGCTTTTCTGGTTGAAGTTTCTTCACATAAGCATCGCAGCCCCAAACTTTTAGAAACGACAGCTTAGGTTTCTTGCCAAACCATAGTTCATACGGTGTCGTTTCAACGGATTTAGACGGTGCCCTATTTAAAGTGAATGTTGCAGTTTCCAATGCGCATCCCCAAAATGATAGCGGTAAGTCGGTAAGTGATAACCCACAAGTATAGGGGATCAATCGCAGTCCTTTCTATAAGTAAGAGTGTTGAACCCAACGAGGAGCAGAAGGATCTAACAAGTGGTTTGCAGCAAGGTAAAATCTGCAAGCACAGAAATTTTCGGTAACAAGTGATTGTGTGGTGAGATGATTCGTAGCAAGCAACAAGTAACAAAAGTAGCAACGGTGCAGCAAAGTGGCCCAATCCCTTTTGTAGCAAGGGACAATCCTGGACAAAGTCTTATAGGAGGAAAAACGCTCCCGAGGACACACGGGAATTTCTGTCATGCTAGTTTCATCATGTTCATATGATTCGTGTTCGTTAGTTTGATAGTTTGATATGTGGGTGGACCAGCGCTTGGGTACTGCCCTTACTTGGACAAGCATCCCACTTATGATTAACCCCTCTCGCAAGCATCCGCAACTACGAAAGAAGAATTAAGACAAAGTCTAGCCATAGCATTAAACTAGTGGATCTAAATCAGCCCCTTACGAAGCAACGCATAAACTAGGGTTTAAGCTTCTGTCACTCTAGCAACCCATCATCTACTTACTACTTCCCAATGCGTTCCTCTAGGCCCAAATAATGGTGAAGTGTTATGTAGTCGACGTTCACATAACACCACTATAGGAAAAAAAACATACAACATATCAAAATACGGAACGAATACCAAATTCACATGACTACTATTAGCATGACTTATCCCATGTCCTCAGGAACAAAAGTAACTACTCACAAAGCATAATCATATTCATGACCAGAGAGGTAATGAGTAGCATCAAGGATCTGAACATAAACTCTTCCACCAAGTAATCCAACTAGCATCAACTACAAAGAGTACTCAACACTACTAGCAACCTTACAAGTACCAATTGGAGTCGCAAGACGGAGATTGGCTACAAGTGATGAACTAGGGTTTGGAGATGAGATGGTGCTGATGAAGATGTTGATGGTGACGAGTCCCCTCCGACGGGAGGAGTGTTGGTGATGACGATGGCGATGATTTCCCCCTCCGGGAGGGAAGTTTCCCCGACAGGATCGTCCTGTCGGAGCTTTAGATTGGTTCTGCTCAAGTTCCGCCTCGTGGCGGCGGTGAAACCACGAAAAAGCTCCCTTCTGATTTTTTTTCTTGGACGAAACCCTCCATATAGCAAAAGAGGGGGGGTCAGTGGGCTAGTGGGCTGCCCACAAGCCCCCATGGCGCGGCCTGGGGGGGTGGCCGCGCCGTGAAGGCTTGTGGGCACCCCCTGGTGCCCCTCCGACACTTCTTCGGCCCAATATTTTTTATAAATTGGGAAAAAAATCTCCATTGATTTTCACGGCGTTTGGAGTTGCGCAGAATATGTATCTCAACTTTGCTCCACTTTCAGGCCAGAATTCCAGTTGCCGGTATTCTCCCTCTTCATGTAAACCTTGCAAAATAAGAGAGAAAAGGCATAATAATAGTACCGTGAAGTGAAATAACAGCCAAAGAAGCGATAAATATCAACATGAAAACATGATGCAAAATGGACGTATCAACTCCCCCAAGCTTAGACCTCGCTTGTCCTCAAGCGAAAGTCGAGCTCAATAAATATGCCCACATGTTTAGGGAGAGAGGTGTCGACAAAACAAGATACGAACATGCATGCATCATGATCATGATCAGAACAACAATACCAACATATAATCTCTCATGCTAAAGTGATAATTCCTTCACAAAGTAAAGCATGGATCAAGAACTTTACCGAGAAGTAACAACCGATAGCCTTTAGTCATTGAAGCAATTGCAATTTATCACAACATCAGAAAGAGTCAAATAAGACCTTGTAAAGCAAATCCACATACTCAATCATTCTTTCGTTCTCTACAATTGCTACAACTCACGTGGTACTCATGAGATCAAAGTTTCAGCTGGACACAGAGAAAGATAGGGGCTTATAGTTTTGCCTCCCAACTGCTTACCTCAAGGGTAATGTCAAAAATAATAATTCATGATTGCCTACCTCCAAGTTGACATATGAATATAGATCTTTCCCAAGCATGTGACGGTAGCCAAGACAAAGGCAAAATAAGGAATTGGTGAAGATCACCATGACTCTTTCAGGGGCCAAAAGTAAAGGTACAAGATAGGCCCTTCGCAGAGGGAAGCAGAGGTTGTCATGCGCTTTTGAGGTTTGGATGTGTGTTCTCTTAGTGCGGAGGAACGTCACTTTATATTGCCCCCTGTGATAAAGAACTTTATTATGTAGTCTATCGCTTTTATGTCTTCTTCATCACAGGTTCATATAAAGCTTATTTTCCACACACTAATAGGTCATACATATTAGAGAGCAATTTTTATTGCTTGCACCGATGACAACTTACTTGAGGGATCTTATTCAATCCATAGGTAGGTATGGTGTACACTCATGGCAAAACTGGTTTGAAGGTTTATGGATGCACAAGTAGTATCTCTACTTGGTGCGGCAGTTTTGGCTAATATGAGATGGAAGCAATCGTCACATGCTAAGGGATCTCTAATCATATAACATTGTTCAGAGCCAAGCAAACACAATTCATTACATTGTCTTCCTTGTCCAACATCTACTTCTAGGCATGCAATAGTTTAGTGAGTGTTCACAATCATAGATGGTGTCAGAGATGATATATTTATATGTGAACCTCTCCTTCCTTATCACTTCCTATTAATTGCAACAATGACCAAGGTCTACGTTTGCCTACCCTCAAGAAGTTTCAATCTTCATTCTTTTTATATGTGAAGCCATCACTTCCCATAAGATCACTACATGATCTTTCATGCTTTTGTTCTATTCTCATTCTTTGATCATGGAAAGAGGCAAAGCCCTTCAACTAAGACACTCTTTATTATATGGCTCACGAGCAAGAATACATCGGGGGTGACACAAAGCAAAACTCAAGACTAAAACACTAAGACTTTTACTCTACTAGAAAAAGAGAAAACTGAAAAGGAAAACTAAAACAAAGGTAAAGGCAAAAGATGTGATGGTGATACGATACCGGGGCAACTCCCCCAAGCTTGGCAAAAGCCAAGGGGATTGCCCATACCAATGCTCAGTTGTCTTCCTTTGGTGGTGATGGTGGAGTTGTTGCAACATGAGTTTGATCCTCCGTCTTCCAAGGCATAGGTGCTCCATCATGGAAATATGAACGAGTCTCCGGAATCCTCAAATCTGCAGCCAACCATATTGATTTAAATCTATACTCATACTCACAGTTTTGGTTCTGCAAGTCATAGATCTGGCCCTGGAGTTGATCAATCCTGTCATAGAGCCTGGAGAGGTGCTTCCCAATGTCATTGGCATCAATCTTGTGCTTGCTGTTGAACTCCGTGATCATCATGTGCTTGGCGTTGAGTCCACACTCCACCATCCCTTGGCATTTGAAGACTTGTTGCTCCATTGCTTCGAGCCTCGTCTCCACGCTTCTGGTCTTCTTGGGCCCCTCAACATCACGGATGTGCAACAACCCCTCACGCATCTCGATAGATCGAGGGTGTTGCAGCACTCCCGTGAGGTAGGGATTGATGACCTTCTCAAAGATCTTGTCCTTTGGAGCTTTTGGGGAAGTCATAGCGATCTAGATCTGCAACAGAAACAGGCTCGAAACGGAAAACAGAATAAATCTGCGTGATGCAGGGGTCAAACCAAACGGAAGTATATATAATGATTTTTTCCAGACCAGAAGGAGTCCCCTGCATGAAGACGGAGTCCGGGAGGCGCACGAGGTGGCCACAAGCCCTCACGGCGCGGCCAGGGGGTGGGCCCGCGCCGTGCAGGCTTGTCGCCTCCTTGCGCACTTTCCTTAGTACTTCCATTTTTTGTATTTTTTCAAATATTCCAAAACGGAGAAAATTTCCTATTGGAAAAGTTTTGGACTCTGTTTCTTACCGAATCACTTACCTCTTCGTTTTCGGAGTCTGAAAGAGGCTGATAAAGGCCCCTTAGGTATTCTTCCCGAGTTATGGTATTGATGATATTGCTTTCAACATTCATGGGAGTACCTGAGATATAATGCTTGATTCTCTGCCCATTTACCACTCTCAGACAATTACCTTCCGTGTTGTTGATCTTGATAGCACCGGAACGATATACTTCCTCAACAACATAGGGACCTTCCCATTTAGAGAGAAGCTTGCCTGCAAAGAATCTTAAACGAGAGTTATATAGAAAGCCATAATCACCTACATTGAACTCACGCTTTTGTATCCTCTTATCATGCCAGCTCTTAACCTTCTCTTTGAAAAGCTTGGCATTCTCATATGCTTGCGTTCTCCACTCATCAAGCGAGCTAATGTCAAATAACCTCTTCTCACTGGCAAGTTTGAAATCAAAGTTGAGCTCTTTGATTGCCCAATAAGCTTTATGCTCTATATCAAGAGGTAAATGACATGCTTTACCGTACACCATTTTGTACGGAGACATGCCCATGGGATTCTTATAGGCAGTTTTATAAGCCCACAGTGCATCATCGAGCTTCTTAGACCAATTCTTTCTAGACCTGTTGACAGTCTTTTGCAGAATCAGTTTAATCTCTCTATTACTTAGCTCTACTTGACCACTGTATTGAGGGTGATAGGGAGACACAATTCTATGTTGACATCGTACTTAGCAAGCGTTTTACGGAAAGCACCATGAATGAAGTGTGAACCACCACCGGTCATTAGATATCTAGGGACTCCAAATCTAGGGAAGATAACTTATTTCACCATCTTGATAGAGGTGTTGTGATCAGCACTACTAGTGGGGATAGCTTCTACCCACTTAGTGACGTAATCAACAACAACTAAGATATGCGTATACCCATTGGATTTTGGAAAAGGTCCCATATAATCAAAGCCCCAAACATCAAATGGTTCAATGACAAGTGAATAGTTCATAGGCATTTCCTGACGTTTGCTAATATTACCTATTCTTTGACATTCGTCACAAGACAAGATAGACTTACGGACATCCTTGACGAGAGTGGGCCAATAGAAACTTGATTACAATACCTTGTGTGCAGTTCTATCTCCCACATGGTGTCCTCCGTAGGCCTCGGAGTAACAATTCTGTAGGATCTGTCCCTATTCATGTTCAGGTACACAACGTCTAATAACACCATCTACCACTTCCTTATAAAGGTGAGGATCATCCCAAAAGTAGTGTCTCAAGTCAAAGAAGAACTTCTTCTTTTGCTGGTACGTGAAACTAGGTGGTATGTATTTGGCAACGATATAGTTTGCATAATCAGCATACCACGGTGCACTACGTGAAGCATTGCTGACATTCAGTTGCTCATCGGGAAAGCTATCATCAATAGGTTGTGGGTCATCAAGAACGTTCTCCAACCTAGACAAGTTATCCGCTATTGGGTTATCCGCACCCTTTCTGTCAACAACGTGCAGATCAAATTCTTGTAGCAAGAGAACCCATCTGATAAGTCTAGGCTTAGCGTCCTTCTTCTCCATGAGGTACTTAATAGCAGCCTGATCAGTGTGAATAGTGACTTTAGAATCAACTATGTAAGACCTGAACTTTTCACATGCAAACACGACTGCTACAAATTCCTTCTCCGTAGTAGCATAGTTTCTCTAGGCATTGTCTAGAGTTTTACTAGCGTAGTGAATAACATTCAACTTCTTATCAACTCTTTGCCCTAGGACAGCACCAACGGCATAATCACTAGCATCACACATGATCTCAAAAGGCAAGTTCCAATCAGGTGGTTGAACAATAGGTGCAGTTATCAAAGCCCTCTTAAGTATTTCCAAGGCTTCCTCACAATCATCATCAAAGACAAAAGGAATGGCCTTTTGTAAGAGATTGGTAAGAGGCCTAGGAATCTTAGAAGTCTTTGATGAACCTTCTATAGAAACAAGCATGACCAATGAAACTTCTTATTCCTTTGATATCTGTGGGGTATGGCATTTTCTCGATTGCATCAACCTTAGCCTTATCGACTTCAATAACTCTTTTAGAAATTTTATGTCCTAAGACGATGCCTTCATTAACCATAAAGTGGCACTTCTCCCAATTCAAGACAAGGTTGGTGTCTTTATATCTCTGTAAGACTCGATCAAGGTTGTTGAGGCAATCATCAAAGGAAGACCCGTAAATGGAAAAGTCAACCATGAAAACCTCGACAATCTTTTCACAGTAGTCAGAGAATATAGCCATCATACATCTTTGAAAGGTGGCAGGTGCATTACATAAGACAAAAGGCATACGTCTATAAGCAAAGGTACTGAAAGGGCAGGTGAAAGTGGTTTTCTCCTAATCAGATTGTGCAACTGGTATTTGGGAGAAACCAGAATAACCGTCTAGAAAGCAAAAGTGTGTGTGTTTGGACAACCTTTCTAGCATTTGGTCGATAAAAGGCAGAGGGTAATGATCTTTCCTAGTCGCCTTATTCAACTTCCTAAAATCAATCACCATCCTATAGCCAGTAATAATCGTCAGTGGGATCAACTCATCCTTATCATTAGGGACAACGGTGATGCCTCCCTTCTTAGTAACGCAATGCACCAGACTCACCCAATCGCTACGAGCAACATGATAGATAATACCCGCTTCCAGGAGCTTTAGTATTTATTTTCTTACTACTTCTTTCATCTTAGGATTCAATCTCCTTTGATGATCAGCAACTGGTTTGAAATCAGGATCAGTTTTGATCTTGTGCTGGCATAGAGTGGGACTAATGCCCTTAAGATCATCAAGAGTATATCCTATAGCAGCACGTCACTTCCTCAGAGTTTCTAGTAACTTCTTTTCTTCATGCTCCGAGAGGCTAGCACTAATAATAACATGCTATATCTCTTTTTCATCAAGATAGGCATACTTAAGAGTATCAGGCAACTGTTTAAGCTCGAACACATGATCACCCTTTGGTGGGGGTGGATCCCCAAGCAGTTCAACAAGCAGATTATTCTTAAGGATAGGATATTGTTCTAAGACAACTCTATATATTTCATCCCTTTCATCCATATGCATATCATTTTCATGCTCAAGCAAGTATTGCTCTGAGGGATCAGTAGGAGGCACGACAATAGAAGCTAAGGGAATAGTTTCATCCTTACTAGGAAAATCCTTTTTATGAGGTTGTCTACCAAACTTAGAGAAATTGAACTCATGTGACACACCTTCAAAGCCAACAGTGACAGTTTGCTTCTCACAATCAATATGAGCATTGACAGTATTGAGGAAGGGTCTGCCAAATATGATGGGACAAAAGCTATATTTTGCGGTAGCAAGAACGAGGAAATCAGCAGGATACTTCGTTTTGCCACACAAGACTTCAACATCCCTAACAATTCCCACAGGACAGATAGTACCTCTATTGGCAAGCTGAATCGTGACATCTATAGGTTCTATCTCAACAGGTGCAATCTCATCTTTGACTTCATCGTATAAGGATTGAGGTATTGCACTAACACTAGCACCCAACTCACATAAACCATGATAACAATGATCTCCTATCTTAACGGAAACAACATGCATGCCAACAACAGGCCTATGTTTGTCTCTAACGTGAGGTTTAGCAATTCTAGCAACATCTTCACAAAAGTGAATATTATGTCCCTCAACTTGTTCAGAGAGAAGATCTTTCGTAATAGCAATGCTAGGTTCAACTCTGATTTGCTCAGGGGGTGTAGGTGTTCTAATATAGCCTCTACATATCACAGTTGAAGCTTTAGAATGATCCTTTATCCTAATAGGGAAAGGTGGTTTCTCAATGTAAGCACTGGGTACCACATGATCATTATAGGCAATGACTCTCTCTTCAACTGGAGTGGGCTTAACTACATTGACTTTTAAAGGAGGATGAAACTTAAAACACTTCTCTTTGAGGAGATAAATATGAGCAGCAAAGGATTCACACAATGAATCTACTATCTCAGAGTCAAGTCCATACTTAGCGCTAAAGTCACAAAAGTATTTGTCTCAACAAAGGATTTAACGCAATCAAATGTGAAATTCATACCTGACTCCTTACCTTCTTCAAGCTCCCAATCTTCAGAGTTGCGTTTAATTCTCTCCAATAGATTCCACTTGAAGTCAATATCTCTCTTCATAAAAGAACCGGTACAAGAAGTGTCAAGCATGGTGCGATCATCATGAGAAAGCCGAGCATAGAAGTTCTGAATGATAATTTCTCTCGAGAGCACATGATTGGGGCATGAATATAGCATTGATTTAAGCCTCCCCAAGCTTGAGCGATGCTTTCTCTGTCACGAGGCCAAAAATTGTAAATATAATTCCGATCACGATGTACTAAATGCATAGGATAAAACTTTTGATGAAATTCCAATTTCAACCGATTGTAGTCCCATGATCTAGTATCATCACATAGCCTATACCATGTCAACGCCTTATCCTTCAAAGATAAAGGAAAGACCTTCTTCTTGACCTCATCCTCGGGCACACCTGCAAGCTTAAATAAACCACAAACTTCATCTACATAGATTAGATGCAAGTCTGGATGTGATGTTCCATCTCCTATAAAAGGATTAGCCAGCAGTTTCTCAAGCATACCCGAAGGAAATTCAAAGCAAATATTTTCAGTAGGTGCAGCAACTTGAGGAGAAACTCTTTGTGCTTCTGTTCGAGGTGAAGATACCCCGAACAAGCCCCTCAAAGGATTAGTATCCATAGTGACAAGTGACAACAAATTTCAGCACACTATATGAATGTTTCCTTACCAAGTTCCACTTACCAAAGGCTCTTCATTCCCCGGCAACGGCACCAGAAAAGGGTCTTGATGACCCACAAGTATAGGGGATCAATCATAGTCCTTTCGATAAGTAAGAGTGTCGAATCCAACGAGGAGCAGAAGGATCTGACAAGTGGTTTTCAACAAGGTAAAATCTGCAGGCACTGAAATTGTTGGTAACAAGTTATTGTGTGGTGAGATGATTCGTAGCAAGCAACAAGTAAAAACAGTAGCAACGGTGCAGAAAAGTGCCCCAATCCCTTTTGTTGCAAGGGACAAGCCTGGAAAAGGTCTTATAGGAGGAAAAACGCTCCCGAGGACACACGGGAATTTCTGTCATGCTAGTTTCATCATGTTCATATGATTCGCGTTCGTTACTTTGATCGTTTGATATGTGGGTGGACCAGCGCTTGGGTACTGCCCTTACTTGGACAAGCATCCCACTTATGATTAACCCCTCTCACAAGCATCCGCAACTACGAAAGAATAATTAAGACAAAGTCCAACCATAGCATTAAACTAGTCGATCCAAATCAGCCCCTTACGAAGCAACGCACAAACTAGGGTTTAAGCTTCTGTCACTCTAGCAACCCATCATCTACTTACAACTTCCCAATGCCTTCCTCTAGGCCCAAATAATGGTGAAGTGTTATGTAGTCGATGTTCACATAACACCACTAGAGGAAAAACAACATACAACATATCAAAATACCGAACAAATACCAAATTCACATGACTACTATTAGCATGACTTATCCCATGTCCTCGGGAACAAAAGTAACTACTCACAAAGCATAATCATACTCATGACCAGAGAGGTAATGAGTAGAATCAAGGATCTGAACATAAACTCTTCCACCAAGTAATCCAACTAGCATCAACTACAAAGAGTAATCAACACTACCGGCAACCTTACAAGTACCAATCGGAGTCGCGAGACAGAGATTGGTTACAAGTGATGAACTAGGGTTTGGAGATGAGATGGTGCCGATGAAGATTTTGATGGTGACGAGTCCCCTCCGATGAGAGGAGTGTTGGTGATGACGATGGCAACGATTTCCCCCTCCGGGAGGGAAGTTTCCCTGGCGGGATCGTCCTGCCGGAGCTCTAGATTGGTTCTGCTCAAGTTCCGCCTCGTGGCGGCGGCGAAACCACGAAAAAGCTCCCTTCTGATTTTTCCTAGACGAAACCCTCCATATAGCAAAAGAGGGGGGCCAGTGGGCTAGTCGGCTGCCCACAAGCCCCCATGGCGCGGCCTGGGGGGGGGGTGGGGGGGTGGCCTCGCCGTGCAGGCTTGTGGGCACCCCCTGGTGCCCCTCTGGCACTTCTTCGGCCGAGTACTTTTTACAAATTGGGGAAAAAATCTCCGTTGATTTTCACGGCGTTTGGAGTTGCGCAGAATAGGTATCTCAACTCTGCTCCATTTTTAGGCCAGAATTCTAGCTCCTGGTATTCTCCCTGTTCATATAAACCTTGCAAAATAAGAGAGAAAAGGCATAAGAATAGTACCGTGAAGTGAAATAACAGCCAAAGAAGCGATAAATATCAACATGAAAACATGATGCAAAATGGACGTATCAGTAAGAGACATCATAGATCGTACCCTATCCAATAAAGTGCGATTACGATGTTCAGACACTCCGTTACGTTGCGGTGTGCGAGGCGGCGTTAGTTGTGAAACAATTCCACACTTCCTTAGGTGTCTGCCAAACTCGTGACTCAAATATTCTCCTCCATGATCAGATCATAGACACCTTATTTTTCTGTCACGTTGATTCTCAACCTCACTCTGAAATTCCTTGAACTTTTCAAACATCTCAAATTTGTGCTTCATCAAGTAGATATACCCATACCTACTCAAATCATCGGTGAGAGTGAGAACATAACAATAGCCACCGCGAGCTTCAACGTTCATTTGACCACACACATCAGTATGAATTATTTCCAATAAGTCGGTTGCTCTCTCCATTATTCCAGAGAATGGAGTCTTAGTCCTCTTGCCCATGAGGCACGGTTCGCATGTGTCAAATGATTCAAAGTCAAGAGACTCTAATAGTCCATCAGTATGGAGCTTCTTCATGCGCTTAACACTGATATGACCAAGGCGGCACTGCCATAAGTATGTGGGACTATCATTATCAACTTTACATCTTTTGGTACTCACACTATGAATATGTGTAACATCACGATCGAGATTCATCAAGAATAAACCATTCACCAGCGGAGCATGACCATAAAACATATCACTCATATAAATAGAACAACCATTATTCTCTGACTTAAATGAGTACCCGTCTCACATTAAGCAAGACCCTGATACAATATTCATGCTCAAAGCTGGTACTAAATAACAATTATTAAGGTTTAATACTAATCCCGATGGTAGATGTAGAGGCAGCGTGCCGACGACGATCACATCGACCTTGGAGCCATTCCCGACGCGCATCGTCACCTCGTCCTTGGCCATTCTCCGCTTATTCCACAGTTCCTGCTTTGAGTTGCAAATGTGAGCAACAGCGCCGGTATCAAATACCCAGGAGCTACTACGAGCGTTGGTAAGTTACACATCAATAACATGTATATCATATATACCTTTAATATTGCCGGCCTTCTTCTCCGCTAAGTACTTGGGGCAGTTCCGCTTCCAGTGACCTTTTCCCTTGCAATAGAAGCACTCAGTCTCAGGCTTGGGTCCATTCTTTTTCTTCTTCCCGGTATCTGGCTTACCAGGCGAGGCAACGGCTTTGCCGTCTTTCTTGAAGCTCTTCTTACCCTTGCCCTTCTTGAAACTGGTGGTCTTATTGACCATCAACACTTGATGCTCTTTCTTGATTTCCGCTTCTGCAGACTTCAGCATCGAGTACAACTTGGGAATGGTCTTCTCCATCCCTTGCATGTTGTAGTTCAGCACAAAATCTTTGTAGCTTGGTGGGAGAGACTGGAGGATTTATGTCAATTACAGCGTCATCCGGAAGTTCAACTCCAAGCGAAGTCAGACGACCGTGTAACCCAAACATTCTGAGTATATGCTCACTAACAGAACTGTTCTCCTCCATCTTACAGCTAAAGAACTTGTCGGAGACTTCATATCGCTCGAAAACAGGCATGAGCTTGAAAAACTAGTTTCGGCTCCTGGAACATCTCATATGCTCCGTGTTGCTCAAAATACCTTTGGAGCCCCGTTTCCAAACTGTATAACATGCCACACCAAACCAGAGAGTAGTCATCACTCCGCGTCTACCAGACGTTCTGAATGTCCTGGGCCGCTGCGGGAGCTGGAGGGTCACCTAGCGGCGCATTAAGGACATAAGCCTTTTTAGCTGCTTCGAGGATGAGCTTCAAGTTGTGGACCGAGTCCGCATAGTTGCTACCATCTTGTTTCAGCTTGTTTTTCTCTAGGAATGCGTTGAAATTGAGGTTGACAGGTGCGTTGGCCATCGGATCTACAATATTTGTAAAGACTACTTTTAGACTAAGTTCATGACAATTAAGTTCATTTAATCAAATTAAGTATGAACTCCCACTTAAATCGACATCCCTCCAGTCATCTAAGTGATACATGATCCATGTCGACTAACCCGTATCCGATCATCACGTGAGACGGACTAGTCGTCACGGTGAGCAACTTCATGCTGATCGTATTCAACCATACGACTCATGTTCAACCTTTCGGTCTCTTGTATTCGAGGTCATGTATGTACATGCTAAGATCGTCGAGTCAACCTAAGTGTTTCACGTGTGTAAATATGTCTTACACCCATTGTATGCGAACGTTAGAATCTATCACACCCGATCATCACGTGGTGCTTCGAGACAACTATCCTTCACAACGGTGCACACTTAGGGGAATACGTTCTCGAAATTTTTATGAGGGATCATCTTATTATGCTACCGTCGTTCTAACCAATAAGATGAAAAACATGATAAACATCACATGCAATCATATAGTGATATGATATGGCCATTATCATCTTTGCTCTTTCGATCTCTGATATGTCTCAAACGTATCTATAATTTTTGATGGTTTCACGATGTTATCTTGTCTTCTTTGTATGTTTTATGTATCTTTTTATATCTTTTTTGGGGACTAACTTATTGATTTAGTGCCAAGTGCCAGTTCCTGTTTTTCCGTGTTTTTGACTCTATTCAGATATGATTTTGGAACGGAGTCCAAACGGAATAAAATCCCCGAAATGATTTTTTCCCGAACGAAAGAAGACCAGGGAGCCTTTGGGCCAAGCCAGGTGGGCCCCAGGGAGCCCACAAGGTTGCACCACGCCACCAGGGGGGAGGCAGCGGTGGGCAAGCTTGTGGCTTCCCTGGCCGCCCCCTGACCTAGGTCTTGCGCCTATATATTCCCAAATATTCCGCAAAATATCAGGAGGGCCTCGAAAATACTTTTCCGCCGCCGCAAGCTTCCGTTTCCGCGAGATCTCATCTGGAGACCCTTCCCGGTGCCCTGCCGGAGGGGACTTTGGAGGTGGAGGGCTTCTTCATCATCATCATCGCCCCTTCAATGACTCGTGAGCAGTTCACTTCAGACCTACGAGTCCGTAGTTAGTAGCTAGATGGCTTCTTCTTTCTCTTGGATCTTCAATACAAAGTTCTCCATGATATTCATGGAGATCTATCCGATGTAATCTTCCTTGGCGGTGTGTTTGTCGAGATCCGATGAATTGTGGACTTGTGATCAGATTATCTATGATATATATTTGAGTCTTTGCTGATTTATTATATGCATGATTTGATATCCTTGTAAGTCTCTCCGAGTCTTGGGTTTTGTTTGGCCAACTAGATCTATGATTCTTGCAGTGGGAGAAGTGCTTGGTTTTGGGTTCTGCCATGAGGTGACCTTTCCCAGTGACAGTAGGGGCAGCAAGGCACACATAAAGCAGTTGCCATCAAGGTTAAAAAGATGGGGTTTTTATCATTGGTTTGAGATTATCCCTCTACATCATGTCATCTTGCTTAAGGCGTTACTCTGATCTTATGGACTTAATACACTAGATGCATGATGGATAGCGGTCGACGTGTGGAGTAATAGTAGTAGGTGCAGACAGTATCGGTCTACTTGTTTCGGACGTGATGCCTATAGAAATAATCATTGCATAGATATCGTCACGACTCTGCACAGTTCTATCAATTGCTCGACAGTAATTTGTTCACCCACCGTCTACTTGCTTTAACGAGAGAAGCCACTAGTAAACACTACGACCCCCGGGTCTATTCACATCCGTCGTTTACAACTCCACTTTAACTTTGCTTTGTTACTTTGTTGCTTTCAGTTCTCACTTGGCAAACAATCTATAAGGGATTGACAACCCCTTCATAGCGTTGGGTGCAAGCTTTTGTGTTTGTGTAGGATCTTGAGATACTCTTCCGCCGGATTGATGCCTTGGTTCTCAAATTGAGGGAAATACTTACCGTCGCTGTGCTACATCACCCTTTCCGATTCGAGGGAACACCAACGCAAAGCTCCAAGGCCACGGGGGAAATCCTTCGCATACTTTCCTAGGAAGTCCCTGCCGCTACAGAAAGATCAAGCCAAGTATTCTCCCGTCGACGCGCCTATCTCTGGCGCCGTTGGAAGGTCTTTGGTGCTGTAGCAGAAGTATTTCTGGCACCATTGCCAGGGATACACAACAAACATCAATCTCCATCTTCGGGCATCGCATGATCATCATTGTCACCGGCGTGACACCATGATCTCCATCATCGTGTCTTCGTGAAGTCGTCACGCCAACTACTACTACTATAGTTAACCGTTAGCAATGAAGTAAAAGTAGTAAACACATGGCGTTGCATCTCATACAATAAATTAAGACAACTCCTATGGCTCATGTCGATTGTCATACTCAACAACATGCAAGTCATGAATCCTATTACAATAACTTGATCATCTCATACATCACACATGTAACATCACAACTTTGGCCATATCACATCACATGTCAAACCCTGCAAAAACAAGTTAGACGTCCTCTAATTGTTGTTGCAAGTTTTACGTGGCTGATTTGGGTTTCTAGCGAGAACGCCTTCTTACCTAGGTGACAGCCACAACGATGATATGCCAAAGCTATTTACCCTTCATAAAGACCCTTTTCATCAAATCCAACCCGACTAGAGTGGGAGAGACAGACACCCGCTAGCCACCTTTATGCATGGTGTTCATGTCGGCCGGTGGAACCTGTCTCACGTAAGCGTACGTGTAAGGTCAGTCCGGGCCGCTTCATCCCACAATACCGCCAGAAAATAATAAGACTAGTAGAGGCAAGCAATTTACAAATCAGCACCCACAAACTTTTGTGTTCTACTCGTGCATGTAATCTACGCATAGAAAACCTGGCTCGGATGCCACTGTTGGGTTGGGTAGCATAAATTCAAAATTTTCCTACGCCATATTCAGATCTTCCTATGGAGAGACCAGCAATGAGAGAGGGGAGAGTGCATCTTCATACATTTGAAGATCGCTAAGCGGAAGCGTTGCTAGAACGCGGTTGATGGAGTCGTACTCACGGCGATTCAGATCGCGGTGTGATTCCGATCTAGTGCGGAACCACGGCACCTCCGCGTTCAACTCACGTGCAGCCCGGTGACGTCTCCTGCACCTTGATCTAGCAAGGAGGAGGGAGAGGTTGCAGAACATCTCCGGCAGCACGACGGCGTGGTGTCGATGGAGAGACGAGGTCTCCCGGCAGGGCTTCGCCAAGCACCGTGGGAGAGGAGGAAGAAGAGGGACAGGGCTGCGCTGAGGGAGAGATCAACTTGTGTCTCCAACAGCCCAACCCCCTCTCTATTTATAGGAGGAGAGGGGAGGGGTGCGCCACCTCTAGGGTTCCCACCCTAGGGGTGGCGGCAGCCCAGATGAGAGAGGGGGGCGACGGCCACGGCACGAGAGGGGGTGGCGCACCCCTTGGTGGGCCTTAGGCCCACCAGCGCCTAGGGTTCCCCCCTTCCTCTCTGGTGCGCCATGGGCTGGGTGTGGAGGGCGCACCAACCCATCCAGGGGCTGGTTCCCTCCCACACTTGGCCCATATAGCCTTCCGGGGCTTGTGGCCCCTCCCGGTGGGCCTCCAGAACCCTTCCGGTGGTCCCGACAATTTGCCGGTGGTGCCCAAAACATTTCTGGCGTCCAAACCCATCCATCCTATGTATCAATCTTTATCTACGGACCATTCCGGAGCTCCTCGTGACGTCCGAGATCTCATCCGGGACTCCGAACAACCTTTGGTAACCTCGTATAACAATTCTCTATAACCCTAGCGTCATTGAACCTTAAGTGTGTAGACCCTACGGGTTCGGGAGGCATGCAGGCATGACCGAGACACTCTCCAACCAATAACCATCAGCGGGATCTCTTCGGATGGTCTCTTCGGCGGTATACGGGATCACCGAGACCCATGGTGCCTCCCACATGTTCCACGATGATCTCTTCGGATGAACCACGATGTCAAGGATTCAATCAATCCCGTATACAATTCCCTTTGTCTGTCGGTATAGAACTTGCCCGAGATTCGATCGTCGGTATACCCATACCTTGTTCAATCTCGTTACCGGTAAGTATCTTTACTCGTTCCATAGCACATCATCCCATGACTAACTCCTTAGTCACACTGAGCTCATTATGATGATGTTCTACCGAGTGGGCCTAGAGATACCTCTCCGTCACACGGAGTGACTAATCCCGATCTCGATTCGTACCAACCCAACAGACACTTTCGGAGGTACCCGTAGTGCACCTTTATAATCACCCAGTTACGTTGTGACATTAGATACACCAAAGCACTCCTACGGTATCCAGGAGTTGCACAATTTCATGGTCGAAGGAAAAGACACTTGACATTTGAAAAGATTTAGCATACGAACAACATGATCTATTGTTATGCTTAGGATTGGGTCTTGTCCATCACATCATTCTCCCAATGATGTGATCCAGTTATCAATGACATCTAATTTCCATGATCAGGAAACCATGATCATCTATTGATCAATGAGCTAGCTAACTAGAGGCTTTCTAGGGACACATTGTGATCTATTTATTCACACATGTATTACTGTTTCCTGGTAATACAATTATAGCATGAACAAGGAAATATGATAATAACCATTTTATTATTGCCTCTAGGGCATATTTCCAACAGTGTGTATCAAACATCACAACGTAACTGGGTGACTATAAAGGTGCTCTACATGTATCTCCAAAGGTGTCTGTTGGATTGGCATGGATCAAGACTGGGATTTGTCACTCCGTGTGACGGAAAGGTATCTCAGGGCCCACTCGATAATACAACATCACAACAAGCCTTGCAAGCAATATGACTAAGGAGTTAGTCACGAATCTTGTATTATGGAACGAGTAAAGAGACTTGCCGGTAACGAGATTGAACTAGGTATAGAGATACCGACTATTGAATTTTGGGCAAGTAACATACCGATGGACAAAGGGAATACCATACGGGATTAATGGAATCCTCGACATCGTGGTTCGACCGATAAAGATCTTCATAGAATCTGTAGGAGACAATATGGGCATACAGGTCCCGCTATTGGTGATTGGCTGGAGAGTGTCTAGGTCATGTCTGCATAGTTCTCGAACTCGCAGGGTATGCACACTTAAGGTTTGGTGACGATTTGGTATTAATAAGTTATTTGCGATGGTAACCGAAAGTTGTTAGGAGTCCCGGATGAGATCTCGGACATCACAAGGAGCTCCGGAATGGTCCGTAGGTAAAAATTTATATATGGGAAGTCATATTTGGCTACCGGAAAAGTTTTGGGTTTTTCGGTATTGTACGGGGAAGCTTCTAGAAGGTTCTGGAAACTTCTGGAGGAGTTAGGAAGTCCACCAAGGGTTCCACCACGTACCAAGGGTTTGCATGGGCTGAGGGGAGACGTCGTGGCCTTATTGGGCCAAGCGCACAAGTCCCTCAAGGCCCATGCAGTTGGGAAAGGTGGAAAGTCCACCTTTGGATGGAAGGGAAGGAAGGGGACTAGGATTCCACCTCCTCCCCCCTTAGCTGCACCCTAGGGCTTGGAGGGTTGTTCCCTATGCCCCTCCACCAATATATAGAGAGGAGGGGTGCCCCAAGAGCACACACGAAGCCCTTGGTGCCCCTCTCTCTCCCTAGATCGATTTCTCCTCTAGTTTTTTCAGGTAATGCTTAGGCGAAGCCCTGCCAGGACAGCACCACCACCACCACCACCGTCACGCCGTCGCGTTGCCGGGGAATTCGTCTACCACTCCTCCCTCGCTTTCTGGATCGAGGAGGCGGAGACGTCATCGAGATGCACGTGTGTTGAACGCAGAGGTGTCGTCCGTTCGGCACTTGATCGGGAGTTCGCGGGATGGATCGTGATAGGATCGCGAAGACGTTCGACTAGATCAACCGCGTTTGTTAACGCTTCCGCTAAGCAATCTACAAGGGTATGTAGATACAACCTCTCCTCTCTTAGATGTGCATCTCCTAGATTGATCTTGGTGGGTGTAGGAATTTTTTTGTTTCCCATGCGACGTTCCCCAACACTGTTATGGTCAGTTTTACTTTAATTAACAAATTTTGTAAGGGCAGTTCCATTGCACTATATTTTAAGATATATCAAATGACATTAAGTGTTTAGTTGTTTGTTTCATATTGATCGTAAGGCATTAGACCTACAGTCCTTTTATTAAAATAATAAGAAAAAAATATTGGTTTGCTGTACAAAAGTTAAAAAAAGAAACAAGAGAAACTACCTATGCACCTACTATATGGCACGAGATCATTCAGGGCTCCTTTGATTCAAAACAACTTCATAGGATTTTTGAAGGATTGATATCCTTAGGAATTTTCCAACATTGGTTCTTTGATTCATTGGATTGAATTTCATAGGAATTTTTTCTAAGAAATTTTGTGTACTACATTTCATACGAAATCTAATAACCACTTCAACCTCTTTTTATATTTTTTGTTTTTTCTGTGAAATCAAACACTCCAATCCTATACTTTTTCTATTTTCGTGTTTTTAAAATCCCGTGAATCAAAGAGGACATCAAATGTGCAACCCTCCCGTCCCCCTGTCGGCATTAAACATGCACACCAGTCGAGACACCTACTCTGGCGTGGGCATTAACACACCCCCGCCGCTTGGCCTTTTCAGCATCTGCTATTTAAATGAGGCCATGCCCGACACAAACTGCACCACACAACCGCCCCGTTTCACATCTTCCTCTGTGGACCACCTTGTCAGTTCAGTGGATACGAGGGTACCATGGCCCATCTGCTGACGGCCAGTCAACGATGCATGGAGGGCCCAATTCCAGAAGTAGTCCATCTAAGGGATCCGCAGGCTCAAGTCATGTGGCGAGGCGCTAGCCAAGCGAGGCTCCCATCGTTCTCCAAGAGGTAGCACTCCAAGGTGCTTCTCCACAAGCTTCAGGTGACCTCGCGAGGCCCCTCCTCATGTGGTAGGCTCCCATGAAGCTCTCCGTCTGGAGGGGCCGCACGACGCTGGTTGTGCGGCCACATGGTCACCATGTTGGTGATGTCGTGCGTGGGGAAGCACCAGCGGTCGTGGACAAAGAATCTTTCCAGTTTTATGATAAAGGGGAGCACACTGCTGTCCTCTAGCAAAGCGAGTCCTAAATCTTTCTATTTTGGTGCAAGGAGACCAAAATGACGCAGCACGTGAGGACGAGCGTCATCAGCGCGCCCACGAGTGCATCACATACAACACCTTTATAGAGTGAAGGCCACCTTTCGCCAGGAAGACTAGGCACTTGTCCCCTTTGATTTGTCGCCCTGTGGATGCCCTTTTCCCACTGATTTTTGAGGAAAGAGGACCAATGCAAGGATAAAAGGGACCGAGTTGCCACCATAGAGAGAGGTCGAATGATTGAGCCCTCATCCCCTCCCCCGGAAGCATTTCTTCCACCTCTAGACTTGTAACACTTATGCAACTTCGAGAGAAAAACACACAAAGAAGGAGTAGGGTTTTATATCACACGGTTGTGAGAACCTCGGTAAATCTCATATCCTTCTTGTATCTTCACTAGAGCAACAACTGGGTTGCCATTTCATGAAGTATCCCTTCTTTACCTTTGACCTTCTTTGAAACTAGCGGTTTTATCAACCATCAACAATTGATGCTCCTTTTGATTTCTACCTTCGCGGTGTCAAACATTGTGAATAGCTCAAGGATCATCATATCTATCCCTGATATGTTATAGTTCATCACGAAGCTTTAGTAGCTTGGTGGCAGTGACTTCCGGAGAACTATCACTATCTCATCTGGAAGATCAAGTCCCACTTGATTCAAGTGATTGTTGCACTAAGACAATCTGAGCACATGCTCAACAATTGAGCTTTTCTCCCTTACTTTTGTAGACGAAGAGTCTTGTCGGAGGTCTCATACCTCTCAACAAGGGCACGAGCATGAAATCCCAATTTCATCTCTTGGAACATCTCGTATTTCCCGTGACATTCAAAACATCTTTAGCGCCTCAATTCTAAGTCGTTTAAGCATTATTCACTAAACTATGATGTAGCTATCAAAAACGTGTATGTCAGATGTTCGCAACATCCACAGATCGTGCTTTGGGGTTCAGCACACCGAGCGGTGCATTAAGGACATAAGCCTTCTGCTCAGCAATGAGGGCAATCCTCAATTAACGGACTTAGTCCACATAATTGCTACTTCTATCTTTCAACTAAGTTTTCTCTGGGAACATATCAAAAACCTGTAGAGCTATAGCACAAGTTATAACATAATTTGCATTGACCTTTTGACTATGTTCATGATAATTAAGTTCATCTAATCAAATTATTTAATGAACTCCCACTCAGATCGACATCCCTCTAGTCATCCAAGTGATACATGATCCATGTCGACTAGCCCGTGTCCGATCATCACGTAAGACGGACTAGTCATCAATGGTGAGCATCTCCATGCTGATCGTATCAACCATACGACTCATGTTCGACCTTTCGGTCTCCCGTATTCGAGGCCATGTCTGTACATGCTAGGCTCGTCGAGTCAACCAAGTGTTTTGCGTGTGTAAACTCGCTTGCACCCATTGTATGTAAACATTAGAATCTATCACACCGATCATCACGTGGTGCTTCGAGACAACGAACCTTCGCAACGGTGCACACTTAGGGGAATACTTATCTAGAAATTTTAATGAGGGATCATCTTATCTTTGCTACAGTCGTTCTAAGCAATAATATGAAAAACATGATAAACATCACATGCAATCATATAGTGACATGATATGGCCAATATCATCTTGCTCCTTTGATCTCCATCTTCGGGGCACCATGATCATCATTGTCACCGGCATGACACCATGATCTCCATCATTGTGTCTCCATGAAGTCATCACGCCAACTATTACTTCTACTACTATAGCTAACCGTTAGCGATAAAGTAAAGTAATCAACATGGCGTTGCATCTCATAGAATAAATTAAGACAACTCCTATTGCTCCTGTCGGTTGTCATACTCATCGACATGCAAGTCGTGAATCCTATTACAAGAACATGATCAATCTCATACATCACATATGTAACATCACATCCTTTTGGCCATATCACATCACAGGGCATACCCACAAAAACAAGTTAGATGTCCTCTAATTGTTGTTGCAAGTTTTACGTGGCTGATTTTGGTTTCTAGCAAGAACGTTTCTCACCTACATGACGGCCACAATGTTGATATGCCAATGCTATTTACCCTTCATAAGGACCCTCTTCATCGAATCCGATCCGACTAAAGTGGGAGAGACAGACACCCGCTAGCCACCTTATGCAACTAGTGCATGTGAGTAGGTGGAACCAGTCTCACGTAAGAGTATGTGTAAAGTTGGTCTGGGCCGCTTCATCCCACGATGCCGGCGAATCAAGATAAGACTAGTAACGTCAAGCAATTGCCAAAATCAGCGCAACTTTTGTGTTCTACTCGTGCACACAATCTACACATATAACCTTGGCTCGGATGCCACTGTTGGGGAACGTAGTAATTTCAAAAATTTCCTACGCCAAATAAGGATCTATCTATGGAGAAATCAGCAACGAGTAATGGGGTAGAGCGATCTTCATACCTTTGAAGATCGCTAAGCGGAAGCGTTACTCGAACGCGGTCGATGGAGTCGTACTTGCAGCGATTCAGATTGCGGTGTGATTTTGATCTACGTGCCGAACCACGGTACCCCCACGTTCAACACACGTACAACCCAGTGACATCTCGCGCACGTTGATCCAACAAGGTGGAGGGAGAGGTTGAGGGAGAGCTCCGGCAGCACGACGACGCGGTGGCGGTGGAGCTACGAGGGATTCCTACGGAGCTTCTCCAAGCTGCGCGGAAGAGGAAGAAGAGGAACTGGGCTGCCTCGAGAGGTAGGAAACGATTTCTGTGTCTTCTCCAAAGGCCAAACCCTCCAATATATATAGGGGGAGAGGGAGGGGCGCCCACCCTTAGGGTTCCCACCCCCAAGGGGTGCGGCAGCCCCATCTATGGTAGGGGGCGGCGGCCAGGGGAAGGGAGAGGAGGGGTGGCGCCCGAGATGGGCCTTGGGCCCCCTCGTGCGCTTGGGATTTCCCCCCTTCCTCCCTTGTTGCGCCTTGGGCCTTGGTGGGAGGCGCACCAGCCCACTCTGGGTTGGTTTCCTTCCACCTTTTGGCCCATGCTAGCCTTTGGGGTTGGTGGCTGATACGTCTCAAACGTATCTAGAATTTTTGATGGTTTCATGCTGTTATCTTGTCATCTTTGGATGTTTTATGTACCTTTTATATCTTTTTTGGGACTAACTTATTAATCCAGTGCCAAGTGCCAGTTCTTGTTTTTTCTATGTTTTTGACTCTTTTTAGATCTGATTTTGGAACGGAGTCCAAACGGAATAAAAACCCCGAAATGATTTTTTCCCGAACGGAAGAAGACCAGGGGGCCTCTGGGCCAAGCCAGGTGGGCTCCACGGAGCCCACAAGCTCCCACTCTGCCACCAGGGGGAGGCGGCGATGTCAGGGCTTGTGGCCTGCCTGGCCGCCCCGTGACCTAGATCCTTGGCCTATATATTCCCAAATATTCAGCAAAAAATCGGGGGAGCCTCGAAAGTACTTTTCTGCCGCCGCAAGCTTCCGTTTCCGTGAGATCACATCTAAAGACCCTTCCCGGCGCACTGCCGGAGGGGACTTTGGAGTTGGAGGGCTTCTTCATCATCATCATCGCCCCTCCAATGACTCGTGAGTAGTTCACTTCAGACCTACGGGTCCGTAGTTAGTAGCTAGATGGCTTCTTCTCTCTCTTGGATCTTCAATACAAAGTTCTCCATGATCTTCATGGAGATCTATCCGATGTAATCTTCTTTGGCGGTGTGTTTGTCGAGATCCGATGAATAGTGGATTTGTGATCAGATTATCTATGATATATATTTGAGTCTTTGCTAATTTCTTATATGCATGATTTGATATCCTTGTAAGTCTCTCCGAGTCTTGGGTTTTGTTTGGCCAACTAGATCTATGATTCTTGCAATGGGAGAAGTGCTTGGTTTTGGGTTCTACCATGTGGTGACCTTTCCTAGTTACAGTAGGGGCAGCAAGGCACACATCAAGTAGTTGCCATCAAGGGTAAAAAGATGGGCTTTTTATCATTGGTTTGAGATTATCCCTCTACATGATGTCATCTTGCTTAAGGCGTTACTCTGTTCTTATGGACTTAATACACTAGATGCATGCTGGATAACGGTCGACGTGTGGAGTAATAGTAGTAGATGAAGAAAGTATCGGTCTACTTGTTTTGGATGTGATGCCTATAGATATAATCATTGCATAGATATCGTCACGACTTTCCGCGGTTCTATCAATTGCTCGACAATAATTTGTTCAGCCACCGTCTACTTGCTTTTATGAGAGAAGCCACTAGTAAACACTACGCCCCCCGGTTCTATTCACATCCATCGTTTACACCTCCGCTTTTACTTTGCTTCGTTACTTTCTTGCTCTCAGTTCTCACTTGGCAAACAATCTATATGGGATTGACAACCCCTACATAGCGTTGGGAGCAAGCTTTTGTGTTTGTGCAGGATCTTGAGATACTCCTCCACTGGATTGATACCTTGGTTCTCAAACTGAGGGAAATACTTACCACCGCTACACTACATCACCATTTCCGCTTCGAGGGAACACCAACGCAAGGCTCCAAGGCCACGGGGGAAATCCTTTGCATACTTGCCCAGGAAGTCCCTTAAGGCGTAGCCATAGCAGAAGGATCAAGCCAAGTATTCTCCCATCGACGTGCCTATTTCTGGCGCCATTGGAACGTCTTTTCTTGCAGTAGCAGTGGCCCCTCCCGGTGGACCCCTAAAACCCTTCCAGTGGTCCCAGTATGTTACCAGTGACGCCCGAAATATTTCTGGTGTCAAAAACCCCTGATCCTATATATCAATCTGCACCTCCGAACCATTCTGGAGCTCCTGGTGATGTCCGGGATCTCATCCTGGACTCCGAACAACCTTCGGTGACCTCGTACATTATTCCCATATAACCCTAGCGTCATCGAATCTTAAGTGTGTAGACCCTACGGGTTCGGGAAGCATGCAGACATGACCGCGACACTCTCCAGTCAATAACCAACATTGGGGCTGGATATCCATGTTGGTTCCCACATGTTCCATGATGATCTTATCGGATGAACCATGATGTCAAGGATTCACTTAAACTCGTATGCAATTCCCGTTGACTATGGGTATGATACTTGCCCGAGATTCGATCATCGGTATCTCCATACCTTGTTCAATCTCGTTACCGGCAAGTCTCTTTACTCGTTCCTTAGCACATCATCCCGTGGCTAACTCCTTAGTCACACTGAGCTCATTATGATGATGTTCTACCGAGTGGGCCCACAGATACCTCTCCATTCACAAGGAGTGACAAATCCCGGTCTTGATTCGTACCAACCCAACAGACACTTTCGGAGATACCCGTAGTGCACCTTTATAGTCGTCCAGTTACGTTGTGACGTTTGATTGTAGCGACCCGACTCAAGACGAGTCAACCCTCTGTGTTTCTGTGCCATCCCTGGATAATTATGTTGGCACACATAGTACATCAATGTATATATCAAAGTGCAATCACATGTAAATAGCGTAAAACTGATATATACCTTCAATGTTTCAGCGGAAGCAGTCAAGGGAGTGGAGTCCCAATAAACACCAACGGCAAGTTGAGTGTAGACCGTGACCCTGAATCGTACTCTTACTTGTCGAAGAAAAGTATCTGCAACATAAGACGTTGCAGCCATGTAGGTCAGCATATTGAATATGCCGGCAAGTCACATAAGAGAGGGGGTAAAGTAATAATCAACTATCTCTACATGCATATTTGGTCGGTGGAGCTAAGTTTTGCATAAAGCCAGTTTTATCCTACAACAAGAGGGGGTTGAAAGCAAAATGTTACTACAAGGTTTGTTGTTAACGAGATGGTTCCGCCAACCAGTTCTCGTACCCGAGTTGTCAATAATTACCCTCATCAAATACATTAATGGTGTTGAGAAATCCAGATAACTTCAGTTCCTTTGGCTCAAGTTGTCCATGACCGTGGACACGGCTAATCGATTAGGTTTGAGTACTCTGCAGAGTTTTGCACACGTTCCCCACAAGATTTGATCGCCTCCGGGTTTGTCCTCGCACTTCAGGGTGTTTGAAGACCGGCTGATCAAAACATGGTCTTTCAACGGGTCCCTCTGAATCCCTGTCGGTGCCCATCCATTCCTACCGTTCGTCTACATCTTCTAGCACCGCCTGTCCAGAGTTGCCGCGTTGTCCAACCAAGCCAGAGCCCATAATGACTTGTGGCTGTGCAGGTAAGCCTTGGGTCTTCAAAATATCCATCCGTCTCTTTGAGCCTGGGTGAAGCTTTCCGCAGGATGACATGGCCTCTCCAGCATCCCGGGTATCCACTGGGTTTTCCAGGGAGCCGATCAACCATCCTTCACCCAGTGTTGCATTGCGTCCGAGGTCTTGAAAATCTTGTCTTAGTCCGGTCTTGATTATTATATCAACCTCGCATCACTCGTGGTATACACTCAACCGATAACCCGTCTACTCAAGCATAGCAAATATAACTTTGTCGTCCCGGGGCCAAGTATCGGGGTTGATGTGTTCCTACCACATGATACTACAACTTACACTAAAGTTTCCAAGTACCTGGGCAGCATGCAAATTGGGCAAAGAAGGTGATCTACCATGCATCAAAAACATAGGTAATTGTATGATCAAAGTGACTTGCCTGTGATGTTGACGAAGAAGAATTTCTCAAGAAAATAACTTGATAGACTACTCGTCACTCTCCGATGAAATCTATATAACAAACATATCATTCACATAAGCACTCATACTAGCAATCATTCTAGCAATCAAAACAGAAAAGAGAGAGAGCGAATAAGAAATCGAAAGAACTTCAAATAAGACTAGAGAATCTTCTACTACGTCAAACACTAAATAGTTTTGTCTAACAGAAAATAATGACAAGGAACTAAGATATAGATCTAACTAAGATAAAATAAAGTGTTTTTCACAAAACCTTTGAAAGTATTCCCAAACGGGGTTTGAAACAACGGTGAAAACAATTGCGCGTTACTACGGGACTAGAATTGTTTTCATAAAACAAATAAAACTAAAATAAAAACTTATTGCAAAACTACTGTTAACTAACATAAACAAAACAGTAATAATCTTTCTGAAATAATAAAGAAAATATTTTAAAACAAAAGTAGAAAATGAAATAGCCGAAATCCTAAAAGCGGTGAAACAGAAATTGTTTCACATGAAATAATGAGTTAAGAAGCTCAAAGAAATCTGAAATTTTTACCACTGGTACTTAAGATCACTAGTGATCAGTTCCAAAAGGAATCAAATTAAAAGATATTTTTAAACTCCTGGAATAGGCAGAACAAGGTTTAAACTAAATCTTCTCTAACTTATGTTTAAAAATTTCAAACATAGACAAATTATATGTTTTTAGAAACTACAGGAAATTTTTGAGCTACTGGAGAAAGAATCAATGTCATTGCACTTCGGGACAAAAAGTTGTGGCGAAAACAAGATTGAAAGTTGCTGTTTTTGTAATTTTGACAGAAAAACTGCAGCTATCTAGTATTAAAAAGAGGAGTATACGTGGCAAGCTTCTATTGGCTGTGTAGGGTGTTTGATGAATGGTTTCGGGCAAACGGCCGATGGTTAGCAAAGTCGCCGGTTTAAAACTTAAGTGACAAATAAAACCTACTGGTTTTTCTCACTAGACCGAAGGGGTACTAGTGTTTTAATCTTAGTCGTTGCATGGGGATCTAAGGGTTAAAAAGAAAAGAGCATGCAATACGAGGAGAGAGAGAGGGCTACCTTGCTGGCAGGGCTTGCACCGGCGAGGGAGGTCGCTGCAGGCGAGGGAGGGGGCTCCGGGGCGGTGGGGCTTCGGGGGGAGGCGGCGGCGGAGGTGCTCCTCCTCGGGGGGAGGCGCTCGGGGGAGAGGGGGCTCCGGGGGTGGCTCCCAGGGCGAGGTTGGACGTGGGCAGCAGCTTGCTGCCGAGGTGGTGCAGGGCTCGGGCGGCGACGGCTTGTGGCGGCAGCGGTGCGAAGAGGGTTGGGGACGGGGTCGGCTAGGGGGGGGCTTATATAGGCTGGTGGAGGGAGTAGAAAGGAAGGAGGAGAGGCTCTCGGGGAAGAAATCGTGGCGGTGGCGGCTTGGTTCGGTCTCTGGTGCAGGAAGGAAAAAGAGGGAGGAAGAGAAAGGAAGGTGACGGGGAGGTGAGGGGCTTGGTCGGGTGGGGCCCACGGGGCAGTGGAGGGGGAAGGGGCGGGGTGCTGCTAAGGAGAAAAATCGGGGAGGGATCCCGTACTGGGAGGGCTTGGCTCGGATGGGAGAAAGAAGGAAGGAGCGTGGAGGAAGAAGAAGGCCGATGGGGAGGAGTCTCGGCCAGGGGGTCGACGGCAGAGAGAAGGGAGGCAGGGAGAGGGGGAGTTAAGGGAGGAGAGGGAGTGCTGGGAAGGAGAGGGAGGTAGGGGTTGGTTCGGTACAGAGAAAGAAGGAAGGAGGAGGGAGAAAAGGTAGGAGAAGGGTGGGGTGACGTGGAGAGAGAGGGGGCTCGGTTGAGGTGGGGGTATCTCGGGCTGGGCTATCCCCAGGGGCGGCGGCAAGAAAAAAAATAAAATAAAAAATAAAAGGCTTCCTATTTTCTAACCTTTCCAAAACAGAAATAAATAAAGGCTAAAAAGAAAATAAATAAAAGTATTTATATATGGTATTATATACCAAAAAAAATCAGAAAATAAATCTCCACCCGAATAAAAAAAAATTAAAGCCAAAATAAAAACTTGAAAAAAATGTTTTTTTCAGAAATTCCCAATTTGCTTTATTTCTTTTTGCAATTATTTTTGCAAAAGAATTTTGGGTTTTCTTTGCTCAATTATTTCAGAGATTTGCCCGCACTTTTGGAGTGTCATTTTCCTCGGCTCTCTCTCTTGCGTGCAAGGGAGTTTTCTCCGGACATTTCTCGCGCGATGGAAAAATGGAAAAGCAAAAGAATTCATCGCAAATATCTCCGTTCAAATTCTGTATAATTGAAGAAGTCATGTCATCTTCTCTCGTTGCTTTTAAAAGCTTTAATTTCAATTCATCGGAGAAGGGGAAAGTCATTTTATTCCCTCTCATTCAAAAGTTTTGAAAAGTTTCAAATTTCACACGAGTTTCAATCACTCAGCAAACAAACAAACAAGCATTCCAATAATTATATTAACATTCCAAAATTTATAAATTTTGGGATGTTACAGTGATACACCCAAAGAACTTCTACGGTATCCGGGAGTTGCACAATCTCACGGTCTAAGGAAGAGATACTTGACATTAGAAAAGCTTTAGCATACGAACAACATGATCTAGTGCTATGCTTAGGATTGGGTCTTGTCCATCACATCATTCTCCTGATGATGTGATCCCGTTACCAATGACATCAATGTCCATGATTAGGAAACCATGATCATCCATTGATCAACGAGCTAGCCAACTAGAGGCTCACTAGGGACACATTGTGATCTATGTATTCACACATGTATTACGGTTTCCGGTTAATACTCTTATAGCATAAATAATAGACAATTATCACGAATTGGAAATATAATAATAACCATTTTATTATTGCCTCTAGGGCACATTTTCAAGAGTCTCCCACTTGCACTAGAGTCAATAATCTAGTTCACATCACTATGTGATTGCAATGAATCCAACACCCATACAGTTCTGGGGTTCGATCATGTCTTGCTTGTGAAAGAGGTTTATTAGTCAACGGGTCTGAGCCTTTCAGATCCGTGTGTGCTTTAAAAATGTCTATGTCTCCATATAGATACTGCTACCATGCACCATTTGGAACTATTCCAAATGACTGCTCCACTATACAAATCCGGTTTACTACTCAGAGTCATCTGGATTAGTGACAAAGCTTGCATCGACGTAACTCCTTGGCGACAAACTCTTTAATCACCTCCATAATTGAGAAAAATTCCTTAGTCCATTATTTACTAAGGATAACTTTGACCGCTGTCCAGTGATCCATTCCTGGATCACTCTTGTACCCCTTGACTGATTAATGGCAAGGTACACTTTAGGTGCGGTACACAACATAGCATACTTATAGAGCCTATGGTTGATGCATTGGGGACGACGTTCGTCCTTTCTCTTTCTTCTGCCATGGTCGGGCTTTTGAGTCTTACTCATATTCACACCTTACAACACGGCCAAGAACTCCTTCTTTTGCCGATTTATTTTGAACACTTTCAAAAACTTGTCAAGGCATGCATTTTGTTGAAAGTTCTATTAAGCATTTTGATCTATCTCCATAGATCTTGATGCTCAATGTTCAAGTAGCTTATCCAGGTTTTCCTTTGAAAAACTCCTTTCAAACAACCCTTTATGCTTTCCAGAAATTCTACATTATTTATGATCAACAATATGTCAACCACATATATTCATAAGAAATTCTAGAGTGCTCCAACTCACTTTTTTGGTAATACAAGTTTCTCATAAACTTTGTATAAAACCAAAAACTTTGATCATCTCATCAAAGTGTATGTTCCAACTCTGAGATGCTTGCTCCAGTCCAAACAAGGATCGCTGGAGCTTTGCATACTTCTTAGCACCCTTTAGGATCGACAAAATCTTCTGGTTGTATCACATACAACCTTTCCTCAAGGAACCGTTGAGGAAACAATATTTTGACATCCTATCTGCAAGATTTCATAAATGATGCAACAACTACTAATATAATTGCAACAGACTTTCAACATCGCTACGAGTGAGAAAGTCTCATCGTAGTCAACTCTTTGAACTTTGTCGAAAACATCTTTGCGACAAGTCGAGGTTCCTTAATGGTGACTTTTCACCATCATCGTCTGTCTTCCTTTTAAAGATCCATTCACAGTTAATAGTCTAATGACCATCAAGTGGTTCATCCAAAGTCTATACTTTGTTTTCATACAAGGATCCACTCTTGGATTTCATGGCCTCCAGCCATTTGTCGGAATCCGGGCCCACCTTCGCTTCTCCATTACTCGTAGGTTCATTGTTGTCCAACAACATGACCTCTATGACAGGGTTGTCATACCACTATGTAGCAGCAGTACGTGACCTTGTCGACCTACGAGGTTTGTAGTAACTTGATCCGAAGTTTCATGATCACTATCATTAGCTTCCACTTCAATTGGTGTAGGCGCCACACACACAACTTCCTGTGCCCTGCTACACACACTAGTTGAAGTGATGGTTCAATAACCTCATCAAGTTACCACCATACTCCCACTCAATTCCTTCGAGAGAAACTTTTCCTCGAGAAAGGATTTGTATCTAGAAACAAACACTTTGTTTTTGGATCTGAGATAGGAGGTATACCCAACTGTTTTGGGTGTCCCATGAAGATTCATTTATCCGCTTTGGGTTCGAGCTTATCAGGCTCAAACTCTTTCACATAAGCATCACAGCCCCAAACTTTTAAGAAACGACAGTTTAGGTTTCTCTAAACCATAATTCATACGGTGTCATCTCAACGGAATTACGTGGTGCCCTCTTTAAAAGTGAATGTGGTTGTCTCTAATGCCTAACCCATAAACGATAGTGGTAATATGATAAGAGACATCATAGTATGCACCATATCTAATAAGGCACGACTATGACATACAGACACACCATCAGACGATGGTTTTCCACGTGGCATGAGTTGTGAATCAATTTTCACGTGGAACAATTTTCACATTGTCTTAAATGTTTACCAAAATCGTAACTCATATATATATATGTTTACCTCCACGATCACATCGTAGACATATTATCCTCTTGTCACGCTGACCTTCGACTTCACTCTGAATTTACTTGAACCTTTCAATAATTCAGATTTGTGTTTCATCAAGTAAATACACTAGTATCTACTCGAATCATCTATGAAGTAAGAACATAATGATATCCACTGCGTGCCTCGGTACTCATTGTACTGTACACATCAAGATGTATTAGTTCGAACAAGTTACTTTGTTGTTCTATCTCACACGAAAACGAGGTCTTCAGTCATCTTGCCCATGTGGTATGATTTGCATGTCTCAAGTAATTCAAAAATCAAGTGATTCCAAATGATCCATCCGCATGGAGTCGCTTCATGCGCTTATACCAACATGCATGGTTTGCATGTCTCAAACATTTCAAAAATGAGTGAGTACAAAGATCCATCAGCATGGAGCTTCTTCATGCATTTATATCAATATGACTCAAGCAGCAGTGCCAAAAGATCATTACTACTTTGGATCTTTTGGCGAGAATATTATGAACATGTGTATCACTACGATCGAGATTCAGTAAACCATTCATTCTAGGTGCAAGACCATTGAAGGTATCATTCAAGTAAACAGAACAACCATTATTCTCTTTAGATAAATAATCATATTGCCAATAACATAATCAAATCATGTCTATGCTCAACGCAAACACCAAATTACAATTATTTAGGTTTAACACTAATCTCGATGGTAGAGGGAGCGTGTGATGTTTGATCATATCAACCTTAGAAACACTTCCAACACACATCGTCACCTCGCCTTTAGGTAGTCTCCATTTATTCCGTAGCTTTTATTTCGAGTTACTAACTCCTAGCAACTGAACCGGTATCCAATACCCTGGTGCTACTAGGAATACTAGTAAAGTACACATCAATATCATGTATATCCAATATACTTTTGTCGACTTTGCCAGCCTTATCATCTACCAAGTATCTAGGGTAGTTCCTCTTCACTGACTGTTCCCTTCATTACAAAAGCACTTAGTCTCGGGTTTGGGTTCAACCTTGGGTCTCTTCACTAGAGCAGAAACTGATTTGTTGTTTCATGAAGTATCCCTTCTTGCCCTTACCCTTCTTGAGACTAGTGGTTTTACGAACCATCAACAATTTATGCTCCTTTTGATTTCTACTTCTGTGGTGTCAAACATTGCGAATAACTCAAGGATCATCATATCATCCCTGATATTTTTTATAGTTCATCATGAAGCTCTAGCAGCTTGGTGGCAGTGACTGTGGAGAACTATCACTATCTCATATGGAAGATCAACTCCCACTCGTTTCAAGCGATTATAGTACTCAGAAAATCTGAGCACATGCTGAACGATTGAGTTTTTCTCCCTTACTTTGTAGGCAAAGAATCTTGTCGGAGGTCTTATACCTCTCAACAAGGGCACGAGCATGAAATCCCAATTTCATCTCCTGGAATATATTGTATGTCCCGCGACGTTCGAAAACGTCTTTAATGCCTCAATTCTAAGCCGTTTAAGCATTGTGCACTGAACTATCATGTAGTTATCAAAAACGTGTATGTCACACGTTCGCAACATCCACAGACCACGCTTGGGATTCGGCACACCGAGCAGTGCATTAAGGACTTAGGCCTTTCTGTGCTGGAATGAGGACAATTCTCAGTTAACGAACCCAGTCCGCATAATTGCTACTTCTATCTTTCAACTAAGTTTTTTTTCTCTAGGAACATATCAAAAACCATAGAGCTATAGCACAAGTATAATTTGCAAAGACCTTTTGACTATGTTCATGATAATTAAGTTCATCTAATCAAATTATTCAATGAACTCCCACTTAGACTGACAACCCTCTAGTCATCCAAATGTTACATGATCCACATCGACTAGCCCATGTCCGATCATCACGTGAGACGGACTAGTCATCAATGGTGAGCATCTCCATGCTGATCGTATCAACCATACCACTCATGTTGGACCTTTCGTTCTCCCATATTCGAGGCCATGTCTATACATGCTAGGCTCGTCGAGTCAACCTAAGTCTTCTGCGTGTGTAAACTGGCTTACACCCGTCGTATGCGAACGTTAGAATATATCACACCCGATCATCACATGGTGCTTCAAGACAACGATCCTTCACAACGGTGCACACTTAGGGGGAAACTTTCTCAAAATTTTATGAGGGATCATCTTTTCTTTGCTACCGTCGTTCTAAGCAATAAGGTGTAAAACATGATAAACATCACATGCAATCATATAGTGACATGATATGGCCATTATCATCTTGCTCCTTGGATCTCCATCTTCGGGGCACCATGATAATAAATGTCACCGGCATGACACAATGATCTCCATAATCATGATCTCCATCATTGTGTCTCTGTGCAGTTGTCGCGCCAATCTATTACTTATACTACTATAGCTAACGTTTAGCAATAAAGTAAAGTAATCACATGGCGTTTTCGTCTCATACAATAAATTAAGACAACCCCTATGTCTCCTGCCGGTTGTCATATTCATCGACATTCACATCGTGAATCCTATTACAAGAACATGATCAATATCATACATCACACATGTAACATCACATTCTTTTGGCCATATCACATCACATGGCATGCCCTGCAAAAACAAGTTAGACGTTCTCTAATTGTTGTTGCAAATTTTACGTGGCTGATTTGGGTTTCTAGCAAGAACGCTTCTTACCTACGTGACAGCCACAACATTGATATGCCAATGCTATTTACCCTTCATAAGGGCCCTCTTCATCGAATCCGATCCGACTAAAGTGGGAGAGACACACACCCGCTAGCCACCTTATGCAAGTAGTGCATGTCAGTCGGTGGAACCAGTCTCACGTAAGACTACGTGTAAAGTCGGCCCGAGCCGCTTCATTCCATGATGCCGCCGAATCAAGATAAGACTAGTAACGACAAGAAAATTGACAAACCAGCGCCCATAACTGTTGTCTTCTACTCGTGCATAGAATCTACACACAGAACCTTGGCTCGGATGCCACTGCTGGGGAACGTAGTAATTTCAAAAAAATTCCTATGCCAAACAAGGATCTATCTATGGAGAAACAAGCAACGAGTAATGGGGTAGAGCATCTTCATACCTTTGAAGATCGCTAAGCGGAAGTGTTACTAGAACGCGGTCGTTAGAGTCATACTCGCAGCGATTCACATCACAGTCGGTTCCGATCTATGTGCCGAATCGCGGCACCTCCGTGTTCAACACACGTAAAGCCCGATGACATCTCCCGCACCATGATCCAGCAAGGAGGAGGGAGAGGTTGAAGGAGAGCTCTTGCAGCACGATGGCGCGGTGGCGGTGGAGCTACGAGGGATTCCGGCGGAGCTTCTCCAAGCTGCGTGGAAGAGGAGGAAGAACTGGGCTGCCTGGAGAGGGAGGAAACTGTTTCTGTGTCTTCTCCAAAGGCCAAAACCCTCCACTATATATAGGGGGAGAGGGAAGGGGGTGCTCCCATAGGGTTGCCACCCCAAGGGGTGCGGCAGCCTCATCTAGGGCTGGTGGTGGCGGCGAGGAAGGGAGGAGGGGGTGTGGCGCACCCCAGATGGGCCTTGGGCCCATCTGCTTTAGGGTTCCCCCCTTCCCTCTCAACCCACGCCTTGGGCCTTGGTGGGAGGCGCACCAGCCCACTCTGGGCTAGTTCCCTTTCACCTTTTGGCCCATGTCACCCTTAGGGGCTGGTGGCCCCTCCCGGTGGACCTCCGGAACCCTTCTGGTGGTCCCGGTACGTTACCGATGACGCCCGAAACATTTTACGTGTCCAAAACCCCTCATCCTATATATCAATCTTCACCTCGGAAACATTCATAAGCTCCTCGTGACGTCCGGGATATCATCTGGGACTCCGAACAACCTTTAGTAACTGCGTACACTACTCCCATATAACCCTAGTGTCATCGAACCTTAAGTGTGTAGACCCTACGGATTCGGGAAGCATGCAGACATGACCGAGACACTCTCCGGTCAATAACCAATAGCGGGGTCTGGATATCCATGTTGGTCGCCAAATGTTCCATGATGATCTCATCGGATGAACAACGATGTCAAGGATTCACTTAATCCCGTATGCAATTCCCTGTGTCTATCGGTATGATACTTGCCCGAGATTCGATCGTTGGTATCCCCATACCTTGTTCAATGTCGTTACCGGCAAGTCTCTTTACTCTTTCCATATCACATCATCTCATGGATAACTCCTTAGTCACATTGAGCTCATTATGATGATGTTCTACAGAGTGGTCCGAGAGATACCTCTCCGTCACTCGGAGTGACAAATCCCGGTCTCGATTTGTACCAACCCAACACACACTTTCGGAGATACCTGTAGTGCACCTTTAGAGTCACCCAATTACGTTGTGACGTTTGATACACACAAAGCACTCCTACGGTATTTGGGAGTTGTACAATCTCACGGTCTAAGGAAAAGATACTTGACATTAGAAAATCTTTAGAATACGAACAACATGATCTAGTGATATGCTTAGGATTGAGTCTTGTCCATCACATCATTCTCCTAATGATGTGATCCCGTTATCATTGACATCCAATGTCCATGATCAGGAAACCATGATCATCCAGTGATTAACGAGCTAGCCAACTAGAGGCTCACTTGGGACACATTGTGATCTATGTATTCACACATGTATCACGGTTTCCGGTTAATACACTTATAGCATGAATAATAGATAATTATCATGAACTGGAAATATATAATAATAAACATTTTATTATTACCTCTAGGGCACATTTCCAACAGTCTCCTACTTGCAGTAGAGTCAATAATCTAGTTCACATCACTATGTGATTGCAATGAATCCAACACCCATACAGTTCTGGGGTTCGATCATGTCTTGCTTGTGAGAGAGATTTATTAGTCAACGGGTCTGAACCTTTCAGATCCGTGTGTGCTTTACAAATATCTATGTCTTCATATAGATACTTCTACCATGCACCATTTGGAACTATTCCAAATGACTACTCCATTATACGAATCCGTTTTACTACTCAAAGTCATTCGGATTAGTGACAAAGCTAGCATCGACGTAACTCCTTTACGACGAACTCTTTAATTACCTCCATAATTGAGAAAAAAAATCCTTAGTCCATTAGTTACTAAGGATAACTTTGATCGCTGTCCAGTGATCCATTCCTGGATCATTCTTGTACCCCTTGACTGACACATGGCAAGGCACACTTTAGGTGCAGTACACAACATAGCATACTTATAGAGCTTATGGCTGATGCATAGGGGACGACATTGGTCCTTTCCCTTTCTCCTGCCGTGGTCGGGCTTTTGAGTCTTACTCAAAATTCATACCTTATAACACAGCCAAGAACTCCTTCTTTTGTCGATCTATTTTGAACACTTTCAAAAACTTGTTAAGGCATGCATTTTGTTGAAAGTTCTATTAAGCATTTTGATATATCTCCATAGATCTTGATGCTCAATGTTCAAGTAGCTTATCCAGGTTTTCCTTTGAAAAAACTCCTTTCAAACAACCCTTTATGCTTTCCAGAAATTCTTCATTATTTCCAATCAACAATACGTCAATCACATATACTCATCAGAAATTCTATAGTGCTCCCACTTAATTCTTTGGAAACACAAGTTTCTCATAAACTTTGTATAAGACCAAAAACTTTGATCATCTCATAAAGTGCATATTCCAACTCCGAGATGCTTGCTCTAGTCCATAGAAGGATCGCTGGGGCTTTGCATACTTGTTAGCATCCTTTAGGATCGAGAAAATCTTATGGTTGTATCACATACAACCTTTCCTCAAGGAAACCGTCGAGGAAACAATATTTTGACATCCAATCTGCAAGATTTCATAAATGATGCGGCAACTGCTAACGTAATTCCAACGGACTTTCAACATCACTACGAGTGAGAAAGTCTCGTCGTAGTCAACTCTTTGAACTTTGTCGGAAACATCTTTGCGACAAGTCGAGCCTTTTTAATGCTGACTTTTCACCATCATCGTATGTCTTCCTTTTAAAGATCCGTTCACAGTTAATAGTCTTATGACCATCAAGTGGTTCTTCCAAAGTCTATACTTTGTTTTCATACATGGATCCTCTCTCGGATTTAATGGCCTCCAGCCATTTGTCGGAATACGGGCCCACCATCGCTTCTCCATAGCCCGTAGGTTCGTTGTTGTCCAGCAACATGACCTTCAAGACAGGGTTGCCATACCACTCTGTAGCAGTAGTACGTGACCTTGTCGACCTAAAAGGTGTGTAGTAACTTGATCCAAATTTCATGATCACTATCATTAGCTTCCAGTTCAATTCATGTAGGCGCCACAGGAACTACTTCCTGCGCCCTGCTACACACACTAGTTGAAGTGATGGTTCAGTAACCTCATCAAGTTTCCACCATACTCCCACTCAATTCTTTCAAGAGAAACTTTTCCTCGAGAAAGGATTTGTATCTAGAAACAGACACTTTGTTTCTGGATCCGAGATAGGAGGTACACCCAACTGTTTTGGGTGTCCCATTGTTGAGGCATAGTTTATGCCTAAGTAATTTTGGTGATTGATGACAGTACCGTACAGGACTAATCGTGTGTGTCAAGGTTTCAGGTAACACTCGTCAACGGCACAAGACGACACGTCTCCTATCTTCTGGAACGGAAGCACGACGCTCTCTACGATTCTCTTTATTTGAGTCATAGGAAAGCCGTACTATTAAGAGGGGATCCGTAGTGGAAAGGTTTGGGTGGAATCTATCTTTACACACGCACACTTCACATTCTCCCCTTCCTTGTTTGGAGCGGCCCTCGCCTATTTCGTCTTGAGTTTTTCTGCAAAATGGTCCCCAGCGGTAGTACCGCTGGCTCCAGCGGTAGTACCGCTGGACTGCTAGCGGTAGTACCGCTGCACCTAGCGGTAGTACTGCTAGCCAGCGGTAGTACCGCCCCTGGTCAGCGGTTGTACTGCTCCAGGTGTTTTGTTCCACCTACCTAGCGGTAGTTTGTGGACGGACCCTTTTGCGAAGACTTTCCCGGCGGTAGTAGTGCTCGTGCACTACCAAGGGGCTGGCGGTAGTACCGCTGGAGGCTCAGCGGTAGTACCGCTGTGTCAGCGGTAGTACCGCTGGAGGCCCAGCGGTAGTACCGCTGCAGCCAGCGGTAGTACCGCCAGGCAGCGGTAGTACCGCTCAGGCTCAGCGGTAGTACCGCTGGTTCTCGGGCAGAGAGTGGGAAAACGGTCTGATTTCCCCCCCCCCACTATATAAAGGGTTCTTCTAGCTGAGGAACCCTATCTCTTACCTCTCTAAGCTCCATTGTTGCTCCACAAGCTCTAAAGTGCCCGATCTCTCTCCCTAGCCAATCAAACTTGTTGATTCTTTAGGGATTGGTTGAGAAGGCCTAGATCCACACTTCCACCAAGAGAAAAGTTGATTCCCCCACCAATCCCTTGCGGATCTTGTTACTCTTGGGTGTTTGAGCATCCTAGACGGTTGAGGTCACCTCGAAGCCATATTCCATTGTGGTGAAGCTTCGTGGTTTAGTTGGGAGCCTCCAAGCTTTGTGTGGAGTTGCCCCAACCTTGTTTGTAAAGGTTCGGTCGCCGCCTTCAAGGGCACCTATAGTGGAATCACGGTACCTTGCATCGTGCGAGGGCGTGAGGAGAATACGGTGGCCTTTGTGGCTTTTTGGGGAGCATTGTGCCTCCACACCGCTCCAACGGAGACGTACTTCCTATCAAAGGGAAGGAACTTCACTAACACATCCTCGTCTCCATCGGTTCCACTTGTGGTTATCTCTAACCTTTACTTTGTATTTGCTTTTGCTTGTGACTATATCTTACTTGTCTTAATAGCTCTTGTTGTTAGCTTCTATAGGGGTCACCTCTTTGTCATATTATTTGTGAACCCGTATAGTGTTTACCTTAACTTGTTAAGATTAATTAAAAAGTGGTCGTTGTCTATTCACCCCCCCCCTCTAGCCAACCATATCGATCCTTTCAATTGGTATCAGAGCCACGTCTCTTTATTAAGGGTTTAACCACCCGAAGAGTATGGAAGGCAGAGAGGAAGTTAACCGTGGGCAACCCGAGGACATGGACTTGACTTCGGTCACAAGGGACGACTTGAATACGGCTATGGCCGCCCTCAAGACGTCCTTGACGAGCGAAGTCAAAACCATGCTTAAAGAATTAATTGATGGTGTTGAAAGTTCACCCGAACCGGCTTTAGTGGTTAAACCCACCATTTCCGATTCGGAGGCCAACTCCTCTAAGGAAGCGGCTAAAGGTATGCAACCTGCTTCACCTCACGAAAAAGATGGGACTGGAACATATGCTTCGGTTCCACCTCCCATGACATATGGAGGACCCGTTCTCGCACCTCGTCTTAATCCTGTTGGTCCTCCTCCTAAACTTGTAAAAGGTGACTTTGCTAACTGGGTATTTTCTATTAAGTCTCATTTGAATCACAGCTCAACAAACTTGTGGAGAATTATCGAGCAAGGATATTATCCCCATGACCCAAGCAACCTCACTCCAAGAGAAGATGGAGACAATCAATATAATCACTCTGCGCTGTTTATTCTCCAGTCTGCTGTACCACCTGAAGATCTTCCCCACTTGCGTCCCTTCACATTGGCCAAGGATTGTTGGGAGCATATTATGGTACTGTACAAGGGAAGCTCAAGTATTCAACGATCCAACTATGAAGTGATACTTGATAAGGCCGATGAGTTTGTGATGAAGGAAGACGAGGACCCTCGTGATCTCTATCGGAGGGTGACTGCTATAGCTGTGGCACTAAAGGATCATGGGAGTAAGGATGTGGATGATACATGGGTCAAGCGCAAGTTTCTCAAAGCCATCATGCCTTTCAATAAGGCCATGTCATCTGTCATTCGTCAGCGGCCAGACTTCCACTCATTGTCTTCCAGTGAAGTGTTGGATGAGTTCATTGCAATGTCAATCATGAACGAAACAGCCGACAATGCACTTGCTCGTGTCCGATCAAAAACCACTTCACCCAACCTTGCGTTGAAAGCAAGAGCAATGCTTGAAGAAGAAGAAGAGGAGGAAGAGGAGAGCTGCCCTGAAGACACAAGGTATGCTTATCATGAGCACATGGCTCTTGCATCAAGGCAATTCTGGGGAAATAAAAGGAACTCAAGACCCACCTTCAACAAGAACAACTCGAGTGGATTCAAACCCAAACAACGAGTGAGGACATGTTATAACTGTGGCAACGTGAGTCACTTCGTGGCAGATTGTCCCTATGAGAAGAGGGAAGACAACGGAGGCAAGCTAATTCGCAAAGACAAAACCAAATCATTTCCAATCAAGAACAACTTTGTGAAGAAACCTCACCCAAAAGGGATGGTGGCCCTGGAGGAGTATCCTTCTGATGATGATGGCGATGATGATGATACAGTGGCAACGGCAACTGTTGCTATCGCCACTACCTCTTCACAGAAGGTGTCTCTCTTCAACGTCCCCAACGAGAACCACATCACCAAGTGCCTCATGGCAAAAGGTACCAATCAGGTAACTCCCGTCATTAAGACCAACATTGCTTCTGCTCCTTCATTGTTAAATTGTGTAGAAGGTAGTGATGTTGGAGAGCTTAATGAGCATGATCTTGATAAGTTTCTATGCACTATTAAGGGAGAACCCAAGAAGCACTTTGTTGCTCTCTTGGAACAACTGGGTGAGGCCTCTGACCTCATTGAGTCTCATGAGGAGACTATCTCCGAGCTACAGGGACATAGCCGTGACTATGCCGATGAAATTGCCGAATTATCTAGTGCTCTAGAAGAAGAGCGCACTCTTCGTTTGGCTCTTGAAGAGTCATATAACGATGACTGCGCTAAAATGCAAAAGAAACTAGATCATGATGTTGTTCTTACTCACATGCTTAAATCTGAGAAGTATGCTCTTGAAGTTGGCCGTGACAGATTCAAAGAAGAGTTTGACATACTTGACAAGGCCCACAAAGCCTTGAAAGGTGTTCATTTCTCTCTGAAAGAGTCTCATGATCAACTCCAAGCAAAGCTTACCAAGGAGATCTCTACTTGTCCTCCCTTTTTGTTAATTGATAATACTTGTGCAACTAACCCTTGTTGTGAGCATGTTCATCTTATGGAGGAAAATGCCAAGTTAAAAGAGAAACTTGAGAAGGGCCTTGCGGCATGCAGACCAGGTGAGAAGAGTCTGAATGATCTCCTGAGCACTCAAAAGGGTGTTGTAGGAAAGGAAGGACTTGGACTTACCTCCAAGTCAAAAGGTAAAAAGAAGAACAAGAACAAACGATCTCTCACCCTCATGGACATCTTTGTCAAAGAGGGTGAAGGGACTCAGAAGGTGAACAGGAAAAAGGTGGACCATGGGAACCACAAGAAGGGCAAAAATGTTCCTACTAACACAGCCGGCAAACTCAATTCTTCTTATGTTTTATGTTTTGCTAGTGATGGTCATGTTTATGCCAGATTTGTTGGTTCCTACGATGAAGATATTGAATGGGCTATCTGGGTTCCTAAGACCCTTGTCTCTCACATGAAAGGACCCATTAAAAAATGGGTACCTAAAACCAAGCCTTGATCTTTTGCAGGAATTTGCTTCCGGTGGGGTGTCATGGTTGCTCGATAGTGGAGCAACAAATCATATGACTCGAAGCAAGGACTTAGTGGTGGATGTGCATCCTTCTCCATCTATGCCCACCCATGTCCAATTCGTCGATGCATCCTCGTCAAAGGTATTGGGATTTGGTAAGGTGGTCGTCTCTCAAGATTTATCGATTGAGAAGGTCATGCTTGTTGAGTCACTTGCCTACAATTTACTTTCAGTTCGTCAACTTGCAATCATGGGTTTTTCCACTTTATTTAATATTGACACTGTGGTCCTCCTAAGGAGCAAGACTCTTAAAGTAGCCTATGTTGGACATGTCGAAAATGGTCTCTATGTGGTGAACTTCTCAAGGCGACCCACTAAGACTGCGACATGTTTAATGGCTAAAGTTGACGTGGGCTGGCTTTGGCATCGCCGGTTAGCTCATGTAAATATGAGATCTTTGCAAAGTCTCCTGACAGGGGACCATGTTCGTGGACTAACAAATGTGAGTTTTGCTAAAGATCGTGTTTGCAGTGCTTGCATTGAAGGAAAGATTCATGAAACTGCCCATCGTCCAACGACTCTTATCTACACTAAGAGGCCATTGGAACTTCTCCATATGGATCTGTTTGGTCCTCCAACATTTGATAGTCTTGGAGGCAGAAAATATTGCTTAGTGATTGTTGACGACTACTCAAGATATACCTGGGTATATTTCTTCAAAAGGAAGAGTGAAACTCAACAAACAGTCATCAACTTTGCTAATGAAGCGCAACGTCAACATGAAGCAAAGATTTTGATGATTAGGAGTGACAACGGCACCGAGTTCAAGAACTACACCCTAGATGAGTTTCTAGGTGATGAGGGAATAAAGCACCAATATTCTGCACCATATACCCCTCAGCAAAACGGCGTGGCAGAAAGGAAGAACCGGACCTTGATAGCCGCTGCAAGAACAATGATGGCAGAATTCAAATCTCCATACAACTTCTGGGCAGAGGCCATCAACACAGCATGTCATGCGTCCAATCGGCTCTACATCCGCAAAGGCTTGAACAAGACTCCGTATGAGATTCTAACTGGAAACAAGCCCAATCTCAAGTACTTCCGGGTATTCAGTTGTAAGTGTTTCATTCTTAAAAAGGGAGCTCGGTTATCTAAATTTGATTCTAGAGCACATGAGGGTATCTTTGTTGGTTATGCTACAAACTCTCATGCTTACCGTGTCCTCAACAAGTCCACCGGACTAATTGAGGAGACGTGTAACGTAGAGTTTGACGAAAATAATGGCTCCCAAGTGGAGCAAAGTGGTCTTTGTGATATGGTGATGAAATTCCTCCCGAAGCCATAAGAAGAATGGGGATTGGTGAAATACTCTACTCCCCGTTGAGGAACCCCTTGTGGCCGAAGGAGAAGGACAATGCTCTACTCAAGTGGAGCCATCACCCCCACAAGCCCCGCACGCTTCCGATGGACAAAGAGAAGACTCTCAACAAGTTAATCAAGCTCACGGTCAAGATCAATTGCCTAACAATGGTAATATGCCCCATGATATTCGAGCACTACTACCAGACCCTGAACCAGCACAAGATCAAGATCAAGAGCAACCACTAATACAAGATCAAACTAGTGAACCTGCTCAAGTCGAAGGACAAAGTGATCAGGACACTGTCTCCCAATTCCCGTATGGAGCTCCAACAACCGGCTCAAGACGCAAGGGCAAACAAAATATAGAAGTCGATGCTCCCCCGTTATCTAATGAAGAACTCTTGGAGCGTCGAGCAGCCAAGAATGCGAACAAGCTGAAAGCCAAGTCACATCTTATGAAGAATGTTCTTGGTAGTTTAAAAAGGGGAGTATCTACCCGTCAACAGCTTTGGAATTATTGTGAGCATCACGCGTTTGTTTCGTATTGTGAACCTCAATAGGTACAGGAAGCGCTCGATGATGAGGATTGGCTTATGTCCATGCACGAAGAACTTAACAACTTCGAGCGCAACCAAGTCTGGGATTTAGTGCCACGACCAACGAAGGAACATAATGTCATTGGGACCAAATGGATATTTAAGAACAAGCAAGATGCAAATGGAATTTTGATTCGAAACAAGGCAAGATTGGTGGCTCAAGGCTACTCCCAAGTCGAGGGTATCGACTACGGTGAAACCTTTGCCCCTGTTGCTCATCTAGAATCTATTCGCATGTTACTTGCTTTTGCTTCTCATCATAACTTCAAATTACAGCAAATGGATGTGAAAAGTGCATTTCTTAATGGTCCTTTAAATGAGTTGGTATATGTCAAACAACCCCTGGGATTCGAACATCCCAAGCTCCCCAATCATGTGTACAAACTCAATAAGGCACTCTATGGCCTTAAACAAGCCCCACGCGCGTGGTATGAGTACCTTACTGAGTTGTTACAAGATCGTGGGTTTGAAATTGGGAAGATTGATCCCACTCTTTTTACTAAGAGGGTTAAAGGGGATTTGTTCAGATGCCAACTATATGTTGATGATATTATCTTTGGCTCTCCTAACATTTCATTCAATGAAGAATTTGCTGCGCTAATGACTGAGAAGTTTGAGATGTCCATGATGGGAGAGTTGAAGTTTTTCCTCGGATTCGAGATTAAACAAGGTCTAGAAGGGACATTCATCAAACAAGCAAAGTACACTCAAGACATGCTCAAACGGTTCGAGCTCGAAGATGTCAAACCGGTCAAGTTCCCCATGCCAACCAGATGCAAGCTTGACAGTGATCCCAATGGTAAAGCAGTGGATCAAAAGGTATACCGCTCCATGATTGGATCCCTCCTTTACCTTTGTGCATCTAGACCGGATATTATGTTGAGTGTAGGGATATGTGCACGGTTTCAATCCGCACCAAAAGAAAGTCATTACATGGCTGTCAAACGAATCTTTCGATATTTGGCTCATACCCCAAACTTTGGCCTCTGGTATCCCAAAGGAGCAAACTTCAATCTAGTTGGCTATTCTGACTCAGATTGGGCTGGAGATTGTGTGGAGAGGAAGTCAACATCTGGAGGGTGCCAATTCCTTGGTCGCTCTTTGGTAAGTTGGTCTTCAAAGAAGCAGAACTGTGTCTCCTTATCATCCACCGAAGCTGAGTATGTGGCAGCTGCAAGTTGTTGTGCACAATTGCTATGGATGAGGCAAACTTTAAAGGATTATGGTGTCACTTGTGACAAAGTGCCTCTTCTATGTGACAATCAAAGCGCCATCAAGATTTCCCTCAACCCAGTGCAACATAGCAAAACCAAACATATTGATATTCGTCATTACTTCATCCGTGAACATATCAAGCTAGGTGATATTGAGGTTCACTTCATTTACACTGAAGAGTAACTTGCAGATATTTTCACCAAGCCACTAGATGAAGCAAGGTTCCGGGAGTTAAGGCATGAGCTAAATATCATTGATTCAAGTAATGTGGATTGAAACTAGGCATGTTGCACCTCACTTTACATTTCATCTTGGTTTAGATGTAGGCATGGACATAGGGGGAGTGTTGTTCTCTTAATGAACTCTCCCTCCCCCCATTATGCGTAAATCAATCTAGTCTTTCACTTTAGCCATTGTCAAATGGCACTTGTGCTTCAAAGACGAGCATTGGTCATGAACCCAAGGATAATTCTTCGCGGTGTCATACCATTGTCTCAAACATAGGTGGCCTCGGCCACCGCCCCTCCATCCTCTCTTGCGTATAAAGGAGAGGATATACAATGACAAGTCAGTTCATTTTCTTGGATGCCATCTCTTTTCACTCACTTGTCATGTGCTCATTTTCTAGCCGTGTTGAAACATGTACAGCGGTACTACCGCCAGGGTCGCGGTACTACCGCCAGGACCCCAGCGGTACTACCGCCAGGATTCAAAATCTAACACGACCGGCTAGAAAATTTCTAGGGTTTCAAGGGGGAGCGGTACTACCGCCAGGGGGAGCGGTACTACCGCCAGGACCCCAGCGGTACTACCGCGGCATCTGGCGGTACTACCGCCAGGACCCCAGCGGTACTACCGCCGCATCTGGCGGTACTACCGCCAGACAGCGGTACTACCGCTAGGGCCACAGCGGTACTACCGCTGGCCCGTACCCCTTGGGCTATATAAACGGAGGGGGAGCCCGATTTTTGCATCTGTTTCATCTTCCTCGCGGCTCCTCCCTCCCCTAGCCCGAAAACCCCTGTTTGGATCTCACTTCGTGGAGCTCCTTCTCCCCGTTGGTGTGGAAGGGTTGCTTCATCTCTTCTTCCTACTCCAAGAGCCATGAATCCCGGTAAAGCTCCTCCCTTCTTCTATTTGGTTGTTCTTCGTGTTCTAGGGTTAGGAGCATTGGGGATTGGATCCATTTTGTTGATCCTATGGCTAGTTATTGGATGGCATGAAGGAAATATTGGAGGGGAGTATAGGTCCAATGGTTTGTTGTTGAGATTGCTGCCATGCTCTAGGATTTTATCGTCTTAGATCGATTACTTGAACTTTTGGATTAGATCTAAAACATGCTCAATCTTCCCTAGGCATGTTTGTACCTCTTGTTACTATGTGTTCCTCATGACAGTAGGGCTGGGGTGTACGTCTTAGTGTTCATATTCAGTCCATGCCCTCGAAAACGAGTTTTTATATGTCAGATCTGAAAGTCAAACCCCCAGCAGTACTACCGCCAGGGGGTAGCGGTACTACCGCTAGGACCCCCAGCGGTACTACCGCCAGGGGTAGCGGTACTACCGCTATGACCCTCAGCGGTACTACCGCCAGGACTGGCGGTACTACCACTAGGCCTCAGCGGTACTACCGCCAGGGATGGCGGTACTACCGCCGGGAGCATTCACGGTGTATTTTTTGTTTTGTTTTATGCTTGGCAATGCATGTTTACTTTTTCTGCGTTATCAAGTTTGATTGCCTTGAGTTTTCTTGTCGCCTCTTTTTTCGCTTTGTGGTCTGTGTCACAGGTGGCTCTGCTCGCCGTTCGAACCCCCCACGGGACACGGCATCCAAACAGTTTCGCAACTCAGAGGCGCCCGAGGGGTCTGCCACGTCTGGTCTGCCTCCCAAGAAGAAGTCCTTCAAGAAGGCCGCTCACAAGGAGAAGAGGGTCAATATCCGTACTATGTCCCCCAAGGACTTTCTGCAATTTCGCACCAAGAACGCCTATCTCAAGGAGAGGGAAGTGATCGATGGGGTTGAAAATGTCTGGGTGAAGGACCAGTGCAGGATTTATCGGGATGTTATTGCTTCCTTCAAGAAGAACCATGTCTCTGTTCAGTGGATTGATCTGGCACATCTTCACCGGAACATGGAATACTTTGGCGATGCCCTCTCTCTGGTTGACAAACTGGGCATCAAAGACATCATCACCTTCAAGACGGACTTTGATCCCACTGCAGTGGCTCAGTTTTATGTCACTGTCCATTTCTCACCTGATGATCAGCGTTCCATGATCTGGATGACTGGGTCAAAAGGGATGACCGGTTCGTGGACTGAGTTCATGCAGTTTCTTCACATTGACTTTCAGGGTGCTGACACTCCTCTTGGGCTGCGTCCTCATGCTGCAGCCCCCACCGATAGGGCCTCCGCAAAGGACAGACTGCAGTCACTGTATCTGAGAAAGGGGGTGCTTCCCAAGCACCTGGACATCATGCATCGGATCTTTCACAACACCCTTTTCCCTCGGATTGGCAACTTCGATGAGGTCCATGGCTACTTGGCTGAGATGCTGTTACTGTGTGAGGATGCTATGTCCCAGGAGTCTGCTCAGCTGGATATTGCAGATGTGATGTTCACAGAGCTCTGGAACTGCATCATCAATCGTAAGGTTCCTATCTACGGGCCTTACCTGTTCGCATACATTTGCCATAAGTGGGAACAGGCTTTTCCGGATGAGGTGCTCTACGCACAGTCTGATTACATTGTGCATGACCCAATCAGGCTTCGCGTCAAGGACAAGTGGGCCAATCCATCTACATCCTCTCAGCACATGGATACAGATACAGAGACCGCTGCTGACAGAGGAACTACCTCTCAGTCCCGCTCGTCTGCCATGCCATCTTGGGCTATCAAACTACAGGACAAGATGAAGACACTTTTCTATATGCAGGCCAAGGGACAGTACCAGACACATGTGGCTCAGAAGCAGAGCCGCCAGAGGCATAAGCGTGTTCTCAGGACCTTGGATGTGGACATCTCCAGCGGCTCAGAGGACGACATCACTCCGGAGGCCACTTGGATGCAGGCTCAGGGGTACCAGTGGTCTGGCGATGAAGTAGCAGAGGAGGAGCAGACCGACCAGGAGGGGACAGCTGAGTCTGGTGATCCTGAAGACGAGGAGTAGTTACCTGTGGCATTAGGTGTGCCCCTTTTTGGTGTCTTGTGCCAAAGGGGGAGAGAGTCTAGGATTTGCTTTCATCTCGAACTTTGCATTGCTTTGCTTTATCTCGTATGGTTTGCTTTGAACTTGGTTTGATTCGTTTGCTATCTTGTGTGAGACATGATCTTTCTTATGTGAGATTAGATTTATTTCCATCATATGCTGTGAGTCATATGTCATATATCTCTATCTTTTTATTCTCATATTATTATCTGTGCAAATCCGGTATTGTCATCAATCCACCAAAAAGGGGGAGATTGTTGAGGCATAGTTTATGCCTAAGTAATTTTGGTGATTGATGACAGTACCGTACAGGACTAATCGTGTGTGTCAAGGTTTCAGGTAACACTCGTCAACGGCACAAGACGACACGTCTCCTCTCTTCTGGAATGGAAGCACGGCGTTCTCTACGATTCTATTTATTTGAGTCATAGGAAAGCCGTACTATTAAGAGGGGATCCGTAGTGGAAAGGTTTGGGTGGAATCTATCTTTACACACGCACACTTCACATTCTCCCCTTCCTTGTTTGGAGCGACCCTCGCCTATTTCGTCTTGAGTTTTTCTGCAAAATGGTCCCCAGCGGTAGTACCGCTGGCTCCAGCGGTAGTACCGCTGGACTGCTAGCGGTAGTACCACTGCACCTAGCGGTAGTACCGCTAGCCAGCGGTAGTACCGCCCCTGGTCAGCGGTAGTACCGCTCCAGGTGTTTTGTTCCACCTACCTAGCGGTAGTTTGTGGACGGACCCTTTTGCGAAGACTTTCCCGGCGGTAGTAGTGCTCGTGCACTACCAAGGGGCCGGCGGTAGTACCGCTGGTGTCAGCGGTAGTCAGCGGTAGTACCGCTGGAGGCTCAGCGGTAGTACCGCTGGTGTCAGCGGTAGTACCGCTGGAGGCCCATCGGTAGTACCGAAGGAGGCCCAGCGGTAGTACCGCTGCAGGCAGCGGTAGTACCGCTCAGGCTCAGCGGTAGTACCGCTGGTTCTCGGGCAGAGAGTGGGAAAACGGTCTGATTTCCCCCCCACTATATAAAGGGTTCTTCTAGCTGAGGAACCCTATCTCTTACCTCTCTAAGCTCCATTGTTGCTCCACAAGCTCTAAAGTGCCCGATCTCTCTCCCTAGCCAATCAAACTTGTTGATTCTTTAGGGATTGGTTGAGAAGGCCTAGATCCACACTTCCACCAAGAGAAAAGTTGATTCCCCCACCAATCCCTTGCGGATCTTGTTACTCTTGGGTGTTTGAGCATCCTAGACGGTTGAGGTCACCTCGAAGCCATATTCCATTGTGGTGAAGCTTCGTGGTTTAGTTGGGAGCCTCCAAGCTTTGTGTGGAGTTGCCCCAACCTTGTTTGTAAAGGTTCGGTCGCCGCCTTCAAGGGCACCTACAGTGGAATCACGGTACCTTGCATCGTGCGAGGGCGTGAGGAGAATACGGTGGCCTTAGTGGCTTTTTGGGGAGCATTGTGCCTCCACACCGCTCCAACAGAGACGTACTTCCTGTCAAAGGGAAGGAACTTCGGTAACACATCCTCGTCTCCATCGGTTCCACTTGTGGTTATCTCTAACCTTTACTTTGTATTTGCTTTTGCTTGTGACTATATCTTACTTGTCTTAATAGCTCTTGTTGTTAGCTTCTATAGGGGTCACCTCTTTGTCATATTATTTGTGAACCCGTATAGTGTTTACCTTAACTTGTTAAGATTAATTAAAAAGTGGTTGTTGTCTATTCACCCCCCTCTAGCCAACCATATCGATCCTTTGACCCATGAAGATGCATTTATCCACTTTTGGTTCGAGCTTATCAGCCTGAAACTCTTTCACATAAGCATCGCAGCCCCAAATTTTTAGGAAACGACAGCTTAGGTTTCTCTAAACCATAATTCATGAAGTGTCATCTCAACAGATTTATGTGGTGCCCTCTTTTAAAGTTAATGCGGTTGTCTCTAATGCCTAACCCATAAACGCTAGTGGTAATTTGATAAGAGATATCATAGTATGCACCATATCTAATAGGGAAAGACTATGACATACGGACACACCATGAGACTATGGTTTTCTAGGTGGCATGAGTTGTGAAACAATTTTCACGTGAAACAATTTTCACATTGTCTTAAATGTTTACCAAACTTGTAACTTAGATATATATGTTTACCTCCACGATCACATCGTAGACATATTAACCTCTATGTCACGATGATCTTTAACTTCACTCTGAAATTAGTTGAACCTTTCAATAATTCAGACTTGTGTTTCATCAAGTAAATACATTAGTATTTACTAAAATCATTTGTGAAGTAAGAACATAATGATATCAAACTGTGTGCCTCAGCACTCATTGGCTGCATACATCAGAATGCATTACTTCCAACAAGTTACTTTCTTATTCGATATCACTGGAAAACAAAGTCTTCAGTCATCTTGCCCATGTGGTATGATATGCATGTCTCAAGTGATTCAAAAATCAAGTGAGTCCAAACGATCCATCCACATGGAGTTTCTTCATGTGTTTATACCAACAAGCATGGTTGGCATGTCTCAAAGGTTTAAAAAATGAGTGAGTACAAAGATCCATCAGCATCGAGCTTCTTCATGCATTTTATACCAATATGACTAAAGTAGAAGTGCCACAAGTAAGTGGCATTATCATTACTACTTTGTATCTTTTGGCAACAATATTTTGAACATGTGTATCACTACGATCGAGATTCTATAAACCGTTTATTTTAGGTGCAAGACCATTGAAGGTATTATTCAAGTAAACAGAATAACCATTATTCTTTTAAATGAATAACTATTTTGCAATAAACATTAGCAAATCATGTCTATGCTCAACGCAAACACCAAATAACAATTATTTAGGTTTAACACTAATCCCGATGGTAGAGGGAGCGTGCGACGTTTGATCACATCAACCTTGGAAACACTTCCAACACACATCATCACCTTGCATTTAGCTAGTCTTTGTTTATTCCATAGCTTTTAGTTCGAGTTACTAACACTTAGCAATTGAACCCGTATCCAATAGCCTGGTGCTACTAGGAGTATTAGTAAAGTACACATCAATATCATGTATATCTAATATACTTTTGTCGACTTTGCCAGCCTTCTCATCTACCAAGTATCTAGGGTAGTTCCTCTTCACTGACTGTTCCCCTTATTACAGAAGCACTTAGTCTCGGGTTTGGATTCCATCTTGGGTCTCTTCACTAGAGCAGCAACTGGTTTGTTGTTTCATGAAGTGTCCCTTCTTGCCCTTGCCCTTCTTGAGACTAGTGGTTTTACTAACCATCAACAAATGATGCTCCTTTTGATTTCTACTTTCATGGTGTCAAACATTGCGAAATAACTCAAGGATCATCATATCTATCCCTGATATTTTATAGTTCATCACGAAGCTCTAGCAGCTTGGTGGCAGTGTGTGTGTTGAGCTATCACTTCTCATTTGGAAGATCAATTCCCACTCGATTCAAGCGATTGTAGTACTCAGACAATCTGAGCACATGCTCAACGATTGAGCTTTTCTCCTTTACTTTTGTAGGACAAAGAATCTTGTCGGAGGTCTCATACCTCCCAACAAGGACACCCAAAACAGTTGGGTATACCTCCTATCTCAGATCCGGAAGCAAATGTGTTTGTTTCTAGAAACTGGTCCTTTCTCGAGGAGAAGTTTCTCTTGAAAGAATTGAGTGGGATTATGGTGGAGACTTGATGAGGTTATTGAACCATCACTTCAACCAGTGTGTGTAGCAGGGCGCAGGAAGTTGTTCCTGTGGCGCCTACATCAATTGGAGTCGAAGCTAATGATAGTGATCATGAAACTTCGGATCAAGTCACTACAAACCTCGTAGGTCGACAAGGTCACGTACTGCTGCTACACAGTGGTACGGCAACCCTGTCTTAGAGGTCATGTTGTTGGACAACAATGAACCTACGAGTAATGGAGAAGCGATGGTGGGCCCGGATTCCGACAAATGGCTGGAGGCCATGAAATCCGAGAGGAGGAGCCATGTATGAAAACAAAGTGTAGACTTTGTAAGAACTACTTGATGGTTGTAAGACTATTGACTGTGAATGGATCTTTAAAAGTAAGACAAACGATGATGGTTAAAAAGTCACCATTAAAAAGCTCGACTAGTCGCAAAGATGTTTCCAACAAAGTTCAAAGAGTTGACTACGATGAGACTTTCCCACTCGTAGCGATGCTGAAAGTCTGTTGGAATTATGTTAGCAGTTGCTGCATCATTTATGAAATCTTGCAGATAGGATGTCAAAATATTGTTTCCTCGACGGTTTCCTTGAGGAAAGGTTGTATGTGATACAACGAGAAGATTTTTTCGATCCTAAAGGATGCTAACAAGTATGCAAAGATCCAGCGATCCTTCTATGGACTGGAGCAAGCATCTCGGAGTTGGAATATGCACTTTGATAAAATGATCAAAGTTTTTGGTTTTATACAAAGTTTATGAGAAACTTGTATTGCCAAATAAGTAAGTGGGAGCACTATAGAATTTCTGATGAATATATGTGATTGACATATTGTTGAATGGAAATAATGTAGAATTTATGGAAAGCATAAAGGGTTGTTTGAAAGGAGTTTTTTCAAAGGAAGACCTAGATAAGCTACTTGAACATTGAGCATCATGATCTATGGATATAGATCAAAATGCTTAATAGAACTTTCAACAAAATGCATGCCTTAACAAGTTTTTGAAAGTGTTCAAAATAGATCGGCAAAAGAAGGAGTTCTTGGCTGTGTTATAAGGTATGAATTTTGAGTAAGACTAAAAAGCCTAACCACGGCAGGAGAAAGGGAAAGGACGAATGCCGTCCCCTATGCATCAGCCGTAGGATCTATAAGTATGATATGTTGTCTACCGCACCTAAAGTGTGCCTTGCCATGAGTCAGTCAAGGGGTACAAGAGTGATTCAGGAATGGATCACTAGACAACGGTCAAAGTTATCCTTAGTAACTAATGTACAAAGGAATTTTTCTCGATTGTGGAGGTGATTAAAGATTTCGTCGTAAAGGAGTTACGTCGATGCAAGCTTTGTCACAAATCCGGATGACTCTAAGTAGTAAACCGGATTCGTATAGTGGAGTAGTCATTTGGAATAGTTCCAAATGGTGCATGGTAGCAGTATCTATATGAAGACATAGAGATTTGTAAAGCACACACGGATGTGAAAGGTTCAGACCTGTTGACTAATAAACCTCTCTCACAAGCAAGACATGATCGAACCCCAGAACTGTATGGGTGTTGGATTCATTGCAATCAGATAGTGATGTGAACTAGATCATTGACTCCATTGCAAGTGGGAGACTGTTGGAACTGTGCCCTAGAGGCAATAATAAAATGGTTATTATTATATTTCCAGTTCATGATAATTGTCTATTATTCATGCTATAAGTGTATTAACCGGAAATCGTAATACATGTGTGAATACATAGATCACAATGTGTCCCTAGTGAGCCTCTAGTTGGCTAGCTCGTTGATCAATGGATGATCATGGTTTCCTGATCATGGACATTGGATGTTATTGTTAACGGGATCACATCATCAGGAGAATGATGTGATGGCCAAGACCCAATCCTAAGCATAACACTAGATCGTGTTGTTCGTATGCTAAAGCTTTTCTAATGTCAAGTATCTTCTCCTTAGACCGTGAGATTGTGCAACTCCCGGATACCGTAGGAGTGCTTTGGGTGTATCAGACCTCACAACGTAACAGGGTGACTATAAAGGTGCACTACGGGTATCTCTGAAAGTGTGTGTTGGGTTGGTACAAATCAAGAACGGGATTTGTCACTCCTTGTGAACAGAGAGGTATCTCTGGGCCCACTCGATAGAACATCATCGTAATGAGCTCAGTGTGACTAAGGAGTTAGCCACGGGATGATGTCCTACGAAACGAGTAAAGAGACTTGCCGGTAACGAGATTGAACAAGGTAAGGGGATACCGACGATCGAATCTCGGGCAAGTATCATACCCATAGACAAAGAGAACTGCATACAGGATTAAGTGAATCCTTGACATCATGGTTCATCCGATGAGATCATCGTGGAACATTGAGGAACCAATATGGATATCTAGACCCTGCTGTTGGTTATTGACCGGAGAGTGTCTCAGTCATGTATGCATGCTTCCCGAGCCCGTAGGGTCTACACACTTAAGGTTCGATGACGCTAGGGTTATATAGGAATAGTGTATGAGGTCACCGAAGGTTGTTCGGAGTCCCTGACTAGATCCCGGACGTCACGAGGAGCTCCGGAATGGTCTGGAGGTGAAGATTGATATATAGGATGAGGGGTTTTGGACCCCGGAAATGTTTTGGGCGTCACCGGTAACGTACCGGGACCACCGGAAGGGTTCCGGGGGTCCACTGGGAGGGGCCACCAGCCCCAAAGGCTAGCATGGGCGAAAAGGTGGAAGGGAACCAGCCCAGAATGGGCTGGTGCACCTCCCACCAAGGCCCAAGGCGCGGAAAGGGAGGAAGGGGGCAAACCCTAGCGCAGGAGGGGGGCCAAGGCCCATCTGGGGCGCCACCCCTCCTCTCCCTTGCCCTGGCTGCCGCCCCTGCCCTAGATGGGGTTGCCGCACCCCTTGGGGGTAGGAACCCTAAGGGTGGGTGCGCCTCCCTCTCCCCATATATATATTGGAGGGTTTGGCCTTTGGAGATACACATAAGTCTCTCCCTCTCTCTCACGCAGCCTAGTTCATCTTCCTCCTCTTCCGCGCAGCTTGGAGAATTCCGCAGAAATACCTTGTAGCTGCACCGCCACCACGTCGTCGCGCTGGCGGAGCTCTCCCTCAACCTCTCCCTCCTCCTTGCTGGATCAAGGTGCGGGAGACGTCGCCGGGTTGTATGTGTGTTGAACGCAGGGGTGCCATGGTTCGACACGTAGATCGAAATCACACCGCGATCTGAATCGCTGCAATTACGACTCCATCGACCGTGTTCCAGTAACACTTCCGCTTAGCGATCTGCAAAGGTATGAAGATGCTCTACCCCCATTACTCATTGCTGGTTTCTCCATAGACATATCCTTGTTTGGCGTAGGATTTTTTTTGAAAATACTACGTTCCCCAACAGTGGTATCAAAGCCAAGGTTCTATCTATGGAGAAGGTTAAGAAGGGGTTCTTGCCTGTATTGCAAGGTGTGAGGTTGAGTGCGACTCAACGACCGACCACTGCGGAACATAGAGAAAAGGTGAGTACCGTCCCCTATGCTTCATCCATAGGCTCTATCATGTATGCCATGCTCTGTACAAGACCTGATGTGAACCTTGCCATAAGTTTGGTAGGGAGGTACTAGAGTGATCCAGGAGTGGATCACTGGGTAGCGGTCAAGAATATCCTAAAGTACCTGAAAGGGACTAAAGATATGTTTCTCGTTTATGGAGGTGTCAAAGAGCTCGTCGTAAAGGGTTACGTCGATGCTAGCTTCGACACAGATCCGGATGACTCCGAGTCACAAACCGGATATGTGTACATTTTGAATAATGGGGCAGTTAGGTGGTGCAATTGCAAGCAAAGCGTCGTGGTGGCATATACAAGTGAAGCGGAGTACATAGCTGCTTCGAAAGCAGCACGGGAAGGAGTCTGGATGAAGGAATTCATCACCGGCCTAGGAGTGATTCCAAGTGTGTTGGGCCCGATGACTCTGTTCTGTGACAACACTGGAGCTATTGCTATTGCAAAGGAGCCCAGGTTTCACAGGAAGACCAAGCACATCAAGCGCCACTTCAACTCCATTCGTGGATACATCCAGGATGGAGATATAGATATTTGCAAAGTACATGCGGACCTGAATGTTGCAAACCCGTTGACTAAACCTCTTCCACGGGCAAAGCATGATCAACACCAGAACTCTATGGGTGTTCGATCCATCACAATGTAACTAGATTATTGACTCTAGTGAAAGTGGGAGACTGTTGGAAATATTCCCTAGAGGCAGTAATAAAGTTGTTATTATTGTATTTCCAGTTCATGATAATTATCTATTATTCATGCTATAATTGTATTAACCACAAACCGTAATACATGTGTGAATATATAGATCACAATGTGTCCCTAGTGAGCCTCTAGTTGGCTAGCTCGTTGATCAATAGATGATCATGGTTTCTTGATCATGGACATTGCATGTCATTGATAATGGGATAACATCATTCGGGAATGATGTGATGGACAAGACCCAATCCTAAGCATATTACTAGATCGTGTTGTTCGTCTGCTAAAGCTTTTCTAATGTCAAGTATCATTTCCTTAGACCGTGAGATTGTGCAACTCCCGTATACCGTAGGAGTGATTTGGGTGTACCAAACGTCACAACATAACTGGGTGATTATAAAGGTGCACTATGGATATCTTCGAAAGTGTGTGTTGAGTTGTAAGAATCAAGTCCGGGATTTGTCACTCCGTGTGACGGAGAAGTATCTCTAGGCCCACTCTGTAATCCATCATCATATTGAGCTCAGTGTGACTAAGGGGTTAGACACAAGATGACGTGTTACAGAACGAGTAAATAGACTTGCCGGGTAACGAGGTTGAACAAGGTACAGGGATACAGATGATCGAATCTCGGGCAAGTATCATACCGATAGACAAAGGGAACTGCATACGGGATTGATTGAATCCTTGACATCGTGGTTCATCTGATGAGATCATCGTGGAACATGTGGGAACCAACATGGATATTCAGACCCCGCTGTTGGTTATTGTCCTGAGAGATGTCTCGGTCATGTCAGCATGTCTCCCGAACCCGTAGGGTCTACACACTTAAGGTTCGATGACGCCAGGGTTATAGGGAAATAGTGTACATGGTTACCGAAGGTTGTTCAGAGTCCCAGATGAGACCCCGGACGTCATGAGGAGCTCCGGAATGGTCCCGAGGTAAATATTTATATATAGGAAGTGAGATTTTGGTCACCGGAAGTGTTTCGGGCATCACCGGCTACGTATCGGGACCACAGGAACGGTTCCGGGGGTCCACCGGGAGGGGCCACCAGACCCCAGAGGCTTCATGGGCCAAAATGTGGAAGGGGAACAGCCCAAATTGAGCTGGTGCGCCCTCCCTTGTCATCCCAAGGCGCAAGGAGAGGTGGAGGGAGCAAACCCTAGGCGCAGGAGGGGCCCAAAGCCCACCTAGGGCACAACCATCCTCTCCACCCTGGCCGCCGCCCTCCCTGGCCATCTAGGACTGCCGCTACCCCTAGGGAGGGAACCCTAGGGGTGCGCACCCTCTCTCCCTCCCTCCTATAAATACCCAAGGTGTTGGGGCTGATTGGGGACCGATACGTCTCCATCGTATCTACTTTTCCGAACTCTTTTGCCCTTGTTTTGGACTCTAATTTGCATGATTTGAATGGAACTAACTCGGACTGACGCTGTTTTCAGCAGAATTGCCATGGTGTTGTTTTTGTGCAGAAATGAAAGTTCTCAGAACATCCTGAAAATTTACGGAGATTTTTTCTGGAATAAAAGAAAAATACGTGCGCAAAGATCCACCGGAGGGGGCGTGCTAGTGGGCCACAAGCCCACAGGCCGCGGCCACCTCCTATGGCCGCGCCATGCAGGCTTGTGGGGCCCACGTGGCACCACCGCCCCCAATCTCAGCTCTATATCTTCCGTTTCGCCTGGAAAAAAAATCGGAGAGAAGGTTTCATCGCGTTTTGCGATACGGAGGCGCCGCCACATCCTGTTCTTCATCTGGAGGGCAGATCTGGAGTCCGTTTCGGGCTCCGGAGAGGGGAAATCATCGCCATCGTCATCATCAACCTTTCTCCATCGACAATTCCATGATGCTCTTCACCGTTCGTGAGTTATCTCATCGTAGGCTTGTTGGACGGTGATGAGTTGGATGAGATTTATCATGTAATCGAGTTAGTTCTTGACGGGGATTGATCCCTAGTATCCACTACGTTCTAGATTGATGTTGCTACTACTTGGCAATGCTTAATGCTTGTGACTAGGGCCCGAGTGCCATGATTTCAGATCTGAACCTATTATGTTGTCGCCAATATATGTGTGTTTTAGATCCTATCTTGAAATTTGTAGTCACCTACTATGTGTTATGACCCGGAAACCCCGGAGTGACAATAGCCGGACCCACTCCCGGAGATGACCATAGTATGAGGAGTTCATGTATTCACCGCGTGTTAATGCGTTGGTCCGGTTCTTTATTAAAAGGAGAACCTTAATATCTCGTAGTTTCCATTAGGACCCCGCTGCCACGGGACGGATGGACAACAGATGTCATGCAAGTTCTTTTCCCTAAGCACGTCTGACTACATACGGAATACATGCCTACATTAGATTGACGAACGGGAGCTAGCCACATATCTCTCCGTGTTATAGCTGTTACATGATGAATCACATCCGTAATACTCATCCATCACCGATCCACTGCCTACGAGTATTTTACTACTGGTTCTCGCTACGTTACTTTGCCTAGGCTTGTCCCCTGCTACAAAAGGGATTGGGCCACTTTGCTGCTGCTATCACTACTATTGTTACTTGTTACTTTGCTGTTGCTGTCACTACTGCTGTTACTTGTTACTTTGCTGCTGCTGCTACTACTGTTCCTTACTACTCCACTGCTACTTGTTGCAAGACTTTGTTGGCGCCGTTGCCGAGGCTAGGTAAGCGGTACTAACATCCCGTCAACCAAGGCTTTTCCTAGCACCGTTGCTATCGTACTACCTTGCTACTCATACTTTGCTTGCACACACTAATCTTTCAGGTGTGGTTGAATTGACAACTCAACTGCTAATACTTGAGAATATTATTTCGCTTCCCCTTGAGTCGAATCAATAAATTTGGGTTGAATACTCTACTCTTGAAAACTGCTGCGATCCCATACGCTTGTGGGACATCAAGGCTTTTTCTGGCGCCGTTGCCGGGGAAGCACAGCTATATTCTCTGAGTCACTTGGGATTGATGTCTGCTGATCACTATGAGGAATGCGAAAGACCCAAGAGCTAAAATCTTTCCTTCCACTACGAGGAGAGGTAAGGAATTTCCATCTAGCTCTGCACTTGATTCACCTTCAGTTTTGAGTAAGTTTGCGACTTCGCCTCCTGCTAGAAATATCGATATGTCGCTTGTGCTTGATGATGCTACTTCTGCTGTCCATGATGCTATGCTTGATACTATGCCTGATGATGCTATGCTTGATACTATGCCTGATACTGCTTTGCCACTTGGTGCATTCCTTGATGCACATATTGCTAGAGTTGCTGCTAGACGTGATGATACTTCTGAAACTGCTGATACTATTGAAGTAGAACCTGCTACTATGCCTGAATTGCCTGTTATGCCTGATACACGCTATGTAATGGAGGCAGAGATAGCTGAAGAATTTCTTGCGTGTAAGGATAACTATGATGTTGAGAAACTTCTGCGCAGGTGGAAAGAAAAATCTCTGAACGCTAGGATGAAACACGACCCAAAGTTTGCTACATCGCCTATCTTTGTGACCGATAAGGATTATGAATTCTCTGTCGACCCTGAGTTAATCACTCTGGTCGAATCTGATCCCTTTGACGGTTACGAGTCTGAAACGGTTGTAGCCCATCTTACCAAACTGCACGATATAGCCACCCTATTCACTAGTGAGGAAAAGATCCGCCACTACTATATGCTCAAGTTGTTTCCTTTCTCGCTAAAGGATGATGCTAAGACCTGGTTCACTTCTCTTGTTCCTGGTTGTGTGCGTAGCCCCCAGGATATGGTCTACTACTTCTCTGAAAAATATTTCCCTGCCCATAAGAAGCAAGCTGCCTTGCAGGAAATATACAACTTTGCTCAAGCTGAGGAAGAGAGTCTCCCACAAGCTTGGGGTAGGCTCATCCAGCTACTGAATGCTTTGCGTGATCACCCTCTTGAGAAGAATGAGATACTTGATATATTCTATAATGGACTTACCGATGCTTCTAGAGACCACTTAGATAGTTGTGCCGGTAGTGTTTTTAGGGAACGAACCATAGAACAAGCTAAGATTCTACGGAATAACATCTTGTGCAATGAGAATGCTTGGACTATTCCCGAACCACCTCCTAAGCCAACTCCAAAGAAAAGAGGTATTCTATTCCTCAGTCCTGAAGATATGCAAGAAGCCAAGAAATCTATGCGAGAGAAAGGCATTAAATCTGAAGATGTCAAAAATCTACCACCTATCGAAGAGATCCATGGTCTCGATAACCCGATACAGGTAGTAGAAGTAAATTCTTTGCGTAGGTTTGATGAGAGTGATATTCCTTTTGATAAACCTGCTAGCTTATGCATGGATGAATTTGATAACTTTGTTGCGAAACAACAGAGTTTCAATGATTATGTTAGCAGACAATTGTAAAAGAATGCTCGTATGCTTAGTCATTGAAGTGCTTGTCTGGACGCAAACGTCAATGATCTTAAGCTTCTGAGTAAACATGCCTCTATTGTTACTACTCAGGTAGAACAAGTACTTAAAGCTCCAAATGACTTGTCCAATGAGTTGAATGACAATTCCGTCAGAGTCGTCACTAGAGGTGGTAGAAAGACCCAGGAACCTCTGTATCCTGAGGGTCATTGATATGTCTCCGTCGTATCTACTTTTGCGAACTCTTTTGCCCTTGTTTTGGACTCTAACTTGCATGATTTGAATGGAACTAACCCGGACTAACGCTGTTTTTAGAAGAATTTCCATGGTGTTGTTTTTGTGCAGAAATAAAAGTTCTCGGAACGTCCAGAAAATTTATGGAGATTTTTTCTGGAATAAAAGAAAAATACTTGCACAAAGATCCACGTGAGGGGGTGTGTGATACGTCTCAAACGTATCTATAATTTTTGATGGTTTCATGCTGTTATCTTGTCTTCTTTGGATGTTTTATGTACCTTTTATATCTTTTTTGGGACTAACTTATTAATTCAGTGCCAAGTGTCAGTTCCTATTTTTTCTGTGTTTTTGACTCTTTTCATATCTGATTTTGGAACGGAGTCCAAACAGAAGAAAAATCCTAAAATGATTTTTTTCCCGAACGGAAGAAGATCAGGGGGCCTCCGGGCCAAGCCAGGTGGGCTCCAGGGAGTCCCACTCCGCCACTTTTTCCACACTTGTGCATATTAAGCACCATGATCTTCATGATTGAGAGTCTCTCGTTTTGTCACCGCCATATAGCTAGTGGGAAATTTTCATTATATAACTTGGCTTGTATATTCCAATGAAAGGCTTCCTCAAAATTGCCTTAGGTATTCATGAGCAAGCAAGTTAGATGCACACCCACTAGTTTTCTTTAAGAGCTTTCACATACTCGTAGCTCTAGTGCATCATTTGTATGGCAATCCCTACTCATTCACATTGATATCTATTGATGAGCATCTCCACAACTCATTGATATGCCTAGTTAATGTGATTATCCTCTCCTTTTTGTCTTGCAACCTCCACCACATTCCACACCATCTATAGTGCTATAACCATGGCTCACGCTCATGTATTGCGTGAGAGTTGAAAAGGTTTGAGAAAGTAAAGGTGTGAAACAATTACTTGGCCAATACCGGGGTTGTGCATGTTTTAAATTCATTGTGCAATGATGATAGAGCATAGCCGCACTTTATGCTTTTATAGGGATAACTTTCTTTTGGCCTTGTTATTTTGAAAGTTCTTGATTACCTTGCTAGTTTGCTTGAATTATTATTGTTTCCACGTCAATAGCAAACTATTGTTTTCAATCTAATGGATCTAAACATTCACGTCACATAAGAGGAGTTACAAAGGACATCTATGCTAGGTAGCATGAAAGCATCAATAATTCATTCTTTATCACTTCCCTACTCGAGGACGAGCAGGAGTTAAGCTTGGGGATGCTTGATATGTCTCAAACGTATCTAGAATTTTTGATGGTTTCTCGTTGTTATCTTGTCTTCTTTGGATGTTTTATGTACCTTTTATATCTTTTTTGGGACTAACTTATTAATTCAGTTCCAAGTGCCAGTTCCTGTTTTTTCTGTGTTTTTGACTCTTTTCACATCTGATTTTGGAAAGGAGTCCAAACAGAATAAAAATCCCGAAATGATTTTTTCCCGAACGGAAGAAGATCACGGGGCCTCTAGGCCAAGCCAGGTGGGCTCCAGGGAGCCCACAAGCTCCCACTCCGCCAGGCGGTGGTGTCAGGGCTTGTGGCCTCCCTGGCCGCCCCCTGACCTAGATCCTTGGCCTATATATTCCCAAAAATCCAGCAAAAAATCAAGGGAGCCTCGAAAATACTTTTCCGCCGCCGCAAGCTTCCGTTTCCGCGAGATCTCATCTGGAGACCCTTCCCGGCACCCTGCCGGAGGGGACTTTGGAGTTGGAGGGCTTCATCATCATCATCATCGCCCCTCCAATGACTCGTGAGTAGTTCACTTCACACCTACGGGTCCGTAGTTAGTAGCTAGATGGCTTCTTCTCTCTCTTGGATCTTCAATACAAAGTTCTCCATGATCTTCATGGAGATCTATCCGATGTAATCTTCTTTGGCGATATGTTTGTCGAGATCCGATGAATTGTGGATTTGTCATCAGATTATCTTTGATATATATTTGAGTCTTTGCTGATTTCTAATATGCACGATTTGATATCCTTGTAAGTCTCTCCGAGTCTTGGGTTTTGTTTGGCCAACTAGATCTATGATTCTTGCAATGGGAGAAGTGCTTGGTTTTGGGTTCTACCATGTGGTGACCTTTCCCAGTGATAGTAGGGACAGCAAGGCACACATTAAGCAGTTGCCATCAAGGGTAAAAAGATGGGGTTTTCATCATTGGTTTGAGATTATCCCTCAACATCATGTCATCTTGCTTAAGGCGTTACTCTGTTCTTTTGGACTTAATACACTAGATGCATGCTGGATAGCGGTCGACGTGTGGAGTAATAGTAGTAGATGCAGAAAGTATCGGTCTACTTGTTTTGGACATGATGCCTATCGATATAATCATTGCCATAGATATCGTCACGACTTTACGTGGTTCTATCAATTGCTCGACAGTAATTTGTTCACCCACCGTCTACTTGCTTTCGTGAGAGAAGCCACTAGTAAACACTACAGCCCCCGGGTCTATTCACATCCATCGTTTACACCTCCGCTTTTACTTTGCTTTGTTACTTTGTTGCTTTCAGTTCTCACTTGGCGAACAATCTATAAGGGATTGACAACCCCTTCATAGCGTTGGGAGCAGGTTCTTTTGTGTTTGTGCCGGATCTTGAGATACTCCTCCACTGGATTGATACCTTGGTTCTCAAACTAAGGGATATACTTTCCACCGCTACGCTACATCACCCTTTCCGCTTTGAGGGAACACCAACGCAAGGCTCCAAGGCCACGGGGGAAATCCTTTGCATACTTGCCTAGGAAGTCCCTTAAGGCATAGCCGCAGCTGAAGGATTCCTGGTGCTGTTGTTGAGGAGTATCAAGCAACACTCCTATTTATGGCCGTTGGAAGGTCTTTTGTTGCAGTAGCAGTGTGCTAGTGGGCCACAAGCCCACACGGCGCGACCACCCCCCTAGGCCGCGCCATGCAGGCTTGTGGGGCCCACGTGGCACCACCGCCCCCAATCTCAGTTCTATATCTTCCGTTTCGCTTGGAAAAAATCACAGAGAAGGTTTCATCGCGTTTTGCGATACGGAGGCGCCGCCACATCCTGTTCTTCATCTAGAGGGCAGATCTGGAGTCCGTTTCGGGCTCCGGAGAGGGGAAATCGTCGCCATCATCATCATCAACCTTACTCCATCAACAATTCCATGATGCTCTTCATCATTCGTGAGTAATCTCATCGTAGGCTTGCTGGATGGTGATGAGTTGGATGAGATCTATCATGTAATCGAGTTAGTTCTTGACGGGGATTGATCCCTAGTATCCACTATGTTCTAGATTGATGTTGCTACTACTTTTCCATGCTTAATGCTTGTCACTATGGCCCGAGTGCCATGATTTCAGATCTGAACCTATTATGTTGTCGCCAATATATGTGTGTTTTAGATCCTATCTTGCAAGTTGTACTCACCTACTATGTGTTATGACCCGGCAACCCCGGAGTGACAATAGCCCGAACCACTCCCGGAGATGACCATAATATGAGGAGTTCATGTATTCACCGCGTGTTAATGTGTTGGTCCGGTTCTTTATTAAAAGGAGAACCTTAATATCCCGTAGTTTCCATTAGGACCCCGCTGCCACGGGAGGGATGGACAATAGATGTCATGGAAGTTCTTTTCCCTAAGCACGTATGACTACATACAGAATACATGCCTACATTAGATCGATGAATGGGAGCTAGTTACATATCTCTCCTTGTTATAGCTGTTACATGATGAATCACATCCGTCACACTCATCCATCACCGATCCATTGCCTACGAGCCTTTTACTACTGCTCCTGGCTACGTTACTTTGCCTAGGCTTGTCCCTTGCTACAAGAGGGATTGGGCCACTTTGCTGCTGACACTTTGCTGTTGTCACTACTGCTGTTACTTGTTACTTTGCTGCTGCTGTCACTACTGTTGTTACTTGCTACTCCGCTGTTACTTGTTGCAAGACTTTGTTGGCATTAACATCCCGTCAACAAGGTTTTTTCTGGCTCCATTGCCGGGGATTGCCAAAGCTTTTTCTGGTGCCTATCGATATAATCATTGCCATAGATATCGTCACGACTTTACGCGGTTCTATCAATTGCTCGACAGTAATTTGTTCACCCACCGTCTACTTGCTTTCATGAGAGAAGCCACTAGTAAACACTACGGCCCCCGGGTCTATTCTCATCCATCGTTTACACCTCCGCTTTTACTTTGCTTTGTTACTTTGTTGCTTTCAGTTCTCACTTGGCGAACAATCTATAAGGGATTGACAACCCCTTCATAGCGTTGGGAGCAGGTTCTTTTGTGTTTGTGCACGATCTTGAGATACTCCTCCACTGGATTGATACCTTGGTTCTCAAACTGAGGGAAATACTTACCACCGCTACGCTACATCACCTTTCTGCTTCGAGGGAACACCAACGCAAGGCTCCAAGGCCATGGGGGAAATCCTTTGCATACTTGCCTAGGAAGTCCCTTAAGGCGTAGCCGCAGCTGAAGGACTCCTGGTGCCGTTGCTGAGGACTATCAAGCAACACTCCTATTTCTGGCGCCGTTGGAAGGTCTTTTGTTGCAGTAGCAGAAGTATTTCTGGCGCCGTTGCTGGGGAGGAAGATCGCTTGCCGAGGAAGATCAAGACAAGAATAATCTCCCGTCAACACGCCAATTTCTGGCGCCATTGCCGGGGAGGAGAAGTCAAGATCTACCCAAGTAGGTCTCACAAACTCATCTCCTGCATTTACTTTTGTTGCCAGTTGCCTCTCGTTTTCCTCTCCCCCACTTCACATTTGCCGTTTTCCTTTTCCTTTTCTCCTTCGCCGTTTTTTTTCCTTTGCCGGTTTTCTTGGTTGCTTGTGTGCTTGTTTGTTTGTTGAAGTCATCATGGCTGAAAACACCAAACTTTGCGACTTCTCGAGCACTAATAATAATGATTTTATTAGTACTCCGATTGCTCCCGCCACTAGTGCGGAATCGTATGAAATCAACGCAGCTTTGCTGAATCTTGTTATGAAAGAGCAATTCTCTGGCCTTCCTAGTGAAGATGCCGCATCCCATCTCAATACCTTCACTGAGCTTTGTGATATGCAAAAGAAAAGAGATGTGGATAATGACATGATTAAGTTGAAACTTTTTACGTTCTCGTTGCGAGATCACGCAAAAACTTGGTTTTCTTCTTTGCCTAAAAATAATATTGATTCTTGGGATGAGTGCAAAGATGCTTACATATCCAAGTATTTTCCGCCGGCTAAGATCATCTCCTTACGTAACGATATCATGAATTTCAAGCAACTTGATCATGAACACGTTGCATAATCTTGGGAGAGGATGAAGCTTTTGATTAGAAATTGTCCCGCTCATGGCTTGAGTTTGTGGATGATTATACAAATTCTTTACGCTAGCTTGAATTTCGCTTCTCGCAATATATTGGATTCCGCCTCAGGTGGAACGTTCATGGAAATCACGTTAGGAGACGCTACAATACTCCTAGACAATATCATGACCAACTACTCTCAGTGGCACACTGAAAGGTCGCCTGCTAGCAAAAAGGTGCACACTATAGAAGAGATTAACTCGCTTAGTGCTAAGATGGATGATTTGATGAATTTAGTTGCTAGTATAAACGCTACCGTAGATCCTAATGACATGCCACTATCTTCTTTGATTGAGAGTAGCAACGCTAGTTTGGACGTGAATTTTGTTGGTAGGAACAATTTTGGCAACAACAATGCTTTTAGAGGAAACTATGTTCCTAGGCCTTTTCCTAGTAACTCCTCTAACAAATATGGCAATTCCTACAACAACACTTATGGAAATCACAACAAATTACCCTCTGATTTAGAGAGTAATATCAAAGAGTTCATCAACTCTCAAAAGATTTTCAATGCGTCCATAGAGGAAACACTACTCAAAATAGACGATTTAGCTAAGAGCGTTGATAGGATGTCTTGTGACATTGATGCTTTGAAAGTTAGATGCACTCCTCCCAAGGTCAACTTGGATGAAACTTTGAAAGCTATGGGTGTCTCCATCACTGAGAGCAAAGAAAGAACTGCCCAAATTCGCGCTAGGCATGAATGGTTTAAAAGGGTGCGTTCTAGTGATGCAAATCACGAAGATCTTAAAGTGCTTGGTGTGTATCCTCTTGAATCTTTGTTTTCGCGTGTCAAACCTACTTATGGAGGGGCTGGATATGAATCCACTTTGGTTGAAAGACGCCCCAATGATTCGGAGTCCACCTATGTTGATGATAAAGGTGTGGAGAGTGGAGTAGAAGAAGTCAAAATTTTGGGTAGTAACAAAACTCCCACTTTGGATTTCAAGGAATTCAATTATGATAATTTCTCCTTGTTTGAATGCATTTCTTTGATGCAATCCATTGCAAGCTCTCCACATGCTTATAGCCAAAGCAAAGCCTTTACCGTGCATATCGTAGATGCTATGATGAAATCTCTTGAAGAGAAGCTCGAACTAGAAGTCTCTATACCTAGAAAACTTCATGATGAGTGGGAACCTACCATCAAAATCAAGATCAAAAACTATGAGTGCAATGCTTTATGTGATTTGGGTGCTAGTGTTTCCGCGATTCCAAAGTCTTTATGTGATATTCTTGGTTTTCATGAGATTGAAGAGTGTTCTCTAAATTTTCATCTTGCGGAGTCTACTGTCAAGAAACCCATGGTAAGGATCGATGATGTTCTTATTGTTGCAAATAAGAACTATGTACCCGTGTATTTCATTGTACTTGACATAGATTCCAATCCTTCATGTCCCATTATTCTTGGTAGACCTTTCCTATAAGGACTATTGGTGCTATCATCGATATGAAGGAAGGGAATATTAGATTTGAATTTACTTTAAATAAGGTCATGGAGCACTTTCCTAGAAATAAAATAAGATTGCTTTATGAACCTATGATGAGGGCTACCTATGGTTTGAGCACCAAAGATGACTATACGTGATTTCATCACCTTTCGCCTAGCTAAGGGCGTTAAACAAAAGCGCTTGTAGGGAGGCAACCCAACGAATCTATCCTTTTTCTTTCTGTTTTGTGTTTTTCACACTTTCATAATTATGTTGTGATTCTGTTTTTTGTGTTTCTTTTTGCGTTTGTGCCAAGCAAAACCGTTATGATTAGTCTTGGGGATGATCGTTTGGTCATGCTGGAAAAGACAGAAACTTTCTGCCCGCGAAAAGAATTTTCATTTTTTTTCTGTAAGAGATTTTGAGTTGATTCCTTTTTCTGCTGATTTCTAGGCAAATTCTTCAGACTTACGTAAATTTTCAGAATTTCTGGAGTAACAGAGCTATAAGAAATATACATATTTCTACATACTGGTCTGCTGTTAACAGATTCTGTTTTTGTTGTGTTGGTTGCTTATTTTGATGAAACTATGGATAGTATCGGGGGGTATTAGCCATGGAAGATTGAAAATAAATTAACCCAACATCAGCGCAAGTATAATTTAAGTTTGCTAGAGTACCTAAGGAAGTGGTGGTTTGCTTTCTCATACTAATGTTATCACGAGTTTTTGTTTAAGTTTCGTGTTGTGAAGTTTTCAAGTTTTGGGTGAAGTTCTTATGGACAAAAACATAAAGAGTGGCAAGAGCTCAAGCTTGGGGATGCCCAAGGAACCCCAAGAGATTCAAGAATGCCGTAAAAGCCTAAGCTTGGGGATGCCCCGGGAAGGCATCCCCTCTTTCGTCTTCAATCCATCGGTAACGTTACTTGGGGCTATATTTTTATTCACCACATGTTAAGTGTTTTTGCTTGCAGCGTCTTGTATCGTAGGAGTCTTTTATTTTTGTTGTGTCACAATCATCCTTGCTGCACGCCTAGAGAGAGATAGAGAGAGAGACATGCACTCACCGTGATTTTGTCGAGCTTCACTTATATCTTTTGGTAGACAATTCAACTCACATGTGCTTCACTTATATCTTTTGAGCTAGATACTTTTGCTCTATGTGCTTCACTTATATCTTTTAGAGCACAGCGGTGCATGGCTTGGTAGTTCATCTATGCTTTTAAAGTAGTCTCAAAAGGGGTAGTTATCCAAAGGGATACAAAAACTTCCACCTTCATGTGCATTGAATAGTTAGAGAAGTTTGATTCATCTCAATTAGTTTTGAGTTGTGGTTATGGTAATATTGAAGTCATGCTAGTAAGGTGTTGTGGATCTAGAAATACTTGTGTTGAAGTCAGTGATTCCCGTAGCATGCACGTATGGTGAACCGCTATGTGATGAAGTCTGAGCATGATTAGTCTTTTGATTGTCATCCTTTGTGTGGCGGTCGGGATCACGCGATGGTTTATACCTACCAACCCTTCCCCTAGGAGTATGCATTGAATGCTTTGTTTTGATTACTAATAAAACTTTTGCAACAAGTATATGAGTTCTTCATGACTAATGTTTAGTCAATGGTTTAGATGCACTTTCACCTTCTACCATCACTACCTTCTTAGTGCCGTGCAACTTTCGTCGGTGCACAAAACCCACCATTAGCCTCCCTCAAAACAGCCACCATACCTACCTACTATGGCTTTTTCAAAGTCATTCCGAGATATATTGCCATGCAACTACCACCATGACATGTGCCACCACGTCTACATTTCCATTGCACGATCGTAAGATAGCTATCATGATGTTTCCATTGATGTCTATGCCATGCTAGATCTTTGCCATGGTACACTGCCGAAGGCATTCCATATAGAGTCATAGTTGCTCTAAGTATTGAGTTGAAAGTGTGACGATCATCATTAATGGAGCATTGTCCCATGTGAGGAAATAAATAAGGCCAAAGAATCCCACCAAAAAAAACAGGCCAAAGAGCCCACCAAAGAAAAAAATGAGAGAAAAAGAGAGAAGGGACAATGCTACCACTTTTTCCACACTTGTGCATATTAAGCACCATGATCTTCATGATTGAGAGTCTCTCGTTTTGTCACCACCATATAGCTAGTGGGAAATTTTCATTATATAACTTGGCTTGTATATTCCAATGATAGGCTTCCTCAAAATTGCCTTAAGTCTTCGTGAGCAAGCAAGTTGGATGCACACCCACTAGTTTTCTTTAAGAGCTTTCACATACTCGTAGCTCTAGTGCATCATTTGTATGGCAATCCCTACTCATTCACATTGATATCTATTGATGAGCATCTCCACATCTCATTGATATGCTTAGTTAATGTGACTATCTTCTCCTTTTTGTCTTGCAACCTCCACCACATTCCACACCATCTATAGTGCTATAACCATGGCTCACACTCATGTATTGCGTGAGAGATGAAAACGTTTGAGAAAGTAAAGGTGCGAAACAATTACTTGGCCAATATCGGGGTTGTGCATGATTTAAATACGTTGTGCAATGATGATAGAGCATAGCCACACTATATGCTTTTGTAGGGATAACTTTCTTTTGGCCTTGTTATTTTGAAAGTTCATGATTACCTTGCTAGTTTGCTTGAATTATTATTGTTTCCACGTCAATAGTAAACTATTGTTTTGAATCTAATGGATCTGAACATTCACGTCACATAAGAGGAGTTACAAAGGAGATCTATGCTAGGTAGCATGAAAGCATCAAAAATTCATTCTTTTCACTTCCCTACTCGAGGACGAGCAGGAGTTAAGCTTGGGGATGCTTGATACGTCTCAAACGTATCTATAATTTTTGATGGTTTCACGTTGTTATCTTGTCTTCTTTGGATGTGTTATGTACCTTTTATATCTTTTTTGGGACAGACTTATTAATTCAGTGCCAAGTTCCAGTTCCTGTTTTTTCTGTGTTTTTGACTCTTTTCAGATCTGATTTTGGAACGGAGTCCAAACGGAATAAAAATCCCAAAATGATTTTTTCCCGAACGGAAGAAGATCACGGGGCCTGTGGGCCAAGCCAGGTGGGCTCCAGGGAGCCCACAAGCTCCCACTACGCCACCAGGGGGGAGGCGGTGTTGTCAGGGCTTGTGGCCTCCCTGGCCGCCCCCTAACCTAGATCCTTGGCCTATATATTCCCAAAAATTCAGCAAAAAATCAGGGGAGCCTCGAAAATACTTTTCTGCTGCTGCAAGCTACTGTTTCCGCGAGATCTGATCTGGAGACCCTTCCCGATGCCCTGCCGGAGGGGACTTTGGAGTTGGAGGGCTTCTTCATCATCATCATCGCCCCTCCAATGACTCGTGAGTAGTTCACTTCACACCTACGGGTCCGTAGTTAGTAGCTAGATGGCTTCTTCTCTCTCTTGGATCTTCAATACAAATTTCTCCATGATCTTCATGGAGATCTATCCGATGTAATCTTCTTTGGCGGTGTGTTTGTCGAGATCCGATGAATTGTGGATGTGTCATCAGATTATCTATGATATATATTTGAGTCTTTGATGATTTCTTATATGCACGATTTGATATCCTTGTAAGTCTCTCCGAGTCTTGGGTTTTGTTTGGCCAACTAGATCTATGATTCTTGCAATGGGAGAAGTGCTTGGTTTTGGGTTCTACCATGTGTTGACCTTTCCGAGTGACAGTAGGGGCAGCAAGGCACACATTAAGTTGTTGCCATCAAGGGTAAAAATATGGGGTTTTCATCATTGGTTTGAGATTATCCCTCTCCATCATGTCATCTTGCTTAAGGCGTTACTCTGTTCTTTTGGACTTAATACACTAGATGCATGCTGGACAGCGGTTGACGTGTGGAGTAATAGTAGTAGATGCAGAAAGTATCGGTCTACTTGTTTTGGACGTGATGCCTATCGATATAATCATTGCCATAGATATCGTCACGACTTTATGCGGTTCTATCAATTGCTCGACAGTAATTTGTTCACCCACCATCTACTTGCTTTCATGAGAGAAGCCACTAGTAAACACTACGGTCCCCGGGTCTATTCACATCCATCGTTTACACCTCCGCTTTTACTTTGCTTTGTTACTTTGTTGCTTTCAGTTCTCACTTGGCGAACAATCTATAAGGGATTGACAACCCCTTCATAGCGTTGGGAGCAGGTTCTTTTGTGTTTGTGCGGGATCTTGGGATACTCCTCCACTGGATTGATACCTTGGTTCTCAAACTGAGGGAAATACTTACCACCGCTACGCTACATCACCCATTCCGCTTTGAGGGAACACCAACGCAAGGCTCCAAGGCCACGGGGGAAATCCTTTGCATACTTGCCTAGGAAGTCCCTTAAGGCGTAGCCGTAGCTGAAGGATTCCTGGTGCTGTTGTTGAGGAGTATCAAGCAACACTCCTTTTTATGGCTCCGTTGGAAGGTCTTTTGTTGCAGTAGCAGTGTGCTAGTGGGCCACAAGCCCACACGGCGCGGCCATCCCCTAGGCCGCGCCATGCAGGCTTGTGGGGCCCATGTGGCACCACCGCCCCAATCTCAGTCCTATATCTTCCGTTTCGCTTGGAAAAAATCACAGAGAAGGTTTCATCGCGTTTTGCGATACGGAGGCGCCGCCACATCCTGTTCTTCATCTAGAGGGCAGATCTGGAGTCCGTTTCGGGCTCCGGAGAGGGGAAATCGTCGCCATCGTCATCATCAACCTTTCTCCATTGACAATTCCATGATGCTCTTCATCATTCGTGAGTAATCTCATCATAGGCTTACTGGACGGTGATGAGTTGGATGAGATCTATCATGTAATCGAGTTAGTTCTTGACGGGGATTGATCCCTAGTATCCACTATGTTCTAGATTGATGTTGCTACTACTTTGCCATGCTTAATGCTTGTCACTAGGGCCCGAGTGCCATGATTTCAGATCTGAACCTATTATGTTGTCGCCAATATATGTGTGTTTTAGATCCTATCTTGCAAGTTGTAGTCACCTACTATGTGTTATGACCCGGCAACCCCGGAGTGACAATAGCCGGAACCACTCCCGGAGATGACCATAGTATGAGGAGTTCATGTATTCACCGCGTGTTAATGCGTTGGTCCGGTTCTTTATTAAAAGGAGAACCTTAATATCCCGTAGTTTCCATTAGGACCCCGCTGCCACGGGAGGGATGGACAATAGATGTCATGCAAGTTCTTTTCCCTAAGCACGTATGACTACATACGGAATACATGCCTACATTAGATCGATGAACGGGAGCTAGTTACATATCTCCCCGTGTTATAGTTGTTACATGATGAATCACATCCGTCACACTCATCCATCACCGATCCACTGCCTATGAGCCTTTTACTACTGGTCCTCGCTACGTTACTTTGCCCAGGCTTGTCCCTTGCTACAAGAGGGATTGGGCCACTTTGCTGCTGACACTTTGCTGTTGTCACTACTGCTGTTACTTGTTACTTTGCTGCTGCTGTCACTACTGTTGTTACTTGCTACTCCGCTGTTACTTGTTGCAATACTTTGTTGGCGTTAACATCCCGTCAACAAGGCTTTCACTGGCGCCATTGCCGGGGATTGCCAAAGCTTTTTCTGGTGCCGTTGCTATCGTACTACCTTGCTACTGATACTTTGCTTGCACACACTAATCTTTCAGGTGTGATTGAATTGACAACTCAGCTGCTAATACTTGAGAATACCCTTTAGCTTGCCCTTGTGAGCGAATCCATAAATTTGGGTTGCATACTCTACCCTCGAAAACTGCTGCGATCCCATACGCTTGTGGGACACCAAGGCTTTTTCTGGCGCCGTTACCGGGGAAGCCATGTCAAGAAGATTCTCCCGACAACATGCCTTTTTCTGGTGCGGTTGCCAAGGAGGCAAATCTATATTCTCTGAGTCACTTGGGATTGACGTATGCTGATCACTACGAGGAATCCGAAAGATCCAAGAACTAAAATCCTGCCTTCCACTACAAGGAGAGGTAAGGAACTGCCATCTCGCTCTGCACTTGATTCACCCTCAGTTTTGAGTAAGTTTGCGACTTCACCTCCTGCTAGAAATCTTGATATGTCGCCTATGCTTGATGATGCTACTTCTACTGCCCATGATGCTTATGATGCTATGCTTGATACTATGCCTGATGATGCTATGCTAGATACTATGCCTGATGATGCTATGCTTGATACTATGCCTGATGATGCTATGCTTGATACTATGCCTGATGATGCTATGCTTGATACTATGCCTGCTATGCCTGATACTGCTTTGCCATTTGGTGCATTCCTTGATGCACATATTGCTAGAGTTGCTGCTAGATGTGATGATACTTCTGAAACTGCTGATACTATTGAAGTAGAACCTGCTACTATGCCTGAATTGTCTGTTATGCCTGATACGCGCTATGTTATGGAGGGAGAGATAGCTGAGGATTTTCTTGCGTGTAAGGATAGATATGATGTTGAGAAACTTCTGCGCAAGTGGAAAGAAAAATCTCTGAACGCTAGGATGAAATACGACCCGAAGTTTGCTACTCTGCCTATCTTTGTGACCGATAAGGCTTATGAATTCTCTGTCGACCCTGAGTTAATCACTCTGGTCGAATCTGATCCCTTTCACGGTTACGAGTCTGAAACGGTTGTAGCCATCTTACCAAACTGCACGATATAGCCACCCTATTCACTAGTGAAGAAAAGATCCGTCACTACTATATCCTCAAGATGTTTCCTTTCTCGCAAAAGGATGATGCTAAGACCTGGTTCACTTCTCTTGCTCCTGGATGTGTGCGTAGCCCCCAGGATATGGTCTACCACTTCTCTGAAAAATATTTCCCTGCCTATAAGAAGCAAGCTGCCTTGCAGGAAATATACAACTTCACTCAAGCTGAAGAAGAGAGTCTCCCACAAGCTTGGTGGAGGCTTATCCACCTACTGAATGCTTTGCCTCATCACCCCCTTGAGAAGAATGAGATACTTGATATCTTCTATAATGGACTTACCGATGCTTCCAAAGACCATCTAGATAGTTGTGCCGGTAGTGTTTTTAGGGAACGAACCGTAGAACAAGCTGAGATTCTGTTGAATAACATCTTGTGCAATGAGAATGCTTGGACTATTCCCGTACCACCTCCTAAGCCAACTCTGAAGAAAAGAGGTAATATATTCCTTAGTCCTGAAGATATGCAAGAAGCCAAGAAATCTATGCGAGAGAAAGGCATTAAATCTGAAGATGTCAAAAATCTACCACCTATCGAAGAGATCCATGGTCTCGATAACCCGATACAGGTAGTATAAGTAAATTCTCTAGGTAAGTTTGATGAGAGTGATATTCCTTTTGATAAACCTGCTAGATTATGCATGGATGAATTTGATAACTTCGTTGCCAAACAAGAGAGTTTCAATGATTATGTTAGCAGACAATTGGAAAAGAATGCTCGTATGCTTAGTCATTTAAGTGCTTGTGTGGACAGAAATGTCAATGATCTTAAGCTTCTGAGTAAACATGCCTCTATGGTTACTACTCAGGTAGAACAAGTACTTAAGGCTCAGAATGACTTGCTCAACGAGTTGAATGAAAATGCTGTCAGAGTCGTTACTAGAGGCGGTAGAATGACCCAGGAACCTTTGTATCCCGAGGGTCATCCGAAGAGAGTTGAACAAGATTCTCAAGGAGTTAGCACTTATGCACCTAGTCATCCTAGAAAGAAGAAGAAAGATGATAGGAACCTGCATGCTAGCAACGTTGCTGCTACCCCTGAGAGTCCAGACGATGCCTCTGCCTCTGATGCTGAAACTCAATCTGGTGATGAACATGAGCCTAATGATAATATCAATAGTGATGTTCATGACGATGCTCAACCTAGCAACGATAAGGATGTGGAGATTGAACCTAGTGTTGATCTTGATAACCCACAGCCTAAGAATCAGAGATATGATAAGAATGACTTTGCTGCTAGGAAGCATGGTAAAGAAAGGGAGCCATGGGTTCAGAAACCCATGCCCTTTCCTCCCAAGCCATCCAAGAAAAAGGATGATGAGGATTTTGAGCGACTTGTTGAAATGATCAGACCTGTCTTTCTGCAGATGCATTTGACAAATATGCTCAAAATGTCTCCGTATGCTAAGTACATGAAAGATATTGTGACTAATAAGAGGATCATACCTGATCATGAGATCTCCGCCATGCCCGCCAATTACACTTTCAAGGGTGAAACTCCGAAGAAACTAGGTGATCCCGGTGTTCCCACTATACCTTGCTCCATTAAAGGCAACTACGTTAGAACTGCGTTGTGCGACCTTGGAGCCGGTGTTAGTGTTATGCCTCTCTCTCTTTATCGTAGACTTGAGCTGGATAAGTTGACATCCACTAAAATCTCTCTCCAAATGGCCGACAAATCAACTGCTTTCCCTATCGGCATTTGCGAGGATGTGCCTGTTGTGGTTGCTAACACCACTATCTTAACAGACTTTGTTATCTTGGATATTCCCGAGGACAATGCCATGGCTGTCATCCTCGGAAGACCCTTTTTAAACACTGCAGGGGCTGTTATAGATTGCAACAAAGGCAATGTCACTTTCCATGTCAACGGTAATGAGCACATAGTGCACTTTACGAAGAAACCATATCGAGTACATTGCATAAATGCTATCGAAAAAACTTCATCGATTCTTATTGGGAGCTTTGAATGCCCTATTCCTCGTGTCAAGATGAAGTATGATTTGCTTGTTGGGGAGATACACATCCCCATTGAGGTGACTTAGTGACTGTTCGAAAATTCTCCGTCTTCTTTTGCGATTCGAGAAAGTTTTGTCGAGGGGATTTGATCAACCCCATTGACGGATTTCTTTCGATGACCATGAGATGGATGAATCAAGGAGTCACGAACCTCCGTTCCAAGCTTTCACCTTAGGTTGCTTAGAAGAAAAATGATAGATTTAGTTTAGTTTTCCCTGTTTTCTGTCTTAGCGTCCGGTAGAAAAATACCCCGAAAATAAAAGTTCTCCGAACGCTGTGAAAATCTAGTATGATTTTTTCTGGAATATTTGAAAAATACTAGGACAAAGAGTCTATCTCGGGGCGACACCAGTGGGCCACAAGCCCTAGGGGCACGGGCACCCCCCTGGCCGCACCACCCAGGGTTGTGGGGTCCACAGGCACCCCCTCCACTCATTCTTGCTCCCATCTCTTTCTCCTACCTCCAGAAAAAATCGTTTCGCAGCTCAAACCCGTGTTCTTGCTCCTTTTGTTGGGATTTTCGATCTCTTTGCTCAAATCACCGTTCTCCGAACTGTTTTGGGGAAATTACTCCTTGGTAAGTGACTCCTCCATTGGTCCAATTAGTTTTTTATCTAATGCCTTATACTCCGCGTATTTTTGCTGCCTTGGTGACCATGCTCTTGAGCTTTGTATGCTGATTCTAGCTGGTCCCAAGTAGTTTTGATGCGTAATATGGTCTCTAGGAATTTGTGTGAGTAGTTGCTACGAGTTACGTTGAGCCTTATTCACTTTTCCTTAGAAACACTAAAAATTTCAGAAATTTTCACAGATAGAAAAGGGAAAAGATGAGGAGGTTCTTGAGAGGCTCTTCAAGCCGTGACCCCAAGGATGATGGGAGTGAGAAGAAGGCCAAGTATCCGTCCCCTCGAGTCGCAGAAGTTCGAGCGTGCGAGTGGCCAAGCGACGTGTTCTTACTCACCGCTGGAATTTATGAGGACTTTTATCACTTGGTGGAGAACGCAAGGCTCACCGCCTTCGTTGAAGATAAGTGTTCGCAATACCTCCTCCTCACTAATATCTTCGTACAAAGCTTTAACTTCTATCCGCGGAAGAATCCTCCTATGGTTGAGTTTAAACTTTATGATGTCCCCCAACGCATGTCACTCCAGGATTTTTGCAATGTTTGCAAATTACCTTACGTAGGGGATATTCATGAACCTCGTCCACGGGACTTGGAAGCTTTTATCGGTACAATTGTTGTAGGAGAGGAGAGAGGAGTGTCTTGCTCTAGAGCTGCTAGCATTCATTTTCCCGTGCTTCGGTACTTCTCTCTATTTGTGGGAAAATGCTTGATTGGCCGTGGGAAAACTGGGTCACTTAGTTCCCCAGATCTTGTGGTCTTGCGCGAAGCCCTTTATAACAATAAAACTTATAGCTTGGGCGCTATAGTAGCTCAACGTTTGAACCTTAACCGTTCTAAAGGTGCTATCTATGGAGGTATCTACGCTACCCGTCTTGCCACACACTTTGAGATACCCATTAGACTGGAGGAGGAAGAAGAGATGCTTCTTCCCAAGAGATATCTAGATTACGATAGCATGGTTCTCCATGATTTTCTTGATAGAGATATAGGTGGTAGGATGATTTATAACCTGGTATTTAGTCAGGGTACTCGTGAGACTATTACTTTGCCTGCTCATTCTTTGTTCAATCTTCATGCAGGCAGGTACACTATTATGCCCTCGGACATCTATGCATATTGGGGCTTGGCCCAACCACAGGTGCCCGTGCCTGAGCCACCAATCGAGTACCAGACGCCAGTTTATCAATGGGAGCCAGAGGAGCTCACACAGCAGTAGCATCCACAGTCCACTCCGGAGTACCCAGGAGCTGGTTATTTCCCTCCTTGGGAGTAGACGAAGTTAGGCCAAAAGCCTAAGCTTGGGGGAGTACGTGTTCTTACCGACTTTACATTCATGATTATGCTTTCACTTTGTTAGCCGGTGTTCACACTTTGCCACTGTATCATCCATGCTAGTTTATTTTCTTTTTCTCGTTTTCTTCTCGTGTGTCCGTCTAGTTTGAGAAAAACCAAAAAGATTTTCTTTTTCTTCTTTTGCTTGTTGGGAGCTTTCCCGTGTAGATAGTTTTCTTTTTCTTTGGGTCAAGGTAGAAGATATTGGTTACAATGTTTAGTGGTTCTTGCATGCATATCTGTTTGTTTGTCAAAGAGCCATATTACTTTGTCTTCTCCTTTGTGTTTGCCTGCAGATTCCAGCGTAGTCCAATGCACGAGCACTCTTATTATTGTTCACATCATTCGGTCGTGCAAGTGAAAGGCAATAATGACAATATATGATGAAGTGACTGAGCCTGGAAAAGCTGGTATGAACTCGATCTATTTTGTTTTTGTAAATATGACTAGCTCATTATGCCTGATTCAGCTTTATTGTGAGAGAAACATGTTTGCAATGACAACTTAGAGATCATAGTTGCTTATGACATGCTTACTTAGCTAGGAACTTATAATGGTTTGTCTTGGAAGCCCACATGAATGTTGACATGACTATGATGTAGTATGATAGGATGGTATCCTCCTATGAATGTTTCAAGTGTCTTGACTTGGCGCATGTTCACGCATGTAGTTGAAACAAAATCAACATAGCCTCTATGATGTTCATGTTCATGGTGATTTATGTCCTAATCATGCTTGCACTCAATGTTAGTTAATCTCAATGCATTTTGATGACTGTTGTCTCTCTCTAGTTGGTCGCTTCCCAGTCTTTTGCTAACCTTCACTTGTACTAAGCGGGAATACTGCTTGTGCATCCACTTCCATAAACCCAAAGTTGTGCCATATGAGTCCACCATACCTACCTATGTGCGGTATCTACCTGCCGTTCCAAGTAAATTTGCATGTGCCACTCTCTAAATCTTCAAGAAATAATCTGTTTTGCATGCCCGAACCACTCATGTGGTGACAGAGGGCTATTGGTACCTTCCATGCTAGGCGTGTTATCCTCGATATGTGTTTACTCACTGTCATTCACAAGAAAGGGGCCGGTAATTGGAATTCCCAGTTCCATACTCAAATCGAAAAGATAATTGCAAACAAAACTCCCCCAATATTGATGTTGGTTTGGACGGTACCCAAGGACTCGGCTAGCCGTGGAGTGTGATTGATTGGTGGTGGGGGAGTCAAAACTTTACTTTTCTGTTTGGGAACCGCCTATAGCATGTGTAGCGTGGAAGATATTGAGAACTCTTAGTCATTGCATTGACAATGTAAGCATGCCACCCAAAATTATTATCTTTGTTTTCAAAGCTTGAGCTCTGGCACCTCTGCAAATCAATGCTTCCCTCTGCGAAGGGCCTGTCTATTTATGTTCCTGTTGAGTCATCCTCCTCTTACAAAAGCACCAATTAGAGAGCACCTCTGTCATTTTTATGCTTTGCTTTTAACTGTGTTGAGTGTGACTATGATTGGATCTTCATTGCCTTGAATTACAATGTTTAGTCAGCCCTTGATCTTTTAAGGTGCTTTGAGTTATGTTTTGCGGTCTCAGAAAGAGCTAGCGAGATACCATCTATTCGTGCTGCTTCATGTTGTTTTGATTGAAGTGCTGCCACTTGCGGCTTATTATTATTTGCTCGCCAGTTGATTATGCCATTGATATGAGTTTACCGTGAGACCTAGATGTCATTTGCTTATGTGATTTGCTTGTGATGTTGCTGAAATTCCGGTTGTGAGTTAGACATGGTTGCAGCAACAAGATCAAACAGAGTTCGTCAAAGTTTTTCTTTTGTCTCTCTCAGTTTGTCAACTGAGTTGCTTGAGGACAAGCAAGGCTTTAAGCTTGGGGGAGTTGATACGTCCCCGTCCTATGTACTTTTCCAAACTCTTTTGCCCTTCTTTTGGACTCTAACTTGCATGATTTGAATGGAACTAACCCGGACTGACGCTGTTTTTAGCAAAATTGCCGTGGTGTTGTTTTTGTGCAGAAATAAAAGTTCTCAGAACATCCTGAAAATTTACGGAGATTTTTCTGGAATAAAAGAAAAATACATGCGCAAAGATCCACGTGATGGGGTGTGCCAGTGGGCCACAAGCCCACACGGCGCGACCACCCCCCTAGGTCGCGTCATGCAGGCTTGTGGGGCCCACGTGGCACCACCGCCCCCAATCCCAGTCCTATATCTTCCATTTCGCCAGGAAAAAAATCAGAGAGAAGGTTTCATTGCGTTTTGTGATACGGAGGCGCCGCCACATCCCGTTCTTCATCTGGAGGGCAGAGTTGGAGTCTGTTTCGAGCTCCGGAGAGGGGAAATCGTCGCCATCGTCATCATCAACCTTTCTCCATCGACAATTCCATGATGCTCTTCATCGTTCGTGAGTAATCTCATCATAGGCTTGCTGGACGGTGATGAGTTGGATGAGATCTATCATGTAATCAAGTTAGTTCTTGACGGGGATTGATCCCTAGTATCCACTATGTTCTAGATTGATGTTGTTACTACTTTGCCATGATTAATGCTTGTCACTAGGGCCCGAGTGCCATGATTTCAGATCTGAACCTATTATGTTGTCACAAATATATGTGTGTTTTAGATCCTATCTTGCAAGTTGTAGTCACCTACTATGTGTTATGACCCGGCAACCCCGGAGTGACAATAGCCGGAACCACTCCCGGAGATGACCATAGTATGAGGAGTTCATGTATTCATCGCGTGTTAATGCGTTGGTCCAATTCTTTACTAAAAGGAGAACCTTAATATCCCGTAGTTTCCATTAGGACCACGCTGACATGGGAGGGATGGACAATAGATGTCATGCAAGTTCTTTTCCCAAAGCACGTATGACTACATACGGAATACATGCCTACATTAGATCGACGAACGGGAGCTAGTTACATATCTCTCCGTGTTATAGCTGTTACATGATGAATCACATCTGTCACAGTCATCCATCACCAATCCAATGCCTACGAGTCTTTTACTACTGGTCCTCGCTACGTTACTTTTCCTAGGCTTGTCCCTTGCTATAAGAGGGATTGGGCCACTTTGTTGTTGTCACTACTGTTGTTACTTGTTACTTTGTTGCTGTTGTCACTACTGCTATTACTTGCTACTCCGCTGTTACTTGTTTCAAGTGTTTGTTGGCGTTAACATCCCGTCAACAAGGCTTTTTCTGGCGCCATTGCCGGGGATTGCCAAAGCTTTTTCTGTTGTCGTTGCTATTGTACTACCTTGCTACTGATACTTTGCTTGCAGACACTAATCTTTCAGGTGTGGTTGAATTGACAACTCAACTGCTAATACTTGAGAATATCCTTTAGCTTCCCCTTGTGGGCGAATCAACAAATTTGGGTTGAATACTCTAACCTTGAAAACTGCTGCGATCCCATACGCTTGTGGGACATCAGTCATCCGAAGAAAGTTGAACAAGAGTCTCAAGGTGTTAGCACAGATGCACCTAGTCATCCTATAAAGAAGAAGAAAGATGATAGGAACATGCACACTAGCAACCCAGATGCTGCTACACCAGAGAGTCCAAACGATGCCTCTATCTCTGATGCTGAGACACAATCTGGTGATGAACATGAGACTAATGATAATATCAATAGTGATGTTCATGATGATGCTCAACCTTGCAATGAAAAGGATGTGGAGATTGAACCTGTTGATCTTGATAACCCACATCATAAGAATACAAGATATGATAAGAATTACTTTGCTGCTAGGAAGCATGGTAAAGAAAGGGAACCATGGGTTCAGAGACCCATGCCCTTTCCTCCCAAACCATCCAAGAAAAAGGATGATGAGGATTTTGAGCGATTTGTTGAAATGATCACACCTGTCTTTCTGCAGATGCGTTTGACAGATATGCTCAAAATGTCTTCGTATGCTAAGTACATGAAAGATATTGTGACTAATAAGAGGAGGATACCTAATCTTGAGATCTCCGCCATGCTCGCTAATTACCTTTCAAGGGTGGAACTCCTAAGAAACTAGGTGATCCCGGTGTGCCCACTATACCTTGCTCCATTAAAGGTAACTATGTTAGAACTGCTTTATGCGACCTTGGAGCCGGTGTTAGTGTTATGCCTCTCTCTCTTTATTGTAGACTTGAACTGGATAAGTTGACACCCACTGAAATCTCTCTACAAATGGCCGACAAATCAACTGCTTTCCCTATCGGCATTTGCGAGGATGTGCCTGTTGTGGTTGCTAACACCATTATCTTAACAGACTTTGTTATCCTGGATATTCCTAAGGACGATGCCGTGGCAGTCATCCTCAGAAGACCCTTTTTAAACACTGCAGGGGCTGTTATAGATTGCAACAAAGGCAATGTCACTTTCCAGGTCAACGGTAATGAGCATACGGTGCACTTTGTGAAGAAACAATATCGAGTACATTGCATCAATGCTATCGAAAAAACTTCATCGATTCTTATTGGGAGCTTTGAATGCCCTATTCCTCGTGTTAATTTGAAGTATGATTTGCTTGTTGGGGAGATACACATCCCCATTGAGGTGACCTAGTGACTTTCCAAATATTCTCCGTCTTCTTTTGCGAATCGAAAAAGTTTTGTCGAGGAGGCTTGATCAACCCCATTGACGGATTTCTTTCGATGACCATGAGATGGATGAATCATGGAGTCACAAGCCTTTGTTCGAAGCTTTCACTTTAGGTTGTGATGGGTTTATAGTCCCAGGGTAGGGTCATAGGTCTGCCCCATAGGTCCTACCCAAGGACTACCCTTCATAGAGGACAAAGCCCTTAGACAGTTCCGACTCAACTAAGGGCGCCCCCATCATCCAGTCGGCGACGATCCACTCGGAGCATATCTAACGTACCGACTGGAATTCACTCTGTACATCGTAACCTCTCAGGAGGGCAACGGTCATACGTTTTCATACACCATAACTAGCATTTAAGGCTTACGTTAGCAGTAACGCCGGTTTTTACTTACCACAACTCCACCCCTGTCAATCGGACCATTATGAAGGGCAGCGCACTCTATATAAGCCGCCCTTCCCCACTGGTGCAGGGGTTGGCACTTGCTGTTATCCCACAATACACTCGACACAAAGCTCCCAAGAGCACTGAGATGTAGGGCTTTTACCTCCACCGTAGAGGGGCCTGAACTCATACATCCTCGCCGTAGCTAAGGCTCTGCCCATATACTTTCGTACCCCATACTTCTACTGTCAGACTTATACCCACGACAGTTGGCGCCCACCGTGGGGCAGGCGTCTAAGCGACTTCCCGCGAGTTTGCGATTTCATCATTTCGTCATGTCGTCCGGCGGAGATCTGTGCATGGGTCAAGAGATCCTCTTCGGTGCACTCTCCTTCATCGCCGACGATTCGGCATGGCTTCGGGATGCGCCCCTCGACGTCGAGACGCTTCCGAGTCGCGGGGCTACGCACTTCCGTGCCAGTTCCTGCGGCGTTCTTCTCCAGCCATCGACCCCGGTGTCGATCTTCGCCCCCGTCACGCGCCGCAACAAGCGATCCGGTCGTTCGCGGCTCCAGCGTTGGGTCCGACACGCCCTAGCGCGACAAAACATGTCCTCTCAAGTGGCGGTGCTCGAATCGGTTGTGATCCCGCCGTCATCCCAGTGCTTGGAGTCAGTTCCGACTAAACTACCTTCCAGTATCAGGGTCACGGGCTGCAGCCGAAGTACTCATGGCCGATTCCCACGAAAGTCCCCTCACGACTGGTCGGAACGAGCGTGAGTTCGGAGAATCATCCGGCGCTCGTCGTCAGCACCATCGTTCTTCTAGTCGACGCACTCGCCAGAGCAACGTCTAGGTGTTCCGCACACCCATCCTCAACTTGGCTGCAGCCGCCAGGATAGCTGATTCTCTCCAGCCGACTGATTCGGAGGCTGGTAGAGGAATCGAGCAGATCCGTGCCTTGTTACATACGGCGCAGCAGCAAAACTCGGCGGTCTCCTAGTCGCACAACAAGATCCACAACAGTTCCGTTCAAGCGAACAGGCATCGGTCGGTTTTCAGTCCCGAGTCTCACCAGCGACGCAGAGGGGGCAGCCGTTCCAGGGACCCGAGTCGGAATCCGCTTTCCATTTGGTCCCACCCTGAAGATCGTCGCCGTTCGCGTACTCCTCCGCGGAGTGGGCCTTACGGACCCCCGCATTACGATGATCGTTGTTCGGGCGGTGGCGCGCATGATCCAAGGCCTGATGCAAGAGGGTACATCACTAAGAAGAAGGTCGATAGAAGTCGAGCCCACCGTGATGGTCACGATAGAGACCGTCTGAGTGGAAGCAGGACCGATGTTTCTGGTCCCGAGTGCTTCAGTCAGGCCATCCACTCGGCTGACATCCCTCCCAACTTCCGATTGGCGACGGGAATCAGCAAATTCACAGGAGAGTCCAAACCAGAAACTTGGTTAGACGACTACAGAGTGGTGGTCCAGATCGGTGGCGGAGATGACCATGTCGCCATGAAACATCTCCCACTGATGCTCGACGGTTCGGCTCGAGCTTGGCTAAACCAGTTAGCCCCATCAAGCATTTACAGTTGGGCAGATCTGTCCCGAGTCTTCATCAGGACCTTCGAGGGTACGTGCAAACGCCCTGCTGGTCTCATAGAGCTTCAGCACTGTGTCCAGAAGCAAAACGAGCCCTTGCGCGATTTCATCCAGCGCTGGACGACTCTAGGGACCTCGACTAGCAAGTCGAGTTCGCTGTGCCCAGTGACCCCAAGGATCAATGTTCACTGAACACAGATACTGAATAATAGAGTCTTACATCCAAATACCGAAATTATTACATCAAACGACCAGAAGGTCGGGTTCAAGAGCGAGGCCTAAAGCCAAATTAAACAGATACATCGACTAGCGGAAACTCGTAAGGGCTAAGCGGTGCCCATGCCATCAAGCCTACACCGACATGCATTCTGACTTGGAAGCGTCCTAGATCGCAGGTTCGTCTCCGACGGCGTACTCGTCGCCAAACTCCGGTCCTTCCATGTCTGGTCAATAATATAACCAGTGGCAAGCCAATGAGTACTTTGAATGTACTCGCAAACAGCCCATGATATGAACATTGATAGTGAAGAATAATAGTAACATGTATCTATGGTGGAATGCAATTTGGTGGAATGATCAGATATATGCAACAAGTTAAAGAACTACTCTTGAAGAACAGGTTACAGATATCAACATATCTGCTAAGGGTTGAACCATCCGGGTTCACCCTATATGCCAAGTCATCGGACTTGTCATAACCTCAATGTATTAATGAGGGCTAAACCATCCGGGTTTACCCTATATGCCAAGTCATCGGACTTGTCATAACCTCACTGTATTAATGAGGGCTAAACCATCCGGGTTTACCCTATATGCCAAGTCACCGAACTTGGTCATATTATTATCTTTATAACAACACCTTTTTAACACGACACACACTCACTCACACTTGGTTTATGCGGAAACGCTGGACGTAGTTTAAGCAGCACCACCCAACTGTCCTTGACCGTGGACACGGCTATTCGAATAGTTTGACACTCTGCAGAGGTAGTACGCTGGACCCACGAGAAACGGGAAACTTCTGTGTCATCCACGACTCGCAGTATATCATGTATACCCTAGGTAAGTACTCGATCCTCATCTTTCCCCTGACGATACTAGACAAAGAGGTCCACTCGATTGGTACCCAGTCCATATGTTGTACGTCTTACGAGCACCGACTCTGGACAGTATCAACCATGCGGGGACCAACGGTGTGCCTGGAACTCATAATAATGGCATAGTCGTCCTACCTGGCACGACCCCATCACGAGAGTGACACCGATCACTCCCGCCACTAGTAATGTGGCTCTTTGCTAGTACCGACCAAAGTAATCAACAAAGCCCCGTCCCATAAAGGGGTATCGTGGTCGTACTGGTATGGTTGGGACGGTCGACACATCATAAATCTAATCCCATTTCCGAAACCATACTCACACAAAAACACTGGTGCATCACTTCACCAAAAGTGATCAGCAACTCATCATCACCCTCGGGCATTAGTGGCACCCGACGGGGTTTTCATAAACTCTTTATTTAACTCATCATAATGCTTGTGATAATATGCTCTATCTTTACTTGTCAACATGGTAATAACATGACCCTCAAGGGGTAGGGTCAAGCTCAGTGCAATGATCTTACTCTACTAGTCAGCATGACAGTAGCATGATCCTAATAGATGGTAGGGTCAAGCTCATCATGCTTGTGCTCCAAGGAGCCACATGAATAACATCACCAACATGCAAGTGCTTCGAAGAAGCCTCCGGTGCCATCACCACAATGATGAACCGGCATCGTGATCACATGCAACGGAAAAATACCAACTATACTAGCATGCAACAATGTTTCCGCTCAAGTCATGGTCAAAGGGCTGCTTGCCTTGGTCAGCTAGGTATCCGGGGTCTTCGAGGTCTTCCGCTCCGGATCCTCCGTCACTCGGTAACTCTACCGTCGAAAAAGGAATAAATAAATAGTAGCTCACCCCAAAACAGATCACAAGGTGCTTTTAAAAATGTTGCAAATCTTGATAAATTCAGTTTATTATTTTGGAAAATGTTTCCTATGGTTTTTATTAGCTAAGCATATTTATTTAAAATCAAACAGGAGCAAACAAATGCTTTTAATATCATTTTATTATACCAAAACAGATTCTGTTTTTGATAAATGTCAAACTCTACAGAATCAATTACCACGCATTTTTAGAAAATTGTTGGTGGAAGAATCATATTTTTCTACTGGCTAAATATTTTTATAAAAATCATTTAAGCTGCAGGTTAAAAAATGAAAGAAAAAGGCCAAGGGGGGACCCAGTCGGCCCAGCCAGCAGACCGGCCACCAGGCGCGCGCGGGCCAGGTTCAAACCTGACCTGCGGGCCCCTGGGGTCAGTGTGAGCGGCTGCGCGCGCTGGCTGCCCCAGGACACCGACACGTGGGCTCCACCTATCGGGTCCTTCTCCTACCTCCAGCCAGAGAGGTGGAGACGGACGCCGGCGAGGCTACCGTTGCCCTCAGGCCAAACTAGGAGCGGGAATGGGTCCCTCGTTCCTCCGCCTACCTGCTCGTGGTCGGGACGTCATCGGAGGTGGTCTGGGTCGCCGGTGACGAGGTGATCTTGGCGGAAAGGTTTCGGGCTGGCGTCGAGCTAGTGGCTAGGGGCACAGATTCGCTCGGGGAAGTTAGGGGAAATGTTCCTGGCGTCAAGGGGAGTGCAATGGGAGGTCGGGCAGCGCAGGAGCCGGCGTGTAGCCGGAGATCGACCGGAGCTCTGAGGTGGAGGGGCCTCGGTCGATCTCGAGCACCGGGGCTCTGCGAGCTCGATTGGGCGGCTATGGGGAGTCTATTGGTTGTGCTGAAGCTGCCTGGTGGGTGCTGGGGTGCCGGGGGGGACCTATTTATAGGCCAGCGGTGGTGAGCCGACTCGTGCGCGCCGGTGACTCACCGTGGCGCACGTGCGACCACAGTGAGGTGCTGGTCACGAAACCACGGGTTCGGGATGTGGTTTAGGACATCCTGGTGCATTGGCCGCAGAGGGAAAGCGACTGGGGTCGAGCCGCAGCGACCGTGCATGCTCGGCCGCGTCGGGCGCGCGCGGACACGCGTCGCCTGAGCTCTTGCGCGAGGAGAGGGGATCCCTGCTGGTAGCTTTGCACAGAGTGGGTGTCGGGGGAGCGTTTGGACATTATTGGGGGGTTGGAACTGGCCTGGCGACGTCCCCTTGCTGGAGGTTCTCTGTAGCGCGTCCAGAGCGCGGTTTTGGCATGCCACGGCATGCTGGCGCGCTCTGGGGTCCTTTGGACTTGTCCTCCATGTCCGGAGTGTTGCTGGGAGTGTGCCTAGCCGTTGTGTGTTAGTGGGAGCACGAGCTGGTCAAAGGAGGAAAGGAACCCAGTGTTGCCAGTACTGGCCTACGGCTCAAATTGAAGATCTTGTCACTAGTGCTTGGAGTTGGGGAGGGGCTGGTTGACTGGGTGCTCTGGGTGTTCTGGGGCTCTAACTCACCAAGTTTGGGGCTTTGACATTGGGTAAAACAGTGGCTAGGAGGGTTTTTACCTTCCTGTCAGTAGGTGTTCGACAGTGATTTGGGGTGCTTCCACTCCACCACTGGAACTGAAACTTAACAGGTTTCGTCTTGGGGTAAAAACATGGGGTTTCACCAAATTTGAGCTCCATTGAACAAGTTTAGCTTTGTAAACTCGAAAATGCCTCAAAATGACCAGTACTGTCCTTTACAAAGGAAGTGTGGCCAATCAGAGTCTCACAAATCCCATCTTTGGTGTGGAGTCCTCATTTGGGGTCTCAAACACCTCTACAAAGTTTCAGCTCCACTGGAGAAACTTTGCAATGTAGAGTTGTTCCAACTCTTCTCTGGTCAGAGAGCGTTTTGGGCCCATTAGGTGCACTTCCCCACCTTGGATCAAGGTGAGATTTTATGTGAGCACCTAATATGTCTTGGGAGGGCTCCTGTAATTTTATGGGAATTTATTGAGATTATTTCCTTTAGAAACATCTCAAAAAGCTAAAACAGACAGAAATGGTTTTCAGGGTTTTACTCAAATAATGTTGATATAAAATAGGGTTGAAAATCTTATATATGGAAAATATATGTCCTTCTGAGCTTCCATGAATTTACTCAGAATTTTCTAAGGCAGGAAAGCCATTTTCCTTGTGGGAATATCATTCGTGGCCTTAGAAACAGACATAAATATAAAATAGGAAAATAATATTTTAAATCACCAATTAATGTTTTTAATGAATGAAAATAATATTTGGATCAGATCACCAACTTTGGTTGGAAGTGCCACTTGGCTTCATGAGCTAGTAGTGTATCCCAACATGATGAAGGTGATCTTGATATAAAGGAAAAAAGGGTTTTTGAAGAGAGCAAAATAAGTTTTTCATTGGTTTGAGTCATCAATCAAGCAAGCATTCACTCATACAAGGGCTGACATTGCACTCACAACATTATTTGAAAAAGTTTTAACAAGCTCTGATTTTTGCAACATAAAATACTTGTGATGAAAAACAGGGTGTGACAACAACCCTCTACCACACGGTGGAGAATGTTACAAAGCACCAAGTAGTCTGCGCTTTCAAGGCAGGCGTTCGGTACATAGATCTATACCTGAAGATCGGTCGGACATGCGACATTTCCATGAGCAAGATGATGGAGATAGTCGCACGCTATGAAAATGGCGAAGAGGAGGACCGCATACGTAGCGGCAAGCATAATTCAGTCCCCGATGGAGATGGGAACGGCAGTCGAAAGCAGAAGCAGAAAGCTCAATCCACTCCAAGCAGAGGCGGCAGTCGTTACAAATGCTAAGTTCACAGGCAAGGGGAAATCACAGTACACCCCCAAGAAGAGACAGTCAGGAAATTCCATCCTAGCTCAACCGTGTCCAATCCACACGAAGACGGATGAAGAAGGCAACGTCATATTACCGAAGCATACCACTCGGCAGTGTCGCCTCTTGATCCAAGGATTCGGTGAAGGACAGCCGAGTGAGAAAGACACCGAGCAAGAAGATGAGGACAAGGAGGATCCATTCCCTCAAGTCCATGCAACGTTAATGATTTTTGCTGATGTAGAAAGCAAAAGTCGACTGAAGCTGGTCAACAGGGAGGTAAACATGGCAACCCCATCCACTCCCACGTTCCTCAAGTGCTCACAGACTGCAATCACCTTTGTTCAGTCAGACCACCCAGCACACGTACCCACCCCAGGGAGGCAAGCTCTGGTCGTCGACCCAGTGGTGGAAGGAGTTAGGCTGCGCAAAGTCCTCATGGACGACGGCAGCGGCTTGAATATCATGTACGCTGATACTCTCAAGGGAATGGGCATTCCGACGTCCAGACTTAGCGAGAGCAGTATGCAGTTCCATGGAGTCGTCCGAGGAAGAAAGGCCAAATCACTCGGCCAGATTGCGTTGGATGTCGTTTTCGGCTCTGACAAGAAATTCCGCAAAGAGAAGTTAACATTCGAGGTGGTAGACTTCCAGAGTGCATACCATGCGATTCTGGGCCGTCCGGCATATGCGCGTTTCATGGCCCGTCCATGTTACGTCTATTTGAAGCTGAAGATGCCTGGTCCCAAAGGTGTGATTACTGTCACAGGCAATCGGTAGCGGGCCGAGGAGTGTCTGCAGCAGGGGTCGAGAATTGCAGATCATCAGATGGTTGTACTCGAGTTGGATGAGTACAAGAAGACTGCCGACCCCGCTGACATGATGCGTTCAAAGAAGCCAGCTTCCGAGTCGGGAGACACGAAGAAAGTAAGCATCCACCCGACGGACGACACCGCCGCCCCAACAAACATCTCCACCACCCTTGATCCAAAATAGGAAGCCGAGCTCATCCAATTCCTCCGTGAGAACTGCGACATTTGCGCATGGAAGCCTGCTGACATGACAGGTGTACCCAGGGAGTTGGCTGAGCACCGACTGCATGTGGATCCTGCAGCTCGGCCCGTCCGAGAACGCCTGCGTCGGTCCGCCCCGCACAAGAGGAAAGCAATCGGAGAGGAGGTGGCTAAACTTTTGGCAGCCAACTTCATTCGCGAGGTACACCACTCCGAGTGGCTCGCTAATGTTGTCATGGTACCCAAGAAGGACAAGTCTCTCCGTATGTGCATCGATTTCAAGAATCTTAATAAGGTCTATCCGAAAGACCACTTCCCGCTCCCCCGCAATGATCAAATCGTTGATTCAACTGCGGGTTGTGAGCGCTTATCCTTCCTTGACGCCGATTCGGGTTATCATCAGATCCGTCTGTATGGTCCAGATGAATTAAAAACATCCTTCATCACCCCATTCAGGTGCTTCTGTTACATCACTATGCCATTCAGTTTGAAGAATGCAGGAGCAAGTTTTATGCGAATGATCCAAAACTGCCTCCTAGATCAGATCGGTCGAAATGTGGAGGCATATATGGACAATACGGTAGTCAAGTCACGCAAAGGTTCCGACCTGCTGACTGACTTGGCAGAAACATTTGCCAACCTACGTAGGTACGATATCAAGCTCAACCCAGCAAAGTGTTCATTCGGCGTTCCCAGTGGGAAGTTACTGGGTTTCTTCGTTTCCGAACGAGGGATCGATGTCAACCCCGAAAAGATCGGGACCATTGTTCGAATGGAGCGGCCGGTAAGAGTACATGATGTTCAAAAGCTCACAGGTTGCCTAGCGGCTTTGAGCAGGTTTATCGCTCGACTCGGCGAGAAGGCGTTACCTTTGTACCGACTCATGAAGAAGTCAAATACCTTCGAGTGGACAGACGAAGCCCAAATCGCATTCGACGACCTCAAAGCCCTGCTTTCCACCCAGCCAGTTCTTACTGCCCAGCTCAGTAAAGAACCCCTTCTTCTGTACATCGCGGCTACAAATCAAGTCGTCAGCACCGTTCTGACAGTCGAACGCGAAGAAGAAGGCAAAGCGTACAAGGTTCAGCGGCCAGTATATTATGTTTCCGAAGTCCTGACTCCTTCCAAGCAGAGGTATCCCCATTATCAGAAGCTTATTTATGGGATCTACATGACTGCAAAGAAGGTGGCTCATTATTTCCAAGACCACTCGGTATCTGTCATATCTGATGCTCCGTTGTTGGAAATTCTCCACAATCGGGATGCATCAGGCCGAGTGGCAAAGTGGGCAATGGAGATGCTATACTGCGACATCAAGTTCGAAGCCAAGAAAGCTATAAAGTCTCAAGCTCTTGCTGACTTCATAGTGGAATGGGTAGAACAACAGCAATTGACTCACATCTACTCGGCTCATTGGACCATGTTCTTCGATGGGTCCAAGATGTTGAATGGCTCCGGTGCCGGCGTAGTGCTCATATCCCCGAAAGGTGATAAACTCAAGTATGTGTTGCAGATCCATTTTGATTCTTCTAACAACAAAGCAGAGTACGAAGCTCTCCTTTACGGGTTGCGCATGGCCATCACACTCGGCGTCCGTCGCCTGATGGTCTATGGCGACTCAGATCTAGTGGTTAATCAAGTGATGAAGGAGTGGGATGTAAGGAACCCCACCATGACTACATACTGCAACGTAATAAGGAAGCTCGAGAAGAACTTCGAAGGTCTCGAACTTCACCATGTTCCCCGACTGAAAAACCAAGCAGCAGATGAATTGGCAAAACTTGGATCCACACGGAGACCGGTCCCGAGTGATGTCTTCCTCGAGCACCTACACGTCCCCTCGGTAAAAGAAGATCCTTTTGCAGAGGAACTTGTACAACCGAAGAGCTCAACAGATCAGACTAAAGTCGAGGTTCTCGCTGTGGTTGACTTGATCATGGAGATTCTAGCTGTCATTCCCGAATGGACTGTGCCATTCATTGTGTACATCATGAGGCAAGAGTTACCGGAAGACGAAGTCCAAGCTAGACACATCGTTCGCTGGTCGAAGTCCTTCACCGTTATTGATGACCGGTTATACAGGGAAAGTGTTTCAGGCGTCCTTCAGCGGTGTATCTCTCCTGAGGAGGGGCAGTTAATTTTGGAATAAATTCACTCGGGAACCTGCGGCCATCATGCCTCCTCAAGGGAAATCATCGCCAAAGCATTCAGAGCTGGTTTCTTCTGGTTACAGGCGAATGAAATGGAAAAAGATATAGTCGACCGTTGCGAAGGTTGTCAGTTCTATTCAAACAAGTCCCACAAGCCAACGTCTGCGCTGAAAACAATTCCTCTTGCTTGGCCATTCGTCGTGTGGGGATTAGATACAGTCGGACCATTCAGAACAGGCCAAGGAGGATTCACCCATCTGCTGGTAGCAGTCGACAAATTTACCAAGTGGATTGAAGCCAAGCCTATCAAGAAGCTTGATGCCCTTACGACCATCAAATTTATCAGAGACATCATCGCCAGATACGGGGTTCCACACAGCATAATCACCGACACTGGCACAACCTTTGACTTGGACAGGTTCAAAGGTTTTTGCACATGCCAAGGTATCCGAGTGGATTTTGCATCCGTTGCGCACCCCCAAACAAATGGACAAGCGGAGCGAGCGAATGGACTCATTCTTCAAGGGTTGAAGCCTCGACTCCTGCGGGAAGTCGGACATGCCGCTGGCGCATGGGTCACCGCGCTGCCTTCGGTGCTGTTGGGCCTCCAAACAACTCCGAATAGATCGACAGGGCGATCCCCGTTTTTCCTCGTTTATGGAGCAGAGGCGGTCCTTCCGAGTGACTTGCTTCACAACTCTCCACGAGTCGAACTCTTCTCCGAAGCCGAAGCAGAGCAAGCCAGGCAAGACGGAGTGAACCTTTTAGAAGAGGAGCGCGAGATGGCACTGATCCGTTCAACAATTTATTAACACGATCTGCGACGATTTCATGCGCGGCACGTCAGGAGCCGCACGTTCCAAGCAGGCGACCTGGTGCTCCGAGTGGATCAACAGAGACCATACAAGTTGGCTCCCGCCTGGGAAGGACCGTTCATCATTTCTAAGGTGCTGAACAACAGAGCATATCGACTCTACAACCTCGACAGGGAAACGGACGAGCCGCGAGCATGGAATGGAGATCTACTAAAGCGCTTCTACACATAACCGCCGACAGAGACAATGTAAAGAACAAGTATCATCGAAGTAATACAAAGCGGATTAATTTCTTTTTGATTCAAAATTCTTCCGCGTTTGCAGACTCCAGTATAAAAAACTAACTCCGAGTGTGCGCCAAAAGTCACACTCGGGGACTTAGCTGCGACCCAGAGTCGCCTAAGTAAACAACTCACTCCGAGTGTGCATGAAAAGTCACACTCGGAGACTTAGCTGCGACCCAGAGTCGCCTAAGTAAAAACTCGCTCCGAGTGTGCACGAAAAGTCACACTCGGAGACTTAGCTGTGACCCAGAGTCGCCTATGTAAAAACTCGCTCTGAGTGTGCACTAAAAGTCACACTCGGGGACTTAGCTGCGACCCAGAGTCGCCTAAGTAAACAACTCGCTCCGAGTGTGCACGAAAAGTCACACTCGAAGACTTAGCTATGACCGAGAGTCGCCTAAGTAAAAATCGCTCCGAGTGTACACTAAAAGTCACACTCGGAGACTTAGTTGCGAACCAGAGTCGCCTAAGTAAAAAAGCTTCCTCCGAGTGGGCACTCGAGATACACTCGGAGGCTTAGCAGACCCTCATTGAGGCTCATGTGGATGTGAAGACAACTGACAACTACATGCTCCGCATGTTTGCCATTGGCTTCACCAAGAGACGCCCGAACAAAAACCACGAGCCAAAATCGTGTCAAAAAAAAACTCAGCGAAAGAAGAGCAAAAGATACGGTTCGAATTCGAATCGGTTCTACGATCAGTCGGCTCAGTGTGAATCAAGTTTATCCGCACTCAGCCAAGAATGTACCGGCCAACAGCAGTGGCCAAAGTTTAATACAGACTACACTCAGCATACCGAGGTAAATGCGCGTCCAGCATAAAGTTTATCAAGCGTCGCCGGGGCTGGCAGGCTCCACAAAGGTGTCGAGGTCGATGCCATCTGCAATCCGAGTGGCCGTGTCGAGGAAGGTCTCCATGAAATCTTCAAATCGAAGCTTCTTGGTGTTGGTGACCTGCAACGTCTTCAGCTTGTCTTCACGGGCTTCCTTGCAGTGCACTCGGACCAGAGACAGCCCCACGTCCGTGCCACACCGAGCGGCAGACTTCTTCCATGCCTGCACTCTGCTTGGAATGTCCTCCAGTCGAGTCATCAACCCCTCTATCTTGTTCCGGGAGTCATCTTCAGGCCACAGCTCCTTGTCAATTCGGCCGACAACTCCTCTCAGGCGACCAATGAAAGGACCCACCCTATTGAGGCGGGAATTCACTAGGAACATGTCCCGGTTAGCTTCATCGCCGAGTGGAATATTCGGTTGTCCAAGTGACCGTTCAATTTTGGCAGTTTCGGCTTCAACGTCCCGACAGAAGTCTGCAAAGAAAAGACAGGGAGAAAATAAGCGCGGAGTGAACTCCAAAGTCAAAGAGCACTCGACAATCAACTTACCACCAAGCAGTGCGACCATCTTCTTCGCCCAGTCGCCGACGTAGTTCTCCTGCGCTCTGCACCAAGTGTTCATTAACTTCAGCTGGCTCATCCAGTCAGATCTCTCCTTCTTCATTTTTTCTACCTCGGCTACCAGTGCCTTGTTAGTCTCCCGAGATTCCTCCAAAGGTTTCTCTCGTGCAGCGAGGGCCTTCTTCATGCCAGCCAGATCATTCACAGCTACCTCCAAGTTGGCAGCAAGTTGAGTTTTCTCAGCCTTCAGAGAATTATAGGCCGACCCCATTTCACAAGTCTTCTATCAAATAGACACAAAGGGAGGATCAGCCACATTCAACAAGGAAAAAGTCTCAACAGATATGACAAAACAATCAAAACTCAAAATTCTTGAGACCCCTGCCGATGCAAGCAATCTGCAGCGCTCTCGGGAACTACACCCAGTGGGTTCACTGAGAGTGACCCCACTGGTATGAAGCTCGAACAGGTCGGTCCCATTGAGCTCCATAGCAAACCAAAAACACTATGAGTAACACTACTCTCGGAGACTACACCCAGTGGGTGCACTCGGCGTGCCCCCACTGGTAACATTCAGGCAGATCAACTCTGATCTGTATAGATTATGGAAAATACATATAAAGACAACTGCCGGTGCAAGCACTCGACAGAAGTCCCGGGGACTACACCCACTGGGTTCACTCGGAGTGAACCCACTGGAAAATCAACATACTGTATCCGAGTATCTCGCTGAAACCCCAGTGGGTACCAAGAGGAATGTAAACACTTACTAGCGCACTTACTCAGATATCATCCCAAAGCTCCAAGCTCTTCTTGTACAGGGACGCGAGGGTGTCATATACTCCCTTGGCGTCGCCCACCATCAGCTCCACTTGCACCATGGCGTCCTTGGCGGCTCCTACCTGATCTTCCGGGAGGCGTCGGGCATCATATTGAACAGCCGACGGACCCGGCGTGGCAGAAGGCTCCCTGGGCATCCCGAGCTCTGCTCCAGTCGGTTCCGCCGTGAGGGCCACCGTCTCAGTCGGCGGCACGTTCATGGCGGGATTAGCAGCAAGTTGGATAACCCCAGGGACAGGCGCCAAAGCTGGCTCCGACCTCCTTTGGTCGTCGTCGTCCAGATGGATCACCTCCGAAGGAAGCCCGACTGAACAAAATAAAAACACAGAAAAAGGTCAAGATCAAAGACAGCACTCGCAAAACGGTAATACAACTCTCGGAGTCGTGACAACGTACCTTGGTGGGACGTGGCGGTGTTATCAGTGTCCATGGGATCATCATCCTGACGTGGGAGAGAGGTGGTGGAGGTAGCAGCTCTGTTGAGTGAATTCCACTCGACGGGTAAACATGAATTCCCAAAAAGAAGAGTCCAATAGGATACTGAAGGAAGATGGAAGAGAAAAGATACTTACGCTGAGGTGACCGGAACAACGATCCTCATCCGGGGCAAGGCTTTCCGAGGTTTAGACCCGCTAGGTTCAGCCACCTTGGACGGCTAGTTCACAGGCTCGGCAGAAGCACCCCTGGTTCTCTTCACACTCGGAGCACTCAGGGCCACGGGAGGAGCCGGTGGAGCAGCGGGGTCATGACGGCGCTTGGGTTCGGTGTTCTGGTGGTGAGGGTGACGAGCTCTGCTCTCCACTCTCCTCCTCCTCCTCTTCTGTCTCCTCCTCCGTCTCCCCACTGTCAGAGACGTACTCGGCGCTATCCGCGCTGCCCTCCATGTTGCCTTCCTCTTCCTCGACTGGATTCCCATTCGAGACTGCAGAATGCTAGTTCGTCCACTCCTGCACAAAACACAGTCGACAACGTCAGTCAGCGAGACAAGAAAAGTGATAAAACTGAGAAGGTTAAAAGCACTCGATGACATGTACTCACCTCATTCGGAGGAGGATTTTCAGCACGGAAGGCCTTCACCCGCCAAGCTCCCACGGGGTTATCACATGTGCCCGTGATGCTGCGGACCCATGCACTCACGGTCTCCTCGCTCACGTCTTCGGGATGGGACCGAGTGGTATCTAAAGGCCCCGTGTAATGCCACATAGCATGCTCTCTGGCCTGCAGCGGCTGGATGCGCCGACCCAGAAAAGTCTCCAGCAGGTCCATGCCGGTGACTCCCCTCCGGACGACGGCTATCAGCGCGTCGACCAAAGGCTGGATCTGGGTTCTTTCTCCCTTAGAGAGCGCAAGCTTCCTGGGAGGGCCTGGACGGTCTAAACTGAAGGGTGGCAACCCACTCGAAGCATTCGGGCAGGCAATGTCCTCGCACTAGAACTAGGACAATTGCCAGTTCCTAACCGACTCGGATAGCTGAAGCGAGGGATAGCTACTCTTCGTTTTCTTCTGAAATCCAAAACCCCCGCAGAGCTGGAGGATGTGTGTCTTATCATCAGACTGGCTAAGCTTCTTAACAGTCTGAGATATAGAGGAGAAAACATATTTGAAAAGCCCCCAGTGGGGAGGACATCCTATGAAGCACTCGTAGAGGGTGATGAATGCAGAAAGATGAGCTATCGCATTCGGAGGAAAGTGATGGAGCTGCGCCCCAAAGTAATTCATGATACCTCGGAAGAAAGGATGGGGAGGCAAGGAGAAACCTCTGGCCACGTGGCTGAGCAGTAGAACGCGCTCCCCCTCCTTCGGCGCCGGCTCCGTCTCGCCTTCCGCCAGCCTCCAGGACTTGTTGATGACCATGTCGTGCTCCACCAGCTCCAGCACGTCGTTCTCCGTCACCGAGGAGGGGAGGAAGTCCCCCTGGATCCAGCCCGCCGGCAACTCCCGCTGCCGCCGCTGAGTGGAGGCCGCCCCCTTCTTCTTCTTCTTCGCCTCAAGCTTGCTGGTCTGCCCCTTCGTCATGGCGAGGGCGACGGATCCGCAGAGGAGGGAGGGGAAGGAGGTGGTTTGGGGTGTGCGGGGAGTTGGAGGGGAGGGCGATATTAACAGGAGGAGGACGAGCAGCGCAACAGGAAGGTCCGCCACGGAAGCTTTAATAGGCCTCCGACTGAGTCACCTACAGGTGGGCCCAGGATCTTATCCCCCCAACCGGCCGCTGCAAGATTAGTGGAGAAGATAACGGCGCGGCAATCGAGTAGGTGAAATCTACTCGATGGCGATGTCATCATCCCCGCTGAGCGCGCGACAACCGAAATTTAAGGACCCCAGAAAATCCGGCGCTGTCAGTATGACCGGTCACGTCGAAAGATTCCGCAGAAGCAATCGGTCCCTCACGGTTCGTTTCGCTTGCATATTCACTAGGATCACTAGCCGCAAGGATAAAATGGATCGAGGCAACCAATGCTAAGATCACCTCAATACCAGTCGGCTCCAAACTCCGGACATCACTTTATCATTCCAACCCCGATCCATTCGGGGACTAATGATGGGGTTATAGTCCCAGGGTAGGGTCATAGGTCTGCCCCATAGGTCCTACCCAAGGACTGCCCTTCATAGAGGACAAAGCCCTTAGACAGATCTGACTGAACTAACGGCGCCCCCATCATCCAGTCGGCGACGATCCACTCGGAGGATATCTAACGTACCGACTGGAATTCACTCTGTACATCGTAACCTCCTAGGAGGGCAACGGTCATACGTATTCATACACCATAACTAGCATTTAAGACTTACGTTACCAGTAACATTGGTTTTTACTCACCACAACTCCACCCCTGTCCACCGGACCATTATGAAGGGCAGCGCACTCTATATAAGCCGCCCTTCCCCACTGGTGCAGGGGTTGGCACTTGTTGTAATCCCACAATACACTCGACACAAAGCTCCCAAGAGCACTGAGACGTAGGGCTTTTACCTCCACCGTAGAGGGGCCTGAACTCGTACATCCTCGTCGTAGCTAAGGCTCTGCCCATATACTTTCGTACCCCATACTTCTACTGTCAGACTTATGTTGGGGAACGTCGCATGGGAAACAAAAATTTTCCTACGCGCACGAAGACCTATCATGGTGATGTCCATCTACGAGAGGGGATGAGTGATCTACGTACCCTTGTAGATCGTACAGCAGAAGCGTTAGAGAACGCGGTTGATGTAGTGGAACGTCCTCACGTCCCTCGATCCGCCCCGCAAACAATCCCGCGATCAGTCCCACGATCTAGTACCGAACGGACGGCACCTCCGCGTTCAGCACACGTACAGCTCGACGATGATCTCGGCCTTCTTGATCCAGCAAGAGAGACGGAGAGGTAGAAGAGTTCTCCGGCAGCGTGACGGCGCCCCGGAGGTTGGTGATGATCTCGTCTCAGCAGGGCTCCGCCCGAGCTCCGCAGAAACGCGATCTAGAGGAAAAACTATGGAGGTATGTGGTCGGGCAGCCGTGAGAAAGTCGTCTCAAATCTGCCCTAAAAGCCCCATATATATAGGAGGAGGGAGGGGGACCTTGCCTTGGGGTCCAAGGGATCCCCAAGGGGTCGGCCGAGCCAGGGGGGAGGACTCTCCCCCCCCCCAAACCGAGTCCTACTTGGTTTGGTGGGAGGGAGTCCTTCCCCCTTCCCACTTCTTCCTTTTTTTCCTTTCCTTTGATTTTTTCTCTCTTGGCGCATAGGGGATTGGTGGGCTGTCCCACCAGCCCACTAAGGGCTGGTGTGATCCCCCCAAATGCCTATGGGCTTCCCCGGAGTGGGTTGCCCCCCTCCGGTGAACTCCCGGAACCCATTCGTCATTCCCGGTACATTCCCGGTAACTCCGAAAACCTTCCGGTAATCAAATGAGGTCATCCTATATATCAATCTTCGTTTCCGGACTATTCCGGAAACCCTCGTGACGTCCGTGATCTCATCCGGGACTCCGAACAACATTCGGTAACCAACCATATAACTCAAATACGCATAAAACAACGTCGAACCTTAAGTGTGCAGACCCTGCGGGTTCGAGAACTATGTAGACATGACCCGAGAGACTCCTCGGTCAATATCCAACAGCGGGACCTGGATGCCCATATTGGATCCTACATATTCTACGAAGATCTTATCGTTTGAACCTCAGTGCCAAGGATTCGTATAATCCCGTATGTCATTCCCTTTGTCCTTCGGTATGTTACTTGCCCGAGATTCGATCGTCAGTATCCGTATACCTATTTCAACCTCGTTTACCGGCAAGTCTCTTTACTCGTTCCGTAATACAAGATCCCGCAACTTACACTAAGTTACATTGCTTGCAAGGCTTGTGTGTGATGTTGTATTACCGAGTGGGCCCCGAGATACCTCTCCGTCACACGGAGTGACAAATCCCAGTCTTGATCCATACTAACTCAACTAATACCTTCGGAGATACCTGTAGAGCATCTTTATAGTCACCCAGTTACGTTGCGACGTTTGATACACACAAAGCATTCCTCCGGTGTCAGTGAGTTATATGATCTCATGGTCATAGGAATAAATACTTGACACGCAGAAAACAGTAGCAACAAAATGACACGATCAACATGCTACGTCTATTAGTTTGGGTCTAATCCATCACGTGATTCTCCCAATGACGTGATCCAGTTATCAAGCAACAACACCTTGTTCATAATCAGAAGACACTGACTATCATCGATCAACTGGCTAGCCAACTGGAGGCATGCTAGGGACGGTGTTTTGTCTATGTATCCACACATGTAAATGAGTCTTCATTCAATACAATTATAGCATGGATAATAAACTATTATCTTGATACAGGAATTATAATAATAACTATACATTTATTATTGCCTCTAGGGCATAATTCCAACAACTTATACCCACCACAGGTTGCTTAGAAGAAAAATGATAGATTTAGTTTAGTTTTCCTTGTTTTCTGTTTTAGCGTCCGGTGGAAAAATACCCCAAAAATGAAAGTTCTCCGAACGCTGTAAAAATCTAGTATGATTTTTTCTGGAATATTTGAAAAATACTGGGATAAAGAGTCTGTCTGGGGGCCACACTAGTGGGCCACAAACCCCCTGGCCGCACCACCCAGGCTTGTAGGGCCCACAGGCACCCCCTCGACTCATTCTTGCTCTCATCCACTTCTCCTACCTCCACAAAAAATCGTTTCGCAGCTCAAACCCGTGTTCTTGCTCCTCTTGCTAGGATTTTCGATCTCCTTGCTCAAATCACCATTCTCCGAACTGTTTTGGGGACATTACTCCTTGGTAAGTGACTCCTCCATTGGTCCAATTAGTTTTTGCTCTAGTGCCTTATACTCCGCGTATTTTTGCTGCCTTGGTGACCATGTTCTTGAGCTTTGTATGCTGATTCTAGCTGGTCCCATGTAGTTTTGATGCGTAATATGGTCTCTAGGCACTTGTGGGAGTAGTTGCTATGAGTTTCGTTAAGCCTTATTCACTTTTCCTTAGAATCACTAAAAAATTCAGAAATTTTCAGAGATAGAAAAGGGAAAAGATGAGGAGGTTCTTGAGAGGCTCGTCAAGCCGTGACCCCAAGGATGATGGGAGTGAGAAGAAGCCCAAGTATCCGGTCCATCGAGTCGCGGAATTTCGAGCGTGCGAGTGCCCAAGCGACGTGTTCTTACGCGCCACTGGAATTTATGAGGACTTTTATCACTTGGTGGAGAACGCATGCCTTACTGCCTTCATTGAAGATAAGTGTTTGCAATACCTCCTCCTCACTAATATCTTCGTACAAAGCTTTAACTTCTATCCGAGGAAGAACCCTCCTATGGTTGAGTTAAACTTTATGATGTCCCCTAGCGCATGTCACTCCAGGATTTTTGCAATGTTTGCAAATTACCTTACGTTGGGGATATTCATGAACTTTGTACATGGGACTTGGAAGCTTTTATCGGTACAATTGCTGTAGGAAAGGAGAGAGGAGTGTCTTGCGCTAGAGCTGCTAGCATTCATTTTCCCGTGCTTCGGTACTTCTCACTATTTGTGGGAAAATGTTTGATTGGCCGTGGGAAAGCTGGGTCACTTAGTTCCCCAGATCTTGCAGTATTGCGTGAAGCCCTTTATAACGATAAAACTTATAGCTTGGGCGCAATAGTAGCTCAATGGTTGAACATGAACCGTTCTAAAGGTGTCGTACATGGAGGTATCTATGCTACTCGTCTTGCTAGACACTTTGAGATACCCATTAGACTAGAGGAGGAAGAAGAGATTCTTCTTCCCGAGAGATATCTAGATTACGATTGCATGGTTTGCCATGACTTTCTTGATAGAGATACAGGTGGAAGGATGATTTATAACCTGGTATTTAGTCATGGTACTCGTGAGACTATTACTTTGCATGCTCCTTCTTTGTTCAATCTTCATGCAGGCAGGTACACTATTATGCCCTCGGACATCTACGCATATTGGGGCCTAGCCCAACCACAGGTGCCCGTGCCCGAGCCACCAGTCGAGTACCAGACGCCAGTTTATCAGTGGGAGCCAGAGGAGCTCACACAGAGATACGTCCATCTTGCATCATGCTTTCATGTTGAAATTTATCGCTTTATGGGCAGTTATATTACCTTGTGGTACCATACTTATGCCTTTTCTCTCCTATTTTGCAAGGTTTACTTGAAGAGGGAGAATACCGGCAGCTGGAATTCTGCACTGGAAAAAGGAGCAAGTTTGAGTCCTCTATTCTGCACAACTCCAAATGCCCTGAAAATCAACGTGGATTTTTTTGGGAATATATAAAAAATACTGGGCGAAAGAAGTACCAGAGGGGAGCTACCAGGGCCCCACAAGCCTGGTAGCCGCCACCCCCTCGTGGCGGCTACAGGAATTGTGGGCTCCCTGACAGCCCACTGGCCCCCTCTTTTGCTATATGAAGGGTTTCGTTCCAGAAAAAATCAAGGAGGAGTTTTTTCGTGGGTTCGCCGCCGCCACGAGGCGGAACTTGAGCAGATCCAATCTAGAGCTCCGGCAGGACGATCCTGCCGGGGAAGTTTCCCTCCCAGAGGTGGAAATCGTCGCCATCGTCATCACCAACACTCCTCTCGTCGGAGGGGAGTCATCTCCATCAACATCTTCATCAGCACCATCTCCTCTCCAATCCCTAGTTCATCTCTTGTAACCAATCTCCGTCTCGCGACTCCGATTGGTACTTGTAAGGTTGCTATTAGTGTTGATTACTCTTTGTAGTTGATGCTAGTTGGATTACTTGGTGGAAGAGTTTATGATCAGATCCTTGATGCTATTTATTACACCTCTGATCATGATTATGATTATGCTTTGTGAGTTGTTACTTCTGTTCGTGAGGACATGGGATAAGTCATGCTGATAATAGTCATGTGAATTTGGTATTCGTTCGGTATTTTGATATGTTGTATGTTGTCTTTTCCTCTAGTGGTGTTATGTGAACGTCGACTACATAACACTTCACCATATTTGGGCCTAGAGGAAGGCATTGGGGAGTAGTAAGTAGATGATGGGTTGCTAGAGTGACAGAAGCTTAAACCACAGTCTATGTGTTGCTTCATAAGGGGCTGATTTGGATCCACTAGTTTAATGCAATGGTTAGACGTTGTCTTAATTCTTCTTTCGTAGTTGCGTATGCTTGCGAGAGGAGTTAATCATAAGTGGGATGTTTGTCCAAGTAAGGCAGTACCCAAGCACCGGTCCATCCACATATCAAACTATCAAAGTAATGAACGCGAATCACATGAACATGATGAAACTAGCACGACAGAAATTCCCGTGTGTCCTCGGGGGTGTTTTCCTCCTATAAGACTTTGTTCAGGCTTGTCCCTTGCTACAAAAGGGATTGGGCCACATGCTGCACCATTGCTACTACTTGTTACTTGTTACTTTTTGCTTGCTACGTTTCACCTTGCTACACCATCACTTGTTACCGCTACTTTCAGTACTTGCAGTTATTACCTTGCTGAAAACTGTTTATCAGAGGCTTCTGCTCCTCGTTGGGTTCGACACTCTTACTTATCGAAAAGACTACGATTTATCCCCTATACTTGTGGGTCATCAATACTCCTTTCTGGCACCGTTGCCGGGGAGTGAAGCACCTTTGGTAAGTGGAATTTGGTAAGGAAACATTTATATACTGTGCTGAAATTTATTGTCACTTGTCACTATGGAAAATGTTCCTTTGAGGAGTTTGTTCGGTGTATCTTCACCATATAAGGAAGCACGAGGAGTTGTTCCTCAACCTGAGGTACCTCCTGAAAATATCTTTTATGAAATTCCTTCGGGTATGCTTGAGAAACAGCTGGCTAATCCTTTTACAGGAGATGGATCTTCACACCCAGACTTGCATCTGATCTATGTAGATGAAGTTTGTGGTTTATTTAAGCTTGCAGGTTTGCCCGAGGATGAGGTAAATAAGAAAGTCTTTCCTTTATCCTTGAAGGATAAGGCGTCGACATGGTATAGGCTATGTGATGATACTAGATCATGGGACTACAATCGGTTGAAATTGGAATTTCATCAAAAGTTCTATCCTATGCATTTAGTACATCATGATTGGAATTATATTTATAACTTTTGGCCTCGTGAAAGGGAAAGCATAGCTCAAGCTTGGGGGAGGCTTAAATCAATGCTATATTCATGCCCCAATCATGAGCTCTCGAGAGAAATTATCACTCAAAACTTTTATGTTCGGCTTTCTCATGAAGATCGTACCATGCTTGACACTTCTTGTACCGGTTCTTTTATGAAGAAGGATATTGACCACAAGTGGAATTTATTGGAAAGAATCAAACGTAACTCTGAAGATTGGGAGTTGGAAGAAGGTAAGGAGTCAGGTATGAATTTCCATTTTGATTGCGTTAAATCTTTTGTAGAAACAAACACTTCTAGAGATTTTAGCGCTAAGTATGGACTTGACTGTGAGATAGTAGCTTCTCTATGTGAATCTTTTGCTGCTCATGTTGATCTTACCAAAGAGAAGTGGTTTAAATATCATCCCCCTGTAGAAGTCAACATAGCTAAAACCAATATAGTTGAGGAGAAAGTCATTGCTTTTAGTGATCATGTTGTTCCTTGTGCCTACGCTGAGAAACCACCTTACCCTGCTAGGAAAAATGATTATTCTAAAGCTCCAACTGTGATACGTAGGGGTTACATTAGACCACTTGCACCCCCTGAGGAAATCAGAGTTGAACCTAGTGTTGCTATTATCAAAGATCTATTAGCCAAAGACATAGACAGGCATGTTATCAAATTCTGTGAGGACTCCGCTAGAATTGCTAAACCTCACGCGAAAGACAAATACGGACCTGTAGTTGGTCTGCCCGTTGTTTCTGTCAAGATAGGAGATCACTGTTACCATGGTTTATGTGATATGGGTGCTAGTGTTAGTGCAATACCCCGTTCCCTATATGATGAAATCAAAGATGAGATTGCACCTGGTGAGTTAGAACCCATTGATGTCACTATTACGCTAGCTAATAGAGACACTATCTGCCCTCTAGGAATTGTGAGAGATGTAGAAGTTCTGTGTGGTAAGACAAAGTATCCTACTGATTTCCTCCTCCTTGCTACTGCACAAGATAGCTTTTGTCCCATTATATTTGGTAGACCCTTTCTCAACACTATCAATGCTCACATTGGTTTCATTAAGCAGACTGTCACTGTTAGTTTCGAGGGTGTGTCTCATGAATTTAAATTCTCCAAGTTTGGAAGACAACCCCATGAAAAAGAGTCGTCTGGTAGGGATGGAATCACTGCTCTTGCCTCTATTGTCGTACCTCCTACGGATCCTTTAGAGCAATATTTGCTTGAGCATGAAAATGATATGCATATGGATGAAAGAGATGAGATAGATAAAATTGTCTTAGAGCAATATCCTATTCTCAAGAATAATCTGCCTGTTGAACTGCTTGGGGATCCTCCCCCACCGAAAGGTGATCCTGTGTTCGAGCTTAAACAGTTGCCTGATACTCTTAAGTATGCCTATCTTGATGAGAAGGAGATATATCTTGTTATTATTAGTGCTCTCCTCTCGAATTACGAAGAGAAGAAGTTACTAAAAACTTTGAGGAAGCACCGTAGGGCTATTGGATATACTCTTGATGATCTTAAGGGTATTAGTCCCACTCTATGTCAGCACAAGATTAAAACTGACCCTGACTCTAAACCAGTTGTTGATCATCAAAGGATACTAAATCCTAAGATGAAAGAGGTCGTGAGAAAAGAAATATTAAAGCTTTTGGAAGCAGGAATCATTTATCTTGTTGCTCATAGTGATTGGGTAAGTCCAGTACATTGCGTACCTAAGAAGGGAGGTATCACCATCGTTCCTAATAATAAGAATGAATTAATCCCACAAAGGATTATTACTAGCTATAGGATGGTGATAGACTTCCGGAAACTGAACGGGGCAACCAGGAAAGACCATTATCCTTTGTCATTTATCGACCAAATGTTAGAAAGGCTATCCAAACACACACTTCTGCTTTCTAGACGGTTATTCAGGTTTCTCGCAAATACTTGTTGCACAATCTGATCAGGAGAAAACCACTTTCACCTGCCCCTTCGGTACCTTTGCTTATAGACGTATGCCTTTTGGCTTATGCAATGCACCTGCCACCTTTCAAAGATGTATGATGGCTATATTCTCTGACTTTTGTGAAAAAATTGTCGAGGTTTTCATGGATGACTTCTCCGTTTATGGGTCTTCCTTTGATGATTGCCTCAGCAACCTTGATCGAGTCTTACAGAGATGCAAAGATACCAACCTCGTCTTGAATTGGGAGAAGTGCCACTTTATGGTTAATGAAGGCATCGTCTTAGGACACAAAATTTCCGAAAGAGGCATTGAAGTTGATAAGGCTAAGGTTGATGCAATTGAGAAAATGCCTTGCCCCAGAGATATCAGAGGTATACGAAGTTTCCTAGGTCATGCTGGTTTCTATAGAAGGTTCATTAAAGGCTTCTCTAAGATTTCTAGGCCTCTTACCAACCTCTTGCAGAAGGATGTTCCTTTTGTTTTCGATGAGGATTGTGAGGAAGCTTTCGAAATACTTAAGAAGGCCTTGATAACCGCACCTATTGTTCAACCACCTGATTGGAACTTCCCTTTGAAATCATGTGCGACGCTAGTGATTATGCTGTTGGTGCTGTTCTAGGATAAAGAGTTGACAAGAAGTTGAATGTTATTCACTACGCTAGTAAAACTCTAGAGAGTGCCCAAAGAAACTATGCCACTACGGAAAAGGAGTTTTTAGCAGTCATGTTTGCATGTGAAAAGTTCAGATCTTATATAGTTGACTCCAAAGTCACTATTCACTCTAATCATGCTGCTATTAAGTACCTTATGGAGAAGAAGGACACTAAGCCTAGGCTAATCAGATGGGTTCTCCTGCTACACGAATTTGATTTGCACGTTGTTGACCAAAAGGGTGTTGATAACCCTATAGCAGATAACTTGTCCAGGCTAGAGAATGTCCTTGATGACCCACGACCTATTGATGACAGCTTTCCTGATGAGCAACTAAATGTCATCCGCACTTCACATAGTGCACCGTGGTATGCTGATTACGCAAATTATATCATAGCCAAATACATACCACCCAGTTTCACCTACCAGCAAAAGAAGAAATTCTTCTTTGATTTGAGACACTACTTTTGGGATGATCCTCACCTTTATAAGGAAGGAGTAGATGGTGTTATTAGACATTGTGTACCTGAACATTAACAGGGACAGATCCTACAGAAGTGTCACTCCGAGGCCTACGGAGGACACCATGCAGGAGATAGAACTGCTCATAAGGTATTGCAATCATGTGTCTATTCGCCCACTCTCTTCAAGGATGCCCGTAAGTTTGTCTTGTCTTGTGATGAATGCCAAAGAATAGCGAACACCAGTAAGCGTCAGGAAATGACTATGAACTATTCACTTGTCATTGAACCGTTTGATGTCTGGGGCTTTGATTATATGGGACCCTTCCCGAGTTCCAATGGGTATACTCACATCTTCGTTGTTGTGGATTATGTCACTAAGTGGGTAGAAGCTATCCTCACTAGAAATGTTGATCACCACACCTCCATTAAGATGCTTAAAGAAGTAATTTTCCCAAGATTTGCAGTCCCTAGATATCTGATGACTGATGGCGGTTCACACTTCATTCATGGTGTTTTCCGCAAGAAGCTCGCTAAGTATGATGTCAACCATAGAGTTGCATCTCCTTATCATCCTCAGTCTAGTGGTCAAGTGGAGTTGAGTAATAGGGAGATCAAATTGATCTTACAAAAGACTGTCAATAGATCTCGAAAGAATTGGTCTAGCAAACTTGACGATGCACTATGGGCTTATAGGACTGCTTATAAGAATCCCATGGGCATGTCGCCGTATAAAATGGTTTATGGTAAGGCCTGTCATTTACCTCTTGAGCTGGAACACAAAGCTTATTGGGCAATCAAACAGCTCAACTTTGATTTCAAACTTGCCGGTGAGAAGCGGTTGTTTGATATCAGCTCATTAGATGAATGGAGGGCCCACGCATATGAGAATGCCAAGTTGTTCAAGGAAAAGGTTAAGAGATGGTACGATAAAAGAATACAGAAACGAGAGTTCAATGTAGGTTATTATGTCCTGCTATACAATTCTCGTTTAAGATTCTTCGCGGGCAAGCTTCTCTCTAAATGGGAAGGTCCTTACGTTGTCGAGGAAGTATATCGTTCCGGTGCCATCAAAATCAATAACACGGAAGGTAATTTTCCTAGAGTGGTAAATGGGCAAAGAATCAAGCATTACATCTCTGGTACTCCCATAAATGTTGAGACCAATATCATCAATATCATAACTCCAGAGGAGTACATAAGGGATGTTTATCAGCCTGTTTCAGACCCTGAAAACAAAGAGGTATCTGTTTCGGTAAGTAATTGGACTCCGAAGCTTTTCTAATAGGAAATTTCCTCCGTTTTGGAATTTTTGGAAATTTGGAAAAATAAAAAGCAGTCCAGAGAGCGCACGAGGCGGCCACAAGCTTGGTAGCTGCCACCTACCGCCCCCCCTAGCGGCGGCTACAGGGCTTGTGGGCACCTCGTGTGCCTCCCGGACTCCGTTTTCTTGCAGAGCACTCCTTCTAGTCCAGAAAAAATCATTATATATACGCCCGAGGGTTTTGATCTCCGCATCGCGCAGTTTTCCTCTATTTTCGTTTCGAGCCTATTACTATGGCAGATCTAGATCGTCATGACTTCCCCAAACGCTCCTAAGGACAAGATCTTCGAGAAGGTCATGAATCCCTATCTCACGGAAGTGCTGAAACACCCTCAATCTATCAAGATGAGCGAGGGGATGTTGCACATCCATGATGTTTAGGGGCCTAAGAAGACCGGTAGCATGGAGATGAGGCTCGAAGCAATGGAGCAACAAGTCTTCAAGTGCCAAGGGATGGTGGAGCGTGGACTCAACGCCAACCACATGATGATCACGGAGTTCACCAACAATCACAAGATGGATGCCATTGACATTGGGAAGCACCTCTCCAGGCTTTATGACAGGGTTGATGAACTTCAGGGCCAGCTCTATGACCTGCAGAACCAAAACAGTGAGTATGAGTATAGATTTAAATCAATAAGGTTGGCTACAGATTTGAGGATTCCGGCGACTCGTTCATCCTGCCATGATGGAGCACCTATGCCTTGGAAGACGGAGGATCAGACTACTCCAACAACTCTACCACCATCACCACCAAAGGAAGACAACTAAGCATTGGTGTGGGCAATCCCCTTGGCTTTTACCAAGCTTGGGGGAGTTGCCCTGGTATCGTATCACCTTTATATCTTTTGCTTTTACCTTTGTTTTAGTTCTTTCCTTTTTAGTTTTTATTTCTTATCTTAGTGGAATAAGTCTTTAGTGTTTAGTTTGAGTCTTTTGCTTTGTCTCTCCCCCGATGTATTCGAGCTTGCGAGCTATATAATAAAGAGTTTCTTAGTCAAGGGCTTTGTTTTGTGCCGTGATCAAAAGTATGAAAAGAACGATAGCATGAAAGATCATGAGATGATCTTAGGGAAAGCGATAGCTTCACATATGACAAGTATGATGATTGAAACTTGTTGAGAATAAACCAAAATAGACCCCAGTCATTGTTGCAATTAATAAGAAGTAATAAGGAAAGAGAGGTTCACATATAAATATATCATCTTAGACACTTTCTATAATTATGAGCACTCACCAAACTATTACATGCTTAGAAGTAGATGTTGGACAAGGAAGACAACATAATGAATTGTGTTTGCTTGGTTCCAAACAATGTTATATGATTAGAGATACCTTAGCATGTGACGTTTGCTTCCACCTCATATTAGCCAAAACTCCCGCACCAAGTAGAGATACTACTTGTGCATCCATAAACCTCCAACCCAGTTTTTCCATGAGAGTCCACCATACATACCTATGGATTGAATAAGATCCCTCAAGTAAGTTGTCATCGGTGCAAGCAATAAAAATTACTCTCTAATTTATGTGTGTGGAAAATAAGCTTTATACGAACCTGTGATGAGGAAGACATAAAAGCGAGAGACTGCATAATAAAGTTCTTTATCACAGGAGGCAATATAAAGTGACGTTCCTCCGCACTAAGAGGACACGCATCCAAACCTCAAAAGCGCATGACAACCTCTGCTTCCCTCTGCGAAGGGCCTATCTTGTACCTTTACTTTTTTCCCTTGTAAGAGTCATGGTGATCTTCACCAATTCCACATTTTGCCTTTGTCTTGGCTACTGTCACATGCTTCGGAAAGATCTATATTCATATATCAACTTGGAGATGAGTACTTATGCTTTATTATTGTTGACTTTACCCTTGAGGTAAATGGTTGGGAGGCAAAACTATGAGCCCCTATCTTCCTCTGTGTCCAGCTGAAACTTTGATACCATGAGTACCACGTGAGTTGTAACAATTGTGGAAAACAAAAGAGATTATTGAGTATGTGGGTTTGCTTTACAAGCTCTTATTTGACTCTTTCTGATGTTATGATAAATTGCAATTGCTTCAATGACTATGGACTGTTGTTGGTTACTTCCCGGTAAGGTTTTTGCTTCATACTTTGCTTTGTGAAGGAATTGTTACTTTCCCATAAGAATGTTTATGATGTATTGTTGTTCTATGTGTGATCATGATGCCCTCATGTCCGTATTATGTTTTATAGACACCTTCATCCCTAAACATGTGGACATGTTTATGGAACTTGGTTTCGCTTGAGGACAAGCGAGGTCTAAGCTTGGGGGAGTTGATACGTCCATTTTGCATCATGCTTCCATGTTGATATTTATCGCTTTATGGGTTGTTATATTACCTTGTGGTACCATACTTATGCCTTTTCTCTCCGATTTTGCAAGGTTTATTTGAAGAGGGAGAATACCGGCAGCTGGAATTCTGGAGTAGAAAAGGAGCAAGTCTGAGTCCTCTATTCTGCACAACTCCAAATGTCGTGAAAATCAACCTAGAATGTTTTGGGAATATATAAAAAATACTGGGCGAAAGAAGTACCAGAGGGGATCTACCAGGGCCCCACAAGCCTGGTAGCCGCCACCCCCTGCTGGCGGCTACAGGGCTTGTGGGCTCCCTGACGGCCCACTGGCCCCCCTCTTTTGCTATATGAAGGGTTTCGTTCCATAAAAAATCAAGGAGGACCTTTTTCGTGGGTACGCCGCCACGAGGCGGAACTTGAGCAGATCCAATCTAGAGATTCGGCAGGATGATCCTGCCAGGGAAACTTCCCTCCTGGAGGGGGAAATCATCGCCATCGTCATCACCAACACTCCTCTCGTTGGAGGGGAGTCATCTCCATCAACATCTTCATCAGCACCATCTCTTCTCCAATCCCTAGTTCATCTCTTGTAACCAATCTCCGTCTCGCGACTCCGATTGGTACTTGTAAGGTTGCTAGTAGTGTTAATTACTCTTTGTAGTTGATGCTAGTTGGATTACTTGGTGGAAGAGTTTATGTTCAGATCCTTAATGCTATTCATTACACCTCTGATCATGATTACGATTATGCTTTGTGAGTAGTTACTTTTGTTCCTGAGGACATGGGATAAGTCATGCTGATAATAGTCATGTGAATTTGGTATTCGTTCGGTATTTTGATATGATGTATGTTGTCTTTTCCTCAAGTGGTGTTATGTGAACGTCGACTACATAACACTTCACCATATTTGGGCCTAGAGGAAGGCATTGGGGAGTAGTAAGTAGATGATGGGTTGCTAGAGTGACAGAAGCTTAAACCCCAGTCTATGTGTTGCTTCGTAAGGGGCTGATTTGGATCCACTAGTTTAATGCTATGGTTAGATGTTGTCTTAATTCTTCTTTCGTAGTTGCGGATGCTTGCGAGAGGGGTTAATCATAAGTGGGATGCTTGTCCAAGTAAGGGCAGTACCAAAGCGCCGGTCAACCCACATATCAAACTATTAAAGTAACGAACGCGGATCACATGAACATGATGAAACTACCATGACAGAAAGTCCCGTGTGTCCTTGGGAGCATTTTTCCTCCTATAAGGCTTTGTTCAGGCTTGTCCCTTGCTACAAAAGGGATTGGGCCACTTGCTGCACCGTTGCTACTACTTGTTACTTGTTACTTTTCACTTGCTACGTTTCACCTTGCTACACCATCACTTGTTACCGCTACTTTCAGTGCTTGCAGTTATTACCTTGTTGAAAACTGTTTATCAGAGCCTTCTGCTCCTTGTTGGGTTCGACACTCTTACTTATCAAAAGGACTACGATTGATCCCCTATACTTGTGGGTCATCACACAGCAGTAGCATCCTCAGTCCACTCCGGAGTACCCCGGAGCTGGTTATTTCCCTCCTTGGGAGTAGACCAAGTTAGGCCAAAAGCCTAAGCTTGGGGGAGTACGTGTTCTCACCGACTTTACATTCTTGCTTTTGCTTTCACTTTGTTAGCCGGTGTTCACACTTTGCCACTGTATCATCCATGCTAGTTTATTTTTCTTTTTCTCGTTTTCTTTTCGTGTGTCTGTCTAGTTTGAGAAAACCCAAAAATATTTTCTTTTTCTTCTTTTGCTTGTTGGGAGCTTTCCCGTGTAGATAGTTTTATTTTTCTTTGGGTCAAGGTAGAAGATATTGGTTACAATGTTTAGTGGCTCTTGCATGCATACCTGCTTAGCTTTCAATGAGCCATATTACTTTGTCTTGTCCTTTGTGTTTGCCTACAGATTCCAGCTTTAGTCCAATGCACGAGCACGCTTATTATTGTTCACATCGTTCGGTCGTGCAAGTGAAAGGCAATAATGACGATATATGATGAAGTGACTGAGCCTGGAAAAGCTGGTATGAACTCGATCTATTTTCTTTTTGTAAATATGACTAGCTCATCAGGCCTGATTCAGCTTTGTTGTGAGAGAAACATGTTTGCAATGACAACTTAGAGATCATAGTTGCTTATGCCATGCTTACTTAGCTAGGAGCTTATAATGGTTTGTCTTGGTTGCCCACATGAATGTTGAGATGACTATGATGTAGTATGATAGGATGGTATCCTCCTTTGAATGTTTCAAGTGGCTTGACTTGGCGCATGTTCACGCATGTAGTTGAAACAAAATCAACATAGCCTCTATGATGTTCATGTTCATGGTGATTTATGTCCTACACACGCTTGCACTCAATGTTAGTTAATCTCAATGCATTTTGATGACTGTTGTCGCTCTCTAGTTGGTCGCTTCCCAGTCTTTTGCTAACCTTCACTTGTACTAAGCGGGAATACTGCTTATGCATCCACTTCCATAAACCCAAAGTTGTGCCATATGAGTCCACCATACCTACCTATGTGCGGTATCTACCTGCCGTTCCAAGTAAATTTGCATGTGCCACTCTCTAAACCTTCAAGAAATAATCCGTTTTGCATGCCCGAACCGCTCATGTGGTGACAGGGGGCTAATGGTATCTTCCATGCTAGGCGTGTTATTCTTGATATGTGTTTATTCACTATCATTCACGAGAAAGGGGCCGGTAATTGGAATTCCCAGTTCCATGCTCAAATCGAAAAGATAATTGCAAACAAAACTCCCCCAGGATTGATGTTAGTTTGGACGGTACCCGAGGATTCAGCTAGCCGTGGAGTGTGATTGATTGGTGGTGGGGGAGTCAAAACATTACTTTTCTATTTGGGCACCGCCTATATCATGTGTAGCGTGGAAGATGTTGAGAACTCTTAGTCATTGCGTAGACAATGAAAGCATGCCACCCAAAATTATTATCTCTGTTTTCAAAGCTTGAGCTCTGGCACCTCTGCAAATCAATGCTTCCCTCTATGAAGGGCATGTCTATTTATGTTCCTGTTGAGTCATCCTCCTCTTACAAAAGCTCCAATTAGTGAGCACCTCTGTCATTTTTATGCTTTGCTTTTAACTGTGTTGAGTATGACTATGACTGGATCTTCATTGTCATGAATTACAATGTTTAGTCAGCCCTTGGTCTTTTAAAGTGCTCTGCATTTATGTTTTGCGGTCTCAGAAAGAGCTAGCGAGATACCATCTATTCATATTGCTTCATGTTGTTTTGATTGAAGTGTTGACGTCTAAGACTTATTATTATTTGATCTCTACTTGGTTATGCCATTGATATGAGTTTACCGTGAGACCTAGATGTCATTTGCTTATGTGGTTTGCTTGTGATCTTGCTGAAATGCTGGTTGTGAGTTAGACATAGTTGCAACAACAAGATCAAACAGAGTTCATCAAAGTTTTTCTTTTGTCTCTCTCAGTTTGTCAACTGAGTTGCTTGAGGACAAGCAAGGCTTTAAGCTTGGGGGAGTTGATACGTCTCCATCGTATCTACTTTTGTGAACTCTTTTGCCCTTGTTTTGGACTCTAATTTGCATGATTTGAATGGAACTAACCCGGACTGACGTTGTTTTCAGCAGAATTCCCATAGTGTTGTTTTTGTGCAGGAAAGAAAGTTCTCGAAACGTCCTGAAAACTTATACAGAATTTTTTCTGGAATAAAAGGAAAATACCTGCGCAAAGATCCACCGGAGGGGGCGTGCCAGTGGGCCACAAGCCCACAGGTCACGGCCACCCCCTATGGTCGCGCCATGCAGGCTTGTGGGGCCCACTTGGCACCACCGCCCCCAATCTCAGCTCTATATCTTCTATTTCGCCTGGAAAAAAATCAGAGAGAATCTGTCATCGCGTTTTGCGATACGGAGGCGCCGCCACATCCTGTTCTTCATCTGGAGGGCAGATCTGGAGTCTATTTCGGGCTTCGGAGAGGGGAAATCATCGCCATCGTCATCATCAACCTTTCTCCATCGACAATTCCATGATGCTCTTCACCGTTCGTGAGTAACCTCATCGTAGGCTTGCTGGACGGTGATGAGTTGGATGAGATCTATCATGTAATCGAGTTAGTTCTTGATGGGGATTGATCCATAGTATCCACTATGTTCTAGATTGATGTTGCTACTACTTGGCTATGCTTAATGCTTGTCAGTAGGGCCCGAGTGCCATGATTTCAGATCTGAACCTATTATGTTGTCACCAATATATGTGTGTTTTAGATCCTATCTTGCAAGTTGTAGTCACCTACTATGTGTTATGACCCGACAACTCCGGAGTGACAATAGCCGGAACCACTCCCGGAGATGACCATAGTATGAGGAGTTCATGTATTCACCGCGTGTTAATGCGTTGGTCCGGTTCTTTATTAAAAGGAGAACCTTAATATCCCGTAGTTTTCATTAGGACCCCGCTGTCACGGGAGGGATGGACAATAGATGTCATGCAAGTTCTTTTCCCTAAGCACGTATGACTACATACGGAATACATTCCTACATTAGATTGACGAACGGGACCTAGCCACATATCTCTCCGTGTTATAGCTGTTATATGATGAATCACATCCGTAATACTCATCCATCACCGATCCACTGCCTATGAGTCTTTTACTACTGGTTCTCGCTACGTTACTTTGCCTAGGCTTGTCCCCTGCTACAAAAGGGATTGGGCCACTTTGCTGCTGTTGTCACTACTACTGTTACTTGTTACTTTGCTGCTGCTGTCACTACTGTTGTTACTTGTTACTTTGCTGTTGCTACTACTACTGTTCCTTACTACTCCGTTGTTACTTGTTGCAAAACTTTGTTGGCGCCGTTGCCGAGGCTAGGTAAGGCGGTACTAACATCTCGTCAACCAAGGCTTTTTCTGGCACCGTTGCTATCGTACTACCTTGCTACTGATACTTTGCTTGCAGACACTAATCTTTTAGGTGTGGTTGAATTGACAACTCAACTGCTAATACTTGAGAATATTCTTTCGCTTCCCCTTGAGTCGAATCAATAAATTTGGGTTGAATACTCTACCCTCGAAAACTGCTGCGATCCCATACGCTTGTGGGACATCAGGGACACGAAATCTCTCTCTCGGCGCAGCCCTACCCCTCTCTCTCCTCGTCCTCCGCATAGCTTGGCGAAGCTCTGCCGGAGAACCACGTATCTCCACCGCCACCACGCCGTCATGCTGATGGAGCTCCCTCCCTCAACCTCTCCTTCCTCCTTGCTGGTTCAAGGTGTTGGAGACATCACCGGACTGCATGTGTGTTGAACGCGGAGGTGTCGTAGTTCGGCACATAGATTGGAATCCACTACGATCTGAATCGCTGCGAGTACGACTCCATCAACCGCGTTCATAGTAACGCTTCCGCTTAGCGATCTTCAAAGGTATGAAGATGCTCTACAACCTCTCTCGTTGCTGGTTTCTCCATAGATAGATCCTTGTATGGCGATATAACTTTTTTAAAATTACTACGATCCCCAACAGTGGCATCCGAGCCAAGGTTCTATGCATAGATTCTACGCACGAATAGAACACAAAAGTTGTGGGCGCTGATTTGTCAACTTGCTTGCCGTTACTAGTCTTATCCTTTTTCGGCGGTATTGTGCGATGAAGTGGCCCGGACCGACCTTACACGTACGCTTACGTGAGACTGGTTCCACCGACAGACATGCACTTGGTGCATAAGGTGGCTAGCGGGTGTCTGTCTCTCCCACTTTAGTCGAATTGGATTCGATGAAAAGGGTCCTTATGAAGGGTAAATAGCATTGGCATATCAACGTTGTGGTTGTCACGTAGTTGAGAAACTTTCTTGCTAGAAACCCTAACCAGCCATGTAAAACTTGCTACAACAATTAGAGGATGTCTAACTTGTTTTTGCAGGGTATGCTATTTGATGTGATATGGCCAAAAGGATGTGATGTTACATATGTGATGTATGAGATTGATCATGTTCTTGTAATAGGATTCACGACTTGCATGTCGATGAGTATGACAACCGACAGAAGCCATAGGAGTTGTCTTAATTTATTGCATGAGATGCAATGCCATGTTGATTACTTTACTTTATCGCTAACGGTTAGCTATAGTAGTAGAAGTAATAGTTGGCGTGACGACTTCACGGAGACACAATGATGGAGATCATGATGATGGAGATCATGGTGTCATGCCGGTGACGATGATGATCATGGTGCCCCGAAGATGATGATCAAAGGAGCAAGATGATATTGGCCATATCATGTAACTAAATGATTGCATGTGATGTTATCTTGTTTTACATCTTATTGCTTAGAACGACGGTAGCAAATATAAGATGATCCCTCATTATAATTTTGAGATAATTATTCCCCTAAGCGTGCACCGTTGCGAAGGTTCGTTGTCTCGAAGCACCACGTAATGATCGGGTGGGATAGATTCTAACGTTCGCATACAACGGGTGTAAGCTAGTTTACACACGCAAAACACTTAGGTTGACTCGACGAGCCTAGCATGTACAGACATGGCCTCGAATACGAGAGACCGAAAGGTCGAACATAAGTCATATGGTTGGTACGATCAGCATGGACATGCTGACCATTGATGACTAGTCCATCTCACGTGATGATCGGACACGGGCTAGTCGACGTGGATCATGTAACACTTGGATGACAGGAGGGATGTCGATCTAAGTGGGAGTTCATTAGTAATTTGATTAGATGAACTAAATTATCATGAACTTAGTCTAAAATTGTCTTTACAAATATTGTAGATCCAATGGCCAACGCAAATGTCCCATTCAAATTCAACGTGTTCCTAGAGAAAACTACTGCTGGCTACGCCTATAGGGATTTCCTTGGCAAATATGCAAAGGATTCCCCCGCGGCCTTGGAGCCTTGCGTTGGTATTCCCTTGGAGAGGAAAGGGTGATGTAGCACAGCGGCGCTAAGTATTTCCCTCAGTTTGAGAACCAAGGTATCAATCCAGTAGGAGGATCGCGTCAAGTCACAAGTACCTGCACAAACACAAAGAGCTTGCACCCAACGCTATGAAGGGGTTGTCAATCCCTTATATATTGTTTGCAAAGTGAGAACTGAAAGCAAAAGGTAAACAAAGCAAAGTAAAAGTAAAAGCTGAGATGATAATTGTGAATAGACTCGGGGGTCGTAGTGTTCACTAGTGGCTTCTCTCATGAAAGCAAGTAGACGGTGGGTGAACGAATTATTGTCGAGCAATTGATAGAACCGCGCAAAGTCATGACGTTATCTGTGGCAATGATCATACATATAGGCATCACGTCCAAAACAAGTAGACCGATACTTTCTGCATCTACTACTATTACTCCACACATCGACCGCTATCCAGCATGCATCTAGTGTATTGAGTTCATAAGAACAGAGTAACGCCTTAAGCAAGATGACATGATGTAGATGGACAATCTCAAATCTATGATGAAAGCCCATCTTGTTACCCTTGATGGCAACAACATGATGCGTGCCTTGCTGCCCCTTCTGTCGCTGGGAAAGGTCACCGCACGGTATGAACCCAAAACCAAGCACTTCTCCCATTGCAAGAATCGTAGATCTAGTTGGCCAAACAAAACCCAAGACTCGGAGAGACTTACAAGGATATCAAATCATGCATATAAAAAATCAGCAAAGACTCAAATATAATTCATAGCTAATCTGATCACAAATCCACAATTCGTCGGATCTCGACAAACAGACCGCCAAAGAGGATTACAAAGAAGATTACATCGGATAGATCTCCATGAAGATCATGGAGAACTTTGTATTGAAGATCCAAGAGAGAGAAGAAGCCATCTAGCTACTAACTACTGACCCGTAGGTCTGAAGTAGACTACTCACGAGTCATTGGAGAGGCAACGATGTTGATGTAGAAGCCCTCCAGATCCAAAGTCCCCTCCGGCAGGGCACCAGGAAGGGTCTCCAGATGAGATCTCGCGGAAACGGAAGCTTGCGGCGGCGGAAAAGTGGTTTTGTTGACGCCCTTATTTTTTCTGGGATTTTAGGGAATAAATAGGCAAAGAGCTAGGGCAGGAGAGCTCCAGGGGGGCCACAAGCTTGGTAGCCGCAGGCCCCCCTAGCCGCAGCTACAGGGCTTGTGGGCCCCTGTGGGCCTCCTGCCTTAGCCCTCAAGTCCCCCGATCTTCTTCTGTTCTGGAAAAATTCATTTCGGGGATTTTATTCCGTTTGGACTCCGTTCCAAAATCAGATCTGAAAAGAGTCAAAAACACAGAAAAACAGGAACTAACACTTGGCACTGAATTAATAAGTTAGTCCCAAAAAAGATATAGAAGGTATATAAAACATCAAAAGTTGACAAGATAACAACATGAAACCATCAAAAATTATAGATACGTTTGAGACGTGTCAAAAACCAAGCCGAAAGACGATGGGAGCAACTATGCGGACTGGGCTCGTAACTTAAAGCTCATCCTCATGGCTTCCAAGAATGCATATGTCTTTGATGCACCGCTAGGTGATCCTCCCGTTCCCGCGGCAACCCAGGATGTTAGGAACGCATGGCAGTCGCGGAGTGTTGACTACTCTCTCGTTAAGTGTGGCATGCTTTACAGTTTAGAACCAGGGCTCCAAAGGCATTTTGAGCAACACGGAGCATATGAGATGTTAGAGGAGCTGAAACTTGTTATTCAAGCTGATGCCTGGGTCGAGAGATATGAAGTCTTTGACAAGTTCTTTAGATGTAAGATGGAGGAGAATAGTTCTGTCAGTGAGCACATACTCAGAATGTCTGGGTTGCACAATCGCTTAACTCAACTCGGAGTTGAACTTCTGGATGATGCGGTCATTGACAGAATCCTCCAGTCGCTTCCACCTAGCTACAAAGGCTTTGTGATGAATTACAACGTGGAAGGGATGTAAAAGACTATTCCCGAGTTGTATTCAATGCTGAAATCTGCAGAGGTAGAAATCAAGAAAGAGCATCAAGTGTTGATGGTCAATAAGACCACCAGTTTCAAGAAAGGCAAGGGTAAGAAGAACTTCAAGAAAGACGGCAAAGTTGTTGCTGCGCCCGGTAAGCCAGTTGCCGAGAAGAAGTCAAAGAAAGGACCTAAGCCTGAGACTGAGTGCTACTACTGCAAGGGAACCGGTCTCTGGAAGTGGAATTGCCCCAAGTACTTAGCAGACAAGAAGGCCGACAATGTCAAAGGTATATGTGATATACTTGTTATTGATGTGTACCTTACGAGCACTCGTAGTAGCTCATGGGTATTTGATATCGGTGTTGTTGCTTACATTTGCAACTCTGAGCAGGAACTATGGAAGAAGCGTAGGCTGACCAAGGACGAGGTGACGTTGCACGTCGGGAATGGTTCAGAGGTCGATGTGATCGCCATCGGCAAGCTACCTCTACATCTACCGTCGGGATTAGTTATAAACCTTAATAATTGTTATTGTGTACCATCTTTGAGCATGAACATTGTATCGGGATCTCGCTTGATGCAAGATGGCTACTCATTTAAATCTGAGAATAATGGTTATTCTATTTATATGAGTGGTATATTTTATGGTCATGCCCTACTGGTTAATGGTTTGTTCCTAATGAATCTCGATCGTGATATTACACATATTCATAGTGTGAGTGCTAAAATATGCAAGGTTGATAATGATAGTCCCACATATTTGTGGCACTGCCGCCTTGGTCATATCGGCGTAAAGCGCATGAAGAAACTCCATACAGATGGGCTTTTGGAGTCACTTGATTTTGAATCATTTGACACATGCAAACCGTGCCTCATGGGCAAGATGACCAAGACTCCGTTCTCCGGAACAATGGTGCGAGCAACTAACATGTTCGAAAGAATAAATACCGATGTATGCGGTCCAATGAGCGTTGAAGCTTGCGGTGGCTATCGTTATGTTCTCACCCTCACTGATGATTTATGTAGATATGGATATGTCTACTTAATGAAGCACAAGTCTGAAACCTTCAAAAAGTTCAAGGAATTTCAGAGTGAGCTGGAGAATCAACGCAACAAAAAACTAAAGTTTCTATGATCTGATGATGTAGGAGAATATTTGAGTCATGAGTTTAGCACACACCTAGGAAATGTGGAATTGTTTCACAACTCATTTTGGGGATATGCATTGAATCGCAGCCTAACAGTGTGTCTGAATGTTGTAATCGCACTTTATTGGATATGGTGCGATCTATGATGTCTCTTGCCGGTTTACCGCTATCATTTTGGGGATATGCATTGGAAACTCCCTCATTCACTTTAAATAGGGCACTGTCTAAATCCCTTGATACGACACTGTATGAATTATGGTTTGGCAAGAAACCTAAGCTATCATTTCTTAAAGTTTGGGGCTGTGATGCTTATGTGAAGAAACTATTGGGGAACGTCGCGTGGGAAACAAAAAATTTCCTACGCGCACGAACACCTATCATGGTGATGTCCATGTACGAGAGGGGATTTCCGATCTACGTACCCTTGTAGATCACACAGCAGAAGCGTTAGTGAACGCGGTTGATGTAGTGGAACGTCCTCACGTCCCTCGATCCACCCCGCGAACCGTCCCATGAACCGTCCCGCGATCCGTCCCACGATCAAGTGCCGAACGGACGGCACCTCCGCGTTCAGCACACGTACAGCTCGACGATGATCTCGTCCTTCTTGATCCAGCAAGAGAGATGGAGAGGTAGATGAGTTCTCCGGCAGCGTGACGGCGCTCCGGAGGTTGGTGGTGATCTAATCTCAGAAGGGCTCCGCCCAAGCTCTGCAGAAACGCGATCTAGAGGAAAAAACGTGGAGGTATGTGGTCGGGCTGCCGTGGCAAAAGTTGTCTCGAATCAGCCCTAATACCTCCATATATATAGGAGGAGGGGAGGGGAGGCTTGCCTTGAGGCTCAAGGAGCGCCAAGGGCTGCGCCACCAAGGGGGAGAGGAGTCCTCCTCCAATCCTAGTCCAACTAGGATTGGAAGGTGGAGTCCCTCTCTTCCTTCCCACCTCCTTTTTTTTCTTTTCTCTCTGATTTCTATCTATAGCGCATAGGGCCTTCTTGGGCTGTCCCACCAGCCCACCAAGGGCTGGTGCACCACCCCCAAGGCCTATGGGCTTCCCCGGGGTGGGCTGCCCCCCCCCCCCCCGGTGAACATCCGGAACCCATTCATCATTCCCGGTAACTCTAAAAACCTTCCGGTAATCAAATGAGGTCTTCATATATATCAATCTTCGTTTCCGGACCATTCCGGAAACCCTCGTGACGTCCGTGATCTCATCTGGGACTCCGAACAACATTCGGTAACCAACCATATAACTCAAATACGCATAAAACAACGTCGAACCTTAAGTGTGCAGACCTTGCGGGTTCGAGAACTATGTAGACATGACCCGAGTGACTCCTCGGTCAATATCCAATAGCGGGACCTAGATGCCCATATTGGATCCTACATATTCTACGAAGATCTTATCGTTTGAACCTCAGTGCCAAGGATTCATATAATCTCGTATGTCATTCCCTTTGTCCTTCGGTATGTTACTTGCCTGAGATTCGATCGTCAGTATCCACATACCTATTTCAATCTCGTTTACCGACAAGTCTATTTACTCGTTCCGTAATACAAGATCCCGCAACTTACACTAAGTCACATTGCTTGCAAGGCTTGTGTGTGATGTTGTATTACCGAGTGGGCCCCGAGATACCTCTCCGTCACACGGAGTGACAAATCCCAGTCTCGATCCATACTAACTCAACGAACACCTTCGGAGATACCTGTAGAGCATCTTTATAGTCACCCAGTTACGTTGCGACGTTTGATACACATAAAGCATTCCTCCGGTGTCAGTGAGTTATATGATCTCATGGTCATAGGAACAAATACTTGACACGCAGAAAACAGTAGCAACAAAATGACACGATCAACACGCTACGTCTATTAGTTTGGGTCTAGTCCATCACATGATTCTCCTAATGATGTGACCCCATTATCCAGTGACAACACTTGCCTATGGTCAGGAAACCTTGACCATCTTTTATCAACGAGCTAGTCAACTAGAGGCTTACTAGGGACAATGTTTTGTCTATGTATCCACACATGCACTGTGTTTGCAATCAATACAATTATAGCATGGATAATAAACGAATATCATGAACAAAGAAATATAATAATAACTAATTTATTATTGCCTCTAGGGCATATTTCCAACAGTCTCCCACTTGCACTAGAGTCAATAATCTAGTTCACATCACCATGTGATTCCAATGAATCCAACACCCATATAGTTATGGGGTCTGATCACGTCTTGCTCGTGAGAGAGGTATTAGTCAACGGTTCTGAAACTTTCAGATCTGTGTGTTCTTTACAAATCTTTATGTCATCTTATAGATGTTGTTACTATGTGCTATTTGGAAATACTCCAAATATCTACTCTACTATATGAATCCGTTTCACTACTCATAGTTATTCGGATTAGTGTCAAAGCTTGCATCGACGTAACCCTTTATGACAAACTCTTTAACCACCTTCATAATCGAGAAAAATTCCTTAGTCCATCAGTTATGAAGGATAAATTTTGACCGATGCTAGTGACCCAATCATGGATCACTCTCTGTACCTCTCAACAGACTTTGAGTCAAGGCACACATCAGGTGCGGTACCCAGCATGGCATACTTCAGATTCTACGGCCAAGGCATAGAAGACGACCTTCGTCTATTCTCTTTATTCTGCCGGGGTCGGGTTTTGAGTCTTACTTCAAATTCACACCTTACAACGCAACCAAGAACTCCTTCTTTGCTAATCTATTTTGAACTCCTTCAAAAACTTGTCAAGGCATGCATCTTGTTGAAACTTGTATTAAGCGCTTTCGATCTATCTCCATAGATCTTTGATGCTCAATGTTCAAGTAGCGCAATGCAGTTATTCCTTTGAAAAACTCCTTTCAAACAACCTTGTATGCTTTACAGAAATTCTACATTACTTCTGATCCACAATATGTCAACCACATATTCTTATCAGAAATTCTATAGTGCTCCCACTCACTTCTTTGGAAATACAAGTTTATCATAAACCTTGTACAAACCCAAAATCTTTGATCATCTCATCAAAGTGTATATTCCAACTCCGAGATGCTTGCACCAGTCCATTGAAGGATCGCTGGAGCTTGCATACTTGCTAGTATCTTTAGGATCGACAAAACCTCCTGGTTGTATCACATACAATGTTTGCTCAAGGAAACCATCGAGAAAACAATGTTTTGACATCCTATGTGCAATATTTCATAAATAATGCAGCAACTACTAACATAATTCTAACAGACTTTTAGCATCACTACGAGTGAGAAAGTCTCATCATAGTCAACTGTTTGATCTTGTCGGAAACATCTTTGCGACAAGTCGAGCTTTTCTTAATAGTGACTTATCACCATCATCGTATGTCTTCTTTTTAAAGATCCATCTTTACTCAATAGTCCTATGACCATCAAGTAGTTCTTCCAAAGTCTACACTTTGTTTTTATACATGGATCCTCTCTTGGATTTCATGGACTCCAGCCATTTGTCGGAATCTGGGCCCACCATTGCTTTCTCCGTAACTCGTAGGTTCACTGTTGCTCAACAACATGACCTCCAAGACAGGGTTACCGTACCACTCTGAAGTAGTACGCGACCTTGTCAACCTACGAGGTTTGTAGTAACTTGATCTGATGCTCGATGATCACCATCATCAGCTTTCACTTCAATTGGTGTAGGCGCCACAGGAACAACTTCCTGCGCCCTGCTACACACTGGTTGAAGTGATGGTTCAATAACCTCATCAAGTTCTACCACCCTCCCACTCAATTCTTTCGAGAGAAACCTTTCCTCGAGAAAGGATCCGTTTCTAGAAACAAACAATTTGCTTTCGGATCTGAGATAGGAGATGTACCCAACTGTTTTGGATATCTTATGAAGATGCATTTATCCGCTTTGGGTTCGAGCTTATGAGACTGAAACTTTTTCACATAAGTGTCGAAGCCCCAAACTTTCAAGAAACGACAGTTTAGATTTCTCTAAACCTCAGTATATACCGTGTCATCTCAACGGAAATATGCGGTGCCCTATTTAAAGTGAATGCGGTTGTCTCTAATGCATAACCCATAAACGATAGTGGCAATTCGATAAGAGACATCATAGTATGCACCATATCAAATAGGTCGCGGCTATGACACCATCACACCATGGTGTTCTTGGTGGCATGAATTCCGAAACAACTTCCACATTGTCATAACTGTGTACCAAATTCGCAACTCACATATTCATTTCTATGATCATATCGTAGACACTTTATCCTCTTGTTACGACGAACTTCACTCTGAAACAGAATTGAACTTTTCAATATTTCAGACTTTGTGATTCATTAAGTAAATACTCCTGTATCTACTCAAATCGTCATTGAAGTAAGAATATAATGATATCCACTGCGTGCCTCAGCACTCATTGGACTGCATACATAAAAATGTATCACTTCCAACAAGTTACTATCTTGTTTCATCTCAATAAAAACAAGGCCTTGCTTCATGTGGTATGATTTGCATGTCACTAGTGATTCAATATCAAGTGAGTATAAAGATCCATCAGCATGGAGCCCCTTCATGCAGTTTATACCAACATGACTCAAGAGGCAGTGCCAGAAGTAAGTGGTACTATCATCATTACCTCGTATCTTTTGGCACCAATATCATGAACATGTGTAACACTACGATCGAGATTCGATAAACCATTGAAGGTGATTATTCAAGCAAATAGAGTAACCATTATTCTCTTTAAATGAATAATCGTATTGCAATAAACACGATCCAATCATGTTCATGCTTAACGCAAGCACCAAATAACAATTATTTAGGTTTAACACCAATCCCGATGGTAGAGGGAGCGTGCGACGTTTGATCATATCAACCTTGGAAACACTTCCAACACGTATCGTCACCTCGCCTTTAGCTAGTCTCCGTTTATGCCGTAGCTTTCATTTCGTGTTAATAATCACTTAGCAACCGAACCGGTATCCAATACCCTCGTGCTACTAGGAGTACTAGTAAAGTACACATCAACATCATGTATATAAAATATACTTCTTTCGACTTTTGCCAGCCTTCTTATCTACCAAGTATCTAGAGTTGCTCCGCCTCAGTGACTGTTCCCCTCATAACAGAAGCACTTAGTACCGGGCTTGGGTTTAATCTGGGATCTCTTCATTAGTGCAGCAACTCCTTTGCCATTTCACGAAGTATCCCTTCTAGCCCTTGCCTTTCTCAAAACTTAGTGGTTTTACTAACCATCAACTATTGACGCTCCTTCTTGATTTCTACTTTCGCAGTGTCAAACATCGCGAATCGCTCAAGGATCATTGTATCTATCCTCGATATGTTATAGTTCATCACGAAGCTCTCACAGCTTGGTGGCAGTGACTTTGGAGAACCATCACTATCTTATCTGGAACATCAACTCCCACTTGATTCAAGCGATTGTCGTACTCAAATAATCTGAGCACACGCTCAACGATTGAGCTTTTCTCCTTTACTTCATGGACAAAGAATCTTGTCGGAGGTCTCATACCTCTTAACAAGGGAACAAGCATGAAATCACAATTTCATCTCTTTAGAACATCTCTTATGTTCTGTGACGTTTGAAAACATCTTCGGCGCCTTGCTTCTAAGCCATTAAGTATTTTGTACTGAACTATCGTGTAGTCATCAGAAACGTGTATGTCGGATGTTCACAACATCTACAGACGACGCTCGAGGTGCAGCACACCGAGTGGTGCATTAAGGACATAAGCCTTCTGCGCAGCAACGAGGACAATCCTCGGTTTTAAGACTCAGTCTGCAAAGTTTACTACTATCAACTTTCAACTAAATTTTCTCTAGGAACATATAAAAACAGTAGAGCTATAGCACAAGCTACATCGTAATTCGCAAAGACCATTAGACTATGTTCATGACAATTAGTTCAATTAATCATATTACTTAAGAACTCCCACTCAAAAAGTACATCTCTCTAGTCATTTGAGTGGTACATGATCCAAATCCACTATCTCAAGTCCGATCATCACGTGAGTCGAGAATAGTTTCAGTGGTAAGCATCTCTATGCTAATCATATCAACTATATGATTCATGCTCGACCTTTCGCTCTCATGTGTTCCGAGGCCATGTCTGCACATGCTAGGCTCGTCAAGCTTAACCCGAGTGTTCCGCGTGTGCAACTGTTTTGCACCCGTTGTATGTGAACGTTGAGTCTATCACACCCGATCATCACGTGGTGTCTCGAAACGAAGAACTGTCGCAACGGTGCACAGTCGGGGAGAGCACAATTTCGTCTTGAAATTTTAGTGAGAGATCACCTCATAATTCTACCGTCGTTCTAAGCAAGATAAGGTGCATAAAGGATTAACATCACATGCAATTCATAAGTGACATGATATGGTCATCATCATGTGCTTCTTGATCTCCATCACCAAAGCACCGGCACGATCTTCTTGTCACCGGCATCACACCATGATCTCCATCATCATGATCTCCATCAACGTGTCGACATCGAGGTTGTCGTGCTACTTATGTTATTACTACTAAAGCTACGTCCTAGCAATATAGTAAACGCATCTGCAAGCACAAACATTAGTTTAAAGACAACCCTATGGCTCCTGCTGGTTGCCGTACCATCGACGTGCAAGTCGATATTAACTATTACAACATGATCATCTCATACATCCAATATATCACATCACATCGTTGGCCATATCACATCACAAGCATACCCTGCAAAAACAAGTTATACGTCCTCTAATTGTTGTTGCATGTTTTACGTGGTGACCATGGGTATCTAGTAGCATCGCATCTTACTTATGCAAACACCACAACAGAGATATATGAATTGCTATTTAACCTCATCCAAGGACCTCCTCGGTCAAATCCGATTCAACTAAAGTTGGAGAAACCGACACTCGCCGGTCATCTTTGAGCAACGGAGTTACTCGTAGCGATGAAACCAGTCTCTCATAATGTCGGTCCGAGCCGCTTCGATCCAACAATACCGCGGAATCAAGAAAAGACTAAGGAGGGAAGCAAAACGCACATCACCGCCCACAAAAACTTTTGTGTTCTACTCGAGAAGACATCTACGCATGAACCTAGCTCATGATGCCACTGTTGGGGAACGTCGCGTGGGAAACAAAAAATTTCCTACGCGCACAAAGACCTATCATGGTGATGTCCATCTACGAGAGGGGATTTCCGATCTATGTACCCTTGCAGATCACACAGTAGAAGCGTTAGTGAACGCGGTTGATGTAGTGGAACGTCCTCATGTCCCTCGATCCGCCCCGCTTACCGTCCCGCGAACCGTCCCGCGATCCATCTCACGATCAAGTGCCGAACGGACGGCACCTCCGCGTTCAGCACACGTACAGGTCGACGATGATCTCGGCCTTCTTGATCCAGCAAGAGAGACGGAGAGGTAGATGAGTTCTCCGGCAGCGTGACGGTGCTCGAGAGGTTGGTGGTGATCTAATCTCAGCAGGGCTCCGCCCGAGCTCCGCAGAAATGCGATCTAGAGTAAAAACCATGGAGGTATGTGGTCGGGATGCCGTGGTAAAAGTTGTCTCAAATCAGCCCTAATAGCTCCATATATAAAGGAGGAGGGGAGGGGAGGCTTGCCTTGAGGCTCAAGGAGCCCAAGGGCTGCGCCACCAAGGGGGAGAGGAGTCCTCCTCCAATCCTAGTCCAACTAGGATTGGAAGGTGGAGTCCTTCTCTTCCTTCCCACCTCCTTTTTTCTTTTCTCTTTGATTTTCTATCTATGGCGCATAGGGCCTTCTTGGGCTGTCCCACCAGCCCACCAAGGGCTGGTGCGCCACCCCCAAGGCCTATGGGCTTCCCCGGGGTGGGCTGCCCCCCCCCCCCGGGTGAACATCCGGAACCCATTCGTCATTCCCGGTACATTCCCAGTAACTCCGAAAACCTTCCGGTAATCAAATGAGGTCATCCTATATATCAATCTTCGTTTCCGGACCATTCCGGAAACCCTCTTGACGTCTGTGATCTCATCCGGGACTCCGAACAACATTCGGTAACCAACCATATAACTCAAATACGCATAAAACAACGTCGGACCTTAAGTGTGCAGACCCTGCGGGTTCGAGAACTATGTAGACATGACCCGAGTGACTCCTCGGTCAATATCCAATAGCGGGACCTGGATGCCCATATTGGATCCTACATATTCTACGAAGATCTTATCGTTTGAACCTCAGTGCCAAGGATTCATATAATCCCGTATGTCATTCCCTTTGTCCTTCGGTATGTTACTTGCCCGAGATTCGATCGTCAGTATCCGCATACCTATTTCAATCTCGTTTACCGGCAAGTCTCTTTACTTGTTCCGTAAAACAAGATCCCGCAACTTACACTAAGTCACATTGCTTGCTAGGCTTGTGTGGGATGTTGTATTACCGAGTGGGCCCCGAGATACCTCTCCGTCACACGGAGTGACAAATCCCAGTCTCGATCCATACTAACTCAACGAACACCTTCGGAGATACCTGTAGAGCATCTTTATAGTCACCCAGTTACGTTGCGACGTTTGATACACACAAATAATTCCTCCGGTGTCAGTGAGTTATATGATCTCATGGTCATAGGAACAAATACTTGACACGCAGAAAACAGTAGCAACAAAATGACACGATCAACATGCTACGTCTATTAGTTTGGGTCTAGTCCATCACATGATTCTCCTAATGATGCGATCCCGTTAACAAGTGACATCACTTGCCTATGGTCAGGAAACCTTGACCATCTTTGATCAACGAGCTAGTCAACTAGAGGCTGACTAGGGACAATGTTTTGTCTATGTATCCACACATGGAATGTGTTTCCAATCAATACAATTATAGCATGGATAATAAACGATTATCATGAACAAATAAATATAATAATAACTAATTTATTATTGCCTCTAGGGCATATTTCCAACACAAACTTCAACAAGAGAAGCTCGGACCCAAAGTGGAAAAATGCTTCTTCATAGGATACCCTAAGGAAACTATTGGGTACACCTTCTATCTTAGATCCGAAGGCAAGATCGTTGTTGCTAAGAACGGATCCTTTCTAGAGAAAGAGTTTCTATCGAAAGAAGTAAGTGGGAGGAAAATAGAAGTTAATGAGGTAATTGTACCTCGTCTTGAACCGGAGAGTAGCGCAACGCAAGAAAAAAATTCTGAGGCGCCTACACCGGCTAGAGATGGAGTTAATGATGATGATCATGACACTTCGGATCAAGTTGCTATTGAACCTCGAAGGTCGACAAGGGTACATTCCGCACCATAGTGGTACAACGACCCTATCATGGAAATCACGTTATTAGACAACAGTGAACCTTCGAACTATGAAGAAGCGATGGCGAGCCCGAATAAGATCCATGTATGAGAACAAAGTATGGACTTTGGTGGACTTGCCCGATGATCGGCGAGCCATAGAAAATAAATGGATCTTCAAGAAGAAGACTGGCACGGATGGTAATGTGACCATCTATAAGGCTCGACTTGTCGCTAAGGGTTATCGACAAGTTCAAGGGGTTGACTACGATGAGACCTTCTCACCCGTAGCAATGTTGAAGTCGGTCCGAATCATGTTAGCAATTACCTCATTTTATGATTATGAAATCTGGCAAATGTACGTCAAAACAGCATTCCTGAACGGCTTTCTTAAAGAAGAATTGTATATGATACATCCGGAAGGTTTTTTCGATCCTAGCAATGCTAACAAGGTATGCAAGCTTCATCGCTCCATCTATGGGCTGGTGCAAGCATCTCGGAGTTGGAACAGTCGCTTTGATGAGGTGATCAAAGCATTTGGGTTTATACGACTTATGGAGAAGTCTGTATTTACAAGAAAGTGAGTGGGAGCTCTATAGCATTTCTCATATTATATGTGGATGATATATTGTTCATGGGAAATGATATAGAACTATTGGAAAGCATCAAGACCTATTCGAATAAGAGTTTTTGAATGAAGGACCTTGGAGAAGTTGCTTACATATTAGGCATCAAGATCTATAGAGATAGATCGAGATGCCTCATAGGTCTTTCACAAAGCACATACCTTGACAAGATATTGAAGAAGTATAATATGGAGAAGGCTAAGAAGGGGTTCTTGCCTATATTGGAAGGTGTGAGGTTGAGTGCGACTCAACGACCGACCACGACACAAGATAGAGAAAAGATGAGTACCGTCCCCTATGCTTCAGCCATAGGCTCTATCATGTATGCCATGCTGTGTACCAGACCTAATGTGAACCTTGCCATAAGTTTGGTAGGGAGGTACCAGAGTGATCCAGGAGTGGATCACTGGATAGCGGTCAAGAATATCCTAAAGTACCTGAAAAGGACTAAATATATGTTTCTCGTTTATGGAGGTGCCAAAGAGCTCGTCGTAAAGGGTTACGTCGATGCTAGCTTCGACACAGATCCGAACATAGTGATACAAAGTTTCTGAGAAACTTGTATTTCCATTGTTGGGGAACATAGTAATTTGAAAAAAATTGCTACACCAAACAAGGATCTATCTATGGAGAAACCAGCAACGAGTAATGGGGTAGAGCATCTTCATACCTTTGAAGATCGCTAAGCGGAAGTGTTACTCGAACGCGGAAGATGGAGTCGTACTTGCAGCGATTCAGATCGCGGTGTGATTCTGATCTACGTGCCGAACCACGGCACCCCCGCGTTCAACAAACATATAGCCCGGCGATCTCTCCCGCACCTTGATCCAGCAAGGAGGAGGGAGAGGTTGAGGGAGAGCTCCGGCAGCGTGACGGCGCGATGGCGGTGGAGCTACGAGGTATTCCGGCGGAGCTTCTCCAAGCTGCGCGGAAGAGGAGGAAGAGGAACTGGGCTGCCTGAGAGAGAGGGAGAGATTTCTTTGTATCTCCAAAGGCCAAACCCTCCAATATATATAGGGGGGAGGGAGGGGGCCTCGTTTGGTTAATCCCTATCAGGAGGGGATTGAAGAGGATTGGAGGGGATTTAGGTGGAATTTGACTTTTAGGGGATTTAATCCCTCTCAATCCCCTCCAAACCCCTTAAAATATAAAGCAACCGAACAAGGCCTTAGGGTTCCCACCCCCAAGGGGTGTGGCAGCCCCATCTACCGCAGGGGGCGGCGGCCACGGCAAGGGAGAAGAGGGGTGGCGCCACAGATGAGCCTCGGGCCCCCGCCTGCGCTAGGGTTTGCCCTCGTTCCTCCCTTGGTGCGCCTTGGGCCTTGGTGTGAGGCGCACCAGCCCACTCTGGCTGGTTCCCTTCCACCTTTTGGCCCATGCCAGGCTTTGGGGCTGGTGGCCCCTCCCGGTGGACACCCGGAACCCTTCCGGTGGTCCCGGTACGTTACCGGTGACGCCTAAAACATTTTCGGTGTCCAAAACCCCTCATCCTATATATCAATATTCACCTCCTAACCATTCCGGAGCTCCTCGTGACATCCGGGATGTCATCCAGGACTGCGAACAACCTTCGGTGACCTCATACACTATTCCCATATAACCCTAGCGTCATCGAACCTTAAGTGTGTAGACCCTACGGGTTCGGGAAGCATGCAGACATGACCGAGAAACTCTTCGGTCAATAACCAACAGCGGGGTCTAGATATCCATATTGGTTCCCACATGTTCCACGATGATCTCATCGGATGAACCATGATGTCAAGGATTCACTTAATCCTGTATGCAGTTCCCTTTGTCTATGGGTATGATACTTGCTCGAGATTCGATCGTCGGTATCCCCATACCTTGTTCAATCTCGTTACCGACAAGTCTCTTTACTCGTTCTGTAGGACATCATCCCATGGCTAACTCCTTAGTAACACTGAGCTCATTATGATGATGTTCTACCGAGTGGGCCCAGAGATACCTTTCTGTTCACAAGGAGTGACAAATCCGGGTCTCGATTCGTACCGACCCAACAGACACTTTCAGAGATACCCATAGCGCACCTTTATAGTCACCCAGTTACGTTGTGACATTTGATACACCCAAAGCACACCTATGTTATCTGGGAGTTGCACAATCTCACGGTCTAAGGAAAAGATACTTGACATTAGAAATTCTTTAGCATACGAACAACACGATCTAGTGCTATGCTTAGGATTGGGTCTTCTCCATCACATCATTCTCCTGATGATGTGATCCCGTTACCAATGACATCCAATGTCCAGGATCGGGAAACCATGATCATCCATTGATCACCGAGCTAGCCAACTAGAGGCTCACTAGGGACACATTGTGATCTATGTATTCACACATATTTTACGGTTTCCGGTTAATACACTTATAGCATGAATAATAGTAAATTATCATGGACTGGAAATATAATAATAACCATTTTATTATTGCCTCTAGGGCACATTTCCAACAGTCTCCCACTTGCACTAGAGTCAGTAATCTAGTTCACATCAATATGTGATTGCAATGAATCCAACACCCATACAGTTTCGGAGTTCGATCATGTCTTGCTTGTGAGAGAGGTTTATTAGTCAACGGGTGTGAACATTTCAGATCCGTGTGTGCTTTACAAATCTCTATGTCTTCATATAGATACTGCTACCATACACCATTTGGAACTATTCCAAATGACTGCTCCACTATAAGAATCCGTTTTACTACTCAGAGTCATCTGGATTAGTGACAAAGCTTGCATCGACGTAACTCCTTTACGACAAACTCTTTAATCACCTCCATAATCGAGAAAATTCCTTAGTCCATTAGTTACTAAGGATAACTTTGACCGTTGTCTAGTGATCCATTCCTAGATCACTCTTGTACCCCTTGACTGACTCATGGCAAGGCACACTTTAGGTGCGGTACACATCATAACATAGTTATAGAGCCTACGGCTGATGCATAGGGGACGACATTCGTCCTTTCTCTTTCTTCTGCCGTGGTAGGGCTTTTGAGTCTTACTCAAAATTCATACCTTATAACACAACCAAGAACTCCTTCTTTTGTCGATCTATTTTGAACACTTTCAAAAACTTGTTAAGGCATGCATTTTGTTGAAAGTTCTATTAAGCATTTTGATCTATCTCCATAGATCTTGATGCTCAATGTTCAAGTAGCTTAATCCAGGTTTTCCTTTGAAAAACTCCTTTCAAACAACCCTTTATGCTTTCCAGAAATTCTAAATTACTACGATCCCCAACAGTGGCATCCGAGCCAAGGTTCTATGCGTAGATTCTATGCACGAGTAGAACACAAAACTTGTGGGCCCTGATTTGTCAACTTGCTTACCGTTACTAGTCTTATCTTTTTTCGGCGGTAATGTGGGATGAAGCGGGCCGGACCAACCTTACACGTACGCTTACATGAGACTGGTTCCACCGAAAGACATGTACTTGGTGCATAAGGTGGCTAGCGGGTGTCTGTCTCTTCCACTTTAGTCGAATTGGATTCGATGGAAAGGGTCCTTATGAAGGGTAAATAGCATTGGCATATCAACGGTGTGGCTGTCACGTAGGTAACACTACTGGAAAACAGTTTTTTGCCATCTGCAAAATCTTTCCCATCAGCTAGCTGATGGCAAAGAGTGTCTTTGCCGTCAGCTCCCAGAAAGCAGATGGCAAAGAACTGGCTGATGGCAAAGAAGGTCTTTGCCAGCAGTCAATTCTTTGCCGTCTGCCGCAGATGGCAAAGAAGGGGACAGCAGACGGCAAAGAAGCTCATCTGGTCGGGGGAACCTTAGGTCAAACTACTCCCTTCTTTGTCGTCTGCTGGCTGACAGCAAAGATGCCAGAGGCAGACGACAAAGAGTATAGACCCCTTTGCTATCCGCCAGCAGACGACAAAGGTCCTGAATATAGTAACGGCTGTCCCGCCCCCACCTCGGCCCTCTCTCTCTCAAACGTCCTCTCTCTCTCTCCTCCCCCGACACCTAATGCCACCACCACCGTCGCCCGGCAACCCCCGGCGCCCCTGGTGCCGCCCCCGAAGCCCCACCGCCGGCGCCGCTGGTGCCCCTGGTGCCGCCCCCGCAGCCCCACCCCCGGTGCCCCTGGTGCCGCCCCCGCATCCCCACCGCCGGCGCCGCCGGCCTAGGCACTGCCCCGCAGGCCCCGGCGCCGCCCCCGCAGCCCCAACACTGCCGGTAAGCCCCCACACCCCCACCCCCTTGTTATTTAATTATTTGGAGGAAGAAGAAGAAGAAGAGGAGGAGGAGGAGAAGAGGAGAAGAAGAGGAGGAGGAGGAGGAGGAGAAGAAAAAGAAGAAGAAGAGAAGAAAAAAATAAGAAGGAGAAGAAGGAGAAGAAAAAGAGAAGAAAAAAATAAGAAGGAGAAGAAGTAAAGAAGAAGTGAAGAAGAGAATAAGAAAAAAGTAAGAAGGAGAAGAAGAGAAAAAAGAAGAAGAAGTTGGTTTTTTGTTGTTTGGTATTTAGTCTTATGGAATTAGATTATAACTACCGGCATGATTTTTTATTGTTGTTGTAGTAGTTGTTCTTGTTATTGTAGTTGTTGTAGTTGTTGTTGTTATTGTAGTTGTTGTGGCATATATAGTTTAGTTGGTAGATTAGTTAACTAGTAGTTTTAGTGGTAGTTTAGTTAGTTGGTAGATTTAGTTAGTTAATTAGTAGATTTAGTAGGTAGTTTAGTGGTATATTTTGTTTTGTTAATTAGTGGTAGCTAGATTCTTTTTTAGTTACTTAGTGGTAGATTCTGTTTTTGTTATTTTTTTTGCTATTTACTGCTATATAGGTTTAGGGATAGGTTTAGTTAGCTTGGTTAGTTAGGTTAGTTAGTTAGTTAGCTTAATAGAAAGAATAGGAAGAAGAAGAAGAGGAGGAGGAGGAGAAGAGGAGAAGAGGAGGAGGAGGAGGAGAAGAAGAAGAAGAAGAAGAAGAAGAAGAAGAGGAGGAGGAGGAGGAGGAGAAGACAAAAATAAGAAGGAGAAGAAGAAAAGAAGAAGAAAAGAAGAAGAGAAGAAGAAGAGAAGAAGAGAAGAAGAATACCTTCTCCTCCTTCTCCTTCTCCTCCTCCTCCTTCTCCTTCTTCTTGATTTCTTCTTCTTCTCCTCCTCCTCTTTCTTCTCCTCTATCTTATTCTCCTTACCTTATTTTCCCCAACAATGAGATAATTAGCCCATTTAGCTACAAAATGGCATAAAAACCTTGGTTAGCTCATGAATATTATATTCTTAACTTGTTTTCCTCTAAAATGACATAATTAGAATAATTGTGTTGATCGGGTGGATTTACATGTGATAGTTGTCTCGTCGCTGTGAGGTCTGCTGTGCGAAGACCTCCCTGTGCGTTGTACGAGCTCCGCCCCTGCATTCGTGGGTCAGTAAAAATTTCATCTCCTCCTCGCCCCTTCATTTAGTATGGCTCGGTTTCCGGATGAAACTTTCTAGATTTAGGTAATTAAATTAATTTATCAGTATACGTGACCAGTATGCGTCTCCCGTTCGAAAGGGCGACATCTATAAATATGCATGTCTTTGCATATTTATAACCGCCATCCTTTCGAATTGTCCAACATTATCCATGGACAGCCTGAGTATGTGTAGATTAGGTTCGTTTTCCCTATGTTGTGCTCTGGATCCGATGCGGAATTTCGTCAGTGCCTCCCTGTTGTTCTCCGGATGCACATCCTCTCTGTTTGTTGCGGAGACATGTATGAGGAGAATTGCGGGGAGGTGCTGGCGAAATTTTGCATTGGATCCAGAGCAGAGCATGGGAAAACAAACCCAATCTACACATACTCGGGTGGGATTAGGACCTATCTTTACCTATTAGCGTGTAGGTTGCATGGACGTAATAAAAATGGCGAACCGGATTAACCGATGAATATAAATGCTAAATTATACATAAATATATTTCTTCTGTCTTTAGTAGCTAGGACAGATGAGTGATCGTGCATGGATGTATACCGGTCACCCTAGTCAGAAAGAGATGACGAAATAATGACTTGTAAAAACAAAGGAATTTGTGAAAGCCGCATTCGCAAATGGCCAGGAAAGAAACTATTGCCCATATCCTGGATGCGACAACTATAAAAAGACGACAAAGGCTGTAATGATTAAACACCTGTAGAGGAGGGGTTTTAAGCCTAATTATACGGTGTGGACATTTCATGGTGAGTCTAGACAACGCACAAGAGCTGAGGTGGTCCGTCGTCGCACGGACGAGCATGGTACCGGGATCAAAGACATGGTGCAAGACTTTGATGATGCTCGGGATTCGGAAGATGAGATGGAGGAATCTGCAAAGGCCTTTTATGAAATGTTGGAGTCTTCAAAACGTCCTCTCCATTCGCACACTGAGCTCTGTCAGCTAGATGCAATTGCACAAGTAATGGCTCTGAAGGCTCAGTTCAACTTGGGAAGAGAATGCTATGACACGATGATGACACTATTTGGACGCTTCCTACCCAAAGGCCATGTCATGCCTGCAAACCTATACCAGTCGGACAAAATACTTCGTGTACTTAAGATGCCCTATGAGAAGATAGATGCATGTGAGAAAGGATGTGTCTTATTTAGGAAGGAGTATGCACACTTGGACTATTGTCCCAATTGCGAGTCTTCCAGGTATCTTGTGGTAGACAACGGTATGGGTGAGAAGAGGCACACCAAAATCGCAGTTAGTGTTCTTCGGTATACGCCAATCGTACCAAGATTTCAACGTCTTTTCATGGTCGAAGAGGCAGCCAGACAGATGACATGGCACAAATTGGGCAAAAGAACTGAACTAGATGCGGATGGGAATAAGATGGTGGTACACACATCGGATGGGGAAGCGTGGTGGATTGCATCAGGATAAAGTGGCAGATCCAAGGAATCCTCGAGTTTGCATCGCCACGGATGGTTTTAATCCCTTCGGCATGACGGCGACCAAATATAGTTGTTGGCCTGTAATTGTCATTCCACTCAATCCCCCCCCCGGACAGATTATGCAAAGAAAGAACATATTTCTGACATTGATAATTCCAGGGCCCAATTATCCGGAGAAGAATATGAATGTGTACCTGCAGCCGCTTAAGGATGAATTGGAAGATGCTTGGGATAATGGGGTCAAGACATACGATGCCGCTAGAAAACAGAACTTCAAAATGCATGTGTGGTACATGTACTCTATGCATGACTTGCCGACGTATGCACTATTCTCTGGATGGTGTGTGCATGGAAGGTTCCTGTGCCCCCAATGCAAGGCAGCTCTTCAGTTTCATTGGTTGCAGGAGGGTCGGAAGTATTCTTGCTTTGACTTGCATAGAGAGCTCCTGGATCCTGACCATTAGTTCAGAAAAGACAAGAAGAACTTTACCAAAGGTAAAGTTGTCAAAAACTTGGCACCACCTGCGTTGACAGGCCAACAGATCCTGGATCAGTTAAATGCCCTCGAGCTTGATCCAGAGCGTCTAGGGTATTTAAAGGGGTATAATTCAAAACACGCCTGGACTCACAAGCCATGCTTCTGGGATCTGCCTTACTTCAAAGACCTCCATCTTCCACACAATATCCACATGATGCACACTGAAAAGAATATCGGAGAGGCTATTTTTTGGTACATTGTTCGACATAGATGGGAAGACAAAGGATAATAGTAAGGCTAGAGTCGATCAAGAGACACTATGTCATAGACCGTTACAAAACATGCGAGAAGGCAAAGGAAAGCAGAAGTGGTCGAAGCCAAAGGCCTGGTTCAATCTTGGAAGGCCAGCTATGAGGGAAATTATCTTGTGGGTCAAAATGCACTTGATGTTCCCCGATGGGTATGCAGCGAATCTAAAGAGGGGAGCGAGTCTTGAAAAATTAAAAATCTTTGGTCTCAAGAGTCATGATTGGCACATATGGCTAGAGCGGGTAATGCCGGTGATGTTACGTGGCTTTATTCCTGAGGATGAATGGCTAGTACTGGCGGAGCTGAGCTATTTCTTCCGTGTTCTTTGTGCGAAAGAATTGTCGCCTGGCGTGGTAGGAGACATGGAGGAGTTTGCACCAGAGTTGTTTTGCAAGTTAGAGAAGACCTTTCCACCGGGCTTCTTTAATCCAATGCAGGATTTGATTTTACATCTATCGACTGAGGCAAGATTGGGTGGGCCCGTGCAAGATCGTTGGTGCTATGCAATTGAGAGGATGCGGAAAACGCATCGAGCTAAATGTAAAAATAAGCATAGAATTGAAGCATCGATGGCTGAGGCATTCATTATTGAGGAGATGGCAAACTTTCTGACAACACACTACGAAGCCAAAAATCATCATTTGCATAATCCGAAGCCTCGGCACAATGATACAGACCCTAAAAAAGGTGGGTCCAACGTCAGCCTATTCAAAGGGAAGCTCGCACCAGCCGGTGCTTCGAAACCAATAACGTTGGATGTCGAAGAATGGCGGAACATTTTGTTGTATATCTTCAACAACCTAACAGAAGTGCGTCCGTACATCGAGTGAGTTCTCGGCACATTTTCCCGTAACTTCTAATTCATTTGAACTGCTCTTATTCCCGGATATTTCAAACAGCCGTTACGTCGCCAAATTCTCGGATGCACCGGTGATCGAAAATGATTCCATCGAAGAGTATGAGCTTCTGTGAAAGACAGGAGGCGGCTTTCCCGGTTTCATCTCTTGGTTCAAACAAACGGTAATTATCAATAATGGACCATTTCATTTCTTGGTCTAACTTGCGGCTAATGCAACAATCGTTCCGTATTAAACTTGTAGGCTAACTCAGAGTCTATGGACGCCGAACTGAGACAAGTCCCTAATGGTTTTGACTATAAGGTCCGTTCATTTGAGAAATACAACATCAACGGGTATCTCTTTCGTACCTTTGGCAAAGAGCTATCTATGCCCGACTAGAAATCTACAAACTGTGGTGTCTCTGCTATCGGCGAAGGTGTTATCGAGTATTATGGAAGAGTTGAAGAAATTTATGAGCTTCAATTCTGTGGTGAAAACCCACCGAACGTCGTATTCTTCAAATGTTATTGGTTCCAGCCGAAGGAAACTAGAAGGACTCATGAACATATAGGACTAGTCGAAATCAATCCAAACACCCATTTAGATGTTCCCGATGTCTATATTACGGCTCAAGAGGCGACCCGAGTTTTCTATCTATCGTGGGCATGCCAAACGGATAAGAATCTGGAAGGTTGGTATGTTGTTTATGAAGTGCCGCCACATGTCAGACCACCTCTCCCAAATGAACAGGATTATGAACCTCACATTAACCCAGACACATATGATGGAGAATTCTTCCAAGAAACACGTCTTTCCAAGAAACATTTCAAGAACCGCCGTGCTTCACCCAAGAACATGGAAGTAGACAGCGACAATGAATCCAACTCCACCCCTGAGCCGGAACCAGAAGACCTGGATCTCGTAGAGGTTACTGATGCGGATGACCTGTCAATGCTTCAATGATTAAAGAAAGGCCTTTCACAACTTCACGCCGTTGAACCCGACGAGCACGTCATTCATGAAGACATGCGTGATAGTGATGATGATGATGCATTTATTGAGGATGATTATTAGTTTGTAAGATTCACAACTTAAATTCTATGTATTTTTAATCTTTATTATTCATGTACATATTATTATTCATGTCAGTTATTCAATTTTTTTATGTTGTACTAATTTCTTTTAATCTTTATCATGGCAGGTCACCAGGTGTTGAAAGATGGTGGGCGCTGGCCCAGAGCGCTCGACGGGTTCTTCCCAGCCGCCCCGCACGAGGGGTGGTACTTCCCTTCCACCCCTATCTCTCCGTAGAGCCTTGGCAGACAGTCTGTCGACACCACCCGTGGGTTCTTCTTCGTCGACGGAATTGCCCACTGGAGAGGTGCTAGTTGGGTAGGGAAGAAGGGGAAGGGTACAGGGAGAGGTGGTGGCCCCGGAAGATCCAGGAGGACTGTTGAGCCGTCCTCGCCACCACCACCAGCTCATTCACCCGAGCATAGGACTACTATGGTCGACCCGTTTGCGGAGGAGGCTACGGGAACTCCGGTCCAGGAGCCTGGTGTTGACGGGCATTCATCCCATGAGACTTCGGTCCAGGATCAGCCTCGGGTCGAGGTGCATTCGGCCCACGAGACTACGGTTCCGGAGGCTTCACCCGACGTGGAGAGGCCCGGATGGGATACTTGGCCGGATCGGACCGAGTTGCTGGATTGGACCGAGGGTCCGGGTGGCTCAGGGGGCGGGGATGGTGGGGATGAGTTTACGGATAGTGAGGGCAATGTGCAGGTGGACGGGGCCACCGTGTACAAGCGTGGTAGTACACGTCTCCCGATCGTGCCGGCTACCCGCGAGCAGAGACCGGTGATTAAACCTGAAGGAGATAGGTAAGTACATTTACTCTTTTTTAGCTTTTGCCTTCAAGTTTGTTCAAATATCTAATGCGTTGACCTCATCATACTGCAGGGGATGGGTACACGCTCTTGGAGTCCGCAGGCCGAACTCCGTCCTTGGTGTGCTTTGCTGGACAAATTTCCCGGGGTTTGTCACGTTGCGTGGTGAGGGTCAGGTTCCTACACTAGGATTTTCCTGGGAGCACTACCTTGCTGCGCAGGCCTCGCCGGAGGAGATTATAGATGGTGTCTTGTGCCACACGAGGTCCGAGATGGTGGTCAAGACCTTTTGGGTAAATTATCCTTTTACACAATCTAAAATTAACAGTATAGCTAATTATTGTACTAATCGGTGTTTTCACGTTTGATTGCAGACCTTCTATAGGTGTGAGGATGGATATGACGAGGAGGCGGCCAAGGTTCTCGAGGCCGAGTGTAGGCGATTACTACAGAACTTACGCCACGAGGCTCGGGCGCAGGCTATTCGAGACTACTATGACACGCATGGTATTAAGAAGCAGAAGAAGGATTGCCACGGAAAGTTTCTGAAGAAGGAGCAATACATGAAGGTAATTACCTATTCTTAAGTCCTTCTACGTAGTTTTCTTGATTTCATTCATAGGCGTAGCGCTCAAAATTCTTTCTAATAACTTACAGGTGCCCCCGAGATGGTGTGCAGATAAGATGGATTGTTGGGAGGCGTTGGTTGATGAGTGGTGCACAGGCAACTGGCGAGCCGTCCACGAGAATGCGAAGGATCAGCGTAGCCAAATGGTTGGTGTGCCACACCATCAAGGCAGCGCCAACTTACTTCAGTTTGGACAAAGCTGGGTATGTGATTTGCTTCATGATTCATGCAATTCATTCTTCATGCTAATATTTTGTTCCTCTCTTTTAGGCGTATCACAATAAGACGGAGATGCCACACTTGTACGACCTTTATGGCATGGCCCATACTGCCTCGTACAAGAAGGCGAAGGCATTCTCTGAGTCTGACTTGGATGATCCAAATAACTTCACCAACATATCATCCCACCACAAGCTCGTGGCATACAGGGACGCGGGGAAGGCTACGAAAGGGGATGACTTTAACCCTAGCCAGGAACCTTTGGATCCAGAGCTGGTGATGATATCTGGTGGCGGGAGGCCCCATGGCTCGATAGCCATTGGAGATGGGATAATACGTTGTCCACTCACTCTCCCGGAGATCAAGGCGCGCCAGTCGAGCAACTGTCCTGAGATAACGCGTCGTCCACGGCCAGTCGATCTTGCCATCGAGGTTAGTTGTACGGACTAAGAACACTTTCATCCATTTCATTATGTGTGTCACCATAGATCATTACTGTGGTAAGGAGGAATGGTGTTTCAGGCTGCTCTTCAGAAAGAGAGATTGACAAACCAGGCTGCTCTTGAGAAAGAGAGATTGGCAAACCAGGCTGCTCTTGAGAAAGAGAGATTGGCAAGCCAGGCTGCTCTTCAGGCTGCTCTTGATGAGAGGGACCAGACCACGGCACGATTGATTAAGGAGGAGAGGGCCCGGAATGAGGCGGGTCAACGGGCCCTGTACGAGCTTTTTGTGGTAAGTTTTTTTTCACATTAGCCAAATCATGTGTGTAATGTCTATTTCATTACTAACTAATACGACCCACTCTTCAGGGTATGTGCGAGAAGAGCGGTCAAGTCCCTCCGCCGATGCCCGTCTTCTCTTCGATTGACACGGTGAGTTTCATTATAAACTAGTATTAATAATTGAGTGTCATCATGCTAACTGAGACATTGCAAAATATCTATTCTGCAGAATAACTCCCGGGCGGCATCGCAGGACCCTTCTCCAGGTGTTTCTCCTCCTTGATGACCACTACGGTAAGTTTCGCTTCTCCTCTTTCATATTCTCCTTGCCTTAATTTCCCCAACAATGACATAATTATCCCATTTAGCTCCAAAAAGACATAGTTAGCTAGTTTAGCTCCAAGAAGAGGAGAAGAGGAGAAATGAAAAGGAAGAACAAAACGAAGAAGAGAAGGAGAAGAGAAGGAGAAGGAGAAGAAAAAGGAGGAGAAGAAGAAGGAGGAGGAGGAGGAGGAGGAGGAGAAGGAGGAGAAGGCCAAGGACCTTCTAGTCCTTCTCCTCCTCCTCCTCCTTCTCCTCCTTCTTCTTTATTTCTTCTTATTCTCCTCCTCCTCCTCCTCTTTCTTCTCCTCTTTCATATTCTCCTTGCCTTAACTTCCCCAACAATGACATAATTAGCCCATTTAGCTCCAAAATGTCATAGTAACCTCAAAATGGCATAAGAACCTTGGTTAGCTCATTAATATTATATACTTAGCTTGTTTTCCTCTAAAATGGGATAATTAGCCCATTTAGCTCCAAAAAGACATAGTTAGCTAATTTAGCTCCAAGAAGAGGAGAAGAGGAGAAGAAATAGGAAAAATGAAAAGAAAGAAGAAGAAGAAGAAGAAGAAGAGAAGGAGGAGGAGGAGGAGGAGGAGAAGGCCAAGGACCTTCTATTCCTTCTCCTCCTCCTCCTCCTCCTCCTTCTCCTTCTTCTTTATTTCTTCTTCTTCTACTACTCCTCCTATTTATTCTCCTCTTTCATATTCTCCTTGCCTTAATTTCCCCAACAATGACATAATTAGCCAATTTAGCTCCAAAAAGACATTATAAGCTCAAAATGGCATAAGAACCTTGGTTAGCTCATTAATATTATATACTTAGCTTGTTTTCCTCTATAATGACATAATTAGCCCATTTAGCTCCAAAAAGACATAGTTAGCTAATTTAGCTCCAAGAAGAGGAGAAGAGGAGAAATGAAAAGGAAGAACAAAAAGAAGAAGAGAAAGAGAAGAGAAGGACAAGGAGAAGGAGGAGGAGGAGAAGAAGGAGGAGGAGGAGGAGAAGGCCAAGGACCTTCTAGTCCTTCTCCTCCTCCTCCTCCTCCTCCTTCTCCTCCTTCTTCTTTATTTCTTCTTGTTCTCCTCCTCCTCCTCTTTATTCTCCTCTTTCATATTCTCCTTGCCTTAATTTCCCCAACAATGACATAATTAGCCCATTTAGCTCCAAAATGCCATCATAACCTCAAAATGGCATAAGAACCTTTGTTAGCTCATTAATATTATACACTTAGCTTGTTTTCCTCTAAAATGGGATAATTAGCCCATTTAGCTGCAAAAAGACATAGTTAGCTAATTTAGCTCCAAGAAGAGGAGAAGAACTAGGAAAAATGAAAAGAAAGAAGAAGAAGAAGAAGAAGAAGAAGAAGAGAAGGGGAAGGAGGAGGAGGAGAATGCCAAGGACCTTCTATTCCTTCTCCTCCTCCTCCTCCTTCTCTTCCTTCTTCTTTATTTCTTCTTCTTCTCCTCCTCCTCTTCTTTCTTCTCCTCTTTCATATTCTCCTTGCCTTAACTTCCCCAACAATTACATAATTAGCCAATTTAGCTCCAAAAAGACATTATAAGCTCAAAATGGCATAAGAACCTTGGTTAGCTCATTAATATTATATACTTAGCTTGTTTTCCTATATAATGACATAATTAGCCCATTTAGCTCCAAAAAGACATAGTTAGCTAATTTAGCTCCAAGAAGAGGAGAAGAGGAGAAATGAAAAGGAAGAACAAAAAGAAGAAGAGAAAGAGAAGAGAAGGAGAAGGAGAAGAAGGAGGAGGAGAAGAAGAAGAGAAGGAGAAGGAGGAGAAGGAGCCCTCCTTATTCTCCTTCTTCTTCCCTCCTTCTTCAATTTAGCTTATTTTCCCCAACAAAGACAAACTTAGCCAATTATCACCCAAAATGACATAATTAGCTTAGTTAGGTAAAAACATAATAAGAACCTTGGTTAGCTCAATAAAGTGACTAATTAAGCTCCTAAAAGACATAATAAGCTCAAAATGGCACAAGAACCTTGGTTAGCTCATTAATATTATATACTTAGCTTGTTTTCCTCTAGAATGACATAATTAGCCCATTTAGCTGCAAAAAGACATAGTGAGCTAATTTAGCTCCAAGAAGAGGAGAAGAGGAGAAATGAAAAGAAGGAAGAATAAGAAGAAGAAGAGAAGAAGAAGAGAAGGAGAAGGAGAAGGAGAAGAAGAAGGAGGAGGAGGAGAAGAAGAGAAGAAGAAGGAGAAGGAGGAGAAGAAGGAGAAGGAGCCCTCCTTCTTCTCCTTCTTCTTCTCTCCTCCTTCTTCTCCTTCTTCTTCTCTTCTTCTTTTTTCTTCTTCTCCTCCTCCTTCTCCTTCTCCTTCCCCTCCTCCTCCTCCTACTCCTCCTCCTCCTCCTCCTCCTTGTTTTTCTTCTCCTTGTTCTCTTCTTGCTTCTTCTCTTTCTTCTTCAATTTAGCTTATTTGTCATATATATGTTGTTGTTGTTCTTTTTCTGACTTTCTTATTCCCATTTTGCAGAGTGGATGTACTACATGCATGGAAGTTGGCATTGATGGAGTGCTTTAGTTCTAGTTTTCATTTGAGTTGATGAACAATGTGGAATTATATGTATATGTATATATGGATGAACAGTATATGTGGAACTATATGTATATGTGTTGTGACCTATATATGTGCTATGAATATGGATGAAACTTTGTGCTATGAATATGTGTTGTGACCTATATATGTGCTATGTATATGTATATGTGTTGTGACCTATATATGTGCTATGTATATGTATATGTGTTGTGAAATAAACAAAACAAACAAAAATGTGACAATATGGGCTCTTTGCCGTGTGCCAGCTGACGGCAAAGGCCTTTGCCATCAGCTGACCGACGGCAAAGGTGCCACGTGGCGCCCAGCTGTGCAAGCTGGGCAGTAGCAGCTGGCCATATAGTATCTTTGCCGTCTGCTTCCAGGGGGCAGACGGCAAAGAAAAGGGCACAAAGGAGGGGGAGGAGGGGTACGCAGACGGCAAAGAGTGGAGGGGGGAGGAGGAGGAGGCAAACGGCAAAGAAGAGCGGGGAGGCAGACGGCAAAGAAGAGGGGGGAGGCAGACGGCAAAGAAGAGGGGGAGGTAGACGACAAAGCCTCCGTTAGCCCCTAACGGAGGCAACGCCTGCCGGCTGCCGTCTCGACATATTCGCCGACTGCTCTTATGAAAAGTTGACGGCAAAGCTCTTTGTCGTCCGCTTCGGTGAGGCACACGGCAAAGAAGCTACAATGTCGTCGTAGGCTGACGCAAAATTTTTGCCGACAGTGGGATTATTTGTCGTCTGTGATATACTCTTTGACGTCTGTGATATACTCTTTGCCGTCTGTGATGGCAGACGGCAAAGAAGCTAATTCCTGTAGTGTAAGAAGTGTTCTTGCTAATAACCCAAACCAGCCACGTAAAACTTGCAACAACAATTAGAGGACGTCTTACTTGTTTTTGTAATAGGATTCACTTCTTGCTAATAACCCAAACCAGCCACGTAAAACTTGTAAGAAGTGTTCTGGCCAAAAGGATGTGATGTTACATATGTGATGTATGAGATTGGTCATGTTCTTGTAATAGGATTCATGACTTGCATGTCGATGAGTATGACAACCCACAGGAGCCATAGGAGTTGTCTTAATTTATTGTATGAGATGCAACACCATGTTGATTACTTTACTTTATCGCTAACGGTTGGCTATAGTAGTAGAAGTAATAGTTGGCGTGACGACTTCATGGAGACACAATGATGGAGATCATGATGATGGAGATCATGGTGTCATGCCGGTGACGATGATGATTGATAACCCACAATTATAGGGGATCGCAACAGTTTTCGGGCGTAGAGTATTCAACCCAAATTTATTGATTCTACTCAAGGGGAAGCAAAAGAATATTCTCAAGTATTAGCAGTTGAGTTGTCAATTCAACCACACCTGAAATATTTAGTGTCTGCAGCAAAGTATCAGTAGCAAGGTAGGGTGATAGAGGCAGTAGCAACAGTAACCAGTAGCCGCAAAGTAACAGCAGTAGCAACACAGTAACAGTAGCAGCAGTGACAGCAGTAGCGACAAAGTAACGTAGCAAGGACCAGTAGTAAAAGACTCGTAGGCATTGAATCGGTGATGGATAATTATGCCAGATGCTATTCATCATGTAACAGTTATAACACACAGAGATATGTAACTAACTCCCGTTCTTCAATCTAATGTAGGCATGTATTCCGTATGTAGTCATACGTGCTTAGGGAAAAGAACTTGCATGGAATCTATTGTCCATCCCTCCTGTGACAGCGGGGTCCTAATGGAAACTACGGGATATTAAGGTTCTCATTTTAATAACGAACCGGACCAACGCATTAACACTTGGTGAATACATGAACTCCTCATACTATGGTCATCTCTAGGAGTGGTTCCGGCTATTGTCACTCCGGGGTTGCCGGGTCATAACACATAGTAGGTGACTACAACTTGCAAGATAGGATCTAAAACACACATATATTGGCGACAACATAATAGGTTCGGATCTGAAATCATGGCACTCGGGCTCTAGTGACAAGCATTAAGCATGGCAAAGTAGTAGCAACATCAATCTCAGAACATAGTGGATACTAGTGATCAATCCCCGTCAAAACTAACTCGATTACATGATAGATCTCATCCAACCCATCACCATCCAGCAAGCCTACGATGAGATTACTCACAAACGGTGAAGAGCATCATGGAATTGGTGATGAAGGAAGGTTGGTGATGACGATGGCGACGATTTACCCTCTCCGAAGCCCAGAACGGACTCCAAATCTGCCCTCCAGATGAAGAACGGGAGGTGGCAGTGCCTCCGTATCGTAAAACGCGTTGAACTCTTCTCCTTTATTTTTTTCCGACGAAACAGACTATATAGAGCTGGATTGAGAGGCGATGGAGCTTTGTGGGCCCCACAAGCCTGCCAGGCGCGGCCAGGGGGGCGCGCCTGGTGGGCTTGTGGGCTCACGGCTCCACTTCCTCCGCTGATTCTTGCGCCAGTATTTTTCATAAATCCCAGAAAAATTCTCCGTAAATTTTCAGGTCATTCCGAGAACTTTTATTTCTACGCAAAAACAACACCATGGCAATTCTGCTGAAAACAGCGTTAGTACGGGTTAGTTCCATTCAAATCATGCAAATTAGAGTCCAAAACAAGGGCAAAAGAGTTTGGAAAAGTATATACGAGGGAGACGTATCAACTCCTCCAAGCTTAAAGCCTTGCTTGTCCTCAAGCAATTCAGTTGACAAACTGAAAGAGACAAAAGAAAAACTTTGACGAACTCTATGTGATCTTGTTGTTGCAACTATGTCTAACTCATAACCAGAATTTCAGCAAGATCACAAGCAAACCACATAAGCAAATGACATCTAGGTCTCACGGTAAACTCATATCAATGGCATAATCAACTAGCAAGCAAATAATAATAAGTCTCAAACGTCAACACTTCAATCAAAACAATCATGAAGCAGTACGAACAGATGGTATCTCGCTAGCTCTTTCTGAGACCGCAAAACATAAATGCAGAGCACCTTCAAAGACCAAGGGCTGACTAAACATTGTAATTCAAGGCAAATAAGATCCAGTCACAATCATACTCAACACAGTTAAAAGCAAAGCATAAAAATGACAGAGGTGCTCTCTATTTGGTGCTTTTATAAGAGGAGGATGACTCAACAGGAACATAAATAGACAGGCCCTTCGCAGAGGGAAGCATTGATTTGGAGAGGTGCCATAGCTCAAGCTTTGAAAACAGGGATAATAATTTTGGGTGGCATGCTTTCATTGTGAACACAATGACTAAGAGTTCTCAACATCTTCCATGCTACACATGCTATAGGCGGTTCCCAAACAGAAATGTAAAGTTTTGACTCCCCGTCACCAATCAATCACACTCCACGACTAGCCGAATACTCGGGTGCCGTCCATACCAACATCAATCCCGGGGGAGTTTTATTTGCAATTATCTTTTCAATTTGAGCATTGAACTGGGAATTCCAATTACCGGCCCCTTTCTCGTGAATGATAGTGAATAAACACATATCGAGGATAACACGCCTAGCATGGAAGATACTAATAGCCCCCTCCCACCACATGAGCGGTTCGGGCACGCAAAACAGATTATTTCTTGAAGGTTTGGAGAGTGGCACATGCAAATTTACTTGGAACGGCAGGTAGATACCGCAAATAGGTAGGTATGATGGACTCTGTAACGACCCGACTCAAAACGAGTCAAGCCTCCGTGTATCTGTGCCATCCCTGGATCAGTATGCTGGCACACACAGTACATCAATGTATATATCAAAGTGCAATCACATTTAAATAGCATAAAACTGATATATACCTTAAATATCTCAGCGGAAGCAGTCAAGGGAGTGGAGTCTCAATAAACACCAACGGCAAGTAGAGTGTAGCCGTAACCCTGAATTGTACTCTTACTCGCCGAAGAAAAATATCTGCAACATAAGACGTTGCACCTGTGTAGGTCAGCATATTGAATATGTCGGCAAGTCACATATGAGAGGGGGTAAAATATCATCTATACTATATGCATATATGGCAGGTGGTGTTGTAAGTTTTAGCGTAAAGCAAATTTTCTCCTACAACAAGAGGGGCTAAAAGCAAAATATTACTACGTTGTTGGTTGTTAATGAGATGGTTCCGCCAACCAGTTCTCATACCCAGGTTATTAATATTACCCACATCAAATATATATAAATGGGGTTGAGAATTCCAGATAACTTCAGTTCCTTTGGCTCAAGTTGTCCATGACCGTGGACACGGCTAATCGATTAGGTTTGAGTACTCTACAGAGTTTTGCACATGTTCCCCACAAGATTTGATCGCCTCCGTGTATGTCCTCGCACTTCAGGCTGTTTGAAGACCGGATGATCAAAACACAGTCTTTCAACGGGTCCCTCTGAATCCCTGTCGGTGCCCATCCAATCCTACCGTTCTTCTACATCTGCTAGCACCGCCTGTCCAGAGTCGCCACGTTGTCCAACCAAGCCAGAGCCCATAATAGCTTGTGGCTGTGCAGGTAAGCCTTGGGTCTTGAAAATATCCGTCCGTCTCTTTGAGCCTGGGTGAAGCTTTCCGCAAGATGTCATGGCACGTCTTCATGCATCCCGGGTCATCCACTGGTTTCTCCAGGGAGCCGATCAACCGTCCTTCACCCATAGTTGCATTGCATCATGAGGTCTTGAAAATCTTGACTTAACCGGTCTTGGTTATTAAATTATTCTCGCATCACTCGTGATATGCACTCAACCAGAATCCCGTCTACTCAAGCATAGCAATATGAAATTTGTCGTCCCGGGCCAAGTAACGGGGTTGTTGGGTGCCTACCACATGATACTACAATATGTAACCATAATTTCCAAGTACCTACTCAGCATGCAATTGGGTATAGGATGGTAGAACTATGATGCATAAAACATAGGTGATACATGATCAAATGACTTGCCTGGTGAGGTTGATGAAGAAGAATTATCGTTGTCGAGAAATAACTTGATAGACTATTCGTCACTCTCTGATGAAATCTATATAACAAACATATCATTCACATAAGCACTCATACTAGCAATCATTCTAGCAATCAAAACAAAAGAGAGAGCGAATAAGAATCCGAAAGAAACTTCAACTAAAACTAGGAGTCTTCTACTACATCAAACATTAAATCTTTTTTTTTGTTCTAACTGGAAATAAAACATTAAATAACAGAGAACTAAGATATAAATTTAACCAATATAAAATAAAATATTTTACATAAAACTATTTTGAAAGTATTTTCAAATGGGAGTTGAAACAGTAGAGAAATCAATTGCAAGTTATTAGAGAACTAGAATTGATTTCATGATAACAAATAAAAATAAAAACAAAAATTTGTTGAAAACCTACTGTTAACTAACAGAAACAAAATATAAACTTTCTGAAATATAAAAGAAAATAATTTAAAAACAATTATAGAAAAAGAAATAGCCATAATCCTAAAAGAACTAAAACATAATCTGTTTTGGTAAAACCCCAAGTAAAATTATTTAAAAAGAATTGAAACTTAAACTACTGAAAAATATGATCACTAGGAAACAGCAGCAAAAATAATTAAATTAAAATATATTTTTAAACTCCCAGAATAAGCAAAACAAGGTTTAAACTAAATCTGGTCTAATTCAAATTTGAAAATATCAAACATAGGCAAATAATATGTTTTCGGAAACTACAAGAAAATTTTGATCTAACACAAAAAGAATCACCTAATTAGGAGTTATAGACTAATAGATATGAATTTTATAACTTTGCTCTTTCTGTGGAAAAAAACTGTGACGGGATTTCTATGAAGCTCACCGTGGCTGGACAGGCTTGGAGGTGCTCCGGCGAGGTGGGGCTGCTCCGGCGAGGTGGAGGTCGACGGCGGGGAGGGGGGACGGCGGAGGAGGTCGGCGCTGTGGAGAGGAGCGTTAGGGGCTCCTGGAGGCGAGGGGGTGGTGTCCTGGCGATGTGGGCGTGCTCCTTGTGAGCCTCTGTAGACAGGGAAAGGGGAGATGGTGGCGAGGTGGCTACGGGGAGGGAGGAGGCGAGTCATGGGGAAAATGGAACGAGGAGGAGGGGGGTTCTTATAGGGGGCTCGGGAGACGCCGGGAAGGAAGGGAGAGGGAGATCAGGAAGGTGGAGGTTCTGTGTCTCCATTGCTATGGAAGTTACTAGGAAAGAGGGAGTACCTGAGGAAGAAGAAGGTCCTATTGGGCCAGATTTGGAAAGGCTTTAATGGGCCAGGGCAAAGTTTCCATAAATTGCGATTTCTTTCCCATTTTCAAAAACCAGAAAGTAAACCAAAAAAGGGAAACTAAATAAATTCGGAATATAGAGTTTCTATATACTAAAATTATCAGAAAAATAAAATCTAAATGATAGGCATTTTTCCACGGCCAAAATAAAAACTTAAAAAAAATGTTTTTCCAGAAAATCCCTAAAATCATTATTTCTTTTTGCAATTATTTTCTCAAATTAAATTTTGGTTTTTTCTTGGCTCAAAATATTTCAATGAATGGTCGTGGTTTTTGGAGGGTCATGTTCCTCCTCTCTTTCTTGCTTGCCAAGAATTTATTCGTGGCATTTCTTGAGTGGAGAAAAAATATAATTGCAAAACAAAAATCGAAAGAAATTCAAATGCCACCTTCATTCAAATGCTTTATAGTTGAAGAAGTCATGCTATCTCCTCTCATTGATTTTAAATGGATGAATTTGAATTCACCGGAAAAAGGGGAAAGTCATTTTATTCCCTCTCATTCAAAAGTTTTTGAAAAGTTTCAAATTTCACTCAAGTTTCAATCACTCAAACAAACAAACAATCGATCTAATAATTTTATTAACATTCCAAAATTTGGGATTTACAAACCTACCACACTTAAAAAGAATCTTGTCCTCGAGATTCGAAGAGGCTAGAAAGAAAGGTTAGTGTTTGGGGGTCCTTTAACAAATCCAATCTCCGGGAAAGTGGGATGCTACCACACTTAAAATGAAGATTAATGGTCCCTTAAGACTTTAACAATCCTTTGGGGTTTTGGCATCTGACTCCTCACAGTCTTCATACTGACTCCTTTGGTGATGCTCTTCCGTTATATTCATAACGTTTCCATTAAAACGAGGGTTCTTCTGTTGATATAAGATTCTTCCGTTACTGGGTCTTCTTAACTCACAGTCTCGTGGTCAATTCTAAATAACATATCGATGGTTCTCATGGTAGTCTACCATTTATGGTTATCCTGCAGAGAGAGGGGTCTTGGTTTCATCCTCACCGTAAAATTTCTTACGCGTGACAACAAGTGCCATGTACATGGGGCTTTCAGCATACCATTCTAAGGCTTTAAACCAAAGCTTCAAAGAACGGCGTCTCTCTCTATGGGTAAGTCTCTCAGATTTACCATTCCGAATAGCAAGATAAATGATAAGAGTAAGTCGTCATGGTGATCAATCCATTCCGCACCCAAATCATTTCTCTGTATAAGATTTAGCGAATCTCGCATTCTAACACTTGGGCATCCTCACAAGCATTGCAGAATTTTTCTTGTCCACGAACGAAGTTCGGATAATCCATTGTTTCTGCAAGCTGAACAAAACATCTATCGTATCTTCACAACTCTCGGGTTTTCGTATGCTCCTAAGAAAACGTTTGTTGATCCATCTTAGCTTTTTCCAAGTTTCCTTCTCCAAATAGGTAGTACTTGATCCTTATTAGTCTCGGGGTCTGTGAGTTGCAGGCATACTTGGAATCACTACGCCTTAAATCCTCTAGTGTTTCATTCCATCATACTCTTGGGGTAACCATCATATAAATAATCCTGAGACTTATTTTTGGTACACACTCCACTCTGTGGGATACTTTCCATTGGTGTGTTTTCCATTAAAAGGTATTGGTTCATCCAAAAATCATATTCATCTCATAATCAATCCTTTATTACATCCTTACTTTCTTCTCAAAACTCCAAATTCAAAAATAACTTTATTACAAGTGCTGCCATCCACATTGTTCGGTATGGTCAAGCATTTCTGACAACTTTATTCATTTGTCTCCCTTGGAGATACCTTAGTTCCACTGGAACTTTCCGATGTGTTCCTTGAAATCATCCATCTTTTGCTTTCTCATGGTGGCCATGAGCTTGATCTCCATCATATCCGCATGCGCTTCACTCAGGTATTCTTGGGTATGACGGAGTCTTGCTTCAAGTATTTCTCCAATCTGACGTATGGCTTCCATGGCAGCTTCACGAACAGCATCAAAGAAAATTGCTTGTGGTACACGTGAAATGAAAAAGTATTGCCCCATAGTCTTTGGACAAACTCCTTTCACATGGTGGAGGTGTACTTCCACATACCAAAGTTCCACTCCATTTTCCATGAACGGGTAGCCTTTGTAGACTGCATCTCCTTCAAGATGAATGTGCTTCATCATGTCCTTCAGGATTTTTGGGTAATCATGATCACTGGTCAGGGTCATGATCGTTTCTGGGCCCTTGAGCAATGACTCGTAGAGAGTTGTCATCTGCAGGTGTCAGTAAATAGGTACTCAGAGGAATGTATGTGTCTCCTTGGTAATCATGGTACATTCCTACTCAGTGGATCCTGTGGGTTTACTGATTACTACCACACTGAAAATGAATTATACTCATGCCTGCATAGACCATATTTTCTCTTATCCTCATAAATGTTCAGAGATCTTTGCTCGTAGAGAAAACAACGCATACAGTTCAACATAGGAGATCATGACACAACAATTTTATTGATTCATGAGTTATTACAAACTCAGAGACTTCTGTTACAAAAATTTCAACTCCAGTATCTCATGAAAAACAAGAGTGCTTCAGATTACATTTATTGCCATGGTCAAAACTTAACTACTCCATTCTAGCTTTCTTCCCATGTGGACAATCATTAGCATAATGTCCTGCTTCCTTGCAACGAAAGCAAATGAGTTTTCACAAGTCTCGAGGCTTCTTAGTGTTTGCTTTTGCTCCTTGGGTTTCCGGCTTCCTCCCCGAGCACATGTATTTGTGGTGGCCAAATTCCATACACTTGTAACATCTGACATGACTCAGGTCTTTATCTGCAGAGATTTGGCTCTTCCGAGGGTACTTTTTCTTCTTTCCAGACTCCTTCATTTTGGCGAGTTCTTCTATTTCAAGTGGATCAAACTCCACTTTTTCCGTCGGGAAGTTTCCCAGATACTCTTGGCTTCCCTTCGTGCAATCCTGTGAATAACGTCCTTCTTCTCCACATGAGTAGCATGCATTGGAGAAAAATCTGGTCAGACCTTGTTCATGAGGGTCTTCTATATTTTCAATCATCACAGGTTCTTCTAGAATCTTCTTCTTGAGGGTTTCCTTCACTGCATCTTTCTGCTGCTTGACAACTGGGTGCACCTTGGGGCAAATGTGACACTGAGCTGGGTAGTGGGTGGTTCCTTCACAAAGGAAACAAGTCACCTGACTACTTGGGCACTCCTCAGCTGGGTGATTTTCTTCACAATGAGTGCATCCATCCTTGTGTTCTTCCTGGGTGTGTCCTATATCTCCACAGATCTTGCATGCACAAGTCTTCTTCATCGGACTTTCATAGCATTTCTGAATAAGACGGGATCTTAACAGAGTCTTCTTGAATTCGTCCCAAGTTTCTGATCCACTAAATCCTTGTATGACATGATGCATTTTCCACCAGATAGAAGCACCTTGGGTAAAGTACTGAAGAGCGTGTTCCACTTCATACTTCTTTGAGATCAAATTGCTCCCGAAGTGGTTCTCCATGTTGTGAATCCATATATCAGCCTCCAGCTGGGTCATTGGTCCAGTGATTACAAGTCCAGCTTCATACGCCATCTTGGGTCCAAGGTTTTTGGGACGAGATAGGTAAGATAGAGAGGGAGTTACACACAATACAAACAATATTTTTGAGAATAGGTTTTATTTGTGGCTGTCGGAAAACACACACCAATGACGGCTCGCAAATCATCGTATCTAACGTGAGTATATAACTGGGATTTGGACTTCTAATGGTCATATAATATTCGAACGCTTCAGGGTCTTCAAATTCTTCGGGTCTTGAGAGTCTTCAATTGACGCAGCTTCAATGCTTCAAATGCATGATGAATCCTCTTTACTTTGAAGTGGGAGTCGGTTGATCCTTCATGTGGTCAAAGGGAAAGGGCATTGTCTAACTATTTGAGGTGAGAGAGAACGTTTGATTAAATCAGAAGAGATGAGAGGTAAAAAATGTTCTTGGAAATAAAATTTGAGAGAGATCCTTTCCTAAGAGATTTCCAGTTTCTAGGGTCACGTCCTACAGTCAACATGTGCTCTGATACCATTTCTGTAACGACCCGACTCAAAATGAGTCAAGCCTCTGTGTATCTGTGCCATCCCTGGATCAGTATGCTGCCACACACAGTACATCAATGTATATATCAAAGTGGAGTCACATGTAAATAGCGTAAAACTGATATATACCTTAAATATCTCAGCGGAAGCAGTCAAGGGAGTGGAGTCCCAATAAACACCAACGGCAAGTTGAGTGTAGACCGTAACCCTGAATTGTACTCTTACTCGTCGAAGAAAAATATCTGCAACATAAGACATTGCAGCTATGTAGGTCAGCATATTGAATATGTCGGCAAGTCACATATGAGAGGGGGTAAAATAGCATCTATACTATATGCATATATGGCAGGTGGTGTTGTAAGTTTTAGCGTAAAGCAAATTTTCTCCTACAACAAGAGGGGCTAAAAGCAAAATATTACTACGCTGTTGGTTGTTAATGAGATGGTTCTGCCAACCAGTTCTCATACCCAGGTTATCAATATTACCCACATCAAATATATATAAATGGTGTTGAGAATTCCAGATAACTTCAGTTCCTTTGGCTCAAGTTTTCCATGACCGTGGACACGGCTAATCGATTAGGTTTGAGTATTCTGCAGAGTTTTGCACACGTTCCCCACAAGATTTGATCGCCTCCGTGTATGTCCTCGCACTTCAGGGTGTTTGAAGACCGGATGATCAAAACATGGTCTTTCAACGGGTCCCTCTGAATCCCTATTGGTGCCCATCCAATCCTACCGTTCTTCTACATCTGCTAGCACCGCCTGTCCAGAGTCGCCACGTTGTCCAACCAAGCCAGAGCCCATAATGGCTTGTGGCTGTGCAGGCAAGCCTTGGGTCTTGAAAATATTCGTCCGTCTCTTTGAGCCTGTGTGAAGCTTTCCGCAAGATGTCATGGCACGTCTCCATGCATCTCGGGTCATCCACTCGTTTCTCTAGGGAGCCGATCAACCGTCCTTCACCCAGAGTTGCATTGTATCACGACGTCTTGAAAATCTTGACTTAACAGGTCTTGGTTATTAAATTATTCTCGCATCACTCGTGATATGCACTCAACCAGAATCCCGTCTACTCAAGCATAGCAATATGAAATTTGTGGTCCCGGGCCAAGTAACGGGGTTGTTGGGTGCCTACCACATGATACTACAATATGTAACCATAATTTCCAAGTACCTACTCAGCATGCAATTGGGTATAGGATGGTAGAACTACGATGCACAAAACATAGGTGATACATGATCAAATGACTTGCCTGGTGAGGTTGATGAAGAAGAATTATCGTTCTCGAGAAATAACTTGATAGACTATTCGTCACTCTCCAATGAAATCTATATAACAAACATACCATTCACATAAGCACTCATACTAGCAATCATTCTAGCAATCCAAACAAAAGAGAGAGCGAATAAGAATCCGAAAGAAACTTCAACTAAAACTAGGAGTCTTCTACTACATCAAACACTAAATAGTTTTTTTTTTGTTCTAACTGAAAATAAAACATTAAATAACAGAGAACTAAGATATAAATTTAACCAAGATAAAATAAAGTATTTTACATAAAACTATTTTGAAAGTATTTTCAAATGGGAGTTGAAACAGTAGAGAAATCAATTGCAAGTTATTAGAGAACTAGAATTGATTTCATGATAACAAATAAAAATAAAAATAAAAATTTGTTGAAAACCTACTGTTAACTAACAGAAACAAAATATAAACTTTCTGAAATACAAAAGAAAATAATTTAAAAACAATTATAGAAAAAGAAATAGCCATAATCCTAAAAGAACAAAAACCAAATCTGTTTTGGTAAAAAACCCAAGTAAAATTATTTAAAAAAATTGAAACTTAAACTACTGAAAGATATGATCACTAGGAAACAGCAGCAAAAAGAATAAAATTAAAATCTATTTTTAAACTCCGAGAATAAGCAAAATAAGGTTTAAACTAAATCTGGTCTAATTCAAATTTGAAATTTCAAATATAGGCAAATAATATGTTTTCTGAAACTACAAGAAAATTGTGATCTAACGCAAAAAGAATCACCTAATTCGGAGTTATAGACTAATAGATATGAATTTTATAAGTTTGCTCTTTTTCTGAAAAAAAACTGTGACGGGATTTCTATGAAGCTCACCGTGGCTGGACAGGCTTGGAGGTGCTCCGGCGAGGTGGGGCTGCTCCGGCGAGGTGGAGGTCGCTGGCGGGGAGGGGGCGGTGGAGGAGGTCGGCGCTGTGGAGAGGAGCTTTAGGGGCTCCTGGAGGCGAGGGGGTGGTGTCCTGGCGATGTGGGCGTGCTCCTTGTGAGCTTCTGTAGACAGTGAAAGGGGAGATGGTGGCGAGGTGGCTACGGGAAGGGAGGAGGCGAGTTGATGGGGAAAATGGAACGAGGAGGAGGAGGGGGTTCTTATAGGGGGCTCGGGAGACGCCAGGAAGGAAGGGAGAGGGAGATGGGGAAGGTGGAGGTTCTATGTCTCCATTGCTATGGAAGTTACTCGGAGAGAGGGAGTACGTGAGGAAGAAGAAGGTCCTATTGGGCCAGATTTGGAAAGCTTTAATGGGCGAGGGCAAAGTTTCCAATAAATTGCGATTTCTTTCCTATTTTCGAAAACCAGAAAGTAAACGATAAAAGGGAAAATAATAAATTCGGAATATAGAGTTTATATATACTAAAATTATCAGAAAAATAAAATCTAAATGATAGGCATTTTTCCACGGCCAAAATAAAAACTTAAAAAAAATATTTTTCCAGAAAATCCCTAAAAGCATTATTTCTTTTTGCAATTATTTTCTCAAATTAAATTTTGGTTTTTTCTTGGCTCAAAATATTTCAATGAATGGTCGTGGTTTTTTCTTGACTCAAAATATTTCATGTTCCTCCTCTCTTTCTTGCTTGGTAAGAATTTATTCCTCGCATTTCTTGAGTGGAGAAAAAAATAGAATTGCAAAACAAAAATTGAAAGAGATTCAAATGCCACATTCATTCAAATTCTTTATAGTTGAAGAAGTCATGCTATCTCCTCTCATTGATTTTAAATGGATGAATTTGAATTCACCGGAAAAAGGGGAAAGTCATTTTATTCCCTCTCATTCAAAAGTTTTTGAAAAGTTTCAAATTTCACTCAAGTTTCAATCACTCAAACAAACAAACAATCAATCTAATAATTTTATTAACATTCCAAAATTTGGGATGTTACAGACTCATATGGAACAACTTTGGGTTTATGGAGGTGGATGCACAAGCAGTATTCCTGCTTAGTACAAGTGAAGGCTAGCAAAAGACTGGGAAGCGACCAACTAGAGAGCGACAACAGTCATCAAAATGCATTGAGATTAACTAACATTGAGTGCAAGCATGAGTAGGACATAAATCACCAAGAACATGAATATTATAGAGGCTATGTTGATTTTGTTTCAACTACATGCGTGAACATGCGCCAAGTCAAGCCACTTGAATCATTCAAAGGAGGATACCATCCTATCATACTACAACACAGTCATCTCAACATTCATGTGGGCATCCAAGACAAACCATTATAAGCTCCTAGCCAAGTAAGCATGGCACAAGCAACTATGATCTTTAAGTTGTCATTGCAAACATGTTTCTCTCACAACAAAGCTGAATCACGCACGATGGGCTAGTCATATTTACAAAAACAAAATAGATCGAGTCCATACCATCTTTTCCAGGCTCAGTCACTTCATCACATATCGTCATTATTGCCTTTCACTTGCACGACCGAATGATGTGAACAATAATAAGCGTGCTCGTGCATTGGACTAAAGCTGGAATCTGCAGGGAAACACAAAGGATAAGACAAAGTAATATGGCTCTTTAACAGGCAAACAGATATGCATGCGAGAGCCACTAAACATTGTAACCATGGTCTTCTACCTTGACCCAAAGAAAAATAAAACTATTTACACGGGAAAGCTCCCAACAAGCAAAAGAAGAAAAAGAAAATCTTTTTGGGTTTTCTCAAACTAGACAGACACACGAAAAGAAAACGAGAAAAAGAAAATAAACTAGCATGGATGATACAGTGGCAAAGTGTGAACACCGACAAACAAAGTGAAAGCATAAGCAAGAATGTAAAGTCGGTGAGAAACACGTACTCCCCCAAGCTTAGGCTTTTGGCCTAAGTTGGTCTACTCCCAAGGATGGTCCGGGCGACACCCAAAATCATAATGGGGGTTGTACGGGAGCGCTGCAACCACTGCCTGAATAGCTGCCTCACGGAGACGAGCAGCCTTTGCCTCCATCTCATACCCCTCTGCCTCTCCTCTAGTTATGTAATATCTCCGTTTTACCTGAAAGTCAAAGAAGGCAGGAGCAGGAAGGGTAATATGGAAAACACGCTGCCGGTTAAATATCAAACGGTATAGGAGGGATTCATCATCCCTCTCAAGGAACTCGTAGCGTGTCAAAGCGACGCGGTCAAGGAAATCTGTATGGAGCGGGGGATCTCCTTCGCGGATGGGTACTCCAAGAAAATTTGCTATGCGAGTGGCATAGCTCCCACCAAAGAAATCCCCTTCATTAGCATTATTATTCAGCCTCCTTGCTATTATAGCTCCCATGTTGAAATTTATATCACCTGTTACTGCACTCTTAAGAATACTAAGGTCGGGTGCGCAGAGGTGACAATGCTCAATCTTGCCATTAATGCATCTGCCTATGAAGAGGGAAAAATAATGCAAGGCAGGAAAATGAATGCTCCCCATGGTAGCCTGCGTAATATCTCTAGTTTCTCCAAGAATTATACTAGAGAAAAAAATTCTAACCGAAGATTTAGGAGCATTATTGAGACTACCCCAAATAGGTATCTTACAAATTCTATTGAAATCCTCTAAATCCATGGTATACGATTTGTCATAGAGATCAAACAGTACCGATGTGTCACGGCCAACTGAAAATTTGAATCTACGAACAAAAGAGGCAGTGAGAGCAACATATTGTTCACATTTATCGGAGATGAATTCTTCGAGTCCAACGTTGTGAACAAGTGCATCAAACTCGTCTTTGAAACCTTCCTCAATCATAAATTCATCATAAGGCCATTCACATGGTTGTACCTGTGCGTCCCTTGGTTGGTATGGGTCGGGCTCCTGAATCGCAAGACGGGGACCTCTCTTGCTTGAGGAACCACCATGATAATTTCTCCTCAACATCTTCCTTTTCTGAAATTTTCAATGACCCAAAGGAAATGTGAACAAGGCTCAACTAAACTCGTATCAACTACTCCAACAAGTGCGTAGAGGCCATATTACGCATCAAAACTACTTGGGACCAGCTAGAATTAGCATGCAAAGCTCAAGAACATGCTCACCAAGGCAGCAAAAATACGCGGAGTATAAGGCACTAGAGAAAAAACTAATTGGGCCAATGGAGGAGTCACTTACCAAGGAGTAATTTCCCCAAAACAGTTCGGAGAATGGTGCTTTGAGCAAAGAGATCGAAAATCCGAGCAAGAGGAGCAAGAACACGGGTTTGAGCTGCGAAACTATTTTTTCTGGAGGTAGGAGAAGCAGATGAGAGCTAGAATGAGTGGAGGGGGTGCACGTGGGCCCCACAATCCAAGTAGGCGCGGCCAGGGGGTGCCCGCGCCTCCAGGGCTTGTGGCCCACTGGTGCAGCCCCCAGACTAGCTCTTCGTCTTAGTATTTTTCAAAAATTCCAGAAAAATCATACTTGATTTTCACGGCGTTCGGGGAACTTTTATTTTTGGGGTACTTTTCTACGGGATGCTAAAACAGAAAACAGGGAAAACTAAACTAAACCTATCATTTTTCTTCTAAGCAACCGAAGGTGAAAGCTTGGAACAGAGGTCGTGACTCCTCGATTCATCCATCTCATGGTCATCGAAAGAAATCTGTCAACGAGGTTGATCAAGTCTCCTCGACAAACCTTTTTGAATCGCAAAAGAGAACAGAGAATTTTCAAATAGTCACTAGGTCACCTCAATGGGGATGTGTATCTCCCCAACAAGCAAATCATACTTCATCTTGATAGGAGGTAAAGGGCATTCAAAGCTCCCAATAAGAATCGATGAAGTTTTTTCGATAGCATTGATGCAATGTACTCCATATTGTTTCTTCGGAAAGTGCACCGTATGCTCATTACCGTTGACATGTAAAGTGACATTGCCTTTGTTGCAATCTATAACAGCCCATGCAGTGTTTAAAAATGGTCTTCCAAGGATGACCGCCATGGCATCGTCCTCGGGAATATCCAGAATAACAAATCTGTTAAGATATGACATTTGCAACCACAACAGGCACATCCTCGCAAATGCCGATAGGGAAAGCATTTGATTTGTCGGCCATTTGCAGAGAAATTTCAGTGGGTGTCAACTTATCCAGTTCAAGTCTACGATAAAGAGAGAGAGGCATAACACTAACACCGACTCCAAGGTCGCATAAAGCAGTTCTAACGTAGTTACCTTTAATGGAGCAAGGTATAGTGGGCACTCCGGGATCACCTAGTTTCTTAGGAGTTCCACCCTTGAAGGTATAATTGGCAAGCATGGTGGAAATCTCAACCTCAGGTATCCTCCTCTTATTAGTCACAATATCCTTCATGTACTTAGCATATGGAGACATTTTGAGCATACCTGTCAAACGCATTTGCAGAAAGATAGGTCTAATCATTTCAACAAAGCGCTCAAAATCCTCAAAATATAGGATCACCTAGTATGATAGCAGCAGTAGCAACAGTAACCAGTACCAGCAAAGTGACAACAGTAGCAGCAAAGTAACGGCAGTAGAAACAGAGTAACAGTAGCAGCAGTGACAGGAGTAGCGGAAAAGTAACGTAGCAAGGACAAGTAGGAAAAACTCGTAGGCATTGTATCGGTGATGGATGATTATGCCGGATGCTATTCATCATGCAACAGTTATAAAACGGAGAGATGTGTAACTAGATCCAGTTCATCAATCTAATGTAGGCATGTATTCCGTATGTAGTCATACATGCTTAGGGAAAAGAACTTGCATGACATCTATTGTCCATCCCTTTCATGCCAGCGGGGTCCTAATGGAAACTATGGGATATTAAGGTTCTCCTTTTAATAAAGAACCGGACCAACGCATTAACACTTGGTGAATACATGAACTCCTCATACTATGGTCATCTTCGGGAGTGGTTCCGGCTATTGTCACTCCGGGGTTGCCGGGTCATAACACATAGTAGGTGACTACAACTTGCAAGATAGGATCAAGAAACACATATATTGGTGACAACATAATAGGTTCAGATCTGAAATCATGGCACTCGGGCCCTAGTGACAAGCATTAAGCATGGCAAAGTAGTAGCGACATCAATCTCAGAACATAGTGGATACCAGGCATCAATCCCCGTCAAAACTAACTCGATTACATGATAGATCTCATCCAACCCATCACCGTCCAGCAAGACTACAATGAGATTACTCACGAACGGTGAAGAGCATCATGGAATTTGCGATGAAGGAAGGTTGATGATGACGATGGCGACGATTTTCCCTCTCCGGAGCCCAGAACGGACTCCAGATCTACCCTCCGGATGAAGAACAGGAGGTGGCGGCGCCTCCGTATCGTAAAACGTGATGAACTCTTCTCCTTGATTTTTTTCCGGACGAAACAGACTAAATAGAGTTGGATTTGGAGGCGGTGGAGCTTTGTGGGCCCCACAAGCCTGCCAGGCGCGGCCAGGGGGCACGCCTGGTGGGCTTGTGAGCTCACAGCTCCACTTCCTCCGCTGATTCTTGTGCCAGTATTTTTCATAAATTCCACACAAATTCTCCGTAAATTTTCAGGTCATTCCGAGAACTTTTATTTCTGCGCAAAAACAACACCATGGAATTCTGCTAAAAACAACGTTAGTCCGGGTTAGTTCCATTCAAATCATGCAAATTAGAGTCTAAAACAAGGGCAAAAGAGTTGGAAAAGTAGATACGATGGAGACGTATCAGTGATCGTCATCAAGATTGCGGTGTGCAAGTTCAAGTGGATCAGCACGAAGATATCATGCTTGAAGCTTGTCGTCCATTGTTGTGGCAATGGACTTGTGAAGATATGCTGAAGAGCGGCTCACCCATGTTGTGTATGGGCGAGAAATCAACTAGTCTTCATCAAGACAACGCAATCAAGAAGGTGGTCCATCTTGAGGAAGCCAAGATCATCGTCATCTAGCTCAAGAGGACGAGGTGCAAGGTATAGGTTTTCCCTTGATAATTTTCTGTTTTAGGATAGATTGTCGTACCGTCAAGGGGGCTCTCAAGTGAGTAGCTCGGTCATATCGTTCGTTGAGAGCTCAAACCATTTGCATCCTTGCATCATACTTCTTGGTTCTTGTTTGGTGTTTATCTTTGTGAGTTTTAGAGCTTATGGTCATCTTCATGACAAGCTCGAGTTCATCGAAAACGGAGTCCATATGCATCTACTATGATGTTTTCGATGTTGGAGTATTTGCCGGTTCTTCATTCATAGAGGTCTCACATCTATATATCATTGGCATTTTCATATCTACATGGTCTTGTCGTCCTGAATCCAACAAGCTTGGGGTTGCTGGATTCAGAGCTCGTATGCGAAAGTTATGGCATTTTCATATCTCAAAATATTTCAATGAATGGTCGTGGTTTTTTCTTGACTCAAAATATTTCATGTTCCTCCTCTCTTTCTTGCTTGGCAAGAATTTATTCCTCGCATTTCTTGAGTGGAGAAAAAAATAGAATTGCAAAACAAAAATTGAAAGAGATTCAAATGCCACATTCATTCAAATTCTTTATAGTTGAAGAAGTCATGCTATCTCCTCTCATTGATTTTAAATGGATGAATTTGAATTCACCGGAAAAAGGGGAAAGTCATTTTATTCCCTCTCATTCAAAAGTTTTTGAAAAGTTTCAAATTTCACTCAAGTTTCAATCACTCAAACAAACAAACAATCAATCTAATAATTTTATTAACATTCCAAAATTTGGGATGTTACAGACTCATATGGAACAACTTTGGGTTTATGGAGGTGGATGCACAAGCAGTATTCCTGCTTAGTACAAGTGAAGGCTAGCAAAAGACTGGGAAGCGACCAACTAGAGAGCGACAACAGTCATCAAAATGCATTGAGATTAACTAACATTGAGTGCAAGCATGAGTAGGACATAAATCACCAAGAACATGAATATTATAGAGGCTATGTTGATTTTGTTTCAACTACATGCGTGAACATGCGCCAAGTCAAGCCACTTGAATCATTCAAAGGAGGATACCATCCTATCATACTACAACACAGTCATCTCAACATTCATGTGGGCATCCAAGACAAACCATTATAAGCTCCTAGCCAAGTAAGCATGGCACAAGCAACTATGATCTTTAAGTTGTCATTGCAAACATGTTTCTCTCACAACAAAGCTGAATCACGCACGATGGGCTAGTCATATTTACAAAAACAAAATAGATCGAGTCCATACCATCTTTTCCAGGCTCAGTCACTTCATCACATATCGTCATTATTGCCTTTCACTTGCACGACCGAATGATGTGAACAATAATAAGCGTGCTCGTGCATTGGACTAAAGCTGGAATCTGCAGGGAAACACAAAGGATAAGACAAAGTAATATGGCTCTTTAACAGGCAAACAGATATGCATGCGAGAGCCACTAAACATTGTAACCATGGTCTTCTACCTTGACCCAAAGAAAAATAAAACTATTTACACGGGAAAGCTCCCAACAAGAAAAAGAAGAAAAAGAAAATCTTTTTGGGTTTTCTCAAACTAGACAGACACACGAAAAGAAAACGAGAAAAAGAAAATAAACTAGCATGGATGATACAGTGGCAAAGTGTGAACACCGACAAACAAAGTGAAAGCATAAGCAAGAATGTAAAGTCGGTGAGAAACACGTACTCCCCCAAGCTTAGGCTTTTGGCCTAAGTTGGTCTACTCCCAAGGATGGTCCGGGCGACACCCAAAATCATAATGGGGGTTGTACGGGAGCGCTGCAACCACTGCCTGAATAGCTGCCTCACGGAGACGAGCAGCCTTTGCCTCCATCTCATACCCCTCTGCCTCTCCTCTAGTTATGTAATATCTCCGTTTTACCTGAAAGTCAAAGAAGGCAGGAGCAGGAAGGGTAATATGGAAAACACGCTGTCGGTTAAATATCAAACGGTATAGGAGGGATTCATCATCCCTCTCAAGGAACTCGTAGCGTGTCAAAGCGACGCGGTCAAGGAAATCTGTATGGAGCGGGGGATCTCCTTCGCGGATGGGTACTCCAAGAAAATTTGCTATGCGAGTGGCATAGCTCCCACCAAAGAAATCCCCTTCATTAGCATTATTATTCAGCCTCCTTGCTATTATAGCTCCCACGTTGAAACTTATATCACCTGTTACTGCACTCTTAAGAATACTAAGGTCGGGTGCGCAGAGGTGACAATGCTCAATCTTGCCATTAATGCATCTGCCTATGAAGAGGGAAAAATAATGCAAGGCAGGAAAATGAATGCTCCCCATGGTAGCCTGCGTAATATCTCTAGTTTCTCCAAGAATTATACTAGAGAAAAAAATTCTAACCGAAGATTTAGGAGCATTATTGAGACTACCCCAAATAGGTATCTTACAAATTCTATTGAAATCCTCTAAATCCATGGTATACGATTTGTCATAGAGATCAAACAGTACCGATGTGTCACGGCCAACTGAAAATTTGAATCTACGAACAAAAGAGGCAGTGAGAGCAACATATTGTTCACATTTATCGGAGATGAATTCTTCGAGTCCAACGTTGTGAACAAGTGCATCAAACTCGTCTTTGAAACCTTCCTCAATCATAAATTCATCATAAGGCCATTCACATGGTTGTACCTGTGCGTCCCTTGGTTGGTATGGGTCGGGCTCCTGAATCGCAAGACGGGGACCTCTCTTGCTTGAGGAACCACCATGATAATTTCTCCTCAACATCTTCCTTTTCTGAAATTTTCAATGACCCAAAGGAAATGTGAACAAGGCTCAACTAAACTCGTATCAACTACTCCAACAAGTGCGTAGAGGCCATATTACGCATCAAAACTACTTGGGACCAGCTAGAATTAGCATGCAAAGCTCAAGAACATGCTCACCAAGGCAGCAAAAATACGCGGAGTATAAGGCACTAGAGAAAAAACTAATTGGGCCAATGGAGGAGTCACTTACCAAGGAGTAATTTCCCCAAAACAGTTCGGAGAATGGTGCTTTGAGCAAAGAGATCGAAAATCCGAGCAAGAGGAGCAAGAACACGGGTTTGAGCTGCGAAACTATTTTTTCTGGAGGTAGGAGAAGCAGATGAGAGCTAGAATGAGTGGAGGGGGTGCACGTGGGCCCCACAATCCAAGTAGGCGCGGCCAGGGGGTGCCCGCGCCTCCAGGGCTTGTGGCCCACTGGTGCAGCCCCCAGACTAGCTCTTCGTCTTAGTATTTTTCAAAAATTCCAGAAAAATCATACTTGATTTTCACGGCGTTCGGGGAACTTTTATTTTTGGGGTACTTTTCTACGGGATGCTAAAACAGAAAACAGGGAAAACTAAACTAAACCTATCATTTTTCTTCTAAGCAACCGAAGGTGAAAGCTTGGAACAGAGGTCGTGACTCCTCGATTCATCCATCTCATGGTCATCGAAAGAAATCTGTCAACGAGGTTGATCAAGTCTCCTCGACAAACCTTTTTGAATCGCAAAAGAGAACAGAGAATTTTCAAATAGTCACTAGGTCACCTCAATGGGGATGTGTATCTCCCCAACAAGCAAATCATACTTCATCTTGATAGGAGGTAAAGGGCATTCAAAGCTCCCAATAAGAATCGATGAAGTTTTTTCGATAGCATTGATGCAATGTACTCCATATTGTTTCTTCGGAAAGTGCACCGTATGCTCATTACCGTTGACATGTAAAGTGACATTGCCTTTGTTGCAATCTATAACAGCCCATGCAGTGTTTAAAAATGGTCTTCCAAGGATGACCGCCATGGCATCGTCCTCGGGAATATCCAGAATAACAAATCTGTTAAGATATGACATTTGCAACCACAACAGGCACATCCTCGCAAATGCCGATAGGGAAAGCATTTGATTTGTCGGCCATTTGCAGAGAAATTTCAGTGGGTGTCAACTTATCCAGTTCAAGTCTACGATAAAGAGAGAGAGGCATAACACTAACACCGACTCCAAGGTCGCATAAAGCAGTTCTAACGTAGTTACCTTTAATGGAGCAAGGTATAGTGGGCACTCCGGGATCACCTAGTTTCTTAGGAGTTCCACCCTTGAAGGTATAATTGGCAAGCATGGTGGAAATCTCAACCTCAGGTATCCTCCTCTTATTAGTCACAATATCCTTCATGTACTTAGCATATGGAGACATTTTGAGCATACCTGTCAAACGCATTTGCAGAAAGATAGGTCTAATCATTTCAACAAAGCGCTCAAAATCCTCAAAATATAGGATCACCTAGTATGATAGCAGCAGTAGCAACAGTAACCAGTACCAGCAAAGTGACAACAGTAGCAGCAAAGTAACGGCAGTAGAAACAGAGTAACAGTAGCAGCAGTGACAGGAGTAGCGGAAAAGTAACGTAGCAAGGACAAGTAGGAAAAACTCGTAGGCATTGTATCGGTGATGGATGATTATGCCGGATGCTATTCATCATGCAACAGTTATAAAACGGAGAGATGTGTAACTAGATCCAGTTCATCAATCTAATGTAGGCATGTATTCCGTATGTAGTCATACATGCTTAGGGAAAAGAACTTGCATGACATCTATTGTCCATCCCTTTCATGCCAGCGGGGTCCTAATGGAAACTATGGGATATTAAGGTTCTCCTTTTAATAAAGAACCGGACCAACGCATTAACACTTGGTGAATACATGAACTCCTCATACTATGGTCATCTTCGGGAGTGGTTCCGGCTATTGTCACTCCGGGGTTGCCGGGTCATAACACATAGTAGGTGACTACAACTTGCAAGATAGGATCAAGAAACACATATATTGGTGACAACATAATAGGTTCAGATCTGAAATCATGGCACTCGGGCCCTAGTGACAAGCATTAAGCATGGCAAAGTAGTAGCGACATCAATCTCAGAACATAGTGGATACCAGGCATCAATCCCCGTCAAAACTAACTCGATTACATGATAGATCTCATCCAACCCATCACCGTCCAGCAAGACTACAATGAGATTACTCACGAACGGTGAAGAGCATCATGGAATTTGCGATGAAGGAAGGTTGATGATGACGATGGCGACGATTTTCCCTCTCCGGAGCCCAGAACGGACTCCAGATCTACCCTCCGGATGAAGAACAGGAGGTGGCGGCGCCTCCGTATCGTAAAACGTGATGAACTCTTCTCCTTGATTTTTTTCCGGACGAAACAGACTAAATAGAGTTGGATTTGGAGGCGGTGGAGCTTTGTGGGCCCCACAAGCCTGCCAGGCGCGGCCAGGGGGCACGTCTGGTGGGCTTGTGAGCTCACAGCTCCACTTCCTCCGCTGATTCTTGTGCCAGTATTTTTCATAAATTCCACACAAATTCTCCGTAAATTTTCAGGTCATTCCGAGAACTTTTATTTCTGCGCAAAAACAACACCATGGAATTCTGCTAAAAACAACGTTAGTCCGGGTTAGTTCCATTCAAATCATGCAAATTAGAGTCTAAAACAAGGGCAAAAGAGTTGGAAAAGTAGATACGATGGAGACGTATCAGTGATCGTCATCAAGATTGCGGTGTGCAAGTTCAAGTGGATCAGCACGAAGATATCATGCTTGAAGCTTGTCGTCCATTGTTGTGGCAATGGACTTGTGAAGATATGCTGAAGAGCGGCTCACCCATGTTGTGTATGGGCGAGAAATCAACTAGTCTTCATCAAGACAACGCAATCAAGAAGGTGGTCCATCTTGAGGAAGCCAAGATCATCGTCATCTAGCTCAAGAGGACGAGGTGCAAGGTATAGGTTTTCCCTTGATAATTTTCTGTTTTAGGATAGATTGTCGTACCGTCAAGGGGGCTCTCAAGTGAGTAGCTCGGTCATATCGTTCGTTGAGAGCTCAAACCATTTGCATCCTTGCATCATACTTCTTGGTTCTTGTTTGGTGTTTATCTTTGTGAGTTTTAGAGCTTATGGTCATCTTCATGACAAGCTCGAGTTCATCGAAAACGGAGTCCATATGCATCTATTATGATGTTTTCGATGTTGGAGTATTTGCCGGTTCTTCATTCATAGAGGTCTCACATCTATATATCATTGGCATTTTCATATCTACATGGTCTTGTCGTCCTGAATCCAACAAGCTTGGGGTTGCTGGATTCAGAGCTCGTATGCGAAAGTTATGGTTGTTTCAGTGGCGAACGGTAGTACCGCTTGTGCCAAGCAGTAGTACCGCTCCCTAGCGGTAGTACCGCTCCGGGTGGGCGGTAGTACCTCTCCCTAGCGGTAGTACTGATCTGGGTGGGCGATAGTACCGCTTCGGGACGGTAGTACCTCTCTCTGAGTGGTTGTACTTCGTCGGACTTTTTGCAAATACTTTTCCAAGCGGTGGTAGGCCCAACAGTAATATATTTACTACCGTGGCCTAGCGGCAGTACCGCTCCTCGCCGGCGGTAGTACCGCTCCTCGCTAGTGGTAGTACCGCTAGATGCAGCGGTAGTACCGTTGTACGCGGGCTGTAAGTGGGGGTAACGGTCTGATTTCTTCCCCCGCTATATAAAGGGGGTCTTCTTCCCCCTTGGACTAATCTATCTGTTGAGCTCGTGTTCTTCCCCCATTGTTGACCTTCTTACAGATTTCTAACTCTCAATCCCTCCAATGATCCTTGCTAGTTCTTGAGGGAAAAGAGAGAGGAGATCTAGATCCACATCTCCACCAATCACTTTCTCCTTTATGTGAGGGGAACCCCTTGGATCTAGATCTTGGAGTTCTTTGTGAGCTCCTTGTTCTTCCTCTCATATTTCTCCATAGCTTTTGTTGTTGTGGAGGTGTTTGAGTGTGAGGGACTTGACCACTTCGTGTGTTCTTGCCATTGTATTAGTTGCATCGGTTTGAGTTCTCCACGGTGATACGTGGAAGTGAGAAGTTGAGAAGCTTATTACCCTTTGGAACTTATTACCCTAGAGATTGTTCTTCGTGGATGCTTTGGCATCCTAGAAGCTTGGTGGTGTCTCGGAGCTCAATCATTGTGGTGTAAAGCTCCGGGCAAGCGTCGGGGTCTCCAATTAGGTTGTGGAGATTGCCCCGAGCAATTTGTACGGGTACCGATGACCGCCCCCAAGGGTTGCCATTTGTACGGGTTCGGTGACCGCCCTCAAGGGTCCCTTAGTGGAATCACGACATCTTGCATTGTGCGAGGGCATGACGAGATTACGGTGGCCTTAGTGGAATCTTGAGGAGCATTGTGCCTCCACATCGCTCCAATGGAGATTAGCACACAAGATCTACCCATGGTGATGACCATCTACGAGAGGAGAGAGTGCATCTACATACCCTTGTAGATCGCTAAGCGAAAACGTATATAACATGGTTGATGTAGCCGAACATCTTAGCGATCCAAATTACAATCCTTCCGGCGATCCCATCACGATCCGTCCCGCGATCTCGTCACGATCCGTCCCACGATCTCATCACGATCCGTCCCGCTATATCATCACGATCCATTCCGATCTAGTGCCGAACATACGGCACCTCCGTGTTCAGCACACGTACAGCTCAATGAGGATCTCCGCCTACTTGATCCAGCAAGAGGGAGCGGAGAGGTAGCTGAGTTCTCCGACAGCCTAACGGTGTGGCGGCAATGGTGGTGGAGCTAATCTAGCAGGGCTTCGCCGTGCACTGCCGAACCTATTCTAGAGGAAGAACGAACTAGAGAGAGGGAGAGGGGCTGCACCTTGGATTAAAGTGTTGGTTGCCCTCTCTCCCTATTGGAAATATGCCCTACAGACATTGATAAATAGTTATTATTATATTTCCTGTTTAGAGAAAATCGTTTATCATCCATGCTATAATTGTATTGAATGAAAACATAGATACATGTGTGGATACATAGACAAAACAATGTCCCTAGCAAGCCTCTAGTTGGCTAGCCAGTTGATCAATGATAGTCAAGGTTTTCTAGCTATATGCAAGTGTTGTCACTTGATAATTGGATCACATCATTAGGTTCAACCGATAAGGTTTTCTAGCTATATGCAAGTGTTTTCTAGCTATACGGGATTATATGAATCCTTGACACTGAGGTTCAACCGATAATATCTTTGGAGAATATGTAGGATCCAATATGGGCATCCAGGTCCCTCTATTGGATATTGACCGAGGAGTGCCTCGGGGCATGTCTACATAGTTCTCGAACCCGTAGGGTCTGCACACTTAAGGTTCGATGATGTTTTAGTATAGTTGAGTTATAAGTGTGGTTACCGAATGTTGTTCGGAGTCCTGGATGAGATCACGGACGTCACGAGGGTTTCCGGAATGGTCCAGAAACGAAGATTCATATATAGGATGGTTTCATTTGGTCACCGGAAAGTTTCGGGCAATTCTAGCAGTGTATCGGGAGTGACCAATGGGTTCCGGGAGTTCACCGGGAGGGGTCCACCCACCCAGGAGTGAGCCCAAGGCACTAGGGTGGCACCACAAGTCCTTAGTGGGCTGGTGGAGTCAGCCCAAGGGGCCCATGACGCCACATAGATAAATACCAAAAGAAAATAAAAGGAAAAAGGGAAAAAGGGAGGTGGAAAGGAAGAGGAGGCTTCCTCCTTCCCAAACTGAATTGGAGGAGGAGTTCTCCTCCTCCCCTTGGCTAGTGCACCTTGAGGGATTGTCCCTCAAGGCTACCCCTCCCCCTCCGTCCTATATATAGTGGTGTTTTAGGGATGATTTGAGACAACTTTTGCCACGTGCAACTCAACCCTAGACCACATAGTTCTACCTCCAGATCGGATTTCTGCGGAGCTCGGGCGGAGCCCTGCAGGAGTAGATCATCACCACCACAGGAGCGTCATCACACTTCCAGAGAACTCATCTACTTCTCCGTCTTGCTTGATGGATCAAGAAGGCCGAGATCATTGTTGAGTTGTACGTGTGCTGAACGCGGAGGTGTCGTCCGTTCGGCGCTAGATCGAAACGGATCGTGGGACGGATCGCAGGACAGTTCGTGGGACGGTTCGAGGGATGTGAAGATGTTCCACTACATCAACCGCGTTTCCTAACGCTTCCTGCTATGCGATCTACAAGGGTACGTAGATCCAAATCTCCTCTCGTAGATGGACATCACCATCATAGGTCTTCGTGTGCGTAGGAAAATTTTTGTTTCCCATGCAACGTTCCCCAACGGAGGCACCATGAGCTAGGTTCATGCGTAGATGTTATCTCGAGTAGAACACCAAAGGTTTTGTGGACAATGATGTTCGATTTTCTTCCTACCTTAGTCTTTTCTCGATTCGGCGGTATTGTTGGATTGAAGCGGCCCGGACCGACATAACTCGTACGTTTACGAGAGACTGGTTTCATCGATTGACATGCAACCTCGTTGCATAAAGATGACTGGCGGGTGTCGGTTTCTTCAACTTTAGTTGAATTGGTTTTGACCGAGGCGGTCCTTGGAGAGGTTAAATAGCAATTTGCACATCTCCGTTGTGGTTTTTGCATAAGTAAGATGCGATCATACTAGATACCCATAACAGCCACGTAAAACATGCAACAAGAAATTAGAGGACGTCTAACTTGTTTTTGCAGGGTATGCTTGTGATATGATATGGCCAATGACGTGATGTGATATATTGGATGTATGAGATGATCATGTTGTAATAGTTAATATCGACTTGCACGTCGATGCTACGACAACCGGCAGGAGCCATAGAATTGTCTTTAAACTAACGTTTGTGTTTGCAGATGCGTTTACTGTATTGCTAGGACGTAGCTTTAGTAGTAATAGCATAAGTAGCACGACAACCTTGATGGCGACATGTTGATGGAGATCATGATGATGGATATCATGGTGTGGCGCTGGTGACAAGAAGATCGTGCCGGTGCTTTGGTGATGGAGATCAAGAAGCACAAGATGATGGCCATATCATGTCACTTATGAATTGCATGCGATGTTAATCCTTTTATGCACCTTATTTTGCTTAGAACGACGGTAGCATTATGAGATGATCTCTCACTAAAATTTCAAGACGTAATTGTGTTCTCCCCGACTGTGCACCGTTGCTACAGTTCGTCGTTTCAAGACACCACGTGATAATCGGGTGTGATAGACTCAACGTTCACATACAACGGGTGCAAAACAGTTGCACACGCGGAACACTCGGGTTAAGCTTGACGAGCCTAGCATGTGCAGACATGGCCTCGGAACACATGAGACCGAAAGGTCGAGCATGAATCGTATAGTGGATATGATTAGCATAGAGATGCTTACCACTAAAACTATTCTCAACTCACGTGATGATCGGACTTGAGTTAGTGAATTTGGATCATGAACCACTCAAATGACAATAGAGATGTACTTTTTGAGTGGGAGTTTAGCAAGTAATTTGATTAGTTAAACTCTAATTATCTTGAACATAGTCTAAGTCCACTTTGAAATATTTGTGTTGTAGATCAATGGCTCACGCGACAGTCACCCTGAATTTTAATATATTCCTAGAGAAAGCTAAGTTGAAAGATGATGGAAGCAACTTTGTAGACTGGGCTCGTAATCTTAAGTTGCTCCTGCAAGCTGGGAAGAAGGATTATGTCCTTAATGTTGCGCTAGGAGATGAACCACACGCTATGGCTGACCAAGATGTTAAGAACGCTTGGTTAACACGTAAGGAGGACTACTCAATAGTTCAATGTGCATTCTTGTATGGCTTCGAGCCGGGACTTCAACGTCGCTTTGAGCGTCATGGAGCATTTGAGATGTTCCAGGAGTTGAAGTTTATTTTTCAGAAGAATGCCCGGATCAAGAGGTATGAGACCTCCGATAAATTCTATGCTTGCAAGATGGAGGAGAATTCGTGTGTCAATGAACATGTGCTCAAAATGTCTGGGTACTCAAACCATCTAGCTGAGCTGGGGATTGAACTCCCACAAGAGGCTATCACTGACAAAATTCTTCAATCACTACCACCAAGCTACAAGAGCTTTGTGTTGAACTATAACATGCAAGGGATGAACAAGTCACCCGGCGAGTTATTCGTGATGCTGAAAGTCGCAGAGTCGGAACTCCGAGAAGAGCATCAAGTGTTGATGGTGAATAAGCCCACTAGTTTAAAGAGTACCTGCAAAGGCAAGGAGGGTAATTCCAAGATGAGCGGCAAGCCTATTGCCAATCCGACGAAGAAACCCAAGGCTGGACCTAAGCCTGAAACGGAGTGTTGTTATTGCAAGGGACTAGGTCACTCGAAGCGCAAATCCCCCAAGTATCTGGCTGATAAGAAGGCGGCCAAGGAAAAATCAAGTATATTCGATATACATGTTATTGATGTGTACTTAACCAACTCTCGTAGTAGTGCCTCGGTATTCGATATTGGTTCTGTTGCTCATATTTGCAACTCGAAACAGGAACTGCGGAATAAGCGAACGCTGGTGAAAGATGAAGTGACGATGCGCGTGGGAAATGGTTCCAAGGTTGATGCAATCGCGGTCGGCACAGTTTCACTTCAGTTACCATCAGGATTAGTTATGAACTTAAATAATTGTTATTTAGTGCCTGCGTTGAGCATGAACATTATATCTGGATCTTGTTTATTGCGAGACGGTTACTCGTTTAAGTCAGAGAATAATCGTTGTTCTATTTTTATGAGTAATATCTTTTATGGTCATGCACCCAATGTGAGAGGATTGTTCATATTGAATCTTGATAGTGATGATACACATATACATAACATTGAGACCAAAAGAGTTAGAGTTAACAATGATAGCGCCATGTTTTTGTGGCACTGCCGCTTAGGTCATATTGGTGTAAAGCGCATGAAGAAACTCCATTCCGATGGACTTTTCGAGTCACTTGACTTTGATTCACTTGACACGTGCAAACCATGCCTCATGGGCAAGATGACTAAGACTCCGTTCTCTGGAACAATGGATCGTGCAAGTGACTTGTTGGAAATCATACATACCGATGTGTGCTGTCCGATGAGTGTGGAGGCGTGTGGCGAATATCGTTATTTTCTCACCTTCACTGACGATTTGAGTAGATATGGTTATATCTACTTGATGAAGCACAAATCTGAAACGTTTGAGAAGTTCAAGCAATTTCAGAGTGAAGTTGAAAATCATCGTAACAAGAAGATCAAATTCCTACGGTCTGATCGTGGGGGTGAATATCTAAGTTTCGAGTTTGGTGCTCACTTAATACAATGTGGAATTGTTTCACACTTGACACCACCTGGAACACCACATCGTAATGGTGTGTCCGAACGTCGTAATCGTACTTTATTAGAGATGGTGTGATCTATGATGTCTCTTACTGATTTGCCATTATCGTTTTGGGGTTATGCATTAGAGACAGCTGCATTCAATTTAAATAGGGCACCATCAAAATCCCTTGAGACGACACCATACAAACTGTGGTATGGCAAAAGACCAAAGTTGTCGTTTCTTAAAGTTTGGGGATGTGATGCTTATGCCAAAAAGCTTCAGCCTGAAAAGCTGGAACCTGATGACCCACAAGTATAGGGGATCAATCGTAGTCCTTTCGATAAGTAAGAGTGTCGAACCCAACGAGGAGCAGAAGGCTGTGATAAGCAGATTTCAGCAAGGTAATAACTGCAAGCACTGAACGTAGCGGTAACAAGTGATTATGTAGTAACAACGTTGCAGCAAGTGGCCCAATCCCTTTTGTAGCAAGGGACAAGCCTGAACAAAGTCTTATAGGAGGAAAACCGCTCCCGAGGCCACACAGGAATTTCTGTCATGCTAGTTTCATCATGTTCATATGATTCGCGTTCGTTACTTTGATAGTTTGATATGTGGGTGGACCGGCGCTTGGGTACTGCCCTTACTTGGACAAGCATCCCACTTATGATTAACCTCTCTCGCAAGCATCAGCAACTACAAAAGAAGAATTAAGACAAAGTCTAACCATAGCATTAAACTAGTGGATCCAAATCAGCCCCTCACGAAGCAACGCATAGGCTGGGGTTTAAGCTTCTGTCACTCCAGCAACCCATCATCTACTTACTACTTCCCAATGCCTTCATCTAGGACCAAATATGGTGAAGTGTTATGTAGTCGACGTTCACATAACACCACTAGAGTAAAAACAACATACATCATATCAAAATACCGAACGAATATCAAATTCACATGACTATTATCAGCATGACTTATTCCATGTCCTCAGGAACAAAAGTAACTACTCACAAGACATAATCATAATCATGACCAGAGGTGTAATGAATAGCATCAAGGATCTGAACATAAACTCTTCCACCAAGTAATCCAACTAGCATCAACTACAAAGAGTAATCAACACTACTAGCAACCTTACAAGTACCAATCGGAGTTGCGAGACAAAGATTGGTTACAAGAGATGAACTAGGGATTGGAGAGGAGATGGTGCTGATGAAGATGTTGATGAAGATGCCTCCCCTCCGACAAGAGGAGTGTTGGTGATGACGATGGCGATGATTTCCCCCTCCGGGAGGGAAGTTTCCCCGGCAGGATCGTCCTACCGGAGCTCTAGATTGGATCTACTCAAGTTCCGCCTCGTGGCGGCGTCGAAACCACGAAAAAGCTCCATCTTAATTTTTTCCAGACCAGGACGCTTCATATAGCAAAAGAGGGGGGCTAGTGGGCCGTCAGGCAGCCCACAAGCTTGCCCACCGCCACCAGGGGGTGGTGGCGGAGTGGGGACTTGTGGAGCCCTGGTGGGCCCCTCCGGTAGTACTTTCGCCCGGTATTTTTAATATATTCCATAAAAAATCCACGTAAATTTTCAGGGCATTTGGAGATGTGCAGAATAGTGGACTAGGATTTGCTCCTTTTCGAGTCCAGAATTCCAGCTGCCTGAATTCTCCCTCTTCAAATAATCCTTGCAAAATAAGAGATAAAAGGCATAAATATGGTACCACAAGTAATATAACAGCCCAAAAAGGAATAAATATCAACATGAAAGCATGATGCAAAATGGACGTATCAGAACCCAAAGCGGAAAAGTGCGTCTTCATAGGTTACCCAAAAGAGACAGTTGGGTATACCTTCTATCTCAAATCCGAGGGCAAAGTGTTTGTTGCTAAAAACGGAGCTTTTCTTGAGAAGGAGTTTCTCTCGAAAGAATTGAGTGGGAGGAATATAGAACTTGATGAGGTTGTCAAACCTGTAATCCCTCTAGATGGTGGCGCGGGGCAAGGGGAAACCCATGTCGTTGCGACGCCGGTTGAGGAGGAAGTTGATGATGATGATCATGAAACTTTGGATCAAGTTCCTGTCGGACCTCGCAGGTCGACAAGATCATGTATTGCTCCTGAGTGGTACGGTAATCATGTATTATCAGTTATGTTGTTAGACAACAATGAACCTGTGAATTATGAAGAAGCAATGGTGGGCCCGGATTCCAACAAATGGCTCGATGCCATGAAGTCCGAGATAGGATCCATGTACGAGAACAAAGTGTGGACTTTGGAAGTACTACCTGAAGGCCGCAAGGCTATTCAGAACAAATGGATCTTTAAGAAGAAGACGGACGGAGACAGTAATGTGACCATTTATAAAGCTCGACTTGTGGCAAAAGGTTTTTCACAAGTTCAAGGATTTGACTACGATGAGACGTTCTCACCGGTAGCGATGCTTAAGTCCGTCCGAATCATGTTAGCAATAGCTGCATTTTTCGATTATGAAATCTCGTAGATGGATGTCAAAATGGCGTTCCTTAATGATTTTCGTAAGGAAGAGTTGTACATGATATAACCCAAAGGTTTTGTCGATCCAAAGAATGCTAACAAAGTATGCAAGCTCCAGCGATCCATTTATGGACTGGTGCAAGCATCTCGGAGTTGGAATAAGCGCTTTGATAAGGGGATCAAAGCATTTGGGTTTATACAATTGGTTCGAGAATCTTGTATTTACAAGAAAGTGAGTGGGAGCTCTGTGGCGTTTCTAATATTATATTGTTGGAAATATGCCCTAGAGGCAATAATAAAATGGTTATTATCATATTTCCTTGTTCATGATAATCGTCTATTGTTCATGCCATAAAAGTATTAACGGGAAATAGTAATACATGTGTGAATAAATAGATCACAATGTGTCCCTAGCAAGCCTCTAGTTGTCTAGCTCGTTGATCAATAGATGATCATGGTTTCCTGATCATGGGCATTAGATGTCATTGATAACGGGATCACATCATTGGGAGAATGATATGATGGACAAGATCCAATCCTAAGCATAGCACTAGATTGTTCGTATGCTAAAGCTTTTCTAATGTCAAGTGTCTTTTCCTTCGACCGTGAGATTGTGCAACTCCCGGATACCGTAGTAGTGCTTTGGTTGTATCAAACGTCACAACGTAACTGGGTGACTATAAAGGTGCACTACGGGTACCTCTGAAAGTGTCTCTTTGGTTGGCACGAATCGAGATCGGGATTTGTCACTCCGTGTGACGGAGAGGTATCTCTGGCCCCACTCGGTAGAACATCGTCATGAGCTCAATGTGACTAAGGAGTTAATCATAGGATGACGTGCTACCAAACGAGTAAAGAGACTTACCTGCAACGAGATTGAACAAGGTATAGGTATACCGACGATCGAATCTCGGGCAAGTTCTATACCGACAGACAAAGGGAATTGTATACGGGATTGATTGAATCCTTGACATCGTGGTTCATCCGGTAAGATCATCGAGGAACGTCTGGGAGCCACCATGGGTATCCATATCCCGCTGATGGTTATTGGCCAGAGAGCGTCTCGGTTATGTCTGCATGCTTCCCGAACCCATAGGGTCTACACACTTAAGGTTCGATGACGCTAGGATTATAGGGAAATGTTATACGAGGTTGCCGAAAGTTGTTTGGAGTCCCGGATGAGATCCTGGACGTCCCGAGGAGCTCCGGAATGGTTCGGAGGTAAAGATTGATATATAGGATGGATGTTTTTGGACACCGGAAATGTTTCGGGCGTCACCGGTAGCGTACCGGGACCACCGGAAATGGTCTCGGGGGTCCACCGGGAGAGGCCACCAGCCCCAAGAGGTAGCATGGGCCTAAAGGTGGAGGGAAACCAGCCCAAAGTGGGCTGGTGCGCGTCCCACAAGGAGGCCCAAGGCGCAAGAGGTGGAAAGGGGGGGCAAACCCTAGGCGGTGGTGGGCCTAAGGCTCACCTAAGGGGTGCGTGATACGTCTCCAACATATCTATAATTTTTTATGGTTTCATGCTATTATCTTGTCAAAGTTTGGATGTTTTGCTTGCCTTTTATATATTTTTTGGGACTAACTTATTGACTCAGTGCCAAGTGTCAGTTCCTGTTTTTTCCATGTTTTTGACCCCTTTCAGAGGAGATTTTGAAACGGAGTCCAAACGGAAGAAAAACCTTGGAAAGATTTTTCCGTACCGAAAGAAGATCGGGAAGCTTGAGAGCCAAGGCAGGGGAGCCTCAGGGGCCCCACAAGCCCCCACACCGCGGCCAGGGGGTAGGTCGCGGCCCACAGGCTTGTGGGCCCCCTGGGCGCCCTCTGCCCTAGGGGTTGCGCCTATATATTCCCTAAAAATCCCAAAAAAATCAGGAGATCATCGAAATCACTTTTCCGCGCCCGCAAGCTTCTATCTCCGCAAGATCCCATCTGGGGCACGTTCTGGTGCCCTGTCGGAGGGGGGATTCGAACACGGAGGGCTTCTTCATCAACACCATGACCTCTCCGATGATGAGTGAGTAGTTCACCATAGACCCACGGGTCCATAGCTACTAACTAGATGGCTTCTTCTCTCTCTTGGATCTTCAATACAAAGTTCTCCATGAACTTCATGGAGATCTATCCGATGTAATCTTCTTTTGCGATGTGTCTTTCGAGATCCGATGAATTGTGGATTTATGATCAGATTATCTATGAATCTTATTTGAGTTTCTTCTGATCTCTCTTATGCATGACTTCATATCCTTGTAATTCTCTTCGAGTTGTGGGTTTTGTCTAGCCAACTAGATCTATGATTCTTGCAATGGGATAAGTGCTTGGTTTTGGGTTCATACCGTGCGGTGACCTCACCCAGTGACAGAAGGGGTAGCGAGGCACGCATCATGTTCTTGCCATCAAGGGTAAAAAGATGGGGTTTTCATCATTGGTTTGAGATTATCCCTTTACATCATGTCATCTTGCTTAAGGCATTACTGTGTTCGTCATGAACTCAATACACTAGATGCATGCTGGATAGCGGTCGATGTGTCGAGTAATAGTAGTAGATGCAGAAAGTATCGGTCTACTTGTCTCGGGCATGATTCCTATAGTATGATCATTGCCATAGATATCGTCATGACTTTGCGCGGTTCTATCAATTGCTCGATAGTAATTTGTTCATCCACCGTGATATTTTCTATTTTGAGAGAAACCTCTAGTGAACACTATGGCCCCTGGGTCTACTCCACACCATATTTTCAGCCTTACACTTTTTACTTCGTTGCACTTTCCGCCTTCAGATCTCACTTTGCAAACAATCTTGAAGGGATTGACGACTCCTTTGAAGCGTTGGGTGCAAGCTTTTTTGTGTTTGCGCAGGTACTCTGGACTTGACGAGACCCTCCTTCTGGATTGATACCTTGGTTCTCAAACTGAGGGAAATACTTATTGCTCCTGTGTTGCATCACCATTTCCTCTTCAAGGGAAAAAACCAACGCAAGCCTAGTCTTCGTCAACGTGTCAATTTCTGGCACTGTTGTTTGAGAAGTAGCAGAAGGATTTCTGGCGCCGTTGCTGGGGAAGGACTTTTGTTGCCGTAGCAGAAGAATTTCTGGCGCCGTTGCCGGGGAGGAAGATCAAGTCAAGAACTCATCCAAGTAGGTGTCGCAAACTCATCTCTTGCATTTACTTTCTTTGCCAGTTGCCTCTCGTTTTCCTCTCCCCCACTTCACCAATTTGCCTTTTTCGTTCGCCTTTTTCGTCTTTTCGTTCGCCCTTTTTCTCGCCTGCTCTTTGTTTGCTCGTGTGCTTGCTTTCTTGCCGGAGTCACCATGAATGAAAACACCAAACTTTGTGACTTCTCGAATACTAATATTAATGATTTTCTTAGTACTCCGATTGCTCCCGCCACTAGTGCGGAGTCATACGAAATCAATGCCGCTTTGCTGAATCTTGTTATGAAAGAGCAATTTTCTGGCCTTCCTAGTGAAGATGCCGCATGCCATCTCAATACCTTCACTGATCTTTGCGATATGCAAAAGAAGAAAGATGTGGATAATGAAGTGATTAAATTGAAGCTTTTTCCTTTCTCGTTGCGAGATCGCGCGAAAACTTGGTTTTCTTCTTTGCCCAAGAATAGTATTGATTCTTGGGATAAGTGCAAAGATGCTTATATATCCAAGTATTTTCCGCCGGCTAAGATCATCTCTCTCCATAATGATATCATGAATTTCAAGTGTAGCGACCCGACTCAAAACGAGTCAAGCCTCTGTGTTTCTGCGCCATCCCTGGATCAGTATGCTGGCACACACAGTACATCAATGTATATATCAAAGTGCAATCACATGTAAATAGCGTAAAACTGATATATACCTTAAATATCTCAGCGGAAGCAGTCAAGGGAGTGGAGTCCCAATAAGCACCAACGGCAAGTTGAGTGTAGACCGTAACCCTGAATCGTACTCTTACTCGTCGAAGAAAAATATCTGCAACATAAGACGTTGCAGCCGTGTAGGTCAGCATATTGAATATGCCGGCAAGTCACATATGAGAGGGGGTAAAATGTCATCTATACTATATGCATATATGGCAGGTGGGGCTATAAGTTTTTAGCAAAAAGCAAGTTTTCTCCTACATCAAGAGAGGCTAAAAGAAAAATATTACTACGCTGTTGGTTGTTAATGAGATGGTTCCGCCAACCAGTTCTCATACCCAAGTTATCAATATTACCCTCATCAAGTATTTATAATGGTGTTGAGAATTTCAGATAACTTCAGTTCCTTTGGCTCAAGTTGTCCATGACCGTGGACACGGCTAATCGATTAGGTTTGAGTACTCTGCAGAGTTTTGCACACGTTCCCCACAAGATTTGATCACCTCCGTGTATGTCCTCGCACTTCAGGGTGTTTGAATACCGGATGATCAAAACATGGTCTTTCAACGGGTCCATGTGAATCCCTGTCGGTGCCCATCCAATCCTACCGTTCTTCTACATCTGCTAGCACCGCCTGTCCAGAGTCGCCGCGTTGTCCAACCAAGCCAGAGCCCATAATGACTTGTGGTTGTGCAGGTAAGCCTTGGGTCTTGAAAATATCCGTCTGTCTCTTTGAGCCTGGGTGAAGCTTTCCGCAAGATGTCATGGCCGTCTCCAGCATCCCGGGTCATCCACTGGTTTCTCCAGGGAGCCGATCAACCGTCCTTCACCCAGAGTTGCATTGCATCACGAGGTCTTGAAAAGTCTTGACTTAACCGGTCTTGATTATTAAAGTATCCTCGCATCACTCGTGATAAACTCTCAACCAGAATCCCGTCTACTCAAGCATAGCAATATGAAATTTGTCGTCCCGGGCCTAGTAACGGGGTTGTTGGGTGCCTACCACATGATACTACAATATGTAACCATAATTTCCAAGTACCTAGTCAGCATGCAATTGGGCATAGGATGGTAGAACTACGATGCATAAAACATAGGTGATACATGATCAAATGACTTGCCTGGTGATGTTGACGAAGAAGAATTTTCGTTCTCGGGAAATACGTGATAGAACTATTCGTCACTCTCCGATGAAATCTACATAATCAAACATAGTATTCACATAAGCACTCACACTAGCAATCATTCTAGCAATCAATTAACAAACAGCAATAAAAGTTGATGCAATCAAAAGTCAATAAGAGAGAGCGGATAAAAATCCAAAGGAAACTTCAAAGAAGCTAGGAAGCCTTCTACTACATCAAACACTATATAGTTTTTGTTCTAACTGAAAATAAAACACTAAAATAGAAAAAATAACAGAAAACAAAATATAAAATAGCTAACATAACAGAAGTAAAATTTACAAAACAATATTATTTTATAAGTATTTTCAAAATAGGAAATCAAACTAGCAATGCAATCAATTCGCAAGTTAGTATAGAACTAGAATTGATTCCATGCAAACAAATAAGAATAAATAAAATAAAATTTTGTTTTTGTTGAAAAGTTACTGGTAAATATCAAAAACAAAATATAACTTGTCACAATTACAAAAAAAACAAATTAAGAACAATTAATACGAAAGAAATAGCAAGAAAACAAAAAAGGCTAAAACAGAATCTGTTTTGCTTAAAACCCTAAGTAAAAATATTTAAAAAAATTGAAACTTAAACTACTGAAAATATGATCAATAGGAAACAGTTACAAAAAGAATTAATTTAAAAGCTATTTTAAACTCCCGGTATAAGCAAAACAAGCTTTAAATCAAATCTGATCTAATTCAAATTTTATAAATCCAAACATAGAAAAATTATATATATACAGAAACTACATAAAATTTGTGATCCAACGCAAAAAAATCACCTAATTCGGAGTTATAGACTAATAGATATGAATTTTCTAAGATTGCATTTTTCTGAAAAAACTGCAATACGGGATTTCGTAAATCTCACCATGGGTGACAGAGAGGAAGAACTCCGGCGAGGTAGCTGCTCCAGAGAGGTGGGAGGTCGCTGGCGGGGAGGGGAAACGGCGGAGGGGGTCCCGGAGGCGAGGAAGGGGGCGTGAGGGGCTCCTGGGCGTTCTTCTGTTCGGCTCCTTGCAGGAACAACAATGGTGGGGGCGTCGTGGCTACGGGCAGGGAGAGGGCGAGCTGATGGGGAAAATGGAACGAGGAGAGGAGGGGCGTTCTTATAGGGGTGGTGGGAGGCTCGGGAAGGAAGTGTAGCCCGTGAATCGGGGGAGGGAAGCTTCTCCCATGGCCACAGAAGGAAGCTCGTGAGGAGGAAGAAGAAGGTGGGATTGGGCCAGATTGGTTTCCTAACGTGGCCCAAGTACATTCCTAAAATAAGAGATCTCTTTCCCTTTTTATTAAAACAGGAATTAATACGATTAAAAGGAAATATAATATCCTTGGAATATAGGGGTATAATATATTAAAATTCTCAGAAAAATAAATTCAAAAAGATGGACATTTTTCCACGGCCAAAATACTTCAAAATAATGTTTTTTCGGAAAATCCCCTAAATGCTTTATTTCTTTTTGCAAATAATTACTCAAATAAATCTTGGGTGTCATGGCTCAAATATTTCAAAGAATATCCATGGGTTTGGAGGGTCATGTTTCTCCTCTCTTTTTCTCTTGTTTGACAAAGTATTGTTCCCGGCATTCCGTGAGTGAAGAAGAAAACAAAATGCAAATGAAAAATCGAAAGGAAATTCAAGTGCCACATTGGTTCAAATTCTTTGTAGTTGAAGAAGTCATGCTATCTCCTCTCGTTGGTTTTGAAAAGATGAATTTGAACTCATAGGAAACGGGGAACTCATTTTATTCCCTCTCATTCAAAAGTTTTTGAAAAGTTTCAAATTTCACTCAAGTTTCAATCACTCAAACAAACAAACAATCAATCTAATAATTTTATTAACATTCCAAAATTTGGGATGTTACATCAAGCAACTTGATCATGAACATGTTGCACAAGCTTGGGAGAGAATGAAATTAATGATTAGAAATTGTTCAGCTCATGGCTTGAGCCTTTGGATGATTATTCAAATCTTTTACGCTGGCTTGAATTTCGCTTCTAGAAATATCTTGGACTCCACCTCAGGTGGAACGTTCATGGAAATCACGTTAGGAGAAGCCACAAAACTCTTAGACAACATCATGACGAACTACTCTCAGTGGCACACTGAAAGGTCACCTACTAGTAAGAAGGTACATGCTATAGAGGAAATTAACTCGTTGAGTGCTAAGATGGACGAGTTAATGAATTTGGTTGCTAGTAGAAGTGCTCCTTTGGATCCTAATGACATGCCTTTGTCTTCTTTGATTGAGAGTAGCAACGCTAGCTTGGACGTTAATTTTGTTGGTAGGAATAACTTTGGCAACAACAATGCTTTTAGAGGAAACTATGTTCCTATGCCTTTTCCTGGTAACTCCTCTAATAACTTTGGTAACTCCTCCAACAATACCCATGGAAATTACAATATATTACCCTCTGATCTAGAGAGTAATATCAAAGAGTTCATCAACTCCCATAAGATTTTCAATGCGTCCATAGAGGAAAAGCAACTCAAAATTGACGATTTGGCTAAGAGCGTTGATAGAATGTCAAGTGATGTTGATGCTTTGAAAGTTAGATGTGCTCCTCCCAAAATTAACATGGATGAAACTTTGAAAGCTATGTGTGTTTCCATGGTTGAGAGCCAAGAAAGAACCGCCAAAATTCGTGCTAGACATGAATGGCTTAAAAAGGCGTGTTCTCCTGATGAGAATCACGAAGATCTTAAAGTGCTTGGTGTGACTCCCATTGAATCTTTGTTTTCTTGTTTCAAACCTCATGATTATGGGGCTGGATGTGAATCCACTTTGGTTGAAAAGTGCCCCAATGATACAGAGTCCATCTATCTTGATGCTAAAAGCATTGAAAGTGGAGTAGAAGATGTTAAAACTTTGAGTAGTAATGAAATTACTACCGTGGATTTCAAGGAATTCAATTATGATAGTTTCTCCTTGATTGAATGCATTTCTTTGATGCAATCCATGTTAAACTCTCCACACCCTTATAGCTAAAACAAGGCCTTTATCGATCATATCGTCGAAGCTATGATAAAATCTCTTGAAGGGAAACTTGAATTGGAAGTCTCTATCCCTAGAAAGCTTCATGATGAGTGGGAACCTACCATCAAAATCAAAATCAAAAACTATGAATGCAATGCTTTGTGTGATTTGGGTGCTAGTGTTTCTGCGATTCCAAAGTCTTTATGTGATGTTCTGGGTTTTAATGAGATTGAAGAGTGTTCTCTTAATTTGCATCTTGATGATTCTACTGTCAAGAAACCCGTGGGAAGGATCAATGATGTTCTTATTATTGCAAATAGGAACTATGTACCCGTGGATTTCATTGTGCTTGACATTGATTGCAATCCTACATGCCCTATTATTCTTGGTATACCTTTCCTAAGGACTATCGATGCTATCATCGATATGAAGGAAGGGAATATTAGATTTCAATTTCCTTTAAAGAAGGGCATGGAACACTTTCCTAGAAAGAAAATAAGATTTCCTTATGAATCCATGATGAGGGCTACTTATGGTTTGAGCACCAAAGATGACGATACGTGATTCTGTCGCTTCTATGCCTAGCTAAGGGCGTTAAACAATAGCGCTTGTTGGGAGGCAACCCAATGAATTTATCTTTTTCTTTCTGTTTTGTTGCGTCCACACCATCACAATTCTGTTGTGATTGTGTCTTTTGTGTTTCCTTTTGTGTTTGAGCCAAGAAAAACCTTTATGACTAGTCTTGGTAATGGTTGTTTCATCCTGCTGGAAAAAGACAGAAACTTTATGCTCACGATATGATTTTTCATTTTTTTAAAAAGAGCTTTTGAGTTGATTCTTTTTGCTGCTGTTCGATATGATTTTTGACCAGGCCGTCGTAATTTTTCAGATTTTTTGAGGTACCAGAAGTATACGAAGTATACAGATTGCTGCAGACTTGTGTGTTTTTGACAGATTCTGTTTTTGTTGAGTTGGTTGCTTGTTTTGATGAAACTATGGTTAGTATCGGGGGGTACTAGTCATGGAAAAGTGAGAATATAGCATCCCAACACCAATATAAATGGAATTCAAGTTTTCTACAGTACCAGAAGAAGTGGTAGTTTGTTTTCTTGTGCTAATGTTATCACGAGTTTCTGTTTAAGTTTTGTGTTGTGAAGTTTTCAAGTTTTGGGTGATGTTCTTATGGACAAAGATATAAGGAGTGGAAAGATCTCAAGCTTGGGGATGCCCAAGGCATCCCAAGCCAAATTCAAGCACACCAAAAAGCCTAAGCTTGGGGATGCCCCGGGAAGGCATCCCCTCTTTCGTCTTCAATCCATCGGTAACATTACTTGGAGCTATACTTTTATTCACCACATGATATGTGTTTTGCTTGGAGCGTCTTGTATCGTAGGAGTATTTTCTGTTTGTTGTGTCACAATCATCCTTGCTGCACACCTTTTTGAGAGAGAGAGACATGCACTCATCGTGATTTTGCTAGAATGCTCATAGTGCTTCACTTATATCTTTTGAGCTAGATACTTTTGCTCATAGTGCTTCACTTATATCTTTTGAGCTAGATACTTTTGCCCTAGTGCTTCACTTATATATTTTAGAGCACGGCGGTGCGTGATTTGGTAGTTGGCTTATGCTATGAAAGTAGTCCCAAATGTGATAGGTACCCAAAGAGGATGCAAAAACCTCCATCTTCATGTGCATTGAGTAGAAAGAGAAGCTTTGATTCCTCTCAATTAGTTTTGAGACGTGGATTCGGTAATATTGAGAGCTATGTTAGTAGGGTATTGTGAATCTAGAGATACTTGTGTTAAAGCTAGTGATTCCTGCAGCATGCACGTATGGTGAACCGCTATGTTAGGAAGTCGGAGCATAATTGATCTATTGATTGTCATCCTTTGTGTTGAGGTCAGGATCGCGCGATGGTTTACACCTACCAACCCTTCCCCTAGGAGTATGCGTTTAGCACTTTGTTTCGATTACTAATAAAAACTTTCGCAATAAGTATGTGAGTTCTTCATGACTAATGTGAGTCCATGGTATAGATGCACTTTCACCTTCCACCTTTGCTAGCCTCTCTAGTGCCGCGCAATTTTCGCCGGTGCACAAACCCACCATATGCCTTCCTAAAAAAAAGCCACCATACCTACCTACTATGGCATTTTCATAGCCATTCCGAGATATATTGCCATGCAACTCCCACCGTTCTGTCTCATGACTTGTGACGTCACTCTCATATTGCCATTGCATGATCGTAAGATAGCTAGTGAGATGTTTTCAACGTCATACACCATGCTAGATCATTGCACATCCCGGTACACTGCCGGAGGCATTTCCTATAGAGTCATCATCATTTTGAGCTTTGAAGTTGTGAGTAAATAAAAGTGTGATGATCATCATTATTAGAGCATTGTCCCATGTGAGGAAATTAAAAAAAAGAGGCCAAAGAGCCCAAAAACAAAAAAAAGAACAAAAGAGAGGCCTAAGAGCCCAAATGAAAAAAAGAGAAAAAGAGAGAAGGGACAATGCTACTATCTTTTTCCACACTTGTGCTACATAATAGCACCATGTTCTTCATGATTGAGAGCTTCTTGCTTCGTCACTACCATATGCTAGTGGGAATCTTCATTATAAAACTTGGCTTGTATATTCCAATGATGGGCTTCCTCAATTGCCCTAGGTCTTCGTGAGCAAGCAAGTTGGATGCACACCCACTAGTTTTCCTTTTGAGCTTTCACATACTTATAGCTCTAGTACATCTCTTGTATGGCAATCCCTACTCATTCACATTGATATCTATTAATGGGCATCTCCATAGCCCTTTGATACGCCGAGTCAATGTGACCATCTCCTCCTTTTTGTCTCACAACCACCACCACACTCTATTCCACTTATAGTGCTATATCCATGGATCACGCTCATGTATTGCGTGATAGTTATAAAAGGTTTGAGAAAGTAAGATTACTTGGCCAATACCGGGGTTGTGCATGATTTACATTAGTTGTGTGAGGATGATGGAGCATAGCCAGACTATATGATTTTGTAGGGATAACTTTCCTTGGCCTTGTTATTTTGAAAGTTCATGATTACCTTGCTAGTTCGCTTCAAGTATTATTGTTTTCATGTCAATAGCAAACTATTGTTTTGAATCTTACGGATCTGAACATTCATGTCATGTGAAAGAAGCTGCAAAGGACAACTATGCTAGGTAGCATTCCACATCAAAAATTCATTCTTTATCACTTCCCTACTCGAGGACGAGCACGAGTTAAGCTTGGGGATGCTTGATACATCTCCAACGTATCTATAATTTTTGATGGTTTCATGCTATTATCTTGTCAAAATTTGGATGTTTTGCATGCCTTTTATATATTTTTGGGACTAACTTATTGACTCAATGCCAAGTGCCAGTTCCTGTTTTTTCCATGTTTTTGACCCCTTTCAGAGGAGATTTTGAAACGGAGTCCAAACAGAAGAAAATCCCCGAAAATATTTTTTCTGTACCGAAAGAAGATCGGGAAACTTGAGAGCCAAGGCACGGGAACCTCAGGGGCCCCGCAAGCCCCCACCCCGCGGCCAGGGGGTAGGCCGCGGCCCACATGCTTGTGGGCCCCGTGGGCGCCCTCTGCCCTAGGGGTTGCGCCTATATATTCCCAAAAAATTAGGAGATCATTGAAATCACTTTTCCGCCGCCGCAAGCTTCTGTCTCCGCAAGATCCTATCTGGGCACGTTCTGGTGCCCTGCCGGAAGGGGGATTCAGACACGGAGGGCTTCTTCATCAACACCATGACCTCTCCGATGATGTGTGAGTAGTTCACCATAGACCCACGGGTCCATAGCTAGTAACTAGATGGCTTCTTCTCTCTCTTCGATCTTCAATACAAAGTTCTCCATGATCTTCATGGAGATCTATCCGATGTAATCTTCTTTTGCGATGTGTTTGTCGAGATCCGATGAATTGTGGATTTATGATCAGATTATCTATGAATCTTATTTGAGTTTCTTCTGATCTCTCTTATGCGTGATTTCATATCCTTGTAATTCTCTTCGAGTTGTGGGTTTTGTCTGGCCAACTAGATTTATGATTCTTGCAATGGGAGAAGTGCTTGGTTTTGGGTTCATACCATGCGGTGACCTCACCCAGTGACAGAAGGGGTAGCGAGGCACGCATCATGTTGTTGCCATCAAGGGTAAAAAGATGGGGTTTTCATCATTGGTTTGAGATTATCCCTCTACATCATGTCATCTTGCTTAAGGCGTTACTCTGTTCGTCATGAACTCAATACACTAGATGTTGGGGAACGTCGCATGGGAAACAAAAATTTTCCTACGCACACGAAGACCTATCATGGTGATGTCCATCTACGAGAGGGGATTTCCGATCTACGTACCCTTGTAGATCGCACAGCAGAAGCGTTAGTGAATGCGGTTGATGTAGTGGAACGTCCTCACGTCCCTCGATCCGCCCCGCGAACCGTCCCACGAACCGTCCCGCGATCCGTCCCACGATCCGCTCCGATCTAGTGCCGAACGGACGGCACCTCCGCGTTCAGCACACGTACATCTCGACGATGATCTCGGCCTTCTTGATCCAGCAAGAGAGACGGAGAGGTGGATGAGTTCTCCGGCAGCGTGACGGCGCTCCGGAGGTTGGTGGTGATCTAATCTCAGCAGGGCTCCGCCCGAGCTCCGCAGAAACGTGATCTAGAGGTAAAACCATGGAGGTATGTGGTCGGGCTGCCTTGAAAAAGTTGTCTCAAATCAGCCCTAAAAACCCACTATATATAGGAGGGAGGGAGGGGAGGAGGCAGCCTCAAAACCTAAAGGTTTGGCCAAAATTGGAGGTGGAGGAGTCCTACTCCAATCCTACTTGGAGTAGGATTCCACCTTCCCACTTGGAAACTCTTTCCACCTTGTGTTTTTTCCTTCTCAAACCTTATGGGCCTTAGTGGGAACTTATTCCAGCCCACTAGGGCCTGGTTTATCTCTTACCATAGCCCATGAGACCCCTTGGGGCGTGACACCCCTCCTGATGGTCCCCGGCACCCCTCCCGGCACTTCCAGTACACTACCGATGAGCCCAAAACTTTTCCGGTAATGCACGAAAACCTTCCGGTAACCAAATGAGGTCATCCTATATATCAATCTTCGTTTCCGGACCATTCCGGAAACCCTCGTGACATCCGTGATCTCATATGGGACTCCGAAAAACATTCGGTAACCAACCATATAACTCAAATACGCATAAAACAATGTCGAACCTTAAGTGTGCAGACCCTGCGGGTTCGAGAACTATGTACACATGACCCGAGAGATTCCTTGGTCAATATCCAATAGCAGGACCTGGATGCCCATATTGGATCCTACATATTCTACGAAGATCTTATCGGTTGAACCTCAGTGCCAAGGATTCATATAATCCCGTATGTCATTCCCTTTGTCCTTCGGTATGTTACTTGCGTGAGATTCGATCATCAGTATCCGCATACCTATTTCAATCTCGTTTACCGGCAAGTCTCTTTACTCGTTCCGTAATACAAGATCCCGCAACTTACACTAAGTCACATTGCTTGCAAGGCTTGTGTGTGATGTTGTATTACCGAGTGGGCCCCGAGATACCTCTCCGTCATACGGAGTGACAAATCCGAGTCTTGATCCATACTAACTCAACGAACACCTTCGGAGATACCTGTAGAGCATCTTTATAGTCACCCAGTTACGTTGCGACGTTTGATACACACAAAGCATTCCTCCCGTGTCAGTGAGTTTTATGATCTCATGGTCATAGGAACAAATACTTGACACGCAGAAAACAGTAGCAACGAAATGACACGATCAACATGCTACGTCTATTAGTTTGGGTCTAGTCCATCACATGATTCTCCTAATGATGTGATCCCGTTATCAACTAACAACACTTGCCTATGGCCAGGAAACCTTGACCATCTTTGATCAACGAGCTAGTCAACTAGAGGCTTACTAGGGACACTGTTTTGTCTATGTATCCACACAAGTATCGTGTTTCCAATCAATACAATTATAGCATGGATAATAAACGATTATCATGAAAAAATAAATATAATAATAACTAATTATTATTGCCTCTAGGGCATATTTCCAATAGTCTCCCACTTGCACTAGAGTCAATAATCTAGTTCACATCACCATGTGATTTCAACGAATCCAACACCCATATAGTTCTGCGGTCTGATCACGTCTTGCTCGTGAGAGAGGTTTTAGTCAACGGTTCTGAAACTTTCAGATCCGTGTGTTCTTTACAAATCTTTATGTCATCTTATAGATGCTGCTACTATGTGCTATTCGGAAATACTCCAAATATCTACTCTACTATACGAATGCGTTTCACTACTTATAGTTATTCGGATTAGTGTCAAAGCTTGCATCGACGTAACCCTTCACGACAAACTTTTTAACCACCTCCATAATCAAGAAAAATTCCTTAGTCCATTAGTTACTAAGGATAAATTTTGACCGCTGCTAGTGATTCAATCATGGATCACTCTCTGTACCTCTCAACAGACTTTGAGTCAAGGCACACATCAGGTGCGGTACCTAGCATGGTATACTTCGGATTCTACTGCCAAGGCATAGAAGACGACCTTCGTCTATTCTATTTATTCTGCCGGGGTCGGTTGTTGAGTCTTACTCAAATTCACACCTTACAACGCAACCAAAAACTCCTTCTTTGCTGATCTATTTTGAACTCCTTAAAAAACTTGTCAAGGCATGCATCTTGTTGAAACTTCTATCAAGCGCTTTCGATCTATCTCCATAGAACTTTGATGCTCAACGTTCAAGTAACGCATGACAGGTATTCCTTTGAAAACTCCTTTCAAACAACCTTGTATGCTTTATAGAAACTCTACATTACTTCTGATCCACAATATGTCAACCACATATACTTATCAGAAATTCTATAGTGCTCCCACTCACTTCTTTGGAAATACAAGTTTCTCATAAACCTTGTACAAACCCAAAAACTTCGATCATCTCATCAAAGTGTATATTCCAACTCCGAGATGCTTGCACCAGTCCATTGAAGGATCGCTGGAGCTTGCATACTTGCTAGTATCTTTAGGATCGACAAAACCTCCTGGTTGTATCACATACAATGTTTGCTCAAGGAAACCGTCGAGGAAACAATGTTTTGACATCCTATGTGCAATATTTCATAAATAATGCATCAACTACTAACATAATTCTAACGGACTTTTAGCATCGCTACGAGTGAGAAAGTCTCATCATAGTCAACTGTTTGATCTTGTCGGAAACATCTTTGCGACAAGTCGAGCTTTTCTTAATAGTGACTTATCACCATCATCGTTTATCTTCCTTTTAAAGATCCATCTTTACTCAATAGTACTATGACCATCAAGTAGTTCTTCCAAAGTCTACACTTTGTTTTCATACATGGATCCTCTCTCGGATTTCATGGCTTCCAGCCATTTGTCGGAATCCGGGCCCACCATTGCTTTATCCATAACTCGTAGGTTCACTCTTGCTCAACAACATGACCTCCAAGACAGGGTTACCGTACCAATCTACAGTAGTACGCGACCTTGTCAACCTACGAGGCTTGTAGTAACTTGATCCGATGCTCGATGATCACCATCATCAACTTTCACTTCAATTGGTGTAGGCGCCCCAGGAACAACTTCCTGCGCCCTGCTACACACTGGTTGAAGCGATGGTTCAATAACCTCATCAAGTTCTACCACCCTCCCACTCAATTCTTTCGAGAGAAACCTTTCCTCGAGAAAGGATCCGTTTCTAGAAACAAACACTTTGCTTTCGGATCTGAGATAGGAGATGTACCCAACTGTTTTGGATATCTATGAAGATGCATTTATCCGATTTGGGTTCGAGCTTATCAGACTGAAACTTTTTCACATAAGTGTCGAAGCCCAAACTTTCAAGAAACGACAGTTTAGATTTCTCTAAACCTCAGTCTATACTGTGTCATCTCAACGGAAATACGCGGTGCCCTATTTAAAGTGAATGTGGTTGTCTCTAATGCATAACCCATAAACGATAGTGGTAATTCGATAAGAGACATCATAGCATGCACCATACCAAATAGTGCATGGCTATGATTTTCAGACACATCATCACACTATGATGTTCCAGGTGGCATGAACTGCGAAACAATTTCCACATTGTCTTAACTGCGTACCAAAACTCGTAACTCAGATATTCATTTGTATGATCATATCGTAGATAGTTTATCCTCTTGTTACGACGAACTTCACTCCTGAAACAGAATTGAACCTTTCAATATTTCAGACTTGTGATTCATTAAGTAAATACTCTTGTATCTGCTCAAATCGTCATTGAAGTAAGAACATAATGATATCCACTCGGTGCCTCAGCACCCATTGGACTGCATACATCAAAATGTATCACTTCCAACAAGTTACTATCTTGTTTCATCTCAATGAAAACAAGGCCTTGCTCATGTGGTATGATTTGCATGTCACTAGTGATTCAAAATCAGGTGAGTATAAAGATCCATCATCATGGAGCCTCTTCATGCAATTTATACCAACATGACTCAAGCGGTAGTGCCACAAGTAAGTGGTACTATCATCATTACCTCGTATCTTTTGGCACCAATATCATGAACATGTGTAACACTACGATCGAGATTCAATAAACCATTGAAGGTGTTTATTCAAGCAAATAGAGTAACCATTATTCTTTTAAATGAATAATCGTATTGCAATAAACACGATCCAATCATGTTCATGCTTAACGTAAGCACCAAATAACAATTATTTCGGTTTAACACCAATCCCGATGGTAGAGGGAGCGTGCGACATTTTGATCATATCAACCTTGGAAACACTTCCAACACGTAACGTCACCTCGCCTTTAGCTAGTCTTCGTTTATGCCGTAGCTATCATTTCGTGTTACTAATCACTTAGCAACCGAACCGGTATCCAATACCCTCGTGCCACTAGGAGTACTAGTAAAGTACACATCAACATCATGTATATCAAATATACTTCTTTTGACTTTTGCCAGCCTTCTTATCTACCAAGTATCTAGAGTTGCTCCGCCTCAGTGACTGTTCCCCTCATTACAGAAGCACTTAGTCTCGGGTTTGGGTTTAATCTTGGGTTTCTTCATTAGTGTAGCAACTGTTTTGCACTTTCACGAAGTATCCCTTCTAGCCCTTGCCTTTCTTGAAACTTAGTGGTTTTACTAACCATCAACTATTGATGCTCCTTCTTGATTTCTACTTTCGCAGTGTCAAACATCGCAAATCCCTCAAGGATCATTGTATCTATCCTTGATATGTTATAGTTCATCACGAAGCTCTCACAGCTTGGTGGCAGTGACTTTGGAGAACCATCACTATCTCATCTGGAAGATTAACTCCCACTTGATTCAAGCGATTGTCGTACTCAGACAATTTGAGCACACGCTCAACGATTGATCTTTTCTCCTTTACTTTGTGGACAAAGAATCTTGTCGGAGGTCTCGTACCTCTTAACAAGGGCACAAGCATGAAATCACAATTTCATCTTTTTAGAACATCACTTATGTTCCGTGACGTTTCAAAACGTCTTCGGCGCCTTGCTTCTAAGCCATTAAGTATTTTGCACTGAACTATCGTGTAGTCATCAGAAACGTGTATGTCGGATGTTCACAGCATCCACAGACGACGCTCGAGGTGCAGCACACCGAGTGGTGCATTAAGGACATAAGCCTTCTGCGCAGCAACGAGGACAATCCTCTGCAAAGTTTGCTACTATCAACTTTCAACTAAATTTTCTCTAGGAACATATAAAAACAGTAGAGCTATAGCGCAAGCTACATCGTAATTCGCAAAGACCATTAGATTATGTTCATGACAATTAGTTCAATTAATAATATTACTTAAGAACTCCCACTCAAAAAGTACATCTCTCTAGTCATTTGAGTGGTACATGATCCAAATCCACTATCTCAAGTCCGATCATCACGTGAGTCGAGAATAGTTTCAGTGGTAAGCATCTCTATGCTAATCATATCAACTATACGATTCATGCTCGACCTTTCGGTCTCATGTGTTCCGAGGCCATGTCTGCACATGCTAGGCTCGTCAAGCTTAACCCGAGTGTTCCGCGTGTGCAACTGTTTTGCACCCGTTGTATGTGAACGTTGAGTCTATCACACCCGATCATCACGTGGTGTCTCGAAACGAAGAACTGTCGCAACGGTGCACAGTCGGGGAGAACACAATTTCATCTTGAAATTTTAGTGAGAGATCACCTCATAATGCTACCGTCGTTCTAAGCAAGATAAGGTGCATAAAGGATTAACATAACATGCAATTCATAAGTGACATGATATGGCCATCATCATGTGCTCCTTGATCTCCATCACCAAAGCACCGGCACGATCTTCTTGTCACCGGCGTCACACCATGATCTCCATCATCATGATCTCCATCAACGTGTCGCCATCGGGGTTGTCATGCTACTCATGCTATTACTACTAAAGCTACGTCCTAGCAATATAGTAAACGCATCTGCAAGCACAAACATTAGTTTAAAGACAACCCTATGGCTCCTGCCGGTTGCCGTACCATCGACTTGCAAGTCGATATTTAACTATTACAACATGATCATCTCATACATCCAATATATCACATCACATCGTTGGCCATATCACATCACAAGCATAACCTGCAAAAACAAGCTAGACGTCCTCTAATTGTTGTTGCATGTTTTACGTGGTGACCATGGGTATCTAGTAGGATCGCATCTTACTTACGCAAACACCACAACGGAGATATATGAATTGCTATTTAATCACATCCAAGGACCTCCTTGGTCAAATTTGATTCAACTAAAGTTGGAGAAACCGACACTCGTCGGTCATCTTTGAGCAACGGAGTTACTCGTAGCGGTGAAACCAGTCTCTCGTAAGCGTACGAGTAATGTCGGTCCGAGCCGCTTCGATCCAACAATACGGCGGAATCAAGAAAAGACTAAGGAGGGAAGCAAAACGCAAATCACCGCCCACAAAAACTTTTGTGTTCTACTCGAGAAGACATCTACGCATGAACCTAGCTCATGATGCCACTGTTGGGGAACGTCGCATGGGAAACACAAATTTTCCTACACGCACGAAGGCCTATCATGGTGATGTCCATCTACGAGAGGGGATTTCCGATCTACGTACCCTTGTAGATCACACAGCAGAAGCGTTAGTAAACGCGGTTGATGTAGTGGAACGTCCTCACGTCCCTCGATCCGCCCCGCGAACCGTCCCACGAACCGTCCCACGATCCGCTCCGATCTAGTGCCGAACGGACGACACCTCCGCGTTCAGCACACGTACAGCTCGACGATGATCTCGGCCTTCTTGATCCAGCAAGAGAGACGGAGAGGTAGATGAGTTCTCCGGAAGCGTGACGGCGCTCCGGAGGTTGGTGGTGATCTAATCTCAGCAGGGCTCTGCCCGAGCTCCGCAGAAACGCGATCTAGAGGTAAAACCATGGAGGTATGTGGTCGGGCTGCCTTGAAAAAGTTGTCTCAAATCAGCCCTAAAACCCCACTATATATAGGAGGGAGGGAGGGGAGGAGGCAGCCTCAAAACCTAAAGGTTTGGCCGAAATTGGAGGTGGAGGAGTCCTACTCCAATCCTACTTGGAGTAGGATTCCACCTTCCCACTTGGAAACTCTTTCCACCTTGTGTTTTTTCCTTCTCAAACCTTATGGGCCTTAGTGGGAACTTATTCCAGCACACTAGGGGCAGGTTTATCTCTTCCCATAGCCCATGAGACCCCTTGGGGCGTGACACCCCTCCTGATGGTCCCCGGCACCCCTCCCGGCACTTCCAGTACACTACCGATGAGCCCAAAACTTTTCCGGTAATGCACGAAAACCTTCCGGTAACCAAATGAGGTCATCCTATATATCAATCTTCGTTTCCGGACCATTCCGGAAACCCTCGTGACGTCCGTGATCTCATCCGGGACTCCTAACAACATTCGGTAACCAACCATATAACTCAAATACGCATAAAACAACGTCGAACCTTAAGTGTGCAGACCCTGCGGGTTCGAGAACTATGTAGACATGACCCGAGAGACTCCTCGGTCAATATCCAATAGCGGGACCTGGATGCCCATATTGGATCCTACATATTCTACGAAGCTTATCGTTTGAACCTCAGTGCCAAGGATTCATATAATCCTGTATGTCATTTCCTTTGTCCGTCGGTATGTTACTTGCGTGAGATTCGATCGTCAGTATCCGCATACCTATTTCAATCTCGTTTACCGGCAAGTCTCTTTACTCGTTCCATAATACAAGATCCCGCAACTTACACTAAGTCACATTGCTTGCAAGGCTTGTGTGTGATGTTGTATTACCGAGTGGGCCCCGAGATACCTCTTCGTCATACGGAGTGACAAATCCGAGTCTTGATCCATACTAACTCAACGAACACCTTCGGAGATACCTGTAGAGCATCTTTATAGTCACCCAGTTACGTTGCAACGTTTGATACACACAAAGCATTCCTCCGGTGTCAGTGAGTTATATGATCTCATGGTCATAGGAACAAATACTTGACACGCAGAAAACAGTAGCAACGAAATGACACGATCAACATGCTACGTCTATTAGTTTGGGTCTAGTCCATCACATGATTCTCCTAATGATGTGATCCCGTTATCAACTAACAACACTTGCCTATGGCCAGGAAACCTTGACCATCTTTGATCAACGAGCTAGTCAACTAGAGGCTTACTAGGGACACTGTTTTGTCTATGTATCCACACAAGTATTGTGTTTCCAATCAATACAATTATAGCATGGATAATAAACGATTATCATGAACAAATAAATATAATAATAACTAATTATAATTGCCTCTAGGGCATATTTCCAACACTAGATGCATGCTGGATAGCGGTCGATGTGTGGAGTAATTGTAGTAGATGCAGAAAGTATCGGTCTACTTGTCTCGGACGTGATGCCTATATGTATGATCATTGCCATAGATATCGTCATGACTTTGCGTGGTTCTATCAATTGCTCGACAGTAATTTGTTCACCCACCGTGATATTTGCTATTTTCAGAGAAGCCTCTAGTGAACACTATGGCCCCCGGGTCTACTCCACACCATATTTTCAGCCTTACACTTTTTACTTCGTTGCACTTCCCGCCTTCAGATCTCACTTTGCAAACAATCTTGAAGGGATTGACAACCCCTTTGAAGCGTTGGGTGCAAGCTTGTTTGTGTTTGCGCAGGTACTCTGGACTTGACGAGGCCCTCCTTCTGGATCGATACCTTGGTTCTCAAACTGAGGGAAATACTTACTGCTCCTGTGCTGCATCACCCTTTCCTCTTCAAGGGAAAAAACCAACGCAAGCCCAGTCTCCGTCAACGTGTCAATTTCTAGCACTATTGTTTGAGAAGTAGCAGTGCGCCACCCCCTCCCTGGCCGCCGCACCTCCCATCTGCGGGGCTGCCGCACCACCTAGGGGAGAAACCCTAGGGGTGGCACCCCCCCTCCCCTCCTCCTATATATAGGGAGGGGTTTGGGGCTGTTTTGCACACCGTTTCTTCTCCCCTTCAGCGCAGCCCTGCTCCCCTCCTTCCTCCACCTCCCACGGTGCTTGGCGAAGACTTGCCGGGAAACCTCGTCTCCCCATCGACACCACGCCGTCGTGCTGCCGGAGATCTTCCCCAACCTCTCCCTCCTTGCTGGATCAAGGTGCGGGAGACATCACCGGGCTGCACGTGTGTTGAACGCGGAGGTGCCGTGGTTCGGCACTAGATCGGAATCACACTGTGATCTGAATCGCCACGAGTACGACTCCATCAACCGCGTTCTAGCAATGCTTCCTCTTAGCGATCTTCAAAGGTATGAATATGCACTCACCCCTCTCTCGTTGCTGGTCTCTCCATAGGAAGATCTGAATATGCGTAGGAATTTTTTTGAATTTATGCTACGTTACCCATCACTGGCATCCGAGCCAGGTTTTCTGTGCGTAGATTCTATGCACGAGTAGAACACAAAAGGTTGTGGGCGATGATTTGTCAATTGCTTGCCGCTACTAGTCTTATTCTTTTCCGGCGGTATTGTGGGATGAAGCGGCCCGGACCGACCTTACATGTACGCTTACGTGAGACTGGTTCCACCGACAGACATGCACACCGTGCATAAAGGTGGCTAGCGGGTGTCTGTCTCTCCTACTCTAGTCGGATTGGATTTGATGAAAAGGGTCCTTATGAAGGGTAAATAGCTTTGGCATATCATCGTTGTGGCTGTCACGTAGGTAAGAAGGCATTCTTGCTAGAAACCCAAATCAGCCACGTAAAACTTGCAACAACAATTAGAGGACGTCTAACTTGTTTTTGCAGGGTTTGACATGTGATGTGATATGGCCAAACTTGTGATGTTGCATGTATGATGTATGAGGTGATCATGTTATTGTAATAGTTTTCACGACTTGCATGTCGATGAGTATGACAACCGGCAGGAGCCATAGGAGTTGTCTTAATTTATTGTATGAGATGCAACGCCATGTGCTTACTACTTTTACTTCATTGCTAACGGTTAGCTATAGTAGTATTGATAGTAGTAGTTGGCGTGACAACTTCACGGAGACACGATGATGGAGATCATGGTGTCACGCCGGTGACAATGATGATCATGCGATGCCTGAAGATGGAGATCGAAAGAGCAAAGATGATAATGGCCGTATCATGTCACTATATGATGGCATTGTGATGTTTATCATGTTTTTCATCTTATTGCTTAGAACAACGGTAGCATAATAAGATGATCCCTCTTAAAATTTCGAGAACGTATTCCCCTAAGTGTGCACCGTTGCGAAGGATCATTGTCTCGAAGCACCACGTGATGATCGGGTGTGATAGATTCTAACGTTCGCATACAACGAGTGTAAGCCAGATTTACACACGCGAAACACTTAGGTTGACTCGACAAGCTTAGCATGTACAGACATGACCTCGAATACAAGAGACCGAAAGGTCGAACATGAGTCGTATGGTTGAATACGATCAGCATGAAGTTGCTCACCATGACGACTAATCCGTCTCACGTGATGATCGGACACGGGTTAGTCAACATGGATCATGTATCACTTAGATGACTAGAGGGATGTCGATTTAAGTGGGAGTTCATACTTAATTTGATTAAATGAACTTAATTGTCATGAACTTACTCTAAAAGTTGTCTTTATAAATATTGTAGATGGCCAACGTCAACCTCAATTTCAACGCATTCCTAGAGAAAAACAAGCTGAAAGATGATGGTAGCAACTATGCGGACTGGGTTCGCAACTTGAAGCTCATCCTTGAAGCAGCTAAAAAGGCTTATGTCCTTGATGCGCCGCTAGGTGACCCTCCCGCTCCCGCAGCAGTCCAGGACATTCTGAACGTCTGGCAAATGTGGAGTGATGACTACTCTCTGGTTAGGTGTGGCATGTTATACAGTTTGGAAACGGGGTTCTTAAGGCGTTTTGAGCAACACAGTGCATATGAGATGTTCCAAGAGCCGAAGCTAGTTTTTCAAGCTCATGCCCGTGTCGAGAGATATGAAGTCTCCGACAAGTTCTTTAGCTGCAAGATGGAGGAGAACAGTTCTGTCAGTGAGCACACACTCAAAATGTCTGGGTAACACGGTCGTCTGACTTCACTTCGAGTCGAACTTCCGGATGATGCTACAATTGACAGAATCCTCCAGTCTCTCCCACCAAGCTACAAAGGTTTTGTGCTGAACTACAACATGCAAGGGATGGAGAAGACCATTCCCTAGATGTACTCGATGCTCAAGTCTGCAGAAGTAGAAATCAAGAAAGAGCATCAAGTGTTGATGGTCAACAAGACCACCAGTTTCAAGAAGGGCAAGGGGAAGAAGAACTTCAAGAAAGACGGCAAAGCCGTTGCCGCACCCGGTAAGCCAGATGCCGGGAAGAAGAAAAAGAATGGACCCAAGCCTGAGACTAAGTGCTTCTATTGCAAGGGAAAAGGTCACTGGAAGCGAAACTGCCCCAAGTACTTAGCGGACAAGAAGGCCGACAACGTTAAAGGTATATGTGATATACATGTTATTGATGTGTACCTTACTAGCACTCGTAGTAGCTCCTGGGTATTTGATAACGGTGTTGTTGCTCACATTTGCAACTCAAAGCAGGAACTACGGAATAAGCGAAGACTTGCCAAGGACGAGGTGACGATGCGCGTTGGGAATGGCTCCAAGGTCGATGTGATCGCCGTCGGCACGCTACCTCTACATCTACCGTCAGGATTAGTTTAAAACCTTAATAATTGTTATTTAGTACCAGCTTTGAGCATGAATATTGTATCAGGGTCTTGCTTAATGCGAGACGGCTACTCATTTAAGTCAGAGAATAATGGTTGTTCTATTTATATGAGTGATATGTTTTATGGTCATGCTCCAGTGGTGAATGGTTTATTCTTGATGAATCTCGATCGTGATGTTACACATATTCATAGTGTGAGTACCAAAAGATGTAAGGTTGATAATGATAGTCCCACATACTTGTGGCACTGGCGCCTTGGTCATATCAGTGTTAAACACATGAAGAAGCTCCATACCGATGGACTATTAGAGTCTCTTGACTTTTGATCATTTGACACATGCGAACCGTGCCTCATGGGCAAGATGACTAAGACTCCATTCTCAGGAATAATGGAGAGAGCGACCAACTTATTGGAAATAATACATACTGATGTGTGTGGTCCAATGAACGTTGAAGCTCGTGGTGGCTATCGTTATGTTCTCACTCTCACCGATGATTTGAGTAGGTATGGGTATATCTACTTGATGAAGCACAAATCTAAGACGTTTGAAAAGTTCAAAGAATTTCAGAGTGAGGTTGAGAATCAACGTGACAGAAAAATTAAGTGTCTACGATCTGATCGTGGAGGAGAATATTTGAGTCACGAGTTTGGCACACACCTAAGGAAGTGTGGAATCGTTTCACAACTGACGCCATCTGGCACACTGCAACGCAACTGAGTGTCTGAAAGTCGTAATCGCACTTTATTAGATATGGTACGATCTATGATGTCTCTTACCGACTTACCGCTATCATTTTGGGGATACACATTAGAAACTGCAACATTCACTTTAAATAGGGCACCGTCTAAATCCGTTGAGACGACATCGTATGAACTATGGTTTGGCAAGAAACCTAAGTTGTCGTTTCTTAAAGTTTGGGGCTGCGATGCTTATGTGAAGAAACTTCAACCAGAGAAGCTCGAACCCAAAGCAGAGAAATGCGCATTCATAGGATACCCTAAGGAAACTATTGGGTGTACCTTCTATCATAGATCCGAAGGTAAAACCTTTGTTGCCAAGAACGGATCCTTTCTAGAGAAAGAGTTTCTCTCGAAAGAAGTAAGTGGGAGGAAAGTAGAACTTGATGAGGTAATTACACCCCCTCTTGAACCGGAAAGTAGCGCAGCGCGGGAAATTGTTCCTGTGGCGCCTACACCAACTGAAGAGGAAGTTAATGATAATGATCATGAAGCTTCGGATCAAGTTACTACTGAACCGCGAAGGTCCACAAGGGCACGCTTCGCACCAAAGTGGTACGGCAACCCTGTGATGGAAATCATGTTGTTAGACAACGGTGAACCTTCGAACTATGAAGAAGCAATGGCGGGCCCAGATTCCAACAAATGGCTTGAGGCTATGAAATCCGAGATAGGATCCATGTATGAGAACAAAGTATGGACTTTGGTGGACTTGCCAGATGAAGGGCGAGCCATAAAAAATAAATGGATCTTCAAGAAGAAGACTGATGCAAACGGTAATGTGACCATTTATAAAGCTCGACTTGTCGCAAAGGGTTATCGACAAATTCAAGGAGTTGACTATGAAGAGACTTTCTCTCCTGTAGCGAAGCTGAAATTAGTCCGAATCATGTTAGCAATTGCCGCCTTTTACGATTATGAAATTTGGCAAATGGACGTCAAAACAGCGTTCCTTAATGGGAATCTTAAGGAAGAGTTGTATATGATGCAACCAGAAGGTTTTGTCGACCCTAAGGGTGCTAACAAAGTGTGCAAGCTCCAGCGCTCCATCTATGGGCTGGCGCAAGCATCTCGGAGTTGGAACATTCGCTTTAATGAGGTGATTAAAGCATTTGGGTTCATACAGGTTTATGGAGAAGCTTGTTTGTACAAGAAAGTGAGTGGGAGCTCTGTAGCTTTCCTCGTACTGTATGTGGATGACATATTATTGATAGGGAATAATATAGAGATGTTGGAGAGCATAAAGGCCTATTTGAACAAGAGTTTTTCAATGAAGGACCTTGGAGAAGCTGCATACATATTAGGCATCAAGATCTATAGAGATAGATCGAGACGCCTCATAGGTCTTTCGCAAAGTACATACCTTGACAAGATATTGAAGAAGTTCAATATGGAAAACTCAAAGAAAGGGTTCTTGCCAGTTTTGCAAGGTATGAGATTGAGTAAGACTCAGTCACCGACCACGGCAGCACATAGAGAGAAGATGAGTACTGTCCCCTACGCTTCAGCCGTAGGCTCTCTAATGTATGCCATGCTGTGTACCAGACCTGATATAAACCTTGCCATAAGTTTGGTAGGGAGGTACCAAAGTGATCTCGGTATGGAACATTGGACAGCGGTCAAGAATATCCTTAAGTACCTGAAGAGGACTAAGGAGATGTTTCTCGTTTATGGAGGTGGTGAAGAGCTCGTCGTAAAGGGTTACGTCGATGCTAGCTTCGACACAGACCCGGATGACTCTAAGTCACATACCGGATACGTGTATGTTTTGAATGGTGGGGCAGTGAGATGGTGCAGCAGCAAGCAAGAAGTCGTGGCAGCATCTACATGTGAAGCAGAGTACATAGCTTCTTTAGAAGCGGCTCATGAAGGAATTTGGATGAAGGAGACCATCACCGACCTTGGAGTGGTTCCAAGCGCGTCGGGTCCAATGACACTCTTCTGTGATAACACTGTAGCCATTGCCATAGCCAAGGAGCACAGGTTTCACCGAAAGACCAAGCACATCAAACGCCGCTACAACTCCATCCAGGACCATGTCCAGAGTGGAGTGATAGATATTTGTAAAGTACACACGGATCTGAATATTGCAGACCCGTTGACTAAACCTCTTCCTCGAGCAAAACATGCTCAACACCATAATGCTATGAGTGTTCGATACATCACAATGTAACTAGATTATTGACTCTAATGCAAGTGGGAGACTGTTGAAAATATGCCCTAGAGGCAATAATAAAATGGTTATTATCATATTTCCTTGTTCATGATAATCATCTATTGTTCATGCTATAATTGTATTAACAGGAAACAGTAATACATGTGTGAATAAATAGATCACAATGTGTCCCTAGCAAGCCTCTAGTTGACTAGCTCGTTGATCAATAGATGATCATGGTTTCCTAATCATGGGCATTAGATGTCATTGATAACGGGATCACATCATTGGGAGAATGATGTGATGGACAAGACCCAATCCTAAGCATAGCACTTGATCGTATTGTTCGTATGCTAAAGCTTTTCTAATGTCAAGTGTCTTTTCCTTCGATCGTGAGATTGTGCAACTCCCGGATACCGTAGGAGTGCTTTGGGTGTATCAAACGTCACAACGTAACTGGGTGACTATAAAGGTGCACTACGAGTACCTCTGAAAGTGTCTGTTGGGTTGGCACGAATCGAGATCGGGATTTGTCACTCCGTGTGACGGAGAGGTATCTCTGGGCCCACTCGGTAGAACATCATCATGAGCTCAATATGACTAAGGAGTTAGTCATAGGATGACGTGCTACAGAACGAGTAAATAGACTTACCGGCAACGAGATTGAACAAGGTATAGGTATACCAATTATCGAATCTCGGGCAAGTTAGTCATGGGATGATGTGCTATGGAACGAGTAAAGAAACTTACCGGTAACGAGATTGAACAAGGTATGGGTATACCGACGATCGAATCTCGGGCAAGTTCTATACCGACAAACAAAGGGAATTGTATACGGGATTGATTGAATCCTTGACATCGTGGTTCATCCGATGAGATCATCGTGGAACGTGTGGGAGCCACCATGGGTATCCATATCCCGCTGATGGTTATTGGCCAGAGAGCGTCTCGGTCATGTCTGCATGCTTCCCGAACCCGTAGGATCTACCCACTTAAGGTTCGATGACGCTAGGGTTATAGGGAAATGTTATACGAGGTTACCGAAAGTTGTTCGGAGTCCCGGATGAGACCCCGAACGTCACGAGGAGCTCCGGAATGGTCCGTAGGTAAAGATTGATATATAGGATGGATGGTTTTGGACACCGGAAATGTTTTGGGCGTCACCGGTAGCGTACGTGGACCACCGGGACCACCGGAAATGGTCCCGGGGGTCCACCGGGTGGGGCCACAAGCCCCAAGAGGTAGCATGGGCCTAAAGGTGGAGGGGAACCAGCCCAAAGTGGGCTGGTGCGCCTCCCACAAGGAGGCCCAAGGCGCAAGAGGTGGAAAGGGGGGCAAACCCTAGGCGCTAGTGGGCCTAAGGCCCACTTAAGGGGTGCGCACCCCTTCCCCGTGCCCTGGCCGCCGCACCTCCCATCTGGGGGGCTGCCGCACCACCTAGGGGGGAAACCCTAGGGGTGGCACCCCCCTCCCCTCCTCCTATATATAGGGAGGGGTTTGGGGCTGTTTTGCACACCGTTTCTTCTCCCCTTCGGCGCAGCCCTGCTCCCCTCCTTCCTCCTCCTCCCATGATGCTTGGCGAAGCCCTGCCGCGAGACCTCGTCTCTCCATCGACACCACGCCGTCGTGCTGTCGGAGATCTTCCCCAACCTCTCCCTCCTCCTTGCTGGATCAAGGTGCGGGAGACGTCACCGGGCTGCACGTGAGTTGAATGCGGAGGTGCCGTAGTTCGGCACTAGATCGGAATCACACCGCGAACTGAATCGCCGCGAGTATGACTCCATCAACCGCGTTCTAGCAACGCTTCCGCTTAGCGATCTTCAAAGGTATGAAGATGCACTCACCCCTCTATTGTTGCTGGTCTCTCCATAGGAAGATCTGAATATGCGTAGGAATTTTTTTGAATTTATGCTACATTACCCATCATATATGTGGATAACATATTGCTGATTGGAAACAACGTGGAGCTTTTGGAGAGCATAAAGGATTACTTGAATAAAAGTTTCTCTATGAAGGACCTAGGAGAAGGTGCTTACATTCTAGGCATTAATATATATAGGGATAGATCGAGACGCCTGATAGGACTTTCACAAAGCACATACCTTGATAAAGTTTTGAAGAAGTTCAAAATGGATCAATCCAAGAAAGGGTTCTTGCCAGTATTACAAGGTATAAAATTGAGTAAGACTCAGTGCCCAGCAACTGCGGAAGATAGAGAACAAATGAGTTCCGTCCCCTACGCTTCAGCCGTAGGTTCTATCATGTATGCAATGTTGTGCACTAGACCAGACGTCAGCTTGGCCATAAGTATGGCAGACAGGTTTCAGAGTAATCCAGGAGTGGATCACTGGACGGCGGTCAAGAATATTCTGAAGTACCTGAAAAGGACTAAGGAAATGTTTCTCGTTTATGGAGGTGACAAAGAGCTCGTCGTAAAAGGTTACGTCGACGCAAGTTTTGACACCGATCCAGATGACTCTAAGTCGCAAACCGGATACATACTTATTCTTAATGGGGGTGCAGTAAGCTGGTGCAACTCCAAGCAGAGTCGTAGCAGATTCTACATGTGAAGGGGAGTACATGGCTGCCTCGGAGGCAGCAAAGGAGGGTGTCTGGATGAAGCAGTTCATGACAGATCTTGGAGTTGTGCCGAGCGCACTAAATCCAATAACTTTGTTATGTGACAACACTGGTGCCATTGCCTTAGCAAAGGAACCAAGGTTTCAAAAGAAGACTAGACACATCAAACGATGCTTCAACCTCATCCGCTACTACGTCGAAGGAGAGGACGTGAATATTTGCAAAGTGCACACAGATCTGAATGTAGCGGACCCGCTGACTAAATCTCTTCCACGGGCAAAACATGATCAACACCAGAACTGTATGGGTGTTCGATTTATTACAATGTAAATCGCATGGCAATGTGAGGACTAGATTATTGACTCTGGTGCAAGTGGGAGACTGTTGGAAATATGCCCTAGAGGCAATGATAAATAGTTATTATTATATTTCCTGTTCAAAGATAATCGTTTATTATCCATGCTATAATTGTATTGAATGAAAACATAGATACATGTGTGGATACATAGACAAAACAATGTCCCTAGCAAGCCTCTAGTTGGCTAGCCAGTTGATCAATGATAGCCAAGGTTTTCTGGCTATATGCAAGTGTTTTCACTTGATAACTGGATCACATCATTAGGAGAATCATGTGATGGACTAGACCCAAACTATGGACGTATCATATTGATCGTGTCATTTTATTCGTGTTGTTTTCTGCGTGTCAAGTATTTATTCCTATGATCATGAGATCATATAACTCACTGGCACTGGAGGAATACCTTGTGTGCATCAAACGTCACAACGTAACTGGGTGACTATAAAGGTGTTCTACAGGTATCTCCGAAGGTGTCAGTTGAGTTAGTATGGATCGAGACTGGGATTTGTCACTCCGTGTGACGGAGAGGTATCTCGGGGCCCACTCGGTAATACAACATCACACACAAGCCTTGCAAGCAATGTGACTAAGTGTAAGTCACGGGATTTTGTATTACAGAACGAGTAAAGAGACTTCATGGTAACGAGATTGAAATAGGTATGCGAATATCGACGATCGAATCTCGGGCAAGTAACATACCGAAGGACAAAGGGAATGACATACGAGATTATATGAATCCTTGACACTGAGGTTCAACCGATAAGATCTTCGGAGAATATGTAGGATCCAATATGGGCATCCAGGTCCCTCTATTGGATATTGACCGAGGAGTGCCTCGGGGCATGTCTACATAGTTCTCGAACCCGCAGGGTCTGCACACTTAAGGTTCGATGATGTTTTAGTACCGTTGAGTTATATGTGTGTATACCGAATGTTGTTCGGAGTCCCGGATGAGATCACGGACGTCACGAGGGTTTCCGGAATGGTTCGGAAACGAAGATTGATATATAGGATGGTTTCATTTGGTCACCGAAAAGTTTCGGGCAATTCAGGTAGTGTACCGGGAGTGACGAATGTGTTCCAGGAGTTCACCGGGAGGGGTCCACCCACCCGGGAGTGATCCCAAGGCACGAGGGTGGCGCCACAAGTCCCTAGTGGGCTGGTGGAATCAGCCCAAGGGGCCCATGGCGCCACATAAAGAAATAGCAAAAGAAAATAAAAGGAAAAAGGGAAAAAGGGAGGTGGGAAGGAAGAGGAGGACTCCTCCTTCCCAAACCAAATTGGAGGAGGAGTCCTCCTCCTCCCCTTGTCCGACGCACCTTGAGGGCTTGTCCCTCAAGGTTAGCCCTCCCCCTCCCTCCTATATATAGTGGTGTTTTAGGGATGATTTGAGACAACTTTTTCCACGTGCAACTCAACCCTAGACCACATAGTTCTACCTCTAGATCGGGTTTCTGCGGAGCTCGGGTGGAGCCCTGCAGGAGTAGATCATCACCACCACCGGAGCGCCATTACGTTGCAGGAGAACTCATCTACTTCTCCGTCTGGCTTGCTGGATCAACAAGGCCGAGATCATCGTCGAGCTGTACTTGTGCTGAACGCGGAGGTGCCGTCCGTTCGGCGCTAGATCGGAACGGATCGCGGGACGGTTCGTGGGATAGTTCGAGGAACGTGAAGACGTTCCACTACATCAACCGCGTTTCTTAAAGCTTCCTGCTATCTCCTCTCGTACATGGACATCACCATGACAGGTATTCATGTGCGTAGGATTTTTTTTGTTTCCCATGCAACGTTCCCCAACACTCCCCTCTAGTATATATAGGAGTAAGGGGGAAGGGGTGGTGCACCAAGAGGAGGAATCCTCCTCCACTAAGGGAGGTGGAGTCCTACTCCTAGTAGGATTCCCTCCCAACGTGGCCTCCTCCCACCTCCTTGGAGCAAGGGCCTTAAGGGGCTGGCTGCCCAGCGCACTAAGGGCTGGTGCGCCACCTCTTAGGCCCTTGTGTCCCTTGGGTGGGTGGACTTCTCCCGATGGACCCCCGGAACCCATTCCTCATTCCCCGTACACTACCGGAAATGCCCGAAACCATTCCGGAGCCCAAATACCCACTTCCTATATATCAATCCTCGTATCCGGACCATTCCGGAAATTCTCGTGACGTCCAGGATCTCATCCGGGACTCCAAACAACCTTTGGTAAGCAACATACATAACTCAACTATACCGAAACGTCACCGAACCTTAAGTGTGTAGAACCTGCGGTTTCGAGAACTATGTAGACATGACCGAGATACTCGTCGGTCAATAACCAATAGCGAGACCTGGATGCCCATATTGACTCCTACAACCTCTATGTCAAGGATTCAGTTAATCCCATATACTATTCCCTTTGTCCATCGGTATGTTACTTGCCCGAGGTTCGATCGTCGGTATCTCTATACCTAGTTTAATCTCGTTACTAGAAAGTCTCTTTACTCGTTCCGTAATACAAAATCCCGTGACTAACTCTTTAGTCACATTGCTTGCAAGACTTGTTGTGATGTTGCATTACCGAGTGGGCCCCGAGATACCTCTCTGTCACACGGAGTGACAAATCCCAGTCTTGATCCATGCCAACCCAACAGACACCTTCGGAGATACCTGTGGAGCACCTTTATAGTCACCCAGTTACGTTGTGACGTTTGATACACACAAGGCATTCCTCTGGTGTTCGGAAGTTGCATGATCTCATGGTCATAAGAACACATACTTGACATAGAGAAAACAATAGAAATAAACTGACACGATCATATGCTACGTTCATAGTTTGGGTCTTGTCCATCACATGATTCTCCTAATGATGTGATCCCGTTATCAAACGACATCTCATGTCTATGGTTAGGAAACCTTGACCATCTTTGATCAACGAGCTAGTCCTTCAGAGGCTCCCTAGGGACAGTGTGTTGTTTATGTATCCACGCATGTATTTGAGTTTCCAATCAATGCAATTCTAGCATGGATAATAAACGATCATCATGAACAAGGAAATATAATAATAACCAATTTATTATTGCCTCTAGGGCTATTCGAACACATACAAGAATCTACCTAGTTGTGATACACGTAGTTTCTGCTACATTTCTGCAATGGTGCTACATTTCTGCAATATTACTACATTTGGGAAGGTATTTGTGTATACAAGAGCATGCTACATTTGTGACTCCACATATTTGGCACAATTTATGATTGTAAACTAGCCCAATTTTGTGCAAGCCATCGTCAGTTGCATACTACAGAGAGGAAAAGACAACTTCAATACATAACGTGTTCTACATTGCCTAAACAACTTATGTACATAACAGTTTCAACATTGCTTAAACAACTTCACTACATAACTTAAACAACAAAAGCCAAGTGACATCATTTCTTCAGTACATAACTTAAACACTGACTGCAAAAGCATACTTAACTTAAACACTAGGGATCCTTTGATTCAAAGGAATTCTATAGGATTTCTAAAGGATTGAAATCCTTAGGAATTTTTTCCTATGTTGGTCCTTTGATTCATAGGATTGGATCCCATAGGAATTTTCCTACAGAATATTTTGTACCCTATTTCATAGGAAATCTAACATCAACTTCAACCTCTTTTTACAATTCCTTTGTTTTTCCTGTGGCATCAAACACTCATTTCTAATCCTATAGGATTCAACTGGGCATGCCACTCCAACCCTATATTTTTCCTATTCCCGCATTTTTCAAATTGTAGCGACCCGACTCAAGACGAGTCAAGCCTTTGTGTTTATGTGCCATCCCTGGATCAGTATGCTGGCACACACAGTACATCAATGTATATATCAAAGTGCAATCACATGTAAATAGCGTAAAACTGATATACACCTTAAATATCTCAGCGGAAGCAGTCAAGGGAGTGGAGTCCCAATAAACACCAACGGCAAGTTGAGTGTAGACCGTAACCCTGAATCGTACTCTTACTCGTCGAAGAAAAATATCTGCAACATAAGACGTTGCAGCCGTGTAGGTCAGCATATTGAATATGCCGGCAAGTCACATAAGAGAGGGGTGAAAAGTAATCATCTATACTATATGCATATATGGTAGGTGGGGCTATAAGTTTTTTTGTGAAAAGCAAGTTTTCTCCTACATCAAGAGAGGGCTAAAAGCAAAATGTTACTACATTGTTGGTTGTTAACGAGATGGTTCCACCAACCAATTCTCGTACCCATGTTGTCAATAATAACCCTCATCAAATATATATATATAATGGTGTTGAGAAATCCAGATAACTTTAGTTCCTTTGGCTCAAGTTGTCCATGACCGTGGACACGGCTAATCGATTAGGTTTGAGTACTCTGCAGAGTTTTGCACACGTTCCCCACAAGATTTGATCGCCTCCGAGTGTGTCCTCGCACTTCAGGGTGTTTGAAGACCGGATGATCAAAACATGGTCTTTCAACGGGTCCCTCTAAATCCCTGTCGGTGCCCATCCATTCCTACCGTTCGTCTACATCTGCTAGCACCGCCTGTCCAGAGTCGCCGCGTTGTCCAACCAAGCCAGAGCCCACAACGCGGCGACTCTGGAGAGGCGGTGCTAGCAGATGTAGACGAACGGTAGGAATGGATGGGCACCGACAGGGATTCAGAGGGACCCGTTGAAAGACCATGTTTTGATCATCCGGTCTTCAAACACCCTGAAGTGCGAGGACACACTCGGAGGCGATCAAATCTTGTGGGGAACGTGTGCAAAACTCTGCAGAGTACTCAAACCTAATCGATTAGCCGTGTCCACGGTCATGGACAACTTGAGCCGAAGGCATTGAATTTCCCCTGAACTCTCGACACAACTTAATAATGATGTGGGTGTTAACAACTATTCGGGTACGAGAACTGGTTGGCGGAACCATCTCGTTAACAACAAACATGTAGTAATATTTTGCTTTCGACCCCTTTTGTTGTAGGATAAAACTGTCTTCATGCAAAACTTAGCTCCACCGGCCAAATATGCATGTAGAGATAGTTGATTATTATTTCACTCCCTCTCTTGATGATTTGCCAGCATATTCAATATGCTGACCTACACGGCTCCAACGTATCATGTTGCAGAGTACTTTTCCGACCAGGAGTGAGGCTACGATTCTACGCTCAGTGACATGCCCTTGGAGTCGGATGGACTCGTCTACCTGATGCTTCCGCTTAGTCTTCGTTAGATAATCTCATGAGATGGCCTTCAGCCACTTTATTGTACTCCTTTATTGTAATAAAGTACTTTTTATGAGATTTCGATTAATAAAGCTGTGTGATTGCACTCTTGAATATATACATTGTGTACTGTGTGTGTACCAGCATGATCTTGGGATGGTACGGAAACACCAGAGACTTGACTCGTTGAGTCGGGTCGCTACAGAAATCTTAAGAATTAAAGAGGCCCTTAACTAAGTGACTGACACTTAACTAAATGACACACACTATAGTTCTTCAGTTCCTCATCTCCTTCAACTTCTTGATGCAACCTGAGTGGCGAATGCCGAGGCGGATGTAGGTCTCTGTCTCAATTAGCATGCTCCTGTCACCAAACTGCCGGATCCCCGACACCACCATTTGCAGGTCATCGGCACCCACCTGCTCTTGCTCAACAACCGGCGCCACTTGATGCTCCTCAACCTACGCGATCAACTCCTCCTCGTCGTATCGTCTTTCACCACCACGACACACACATCCGGCTCCTCCTCTCCCTCGCTCTACTAATCTCCCTCCTCCTCCTCATCTTCACTTCTCTCCCTCTTTGTTGTCAGAGTGGACAATTATCTGCTTCACTAGAGCTGACACCGGGAGCACGACACCAATGAGATCTGACACTGGATCTAGAGGGGCGCGACAGCGGGAGCGATACATGTACCACCTCAAACGTTGACGTGGATCCTGTGGGTTCTCCACTTTGTTCATAGCCGTGTGGAAAACAATGACTGGAATATCTCCACGATCGCCAGGAAACAATGTCTTCTTCTCATTTTTCGTAGCCACGACGATGAGACCCCTAGCATGGTCGACAAACATATGCAAGCTGGGAAACCAGTTGCAGATCTGCTCTACGTCCGCCCTTTTCTCCACATCGCCCTTCCAAAACTTCCCGACGGCCTCCTCACAATGCTCTTCAGCGCAGCGATAAGATCTTGCCAATGGCCTCCTCTTGGGCCCCGTCATCAGCATCGATATGGAGTGAACAGTGGATGGGAATGACGAATGACAGAATGTGGGTGGGCGGGAAGGAGTGAGCTGGTCGAGTGCATTGGATGTGGTTAAATGGGCCTAGTGAGAGTGAGCTAGTCGAGTGTGCTTTTGTTAGCATATCAGTTCGGTCCGGTGCACACCTCAAAATTCAGAAAACTTCAGATAAAAAATTAGTTAACAATGAACAATATTTAGTTAACAGTGACCGATATTAAACTCAAATAAAATTGTTCACTACATCATACATAGTTTCTTTCACTTCAACATTGCATCTTACATATTACATTACATCTTTAAAGCCATGCAAACAACACATATATTGCAGCAAAAGATGGCAACTTTGTACATCAACTTGCTTCTCTGAAATTATTTGTCAAGATCCTACATTTCTTGAGCATGTTGAACTTCCAAATCCATGACATAAACATCAACATCGCCAATGTTGCACTTGGCCTCCATCAGAGCATGCTCGAGGTGTGAATTCTCGGTCTTCAGCTTCCTAACCTTTGTCTTCAGCCATTAACAACATCTCACAGATCAGCTAGCAGCCTACCGACGAACTCATCCAGGCGATTTTCATGCCACTTGAAGTACCAAAAGTCATAACCCTATTCAATAGAAAGCAATTTTAGCAATTTCATCAAGGGGGTCACGCAAAAAAAATAACTTTACTCCTCAAGGAAATATCAAAAGTCGACAAGAGAGATCATTATACCACAGACTAGCTGCAGTTGTAGTATAACCGACCGGCGTTAGCGATGCTCCACGAAATACACCTAGGAGCCTTCATGTTGTAGTGACAAAACTTTTCATGTGAGTACTGCATCGGTGACTCCCGGTAAGGCACCGACGACTGCGCCGAGAACGCCATGGACGAGGAGCGGTGACTGTTTGACGAGCTAGCAAACGCCAAGTTGTGCGCCGGGGCGGGGGTTGTTGGAAATATGACCTAGAGGCAATAATAAGTAGTTATTATTATATTTCCTTGTTCATGATAATCGTTTATTATCCATGCTATAATTGTATTGATCGGAAACTCAAATATATGTGTGGATACATAGACAATATAGTGTCCCTAGTAAGCGTCTGCTGGACTAGCTCGTTGATCAAAGATGGTTAAGGATTCCTACACATAAACATGCGTTGGGATTTGATAACGGGATCATATCATTAGGAGAATGATATGATGGACAAGACCCAAACTGTAAGCATAGCATTTGATCGTATCACTAAGTTTACTGCTATTGCTTTCTGCATGTCAAAGTATATGTTCCTAAGACCACGAGATCATGCAACTTCGTGACACCGTAGGAATGCCTTGTATGTATCAAACATCAAAACATAACTAGGTGATTATAAAGATGCTCTACAGGTATCTCCGAGGATGTCTGTTGGGCTGGCATGGATCGAGACTGTGATTTGACACTTTGTATGATGGATAGGTATCTCTAGGCCCACTCGATAATACATCATTACAAGAAGCTCGCAAGCAATATGAGTAAGGAGTTAGTCACGAGATCCTGTATTATAGAACGAGTAAAGAGACTTTCCCGTAATGAGATTGAACTAGGTATGGAGATACCGACGATCGAATCTCGGGCAAGTAACATGCCGATGGACAAAGGGAACTGCATACGGGACTGGCTGTCTCGACATCGTGGGTCAAATGATAAACATGTTCATAGAATATGTAGGAACCAATACGGCCATCCAGGTCCCGCTATTGGTTATTGATCGGAGAGGTGTCTCGGTCATGTCTACATCATTCTCGAACATGCAGGGTCCGCACGCTTAATTCGATGACGATATAATATTGTTGAGTTATTATGTTGGTGACCGAAGGTTGTTCGGAGTTTCGAATGAAATCCCGCACATGACAAGGAGCTTCGGAGTGGTCCGAAGGTAAAGATTGGTATATGGAAAGTTGGTATCCGAGTTCCGGAAGGGTTCCGGGATTTACCGTTTTATGACGCAGGTACCGAAAGTGTTCTAGGGGTCCACCAGGAGGGTCCACCTGCCTCGGAGGGCCCCATGGGCTTTGAGAGGTGGCGCACCAGCCCCTGATGGGCTGGTCGCCCCTCCCACCTAAGTCCCATGTGACCAAGGGGCTGGACTGGCCCAGGGGTGGCCACCGTCCCACTCTCCTTGGGGGCCAAGGCACCCTTGGCCGTTGCCCACCCCTAGGGGAAACCCTAGGGCACCGACCCCTCCCCTATATATATGAGAGGAGAGGGAGGGTAGGCGAACCACAAGCCATGACGTAACCCTCCTCACTCTCTCGTAACGCTTCTCCCTCGTCTGTGTCGCAGTAGCGCTTGGAGAAGCCCTGCCGGGACAGCTCCACCACCATCGCCACCACGTCGTCGTGCTGCCGGAGAAATCAGCTAATACTTCACCTTCGCTCGCTGGATCGAGGTGGTGAAGTCGTCATCGAGTTGTACGTGTGCCGAACGCGGAGGTGCCGTCCGTTCGACGCTATATCGGAACAGATCGTGATTGGATCGCGAAGACGTTCGACTACATCAACCGTGTTTCTCAACGCTTCCGCTTAGCGATCTACAATGGTATGTAGATGCACTCCCCTTTTTGTAGTTGTTCATCTCCATAGATAGATATTGGATGATCGTAGGAAATTTTTTGTTTTCCATGCAACTTCTCCAACATAGGAGGAGGATTGGGTTGTGCGACGCGGCAAGGGGAAGGTTGGGGTACGCCACGGCGAGGAAGAGGGCTCGGGTTCGTCGCAGCGAGAGAGAGAGAGGGGCTAGGAATTGCAAATGGAGAATTGGGAAATGTGAAGTCTTCCTAGTCAGCTTGTACAGTCAGAAAAAACAAGTCAAAACCATTGAAATCAGCTCCAAAACCACCATGGGAATATTGCTCCGGTTTTAGAGACTTCGGGGCTGATTGGTCCGGTTTTAGACTGGGTGGAAATCTATCCATCAGACAAAGATTTGACAGGGAAACGATGCTTTCTTAAAAAAAGAAAAAATTCAACAGCTGCTATGGAAGGCAAAATTAACAAATTTGACCCAGAGTCAAAGTATTTCACAAACTGAATTATGTTTGAAATTTTTTCACCCAGCTGACCATTTTGTGTAGCGCCCGACAGTCAGACGCCACACTACACTGTGTGACGTCTTTGTCTTAGACGCCATACAGTGTACTGTGACGCCTATGTCTTAGGCATCACACTAGGTCTCAGGCATCACAAAGCGTAATGCCGGACGCCACATAGTATAGTGTGACGTCTAAAATAAAGATGTCAGGGGTCAGTTGGGTAAGTTTTTTTAAAATGTAGTTTAGTTTATGAATTAGTTTCGCTTGGGTCAATTTTTTTTACTTTGCCGCTATGGAACCCATCTCATCCCTCACAGCTATCCCCTTTTGCATTTTGGAAGGATGCGACGACCCCGGGTCAACTCATGTAGTACATGTAGCAATTATTAGGTGTCGCGTAGCTACTCTTCCCCTCAAGCCGCTCATCAGTGGATGCGCATCTCTGCTACTCCTAGACTGCACAGACACCACCAACCAGCCAGCCCAAGGAGCGACCGGGTCGGCAGCAATGGCGGACCTCGCGGTCGGCTTGGCCAAATCGGTGGTGGAAGGGGCGTTGACCAAGGCCCAGTCGGCCATCGAGGAGGACTCCAAGCTGCGGCAGAGCGCGCAGCGCGACCTGGTGTTCATCACCGGCGAGTTCCAGATGATGCAGTCCTTCCTGAAGCTCGCCGACGACGAGCGCACCAGGAACATCGTGGTCAGGACCTGGGTACGCCAGATCCGGGAGCTCGCCTACGACGTGGAGGACTGCATCGAGTTCGTCCTCCACCTCGACAAGAAGTCCCAGTGGTGGCGCCGCCTGCTCCCGCCCTTCGTGTCCGCCGCCACGCAGCCGCTCGACGAGGCCATCGCCGAGATACGCCAGCTCAAGATCCGGGTCGAGGACGTCAGCTCCAGGAACGCGCGCTACAGCCTCATCAGCGACTCCGGCTCCAAGCCCGTTGTCGTGCACCAGCAGCCGCCGGCGGCGGCCCGCGCCGCGATGGGCGCCACGGCGTTCAGCATGCTCGTCCAGGCGACGGACATCGCGAAACGGCAATACGGGGATCTCACCCAGCTAATCAACAAGAAAGACGACGGTTTTCAGGTGATCTCGGTGTGGGGGACTGGCGGCGATCTTGGGACGCTATCCATCGTCAGGAAGGCGTACGATGATCCAGAAATTTGCCAAAATTTCACCTGCCGTGCCTGGATCAAACTCATCCATCCTTTCAACCCCCACGACTTCATCCGGAGCTTGAGGGTTCAGTTCTATGCAAACTCTTGCACAGAACCAGGGTCAATCATCGGTGTAGGGGTCCTAAAGATGATGGAGGCCACTCAAGACGATCTGGAGACATTCATGGAGGAATTCAACAGCAAGAAGTACATCATCGTCTTAGAAGATGTGTCCACCATTGTAGACTGGGATGCTGTCAGAATGTTTATTCCCGGCAGTAAGAATGGCAGCTGTATCATTGTGTCCACTCAGCAATCCGAAATAGCAAGTGTCTGTGTGGGGCATTCATACCAAGTATTGGAGCTGAAGCAGTTCTCCACTGAGCACTCGGTTTATGCCTTCACAGAGGTAATAAGGCCTAGAACATCGTTAATTACATTCAGAAAAATATCTTCCTTAAATTCTTTCTTTACTCATCATCTTTGATATTGATTATCCCAGTCACAAATGCTCACATTCTATCATCAAGTTATCATCAGAGAAGAATATCTAAAATCTATTCATATGGTTTTCTTTTTCTGAAAACTGCTGTTATCATCCTCAGGTAGCAAACAAATATGTCTGCATCATTTGTTCTTTCCAAGTTTGACTGCTGTAGTTCTAGGATAACAAGTAAGAATGTAAGATAATGAATCACTACTTGATTATTTAAATACCTTGTGTAATATGCTTTAGAGTTTCTGGTGTAAATACGGAACATCATAAAACTGATCACTAATTTGTTGGTGGCTCATATTGAACTGATAAATGTGGATTTTATTTGTTATTAGGTTCCAACTAAAAAGGAAAATGAAAAAAATTGAGATGACCAATTCAACTTTCAATTCAAACGAGAGCTTCAACTTTCAACCATGGCCATTCACTTCTAACTAAAACAATAAATGAACTTTGAGTTTGGGGAATAAACTTTCCGTACATAGGTTTTGAAATATAGATGAAACTAACTACGAAGTAAATTTCCAACACCAAAACTCAACTTTCAATTGGTCATACGGGAATTCAAGTGAAAATTGATGAAATATCAATAGCCTATGGCACTGGCTTACAATGGCTTTCCATAGCTTAGAAGGGACAAACTGTGGCTCATCTCCAGGTGAAGCAAGTTAGCGTGCATGACAATGAATACCTGCACTCCCCATAGGAGCTATGTACCCTCTATTGTTGCTAGGGAAGGTAAAAAGGAAGCGAAGCGAGTGAAAGAGGATGAAATCGATTCCACCAACATTCTCTTTGGCTCTTTGCACTCCTTTCCATAGGCTTCTAATGAAATTGGACTTACACACCCAACTCTGGGCTCGTTTACCAACATCTATTTCATTTTTATTTTGCATTCCCCCTTGCATTCCATGTTTCTTCTTTCAATAATTAATCAAATCTTCTAAATTGTTCACCTTTCCATTTTTTAGGAAATGAAATGATAAAAAAGTAGACCGGTTACAATGTTGAATCATTTATTTCTTGTTATTTACTGAAACCTTAAGATATTATTCTGTGAGGTCTACCTCATGCTCATCAATTTGATTTGGCTCTTTTTTTCAGGGGTCTCAAGGTGATGGAGTGAAAGCTGAGGAGATATCAGCAGAGCATGAAGCGATACCTGATACAATTCACACCTCTAAAATTGATGCAGCCCTTGGTTGGATGAAAAAGTACCCCATCACTGGACGTGAGTCAGAAATTAATGAGCTTTGTCAGTACACAACTAAAGCCCGTTTTAACTCTTCCCATGTTATATCCGTATGGGGGATAGCTGGTGTCGGGAAATCAACTCTTGTCAGAAACTTGTTCTGCAACAGAATCCTTAAGACAACCCTATTTGAAAAGTATGGTTGGGTGGATGTATCACATCCGTTCAATTTAAGGGACTTCTCCCGGAGCTTACTGTTGGATTTTCATTCTGAATCATTTCAAGCCAAGGAGGCTGCTTCCAATGACACGATAAGAAGCAAAAACCCCATTCAAGAGTGTCGTGATCTTCTGGAAAAACATCACTGCCTCGTAGTTATTGACGATCTGCAGTCCAAGGAAGAATGGGACTTGATAAAAGCTGCCTTATTGTCGAGATCTTCACGAAGCGTTATCATTGCCATTACAACTGAAGCAAGCATTGCCACATGTTGTGTGGATAAGGAAGACCTCGTCTTTAATGTCAAAGGTCTTCAAGCAGATGGAGCCGTTGATCTCTTCCACCAGGAGGTGTGTAAGAAACTTCGTTCTGTTTTAGCTCCTATTTAATGTCCAGCATGCATGTTCTTACAATTATCACTCGGTTGTCATGCAACAGTTAGCTTTGGTCCCCCTCACTTAGGATATCAAGACATAGCATATCACTGACTACTATATCTTAGATCTACTATATAAGTTGATTGCTGTAGAAGTTGATTCTAGACTGTATTGGAGACATTGACATTGTTCTACATATTGCATAGATGTTTTCCAGTTTTGTCGGGTTTTTGTGCCTTTGGTAGCAAAAGTGCGTTCCTTCCTTCCCTTTACAATTACCTAACCTTTTTTCATGGACCACACTAGGGAGCAGCGCTGCATGCATGGCTTCCCATGCTGTGGCTCCCCTCTTCTCTCTCTTGCATGATTTGAAATTAGAAAAAGCTATCTCCTAAACCGTTAATCCAACTGACGACCCCCTTTCATCAAAGCTTCCTTGCGACGAAATCTTCAAAACTAGATCCCATGTCGACATGTTTCAACAAAAACAAATTGTCGGTAGTTGCCAGATTACTAACACTTGGTTGCCAGAGTTAAATTAACTTGGTAGTCAGGTTGTCGAACACCAATATATACCACCAGAAAATTTGCTTCATGGTACTTCTGTGGGTTGATGCCACTTTTCCCTTACTGTTAACACTTGAATATTCACTCTCTACCCTTACTTACATAGCCGACTAAAAGCATACAAACATATTATCTGTTAACTGAACACAATTATTGTGCCGACTGTTCATGATTAGCATGCTGACATATTCTGGCAACTAGAGGTGACAAAAATAAATTCGTCGAAACATGATAACATGGGATCTTGTTTTGGAGTCCTCATCAAGACAAACTCACTAGTGAATGTGAATCGCTAATTGGGTTAATGGTTCGTGAGATAAATCATTTTGAACATTTGAATCTATTAATGTGATGATGTCAGCATTAGGTGGAAGATTCTTGCATGCATGTATGTGCTCTTTTTATAAGAGAAAATCCCATTGGAATGAGGCAGCATGGGAAGACCAAGAGTACCACTATGCAACTTAGATTTTCCATTTGGGTTTTTCTATTGCACATCTAAATGTGAAATAATTATGTTACATCTAAGGTGACATCATCTGTTTGTTGGGCTGGGCCTTTTGTGAGTTGGAACATTTAGGTTGTTTTTTTTCTTTGTATTTGTTGTGTTGTACACATACGTTAAGAAAAGACATTTAGAACAAAAAATTGGTTGGCAACAGAAAAAGAAGTCAAAAATGAACATGAAAAAATGCACCAAAAGTTATTAGTTTTATGGATATGCAACTAGCCGACAACCCCCTAGTTGCAGTTGTGGGCCAGTTGCATTCATTTTGCAACGCTTGTTAATTGCATGTCTAGTGGTGGGCATGCAACTGGCCGACAATCCCCTCCTTTCCCTGTTGTGGATGCATCGTGGGCCATGCAGTTTGTAATCGGGTTACAACACTTAATGTTGAGTAGTGGACATGCAACTGGGTGACAACCCACCTCCCACCCCTAGTTGTAGTCGTGTCAGGGTCGTCCAGTTGCAGTTGGGTACAACGCTTGCAGTTGTAAGTCTGGTGGTGGACATGCAACTAGCTGACAACCCCCTACCCAGTTGCAGTCTCGTTGGGGGTCATGCAGTTGCGGCCGGGTCGCAACCCTTCTAGTTGCATGTCTAGTGGCGAACATGCGACTAGGCAACAACCCCCTACGGATCCAGTTGCAGTTAGGTTCCAATACTTATAGTTTACATACTTTATGCACATTTGTTTGTATGGTATAAGAAAAAAAATGATGAAACTTAAAAAAAACGCTCTAGAAGAGCGGAGAATGATGAAAAATTTCTTTGAAGCAATGCTTCTCTCTCCATTTCATCTATGTCCAACATGCTCGCCCTCCACCAAAAAGAAAGAAAAAAAGGGGGAAATGAAAACCGCAGCCCACACATGGTCGTGGTCTCAGAAGTAACGCAACCCCTAACCCACACAGATATATACACATGCTGAAAAGGAGACAACACGCACGTGTAAACAGAAAACAACATAAAAACGGGCCTAAAAACATGAATCTTTGCGCTCAAATCGTGTGGTGGAGATGTTAGATGTGTAATAACTAAATCTCGTCTAGATGTGCTTTAGCAAATTCATTTTCCTTTTTTCATTTAGAATAATTCAGTCGCTTTTAACGAATGATAGTTCACATGATGTGATGTTCCTTTTTTTACGAATATATATAATATTCCTTCTTTACCTTTCCGGTTTCCACGTTCCTGGCATTTTATCATTTGTATAGAATTTAGGCACTTCTAATGAATAGTTTCATTTGCTTTCACATTATTCTCTCTCTCTCTCTCTCTCTCTCTCTCTCTTTCTCTCTCTCTCTCTATATATATTTATATGGACAAATTTTATCTACCACCGGTGGTAGTTACCACCACTTGCGTTTTGTATGTTGTATGGAGTATGTATCAAATTGAATAGTATGTATGTGTACTATGTAGTATATAATCATGTTTAGGTAGTATATATGCTGTTTTTTTGGTAGTATGTATCATATTTTGTGTATGCTCTTTTTTACATACAAATATATATGTATTTCACAAATATAATAAAAACTATGGGTCAACTTGTAATTTTTTCATGTAACTCACTTTGAAAAATCTTGTATATAGTATATGAACATAATTAAAATGACAAATTAGTATATATACTACCGCATGGTAGTATATTGAACATGTGGGGTAACTACCCCTGGGTGGTAGGATGTATTTTTCCTATTTATATTTACTATATATATATGCAAGTGAAACGTTAAAATCCAACGTAACTAGTCTTTACCATATATGCTAACAATGGTATTTCTCAAATTGGTTGAACAGGCGAATAGGAAGAACTCATCCTCCACTTTGAAGGATCTAAAAGAAGAACCAAAGCTACTTGAACTTATTCTCAAGTGTGGCGGGCTTCCCAAAGTACTAGTTGCAATAGCCGGTGTATTGGCCAAGAAGACAGTAACACTAATGGACACTGTAGGTTTGACTAATGATAGATTCATGCACACACTGGAGACCAACCCAGAGTATGACAGTCTACGTGGTCTATTCGGATGGATGTATTCGTACTTCCGTAGTTGCCCCGATTCCCTTAAGCCGTGCATCTTCTACATGTCACTTTTCCCTCGAGGTCAAAGCGTCCGGCGAAGGCGTGTGGTAAGACGGTGGGTCGCGGAGGGCTACACAAGGGACAGTGAAGACAAATCAGCAGAGCAAAATGGGGAGATGTTCTTCTCAAAGCTCCTAGATCTGAGCATAATCCAACAGCCACCACAGTCGGTCACCACTGCGTTGGGTGACACAAGGATGATCTCCTGCCGTGTCAATGGCTTCATACGTGAGTACATTGTATCACGGCGGATGGAGGAGAACCTCGTCTTTGAGCTGGAGGGCTGCTGCGATGTGACCACGCAACGCACAGGGCGTCACCTCATCATAAGGGAGAGCTGGGACAGGGACAAGATCGTGTTTGAGAGCATGGACTTCTCGAGGCTACGGTCGCTGACGGTGTTTGGGCAGTGGAGACAATTCTTTGTTTCCAAAAGCATGAAGCTGCTCAGGGTGCTTGATCTAGAGGATGCATCGGGTGTAGAGGATGCTGATCTTGAGCGGATGCTGAAGCTGCTGCGTCGTCTCAAGTTCCTCTCGTTGCGAGGATGCCATGAGATCCACCATTTACCAAGTTGTTTAGGTGATCTGAGGCAGCTCCAGACCCTGGATGTCAAATGCACCTCCATTGTAAAACTGCCAAAGAACATCACTAAGCTAGAGAAGCTGCAGTACATTCGTACTGGCACCTCCCTCCTAGCAGAGCAACCATCAACACCATGTCTTTCAGTATCCGAACTCTGCGGACGTCGTCCCGTAATTGGTATTATGGTACCCAGAGGGATTGACAAACTGACGGCCTTGCATACACTCGGAGTTATCAACATTGGCGCATCAGGGGGGAAGGCCATCCTCAAAGAGCTCGAGGATCTCACCCAATTGCGCAAGCTCGGAGTGTCTGGCATCAACAAGAAAAACATTGAGAAGTTCTCATCTGCAATCTCGGGCCATGTTCATTTGGAATCCTTGTCGGTACACCTGGACAAGGCCAGTCAAGGTTGTTTGGCTGGCATATCCCTACCTTTGAAGGCATTGCAGAGTCTCAAACTGCATGGGCCTGTCGAGAAGCTGCCAGGTTTAAAGATCGACCAGCTTAGCAAGCTGAGAAAGTTGGATCTGGAGATGAACATGTTGACAAAGGATGACATAAAGCTCATTGGGGGTCTACCCAAACTATGTGCTCTTCGTATCAAGCTGCTCCAAGATAGCAAGCTCCATTTTTGTGTCAAAGAGAATGGGCTTGAGTTGCACACTTATCGAGAGGCCAAGGTCCTTGAGATTGCTTGCGGCTCCAGCTTAGATGTTACTTTTGGAACAAACACAATGACAAGTCTTGAGCTGCTGAAGGCTTACTGCTCCGATCGATCCTCAGTGAAGTTTTCTGGCCTGAAGAATCTAATTGTGCTCAAGGAAGTCTTGATTAAGGGCTGCTGTGACGACAAGCTGAAGGAAGACCTGCAGAGCCAACTCAACGATCATCCAGAGAAACCCGTTTTGAAGCTGGAGGACTAGCCACGTTTGTCCTGATGGATACTGACTGAATGGTCATGTTCCTCTCTTCCTCGATCGTGTTGTTTTTGTGGGAAGTTCAGTATACCGATGTGTAACTGTCCTGTGCTGTAACATGCCAATGAATGCTGAAACATATCGCTTGATAATATGTCAGCGAAGTAGTTGAGACTTGAGAGTATGTTTGTTTTGCTATTTATCATGCGACTTAATATTTTCCTGCCTCTGTCGATTTTTTGGCCGTTGATTTCAGGCACTTAGCAATTGATGCAAGGGGAGGCTGGGCTGTATTTGACTGACGCTGTTTTTTTCAGTCCAAGGTCTCTTTTGTGGAGTGGGCATGCGTGTGTTGTGTGCTTACTGTGTGTGTTAGGGAGGGATGGGGTTACCCTTGAAAATTGTACTTATTATATCTCTACTTATTCTTGTATGTTGTGGGACAGTGCGAGGTCTGTGAAATTTGCATGGAAGTTTTTTTTATATAACACGATGCCCATGCGTTGCTACAAAATTATTAAAATACGGTGACGCCATGCGGAATTCGCTTGTGGTTCATTATTAGAAAGATCAAAAATACCAAAAATAATATCAAAAATACCAAAAATAATAATCCCCGCATGCGGAATTTGTTCGCGGTTCACTATTAGAAAGATAAAAATACCATAAAAGATCACGTGCATGCGGAATTTGCTCGCGGTTCACTATTAGAAAGATCAAGAATACCATGAAAGATCACACGCATGGAATTCGCTCGCGATTCACTATTAGAAAGATCAAAAATACCATAAAAGATCACGCGCATGCGGAATTTGCTCGCGGTTCACTATTAGAAAGATCAAGAATACCATGAAAGGTCACACGCATGGAATTCGCTCGCGGTTCATTATTAGAAAAGATCAAAAATACCATAAAAGATCATGCGTCAGTCACTGGAGAATCTTAAATGACCATGATCCTTTACAAACACAACATTTTGAATGTTGAAACATATGAGAATAGGCAATGGTATTGCACAAGGTCGTGCATCAGGTAGGAGGATAAGGTCTATCATCGTTTCCGAATTACAATTAGTTCACTCTCTTGTTTGGTGATATAAAACTGAAATAACTTGACTGGGGAAAAAAGAAAAAGGAAAACAAGAGCATTATGTTGAGTCGGAGTTTCATTTTTGCATTTGTTATTTGTGTCCAAGTGTTAGTCTCACATAAATAGTAATGTGTTATTTATTTGTGTTTGGTCTCACATGTGAACACAGATACATTTATTTATTTATGTTCATGGAAGGTTGCTATTCTCAATGTGGGTAGGGGTGCATTTATTTATTACTGAAGGCTGTTGGTTCCATATATACATGAATTCATCATCAACTCCAACCTTTATAAGCAGGAAAGAAACTGTTGTTTTAAATTTTCTTTTTCATTTCCTTTCTTCTCTTAGAGTAATACCTTATATCGTGGAAAAAACATTTATTATATTTTTGTTCAGTTGGTGTTTTTCTTTATTGAGAAGATAAAAAAAATGACTGATTTGGATAAAATTCAGACATTCAGTGGTCTAACTAATAGAGGCTTAGTAAATTCAGTTTTTTGTTTTGCATCATGAAAAGTAAAAAAAAACATATCTCATTTACCTACCTTCTAATAAAAGATGTTGGCTGGAGATGATGACGGGGGACGACAGATCGGTGGAAATCCTGGGATCGCCCAATGGACCAAGAAGTGCGCATATCTGAGATCTTGTTCCTCTTCACTGAGTCCTATGTCCCAAATAACAATCCGTGTGTGCTCCCTTTGTTGTTAGCTCATGCTGGCGAGACCACATTGGAGCCTTTTGTTCTTCTTTGTTCTTCTGGGTGCTCTGAGTGGGCTGGTCCGTGGGCGGCACAAAGCTCTCAGCAGTTTTTTCTTCTGGTGACACGATGATTTGTTCTTCCGATGATTTTTCTCTCGTATTTTTTTTAACACGATACAGACGCAGAGGCTCATACACACACATTGTTATGCACCGGATGAGGGCCGGTTTATTACCCTCTAGCATCCGCCTCTTTCTTTGTCTTTGCCAAAAGCAACGCGGTTCGACTACTGGAGACGCGCTAACTAGCCTAGACTCTACCTCGCAGTGCACACGGACACGACGACGGGCGCAAGGCTACCGAAGACCCCATTTTTGTATTTTCATTTGAGCCATAATCTAGCACGCTGCGCGTCCAGCGTGTCGTCATCAGACCTGAGGGGCAGACTCACGGTGGAGGTCCTCACGCGCTGCAGATCCCCCGTTTCCTTTTGAAAGAAAGACTAGACTCGAGGGAGAGTCAGGTCAACTCAGTCCAGATCTCGTTGGGTTCATTTATATGCGACTTCGGCCGGCTAGCAACGAAGCCATTCATCTCACAAGCCTCATCCCCATTTCGTTGTTCCCTTCCCAGCATCCACCCCAAGTGTTGGATCTTCTCCAGGTCAGTGCTTTCTCTTCTATTACGAACCTTGTTGTTTTTCAGATGATCCTAGCACAGCCATGTTCAGTGGCGAAGCCAGCAATTGGCAAGCTTTGGCTGCTGCCATACGTAATTAACACCTGTCACGTATACTAGGTCTATATGATACTTCATTGATGATTTAAGCTGAGATACATTTGCTAGTTACCTCTGCCACACCATAAAATTGTGCCTGCATCCGCCACTGGCCCTGTTTATAGTTTAGTTAAAACAAATATGTTATGGCTTTACGCATGTTTTTCCTTAATTAAAAAGGTACACATGTTTCCATAAAACAATATGTTATAAGCTATGGATTTCTGTGAGGCGTTTCCGCAGAGGTAGTAGATTTTATTTCCATTGTTTTGATAAATCCATGTCTTGCAGCAGCTCACATCCATCACTTCTCATATCATCAGAAATGGCCACCTACGTTGGAGGAGTCAATACCGAGGAGAACAGTCACACTGTTCTAAGCACATTACCCAAGGAGCTGCCGTTAGACTTTTTGAGGACTATCACAGATCAGTTCGCAGACAAGTGTATTCTTGGTACAGGTGCATTTGGAACGGTTTATACGGTATGCTCATGCCTTGACATTTCTTGCCTTTTCGGAATTTGTTGACAAAAATGACAATGTTTGCTGAAAAAGTATCTTTGAGGTTGAACAGGGAGTTATGCCAGATAACCAAAGGATTGCTGTGAAGAAACTTGCGGAGAGTGCGCCGGTTGCACGCGACAAAGCATTTACCAATGAGGTTCAAAATATCATGGCTCTCCGCCATAAGAATGTGGTAAAGTTGGTTGGGTACTGCCATGAAGGACAAAAGAAAGTTGTTCAAAACAATGGAAGATATATTGTTGCAGATGTTTATGAAAGTCTACTCTGCTATGAATATTTACCTGTGGGAAGCCTTCAGAAGAACCTCTTTGGTATGTGGCGTGTCTGATATATTTCCATCTTAGTTTCAACTAGTATTTACATACAATGTTTGGAGTACGGATGATTACGTTATTCTGTTCTCTCCCTTGAACTACTAACTCTTTGGTACTGAAATTACTCGCTCTTTAAATTCAGACAAACCCATCAACATGGCTTGGGACACGCGTTTCAAAATAATTAAGGGGATCTGCGATGGTTTACTTTTTCTTCATAGAATTCCTATTATCCATATGGATTTGAAGCCTCAAAATATATTGTTGGATGATAACATGACACCGAAAATCGCGGATTTTGGACTTTCCAGGCTATTTGGCCAAGAACAAACACGGGCGAACACACAGAATGTTGTGGGATCATAGTAAGCTGACTAAGAGCTGTGATGATATTCTGTGGTAAATTGCATTTTCACCTTCTAGTAATGCTTATTAAATTACTACCTCTAACTGTATGCAGCGGATACATAGCTCCAGAATACCTATACAGAGGTGAAATCTCCACTCAGTCAGACATATACAGCTTAGGCCTATTAATCATCGAGACTACCACTGGCGAGAAGAACACCCCCAAACAGAACGAACCGTCAGCAAGGGAATTTATTGAAAGAGTAAGAAATAATACTAGTTGTTGATTTAATTGTTGAAATCAACAAGCTTATGTTAGAGTTTATTTTTTATATTGTCACCTAGGATAACAGTTCGAAATACTTCACGCAGGTACGTCAAAATTGGACACAAGGGCACATAGCGTCCATATACCAGTTAAATCCAAATGGCCTCCAGGAAGTAAAACTATGCATTGAAATTGGTCTGGAGTGTGTGCACATCGAGCGGAAGGGTAGACCTTCCATCGAAAGCATTGTTGACAGGCTCTATGGACGCTGTGCAAACCAGGTATGAAAATTAACCGTGGACTGGATCAGAGGCCCTGTATTGAGGTCACTTAGTTTCATGCAAGTGAAGATTAGGAACTTGTAATTTCTGTCAGTAGTCTGGCCTCTTGTGAGAAACCAAACGCTGAAAGTGTTCGCTTGCTGCCCGTACACTAATGTTTCAAGTGGTGGAGTTCCACAAAAGTACATGTGTATATATTTTGAAATCTATGTAGATATGATATACCCTCCCCAAAATTCTATATTGATATTTCAAATTAGATTATGGATGGGATCGAGATGGATCGTGGTAAACTGGTAATCCGTTTCTCTAGCTAGCCAGCCAATTCTATTCAGTTTTTGCGGCTAGTTTTTCACAACGGATAATAAATACATTCACCATAACACAAAACAACCGCACAATCTGAGTCTTAAAATTCTGCTAACTTTTTCTCATGATGTTAACTGATGCATTCAAACTACTACTATCTGCCTGGCATGGCCAGTTAGGTAGCATAGGCTTTCAAAAGAATAAATTCTCTTGATTTTCAGCCCAAAATACTTCGACTAAGGTATTAGCAACCCATATTTTTCTAGAAGACGAGAACATGATCACATATGCACATTTGGTTTCCTTTGGTTTCCGTTGGATATCCATAGTTTACTTATAGTGTAGATTTTTCAATGTTATTATGTTTTTACCGTGTTTACATTACTACATTTAGCTTATGCTGGTGTTGGTAACATATAATCTACAAAATTTCAGGACCCCACCACTTCCATGCGAGCATGAAACTAGGATCTTCTATCAACGAAAACTAAAGAAGGGCAACATGGAAAGAAAAGATCTTGTGATGTTATTACTATAATGAATTTAGGTCTGAAATAATAAGTTGTGTTGTCATGTCATCATGTAACTTGTTAAACTTATTATGGTAACTGCTATTCCATTACTCCTTTCCTTTCAGTTTATAAGTCCGGCACGTGTATCTAGATCATCAGTTTGACCAACTTAATGAGATGCATATATTATGAAAAATATATCATTAGAAATTTTAGATGTTCTATTTTCTAATGATATAATTTTCATGTTAAACAATATATTTTATATAAATCAAATTGACGATCTAGGTACACGCGCATGCCTTATAAACTGTGACGGAGGGAGTATCTCTTGTAGTTCATGGTTTTATACTCCAATGTAATGTTGTTGTTTTTTGTTCAGTGCGGGTTGAAATTTCTTGATGCAATGATATTGTCTCTGTTCAATGTCAGTTTGAAGAAAGAGTTCTTTTTTCTTCGGTAGATGCTAAGAGGGGTATATACGTTGGATCCTTAATGATCAATCATTTTCCTATATCTACTTTTATTGATCAACTGAACAAACATTATCCAATAAGAGGCAATTCACCACATAAGTTTTTGTTGGGGCCAACTTTAATCATCATTAGCTCAAGTGTGATACAAAACATAGTGAGTGACATCTCGCAGGTGGCGAATGGACACTGCTACTCCCACAGGAGTTGTTGGGTTTCCCCAAAGAGGAAGGGTGATGAAGCACAACATCATAAGGTATTTCTCTCATTTAAGAACCAAGGTATATTGAGCTAGTAGGAGCACCACACTTGGAATGTTAATAGCAGCACACAAACACAAAAAATGCTTGCATACCCAACAAAGGCAAGGGGGTCATCACTCCCCTTATTCTTGCGAACCACAAGATTAAAAGTTGATAGTGATAATTCTAGAAAAGATAATGATAGAAATTGCAGGAACTTGTAAATTAATTGAGAATGGACCCAGGGGCCATAGGTTCACTAGTGGCATCTCTCTCGAAAGTAAGGTCGCGAATGGTAAACAAATTACTGTTGGACAATTGATAGAATTGCGCGTAGTTATAAGTATGATCATTGAGAGCATAATCAAACACATGCATTACATTCATGATAAGTAGACTGTTAATCCAACTGCATCTTCTACTATAACTCCACCCAAGACCGCCATCCAGCATGCATCTCATAGTATTAAGTTCATAACAAACATACTACGCAATAAGCAAGATGACATAATGTAGACATAATAAGATCAATCAATATGATCGAACCCCGTTATTTTATCCTTAATAGCAGCAATGCCAATATGTGCCCTTATCCTTTCGATCGATGGATAAGATCACAATGATACTGAACCTACTACAAAGCACATCTCCCTTGAAGATAAATCAATCAAATTTGGCCAAATTAGAGCGATATAACATACAGAAATATAAAGCTATAAAATTATGCAACGAAGAAGATCATAAACCCACAATTGATCGGATCCCAACAAACATATCGCAAAAGATTATATCAGATTGATATTAGAGAAGATGAGTGTATTGAAGATCAAAAGAGAGAGTGAAAGACATCTAGCTAGTACAATGGACCCGTAGGTCCTCAAGGAACTACTCACGTATCATCATGGAGGCAGTAAGGTTGAGGAAGATGGTCTCCCCAATGATTTCCCCCTCCGGCACAATATCAGTAAATGGCTCTAGATGGTATCATGGCATAATAGAGAACGAGATAGGGGTTTGTAAGGGAAAAAATATATAAGAAAGTCTCACATCAATGAGATCGTTAGGCAATGGAAAGGCCTTACAATTGAGGTTGATGCGAGAAGTAGGGATTGCCATGCAACTGATGCCCTAGAGTTATAACTGTATGAAAGCTCTCTATGGAAATAAGTGGGTGTGCATCCAACTTACTTGCTCATGAATACCTCGAGCATTTGAGGAAGCTTGTCATCCGAATATGCAAGTCAAGTTCTATAACGTAAAGTTTCGACTAGTTATATGAAAATGAAGATCATGATGACTCTTTATATGAAATGCAAGGTGCTACTTTGAAACACAAGTGTGATAAGAGGATAATGGTGTGCACCTCTCATTATTTCTCTCATTTATTGTTTTACTTTTTATTTTTTCAGTTGGGCTCTCTTTGGACTCTTTTTTCCTTTTTATTCTCATAGGCAGGGCTGCACCCTAATAATGCAGCACACTTTATTTTACTTAGAACTCAAAACATATGAAATATATGATGACTAAAAATGAATGCCTCTTCAGTGTACTAAGATGTGCAATGATATAGCATAACATGTACTCCCTCCACCCAGAAATACTTGTCATAGGAATGGATGTATCTAGTTGTATTTTAGTTCTATATACATCCATTTCCATCCATTTGTGCGACAAGTAAATCCAGACGGAGGGAGTATTACAATGATGAATGGTGGATTTGCAACAAATATCATGTTAGCTCTATATGATCATGCAAAGCAATATGACAATGAATGCTCAAGTCATATGAATAGTAACAATGAAAGTTGTGTGGCAATATATCTCAGAATGGCCATGTAAATGTCATGATTGGTAGGTACGATGTATGTTTTACGGATGGATGTAAGGAGGCTTATGTGTGAGAGAGCGTAACATCTCATGTGGTTTGGATGCACTTGCAAAGTTTGCACCATGTCTCGAGGTGAGAGTGGGCAATGAACGGTACCGAAAAGGCTAGCGATATTTGGATAGGTGGAAGTGCTTTCAGACCAAAAACTCACAATAAACATAAAAAACTCAAGTACTTATTGCAAACATTTCGTTAGCCCTCGAATCAAAGTATAACTTCCATGCTACTAGGGAGGATGTTGGGAGGAGTTAACCATCGTGCACCAATGATCTAAACACATAAAGGTTTATTAAATCAATAATAAAGTATACTCTCACTTCATCGCTAATTCCAGCAGCCACCCCTTTCATGCATAGGGAATCATGAACTTTAATACCAATATTAATACTTAGCTTTTATTATCCACTAACATGGTAACATATTACCACCTAAATACCGCAAAACTATTGTAATGAATCAATCTTAGCATATTCAATGATCTTACAAGCCCATGCCAATTTTTAACATACCACCTCTATATATCTATCCTTTTTGGACCAACCATATAACTCATGCAAATTACCGCTTCCTATTAAACTCTCATTAGAAGTATAAGTGTAGTAGAGAGAGTGTAAACAATTTCTATAAATATATCGCCATGCTCAAAAGTATAAGTGAAGAACTAGAGCAGTTGCCTCAACTCAAAAAGATATAGGTAAAGTACGGATTAGCATTCTATATAGTTAAGATTAATATATGTCTCTACTAATAATATATTTTAGCAAACAATGTTTGCACGGATCAGCAAAAAAAACAAAAATAAAGTAAAGCACACTTAAAGCAAAACAGTTATCATGTGAAGAACAAAAATATAGCTTCGAGTAAGATATACCGATAGTTTGAAGAAGACACAGGGGATGTCATCTCGGCACCGCCAAGCTTAGATGATTGAGTCTTCGTGAATATTACCTTGGTGTTCCTTGGACATCCCCAAGCTTAGGTTCTTGCCGCTCCTTGTTCTTCTTCATAAAGCTACCTCACCGAAAACTTGAAAACTTCAGTCACACAAAACTTAACGAAACTTCATGAGATAGGTTAGTATAACAAAATAATCATTCACTTAGATACTGTCAAGACAAGATTCATACTTATTTCCAATAAATGTCTACTCTATTTTATCATGTCTATAGTTTATAACCTGTGATATAAACCATAGAGACTTTAGAACAAGCAAACAACGAAAACAAAATAGAATTTGTCAAAAAGAGAACAATATGTAAATATCTAGTTTCTAATAATACATGTGTAACTCAAAAAATTCGGAAACATTAGGATATTGTAGAAAATTGATAATTCAGTATTGTGTAATTTTTTTAGCAATTGATCATGTCCGAGTATAGAGAAATAATTCAATCACTTGACACAAAGTTTTTGTTTCTACACATAACCTAATAAAAAAACGTTTTGGAACATTCCAAAGTTTCAACTTGGCGCAAAAGAAAAATAAAATATACAAACACAATGAATACAGAGGCAATAATCGTGTTTACGTACAAAAATAATATTATAGATGTTGGTTTGTCTCCCAACAAGCTCTTTCTTTATAGCTATTAAGATAGGCTTGAGATTTAGTTATGATATGATAAATGATAAGAATTAAAGAAAAAAGAGAACATCATATAGCATGTAACTAGCACATTTAAGTCTAACCCACTTTCTATGCATAGGTATTTCATAATTAACCAGATCATCAAAGCAAACAATATTTAGCATATACAAGGCAGAAGGACAAAACATTAACAATTTGAATAAAAATAGAGGTAATAGAGTAACATGAAATTTTTTATAACCATATTTGTCTCCCTCATAATAATTACATGTAGGATCATAATCAAACTCAACTATAGAGCTATCCACATGCATAAAGTTTTAAAATGTTCCAAGATAGTGGGAGTAACGTCATATAAAGTCATGACCTCTCCAAACCCACATTTATCAAAACTTTCATAAGATTGGGCATTCTCCAAAGTAGTGAGATCGTTATTACCTAGAGTTAACGCTCTTCCAAACCCACTTTTAGTAGTATTGAAAACATTATTATCAATAACATAACCATTATGAGGTTTAAATGAACTCTCAAGATCACAAGAAGCATCATAATTATCACCCTAATTATGGTCATTACAATAAGTAGTAGGCAGAACAAAATCATCATCAAATAGTGCCTACCGACATAGTTTCACAACAAAAAGAAGTATTTTCATCAAGTGTATCGCATTCACCACTTGAGTCATAAGGATTATCATATTTTTCTTTGATAACTTAGTCATTAGTAGGGGGCTAAAAATATCATGCTCATCAAACTCAACCCCAAGCTTGTAGCTTTGCATATCATTAGAACAAGTGACATTCATGGAATTCATAATAACATCATTTTCATTCTTTCCTTCAAGGAAATATCATGAATCAATTTATAAAATTCTTATTTTAAGACTTCATAACAATTTTTAGATTCACTATTTTCAAGAAAAACTTTGTAAAGAGCTCATGGCAATAACATTCTCATCACTAACAATCACTTTGTCATAATTAGGATTTTTTAAAAGTCCAACTAGTGGAGGCGGATCCATATCCAATACTTCTTTATTTTTAGTTTCAGTCTAAGTTTGTCAACAATAAAGATAGCATAACTGGGCAAGAAATAAAACAAGCAAAAAATATATTTGTGTGTAGGCACCTGATAACACAAAGTGTAGGTATAAGGGATCGTTTGTAGTCTTTTTGATAAATAAGAGTGGCGAACCCAACGAGGAGCTCAAGATAGAACTAATATTCTTGTAGTTTCTATCAACCACTGATACAACTCCACACACGCAAACATTCGCTTTACCTAGGAAAAGAAATAAGACTAGTTTGTAGGCGTAATTGGATATGTTTGAAAGATAATAAGGAACATGTAAATAAAAGTTAGGGTTTGTTTATATAAACAACAATTAAGTTAGTTTGTTTTAGTAGATATTTTTTTGTAACACGAGAGAAGGATTTGTCCCTAGGCAATTGATAACTACATCAATTGTCATCATTGCAATTTTATATGAGGGAGAGGCATTAGCTAACACACTTCCCATACTTGGATCACATGAACTTATGGTTGGAACTTTAGCAAGCATCCCCAACTACTAAATATCATTAAGGTAAAACCAACCATAGCCTTAAGTATAAAGTCCCCTTTATCCCATATGCAACTATTCCCTTACTTGGGTTTAAGTTTTTGTCACTCTCGCGACCCACTATAAGTAAATCATGAACATATTGCAACACCCTACAACGGGAATCCCCCACTTGTGCACATCATGGAAGGCACTATATGACAACAACATAATAAAACATAGACCTCAAACCAATCACGATCATCAATCAGCCCATAGGACAAAAAGAATATACTCAAACATCATATGATGGCTACACATCATTGGATAATAATATATAGCATAAAGCACCATGTTTAAGTAGAGACTATAGCAGGAAAAGAAGGAATACACTCCTGCCTAGAGGGGGAGAGAGTTGGTGATGACGACAACGGAATTGTTGTTGTAGATTGTTGTCATGATGGTTCCCTCGACGACACTGGAATAGTGAGGGAGAGAGACCCCCTCTTTCTTCTTCTTCCTTGGCCTTCTCCCTAGATGGGAGAAGATTTTCACCTCTGGTCCTTGGCCACCATGGCTCCCGGGAGGGAGGTGAAAGCACATATGCTCCCTTGGTGGTTTTTATAATTCATCACAACATACATTTTCTCTTGGACTAATACTTTTACCAAGTATATTTCAGATATAGTCTAGAGAGAGGATTGGCTAAGGATTGTGAGGAGAAGCCCCAAGGAAGGAATGGAATAGGATTGGCCAAGCTTCAAGCTTCAAGACTCTACATTTTATATTTTGTGAGAAATCACTCTTGATTCCATAGGAAAGCCAATGCTATTAAAAGGGGATGAGGTTACTGTCATGGGAATGATCTTGACAATAATACCAGGCGTATGAATGAGGGACAGAGCCTAGCTATGGCACAGTGGATACACTCGGATGTATGAGTTCGGGCCCCACTCGGGAGTGGTAAAAACCCTACGTCTCGAGCCTCGGGGGCTGGTGTTTTCTTATAGAACATGTGATAGTACAGAATGTTGAACCCTTGGTCAGGAGCCCCGGGGTGGTTTATATAGAGTGTGCCACGACCAGCCGGATCTCATTCAAGGACGAGTAAATGCTAATAACTACAGGAGTTACTAGTAACGGCAACCCTAACTTCAGTGTTACTGGTAACGCATGTTTTCACTACACTTCATGTGATAGTTTAAGCCTGTAGCCGTTGCAGTCCCTCCGTTGCCCATGCCTTGGTGCAGTTCGAGTGTAGAGATACATCCGACTAATACGAGATGGTCCAAGTGACCTCATGCGGGCTGAGTGAAGTTACAGTTGTCCGAGTGAAGTTATGACTGCGCATATGGCTTTCGGGACGCTGATGTCCATATAGGGTCTTGGGCAGGCCTAGGGATGTAGGTCTGTATGACTACCCCTAATGTACAATCCCGTAAGTAGCCCCCAAATCAGTTGAGGTTTTATTGGCTAAGTGGAAGGCACTCGCTTGTGCCCTCGGTGCTTCAGAGACGCCGAGGTTGTAGCTCAGGGCTACTTCACTTGGGCTCTCGGTAAACCGTTGTAGATTCAAGAGTGAAAGATTCCGAGTGCTGGAGCATGCTAGTACGCTTCCAATCGGTAATAGTTTAATACCTTTTGGAAAGGTAAATTCAACGACTCGAACAATCGCGAGCTCGGGGCTCCGATTGTCTAATCGGTTAGGTAGGAGGGTGCCACTCGTGCTATGGTACGGGCGATCTGGTTGCCTTTTTGTGCTGTCCGAATGCTTGTGGTCCCATGGAAGGACAAGCGGCAGGGTATTCGGCTCACCTTATTATGCGCCACGGATATGAAATCCATCCAGGTCATGAGGGGGAGCATATTCTTCGTGATATTTTGAATCGATGGAGCGCGCTCGGGAAGCAGAATGAGCGGCAACATGTGTAGTGGAAGTAGTGGAGGGACGCCTCGATTTCCGCACCTAAAACATTGTTGTCATGCTACAGGAACGCCGCCACCGGGATCCTGCAGATATTGCTCACGCTGACGGAGTACTCGATGGGGCATCTTCCTGTAGCATATAAATTGGCTGAGGTAGCGAGGGAGAGGAACCACGACACCAGATCTGAGTTGCCTTCGTTCCCTCTCTTGAACCTTGTGGTTTACACCTCCGTCATTTCCCCACCTCGCCCGCCCTACCATGCAGCATGGCGTAAGGCACGACTACGAAAGCCGAGCGGGCCGAGAAGGGTTCACGCGATTCAGGGCGACTGGATGTAGTCCCGAGTCTCCAAGGAGCGTATGCTGGACCTGGAGAGCGAAGGCCTGGTGGTTCTGGGCAGCTTCTGGTTTTCGGATGAAGGCGAGCTGGAGCCTTCGCCAAGGAGTGACGAGCGGGTGCTCGTGGTTACCCATGTGGAAAGAGGTTTCTCCTTACCCCGCATCCGTTCTTTAGCACTTTCCCCGACTTTTTGGCGCACAGCTTCATCATCTTCCCCCAATGCTATCTCTTACTTAGCTGCTTTCGTATCCTTGTCCGAGAATTTCCTCGGATGCCACATGCACTGGGGATTATTCAAGCAATTGTTCACGTGCCGAGTGATGACAATGAAAAATTCTTCTCAGTCGGGGGGAAAGACGCATGTAGTACTCTACGGGGGTTTCGGAATACATCTCAGGGGCAAGAGTAGTTTTCCTCAGATGTCCTTCCGTGACTCAGTGAAGGGTTGACATGACTCTTGGTTCTATTGCCAGGATGTTCCAGTCGGTGAGGGTTAGTCGGGCCTTCCACCTTATTCGCCCGAGCGAGTTCAGTCGGCTCCCTCATTGACTGTATCGAAGGAAGGGAGGACAGACATAGATATCTTGGCGATAGCACTGGTAGCTTTGTTGCGGAAGAACATCAATGGGATGGACCTTATGGAAGTCTTTTTCTAGCGGTGGATCCAGCCTCCGTAGGCCAGGGCTCATCCCATGTGGATGTATAGCGGTCTGGATGACCCGACCCCCATCCATCCGGAGGAGATCGGGGCATAGAAGCTGGAGGAAAAGATCAAGGCTATAACACCGATGCGAGATAATCCTAGAGGCACTAGGTTGGTGCCACCTTTCTCAGCAAAGCAGGCGCCGAATGAGGTAAAGCTGCACGCACTTGAACGGAGTGAACTTCCTTGTTGATTTTCTTTTTCGTTTGTAATTCCAACTCTACCACTCGGACGACTTTTACAAGGCTGGTTAGTTCCATCCCAGCGGTTGACCGTGAACCCATCAACGTGTCGAGTGACACCGAGCACGAGGAGGACTCAAAAGGTGAAGAGGATGAAGATGACAACGAGGAGATGGAGGAGAGTGGCTACGGATACGGGGACGAGGCAAAGTCTTCTCTGTCCGAGGAAGTCCCACCCGAGACTCGCTCTAAAGTGCGCGAGGACCCAGGGGTCCGTATCGGGGGTGCTAGGACTCCAAAGGTGGTGAAGCCAACTGTGTTGGGTATGCCGACCCGTAGTTCCAAACAAGGCCGGAGTGAGCCGGAGGTATCATCGGAGAAAGCTGCCAAACATCCCAAGACCACGACCTTGAAATCCCGGAAGGCCGTTCTGCCACTCATCAAGGTCGACATGCTAGTGGCTTCAGCGTAAGTACTTTTGCCGAGTGATTCTTTCTTTGTTTGTCAAGGTATTCCTAGTGATGGCTGGTTTTCTTGTTGTCTTTGTTGCAGGCCTGATACGTCGACTGCTTTTGTGGAGCCGAAGACCTCTGATAAAGTGCAAACGAATACCAATGTCGCCTCTTCCAAAGGTAACCCTAATTGGGCTTATTTATGTGCCATTCGGGACATGGGACCCAGCCATGAAATGACGTTTTGGATGTTAGTGGACGTGTGTAGAGCCACGAAATGTGATCAAACTTGACCCCATCAGTCCTGCAGTGGTTGGCGAAGTATCCAAGAAAGATGCGACGCCGACCCGAGTAATTGAGTCCTCGGCTACCCAGGTTCAGGTTCCTGAGGCTCGGGAGGCTGCTTTGGCTGGAGTGTCATTCGGACTTGGTCCATCTGTCACCTCATCGCTTCCTTCTGTGGTCCGCAACCTCTTCCAGCTGCACCATATCCTGGGGGATCAAGAGGGGGCACGCAAGGAGGTCCTGTCTCAACTATAAGTGATGGTTGGGCGACTGAAAGAAGCATATGATGCTAGTGAAGCTGTGGCAAAGAACATTCGGGTGAGTCCTTTTCGTGCACACATGTTTTTGTTTCTAAATTCGATCCCAAGTGGGTTTGCTCTAAGGCACACCCACTGGGTGTCATTTTCAGTGGGGGCGCGCTAAGCACATCCACTGGGTGTAGTCACCGAGGCTACCGTCGACTGGAGCAGTTGGCGGTAGTCTTAGTTCCTGTTTTGATTCGAGAAAGGTAGATGGGGTATGGGACCCTTTGTTCCTCCTCTTATCTTTCTAGTGGGGGCACGCTGAGCGCTCCCACTGGGTGTAGTCCCCGAGGCTACCGTCGAATGGAGCAGTCAGCGGTAGTCTTAGTTCCTGTTTTGATTCGAGAAAGGTAGATAGGGTACGAGCCCCTTTGTTCCTCCTCCTATCTTTCCAGTGGGGGCGCGCTGAACGCACCCACTCGGTGTAGTCGGCAGTAGTGTTAGAGTTATTATCTTTGTATTCTTATTGATTTGTGTTGATGAGAAACTGTCTGCGGGCCCGGGGGTCGTGATGATGCCATGGAGAAGGAGTTGCAAGCCCTTTGACTGACCCTTTATGCTTAAAAGGCCAAGAGTAAACGTCTAGAACAAGATAAACACGTAATTGAAGGTAAGCCTTTGTTGTCCGACTGGATCTTGACTCGATTATCCTTCCCATCCAACTGAGGCTATCTTGTGAGATCGCCTTTGTGAGAGGTTGAAGAATTCCATTTCTTTAGTTACCATGAAGGAGGCCCTCGAGAAGAGGGATGAAGATCTCGCATCGGCCTGGAGAGAGGCCAAACATAAAATCCAGGTGGTTGAAACCAAGCTCAAGACGGCCGGGTTACTTGAAGAAGAGAACAACTTCTAAAGGCTCGCACGGAGAAATCAGCTACGGAGCTCATAGAGCTAAAAAAGCACTACGCTGGGTGGGAGACTAGATTCGGGGAGATGGTCGCCAAGAAAGCTGAACTCGAGCAATTTATTGAAGACTTCAGCAAGGAATACTGCGAGAAACTTAAATGTATGTTATGAATCAGAATGGTCTCCTGTTGTTGCCTTGGAATTTACGAGTGATATTTCCCATCCCTTTGATTTTCGACTGAACCCAGCCTTCTCCATTGGTGTTGAGGAAGAGATGGCACGAATAGAGAAAGAACTAGACCCTAAGTCAGGGCTCCTGAAGGACAGTGCCGCCTTAGCTCTTCTAAGGCTCGAAGCTCGTGTCGACTATGTGTTGTGTTCTTCAAGTGGCTTCAGTCACCCACCGGGGAGATAGATTGTAACATCCCAATTTTCCTAATTGGGACTGTTTTACAATTGTAGCTAAGCATCTATGCATATTGAATGAAATAAAGATTTGCATTTGAATTCTTTCAAAAAAAAAATTTGCTTTTGCATTTCTATTTTTCTTCACACGAGAAATGCCGGGGAATAATTCTTGCAAGCAAGAAAGAGAGGAGGAATATGACCCTCCAAAATCAGGGGCACTTTTGAAAATATTTGAGCCAAGAAAAACCAGAGTTTTATGGAGAAAAATAATTGCAAAAACAAAATAAAGCCTTTAGGGGTTTTTCTGAAAAAACATTTTTTAAGTTATTATTTTTGACCTTGGAAAAATGTTAAACATGTAGAGATTTTTTTTCTAAAATTTTTGATATATAATATCATTATTTTTAGATTTTATTTATTTACCTTTTTCTTTGATTTACTTTCTGTTTTTAAATAAATAGAAAATAGAAAACCGTCTCTGTTTTTTTGGAAACCGCCCGAGCGGCAGTTAAGGCCACGTGGGCCGAATCCCCCACCCGGATCCGAGTTGGATCCGGATCGGCCACCGATCCTCTCAGCCTCGCCCCTCCTCTCTCTCGCCGTGGGCCCCGTGACGATCCAACCTCCCGGCGCCCCTTCTTCCACCTCGGGCCGATGCCCTTCCTTACAGCGCCGGCCACCAGATCCCCTCCCCACCTCAGCCGATCCCCTTCCCCCTCAGCCCCCGATTCCTTTCCTCCCGAGAGCCCCTCTCTCCCCTATATAAGTCGGCCTACTCCACCGCACCTCGCCCCCCCCCCCCCGTAGCCCCTCCTCGCCGCCTCGTCCCTGCCCCTGTTGCTCGCCGGAGCCGTGCTCCTGGAACAACCCCGCCACCCTGCCGCATCAGCACCTCGTCCCCCACGCACCACCGAGACCACCATCAGCATCCCCTCGTCCACCGCGACCCATTTTCCCCCCTAGCCCGAGCTTTCGCCGCCCCACGCCACCGCAGCTCCCTCGCCGGAGTTCGGCCGTTGCAGAAGCTCAAGGAGCTCGTGCCCGACTCCCCCGGCCAGGAAGGACCTCGCCGTCGCCGCCATCCGACGGAGGAGAACCACCGCCGTCGTTTGGTGCCGCTTCCCATGCCGGAACTTCGTCGGAGGCCCCTCCCCGTCGACCACCACCTCCTGCCTCGCCGGAGTCAACCCCAACCTCCTGCAACCCACGGTGAGCTACCCCATCTCTCATGTATCCGTAGGATCTGTCATCTACGGTGTAGATTAGAAATAGATACCCCTTCGGCTTTTAGTTAAAAGACCGAGCCGGTTTTACTTCACTTAAGTTTTAGCCGAGAGGATTTTCTTAAGTTTCGGCCGTTTGTTAGTTTTCCCCGCAGCACTCACCCCTTAGCCAATCATAGCACGCCACATACCCCCCCCCCTGTGCACTAGTTAGTTTAATCTGTTTTCAGTTTTAATTCAAAAAAACAGAGAGAGTTTCAATTTTGTTTTGCTCATAACTTTTGATCTAGAGATCCAATGAGGTTGATTATTTTTCCAGTAGATCACAATTTTTCTGTAGTTTTCGAAAACATATTATTTGCCTATGTTTGAAATTTCAAAAATTGAATTAGATCAGATTTAGTTTAAATCTTGTTTTGCCTATTCCAGGAATTTAAAAATAGCTTTTAATTTGATTCTTTTTGCTGCTGCTTCCTAGTGATCATATCTTTCTGTGGTTTAAGTTTAAATTGTTTTTAAGTATTTTTAGTTGGGGTTTTATCAAAAACAGATTCTGTTTTGCTTATGTTAACTGATTTTCTTCACTTTATGCGTTAGTAGTTTTATGCTAGTGATGCTATTTTGCTTGTTAATGATTGTAGTGCTTATGGTGTGTATTTTTTTGTGTCGATAGATGACCCGGAGTGCGAAGCGTGCTACTTAGAAGCGCTCGATAACGACAACTATCAGCAAGTCAAGTCATTTGATCATGTATTACCTATGTTTTATGCATTGTAGTTCTACCCTTCAAACACCCTATTGCATGCTGAGTAGGTACTTGGAAATATTGGTTACTTGTTGTAGTATCATGTGGTAGGCACCCAACAACCCCGTTACTTGGTCCGGGACGACAAATTTTATATTTCTATGCTTGTGTAGATGGAGTTCTGGTTGAGAGTTTATCACGAGTGATGCGAGAATAATTTAATAACCAAGACCGGTTAAGTCAAGACTTTTCAAGACCTCGTGATGCAATGCTACTCTGGGTGAAGGACGGTTTAGATGGGCTCCCTGGAGAAACCAGTGGACGACCCGGGATGCATGGAGACGTGCCATGACATCTTGCGGAAAGCTTCACCCAGGCTCGAAGACATGGACGGAGGCTTCAAGGCCCAAGGCTTACCTGCACAACCACAAGTCATTATGGGCTCTGGCTTGGTTGGACAACGTGGCGAATCTGGGCAGGCGGTGCTAGCAGATGTAGAAGAATGGTAGGATTGGATGGGCAACGACATGGGATCAGAGGGACCCGTTGAAAGACCATGTTTTGATCATCCGGTCTTCAAACACCCTGAAGTGCGAGGACATACCCGGAGGCGATCAAATCTTGTTGGGAACGTGTGCAAAACTCTGCAGAGTACCCAAACCTAATTGATTAGCCGTGTCCACGGTCATGGATAACCTGAGCCGAAGGCATCGGAATTTTTCCTGAACTCTCAACACGATTTGATAATGATGTGGGAATTATTGACAACTCGAGTACGAGAAATTGGTTGGCAGAACCATCTCGTTAACAACAAACAATGTAGTAATATTTTGCTTTTAACCCTCTCTTGATGTAGGAGAAAACTTGCTTTTCGCTAAAAACTTATAGCCCCACCTGCCATATATGCATGTAGAAATAGTTGGTTATTATTTCACCCCCTCTCTTTGATGACTTGCCGGCATATTCCATATGCTGACCTACACGGCTGCAACGTATCATGTTGCAGAGAATTTTCCGACCAGGAGTGAGGCTACGATCTACGCACGGTGATATGCCCTGGAGTCGGATGGACTCGTCTACCTTTGAAGCTTCCGCTAGTCTTCGTTAGTTATCTCATGAGATGGCCTTCAGCCACTTTATTGTAATTCATTATTGTAATAAAGTACTCGATATGAGATTTCGATTAATAAAGCTGTGTGATTGAACTCTCGATATATACATTGATGTACTGTGTGTGTACCAGCATGATCTTGGGATGGTACGGAAACACCAGAGACTTGGCCGTTTCAGGTCCGGTCGCTACAGATATGGTATCAGAGCACACGCTGGACGTAGGACGTAACCTCTAGGAATGGAAAAGCCTTAGGAAGAAAACTATTTTTCGTATGTCTATAAATCTTCTATTTCCTCTTCTGCTCATTTCTGACTTCTCTCCGATTTTCGAATGTTTTAGATGGCCACCTTCATCCCCGTTAAGTTCACGGAGTTTTGACAGCCCGACACCACTATGCCTTTCGGAAAGGAGCTGATGCAGATCACCAAGGACTTGAGGATTGCTCTGCCGACTATCACAGGGAAGCCTACTTTGTCTTACTCAGAGGATTCACGCTACAAGATTGAGGTGCACGTCCCCGGAAGGACATTCGAGCCGCGCACTGAGCCTGTGGACTTCAAGTTCATCGCACCCAGCCGGATTCTCGAAAGGGACATGGCGGTCCGTTGTGCACTCGGACGTATCAATGAAGTGTACAGAGGCTGCCCTATTTCACCGGACCTATTCATGGTATCCCAAAGTGGAGGAGATGGAGAAATCATCTCAATCAAGACCAAGGACGCTCTCCTGTCCTATGCCCAGACCTTGGAGAAACACAGCGGGACTCTGGAGCATCGTGTGGTCAAGGACGCCAGGAAGATCGAGCAACTGTCGCTCCACGAACTCGAACTCGAAGATGCAGCCCGGGAAGCCCACTATGAGCATGAATTGGAGGTGAAGGACTTCTTAGAGAGGATTGAGAAGCTGAAGGCTCGTGTCGCATATCTGGAGGAAGAACTGGACATGGGCGAGAACCTTCATCCTGAAGGAGACGTAGCCCCCTTGATCAGCAATGAGGAGGACTACGAAGCAAGCTCCACCGAAGGACCCACCACCATGCTTTTCTGAGGAGGACACTTAGACTAGTCCACCAATTTATCTTATCATTAAACGCTTAGGCCAATGTTTAGGTTATCGAAACTTGTATCCCCGTGTGTGAACCTTTTGTGATGGTATTGAATAAAATGTGTGGTGTGATACTTGTTTGTTGCATCTCATATGGGTAGTGTAATTACTCTTTAGACCATTGTTCTATGCTAATCCCACCCCTCTACAAACACCAGATGCCTCCGAGACGTGACCCTGCTTCCAACTTCCCGCCAGAGCTCACTCAGTTGATTCAACAACAGAATACCCTGATGCAGCTGATCATCAAGAACCAGAACAATAACAACAACCATCATCCACCCCAGGCCGACATTCTCACCCGTTTCCTGAGGTTGAACCCTCCGACTTTCTCCAGCAGCATTGAGCCCATTGTGGCAGATGATTGGATCTGCAAGATGGAGCGGGATCTAATCACTGCTCGATGTACTGAAGCTGAGAAGGTGCACTTTGCCGCGTATCAGCTTGAAGGCCCTGCAGCTGCATGGTTGGAGAACTACACCACCACTTACCCCATCGCTGGAGTCACTTGGGAGCAGTTCAAACAAGCCTTCCGCACCGCTCATGTCTCAGCTGGGGCCATGAGTCTGAAGAAGCGTGAGTTCCGCAACTTACGCCAGGGAAATCGCTCTGTGGCTCAGTATGTTGATGAATTCAGCATGCTCGCCCGTTATGCACCTGGAGATGTGGCCGATGATGCGGCCAAGTAGGAAAAGTTTATGGAGGGACTCAATGATGAGCTGAGCATTCAGTTGACTGTAGCCAACTTCAACAACTACCAGGAGTTGGTAGATAAGGCCCTCATCTTGGAGGGGAAACATCAGCAGATGGAGAACCGCAAGCGGAAGTATGGCAATGGGAAGTTCAACTCTGGCACTCAGCAGAAGCCTCGCTACACCCCCTATTCAGGGAATACCGCGACTGGATCCGGTAAGTTTGGAGGACACGTCCAGCATAACCACCCAGTGCACAACCATGGAGGCCACAACCATGGAGGAAATGGGAACCACCGCAACAACAACAACTTCAAGAATGGTGGTACCGGCACTCAGCATCATTCCGCTCCAGCTCAGAAGGATCTGAATCACATCACCTACTTCAAGTGTCAGAAGACGGGACACTATGCCACTGAATGTCCCCAGAACAAGCAGGGAAATGGAAACGGCAACGGCAACTCAGCATCAAAGAAGCCCAACCCTTTTCCTCGAGCTCAGGTGAATCACATTGATGTTGAAGAGGTCTATGATCACCCCGATACTGTGGTTGGTAAGTTTTTGCTAAATTCACGTCCAGTATTGGTACTTTTTGATTCTGGTGCAACGCATTCATTCATATCAAGGGTAGTTGTGGAAAAGTATAGTTTGCCAACTAGAACCCTCAGCCAGCCTATTAAGGTCAGTTCCCCAGGAGGCATGATGACAGCCGGTATAGGATGCCATGCTTTGAGTCTCAACATCGGGAACCATAAGTTTCCCACCGACCTCATCGTATTAGAGTCTCAGGGATTGGATGTAATCCTAGGCATGGATTGGTTGGCCAAGTACGAAGGGAATATTGATTGTGCCCTTAAGTCTATTTTGCTCACCACCCCCGAGCAAAAGCGGATTAAGTACGTATCCCAGCGCCCGACACGGAGTAATCGGGTAAACTCTCTCACGGGAGTAGTCCAGGAAGAAGTACCGATTGTGCAAGAATACCCAGATGTATTTCTAGAGGAATTGCCGGGCATGCCACCGGATAGAGAGATTGAGTTCCTGATTGAGCTATTACCCGGAACAACCCCGATATCCAAGAGACCCTATCGGATGCCCGCAAATGATTTAGTAGAAATCAAGAAGCAAATTAAGGAGTTGTTGGACAAAGGGTATATTCGACAAGTTCTTCACCTTGGGGAGCCCCAGTGCTCTTGGTTGAAAAGAAGGATAAGTCCTTGAGAATGGTAGTCGATTATCGTGCATTGAACGAGGCGACCATCAAGAACAAGTATCCCCTGCTGATGATCAATTACTTGTTTGACTAGTTAGTTGGAGCCCGAGTGTTCTCCAAGATCGATCTTCGATCCGGGTATCATCAGCTGAAAATTCGTGAACAAGATATACTCAAGACAGCCTTCACCACCCGGTATGGTCTGTATGAGTACACGGTCATGTCATTTGGACTGACTAATGCTCCGGCATATTTTATGAATCTGATCAACAAGGTATTTATGGAATACTTGGACAAGTTTGCCGTGGTGTTCATCGATGACATACTGATATTCTCCAAGAATGAGGAGGAACACAAGAACACTTACGTCTGGTTTTGGAGAAACTCCGAGAGCATCAGCTGTATGCGAAGTTCAGCAAATGTGAATTTTGGTTGAAGGAAGTCGGATTCCTCGGAAACGTCATTTTAGGAGAAGGAATAGCAGTGGACCCTGCCAAGGTCGCAGCAGTCACCGAATGGGTAGCACCCACTTCAGTTAAGGAGATCTGCAGTTTCCTCGGACTTGTCGGATATTACCGGAGGTTCATTGAGAATTTCTCAAAGATCGCCAAGCCCATGACAGAGTTGTTGAAGAAGGAGTCCAAGTATGTTTGAACCGAGGAATGTGAAGCCAGTTTTCAAGAGTTGAAGAAACGTCTGGTTATAGCCCCAGTGCTGATATTACCGAACATTCGGAAGGATTTCCAGGTTTACTGTGATGCTTCTCGTCAAGGACTTGGAGGAGTGCTCATGCAAGAAGGTAAAGTTGTAGCCTATGCATCGAGAAAACTCAGGCCCCATGAGCTAAATTATGCCACGCATGACTTGTAACTAGCAGCCGTAGTGCACGCTCTCAAGACCTGGAGACATTTCCTGATTGGAAATAGTTGTGATGTTTACACTGATCACAAGAGCCTGAAATATATCTTCACGCAGAAGGAGTTGAACCTCAGACAGAGGAGATGGCTAGAATTGATCAAGGACTATGACATGAGATTGCATTATCACCCAGGCAAGGCAAATGTTGTAGCCGATGCGTTGAGCCGTAAGAGTTATGTGAACACACTCATAGCAGGAGGATTACCCCAGGAGTTAGCCGATGATCTCAGAGAGCTCAAATTGGAGATAGTTCCAAGAGGATTTGTAGCAACACTGGAAATTCAGTCCACCTTGACCGAAAAGATACGCGAAGCACAGAAATCAGACAAGGAGATAGCTGAGATAAAGCAGAGAATGAATGACGGGAAGGCTAAAGGTTTTCGTGAGGATGAACGCGGAACCTTATGGTTTGCGGATTGCATCTATGTGCCCAATGATCCCGAACTCAAGAAGTTGATACTTCAGGAGGCCCACGATTCCTTGTATTCGATACATCCGGGCAACACCAAGATGTATCCGGACTTGAAAGAAAGTTTCTGGTGGACAAGAATGAAGAAGGACATTGCCGAGTTTGTAGCTATATGTGATGTTTGTCAGCGAGTAAAGGCCGAGCATCAGAAGCCAGCAGGATTGCGTCAACCTCTGCCGATACCTGAGTGGAAATGGGATAAGCTTGGTATGGACTTCATCACAGGATTACCCAGGACCCGTTCTGGTTATGATTCTATTTGGGTTGTGGTTGATCGTTTGACCAAGGTAGCTCACTTCATTCCTGTGAAGACTACTTACACGAGTGCCAAGCTGGTCAAGATATATATGACCAGGATCGTATGTCTGCATGGAGTTCCGAGGAGCATTGTGTCTGATAGAGGAACTCAATTCACATCAAAATCCTGGCATCAACTACACGAAACATTGGGAACGAGATTGGAGTTCAGTACAACTTTTCACCCACAGACCGATGGACAGAACAAGAGAGTCAATCAGATTCTGGAGGACATGTTGAGAGCTTGCGCACTAGACTATGGGTCTAGCTGGGATGACAATTTGCCTTATGCTGAGTTCTCATACAACAACAACTATCAGACCAGTCTGAAGATGGCCCCTTTCGAAGCTCTATACGGAAGGAGGTGCAGAACACCATTGATGTGGGATGGTGTTGGAGACCGACAACTTTTTGGTCCCGGCCTTATCCGAGATTCTGAAGAGAAGGTCAAGCTGATTCGTGACCGACTCAAGATAGCTCAGTCCAGGCAGAAAAGTTATGCTGACAGCAAACGCAAGGAAGTAACGTATGAAGTGGGAGACCGAGCATATCTTCGGGTGTCTCCACTTCGAGGAATCAAGAGATTTGGTGTGAATGGAAAGTTAGCACCCCGATTCATTGGCCCCTACAAAATCATTGAACGTAGAGGCGAAGTTGCATATAAACTGGAATTGCCGGAAGGATTGTCCGGAGTTCATGATGTCTTCCATGTTTCCCAGTTGAAGAAATGCCACGCTGAGATGGTTGATGTTCCGTTGAGAGATACAGTGCCCCTAGAGGCCATACAGCTTCACAGTGATCTGACGTATGAGGAGAAACCCGTCAGGATTCTCGAGACCGCCAACATAGTTACCCGCAGCAAGATCATCAAGTTCTGCAAGGTGTTGTGGAGCCACCACACCAAAGAAGAAGCCACCTAGGAATGAGAAGAGGATCTTCGACGAGACCACCCGCACCTATTTGCTAGCCAACCCGAATCTCGAGGGCGAGATTCATCTTAAGGTGGGTAGGTTTGTAACATCCCAATTTTCCTAATTGGGAATGTTTTACAATTGTAGCTAAGCATCTATGCATATTGAATGAAATAAAGATTTGCATTTGAATTCTTTCAAAAAAAATTGCTTTTGCATTTCTATTTTTCTTCACACGAGAAATGTCGGGGAATAATTTTTGCAAGCAAGAAAGAGAGGAGGAATATGACCCTCCAAAATCAGGGGCACTTTTGAAAATATTTGAGCCAAGAAAAAACAGAGTTTTATGGAGAAAAATAATTGCAAAAACAAAATTGAGCCTTTAGGGGTTTTTCTGAAAAAAACATTTTTTTTAAGTTATTATTTTTTACCTTGGGAAAATGTTAAACGTGTAGAGAATTGTTTTTTGAAAATTTTGATATATAATATCACTATTTTTAGATTTTATTTATTTACCTTTTTCTTTGATTTACTTTCTGTTTCTAAATAAATAGAAAATAGGAAACCTTCTCTGTTTTTTTTTGGAAACCGCCCAAGCAGCATTTAAGGCCACGTGGGCCGAATCCCCCACCCGGATCCGAGTTGGATCCGGATCGGCCACCGATCCTCTCAGCCTCGCCCCTCCTCTCTCTGGCCGTGGGCCCCCCTGACCGATCCAACCTCCCAACGCCCCTTCTTCCACCTCGGGCCGATGGCCTTCCTTACAGCGTCGGCCACCAGATCCCCTCCCCACCTCAGCCAATCCCCTTCCCCCTCAGCCCCCGATTCCTTTCCTCCCGAGAGCCCCTCTCTCCCCTATATAAGCCGGCCTACTCCACCCCACCTCGCCCCCCCCGTAGCCCCTCCTCGCCGCCTCGTCCCTGCCCCTGCTGCTCTCCGGAGCCGTGCTCCTGGAACAACCCCGCCACCCTGCCGCATCACCACCTCATCCCTCATGCACCACCGAGACCACCATCAGCATCCCCTCGTCCACCGCGACCCATTTTCCCCCCTAGCCCGAGCTTTCGCCGCCCCACGCCACCGCAGCTCCCTCGCCGGAGTTCGGCCATTGCAGAAGCTCAAGGAGCTCGTGCCCGACTCTCCCGGCCACAAAGGACCTCGCCGTCGCCGCCATCGGACGGAGGAGAACTGTCGCCGTCGTCTGGTGCCGCTTCCCACGCTGGAACTTCACCAGAGGCCCCTCCCCGTCGACCACCACCTCCTGCCTCGCCGGAGTCAACCCCAACCTCCTGCAACCCACGGTGAGCTACCCCATCTCTCTTGTAGCCGTAGGATCTGTCATCTACGGTGTAGATTAGAAATAGATACCCCTTCGGTTTTTAGTTAAAAGACCGAGCCGGTTTTACTTCACTTAAGTTTTAGCCGAGAGGATTTTCTTAAGTTTCGGCCATTTGTTAGTTTTCCCTGCAGCACTCACCCCCTTAGCCAATCAGAGCACGCCACATACCCCCCCCCCCCCCCCCCCGTGCACTAGTTAGTTTAATCTGTTTTCAGTTTTAATTCAAAAAACAGAGAGAGTTTCAATTTTGTTTGGATCATAACTTTTGATCTAGAGATCCAATGAGGTTGATTATTTTTCCAGTAGATCACAATTTTTCTGTAGTTTTCGAAAACATATTATATGCCTATGTTTGAAATTTCAAAAATTGAATTAGATCAGATTTAGTTTAAATCTTGTTTTGCCTATTCCAGGAGTTTAAAAGTAGCTTTTAATTTGATTCTTTTTGCTGCTGCTTCCTAGTGATCATATCTTTCTGTGGTTTAAGTTTCAATTTTTTGTAAATATTTTTAGTTGGGGTTTTATCAAAAACAGATTCTGTTTTGCTTATGTTAAGTGATTTTCTTCACTTTATGCATTAGTAGTTTTATGCTAGTGATGTTATTTTGCTTGTTCATGATTGTAGTGCTTATGGTGTGTATTTGTTTGTATCGATAGATCACCCGGAGTGCAAAGCGTGCAACTTAGAAGCGCTCGATAATGACAACTATCAGCAAGGCAAGTCATTTGATCATGGATTACCTATGTTTTATGCATTGTAGTTCTACCCTTCAAACACCCTATTGCATGCTGAGTAGGTACTTGGAAATATTGGTTACTTGTTCTAGTATCATGTGGTAGGCACCCAACAACCCCGTTACTTGGCCCGAGACGACAAATTTTATATTGCTATGCTTGGGTAGACGGGGTTCTGGTTGAGATTTTATCACGAGTGACGCGAGAATAATTTAATAACCAAGACCGGTTAACTCAAGACTTTTCAAGACCTCTTGATGCAATGCAACTTTGGGTGAAGGATGGTTTAGATGAGCTCCCTGGAGAAACCAGTGGACGACCCGGGATGCATGGAGACGTGCCATGACATCTTGCGGAAAGCTTCACCCAGTCTCGAAGAGATGGACGGAGGCTTCAAGACCCAAGGCTTACCTGCACAGCCACAAGTCATTATGGGCTCTGGCTTGGTTGGACAACACGGCGACTCTGGACAGGCGGTGCTAGCAGATGTAGAAGAACGGTAGGATTGGATGGGCATCGACAGGGGATCAGAGGGACCCATTGAAAGACCATGTTTTGATCATCCTGTCTTCAAACACCCTGAAGTGCTAGGACATACCCGGAGGCGATCAAATCTTGTGGGGAACGTGTGCAAAACTCTGCAGAGTACCCAAACCTAATCGATTAGCCGTGTCCACGGTCATGGACAACCTGAGCCGAAGGCATTGGAATTTTTCCTGAACTCTCAACACGATTTAATAATGATGTGGGAATTATTGACAACTCGGGTACGAGATATTGGTTGGCGGAACCATCTCGTTCGTTAACAACAAACAATGTAGTAATATTTTGCTTTTAACCCTCTCTTGATGTAGGATAAAACTTGCTTTTCGCTAAAAACTTATAGCCCCACCTGCCATATATGCATGTAGAAATAGTTGGTTATTATTTCACCCCCTCTCTTTGATGACTTGCCAGCATATTCCATATGCTGACCTACACGGCTGCAACGTATCATGTTGCAGGGTATTTTTCCGACCAGGAGTGAGGCTACGATCTACGCTCGGTGATATGCCCTGGAGTCGGATGGACTCGTCTACCTTTGAAGCTTCCGCTAGTCTTCGTTAGTTATCTCATGAGATGGCCTTCAGCCACTTTATTGTAATTCATTATTGTAATAAAGTACTCGATACGAGATTTCGATTAATAAAGCTGTGTGATTGAACTCTCGATATATACATTGATGTACTGTGTGTGTACCAGCATGATCTTGGGATGGTACGGAAACACCAGAGACTTGGTCGTTTCAGGTCGGGTCGCTACATAGATCAAGATATCACCCCTGACGATGAACTTCCAAAGGATGGCCAGACCATCGTGAACCATGGGAAGGCATCCCCGCAGAACTCTAATCTTGGAAGAGGTCAATGGTGAGGGCTGGAGACGACATTGCCCTCTCACTCGTTCGCATCCATTGTAAAAGAGTGGATGAAGAGAAACTGAAGAATCTCCGGGTCGACAACAGGAAAAGCGCCAAATTCGAGGACTTCATGGAGATGTTCATGGTGGCTGCCACCGGATTGCAGATGGGATCTACCTCAACACGTTCATGGAAGCGGTGGAGTCTTCAGCTTCTGAGTCATTGGTATGTCTCCGTCATATCTATAATTTTTTATTGTTTCATGCCAATATGATACATCTTTCACATGCTTTTGGCAACTTTTTATATGATTTATGCGACTAACCTATTGATCTAGTGCCCAGTGCCAGTTCATATTTTTTGCATGTTTTTTTGTATCATGGTTTCTTGATCATGCAAAAAACATGAACATCAAGTGCCACTTCCTGTTTTTTGGGCTAATTAACATGCAAAAAACATGCAAAACATAGATGATCATGGTTTCCTGATCATGGACATTGGATGTCGTTGATAATGGATCACATCATTGGGGAATGATGTGATGGACAAGACCTAATCCTAAGCATAGCACTAGATCGTGTTGTTCGTCTGCTAAAGCTTTTCTAAATGTCAAGTATCATTTCCTTAGACCATGATATTGTGCAACTCCCGGATACCGTAGGAGTGCTTTGGATGTATCAAACATCAAAACGTAACTGGGTGATTATAAAGGTGCACTATGGGTATCTCCGAAGGTGTCTGTTGGGTTGTGCGAATCGAGACTGGGATTTGTCACTCCGTGTGACGGAGAGGTATCTCTGGGGCCACTCAGTAATTCATCATCATATTGAGCTCAGTGTGACTAAGGAGTTAGCCACGGGATGATGTGTTACGGAACGAGTAAACAGACTTGCCGATAACGAGATTCAACAAGGTATAGGGATACCGACGATCGAATCTCGGGCAAGTATCATACCGGTAGACAAAGGAAATTGCATATGTGATTGATTGAATCCCCGACATCATGGTTCATCTGATGAGATCATCGTGGAACATGTGGGAACCAAAATGGATATCTAGACCCCGTTGTTGGTTATTGACCGGAGAGGTGTCTCGGTCATGTGTGCATTTCTCCCGAACCTGTAGGGTCTACACACTTAAGGTCAATGACGCTAGAGTTGTAAAGGGAATAGTATGTGGCTACCGAAGGTTGTTTGAGTCCCGGTTGAGATTCCGGATGTCACGAGGAGCTCCGTAATGGTCCGGAGGTAAAGATTGATATATAGGAAGTCCTGTTTTGGTCACCGGAAAGGTTTCGGGCTCATCGGTAGTGTACCGGGAGTGCTGGGAGGGTGCCGGAGGACCCCCGGCAAGGGTGTGACGACCAAAGGAGTTCATGGGCTGTTAGAGGAGGTGGACCAGCCCTTATTGGGATGGCCAAGGACTTCCCTAAATGCCCATGCGGCTAGGGAAAGGAGATAAGGCAAAAGGAGGTTTAAAAGGAAGGGATCCACCTCCCTTGTGGGAGGTGGACTCCTTCCTTAGCTCGGCCAAACCCCTCCTCCTTGAAGGAGGGGCCAAGGCAGCCCTCCCTCTCCCTCCTCCTATATATACTTGAGGTTTTGGTTTTTTTGAGACACAACAATTATCTATCTCCCACTACGCAGCCCTACCTCTCTTTTATTCCTGCTCCGCAGCGCTTGGCGAAGCCCTGCCGGAGAACCACATAGCTCCACCGCCACCACCTCGTCGTGCTACTAGAGCTATCCCTCAACTTCTCCTCTCTCCTTGCTGGATCAAGAAGTAGGAGACGTCATCGGGCTGTACGTGTGTTGAACGCGGAGGCACCATCGTTCGGTGCACAGATAGGAATCTATCGCGATCTGAATCGCTGCGAGTACAACTCCATCAACAACGTTCTAGCAACGCTTCCGCTTAGCGATCTTCAAAGGTATGAAGATGCTCTAGTACTTCACTCGTTGCTGGTTTCTCCATAGATAGATCCTTGTATGGCGTTGGAATTATTTTGAAATTACTACGATCACCAATAGTTAGCTCATGCCTCTCCCTCATATAAAATTGCAAGAATGATTACCGGTACTTGTTATCGATTGCCTAGGGACAAATGAATTTGTTGTTGACAAAAGCTACCCACTTTTATTACCTTGCAATTTATTCATATTTTTATTCTCACGAAGTACTTGTAGTTTTATTCTTGAAAAATAGTTTCATACTTGTTTTAGGTAATGCAAACATCAAGCGTGTGTAGAGTTGTATCAACGGTCGATAGAACTTGAGGGAATATTTGTTCTCCCTTTAGCTCCTTGTTGGGTTCGACACTCTTATTTATCGAAGAAGGCTACGAACGATCCCCTATACTTGTGGGATATCAAGACCTTTTTTCTAGCGCTATTGTGAGGGAGCAATAGCGTGGGGTGAATATTCTCGTGTGTGCTTATTTGCTTTATCACTAAGTAGTTTTTATTTCCTGTTCCAAGTTGTTCTTTATCTTTAGTTATGGATATCGAACACGAAACACCAAAAAAAATTAGTGGTACTTGTTACTCATGGATACGGGGAACCTCCTAAAACCCTCGATGCTCGTTATGTGAAAAATATTATGCACTACTTTGATAATCCTGAGAAAACTCCATTCAACATGACAATGGGAGACACGTTGGATCAACATGAATACTTTAGGGATTATCGATTGACACAAAAATGGAAACTGTTTTGGGATCAAATTGATATGTTGCATTGGTATGCTTGGAATTTATGCGAGAGATATGATTTTACTTCTTACTCTAGGATGAATGCTCCACACCTTCCCTTTTCATGCAAATTTAATGATAATGAAACCTTGGCTTCTTATGATAATGGTATATATGATTACTATGATGTGGAATGAATAGAAGAATTTGTTGCTTTTAAGGGTGCTTATGAAATTGAATCTTTGTTTGAAAAGTTTGAAGATTTTGATGATTCAGTTTATAGACCTGAAATTTTTTGCTATCCTTAAATATTGCTACGATAATTATAAATACAATTCTGATATTGATGCGTTTATTGAGAAAGTCTCCGCTGTCCAAGAAGAGAGTAATATTTTGTAGGAGTCGATGGAAGAAGGAATTGATGAAACTGTGAGCTCATTGGATGAAAAAGACGATGAGGAGAGCGAAGAACAAAAGGAGGAAGAGCACATTGATCACCCGTGGCCACCTTCTAATGAGATTAACTTTTCAACTCATACATTGTTTAATGTCCCTTCATTCTTACAGAAGGATGAATGCTATGATAATTGCTATGATCCCGTTGATTCGTTTGAAATATCCCTTTTTGATGATGCTTGCTATGCTTGTGGCCAAGATGCCAACATGAATTATGCTATTGGAGATTAACTTGCTATTGTTCCTTATATTAAGAATGAAATTGTTTCTATTGCACCCACACATGATAGTCCTATTATATTTTTGAATTCTCCAAACTACACTATATCGGAGAAGTTGGCACTTGTGAAGGATTATATTGATGGGTTGCCTTTTACCACTACACATGATGATTTTGATGAATATAATATGCATGTTCTTGCTGCTCCTACTTGCAATTATTATGAGAGAGCAACTACATCTCCGCCTCTCTATGTTTCCAACATGATAAAATTGCAAGAAACGGCTTATACTAAAGGCAAATCATTGCTAATTAAAATTGGCTTTGATATATGTTGTATATTAAAATTGCAAGTATTGGCCTTTACATGAGGTGCATGAATTGTTCTTGTATGACATGCCGATGCATAGTAAGAGAGTTATACTTCGTCATTTCTTGATATATGTTGCTTTGTGCTCACTACTAAATGCCAAATCATTGCTAATTAAAATTGGCTTTGATATACCTTGGGATCCGGGTGGATCCATTACTTGAGCACTTTATGCCTAGCTTAATGGCTTTAAAGAAAGCGCTGCCAGGGAGACAACCTAGAAGTTTTAGAGAGTCATTTAATTCTGTTGAGAGCTTTTGTAAATTTTAGAAACAAAAAAAATATAGAGGAGAACTTAAAACTTCACAAAAATAGAAGCGATTGAAAGGTGATGCATTGGTGAAGTCAGGGTCGACCTTGAACACTTGTCTTCATGCTCATGGAAACAATGTAGAATTTGTCATGAAGATTTCTCAAAAAATAATTATCCCCTTGTACAATTCCATTGTATTATAAAAATAATGTGCCAAGGTTTGCCTTTATGATGAGTAGATTGCTTGTTGGTATGTGCGGTGCAGAAATAGAAACTTTGGCTGTAGCGCGTGAATTTTAGTTTTTTACTGGAACGTAAAACGGTTATGAAACTTCTTGCACATTCTTTATATACAAATGTTTTATTTATTCTTCATTTTTCAGAATATTTGGAGTACCAAAAGTATGGTAGATGTAAAAATTTCTATAGACTGTCCTGTTTAAGACAGATTCTGTTTTTGATGCATTGTTTTGCTTGTTTTGATGAAACTATCGATTTTAATCGGTGGTATGAGCCATGGAAAAGTTATATTACAGTAACTACAATGAAAAAACAAAATTTGAATTGTTTTGAAACAGTACTTAGAGTAGTGATTTGCTTTATTATACTGACTGATCTTACCGAGCTTTTTGTTGAGTTTTGTGTGGATGAAGTGATCAAAGATCGAGGAAGTCTCGATATGAGGAGAAGGAGGAGAGGCAAGAGCTCAATCTTGGGGAATCAAAAGGCATCCCAAGTAAATATTCAAGGAGACTCAAGCGTCTAAGCTTGGGGATGTTGGGGAACTTAGCATAAATTCAAAAAAAAATTACGCCATATTCAGATCTTCCTATGGATAGACCACCAACGAGAGAGGGGAGAGTGCATATTCATACCTTTGAAGATCGCTAAGCGGAAGCATTGCTTGAATGCGGTTGATGGAGTCGTACTCGCAGCGATTCACATCGCGGTGTGATTCCGATCTAGTACCGAGCCACGACACCTCCACGTTCAACACACGTGCAGCCCGGTGACGTCTCCCGCACCTTGATCCAACAAGAAGGAGGGAGAGGTTGGGGAAGATCTCCGGCAGGACGACGGCGTGGTGTTAATGGAGAGACGAGGTCTCCCGACACGGCTTCACCAAGCACCGTGGGAGAGGAGGAAGAAGAAGAACAGGGCTGCGCCGAGAGAGTTATGGAAAACCGTATCTCCAAAGGCCAAAAACCCCACTATATATAGGGGGAAGGGAGGGGTGGCGCCCCTTTTAGGGTTTGCCCCTTGAGGGGGGCGACAGCCCTAGATGGGAGAGGGGGCGGCGGCCAGGGAGGAGAGGGGGGTGGCGCACCCCTAGGTGGGCCTTAGGCCCACCAGCGCCTAGGGTTTCCCCTCCCTCCCTCTCTGGTGCGCCTGGGCTGAGTGTGGGGGTGGGGGGCACCAGCCCACCTAGGGGCTGGTTCCCTCTCGCACTTGGCCCATGTAGCCTTCCGAGGCTTGTGGCCCCTCCCGGTGGGCCTCCGGAACCCTTCCGGTGGTCCCGACACTTTGCCGGTGGTGCCCGAAACATTTCCGGCGTCCAAATCCATCCATCCTATATATCAATCTTTACCTCCGGACCATTCTGGAGCTCCTCGTGACATCCGGGATCTCATCCGGGACTCCGAACATCCTTCAGTAACCTCATATAATAATTCCCTATAACCCTAGCATCATTGAACCTTAAGGGTGTGTTTGGCAGCTGTTCTCACCCTAGCATAGTTGTTCCCTGTTGATGCATGCTAAGTATAGACATGATGAATACATGCATCTTCAGTTGTTTGGTGGTCATGCATGTGTTGTGCCATGTTTTGATGAGACTGTGTTTGGTAGGAAGAGGGAGGAGGAAGAGGTGCACTGCGCAGGGGGGCGCCTAGGGGCCGCCGGGGCGAGGCGCAGGGGGGCGCCGGAGCGAGGCGCGACGGGGCCGCCGGGGCGAGGCGCGACGGGGGGCCGCCGGGGCGAGGCGCAGGGGGGCCCCGGGGCGAGGCGCAGGGGGGCCGCCGGCGAGGCGCAGGGGGGCCGCCAGGGCGAGGCGCAGGGGGGGCGAGGCGACGGGGCGAGGCGCAGGAGGAGCGACGGGGCGAGGCGCAGGGGGAGCGACGGGGCGAGGGGGCGAGGGGGCGAGGGTGCATGGGCTCAGCATAGCTGGCCTCAGCTCGCCTCTGCGGGGGTGCTGGGCTCAGCTATGCTGAGGCCCTTTTTTGCATCAGTTGATGCATGCTCTCCTCAGCCCATACACCCTACCAAACAGCGAAAAGTGGGTCGGGGAGGGAACTTTTGGGCTCATACACTCTTCATGCAGGCTACCAAACACACCCTAAGTGTATAGACCCTACGGGTTCAGGAATCATGCAGACATGACCGAGACACTCTCCGGAAAATAACCATCAGCGGGATCTGGATACCCACGGTAGCTCCCACATGTTCCACGATGATATCATCGGATGAAACACGATGTCAAGGATTCAATCAATCCCGTATACAATTCCCTTTGTCTGTCGGTATAGAACTTGCCCGAGATTCGATCGTCGGTATGCATATACCTTGTTCAATCTCATTACTGGTAAGTCTCTTTACTCATTCCGTAGCACATCATCCCGTGACTAACTCCTTAGTCACACTTGAGCTCATTATGATGATGTTCTACCAAGTGGGCCCAGAGATACCTCTCCGTCACACGGAGTGACAAATCCCGATCTCGATTCGTACCAACCCAACAGACACTTTCGGAGATACCCATAGTGCACCTTTATAGTCACCCAGTTACGTTGTGATATTTGATACACCCAAAGCACCCCTACGGTATCCGGGAGTTGCACAATCTCATGGTCGAAGGAAAAGACACATGACACTAGAAAAGCTTTAGCATACGAACAATACGATCTAATGCTATGCTTAGGAATGGGTCTTGTCTATCACATCATTCTCCCAATGATATGATCCTGTTATCAATGACATCCAATGTCCATGATTAGGAAACCATGATCATCTATTGATCAACGAGCTAGCCAACTACAGGTTTGCTAGGGACACATTGTGATATATTTATTCACACATGTATTACTTTTTCCTGTTAATACAATTATAGCATGAACAATAGACGATTATCGTGAACAAGGAAATATGATAATAACCATTTTATTATTGCCTCTAGGGCATATTTACAACAGTCTCCCACTTGCACTAGAGTCAATAATCTAGTTACATTGTGATGTACCGAACACCCATAGCATTGTGGTGTTGATCATGTTTTGCTCGAGGAAGAGGTTTAGTCAACGGGTCTGCAATATTTAGATCCATGTGCACTTTACAAATATCTATTACTCCACTCTGGAAATGGTCCTGGATGGAGTTGTAGCGGCGTTTGATGTGAATGGTATTTCGGTGAAACCTGGGCTCCTTGGCTATGGCAATGGCCCCAGTGTTATCACAGAAGAGTGTCATCAGACCCGACGTGCTTGGGACCACTCAAAGGTCGGTGATGAGCTCCTTCATCCAAATCCCTTCATGAGCCGCTTCTGAAGCAGCTATGTACTCCGCTTCACATGTAGATGCTGCCATGACTTCTTGCTTGCTGCTGCACCAGCTCACTGCCCCGCCATTCAAAACATACACGTATCCGGTATGTGACTTAGAGTCATCCGGATCTATGTCGAAGCTAGCATCGACTTAACCCTTTACGACGAGCTCTTCGTCACCTCCATAAACGAGAAACATCTCATTAGTCCTCTTCAGGTACTTAAGGATATTCTTGACCGCTGTCTAGTGTTCCATACCGGGATCACTTTGGTACCTCCCTACCAAACTTATGGCAAGGTTTATATCAGGTCTGGTACACAACATGGCATACATTAGAGAGCCTACGGCTGAAGCGTAGGGAACAATACTCATCTTCTCTCTATCTTCTGCCGTGGTCGGTGACTGAGTCTTACTCAATCTCATACCTTGCAAAACTGGCAAGAACCCCTTCTTTGAGTTTTCCATACTGAACTTCTTCAATATCTTGTCAAGGTATGTACTTTGCGGAAGACCTATGAGGCGTCTCGATCTATCTCTATAGATCTTGATGCCTAATATGTATGCAGCTTCTCCAAAGTCCTTCATTGAAAAACTCTTGTTCAAATAGGCATTTATGCTCTCCAACAACTCTATATTATTCCCCATCAATAATATGTCATCCACAGATAGTATGAGGAAAGCTACAGAGCTCCCACTCACTTTCTTGTACAGACAGGCTTCTCCATAAACCTGTATGAACCCAAACGCTTTAATCACCTCATTAAAGCAAATGTTCCAACTCCGAGCTGCTTGCACCAGCCCATAGATGGAGCGCTGGAGCTTGCATACCTTGTTAGCACTCTTAGGGTCGACAAAACCTTCTGGTTGCATCATATACAACTCTTCCTTAAGATACCCGTTAAGGAACGATGTTTTGACGTCCATTTTCCACATTTCATAATCATGGAAAGCGGCAATTGCTAACATAATTTGGACTAACTTCAGCTTCGCTACGGGAGAGAAAGTCTCATCGTAGTCAACTCCTTGAATTTTTTGAAAACCCTTTTGCGACAAGTCGAGCTTTGTAGACGGTCACATTACCGTTTGCATCAGTCTTCTTCTTAAAGATCCATTTATTTTCTATGGCTTGCCGATCATCGGGCAAGTCCACCAAAGCTCGTACTTTCTTCTCATACATGGATCCTATCTCGGATTTCATAGCCTCAAGCAATTTGTTGGAATACGGGCCGCCATTGTTTCTTCATAGTTCGAAGGTTCACCATTGTCTAACAACATGATTTCCATCACAGGGTTGTCGTACCACTCTGGTGTGGATCATACCCTTGTGGACCTTCATGGTTCAGTAGTAACTTGATCCGAAGCTTCATGATCATCATCATTAACTTCCTCTTCAGTTGGCGTACGCGCCACAGGAACAATTTCCCACGATGCGCTACTCTCAGGTTCGGGAGGGGGTGTAATTACCTCATCAAGTTCTACTTTCCTCCCACTTACTTCTTTCGAGAGAAACTCTTTCTCTAGAAAGGATCCGTTCTTGGCAACAAAGGTTTTACCTTCGGATCTAAGATAGAAGGTATACCCAATAGTTTCCTTAGGGTATCCTATGAATACGCATTTCTCCGCTTTGGGTTCGAGCTTTTCCGGTTGAAGTTTCTTCACATAAACATCGCAGCCCCAAACTTTAAGAAACGACAGCTTAGTTTCTTGCCAAACCATAGTTCATACGGTGTCGTCTCAACGGATTTAGACGGTGCCCTATTTAAAGTGAATGCTGCAGTTTCTAATGCGTATCCCCAAAATGATAGCGGTAAGTCGGTAAGAGATATCATAGATCGTACCATATCTAATAAAGTGCGATTACGACGTTCAGACACTCCGTTGGGTTGCGGTGTGCCAGGCGGCGTCAGTTGTGAAACAATTCCACACTTCCTTAGGTGTGTGCCAAACTCGTGACTCAAATATTCTCCTCCACGATCAGATCGTAGACACTTAATTTTTCTGTCACGTTGATTCTCAACCTCACTCGGAAAATCCTTAAACTTTTCAAACGTTTGAGATTTGTGCTTCATCAAGTAGATATACCCATACCTACTCAAATCATCGGTGAGAGTGAGAACATAAAGGTAGCCACCGCGAGCTTCAACGTTCATTGGACCACACACATCAGTATGTATTATTTTCAATAAGTTAGTCGCTCTCTCCATTATTCCTGAGAATGGAGTCTTAGTCATCTTGCTCATGAGGCACGGTTCGCATGTGTCAAATGATTCAAAGTCAAGAGACTCTAATAGTCCATCAGTATCGAGCTTCTTCATGCGCTTAACATAGATATGACCGAGGCGGCAGTGCCACAAGTATGTGGTACTATCATTATCAACTTTACATCTTTTGGTACTCACACTACGAATATGTGTAACGTCACGATCAAGATTCATCAAGAATAAACCATTCACCAGCGGAGCATGACCATAAAACATATCACTCATATAAATAGAACAACCATTATTCTCTGACTTAAATGAGTAGCCGTCTCGCATTAAGCAAGACCCTGATATAATATTCATGCTCAAAGTTGGTACTAAATAACAATTATTAAGGTTTAAAACTAATCCCGACGGTATATGTAGAGGCAGCGTGCCGACGGCGATCACATCGACCTTGGAGCCATTCCCGACGTGCATCGTCACCTCGTCCTTGGCCAGTCTCCGCTTATTCCGCAGTTCCTGCTTTGAGTTGCAAATGTGAGCAACAACACCGGTATCAAATACCCAGGAGCTACTACGAGCGCTGATAAGGTACACATCAATAACATGTATATCATATATACCTTTAACGTTGCCGGCCTTCTTGTCCGCTAAGTACTTGAAGCAGTTCCGCTTCCAGTGACCTTTTCCCTTGCAATAGAAGCACTCAGTCTCAGGCTTGGGTCCCTTCCTTTTCTTCTTCTCGGTATCTAGCTTACCAGGCACAGCAACGACTTTGCCGTCTTTCTTGAAGTTCTTCTTACCCTTGCCCTTCTTAAAACTAGTGGTATTATTGACCATCAACACTTGATGCTCTTTGTTGATTTCTACTTCTGCAGATTTCAGCATCGAGTACAACTTGGGATGGTCTTTTCCATCCCTTGCATGTTGTAGTTTAGGAAAAAACCGTTGTAGCTTGGTGGGAGAGACTGGAGGATTCTGTCAATTACAGCGTCATCCGGAAGTTCGACTCCAAGCGAAGTCAGACGACCGTGTAACCCAGACATTCTGAGTATATGCTCACTAATAGAACTGTTCTCCTCCATCTTACAGCTAAAGAACTTGTCGGAGACTTCATATCTCTCACATGGGCATGAGCTTGAAAAACTAGTTTCAGCTCCTGGAACATCTCATATGCTCCGTGTTGCTCAAAACGCCTTTGGGGCCCCGTTTCCAAACTGTATAACATGCCACACCTAACCAGAGAGTAGTCATCACTCCGCGTCTGCCAGACGTTCTGAATGTCCTGGGCCGCTGCGGGAGTAGGAGGGTCACCTAGCGGTGCATTAAGGACATAAGCCTTTATAGCTGCTTCGAGGATGAGCTTCAAGTTGCGGACCCAGCCCCCATAGTTGCTACCATCATCTTTCAGCTTGTTTTCCTCTAGGAATGCGTTGAAATTGAGGTTGACAGGTGCGTTGGCCATTGGATCTACAATATTTGTAAAGACAACTTTTAGACTAAGTTCATTTAATCAAATTAAGTATGAACTCCCACTTAAATCGACATCCCTCTAGTCATCTAAGTGATACATGATCAATCTTGACTAACCCGTCTCCGATCATCACGTGAGACGGACTAGTCGTCATGGTGAGCAACTTCATGCTTATTGTATTCAACCATACGACTCATGTTTGACCTTTCGGTCTCTTGTATTCGAGGTCATGTTTGTACATGCTAAGCTCGTCGAGTCAACCTAAGTGTTTCGCGTGTGTAAATCTGGCTTACACCCGTTGTATGCGAACGTTAAAATCTATCACACCTGATCATCACGTGGTGCTTTGAGACAACTATCCTTCGCAATGGTGCACACTTAGGGGAATACGTTCTCGAAATTTTATGAGGGATCATCTTATTATGCTACCGTCGTTCTAAGCAATAAGATGAAAAACATGATAAACATCACATGCAATCATATAGTGACATGATATGGCCATTATCATCTTTGCTCCTTTGATCTCCATCTTCAGGCATCGCATGATCATTATTGTCACCGGCGTGACACCATGATCTCCATCATCGTGTCTCCATGAAGTCGCCACGCCAACTACTACTACCACTACTACTATAGCTAACCGTTACCAATGAAGTAAAAGTAGTAAACACATGGCGTTGCATCTCATACAATAAATTAAGACAACTCCTATGGCTCCTGCCGGTTGTCATACTCATCGACATGCAAGTCGTGAATCCTATTACAATAACAAGATCGTCTCATACATCACACATGTAACATCACAACTTTGGCCATATCACATCACATGTCAAACCCTGCAAAAACAAGTTAGACGTCCTCTAATTGTTGTTGCAAGTTTTACGTGGCTGATTTGGGTTTCTAGCAAGAACGCCTTCTTACCTACGTGACAGCCGCAACAGCGATATGCCAAAGCTATTTACCCTTCATAAGGACCCTTTTCATCAAATCCAATCCGACTAGAGTGGGAGAGACAGACACCCACTAGCCACCTTTATGCACGGTGTGCATGTTGGCCGGTGGAACCTGTCTCACGTAAGCGTACGCGTAAGGTCGGTCTGGGCCGCTTCATCCCACAATACCGCCAGAAAAGAATAAGACTAGTAGCGGCAAGCAATTGACAAATCAGCGCCCACAACCTTTTGAGTTCTACTCGTGCATAGAATCTACACATAGAAAACCTGGCTCTGATACCACTTTTGGGGAACGTAGCATAAATTCAAAATTTTCCTATGCCATATTCAGATCTTCCTATGAAGAGACCAGCAACGAGAGAGGGGTGAGTGCATCTTCATACCTTTGAATATCGCTAAGCGGAAGCGTTGCTAGAACGCGGTTGATGGAGTCGTACTCGCAGCGATTCAGATCGCGGTGTGATTCTGATCTAGTGCCGAACCACGGCACCTCCGCGTTCAACACACCTGCAGCCCGGTGACGTCTTCTGCACCTTGATCCAGCAAGGAGGAGGGAGAGGTTGGGGAAGATCTCCGGCAGGACGGCGACGTGGTGTTAATGGTGAGATGAGGTCTCCCGGCACGGCTTCGCCAAGCACCGTGGGAGAGGAGGAAGAAGAAGAGTAGGGCTGCGCCGAGAGAGAGATGGAAAACCGTATCTCCATAGGCCAAAAACCCCACTATATATAGGGGGAAGGGAGGGGTGGTGCCCCTTTTAGGGTTTCCCCCTTGAGGGGGGCGGCAACCCTAGATGGGAGAGGGGGCGGCGGCCAGGGGGGTGGCACAACCCTAGGTGGGCCTTAGGCACACCAGCGCCTAGGGTTTCCCCTTCCTCCCTCTATGGTGCGCCTGGGTGGAGTGTGGGGGGGGGCGCACCAGCCCACCTAGGGGATGGTTCCCTCCCGCACTTGGCCCATGTAGCCTTCCGGGGCTTGTGGCCCCTCCCGGTGGGCCTCCGGAACCCTTCTGGTGGTCCCAACACTTTGCCGGTGGTGCCCGAAACATTTTCGGCTTCCAAACCCATCCATCCTATATATCAATCTTTACCTCCGGACCATTCCGGAGATCCTCGTGACGTCCGTGATCTCATCTGGGACTCCGAACATCCTTCGATAACCTCGTATAACAATTCCCTGTAACCCTAGCATCATTGAACCTTAAGTGTGTAAACCCTACGGGTTCGGGAATCATGCAGACATGACCGAGACACTCTCCGGCCAATAACCATCAGCGAGATCTGGATACCCATGGTGGCTCCCACATGTTCCACAAAGATCTCATCGAATGAGCCATGATGTCAAGGCTTCAATCAATCCCGTATACAATTCCCTTTGTGTGTCGGTATAGAACTTGCCCGAGATTCGATCGTCTGTGTACAAATACCTTGTTCAATCTCGTTACTGGTAAGTCTCTTTACTCGTTCCGTAGCACATCATCCCGTGACTAACTCCTTAGTCACACTTGAGCTCATTATGATGATGTTCTATTGAGTGGGCCCAGAGATACCTCTCCGTCATACGGAGTGACAAATCCTGATCTCGATTGTACCAACCCAACACACACTTTCGGAGATACCTGTAGTGCACCTTTATAGTCACCCAGTTACGTTGTGACATTTTATACACCCAAAGCACCCCTACAGTATCCGGGAGTTGCACAATCTCACGGTCGAAGGAAAAGTCACTTGACATTAGAAAAGCTTTAGCATACGAACAATACGATCTAGTGCTATGCTTAGGAATGGGTCTTGTCCATCACATTATTCTCCCAATGATGTGATACCGTTATCAATGACATCCAATGTCCATGATCAGGAAAACATGATCATCTATTGATCAACGATCTAGCCAACTAGAGGTTTTCTAGGGACACAAACTGTGATCTATTTATTCACACATGTATTACTGTTTCCTGTTAATACAATTACAGCATGAACAATAGACGATTATCATGAACAAGGAAATATGATAATAACCATTTTATTATTGCCTCTAAGGCATATTTCCAACAGGGGATGCCCCAGAAGGCACCCCATCTTTCTTTAACAAGTATCGGTATGTTTTCGTCTTTGCTTTGTTCATGTGATATGTGCAAATCTTGGAGCGTCTTTTGCATTTAGTTTTCATTTTTTCTTTTATTCACCATGCTGGTATGAGATAGTCCATGGTTGATTTATAGAATGCTCATTGCACTTCACTTATATATTTTGAGTATGGCTTTATAGAATGTTTCATGTGCCTCACTTATATCATTCGAAGTTTGGTTTGCCTGTTTCTCTTCACATAGAAAACTGTTGTTTGTAGAATGCTCTATTGCTTCACTTATACTTATTATAGCATGATCTTTTGTAGAAATAATTAAACTCTCATGCTTCACTAATATCTATTTAGAGATTCAACATGAATTGGTCATTTGCATGGTTAGTCATAAAATCCTACATAAAACTTATGGATCATTGAATATGATATGTTTGATTCCTTGCAATAGTTTTGCCATATAGAGATGGAATATGTGGGAGGTACTAGTAAACGGTTGTGGTTAGTAAGAATATTGGTGTTAAGGTTTGTGATTCCCGAAGCATGCATGTATAGTCTCTCGTTATGCCGGGAAGTTGGGGCACTATTTATCCTTGATTGTCTACCTTTGTGTGAAGGTCGGGGGCACGCGATGGTTAACTCCTACCAACCTCCCCCCTAGGGGGATGAGTAGTAGTACTTTCTTCAATGGCTAATAAACTTTTGCAATAAGTATATCAGTTCTTTATGACTAATGTGAGTCCATGGATTGTACGCACTCTTACCTTTCTGCAATTTGCTAGCCTCTACGGTACCGTGCATTGCCCTTTCTCACCCCGAGACGTGGTGCAAACCTCGTCGGTGCATCTGAACCCCGTTATATGATACGCTCTATCACACATAAGCCTTATTATATCTTCCTCAAAACAGCCACCATACCTACCTATTATGTCCTTTCTATAGCCATCCTGAGATATAGTGCCATGCAATTTCCACCGCCTCCGTTTGACCTCAGCATTCATTGTCGTATTGCTTTGCAGGATCATATAGCTGACATAGTATTTGTGGCTTAGCCACCGTGCATCATTTTTATACATGTTATGCTAGATCATTGCACATCCTGGTACACTTCTATAGGCATTCATGAAGAGTCATATTTTGTTCTAGGTATCGAGTAGTAATTTTTATTTCTTTTGAATTATAAGTAAATAGAAGTGTGATGATCATCATTATTCATTATTAGAGCATGTCCCAGTGAGGAAAGGATGATGGATACTATGATTCCTCCACAAGTCGGGATGAGACTCTAGACAATGAGAGAAAAAAAAGAAAAAGAAAGAAAGACCGAAAAAGAATAGAAAGAAAAAAAGTAAAAAAAAGAAAACAAAAATAGAGAAGGGGCATGCTAGTTCCACACTTGTGCTTCAAAGTAGCACCATGTTTTTCATATGGAGTCTCCTGTGTTGTCACTTTCATATACCAGTGGGAATATTTCATTAGAGGATTAGATGCACACCAACTTAGTTTTCATATGGATCTTTCATACACTTATAGCTATTAGTGCATTCGTTGCATGGCAATCCCTACTCCTCACATTGATATCAACTGATGGGCATCTCCATAGCCCGTTGGTTAGCCGCGTCGATGTGAGACTTTCTTACCTTTTTGTCTTTTCTATATTTACCCCTATCATCATACTTTATTCCACCCGTAGTGTTATATCCATGTCTTGCGCTCATGTATTGCGTGAGGGTTGAAAAAGATAAAGCGCGTTAAAAATTATGAACCAATTGCTTGGCTGACACCAGGATAATACATGATTTATACTTTGTGGTAAGAAGAAGAGCATGACAAGATTATATGACTTTGTAGGGATAGCATTCTTTAACATTGATATTTTGAAAGACATGATTGTTTATTGGGATGCTTGAGTATTGATGTCTTTATGTCAAATTATAGACTATTGCTTTGAATCACTTATGTCTTAATATTCATGCCATGATTAGATATATGATCATGTTTATGCTAGGTAGCACTCCACATCAATTTTTTTACCATTTACCTACTCGAGGACTACCAGGAATTAAGCTTGGGGATGCTCATACATCGTATCTATAATTTTCGATTGTTTCATGCCAATATTATACAACTTTCACATACTTTGGCAACTTTTTATATGATTTATGCAACTAACCTATTGATCTAGTGCCCACTGCCAGTTCCTGTTTTTGCATGTCTTCTGAATCGCAGAAAATCCATATCAATCGAAGTGCAAACATGATAAAAATTTACGGAGAATTATTTTGGAATTATTGGTATTTTTGGGAGGTGGAATCAACAAACGGGGGACCACAGAGCCCACAACCCATCAGGGCGTGCCACATGCCCCACGCGCGCTCTGGTGTCTTGTGCCCTCCCCGAACATCCGTTGGAGCCCTTCTTCTGGAGCAAGAAAGATAATTTATGGAAAAAAGTGTGTAAAAATTTCAGTGCAATCGGAGTTACGGATCTCCGGAAATTTTAGAAACCGTGAAGGGCCAGATCTGGGAAGCACTAAATAGAAGAGAACACAGAGGGAGATCCAATCTCGGAGGGCTCCCGCCCCTCCGCCGCCATGGAGGCCATGGACAAGAGGGGGAACTCTTCTCCCATCTAGGGGAGACCAATGTAGGATAAGAAGGAGGGGGTCCCTCTCCCCCTCTCTCCCGATGTCGTCGGGGTGCCACCGGGGATAGGATCATGACGACGATCTACATCAACAACCTTGCTACCATCAACACCAAATTTCTCCCCCTCTATGCTGCGGTGTAACACCCCTTCTACATGTTGTAATCTCTACTTAAACATGGTGCTCAACTCCATATATTATTTCTCAATGATATTTGGCTATCCTATGATGTTTGAGTAGATCCGTTTTGTCCCATGGGTTTCTTGGAAATATGCCCTAGAGGCAATGATAAATAGTTATTATTATATTTCCTGTTTAAAGATAATCGTTTATTATCCATGCTATAGTTGTATTGAATGAAAACATAGATACATGTGTGGATACATAGACACAACAATGTCCCTAGCAAGCTTCTAGTTGGCTAGCCGGTTGATCAAGGATAGTCAAGGTTTTCTGGCTATGTGCAAAGTGTTGTTGCTTGATAATTGGATCACATCATTAGGAGAATCATGTGATGGCTAGACCCAAACTATGAACATAGCATATTGATCGTGTCGTTTTATTGCTATAGTTTTCTGCGTGTCAAGTATTTGTTCCTATGACCATGAGATCATATAACTCACTGGCACTGGAGGAATGCCTTGTGTGTATCAAACATTACAACGTAACTGGGTGACTATAAAGGTGCTCTACAGGTATCTCCGAAGGTGTCCGTTGAGTTAGTATGGATCAAGACTAGGATTTGTCACTCCGTGTGACAGAGAGGTATCTCGGGGCCCACTCGGTAATACAACATCACACACAAGCCTTGAAAGCAATGTGACTAAGTGTAAGTCACGGGATCTTGTATTATGGAACGAGTAAAGAGACTTGCCGGTAACGAGATTGAAATAGGTATGCGGATACCGACGATCGAATCTCGGGCAAGTGACATACCGAAGGACAAAGGGAATGACATACGGGATTATATGAATCCTTGACACTGAGGTTCAACCAATAAGATCTTCGGAGAATATGTAGGATCCAATATGGGCTTCCAGGTCCCGCTATTGGATATTGACCGAGGAGTACCTCGGGGCATGTCTACATAGTTCTCGAACCCGCAGGGTCTGCACACTTAAGGTTCGGTGATGTTTTAGTACAGTTGAGTTATATGCGTGGTTACCAAATGTTTTTAGGAGTCCCAGATGAGATCACTCACGTCACGAGGGTTTCCGGAATGGTCCGGAGACGAAGATTGATATATAGGATGACCTCATTTGATTACCGGAAGGTTTTTGGGCATTACCGGGAATGTACCGAGAGTGGCGAATGGGTTCCGGATGTTCACCGGGAGGGGGCCAGCCCACTTGGGGAAGCCCATAGGCCCTAGGTGTGGCACACCAGCCCTTGGTGGGCTGGTGGGACAGCCCAAGGTAGCCCTATGCGCCAAGAATAAGAAATCAAAGAGAAGAGAAAAAAAGGAGGTGGGAAGGAGGAGGACTCCACCTTCCAATCCTAGTTAGACTAGGATTGGAGGAGGACTCCTCCTATCCCTAGCCGACGCACCAAGGGGGCCTTGGCCCTCAAGGCAAGCCTCCCCTCCCCTCCTCCTATATATAGTGGAGTTTTAGGGCTGATTTGAGACAACTTTTGCCACGGCAGCCCGACCACAAACACCACGGTTTTTCCTCTAGATCGTATTTCTGCGGAGCTCAGGCAGAGCCCTGCAGGAGTAGATCCTTCACCACCACAGGAGCGCCATCACGTTGCCGGAGAACTCATCTACTTCTCCGTCTTGCTTGCTGGATCAAGAAGGCCGAGATCATCATCGAGCTGTACGTGTGCTGAACGCGGAGGTGCCGTCCGTTCGGCACTAGATCGGAGCGGATCATGGGACGGATCGCGGGTTGGTTCGTGGGATGGTTCGCGGGGTGGATCGAGGGACGTGAGGACGTTCCACTACATCAACTGCGTTTCTTAACGCTTCCTGCTGTGCGATCTAAAAGGGTACGTAGATCCAAATCTCCTCTCGTAGATGGACATCACCATGATGGGTCTTCGTGCGCGTAGGAATTTTTTTGTTTCCCATGCGACGTTCCCCAACAGGGTTAACCGTGATCTTGGTTGGTATAATTGTATATTTTATTTATGGTGCTATCCTATGGTGCCGTCTGTGTCACGAAAACATGAGGGGGCCCCGCTGTAGGGTGTTGCAATATGTTCATGGTTTGCTTATTGTCGGTGTTGCGGGGGTGACAACAGCCTAAACGCGGATAAGTGGGTTATGGCGTATGGGAGTAAAGAGGACTTGATACTTAATGCTATGGTTGGGTTTCACGACCTTAATTATCTTTAGTAGTTGCGGATGCTTGCTAGAATTCTAGTCATAAGTGCATATGATCCAAGCAGAGAAAGTATGTTAGCTCATGCTCCCTCATATAAAATTGCAAGAATGATTACCGATACTTGTTATCGATTGTTTAGGGACAAATGAATTTCTTGTTGACAAAAGTTATCCACTTTTATTGCCTTGCAATTTATTCGTAGTTTTATTATCGCAAAGTACTCATAGTTCTATTCTTGCAAAATAGTTTCATACTTGTTTTAGGTAAAGCAAATGTCAAGTGTGCGTAGAGTTGTATCGGCGGTCGATAGAACTTGAGGGAATATTTGTTCTGCCTTTAGCTCCTCATTGGGTTCGACACTCTTATTTATCGAAGAAGGCGACAAACGATCCCATATACTTGTGGGTTATCAGTCATGCTCGGAGGAAAACACATTAAGTTTCAATTTCCCTCGGGATGCCGAGTGGTTTATGTAACCCCAAACTTTGAGCGAGCCTTGAGCTACTTCTTATGCGCACCTTTTGCTGGAACATGGTTTTGTTCATCTTCATTTGAATTTGGATCTTATTTCCTTGATTATCCTTATTTGGGGTCACTTTTACTTGGGCTAAAGAAGGTTCGTATCCGAGTCCCCTAGTGTGGAGGATGTCCTCACTCGGGATTGTTTTTATCTTAGGCAAAAGCTGGCTCACGGCTAAGCCCCTTAGTGTGAAGGTTGTCCTCACTCGGGATTGTTTTTAACTTACGCGAAAGATGTTCACGGCTAAGCCCCTGATTGTGAAGGTTGTCCTCACTCAGGATTGTTTTTAACTTAGGCAAAAGATGGTTCATGGCTAAGCCCCCGAGTGTGAAGGTTGTCCTCACTCAGGATTGTTTTTAACTTAGGCGAAAGCTGGTTCGCAGGTATGCCCCCGAGTGTGGAGGTTGTCCTCACTCGGGATTATTTTGAACTTAGGTGAGAGCTAGTTCGCGGCTAAGGAATGATTGTTCTGTTCATCTTGGCGACTGAATGAAGAACTTGCTTCCATTCGGAACCATTTTCACTTAGGCAAAGGCTGGTTCATGGCTAAGTCCCCGAGCCTGGAGGTTGTCCTCACCCGGGGTCGGTTTTTGTTCCTTAGGCGGAAAAAGGTTCGCTACCAAGAAATTGTTGTTCTGTTCATCTTGGCGACCATATAAAGACCTTGCTTCCATTTGGAACCATTTTAACTTGGCTAAACCTAGTTTGCGGCTAAGTCGAGCATGGAGGTTATCCTCACTCGGGGCTAGTTTTTGTTCTTTAGGAGAAAACATGTTCGCTACCAAGAAATGATTGTTATGTTCATCTTGGCGACCGAATGAAGAACTTGCTTCCATTTGGATCCGTTTTAACTTAGGCGAAAAATGGTTCACGACTAAGTCCCCTAACGCGGAGGTTGTCCTCACTCGGAGCTGATTTTGTTCCTTAGGCGAAAACAAGTTTGCTAGCAAGAAATGAAGGTTCTATTCATCTTGGCGACCGAATGAAGAACTTGCTTCTATTTGGAACCATTTTAACTTAGGCGAAAGCTGGTTCGCGGCTAAGTCCTTGAGTGTGGAGGTTGTCCTCACTCGGGGCCGGTTTTTGTTCCTTAGGCAAAAACAGGTTCGCTACCAAGAAATGATTTTCACCCACTTGGGGTGTGTTTCACCGGAGTGAGAGGTTTGACCATAGTTGAAGAAAGAAAATATTTTATTTTACTAACAATTCGAATTCATTACATGAATGAAATAACACATTGTAAGTATAGAACTTGTGGTGCAGGTCCTCATTTCAGGTGCTAGGCTCTTCCACTCCATTCGCGAGGTTGTATAATTGATAAGCTCTATTGTGCAGGATTTTGGAGATGGCATCCCTTGCCACGAAGGTGGTAGCTTATGGGGTTTTTGTTGGTCCAATCGGAGGACTAAGTCCCCTTCTTGAAACACTCGGCCTGTTACTTGCTTGTTATGGTAGCGTCTCAGCTCTTGCTGGTACAGTGTGGACCAAATGAGGGCTATCTCTCTCTTATTCCAAGATATCCAAACTTTCTTTTTGTGGTGCTTCGGCTTTAGCTTCGTTGTACTACTCCACTCGGGGGAGTTGCGAAGCAAGTCACTCGGCAGAACAACTTGAGACCCATACACCATGAAGAAAGTAGTATGCTTGGTTGAACAATTCAGAGTCGTCCGCATACCCAAAAAGATGGATGGTAACTCTTCTACCCATGCGCCCGCAGCGTACTTGAGAACTTACATTAGTCAGGGCTTCAATCCCAGCAGTATCATACCATTCACCCGTTCTGCCTGCCCATTCGAGTGCGGGTGAGCCACAGAGGCGTAACTGACCCGAGTGCCCTTGGAGTGATAGAACTCGTGGAACTCGTCCGAGTCGAAGTTGGTTCCGTTGTCGGTGATGATGTCATGAGGAACTCCAAATATGAAGATAATCTCGCGAATGAAGTTGATGACAGTCGCTGAATCTAGGCTTTTGATGGGCTTCGCTTCGACCCACTTGGTGAACTTATCCATCATAACTAGCAGGTGGGTGAATCCACTCGTCCCAGTTCGTGAAGGGCCAACCATGTCGAGAACCCACACGACGAATGACGAGGTGAGCGGAATCATTTTCAGCATGGATGCAGGCTTATGCGACTGATTTTTATAGAACTCGCATCCACCACATAGTTCGACCAGGTCTCTTGCTGTCTCACTCGCTCGGGGCCAATAAAACCGCGCTCGGAAGGCCTTGGCCACCAGTGTTCGAGAGGATGCATAATGTCCATAGGTTCCCTAGTGAATCTCGAGCAAGATCTACAATCCTTCCTCTGGGGAATGCACTTTTGACTGACTTTTGTAACACTTTTCTTGTATAGTTTGTCCCCGAGGACTTCGAAAGCTTTAGACCACCGAAAGATGTGGCGGGCCTCTTCTTCGTCTTCAAGGAGTTCTTGCTGGAGCAAGTAAGCCACATAAGTCTGAGTCCATTTAGGCGTGATGACCAGCATCTCGTGGATGAGGTCGACCATGGCCAGGACATTAATTTCAATCGGATTTGATGGACCGATTAACTGCGGATCCTCTTCCGTAAAAGGATCTTCTTTGACACAGGGGTTGATACGTCTCCAACGTATCTATAATTTTTTATGGTTTCATGCTATTATCTTGTCAAACTTTGGATGTTTTGCATGCCTTTTATATATTTTTTGGGACTAACTTATTAACTCAGTGCCAAGAGCCAGTTCCTGTTTTTTCCATGTTTTTGACCCCTTTCAGAGGAGAATTTGAAACGGAGTCCAAACGGAATAAAATCCCCGAAAAGTTTTTTTCTGTAACAGAAGAAGATTGGTAGACTTGAGAGCCAAGGCAGGGGGTCCCCAGGGGCCCCACAAGCCCCCTAGCCGTGGCCAGGGGGGAGGCCGCGGCCCCCAGGCTTGTGGGCCCCCTGGACCTCCTCTGCCCTAGGTTTTGCGCCTATGTATTCCCTAAAAATCCATAAAAAAATTAGGAGATCATGGAAAGTACTTTTCCGCTGCCGCAAGCTTGTGTCTCCGCAAGATCCCATTTTGGGCACGTTCTGGTGCCCTGCCGGCGGGGGGATTCGGATACGGAGGGCTTCTTCATCAACACCATGACCTCTCCGACGATGCGTGAGTAGTTCACCATAGACCTACGGGTCCATAGCTAGTAACTAGATGACTTCTTCTCTCTCTTGGATCTTCAATACAAAGTTCTCCATGATCTTCATGGAGATCTATCCGATGTAATCTTCTTTTGCGGTGTGTTTGTCGAGATCCGATGAATTGTGGATTTATGATCAGATTATCTATGAATCTTATTTGAGTTTCTTCCGATCTCTCGTATGCATGATTTCATATCCTTCTAATTCTGTTCGAGTTGTGGGTTTTGTTTGGCCAACTAGATCTATGATTCTTGCAATGGGAGAAGTGCTTGGTTTTGGGTTCATACCGTGCGGTGACCTCACCCAGTGACAGAAGGGGTAGTGATGGGGTTATAGTCCTAGGGTAGGGTCATAGGCCTGCCCTATAGGTCCTACCCAAGGACTACCCTTCATAAGGGACAAGGTCCTTAGTCAGTTCCGACTGAACTAACAAGTTTCCATCATCCAGTCGGTAACAGATCTTCGACCTTCCAGTCGGAGACGAGCATTCGGAGTATATCAAACTAACCGACTGGATTCCACTCTGTGCATCGTAACCCCCCTAGGGGGAAACGGTCATACGTTTCCACACGCCTTTATTAGCATTTAAGACGTACGTTACCTGTAACGTAGGCATTTATTCGCCGCTACTCCACCCCTGTGCACCGAACCGTTGTGGAGGGCAGCGCACTCTATATAAGCCACCCTCCCCCACTGGTGCAGGGGTTAGCAAATCATTGTATTCCATATTCCACTCGACAACAAGCTCCCAGAGCACTGAGACGTAGGGCTATTACCTCCACCGCAGAGGGGCCTGAACTCATACAACCTCGCCGTAGCTAAGGCTCTGCCCATCCTTTTCGTACCCTACACATCTACTGTCAGGCTTATACCCACGACAGTTGGCGCCCACCGTGGGGCAAGCTTCTAAGCGACTTCCGGCGAGTTTGCGACTACTTCCTTTCGTCATGTCGTCCGGTGGAGATTCAAGCATGGGTCACCAGATCTTCTTCGGCGCTCTCTCCTTCGTCATCGACGATTCGGCGTGGTTTCGGGGTGCTCCTCTCGACGTCGAGGCGCTTCCCCGTCGTGGGGCTACGCACTTCCGTACCGGCGCCCGCGGCATTCTTCTTCTCCAGTAGTCGTCTCCGGTGTCGATCTCCACCACCGTCACGCGCCGCAACAAGCGGTCTCGCCGTCCGCGGCTCCAGCGTTGGGTGCAACATGCCCAGGCGCGCCAGAACGCGTCTTCACAAGTGGCAGTTCTAGAGTCTGTTGTGGTTGCCCCGCTGTCGTAGCGCTCGGACTCGGTTCCGACTGAGTTTCCTTCCGAGTACGCGGGTCGCGGGCCTGCAGCAGAAGTACACATGGACAACTCCCATGAAGATCCCCGTCAAGCTGGCCGAAACGAGCACGAGGTTGGCGAAACGTCCGGCGCGCGCCGTCCACCTCGCCGTTCTGCCAGTCGGCACACTCGGCGGAGCAACGTGGAGTTGTTCCGCACACCTCTCCTCAACTTGGCTGCGGCTGCCAAGATAGCCGATTCCCTTCAGCCGACTGATTCAGAGGCTGGCAGGGGGATCGAGCAAATCCGCGCCCTGCTGCACACGGTGCAACAACAAAATTCGGCTGTTTCCTAGTCGCACAACAGGATCCACAATAGTTCTGTTCATGCGAATACACATCGGTCAGTTCACAGCCCTGGTTCCCATCAGCGACACAGGGGAGGCAGCCGTTCCATAAATCCCGAAGATCGTCGTCGTTCACGCACCCCTCCATGGGGTGGGCCCTACGGGCCCCGACATCATGATGATCGGCGTTCAGTCGGTGACACTTACGATCCAAGGCCCGACGCGATAGGGCGTATCACCCAGCGGAGGGTCGACAGGGGCCGAGCCCACCGCGATGGTTACGATATGGACCGTCCGAGTGGAAGCAGGACCATCGTGTCCGGCCCCGAGTGTTTCAGTCGAGCCATCCGTTCGGCTGACATCCCGCCCAACTTCCGATTGGCGACGGGAATCAGCAAGTTTACAGGAGAGTCCAAGCCAGAAACATGGCTGGATGACTACCGAGTGGCACTCCAGATCGGAGGAGGGGATGACCATGTCGCCATGAAGCACCTCCCTCTGATGCTCGACGGCTCGGCGCGGGCATGGCTGAACCAGTTGGCCCCCTCAAGCATCTACAGTTGGGCAGATCTGGCCCGAGTGTTCATCAGGACCTTCGAAGGGACGTGCAAGCGCCCTGCGGGCCTCGTGGAGCTCCAGCATTGCGTCCAGAAGCAGAATGAGCCCCTGCGTGACTTGATTCAGCGTTGGACAACTCTCTACCGCACGATGGAGAACGTCACCGAGCATCAAGCAGTCTGCGCCTTCAAGGCAGGCGTGCGGTATAGGGATCTGTACCTAAAGTTCGGCCGAACAGGTCACATCTCCATGAGCAAGATGATGGAGATAGGAGCACGCTATGCAAATGGCAAAGAAGAGGACCGCATCCGAAGCGGCAAGCACAAGACAGTCGGCGGTGGAGACGGGACCAACACTCGGAAGCAGAAGCAAAAAGCTCCGTCCACTCCACATGCAGAGGCTGCAGCCGTGACCAATGCCAAGTTCAAGGGCAAAGGGAAGGCGCAGTTTACCCCCAAGAAGAAGCAGTTCAGTAATCCCATCCTGGACCAGCCATGTCCGATTCATACGAAGATGGACGAAGAAGGCAACCCCATATATCCAAAGCATACCACTCGACAGTGTCGCCTCCTGGTCCAGGGGTTCGGTGAAGGGCAACCGAGTGAAAAGGACAATGAACAGGATGAGGAGGATAAGGAGGATCCGTTCCCCCAAGTCCATGCAACACTCATGACTTTTGCTGACGTTGAGAGAAAGAGTCGACTGAAGCTGGTGAACAGGGAGGTGAACATGGCCACCCCTACCAACCCCAAGTTCCTCAAATGGTCTCAGACTGCAATCACCTTTGACCAGTCAGATCATCCAGCACACGTACCCACCCCAGGGAGACAGGCTCTGGTCGTCGACCCGATGGTGGAAGGAGTCCGACTGCGCAAAGTCCTCATGGATGGCGGCAGCGGCTTGAACATCATGTACGCCGACACACTCAAGGGGATGGGAATTCCGATGTCCAAACTCAGCGAGAGCAGCATGCAGTTCCATGGAGTCGTCCCTGGACGGAAGGGCAAGTCACTCGGCCAGATCGTCTTGGACGTCGTTTTTGGCTCCGACAAGAACTTCCGCAAGGAAAAGCTGACGTTCGAAGTGGTGGACTTCCACAGCGCTTACCACGCAATTCTAGGCCGCCCAGCGTATGCGCGTTTCATGACTCGTCCATGTTACGTATACTTGAAGCTGAAGATGCCAGGCCCGAAAGGCGTGATCACCATCACGGGAAATCGACAGTGAGCCGAAGAGTGTCTGCAGCAGGGATCAAGAATCGCCGACAAGCAGATGGCCGTCCTCGAGCTCGACGAGTACAAGAAAACAGTCGACCCCGCCGACCTGATGCGCTCGAAGAATCCAGCTTAGGAGTCTACATTCCAGTCGGCGGGAGAGACGAAGAAGGTCAGCATCCACCCGACGGACGACACTGCTGCCCCGACGAACATCTCCACCACCCTCGATCCTAAATAGGAAGCCGAGCTCACCCAATTCCTCCGTGAGAACTGGGACATCTTCGCATGGAAACCCTCTGACATGCCAGGTGTACTCAGGGAGTTGGCTGAGCACCGACTGCATGTGGATCCCACCGCTCGGCCCGTCCGAGAGCGCCTGCGCCGGTCCGCCGCGCACAAGAGGAAGGCAATCGGGGAGGAGGTGGCCAAGCTGCTGGCAGCCAACTTCATTCGCGAGGTTCACCACTTTGAGTGGCTCGCCAATGTTGTCATGGTGCCCAAGAAGGACAAGTCGCTCCGAATGTGCATCGACTTCAAGCATCTCAATAAGGTCTACCCGAAAGACCATTTTTCGCTCCCCCGCATAGATCAAATTGTCGATTCGACTGCGGGTTGCGAGCGTTTTTCATTTCTTGATGCCTACTCGGGCTATCATCAGATCCGTCTGTATGGCCCTGATGAATTAAAAACAGCCTTCATCACCCCATTCGACTGCTTCTGCTACATCACTATGCCGTTCGGTTTGAAGAATGCAGGAGCTACCTTTATGCGCATGATCCAAAAATGCCTTCTCTACCAGATCGGTCGGAATGTGGAGGCATATATGGATGATATCATAGTCAAGTCACGCAAAGGTTCCGACCTGCTGACTGACTTGGCAGAAACATTCGCCAACCTTCGTAGGTACGATATCAAGCTCAACCCCGCCAAATGTTCATTCGGCGTTCCCAGCGGGAAGTTACTCGGTTTCTTCGTTTCCGAACGAGGGATCGATGTCAACCCCGAAAAGATCGGGACCATCGTCCGAATGGAGAGGCCGGTCAGAATACACGATGTTCAGCGGCTCACAGGTTGCCTAGCGGCTTTGAGCAGGTTCATCAGTCGACTCGGCGAGAAAGCACTTCCTTTGTACCGACTCATGAAGAAATCAGATACTTTCGAATGGACAGACGAAGCCCAAGTCGCATTCGATGACCTCAAAGTCCTACTTTCCACCCAGCCGATTCTTACTGCTCCGCTCAGTAAAGATCCCCTTCTTCTGTATATCGCGGCTACAAATCAAGTCGTCGGTACTGTTCTTACAGTCGAACGAGAAGAAGAAGGCAAAGCATACAAAGTTCAGCGACCAGTGTACTACGTCTCCGAAGTCCTGACTCCTTCCAAGCAGAGGTATCCCCACTATCAAAAACTTATCTACGGGATTTACATGACTGCGAAGAAGGTGGCCCATTATTTCCAAGACCACTCGGTGTCTGTCGTTTCTGATGCTCCGTTGTCGGAAATTCTCCACAATCGAGACGCGTGAGGCTGAGTGGCGAAGTGGGCAATGGAGATGTTGTACTGCGATATCAAGTTCGAAGCCAAGAAAACTATTAAGTCTCAAGCTCTGGCTGACTTCATAGCAGAATGGGTAGAACAACAGCAACCGACCCACATCTACTCGGCCCATTGGACAATGTTCTTCGATGGGTCCAAGATGTTGAATGGCTCCGGCGCTGGCGTTGTGATCATATCGCCAAAGGGCGACAAGCTCAAGTACGTGCTACAGATACACTCCGATTCCTCCAACAATGAGGCACAGTATGAAGCTCTCCTCTATGGATTGCGCATGGCCATCTCACTCGGCGTCCGTCGCCTGATGGTCTACGGCGATTCGGATTTGGTGGTCAATCAAGTGATGAAAGAGTGGGACGTCAGGAACCCCACCATGACCACATATTGCAATGCAGTGAGGAAGCTTGAGAAGAAGTTTGAAGGTCTAGAACTTCACCATGTTCCGAAACTGAAGAACCAAGCAGCTGATGAGTTGGCAAAACTCGGATCCACTCGGAGACCAGTCCCGAGTGACGTCTGCCTCGAGCACCTTCACCTTCCCTCAGTCAAAGAAGATCCTTTCACGGAGGAACCGGTACAACCAAAGAGTTCAACAGATCCGACTGAAGTCGATGTACCTGCTGTGGTTGATCTGGTCATGGAGATTCTTGCTGTCATCCCCGATTGGACTATGCCGATCATTGGATATATCCCGAGGCAGGAATTACCAGAAGACGAAGTCCACGCCAGGCAGATAGTCCGCAGGTCGAAGTCATTCACTGTCATTGATGGTCAATTATACAAGGAAAGTGTTTTAGGTGTTCTTCAACGATGCATCTCCCCAGAGGAGGGGCAGCTAATCCTGGAAGAAATTCACTCGGGAACCTGCGGTCATCACGCCTCTTCGAGAGCGATCGTCGCCAAAGAATTCAGAGCTGGTTTCTTCTGGCTGCAGGCAAACGAAATGGCTAAAGATATGGTCGACCGATGTGAGGGCTGTCAGTTCTACTCCAACAAGTCCCACAAGCCAACATCTGCGTTGAAGACAATCCCCCTTGTGTGTCCATTTGCAGTATGGGGGTTAGATACAGTCGGTCCATTCAGGACAGGCCAAGGAGGATACACACATCTGTTGGTGGCAGTCGACAAGTTCACAAAATGGATTGAAGCCAAGCCCATCAAGAAGCTCGACGCGCTAACAGCCATCAAGTTTGTCAGGGACATCATCTCCAGATTCGGTGTACCTCACAGCATAATCACGGACAACGGGACAAACTTCGACTCGGACAGATTCAAAGGTTTCTGTGCAAGCCAAGGTATCCGAGTGGATTTTGCTTCCGTGGCGCATCCTCAATCCAATGGACAAGCGGAGCGGGCGAACGGACTTATTCTGCAAGGTTTGAAGCCCCGACTCCTGCGAGAGGTGGGACATGCCGCTGGCGCATGGGTCACCGAGCTTCCTTCAGTGCTTTGGGGCCTCCGCACAACCCCGAACAGATCTACAGGGCGATCACCGTTCTTCCTCGTTTATGGAGCAGAAGCAGTCCTTCCGAGTGACTTACTTCACAATGCTCCACAAGTCGAACTCTTCTCCGAAGCTGAAGCAGAACAAGCAAGGCAAGATGGAGTGGACCTTCTAGAGGAGGAGCGCGAGATGGCACTAACTCGCTCAACCATTTATCAACAAGATCTGCGGCGCTTTCATGCACGCCACGTCAGGAGTCGCACGTTCCAAGCAGGCGACCTGGTGCTCCGAGTGGATCAGCAGAGACCTTACAAGCTGGCTCCTGCCTGGGAAGGACCCTTCATCATCTCCAAGGTGCTGAACAGCGGAGCATATAGACTCTACAACATCGACAGGGAGACAGACGAGCCGCGATCATGGAACGGAGATCTCCTGAAGTGCTTCTACACGTGACCGTCGACTGAAGCAATGTAAAGAACAAGTATTGATGAAATAATATAAAGCAGATTGAGCTTTTGCATATTCAGAATTCTTCCGCGATCACAGACTCCGGTCTCAAAAAAAAAACTTAGCTGCGATCCAGAATCGCCTAAGTTCTAGCTTTCTCCGAGTGTGCACTAAACGTCGCACTCGGGGACTTAGCTGCGATCCAGAATCGCCTAAGTTCTAACTTTCTCCGAGTGTGCACTAAACATCGCACTCGGGGACTTAGCTGTGATCAAGAATCGCCTAAGAAAAAACTTTCTCCGAGTGTGACTAAACGTCGCACTCGGGGACTTAGCTGCGATCAAGAATCGCCTAAGTAATAACTTTCTCCGAGTGTGCACTAAACGTCACACTCGGGGACTTAGCTGCGTTCAAGAATCGCCTAAGTAATAACTTTTTCCAAGTGTGCACTAAACGTTGCACTCGGGGACTTAGCTGCGATCAAGAATCGCCTATGTATTAATTTTCTTCGAGTGTGCACTTAACATCACACTCGGGGACTTAGCTGCGACCCAGAATCGCCTAAGCACACGAGTAATAGACCCTCATTGAAGCTCATGTGGATGTCAAAACAACTGACAACTACATGAGTAGCAGACCCTCATTGAGGCTCATGTGGATGTCAAAACAACTGACAACTACATGACTAACACATCGCCCCGAGTGCGTCCTCACAGTCGCACTCGACAACCTAGTTGCGATCCCGTATCGCCCAAGTATTTTTTGACCTTCGAGTGTGCCCTACAGATCCACTCGGAGACTCACCGGACCCTCATTGAGACTCATGTGGATGTCAAGACCACTGACAATTACATGAGTAGCAGACCCTCATTGAGGCTCATGTGGATGTCAAGACCAGTGACAATTACATGAAGTGCCAACTCGCTTCGAGTGAGGCCTGTCCGACGCACTCGACGACTTAGCTGCGATCATGAATCACCTAAGTACTCTATTGCCTTCGAGTGTACCCTACAGATCCACTCGGAGACCCCGCAGGACCCTCACAGAGGCTCATGCAGATGTCAAGACAACTGACACTTACATGCTCCGCATGTTTGCCACTGGCTTCACCAAGAAACGCCAAACAAAAACTCGAGGCAAAATTGCAACACAAGAGCAAACAATTTGATTCAGATTCAAAGTTCAAACAAAGATAGTTCACTCGGTGCGGATCAAGCTTACCCGCACCGATCCAAGAATGTGACGGCCAACAGAAGTGGCCAAAGTTCCTTACAAATCAACACTCGGCATACCGAGGATAAAGTTTTCTTACGCGTCGTCTGGATTGGCGCCAGGACTGGAGGGCTCTACGAATGTGTCCAAGTCGATTCCGTCGGCAATGCGGGTGGCACTTTCAAGGAAGGTTTCCATGAAGTCTTCGAACCGAAGTTTCTTCGTGTTGGCGACCTTCAACGCTTTCAGCTTCTCCTCGCGCACCTCCTTGCAATGCACTCGGACCAGGGACAGAGCAACGTCAGCACCACAGCGAGCCGCAGACTTCTTCCATGACTGCACTCGGTTTGGGACTTCCTCCAGTCGAGTCATCAAGTTTTCCATCTCCTGTCGCGACTCATCTTCAGGCCAAAGCTCCTTGTCGATCCGGCCAATGACTTCTCTCAGTCGACCGATGAAAGGACCAACTTTGCCCACGCGAATGTGCGCTGCGAGCAGATCTCGATTGGCGTCCTCGCCGACTGGAATGTTCTCGCGAATCGACCGCTCCACGTCAGCTGCTTCAGCTTCAGCGTCTATGCAAAAATCTGCAAACACAGGGCAAGCAAACAATCAGCGCCGAGTGTAACGCACGTACCACAAGCACTCGGAAAAACAGGACTTACCACCCAGACGCGTCATCATCTGCCGAGCCCAGTCACTGACGTATTTCTCCTGTGCTATACACCATTTGTTCAGCACATCCATTTGTCCCATCAGCATGGACCTTTGCTTCCCCATCTTCTCAACTTCAGCAGTCAGCACTTTGTTCACTTCACGAGCCTGCTCCAATGACTTCTCTCGTTCCGCCAGCACCTCCTTCATTCCAGCCATTGCAATCAGTGCCGCATCCAGCTCACCAGCAAATTGCACCTTTTCTGCCCTGAGAGTCTCATATGCTGTCCCCATCTCGCAAGTTTTCTGCCAGTCAGCGCCAAGAGACGATCAGGCAAATCCAACAATACCAAGTCTAAGTTCTTCAGACCCCTGCCGACGCAAGCAGTCGACAGCGGTCTCGGGGACTACACCCAGTGGGTTCACTGAGAGTGACCCCACTGGCATGCAACTCAAACAGGTCCGCCCTATTGAGATTCATGACAACACCTACGCCTACAAGGCTAATACTACCCGACCTGAGTAAAATTACTCTCGGGGACTCTTACAGTAGGTGCACTCCGAGTGCCCCAACTCTTAGCAGTCGACCATATTATTTACGAATATGACTAAGTCAGAGACAATATGAATAAAGACAACTGTCGGTGCAAGCACTCGACAGAAGTCTCGGGGACTACTCCCACTGGGTTCACTCAGAGTGAACCCATTGCAAACATCATACGGTATCCGAGCACACCCAGTGGGTTACAAGAGAAAAGCAAATGCTTACTAGACTACTTACTCGAATATCGTGCCGCAGCTCCAAACTTCGCTGGTACAGAGAGGCGATGGAGTCGTACGCCTTCTTGGCTTCTCCCGCCATCAGCTCTGCCTGCACCATGGCTCCCTTGGCCGCTCCCACCTGATCCTCCGGGAGGTGTTCGATGTTGAACTCGACATTTTACGGGCCTGGCATCGTTGGAAGCTCCTTGGGCATCCCAAGGCCCGTTCCAGTCGGTTCAGCAGCCACCAACGCCTCCTCAGTCGGCGGCATCTCCTCAGCCGACGGCACGACCGCGGCGAGAGCAGTAACTGGCGGGACAGCCTCAAGGACAGGCTCCGCAGCTTGCTCAGGTCTCCCCTGGTCACCCTCATCCACATAAATCGCCCCTGCCGGACCGAACGGTGCGGGATCTCAGAAAAAGAAAGGGGCAAGACCAAAGACAGAATCCGCGATGCGATAATATAAAACTCTCGGAATCGCTACAACGCACCTGGCTGGGACGAGACGACGTTGTCCGCGTCCATGCGATCATCCTCCTGGCGCGCCGGAGAGGTGGCAGAGGTGGCAACCCTGTCGAGTGAAATTCATTCAACCATCAAACAGGAGTTCAATCGAATATCAGCTAGAAGAACAATACACTTACGTTGAAGTGACGGGAACGACGACCCTCATTCGCGACAAAGCCTTCCGAGGTTTAGACCCGCTCGGTTTGGCCACCTTGGAAGGCTGACCCGCAGGTTCGGCAGTAGCGTCCCTGGTCCTCTTAGTACTCCGAGCACTCGGAACCATGGGAGCAATCGGCGGGGCGCTCGAGGATGCTGGAGGGGCCGAGGGAGCTGCAGGTTCATTTCGGCGCTTAGTTCGATGCTCAGGCGGCGGAGGTGGCGAGTTCTGCTCTTCATCTTCCTCCTCTTCCTCACCCGACTCTTCCTCCGACTCCCCGCTGTCAGAGACATACTCAACACTTTCCACACTGCCCTCCTGGCTGCCCTCTTCCTCCTCCTCGGCCGGGTCCCCGTTCGAGACAGGGGAGAACCAGTTGGTCCACTTCTGCAAAAAATACAGTCGGTGACATCAGACGCCAGACAGAAATTCAAGAAAGCGATAAATCTAAGACAGTTATGTGCACTCGACAAGTTGTACTCACCTCGTTTGGAGGAGGGTTGTCCGCGCGGAAAGCCATCACTCGTCGAGACCCTCTGGGGTTCTCGCAGGCGCCTGTGATCTGGAGCACCCACGACGCCATTGTCTCCCCAGTCACGCACTCGACGTTGGTCCGAGTGGAGTCTTCGGGTCCCGTGTAATGCCACATGGCATGGTCTCGGGCCTGCAATGGTTGGATGCGCCGACCGAGGAAAACCTCCAGCAAATCTATGCCTGTGACTCCCTTTCTGACGACATCCAGGAGCGCGTCGACCAGGGGCTGGATGTTGATCTTCTCCGCCTTCGTGAGCGCGAGCTGCTTAGGCGGAGCTGGTCGATCTAAGCTAAAGGGAGGTAGCCCTGTCGTGGCATTCGGACAGGCGATGTCCTGGCAGTAGAACCATGTCGACTGCCAGTTCCTAACCGATTCACTCAGCTGAAGAGCAGGATAACTACTCTTGTTCTTCTTTTGGAAGCCTAAGCCTCCGCAGAGCTGGAGAAGGTGAGTCTTATCATCCGACTGATTCAGTCGTTTGATAGTTTGGGATCTAGCAGAGAAGATATGTTTGAAAAGCCCCCAATGGGGAGGGTAGCCTATGAAGCACTCGTACAAGACTACGAAAGCAGAGAGATGGGTGATGGCATTCGGAGGAAAGTGGTGGAGCTGCGCCCCAAAGTGGTTCATGATGCCTTTGAAGAAAGGGTGAGGGGGCGAGAGAAACCTCAATGCACGTGGCTCAGCAGCAGGACGCGCTCCCCCTCCCGGGGCGCCGGCTCGGTCTCACCTTCCTCCGGCAACCTCCAGGACTTATGCGCGATCATCCCGTGCTCCACCAGCTCCAGCAAATCCTCCTCCGTAACCGTGGAGGGGAGGAAGTCCCCCTGGATCCACCCCGCCGGTAGCTTTCCCTGCCTCCGCGCAGGAGCCGCCGCCTTCCCCCTCTTGTTCTTCGCCTCCAGCTTGCTGGTCTGACCCTTGGTCATGGCGGAAGCTGTGGATCCGTAGAGGGGAAGGAGGAGTAAGGACTTTAGGTGCGCTGGAGGTGGCGAGAAGGACGGAGCAAGCAAAGGCAAAAGATCCGGCGAGCGTAACGAAAAACCCTCGCAGTCGGGATTTAAGTAAGGTTCCGACTGGGTCACTGGCAGGTGGCCCCGAAACCTTATCCCCGACCGACCGCGGCGATATCAGTGGAGAGAATGAAGGCGCAAGAATCGAGGCGTCAGGCGCTAATCGAGCGCGCTGGCGTCATCCCCGCTGAGCGTGCGAAAACGGAAATTTGAGGATCCCGGAAAATCCGCCGCTGTCAGTTGACTGGTCACGTCAGGAGATACCCTGGAAGCACTCGGTTTCCGACAGTTTGTTCCACAAAAACTTCCACTCGGATCGTTGGTCAGGGAAGATAAAATGGATCAAGGCAAGCAACGCCAAAGTCACATCCGTACCAGTCGGATCCAAACTTCAAGCATCGCTTCGTCGTTCCAACCCCAATCCATTCGGGGACTAATGATGGGGTTATAGTCCTAGGGTAGGGTCATATGCCTGCCCTATAGGTCCTACCCATGGACTACCCTTCATAAGGGACAAGGTCCTTAGTCAGTTCCGACTGAACTAACAAGTTTCCATCATCCAGTCGGTAACAGATCTTCGACCTTCCAGTCGGAGACGAGCATTCGGAGTATATCAAACTAACCGACTGGATTCCACTCTGTGCATCGTAACCCCCCTCGGGGGAAACGGTCATACGTTTCCACACGCCTTTATTAGCATTTAAGACGTACGTTACCTGTAACGTAGGCATTTATTCGCCACTACTCCACCCCTGTGCACCGAACCGTTGTGGAGGGCAGCGCACTCTATATAAGCCACCCTCCCCCACTGGTGCAGGGGTTAGCAAATCATTGTATTCCATATTCCACTCAACAACAAGCTCCCAGAGCACTGAGACGTAGGGCTATTACCTCCACCGCAGAGGGGCCTGAACTCATACAACCTCGTCGTAGCTAAGGCTCTGCCCATCCTTTTCGTACCCTACACATCTACTGTCAGGCTTATACCCACGACAGGTAGCGAGGCACGCATCGTGTTGTTGCCATCAAGGGTAAAAAGATGGGGTTTTCATCATTGGTTTGAGATTATCCCTCTACATCATGTCATCTTGCTTAAGGCGTTACTCCGTTCGTCATGAACTCAATACACTAGATGCATGCTGGATAGCGGTCGATGTGTGGAGTAATAGTAGTAGATGCAGAAAGTATCGGTCTACTTGTCTCGGACGTGATGCCTATATGTATGATCATTGCCTTAGATATCGTCATGACTTTGCACGGTTATATCAATTGCTCGACAGTAATTTGTTCACCCGAGTGAACACTATGGCTCCTGGGTCTACTCCACACCATATTTTCAGCCTTACACTTTTTACTTCGTTGCACTTTCTGCCTTCAGATCTCACTTTGCAATCAATCTTGAAGGGATTGTCAACCCCTTTAAAGCGTTGGATGCAAGCTCTTTTGTGTTTGTGCAGGTACTCTAGACTTGACGAGATTCTCCTACTGGATTGATACCTTGGTTCTCAAACTGAGGGAAATACTTACTCATGTGTTGCATCACCCTTTCCGCTTCAAGGGAAAACCAACGCAAGCCCAGCCTCCGTCAACGTGTTAATCTCTGGCACTGTTGTCTATTGCCGTAGACAGAAGAATTTATGGCGCCGTTGCCGGGGAGGATCAAGTCAAGAACTCATCCAAGTAAGTGTCGCAGACTCATCTCTTGCATTTACTTTGTTTGCCAGTTGCCTCTCGTTCTCCTCTCCCCCACTTCACAATTTGCCTTTTTCGTTTGCCTTTTTCGTTCGCCCTTTTTCTCTCGCTTGCTTTCTGTTCGCTTGTGTGCTATGTGCCTTCAATATGTTGCATCTTCGCTTGCTGAAAATCTAGTGATTTGGATCCTCGTCCACTTGCTAATCTCTTTAAGAGATCCAATTATGTTGACCCAATTGCTAGTGAGTTGAGTGCACTTGACTTTCTTTATGGAGTTTTTCTTGAGATGCGTGAATCTGAAAATCGTGATGAAGAAATTCATGAAGTGACTCACGAGGGCTCCTTGAATGAAAAGCATGATTGCAATGGTTTCACTATAAATTCTATTAGTGACAATCATGCTAAAAGTATGCAAAACCCTAAGCTTGGGGATGCTAGTTTTGCTATGTCCACTACTTATTGCAATGATATTTGCAATAATATTGAAAGTGGGTTTGGAGAAGTCATGACTTTAGTTGATGATAATTACACTATTTTTGAAGAAAGTCAACTTTGCATGCATGTGGATCATGAAAAAATATCCTTTGTGATAGCTATATTGTTGAATTTGATTATGATCCCACATGTAATTGCTATGAGAGAGGAAAATATTTTGGTACAAACTTTCATGTTACCAAATTACCTCTCGTTATGTTGAGATTGCTATTGTCTCTTTCTTCTTCCTTGCATTTGGTAAATATTGGTTGTCTTACCAATTTGTTTTCCTATAAAATGCCTATGCATAGGAAGTATGTTAGACTTAGATATGATTTTCACATGCTTTATGATGCTCTCGTTGTGCTTCTATTCTTGTCTTTTGTGTGAGCATCATCCAATTATCAATGCCTAGCTAAGGGCGTTAAACAATAGCGCTTGTTGGGAGGCAACCCAATGAATTTATCTTTGTTTTTTGCTTTCTGTTTTGTTGCGTCCACACCATCATAATTCTGTTGTGATTGTGTTTTTTGTGTTTCTTTTTGTGTTTGAGCCAAGCAAAACCTTTATGACTAGTCTTGGTAATGGTTGTTTGATCCTGCTAGAAAAAGACAGAAACTTTTCGCTCACGAGATGATTTTTCATTTTTATTCAAAAATAGCTTTTGAGTTTATTCTTTTTTATGCTGGTTGATATGACTTTTTCCTAGGCAGTCGTAATTATTCAGATTTTTTGAGATACCAGAAGTATATGAAGTATACAGATTGCTACAGACTGGTCTGTTTTTGACAGATTCTGTTTTTGTTGAGTTGGTTGCTTGTTTTGATGAAACTATGGTTAGTATCGGGGTGTACTAGCCATGGAAAAGTGAGAATAAAGTAGCCCAACACCAATATAGATAGAATTCAAGTTTTCTACAGTACCAAAAGAGGTGGTAGTTTATTTTCTTGTACTAATGTTATCACGAGTTTCTGTTTAAGTTTTGTGTTGTGAAGTTTTAAAGTTTTGGGTGATGTTCTCATGGACAAAGACATAAGGAGTGGAAAGAGCTAAAGATTGGGTATTCCCAAGGCATCCCAAGCCAAATTCAAGTACACCAAAAATCCTAAACTTGGGGATGCCCCGGGAAGGCATCCCCTCTTTCGTCTTCAATCCATCGGTAACATTACTTGGAGCTATATTTTTATTCACCACATGATATGTGTTTTTCTTGGAGCGTCTTGTATCGTAGGAGTCTTTTCTTTTTGTTGTGTCACAATCATCCTTGCTGCACACCTTTTTAGAGAGAGAGAGACATGCACTCATCGTGATTTTGCTAGAATGCTCATAGTGCTTCACTTATATCTTTTGAGCTAGATACTTTTGCTCTATGTGCTTCACTTATATCTTTTAGAGCACGGCGGTGTGTGACTTGGTAGTTGGCTTATGCTATGAAAGTAGTCCCAAAAGTGATAGGTACCCAAAGAGGATACAAAAACCTCCATCTTCATGTGCATTGAGTAGAAAGAGAAGTCCTGATTCCTCTCAATTAGTTTTGAGACGTGGATTTGGTAATATTAAGAGCTATGTTAGTAGGGTGTTGTGAATCTAGAAATACTTGTGTTGAAGTTAGTGATTCACGTAGCATGCACGTATGGTGAACGGCTATGTTAGGAAGTCGGAGCATAATTGATCTATTGATTGTCATCCTTTGTGTTGAGGTCGGGATCGCGCGATGGTTGACACCTACCAACCCTTCCCCTAGGAGTATGCGTTTAGCACTTTGTTTCGATTACTAATAAAAACTTTCGCAACAAGTATGTGAGTTCTTCATGACTAATGTGAGTCCATGGTATAGATGCACTTTCACCTTCCACCATTTCTAGCCTCTCTAGTGCCGCACAATTTTCGCCGGTGCACAAACCCACCATATGCCTTCCTCAAAACAGCCACCATACCTCCCTACTATGGCATTTACATAGCCATTCCGAGATATATTGCCATGCAACTCCCACCGTTCCGTCTCATGACTTGTGCCGTCACTCTTATATTCCATTGCATGATCATAAGATAGCTAGCGAGATGTTCCAACGTCATACGCCAAGCTAGATCGTTGCACATCCCGGTACACTACCGGAGGCATTTCCTATAGAGTCATCATCGTTCTAAGCTTTGAGCTCTGAGTAAATAAAAGTGTGATGATCATCATTATTAGAGCATTGTCCCATGTGAGGAAATAAAAAAAGAGGCCAAAGAGCCCAAAAAAAAGAAGAAAAAAAGAGGCCTAAGAGCCCAAATAAAAAAAAAGAGAGAGAAAAAGAGAGAAGGGACAATGCTACTATCTTTTTCCACACTTGTGCTTCATAATAGAACCATGTTCTTCATGATTGAGAGCTTCTTGCTTTGTCACTACCATATGCTAGTGGGAATCTTTATTATATAACTTGGCTTGTATATTCCAATGATGGGCTTCCTCAAAAATTGCCCTAAGTCTTCGTGAGAAAGCAAGTTGGATGCACACCCACTAGTTTTCCTTTTGAGCTTTCACATACTTATAGCTCTAGTGCATCCCTTGTATGGCAATCCCTACTCATTCACATTGATATCTATTAATGGGCATCTCCATAGCCCTTTGATACGTCGAGTCAATGTGACCATCTCCTCATTTTTGTCTCACAACCACCACCACACTCTATTCCACCTATAGTGCTATATCCATGGCTCGCGCTCATGTATTCCGTGATAATTATAAAAAGTTTGAGAAAGTAAGAGTGCGAAAACAATTACTTGGCCAATACCGGGGTTGTGCATGATTTACATTAGTTGTGTGTGGATGATGGAGCATAGCCAGACTATATGATTTTGTAGGGATAACTTTCCTTGGCCTTGTTATTTTGAAAGTTCATGATTACTTTGCTAGCTTGCTTGAAGTATTATTGTTTTCATGTCAATAGAAAACTATTGTTTCGAATCTTACGGATCTGAACATTCATGTCACGTGAAAGAAGTTGCAAAGGACAACTATGCTAGGTTGCATTCCACATCAAAAATTCATTCTTTATCACTTCCCTACTCGAGGACGAGTAGGAGTTAAGCTTCGGGATGCTTGATACGTCTCCAACGTATCTATAATTTTTGATGGTTTCATGCTATTATCTTGTCAAACTTTGGATGTTTTGCATGCCTTTTATATATTTTTTGGGACTAACTTATTAACTCAGTGCCATAGGGCTGGAATTAGGGTCGGAGGAGCCACGTGGGCCCCAAAGACATCAGGGCGCGGCCACGGGGCACCTTGTTGGCTTGTGGGCCCCTGGCAGCATTTCTCCGGTAGGTCTTCGCTCCATATTCCTTATAAATGCCAGAAATAATTCACAAAAAGTTTCGGCCAATTCCGAGAACTTTTATTTTTGCACAAAAATAACACCAAGGTAGTTCTGGTGAAAACAACGTCACTCCGGGTTAGTTTCATTCAAATCATGCAAATTAGAGGTCAAAACCAGAGCAAAAGTGTTTGGAAAAGTAGATAAGTTAGAGACGTATCAGAGGACAAGCACAAAATGGTCTGGTTCGACCTCACGTTCCTCGTTGTGCTCTTCTCTCGTGTCCCTCCGCATGCTCTGCTCTCGCGTCCCTCCGCGCACGCTCTGCCAGCGGTTGGGGCCCGCCCACGATCATGTTCGGGGATCCATATGCATGCGGTTGCGCCGCACGTGTCGCCCGACGCACTTACATGCTCCATGACTGAATCACGTGCTGCAAAAACTGCCATCCGGACGTGCCGGTTTTCCAGGACATCGGGCCTCCATTTATACCCACGGCCATTAAGGATAGTCTCTTCACGCTTTCGTTCGCGCCCCAGAACACAATAAGCACATCGTTGACGACACATTAAGGGGCACTCCAATGGAGTTCGGCGTGCATGATGTGGACACCCACTTGAGGAAGACGGACCTCACGGTGGTTGTCGTCGTTTTTTCACAACAGATGTCATGGGGTGACTTATCTCGTGTGATTGGGGCCACTGTGCGTCGACAGACTCCGAGAGTGGGATTGGGAGCAAGCGTTGCTGACACGCGATGTATCCAGGTTCGGGGCCCTCCGTGGGAGGTAACACCCCTAGTCCTGCCGGAGTTGTTATATGGTAGACAAGGGCTACAATGCTCCTCCTTGAGTTGATGGCTAGAGCAGGAAGAAGGAGTTGCTTTCTCTCCTTGGCTCTTTTTGTGTGTGGGTGTGTGTGTGTGTGATGATCGGCTGCCCCGTTGCATGGGGATGGCCGGGGGGCTTTATAGGCCAGCCATCCCGGCTTAAAGTATACATTAGTGGTACAGGTGGGGGCCGACTAGCGGCCTCCCTGGCCTGCTAGAGGGTCCCACCCCTAAAGCGGTCTTGTCGCTGGTGGGGCCTACCAGGTGAGGGGTCCCATCGGAGGGGCACCCCGTGAAGCATCCGTCGCCCTCCCCCCTGTGGCTCATGGTATGGCCGATTCCCCGGCCGCCACGTATGAGGGACGGCAGGGAGTAGGCGATGATGAGAGTCGAGTAGACCTAGGCCGTCTTCCCCGGTCACAGTCGGCACAGGTCGATGGTACGACCGGCTCCAATATAGCCATGAGCAGACCATGCCATCGAGTGTCTGGTCTTACGTTGCGTCCCGTCAGAGGGGACGGTCCTTGTTGTATGGGTCGTCGACTAGCAGGAGGGGGCCCGTCGGCTGGCGGGTCGCCTGGAGCTGGAGGCATGAGGGTCTATCCGTGAACCGGCTGAGCCAATCGGAGCCGGCCGAAGCCAGTCGGAGCCGACTTGCTAGAACCGGTGCTTGAGGGGCCGAGCCGGACTCGTTGTTTTTGAAAATGGTCATGAAGGTGGATGAGGCTACCCGGGGTTATCCTAGTCCCCGAAGCCGGAGAGTCCTGCCGGCTTGTCCCCTAGAATCCTTGTTGGTGCTTGGGAGCCGAATCTATGTGTCGTGCGTCGGGCCGAGGGAACCAGAATATTGATATCGAATGGAACACCATGGCGCCACGAGGCTGGGGAGCGGGACCGCCACGCGGTGGGTGCCGCAGGCCAGGCCAGCCATGCCACGCGGGTGATGGGATGGGGCCAGAGCTAGGGCCTGCCCTGTCGCGGCCTCGCATGGATTAGTACGCAGAAGCTAGTCGCCGCGTACCATGTCCTCGCCCGCCCGGCCGCCACTTCTCCCTGCCCTACTGCTCCCGATTCCATCAATACTGCGTAACGGTAACCGCGCGATGCAACCTTCATTCCAACCAACGGAAACTAGACAAGGACCCAAGGTTTAACACATCAAAACATCACACCATGCATTTACTAATCTCAATCTCATCTTGTATCGTTGGTGAACATATACATCGGATTTTAATAGTTACTTGTTTTGGTTGTATGATTTGTAATGCTACTATTCTATGAAGAATTCAAACCCTGTACATATCTCGAAACAGGCTTTCGCCCCGCTTTATATATAAAGCAAATGTTACAGCATCCATACAACCACAGCCCAACATAGTGATAAAACAAAAGAACGATGGGGCAACAGCACAGTCACACCCAAGAAAAGAAAAAATAAAAAAGAAAACGCCAACATAGGGGCAAGCTAAGCATCATGAGAGCGGGGGGAGAGCCGCCGGGCGAACATCAGCAACGCGTCCAGATAGCCCTGAAGCCGGTCGCGGTCTCGGGTCCTAACGAGCGGATGCCAAAGCTATAAGAAGGCAATGAATTTGAAGAACGAGTCAGATGCATGCCGCTCAAACACCCGCTCAATCACCATCTTATTGCGAGTCGTCCAAAGAGTCCACGTCAGCACCGCGAATACCAGCCAGAACAGTCAGCGCTTACGACCAACCTGGGTGGCCCTTACCTGCAGAAATTCTGCAAGGTCATGGGCCTCCCACTCTGGTCCCAGATCCTCACGCACAAAGCACCAAAGGGCTTGTGCCACAACGCATGAGAAAAGAATGTGAGTTCCAGTCTCCGGGACGTGGCACAAGGGACAGGTGCCGTTACCCGGACCATGGCGTTTCAGCACCTCGGTCCCTGAAGGCAAGCGATCTCGGAGAAGCTGCCAAACGAAAATCTTAATCTTCAGGGGCAACGGTGCCTTCCAAAGTGGGGATAACCACGGAAGGACCGGCATCCTGCACAGATCCAAATACGCCGAGCTAACGGAGAATTCCCCGAAGGAGAAAGACCCCAAGACACAGTATCTCTACCCGACGAGACTGGGAGAGGAACCACTTCCTGCAAGATCTCCCACTCGTGGGCCTCGGCTGGACCGAGGGGACGGCGGAATGCAACATGCCATCCGTCCTCCAGAGCAGACGTGGAGACAAGGACGGTTGGGTCGCCGCAAATAGCAAAGAGCCTCGGGAATCGCAGGCGTAAAGGTTCCCCATCCAGCCACGGGTCCAACCAAAACTGGGTCCTAGCCCATTGCCCACCGAGACCCGCAGGCCCAACCTAATATTGTTCTTGATGGCTTGAATAGATTTCCAGAACTGCGACCCAGACGCGAGCGAGCATGCCAAGAGGGGTCTACCCTGAAGGTACTTGGCCTCAATCAATTGTAGCCACAGACCCCCCATCTCCCTGCAGGATCCGCCACACCCAACGCAGCATCATGGCAACGTTCATGCGGCGGGATGCAGGTATGCCCAAGCCCCCTCGGTCCTTCGGTAAGCAAATATCGGCCCACTTCACCATGTGGTATTTGGGTCTACCATCCCTGCCTGCCAGAAGAACCTAGCCAGCTCCTTGTCAAAGGAACTATGCATGCCTTCGGGCAAGATATACATCCCCATCATATACATGGGGAGGCTCGCAAGGTTAGAGCTAATGAGGACGGTCTTGCCGCCCTTGGACGTGAACCTGCCGCACCAGGGCTCCGCACGGGACACTACTCCTCCCACCAGCGGATCAAACCCGCTAACCAAGATCCTGGACTCAGCCAGGGGCATCCCCAAATATGAGATGGGGAGGATAGCCAGCTTGTAGTTCAGTTTGTCCGCGATCCTGTGTTGCTCCTCGTCGGAGAAGCCGAGGACCACAACCTCACTCTTATCAAAGTTAATCTTAAGTCCAGACATTTCCTCGAAGCAGAGCAAAAGGAACTTAAGATTAGCAATGTCCGAGTCGGAGCCTGCAACCATGATCATGGTGTCGTCTGCATATTGGAGATGGCAGACACCACCTCCCGATATGAGGTGGCCAACCACCCCCTGAATATGTCCAGCTAGCTTGGCCTTATCCAAGATGCCAGCAAGGGCGTCGACGACGATGTTGAAAAGCAAGGGGGATATAGGGTCCCCTTGCTTTACCCCCCTAGAAGCCTGGAAAAAGGGGCCCACGTCACCGTTGATATTGATCGCCGTGTTACCAGATCTGACAAGTTGCATGATCCAGGAACACCACCTCTCGCCAAAGCCCCGTCGTTCCATCACCAACCTCAAAAAGGACCAATCAAGACGGTCATACGCCTTCTGGAAGTCTAGTTTGAGAAAGACCCCCTTGATCCCCTTGGACGCCACCTCGTGGACAATCTCGTGGAGGGCAAGGATCCCATCATGAATCCGCCTGCCCTTCAGGAATGCGGAGTGGAGGGGGTGAGCAATCCATTCAGCCACAGGGGACAGACGAGTAGCGCAGACCTTAGCAAAGATTCACGCCAACACGTTAATCACCATGATGGGACGGAATTGCCGGATGTCCGAAGCCCCAACTACTTTGGGGATGAGAGCAATGACGCCAAAGTTAATCCTGCCCATGTCCAGGGTGCCGATATAGAATTCCTGGAACATGGGCATGATAACCGGGCGCACGGTCTCCCAGAATCTCTGGAAGAAGATAACCGGGAGGCCATACGGTCCCGGGGCCGAGCACGCTTTCATAGAGGCGATCACCTGCCCCACCTCTTCCGGGGAGAACAGGAGAGTAAGCTCCGCATTCTCCGTGTAGGACACCTGATCAGCTAGCGGCTAGAAGTCCTCACACAGGGAGGTGCCTCCACGCGGCTCAGCCGAGAACAACTCCTTATAGAAGGAGTAAATATGGGATGAGATGTCCTCTGGGATTTCCAGGAGAGCATCCCCATCCCAGAGGAAAGGAATGGCGCATTTTCGCCTACGGCCATTAGCGATGGCCTGAAAATAAGCGGTGTTCGCATCACCCTTCAGGAGCCAGTTCTGCCCCCCTCGACACTGCCAGAACAATTCCTCGCTCTTGAAGATGTCCATGAGCGATGTATCCAGGGAGTATCTCCGAATCTAGTCATCCGGGGACAGACCCGACCCATCGGCCAATTCATCCAGCGCCTTAAGCTGACCCAGCAGGGCCCCTTTATGGGCCCGGAGGTCAGCGCCCAAGTTTGCACCCCAGCCCTTCATGGCCTGGCAAGCCAACTTAGCACAGTGGTGCCATACATCCACCGCATAGAAGACATGCGGCGGGGAGGAGGCCGCAAGGCGCCAGCGGTCGCGAACCCGTTCGCAGAAACCAGGTTGCTCTAGACAGAACGTCTCAAAGCGGAAGCGACGGGATCTAGGGGGACCCATCCCCTGTCGAGAAAATCAGGGGGGTATGGTCGGAGCCAATCCGCGTGACCGCCTTAAGACCACAAAGAGGGAACATCACTTCCCATTGGGCTGACACAAAGACCCGATCCAAGACACTCCGGATGGGGTCCGCCTGTTTATTCAACCACGTGAACCTAGCCCCAACGCAGGCTATTTCACGGAGCACGAGGTCCGCAATGCAATAATTGAAGAGACGCATTCGGGATCGATCCACATTTAGCGAGATTTTATCAGAAGACCACCTAATGAGGTTAAAATCATCGGCCACCACCACCGGGGTGGTGCACCTCTCCACCTTGTTTTTCAACTCGGCAAGGAAGTCTGCCGAGCGGCTATGGTCCGCCGGACCATAGACGATAATCACCTCCCAACTGAGCTGAACTCGTCGGTCAGTGACGGCCATGCTCACGAAAAACTCCTCGCGGTCCATGTCCTCAAACGAGAACGCATCCTCCCTAACACCGAGCAAGATTCCCCCGGAGTGGCCCGTCGCAGGAAGCCACTGCCAGGCAAAATGGTGACGGGACAACCGTTGGAGCTCGTGCATGCTAAAATCCTGGCGAATCGTTTCATGCAGTCCCACTATGTCAATCTCTTCCTGACACAAATATTCGATGAGCTGCTGCCGCCGGCCAGTGAGGCCGAAGCCCCTGATGTTCCAACATAGGAGCTTCATTTAATAACCTCGTATGGATACCTAGGCCCCGCAAGCGGGGCCGAGCTAGCCCGCCCGTCAATCGCGGGACGGGGGAGATCCTTAGGCGGGCGACCCCGGTGCCCCCGAGCAGAGGGGGCACCGAGGGCTACCGGGCCGGGGGAAGCTGATCTGGGAGCAGACCCACACACCTCGCGGCGGGTCTCGATGGGGTTGAGACGGGTGGGAGGGCGCCCCCTGGGCTCCCAGATAGAAGGGAGCCCATCCATGGGCGCCACGATCCCACCTACTACCGGGGGTGCACCACCATCCCTGGTCTCGCTATGACCAGGTACGGATTGCATCGAGGGGGAGGGTTCTGCCCGCGCAGCGAATGCACGGGCTTCCGCCAACGCCCCCTCAAACCTCTCTTTGGCGAACAAGGCGGAGATCTGCTCTAGAGGGGGACCTTTCTCCCCTCGGAACACAGTACCACTACCGCGGCCACATCAGCCAAATGGGGGCACCATATTGCTAGTAAGCACAGAAAAACGAGAACCAGAATGAGAGGTAGGGAGGGAGGGGGACGTACCCGGGAACAGGTCACGGGCCGCGGCACGGCGGGCCGCCAGCTCAGGGATCGTCGGGATGCGGCCATCCTCAAGGATCCAGGATTGGCTGATCCGCGCACTCTGCCGCGCAGCCACCACGGGGAGGAGCCCTCCCGTGGCCTGGAGCGGGGCGCGGGGGTGGACTCCGAGAGCCAGCCGGGGTCGATGACCGGGTGGGGGTGCTGGTCGAGGGACCCCAAGACTGGGGAAGGGGGGACCCCGGAGAACGCGAGTAGCAGACCACCCCGGGCGAGCGTGGGGATGAGGCAGGGCACACCTCCATGCCCACACTCACCTCCTCCTCGGCGGCGACCACTGGACTGTCAGAGACAAGGGAGGCAACCCAGTGTCTACCGCAGACAACGAGACCAGCGCCACCACTGGAGTACCCCCTGCGTGACCCGACGGTCCAGCGGCCGAAGTGGCGGGGATCCGCCTAGCATCAGACGACTCGGGCTGAGCCCCTCCAGCAGTATCATCCCCCTCAGAAGATGAACCCTCCTCCGAGGAGCCCCCTCGTCGTCGAGCCCCCCGTCGCCAGGATCCGGATCATCAGGGTCCAAACCCAAAGGGTCCACCGGAGCCGAGGACTCGAGCTCAAAGGTGAGGCGCCTACCCTTGGAGCCAAAGTAGAAGACCAAGGACAGACCATCGATCTCAGCAGGAGCCGGGCAGAGGATTTCAATGCGGGCGGGGCCATCATCCTCAAAAGATGCCAGGTCGGCGGTGATCAGCTTTCCCACCGGCTCGGAGATGGCTTTCAGGATGTGAGTAAGTTTGCCACCCCATGGAGCCGCACTGCCTCCCCTCGGGAGGCCATAGACGAGGACCCACACCTTCTCCAAAGGCAGGACGGGGTCAGGTTCCGCTGCCGCCGCCTTGAGGGAAATCATGAACTTGTTGATGGGACAGCGGGTGAAGTCATGAGAGCAGAGCCGGAGGAGCTCGGCCGAGGGGAAAGGGACCGAGAAGACGAGGGGGGCCGTCTCAGTCACCTCCCAAGCGAACGCGGAGTATCGAAAGTCGCCAATGTAGGCTGCAAGCTCCTCCCGGATGAGATCGGCCGAGATCACCAACCCAGCTGGGGTGGCCTGCTCGGGCGCCAGGGTGACAGTCGCCGGGTGTGGCCGAACTACCTCCTCCTCAATCTCGGCATCCGCGAAGTAGAAGCTCCCCCTCTCAGTACCATACCCAAGGTAGGCCAGAGTCGTGGGGCATCGCGGGGGGGCCTCACACTCCGAGCGGTAGTGTCATGCGCACCCGCAGTTGATGCACATCGTATCCTCACGAGAGCGTTGGGGACTACCCCGAGCCAGGGGGTCCGGAGCCTCCTACTTCAAAACCCCCGGTGGAGCCGGGCAACCATCACCCACAGGGGTCGCACCAGCCGCCTTCTTCTTCTTCGACTTCTTCTTCTTCTTCGCCAGAGCCGGGGCGGTCGGGGAGCAGCTGGCGGGAGCACCGGGGACGCGCGCCTAGAGGGCCCGTCGTCCCGGCGCTAGTCCGCACCCTCCGTCCGAGAGGAACGCCAATCTGAGCGGCGGTCATCAGCACCACGCCGCAGAGGTGGGCTGCCCCGCCGCTCCTCCCGGTGATGGTCCTGGCGATCCCTCCGCCAAGCCGGTGCCGAGGGCCGGGGAGCAGGGGGCCGAGCCGGCGGATCGCGAGGGGCAGGCTCGTCTCGAGACCGGGGAGCCGGAGGCGGGCGCACCACCAACTCGGCACGCAGAGCCGCTTCCCGGTCAACGTCAGGAGGGCTCAGGCGCGCAGCCTCCCGACGGCGAGCGTCACCCGGCGAGCCCGACAGCGACAAGCGGGGGTCCCTCTCCAGGTCCCGAGGCAGCGAAGGGCGGCGAAGGGAGGTGCCAGCGTAGTACTCTGGCGACCTCCCCGTCCGGTCAGAGCCACCACGCTCGGAGCGCGACGGGCCGGCGCCGGCACCCTCGTCCAGGGCATGACCACGGGCAGAAGGCGTGGGCCGGGTTCTCTGGTCAGCCGGGGACACCCTTTTTGGCCGGGGCTGGCCATCACCGGCGTGGCGAGCCATGAGCACCTCCCTGTAGGTGCGAACCGGAGGATGGGAGGCGGGCCTTGGGGCCGGCCTGGAGGAGCCGGTGCAGGCAGTCGCGGGGCCGGCGGGGGGAGAGCAGGCAGGCCGGGAGGGGGCGTCGGCACGCAGTGGCTATTGTGGTCATGATGCAAATTATCTTGTATGAGTTATTATTTGTGCTGCAACTTTTTCCTATGTTAAACTTATCAAATATAGCTAATCGTGGTATTGCAATTCAGCAGGTATGAAGAGAAAAGCGTTGTCAAACATTGTTAAGATTGATTTATTTCTAAGCTGAATGCTTCAAGTTCTCTGCTGATATTTTTAATGAGGCTGATGTGCAAGTCACAAATCCGGTCCAACTGACACTCATGATCAGGACATGCCGGACATGATAAATGTTGCGGAACGAGCAAAACCATGTCAAATTAGGAGCTGCCATCGCACAAACAAGATGGCAGATGAAGCTCCGCATTTTTATATACGGACCATATCACCTGGGAAGTGCCTCCAAACACTCGAAATATTAATTTACAGTACCTTTTAAGCGTCAAATGGGAGGCTTACTTCGGTTGTGAATGAGCATAAACGTTGAAAAAAAATAGCAGGTAAGTTCTCTTCCAGTTAAATTATTAATTTTTTGTCATCTTATTGGCAATTGTAAAGGCAGACTTAAACTCATACAATTGTATCAATGTTTTGTAGCGTGTAGCACATATGACAGTATTAATGTTTTGTCCGCGTTAAGACACCGCTCGCCAGGAAGCAGCTGCCACGAAGGCGCAGCTGCACGCAATTGCGGAGGAGAACAATGCAAGCTGCGTCTTCTATGCGGCGCCGACGAACCATCAGCCCGCTCGGTGTAACGAAGATAGCGCCGCGCCATCATTTTCATTTTAGACCTCACGTCCACCGGCGACGGGCAGGTCGCGCAACGACCAATCTAGCAGGGGGCTTCAACAGGCTTGAAAAATTTCTACTATTCTATAATTTATTTTGACCTTATTTGAACCAAAGAATTAAAGAGTTTTTGATTTTTTATAGAAACACTAAACTTTGAGCCCACCCTTCATCTTCTTGCAAGATTCGCCACTGAGGTTGCGGACTCCTTCAAGGATGAGTAGGTCATGGGAGGCAGCGATGCCTGGTATGGTATCCCATGTGGGCCAGTCCATCTTCCGTGTTCTACTCTTTCCCACGGGAGACCCCACCTTCACTTCATCGGTCTTATCGTCGGTGCTCATGGAGACGGCGGATGGATGACATGGGCTTGGACGCCGAACGCGGCGGTCGCAGGACAGGTTTAGGGACGGGTCTTTTTTTTGTTCTAGATTTTTGAAATGTAATAAAATACGCCGTGTTTGCATTAAATCCGATCGAGTTTGCATGTATTTCATCCAGTTTAAAGAAAAAAGGTTTAAAATATATGCGGCTAGAGTTGAATATCGTCCTTCCGCTTCCATGTCCCTGAACTGGTCTCCCTTTATTTGCAAACGGATGCAGAAGAAAATTTACGAATTGTCATTGAAGATGCCTTAATCTCCCCAAAACATACTTAATGCTTTAGCCACCGCAGCCGCAGGGGCGACGGCAGCCTGGGCGGCGAGCAGTGGACGCCCCTCACATGAGCTCGTAGCAGCAGGGCACCGTGGTGATCCTTGTAGGCGCCGGCTGACGGGCTGATAAGTTTATTCGGTAACTTCCTGTACTAGTTGTAATTTAGGTGGCGTCCTATTTGATTCGAGTAGATGCGCCACTTTGTTGATTCATTGTAAAATGGCACTCACGCAGTAATACATTCCTTTCAGTTTTGACAAAAGTTTTGATAGAACAAAACACTAGGAGATCATACACTACATAAATGCTAATTTCTTCACTGCTCGGTACTGCAGCATGAAGATGATGAACCTAGTAAAAACAGAACCAGCGTGTTCTTTATGGAGTCGGAGCCAATGTTTGAGAACCCATACTGAATAAAATACAAAGCATGTAACAGTTGCAAAATACAGATCTATTCATAGTACAAAAGCTAATTGCTTCTTAGAAATCACTAGATACATGATGCAGTTGTCTGCAGAGGCAATGAATAATAATGTCATACTCCCTCCGTTCTTAAATATAAGACCTTTTAAAGATTCCACTAGGGACTATATACAGATGTGTATAAACATAATTTAAAGTGTAGATTCACTCATTTTGTTCCGTACGTAGTTCATAGTGAAATCACTAAAAGGTTTTATATTTAGGAACGGAAGGAGTAACATGCATGAACTAGTAATTATGGAGGTTGACATTGAAAGATTAGCTGGAAGTGCCATGCCTCTCTACGGCAGGCGGTTGCATGTTTATATGCAGGGGCCGATCTCCCTGATAGGCATACATACTTGGAGTACAAGTCAAGAAAGAGATAAGAGGGGGACCGGACCTATCATGAGTTAAATGAGATGAGTCGGTTCTATCTCTAGTAACCGAAAGTTAAACAAAACTATCCTGGATACATGTTATAGATCTCATGTTCCAGGTACAGATAAACTGTGTTTAACACTCTCCCTTAATCACAACTTTGTTAAGTTGAGATTACGTTTAAATTCTTCAAAATTCTTTGTTGGTAGGGCTTTAGTAAACCCATCAGCCACTTGGTCTCGTGAGTGAACAAACCGGATTTCCAATTGTCGATTTGAAACTCTTTCTCTGACAAAATGGAAATCTATCTCAATATGTTTAGTCCTTGCATGAAACACTGGGTTGGCAGATAAGTATGTGGCACCAAGATTATCACACCACAAACATGGAGCCTGAGTGCATTTTACACCAAGTTCTTTCAGCATAGACTGTACCCAGATAATTTCTGCAGTGGCATTGGCTAATGCCTTGTATTCTGCTTCTGTACTGGATCTAGATACAGTAGCTTGCTTCTTTGCACACCATGAAATAAGATTGGGTCCAAAGAAAACAGCAAACCCTCCAGTAGAAGGTCTGTCATATGGACAGCCTGCCCAGTCAGAGTCTAAAAAAGCACTGACAAGTGTGGATGACGACCTGTTGAAGGTTAAGCCAACATTCATAGTATTTTTTATGTATCTGGCTATATGTTTGGCAGCAGTCCAATGAACAGTAGTGGGTGCATGAAGAAATTGGCATACTTTGTTAACAGCAAAAAAATATCAGGTCTGGTCAGAGTCAAATATTGAAGTGCCCCTACCAGACTTTTGTACCTAGTGTTGTCCTCTTGATTCAAGAGATCTCCTTCTGTAAGTGACAATTTTTCTGTGCTAGACAAAGGAGTTGATGAAGGTTTGCATCCTTGCAATCCAACCCTTTTGACCAAATCTGCGGCATATTTTTCCTGAGATAGGTGAAGGCCAGCTCCAGATTTCTTAACCTCAATCCCTAGGAAAAAAATGAAGATCACCAAGATCTTTAAGAGCAAACTCAACATTTAGATCCTTCAATAATCCTGTCACTGCCTCATTAGATGAACTCGTGACAATAATATCATCAACATAAATAAGCACAAAAACAGATGTATGTGACTTATTATAGATGAAAAGGGATGTATCAGATTTGGAAGGCCTAAAACCAAGAGCTTGCAGTTTTTGACTGAGACGTCAGTACCATGCTCTCGGAGCTTGCTTTAACCCATAGAGAGCTTTATCAAGCTTGCAGACATGAGTGGGTGCATGTTTGTTTTCAAACCCAGGAGGTTGTTCATGTAAACTTCCTCTTCCAGAACACCATGGAGAAACGCATTCTGTACATCTAGCTGTCTAAGACTCCATCCCCTTGATACAACAATGGACAAGACTAGACGTATGGTAGCAGCTTTAACAACAGGACTAAAGGTATCATCATAGTCTATGCCATACCGTTGCTTAAACCCCTTTGCAACTAGTCTTGCTTTATAACGATCTATGGTGCCATCATATTTTCTTTTAATCCTGAAGACCCACTTGCAGTCAATTAAATTTTTACCTTGCTTTGAAGGAACAAAATGCCAAGTCTTATTCCTCTAAAGTGCCATATATTCTTCTTCCATTGCCTTTTTCCATTTTGTATCAGCCAGTGCTTCACTAAGAGTGGCCGGTTCACCTGTAGAACAAGCTAAACCAAACTTGGTTTTGTAATTAAATGGTTTAAGAACTCCTTTTTGTAACCTTGTTCGTGATGGAGAAGGCACAACAGCTTGACTCGGCACAGAAGATCCAACGCCTGATCCCGAGGCAGACCCTCCTGGTGCACCAACCTCGCCGCGCCCGTTGGGATTTTCTGTAGATTCTGCAGCGTTAGCAGCATGGGTGTGTGGCGAATCCCTCGCAGAAGATCCGGAGCCGGTTGGAGCAGATCCGTCAGTCGCATGATTACGCAATGATTGCGCCGAATCAGCGCTCGTTGGCCCACCCGTGAGCGTCGGTTGGCCCGTCGGGTTGGAATCAACATCAGTCGGTGTCGGCTCGCCCGTAGGAGATCGGTGGCATCGCGTGTACGTTTGCAGACCACCCGCCGACCAGCGAATGGAAGGAATCCGCGTGGCAGGTGAGGGGCTCGGGTTGCCGCGTCGTGCATGCGCAGGTGCAGGAGGCGCGGTTTCTGGCGCCGTGACTTGCGCAGATCCCGGAGCGGATCTTCTGGCGTCCTGCAGCTGCACCGATCCCGAGGAGGATCTGTTCCCCGACGGGAGACACATAAAATGTTGATTGTTTGGAGCATCCAGGCCATCATCCGGGACGCCATTTTCTTCTCTATTTGGATCTGCATCATGACAGGGCTCAAGCATATGGTTATGAGGATTAGTCACCCGTTGATCAACACAATTATTTTCCCCACGATCACAATGGACAAGGTTAGGTGGTAGAAGTAATATTTCTTGGCGAAGGAGAGCACCGGCATTGGGATGAAGTGTGGCGAATGGAAACTTGGTTTCATCAAAAACAACATCACGGGAGATGTAAACCCGATCGGTGGATACATCTAGACACTTCACCCCTTTGTGGAGAGCACTATACCCAATGAACACACATTGTGTGGATCGAAACATAAGTTTTCGATTGTTGCAGGGTCGAAGGTTTGGCCAGCATGCGCAGTCAAAAACACAAAGAGATGTGTAATTGGGTTTAGTTTGAAGAAGCCTTTCCATGGGAGTTTCATAATTGATGACACGGCTAGGCAATATATTTATGATGTGAACAGCAGCGAGGAAAGCCTCATCCCAAAATTTTAGGGGCATGGATGCACCAGCAAGGAGAGATAGACCAACATCAACAATGTGGCGATGCTTTCATTCGGTTGACCCATTTTGTTGATGGGCATGTGGACAAGACACGTGGTGGGAGATGCCAATTTCTTGGAAGAAAGAGTTTAGTTTTTCATACTCCCCTCCCCAATCAGATTGGACAGCAAGGATTTTGCTGTTGAATTTTCGTTCAACGAGTGCTTGAAAATTAAGGAAGACTTGAAACACCTCAGATCTTTTCTTGAGAAGATAGATCCAAGAGTACTTGCTATAGTCATCGATGAAGCTAACGTAATACGTGTGTCTACCAACAGAGGAAGGAGCAGGACCCCATACATCAGAAAAAATGAGTTGTGATAGTTTTGTAGACACACTAGTAGATATTGGATAAGGTAATTGATGACTTTTTGCTCTTTGACAAGAATCACAAACTATTTCATTATCATGCTCTCCAACATATGGGAGCTTATTTTTCCTAAGCACTCGTTCAACTAAAGAGAAAGCTGCATGTCCTAATCGATCATGCCATCTTGATGAAGATAATTTGGTGGCACTAAGAACTTGTTTATTGGATCGCCTAAGCTCCGGGAGCAAGGGGTAGAGCCCTCGAACACATCTACCTCGATAGAGCACCTTCCTTGTGACCTGATCCTTGATCAAAAAGAAGAAGGGGTGAAACTCTAAGAAAACGTGATTGTCAATGGCAATACGATGAACTGAGAGAAGATTTTTAGAGGCACTAGGAACATGCAAGATTTTCCTAAGATGAATTTTGCGATGAGGGGTTTTAATAATTGAGTGACCAACATGGTGGATCTTCATACCTTCTCCACTAGCCGTGTGGATGTGATCTTGGCCACGGTACTTCTCTCGTATGGTCACTTTTTCCAGTTCACTAGTGATGTGGTTGGTAGCTCCACTATCGACGTACCAGTTCGTGTCTCTACTCCATAGGATCCGTCAGCTGCTCCGGCCACCTTTTCATCTTGGGACGAAGTTTCATCCTCATCAAACTTGTACCAGCAGTCCTTGGCAGAGTGGCCAAGCTTGCCTCAGATTTGGCACTTGATAGCGTCGGAGCGGGATTTGTTGGAGTTGGAGGGGTGGCCATCTTTGTTGTTGGTGTAGGAAGATCGCCCGCCATTGCCATCGTTCTGGCGGTGGGAAGGGTTGGTGTTGTTCCCGCTGCCGGTGTTCTTCCCCTGATTTCGGGGTGGTCCACGATGACGAGATCCACCGCCGCGACCACGTGTGGCCGCGTTTGCGGAGGATTTGAAGCTGCCTCGATTGACTTGCTGGAAGAGGGCCACCCTCTGATCGAAGTTGCTCATCTGAGCGAACAGATCGTCGAGGGAGACCATGGTGGTGCGGGCATCAAGCGCAGACACCAGAGGCTGGTATTCCATGTCAAGTCCAGCCAAGATGTAGGAGACAAGCTCTTCATCAGGTAGTGGCTTACCGGCTGCAGCGAGTTCATCGGCGAGGGACCTCATCTGGGCGAAGTAGGTCGCCACCGTCTAGTTCCCCTTGCGAGCATTGGCCAACGCAATGCGGATATTGTTCACACGGGACAGCGAGTGCGACGAGAACATGTTCGCAAGCGCCGTCCAGAGCTCGTGAGCATGGGCGATCGATGTCACCTGCACGAGCACCTCTTTTGACAGGTTATTCAGAAGATATCCAAGTACCTGCTGATCTTCCCTGACCCAGATTGGATGAAGAGGGTTTGGCGTAGCTTCCTCCTTCCCATCCTTGTCCTTGACGATGATGGCCTTGGCCGGTTCCGGCATGGAGCCGTCAAGGTAGTCGAAGAACCCAGCTCCTCTGATCTGTGGCGTGATCTGAGTCCGCCAGAGGATGTAGTTGCTGCGGGTTAGCTTCTCGATGATCTGGCCGGAGAGGGCAGCAGCGGTGGAGCTGGAGGAGGCCATGGCAGGAGAGGGGATGGTGGAGGGTATTTGCGGCAGCTAGATGTAGTGGAAGAGAATCGCTCTGATTACCATGAAAGATTAGCTAGAAGCGCCGTGCCTCTCTACGGTAGGCGGTTACATGTTTATATGCAGGGGCCAATCTCCCTGATAGGCATACATACTTGGAGTACAAGTCAAGAAAGAGATAAGAGGGGGATCGGACCTATCATGAGTTAAATGAGATGATTTGGTTCTATCTCTAGTAACCGAAAGTTAAACAAAACTATCCTGGATACGTGTTATAGATCTCATGTTCTAGGTACAGATAAACTGTGTTTAACAGACATGGCCGGCAGAGAAAATTTCACGTGATATGATTGAAATGTGTGAAATTTACTGATCGGTAATTGTATCCTCTAGCAAAGCGCGGCCTTGTTGAACTTCTACCAAGCTCTGGCTGCTGGCGTCTGAAGCACGGACTTTAACTGGAGCAAGAAAAAATATCTCCTAATATCAATCTTACAAGACGATGTATTACGGCCCACAGAAAGTGTCTTCAGCTCCATTTCTGAACGTAAAGCATATATTCATAAAAGGTATGTAATTTGCGTTCTTTTTCCTTGTGTATCACACAGCATACCAGACGAACCAAGATGATACCGAGTACTAGTTTAGAGCAACTCTAGCAGACCCCGCATCCTGCCCCGACCCGAAAAATAACTGCCAAAATGCGGATCAGGACGGAAAAACCTGCCCGATCAGACTCCGCATCCCGCCGCGGCCCGCAAATATTTTTGCGGGGCGTAGCAAAATCTCGGCCCCAACCCGCGTATTCACGGGTTTCCCCCTCGCCGTTGCGGTGGCCTGCATATAAACGGAAGCGGTTGGTGAGAGGGACATTTCAGCCCGCGCGGGGTCGGAAAAAGCATATTCCACGAATATGTTTTTTTACGGGTCCATTATGCAGGGTCTGCATCCGCGGCCGTGCGCGCCGGCCCGCAAAGACATTTTTCCGTCTGCTAGAGTTGCTCTTAGCCCCGTTGGAATTGGCAGACCTAAATACCTGTGAAATGCACAAAAGTGCTACTGAACAGAAAAGAAAATGAAAAACAAGATAGAAATATTTTTGATCTGAAATTTGGGGATCAAAAGATCATTGGGTGATATAGTGACATGGATCAAAAGATACCAAGATATAAAATGAAATGTTTTTGACAGGATTAATCATAGATGATGTTCTGTACAAACAATACATACCTTCACATGAAATTACTGCTAAAGCATGTAACATAAACAACACAAACGGTACAGAGCAAGGTCAACAAAAAATACATACCCCCGCAAAAAAAGACGGTACAGAGGCCTCTGGAAGGCAATGGACACCAACCAATCTTTGAGGGATAAATTTGTTACAGCATAGAAGTACCGACCAAATGCTGTTGGCGATGTCGAGGCAAACTTATTGGAATGGTTGAAAGTATGATACAGTTGCACTGGAAGCAGCATACAAGAATACACTGCAGAAAGAACCGACTTGCCGCGTCTAGACACGAACCTCTGGAACATGTAGTATCTTCTGATGCATTCCTTTAGTGTCCCATTGAGTTCTGAAATCCTTGTGCAAGTTCAGCAGCCAGAGCTTCTTAAGGGAGCGAAGGAATTCAATGCCTTGAGGGACTTTATCGAGCTTCAACAGCGATACAATGTACAAACCATCAATGCAGGGAAGAGCGCCATCAATGATTTTTAGCTCACTAACATCATGCATGTGCCTTAAGACAAGCGTCTTCAGGTTGGGAAAGGAGTCTTTAGACAGAACCAAAGTTTTTACACTGTGCATGTTGTTTAGTCTCAGATATGTGAGGTTCGGCATGTGAGGTGCCATCATCCCCAATGGATCTTCCCCAAGGTGACACCAGCTTATAGCTAGATACTTGAGGTTTTTCCCATGGCTGAGAAAGATCGGGCTATTTAGTGTTCCCTTGGCCCATTGTCCTCTGGTAATCAACCTGTGCAGATAGCTAGAACTTGGTTTGAGAGACTCGAAGCAAAGCGCCTCATTCGCATCCCTTGCAGAAAGAAGCAAGCTTGAAAGAAGTGGCATAGTTGACAGGGTAGCAAACAGATTTGCACAGTCATCAGCACTAATGTTATCAATCCACACACTTTGTAGTTGCATCAGTTTTTTCAGCTGCTCTGCCAAATCAGAGCTGGACTCCACAGTCTCGAGAGTTTGCAGTTCTTCCAAGTTGGACAGCTCTTTAGGTGCTTGTACTCCAATGAAGTACCGGAACTCTGTCTGCTTCTCATCAGCATATCTATCAGCTAAAAGGTGCCGCAACTTCTTGATCTTCACAACCCCTCGTGGTAGCTTCTCTATTTTGGTTTGCTTGATGTCCAGAGTGTGAAGGTTAGACAAATTTTCGATAGAGTCCGGAAGTGACCTGACCTTAGTGCGCCGTAACCCGATGTAACGTAGATTGAACATAGACCCTATTGATGTTGGCACTTCAGTGACTTCAGAGTCTTGCAGCTCAAGAACAGCAAGGTAGTTGGATTCAGACAAAATAGACGGCAATATGCCAGAGCAGGGTGAAATCGCTTCAAGTAAGAGTACTGTTCGAAGATGCGGAAGTTTAACTTTCACTACATTGTCATTTTTCCATCCATATGATGACAGACGACGAACATCCTTATCCTGCTGTACCAATATCATTGAGGCATAATCATCTGCTGAAGCAAATCTCTCTTCTTTGGCAACAATAATAGCTAATTCACGCACAATATCATGCATCTTACAGGTGTTGACCCTACCAAGCTCATCATTCTCCACAACCTCAAGCATATTGCGGTGGATCAATTCCATGAGATTTCCCTCAGCTACCATCTCTGGTGTGTTCTTTTCTTTTCTTACCACAAAGCCTTCAGCAACCCACAGTCGCACAAGGCTTTCACGTGACATCTGGTAGTCTTCAGGGAATAGACTGCAGTACAAAAAACAGTTTTTGAGGTCGTCTGGAAGGTCATGGTAGCTCAGATTGAAAATTGCTCGGACATGGTCATTGTTTGACAACTCGCTTCGAAGTTGATTGTATTTTTGAGTCCAAATGTCTAAACGTTGTCTTGAAGACAACATGCCACCAATGGTAACAATTGCTAGAGGTAGGCCATGGCACCTGTCAACTATAGAAGTAGCTATCGTCTCAAAATCCTTGGGGCATATGTGCCCCTTCTGGTTGTAAAAAGCCCTTCTGCAGAAGAGGTCAAATGCATCAGACTTGCTCAATGGCTCGAGCTCAAGGTGACGGGTGGGAGAAGAAATTCCGGCAACATGATCCTTCCGTGTCGTAATGATGATCCGACTGCCTGGGAGATCCTGGAGAGCATCATGTATCTGGAAGTATACATCTTGCTCCCAGACATCATCCAGCACAATCAAATATTTTCTGTTTTTAAGTCTCTGTTGTATTTCCTTCTTCAAGTCATGCACATCCATTTTGTCAATACCTGCTGATAATGGTTGTTCGGTGTATCCAATCTTCCATAGTAGCTTCCTCAACAGGGCATCAACAGTGTAGACTTGTGACACAACAATCCATGCATGTGCAGGGAAGTTGATCTTTTCACGTTCATAAACATTTGAAACAAGGGTAGATTTTCCCAAACCACCCATGCCAGATACTGTTATCACGGTGTTCTCTGTCTCCGTCTCTGGCTCTTCGGAGTACAGCCATCTAGTTAGCCATATCCTGTTCTTTTCAATCCCTACTAGATCTCCATCTTTGACAAATTCTGGGAAGCTGTCCTGGGACCGCTGCCTTTCCATCTCAGTAAGTGGGTTAGCGGCAAGCTGGAAGGGATGCAACCACTGATCTTTCATCTTTATAACTAGTTGAATCTCGTTCTCTACCTCAACTATCTCATCCGTAATTTCACTGAAAACTTTGACATAATGTGTTCCTTTGATGAAGAATTTCTTCAGGAACCCTTCTTCTTGAAGTTGAAGAAGGTGATATGAGTATTTATCTATTACATCTTCAACATGATAGGCCACCTTGCGAACAACCCCAATCCAAGTCTTGACAACGTCGTCTGCAAGGTATACCGTGCCTATCTGCCTTATAACATTGCCCATCATGGTCAGTTGCTTCTTTATTTCCTCAACTTTTACTGGCAATTCCTTCAGATTAGTAACCTTTTCAGAAATCTTAGCTATGACACTTTTGGTGGCTTCTTCTAGTAAAATGTCACCAATCTTTGTGACAACAATGAGTACCGCCTCGGCCATTTGATCTAAACAGCAAAGATAGAGCATATTACATGGCAGAATAAAAAATAACCATTCAGAAGATACTAATGGCTGTGTGCATTAATCAATGCAGAGGCCAGGGATACCCCCTTCAAGACAAGAAGGAATTATGGTTACCAAATTAGCTCATGAACGTGTATGTGCAGAGTAGCATTTCCCCCCTTGGCCTATTATATTCAATTTTTCCTCAACCGGATGTATCAATCTAGAGCATATTTAAGACAATATAATTTATCATGTAGGAAGATGTCAGATATCACCACATCAGAGAATCTGCCTTTGGTCGCTGAGGTCTTGGATCGCAGTTAACAGTACTAGTAACGGATGGAATTCCTAATGAACTCGACTCAGTCGGATTTCAAAAAGATCCTAGGACTTTGACTCATATTCGAGAACAGAGACCCAATCCTAGAGATAAACTGTATCACAAACAAAGGTTCAGTCCAAGTCATTCTTTTTTATCAAAGTGAAAACACCTAGCACAATCCAAAAAATGAAATAATAAATAGTAACGTGAATGGCAGGTGGGCACAAAGATTAGAGTAGGACAAACCCACTAGGCTTGAACGAACATCCGATTGTCACCCCATCTGAAAGTAATCTGGACTAGAGAACTGCAAGTCTGTGATTTTCATTGCAGGGAGCTCGATAGGTCTAGGATACAATGCAAGGACCAGCAAGAAATTAATGTTTATTCTAGTTGAGCAAAAAAACCATTGAAGCAGCATCCACGTAGAACACAACTGATATGTAGTCTAGCAAATAAATGGATGCACTGTTTGGAACAAGGTTGCAACTCTCTAGTTAATTTATCACATTTGGCAAACTGCAGGGAAAAGAGCTGTCCTCTGGAGATGCAGCATTTGATGGTGGTGGTCGACGTGATCAGCTAATGCTCACCTTTTGGAGACTAACAGATCGTGGCCTATAGAGCAGGACAGCAGGGTACGTCCCGAACGAACGACCAGTGTGATCAAGTCTGCAGCATAAGAAAAGGAGAAATTGGACATCAGAATATGTAGCCAAGTACAAAGATGCAGACGCAATCAAGAGTTAAAGATCGAAATTTTTTGTTAGTGGCAAGAACAGGATGACAACAATTTACACACTACTACAATGAATAACATTAGCCACCTTGGCGCTGTTTCCCCAGGTAAACAGGACAGCCGACATCGGGTGGAGGCAACTATGCCCCCTCGGCAATAGAACATCACCCTCTTAACATCCCGTATTTCTTTTCAGATTTTTTTCGAAACTTTCAAATGTGGTTTCCATGAAGTTCTTTTTAAAATCTTGGTTTCCATGTGATATTCTCCCCCTCTGCCTGCCTGCGGTGGCGGGTCTTGGCCTCTAGGTCCCGCAGGGGCATTCCGTCGAACACATGGCCGACGACAACTTTTTCGCTAGTAAAACTGGAAACAACCATCTCAGCTTGTTTGGAACACACAAGTTCGGCGTAAAACAGTTTCGATTACGACGTACCCGAAACCCCAACTTAGTCTAGCGGCGGTGGCACTTGCCAGTTACCGGGTGAGACGGCAGAGATCTACGCAGAAGCGCTGGGAGCCACGAATTTCACAAAGAAAAGGTACCTGACGGGAGCCCGCGCGAGCGCAAAGCGTGTGAGATCTGCAGTGGAGTCGAGAAGGCAGCAGCGTTGACGAGAGCTGACTAAACCGGCTTGCGAAACTGACTCGTCTTCAGGGCGGAGCCATGGATGGATATTGCGGCGATTCAGCTCATGCTCACTCCGTAGCAGTGGAGGTAGCTGGCGAAGGGATAAGGAAGACGGGAGGAAATGCAGCGAGTGTGAAAATCAGTGGGCGATAGCTACTTGCGATGCCCCATGTCTCTCGGTCGGTAGCCCTCACGCAATCACGTTTTTTTTTGTGTGTGTTTTTTTTTTTTTGGCTAAAGCTATTCAGCTGACGTTCGCTGAAAAGGTACGATAAATCGAACGTTTTTATGACAGTTTATACTGAAACGAAAAATGATAAATTTAGTTCGTAAGCACGGTAAAAAGAATGAACCGAGGAGGAATGCTAGCTAACTAAACTTGCCTCTCTCTGCCAACTTAAATTGTCATGCTTTCCAGCCGACCTTTTTTCCTAATCTGTTTTATTCTTAATTTTTGTAAGATTGGTCTTGCTGTGTTACTTGTGTGAATATATTTCTCTCAAAAAAAGTTGTGTGAATATAAAGATCTCAACTTGGCGTCTTGGGCGTGCAAGACTTGTCAAAGCCTACGGTGCAGCGCACTCTTCACACCGACCAGCTGGCAGGTACCTTGAGTGGTTATAAACAAATGGTGTTTGTAAAAAATTGTCAACAAGATCAAGAAAAGATTCTTCCGCGATTCAGCAAGGACAGCACCAATAAGAGCAAATCTAAAAGAACTCTAATAAAACGCAACTTTGGTGGAGTTGCCATGATTCGATCGCCAAAATAAATATGAATGCCAAAATTTAACCTGCATAAATTCCCTCTCAGTAGGACCCACCTATTATGACAATAATAATTCCCCATCCAGAAGAACACGATTCGGTTCAAAAGCGTCTCTTTTTTTCCTTTCACAGGAAATTTGTAGTGCCGTCCCAAGATAAGTGACTTAATTTTATACTGACTTAATATTAAAGTTAGTATAAAGTTAAGTCACTTATGTCGAGACGAAATGAGTACTATATAACTAGTCACGGTTATGATGGCATGATTTGCACTATGAGTTACAAAAAAACAAGTAGTTAATTAAACTAATAAATACCATATAACTAACTAATTACGGCTATGATGGCATGATTTGCACTATGACTTACATAGAACAAATAATTAATTAAACTAATAAATACCTTATAACTAACTCGTTACGACTATGATGGCAGGATTTGCTGCGGGGGCGGGGCGAATGCAATGTGGGCATGCTTTATTCTCATATGCAGATGTCTAGGTTGAAGATTAGTTTTCAGGAAAATAAAATGTTGACTCTGCATGATCATGATTCTAAATGGGGAGTTGTCCACTTAATTAGGGCTCCATTGATTCAAATGATTTTTGTAGGAACTTTGGAGGATTGGTATGTTTAGGAATTTATGAAAACAACATGATGTCTAGATTGAAGATTAATTTTCAGGAAAGTGGGATGTTGATTGTGTAGGAAGATGATTCTAAACTCAGTTTTATGCACATGCCTAACTACAAAATATGGAGTTGTCCACTTAGGGTGCTTGTGGTTGAAGGCTATATATGGATGGGTTCGGACCGCTTACTTTACCATCCAATTTTCTTTGGTATAGGACCAATAGGGTCATATGTTCGGCCATATAACAGGGATAAGCCAATTATTTGAGAGAGAACCACCAAAGGTGGGAAGTTTTGTTCGGACGATTTTAGCCTCTAGAATGACCACATCTTTGAGGTATATTTTATAAAGTTCATTCAAACTGTCCATTGAGTTTGTAACCAAACATAGAAGAAATGGTTGATCCCAACCCACCGCCTCATTCCTTCTAACCAAACACACTCTCACAACGTCTTCAACAGTTCTTGTATCCGTAAAATAACCACTCCATCGATATTAGTGCTTCAACGGTTCTGCAACAGTTTAGAAGAAGTTGGTCCAGAAAAGTTCTTCAACACAACCTGTAAGCATGTAATATTAGTGCTTCGTGCCACCGACCACCGATGTCTGTTGTCAGATGCCGCCAAAGTTTGTTGTTGCACCACGCCAAAACCACTTTTTAGGGGAAGCTTTTATGGGAACCGAGGAAAGACGTCAACTTGGAACCTCCTTTGAATTATATGGACAGCTCGTAAAACCATTTTTCCATGTTGATGTTTGATTGTGCTATGCTGGTAGAAAATATTCAGCAGTGATAGGAAGGATGTAAAGGTGGTCTTTGTCCTAGGTGGGAAGTTCACTCTGGTTTATCGAAGATATGCCCTAGAAGTAATAATAAATCTTATTATTTATTTATATATTTGTAGTTAATATTTACTTTTTGTGATATAATTGTAGTGATTCTTGAATATGAGATTAAGTGAAAAACTCACCTACATGTGTGGAAAAATAAACACAATATATATGTTTCTAGTCTCGCATCTAAGACTAGCTCATATATTACATGATGATCCCATTTTCCTGGTCGTAGAGCATTATTAAAGTAACAATGATGTCGACAACAACGAGAGCACATTATTATAGCAGCAATGGTGTGAACCGACCCAACCAAATGATAATACTATGAGAATGCATAGTCACATGTTATTAAGTATTGTCGTACATATGTTAATGTATACTCACTTCCTTAGACCATGAGAGTATCGAGTACCTTCATGCAAGAAGATGCGGGGTTCATCAAACGTTACCCGTAAGTGGGTGATTATAACAACAACTTTCGGGTGCATCATAAATGTATGTCAAGGGACTCAAGATCGGGATTTGTTCCTTCGGTGATGGAGAAATATTCTTTGGGCCCTCTTAGTGTTACAATATCCATCATCTTCTAGCCATACACATCGTGGGATGATTATGAGGATGCCGGAATACTATAATGAGGAAAAGAACAAAACCGGTAACGAGGATAACTTGGTATTGTGATCAGGTTGTTGCTTCACACGGATACTGAAGATCCACCTACGATTTTCTTAAGTATAGCAAAGCAGAGAGAATAATGTATGTAAACAAAAGGTTTAGTTGATGATGATTCATGTAAGTGTAGGAGTCAACTCAGATCCCGCTATTGATTATTCACCAAAAAAGTTCTAGTAATGTCTTCACTTTACCGAACGTGTGAGGTCACACACTTAAGGTTTATCAGTAAGTTGAGTGCTAGTAAGTGATAGCAGCATATGAAAATTACATCAAAAAAATTATGTAAGAAATAGAAGTATTTGGATAGAGAGCGAATATTTTGGACAAAACCAAGAAAAAACAAAAAACCAGAAAAGTTCTAAATCACCCTAAAACCCCATCGAAAGGTACTTGATACGTCTCCAACGTATCTACAATTTTGCATTGTTCTATGCTGTTATATTATCATCCTACGATACTTTTTGGGTCATATTTCACCAATTTACATTATTTTTAGCACTAACCTATGAACCTAGTGCCACTTGCTATTTTCTCTGTGTTTTTTTATTTTTCAGGTTTTCAGTATCAAACAAAGTCCAATTGCCATGAAACTTTTTTATGATTTTTTCTGGACCAAAGAATACATGGAAGCTTCGGGAGGAGACGTGAAGCCACACGTGGTGCCCACAAGGAAACAAGGCGCGACCAGGGGGTGGTCGCACCCTGATGCCTTGTGATGCCCTTGTGGCCCCTCTTGCTCCGTTCTGTGGCCTATAAATTCACAAATATTCCACAAACCCTAAAGATATTCACCAAACACTTTTTATGCCGCTACAAGTCTCTGTTCCATGATGATCCCATCTAGAGATCCGTTCCGGCACCCGGGCCTCTTCATCAATCTTGGTGCCCTCGTGATGATGTGTGAGTAGTTCACCACAGACCTACGTGTACGTGGTTAGTATCTACATGGCTATCTCTCTGGATCTTGATCTTCAATGCAATGATCATCGCACCTTCGGTTTGATGTATGCGATGTAATTCTTTTGTATGGTGTGTTTGTTGGGATCGTATGAATTGTGGGTTTATGTTTAGATTATTCATGAAAAATATTTGAGTCCTCTCTGAGTTTTAGATTCTTATTTGCATGATCATCATAGCTTCATAATTCTCTCTGATCTATTGAATTGCTTTGGCAAGTAGTTTGGTATTTCTTCAGCGAGAGGGGTGCGTTGTAGTGGGTTCAACCTGGCGAGTTTCTATATCCTAGTGACAGAAGGGTACAAGTTGTGTCTTTGTGTTGCTGCCACTAAGGATAAAACGATGAGGTTTATTCATATTGGTTGAGTTTATTTTGTCTACATCATGTCATCGTTCTCCAAGCATTACTCTCTTTTACTTAATACTCTAGGTGCATGCTGGATAGCGGTCGATGGATGGAGTAATAGTAGTAGGTGCACGCAGGAGTCGTTCTATTTGCTTATGGAGGTGATGTCTATATACACATGATCGTTAACATGAAAATCGCAGAACTATCCGATGTTGTTCAGGTTTTCAGTACCCATAGAGGGGATTCTCTATGAGATGGAAGAAATAAGAAAACTAAGATCCACGGACTATGTTGCTTATGATGAGAATCTTAGAAAGAAGGTTCCACTTAATGTCTTAGTTGATAAGATTTTTGAACACAATGATCAATTTAATATACCAAAACTTGGATTTGGTTATGAGCTTGAAATAAATTTAAGAAAATACCTCTATCGGAACTTATACAATGAGGAGCTAACTATCACTTACGAAAAACCTAAAGAAGAGCCTCATGTTCCTCCTGAGGTAGATCTCTTGGATCCTTGTGTTGTGCTATTTAGTCCTTTCAACTAGTTTTGCTGCTGAAAGGAGGGAATATGATTATAGCATGATGAGTCATTCTCGAAAGGATGACAACACTTGATCATATGCATTATGCCTAGCAATGGGCATAAAACAATAGCGCTTGTTGGGAGGCAACCCAATAGTTATCATAATTTTTTGGTTTTTGCTTTATGTTTTGGTGTGATGTCATGATTATTAACTCTATCATGATTGTGTTTTTATGTTTACATTAGTGTTTGTGCCAAGTAAAGCCTTTGGGATGACATGTATGATAAGTATAATTGATACGGTGAAAAAACAGAAACTTTGACATCGAGTGAAAAAATTATTTAGTTTTACCGGAACGTATTTTTACACTGAATTTTTTATACATTGTTTATGTACAAATTCCATAGGTCTTCCTAATTTTTCAGAATTTTTGGAGTTATACAAGTATAGGTCCATTACAGATTACTACAAACTTGTAACAGCTCAAGTGCATCCCCTTGCCTTATTTGTAATGTTTGCCATGTTGGATACCATCATGTGTTGGGTTAATAAAGTTTGTGCTTCATGACTCTCATCATTCATCATCGCATCATGGCATCATAACCATCATTGCATTGTCGCATCATGCTTGTTGAAGTGCTTGTTGTGTGTGTGTGTGTGTGTGTGTGATGTGGAGTTGGGTTGCATGGAGACATGTGTTATTTTGATGTGAAGCCCTCTTCACAATTTCTCCAAACTATGGAAAAAAATATCTTCTCACTCCTATACTACAATTGTGGTGATTTTACTTGCTCAGTTCAATTGTTAAAAATGTTGCCATGCTCCCAAATATTCGGTAGGTAATTTTATAAAAATATATTTGGTCACATGTGGTGTTTTTTCTATTATGGTTTTGAGAAAATAGGCCCTTTAATAATTAGTTTTGCAATTCAATTCCCTCTCCTAAAAAATGCCCAACCAATTTTAGAAATAAGTGCATGTTTTTAGGAGCCCAAATGTATTTTTGTCTTTCCCCAAAACCTCCCCAATTGTTCTCTGGTGTTTTTGCAAGTTTGTGTTTTATTTTAATAGATAAGGGGTTTTTCCCCTCGGAGAGAGAGAGAGAGAGACCTAGTTACTTCTAATTCCGGCCCAAGCCCGTTTGGCCATCGCTTTCCCCTACCTCGCGTTCGTCAGCACAGTACGAACATGGGATGCCATTGATCCTCCCCTGGTCGAATCAGACAGCCCCAAGTGGCTATCTCATGCTATATAGGTCCCCCATTGGTGCCCTAACCCGTCCCCGTTCCATTTTTCACCCCTCTCCTTCCTCTCACACCGTCGGGTCTGCTGCCCCCGTCCCCATCGCCATGGCCGAGAGGAACACGAGCTCCTCTCCTCCGTGAAGCCAGTAGCCTTGGAAGTCTTCTAGGGAGCATCGTGGGCGTCGTCTTCATCCTCACCATCGCCATTTTTGCCAAGGAACCGAGCCAAGCCCGTCGTCCCCATCGTCCCTGTCTTCGGCGGCTCGGGCGGAGCTACTGCAGCGCGTCGTTGATACGTCCATTTTGCATCATGCTTTTATATCAATATTTATTGCATTATAAGCTGTTAATACACATTATGGTACAATACTTATGCCTTTTCTCTCTTATTTTACAAGGTTTACATGAAGAGGGAGAATGCCCGCAGCTGGAATTCTGGACCGAAAAAGGAGCAAATCTGAGAGACCTATTCTGCACAACTCCAAAAGTCTTGAAAACTTAAGGAGCATTGCTTTGGAATATATAAAAATACTGGGTGAAAGAAATACACCAGGAGACCCACCAGGTGGCCACAAGCTAGGGGCGCGGCTTACCCCCCCCCCCTCAAGCGCGCCCTGCAGGCTTGTGGGCCCCCTGGCAGGCCTCCGGTGCCCATCTTCTGCTATATGAAGGGTTCTGACCTGAAAAAAATCATGTCAGAATTTTCGGGACGAAGCGCCACCGTCTCGAGGTGGAACTTCGGCAGAACCAATCTAGAGCTTCGGTGTAGCTATTCTGCCGGGGAGACTTCCCTCCCGGAGGGGGAAACCGAAGGCATCATCATCACCAATGATCCTGTCATCGAGAGGGGGTCGATCTCCATCAACATCTTCATCGGCACCATCTCCTCTCCAAACCCTAGTTCATCTCTTGTATATGATCTTTGTTCCAAAACCTCAGATTGGTACCCGTGGGTTGCTAGTAGTGTTGATTACTCTTTGTAGTTGATGCTAGTTGGTTTACTTGGTGGAAGATCATATGTTCAGATCCTTAATGATTATTAATACTCCTATGATTATGAACGTGAATATGCTTTGTGATTAATTACGTTTGTTCCTGAGGACGTGGGATAAGTCTTGCTATAAGTAATTATGTGAATTTGGTATTCGTTCGATATTTTGATGAGATGTATGTTGTCTCTCCTCTAGTGGTGTCATGTGAACGTCGACTACATGACACTTCACCATTATTAGGGCCTAGGGAAAGGCATTGGGAAGTAATAAGTAGATGATGGGTTGCCAGAGTGAGAGAAGCTTAAACCCCGGTTTATGTGTTGCTTCGTAAGGGGCTGATTTGGATCCATACGTTTCATGTTATGGTTAGATTTATCTTAATTCTTGTTTCGTAGTTGTGGATGCTTGCGAAAGTGGTTAATCATAAGTGGGATGTTTGTCCCAGTAAGTGCAGCACCCAAGCACCGGTCCACCCACATACCAAATTATCAAAGTAATGAACGTGAATCATATGAGCATGATGAAAACTAGTTTGACAGAAATTCTGATGTGTCCTCGGGAGCGCTTTGCTTTATATAAGAGTTTGTCCAGGCTTGTCCTTTGCTACAAAAAGGATTGGGCCACCTTGCTGCACCTTTTTTACATTTGTTACTTGCTACCCGTTACGAATTACCTTATCACAAAACTATCTACTACCGATCATTTCAATGCTTGCATAGAATACCTTACTCAAAACCGCTTGTCATTTCCTTCTGCTCCTCGTTGGGTTCGACACTCTTACTTACCGAAAGGGCTAAGATAGATCCCCTACACTTGTGGGTCATCAAGACTCTTTTCTGGCACCGTTGCCGGGGAGTGAAGCGCATTTGGTGAGTGGAACTTGGTAAGGAAAAATTTATATATTGTGCTGAAATTTATTGTCACTTGTCACTATGGAAAATAATCCTTTGAGGGGCTTGTTCGGGGTATCTTCACCGCAACCGGAAGCACAAAGAGATGCTCCTCAACCTGCTGCACCTACTGACAATATTTATTATGAAATTCCTTCGGGTATGATATAAAAACTGCTAGCTAATCCTTATGCAGGAGATGGAACACTACATCCTGATTTGCATCTAATCTACGTGGATGAAGTTTGTGGATTATTTAAGCGTGCAGTTCTACCCGTGGATGATGTCAAGAAGAAGGTCTTTCCTTTATCTTTGAAGGATAAGGCGTTGACGTGGTATAGGGTATGTGATGATATTGAATCATGGAACTACAACCGATTGAAATTGGAATTTCATCAGAAGTTTTATCCTATGCATCTGGTTCATCGTGATCGGAATTATATTTATAATTTTTGGCCTCGTGAAGGAGAAAGAATCTCTCAAGCTAGGGGGAGGCTTAAGTCAATGTTATATTCATGCCCCATTCATGAGATCCTAAGAGAAATTATTATTCAGAATTTTTATGCTCGGCTCTCTCGTAATGATCAATCCATGCTCGATACTTCTTGTGTTGGTTCCTTTATGAAGAAAGATGTTGAATTCAAACGAAACTTATTGGAAAGAATTAAACGCAACTCTGAAGATTGGGAATCTACGAAGGTAATGAGTCAGGTATAAGCCTTAAGTTTGATTGTGTTAAATCCTTTATAGACACCGATGCTTTTCGTGATTTTAGCACTAAATATGGACTTGACTCTGAGGTAGTAGCTTCATTCTGTGAATCTTTTGCTACTCATGTTGATCTCCCCAAGGATAAGTGGTTTAAATATCATCCTCCCATTGAAGTTAAAGTCGTTGAACCTATTAAAGTTGAAGAAGAAACTGCTATTTATAATGCTGATCCTATTATTCCTACTGCTTATATTGAGAAACCACCCTTTCCTGTTAGAATAAAGGAACATGTTAAAGCTTCAACTGTGGTTCGTAAGAGTTGTGCTAGAACACCTATACCTCCTGAACAAATTAAAGTTGAACCTAATATTGCTATGGTTAAAGATATCTTGGTTGATAATATTGATGTGCATGTCATTCATTTCTGTGATGAAGCTGCTAGAATTGCTAGACCTGATACTAAAGGTAAACATAGACCTATTGTTGGTGTGCCTGTTGTTTCTGTTAAAATAGGAGATCATTTTTATCATGTCTTATGTGATGTGGGTGCTTGTGTGAGTGCAATTCCCTTTACCTTATACCAAGAAATTATGAATGATATAGCACCAACTGAATTATAAGAAATTGATGTTACCATCAAGCTTGCTAATAGAGATACTATTGCACCAATTGGATTTGTTAGAGACGTCGAAGTCTTGTGTGGGAAAATAAAGTATCCGACTGATTTTCTTGTTCTTGGTTCCCCACAAGATGATTTTTGTCCCATTATGTTTGGTAGACCCTTCTTCAATACTATTAATGCTAAGATTGATTGTGAGAAACAAACGATTATTGTAAGTTTTGGGGATGTGTCTCATGAGTTCAGTTTCTCTAAATTTTATAGATAACCCCATGACAAAGAATTTCCTAGTAAAGATGAAATTATTGGTCTTGCTTATATTGTTGTGCCTCCCACTGATCCCTTAGAACAATATTTGCTAGACCATGAAAATGATATGCATATGAATGAAAGAAATGAAATAGATAAGATTTTCTTTGATCAATAGCCTATTTTGAAACACAACCTGCCTATTGAAATACTTGGGGATCCTCCTCCACCCAAGGGTGATCCCGTGTTTGAGCTTAAACAATTACCTGGTACTCTGAAGTATGCTTATCTTGATGAAAAGTAGATATATCCTGTTATTATTAGTGCTAAACTTTCAGAGCATGAAGAAAAGATATTATTGAAAACTTTAAGGAAGCATCGCACTGCTATTGGATATACTCTTGATGATCTTAAGGGCATTAGCCCCACTCTAAGTCAGCACAAAATCAATATGGAGCCTGATGCTAAACCAAATGTTGATCACCAACGATGATTAAATCCTAAAATGAAGGAAGTGGTAAGAAATGAAATACTAAAGCTTCTGGAGGCAGGTATAATTTGTCCTATTGCTGATAGTAGATGGGCTAGTCCCGTTCATTGCGTCCCTAAAAAGGGAGGTATTACCGTTCTTCCTAATGTTAAAAATGAATTGATCCCACAAAGAATTGTTACAGGATATAGAATGGTAATTGATTTTAGGAAATTAAATAAACCTAATAGGAAAGATCATTACCCTCTACCTTCTATTGATCAAATGCTAGAAAGACTATCCAAACATACACATTTTTTCTTTCTAGACGGTTATTCTGGTTTCTCTCAAATACCTGTGTCAAAAGAGGATCAAGATAAGACCACTTTTACTTGCCCTTTCGGTACCTTCGCTTATATACGTATGCCTTTTGGTTTATGCAATGCACCTACTACCTTTCAAAGATGTATGATGCCTATATTCTCTAACTTTTGTGAAAAGATTGTTGAGGTTTTCATGGATGATTTTGCCATTTACGGAACTTATTTTGATGATTGCTTGAGCAAACTTGATCGAGTTTTGCAGAGATGTGAAGAAACTAATCTTGTCTTGAATTGGGAGAAGTGCTACTTTATGGTTAATGAAGGCATTGTGTTTGACACAAAATCTCTGAAAGAGGTATTGAAGTTGATAAAACTAAAGTTGATTCTATTGAAAAACTATCGTGTCCAACAGATATCAAAGGTATAAGAAGTTTCCTTGGTCATGCTGGTTTCCATAGGAGATTTATTAAAGACTTCTCTAAGATTTCTAAGCCTCCCACTAATCTTTTGCAAAAGGATGTTCCATTCGTTTTTTATGATGATTGTGTAGAAGCATTTGAAATTCTTAAGAGAGCCTTGATCACTGCAACTCTTGTCCAACCACCTGATTGGAACTTACCCTTTGAAATTATGTGTGATGCCAGCGATTATGATGTTGGTGTTGTTCTAGGGCAAAGAGTTGATAAGAAATTAAATGTCATCCATTATGCTAGCAAAACTCTAGAGAGTGCTGAAAGAAACTACACTACCACTGAAAAGGAATTTTTAGTAGTTGTGTTTGCTTGTGATAAGTTTAGACCTTATGTTGTTGATTCCATAGTAACTATTCACACTGATGACGCTTCTATTAAATACCTCGTGGAAAATAAAGATGGTAAACCTAGACTTATTAGATGGGTTCTTCTGCTACAAGAATATGATCTGTATATTATTGATAGAAAGGATGTTGATAACCTCGTAGGTGATAACTTGTCTAGACTATAGAATGTTCTTAATGACCCATTACGTATTGATGATATCTTACCTGATGAACAATTAGTTGTCATAAATGCTTCATGCAGTGCTCCTTCGTATGTTGATTATGCTAACTACATTGATGCTAAATTTATACCGCCTAGCTTCACATACAAACAAAAGAAAAAGTTCTTCTATGATTTAAGACCTTACTTTTGGGATGATTGATACGTCTCCATCGTATCTACTTTTCCAAACACTTTTTCCCTTGTTTTGGACTCTAATTTGCATGATTTGAATGGAACTAAGCTGGACTGACGTTGTTTTCAGCAGAATTGCCTTGGTGTTATTTTTGTGTAGAAATCAAAGTTGTCCAAGCGTCCTGAAAATTTACGGGGAGCAGTTTTGGAAAATATCAAAAATATCTGCGCCAAGTTCCACCTCACGGGGTGGGCCAGTGGACCACTAGCCCTGGTTTCGCCACCACCCCCTGGTGGTGGTGGGCAGGCTTGTGAGTCCCACACGGCTCTCCCGCCCCCAATTTCAGCTCTATAAGATCCCTTTCGTCCCAGAAAAAACAAAAAGAGAAGTTTTCGTCGCATTTTCGATACGGAGGCGCCGCCACCACCTGTTCTTCATCTGGAGGGCAGGTCTGGAGTCCGTCTTGGGCTCCGGAGAGGGGAAATCGTCGCCATCGTCATCATCAACCTTCTTCCCTCTGCAATTCCATGAAGCTCTTCGTCGTTCGTGAGTAATCTATTCGTAGGCTCGCTGGGTGGCGATGAGTAGGATGACATCTATCATGTAATCGAGTTAGTTTTGATGGGGATTGATCCCTAGTATCCACTATGTTCTGAAATTGATGTTGCTACTACTTTGCCATGCTTAATGCTTGTCACTAGGGCCCGAGTGCCATGATTTCAGATCTGAAATTATTATGTTGTCACCAATATATGTGTGTTTTAGATCCGATCTTGCAAGTTGTAGTTACGTACTATGTGTTATGATCCGGCAACCACGGAATGACAATAACCGGAACCACTTCCGGTGATGACCATAGTTTGAGGAGTTCATGTGTTCACCAAGTGCTAATGCGTTGGTCTGGTTCTTTATTAAAAGGAGAACCTTAATATCCCGTAGTTTCCTTTTGGACCCCGCTGCCACGGGAGGGATGGACAATAGATGTCATGCAAGTTCTTTTCCCTAAGCACGTATGACGACACACAGAATGCATGCCTACATCACATTGACGAACGGGAGCTAGCCACATATCTCTCCGTGTTATAGCTGTTGCATGATGAATATCATCCAAACAAATCACCGACCCATTGCCTACGAGTTTGTCCTACTGCTGTTACTTGTCTTGCTCTGCTGCTGCTGCTACTACCGTTGCTACTGCTGTTACTTGTTTTGCTCTGCTGCTGCTGCTACTACTGTTGCTACTGTTGTTACTTGTCTTGCTCTGCTACTACTGTTGCTACTACTGTCGCTTGCTACTGTTGCTACTTGCTACTGCTGTCACTACTGTTGTTCCTTGCCGCTGCTATTGCTCGTTACACTGCCGTTACTCGCTACTTTGCTGTTACTACTGTGCTTGCAGATACTAATCTTTCAGGTGTGGTTGAATCTGACAAATTCAGCTGCTAATACTTGAGAGTATTCTCTCACCTCCCGTCGTGCGAATCAACAAATTTGGGTCGAATACTCTACCCTCGAAAACTGTTGCGAACCCACGCGTTGGTGGGCCGTCAACAACATTCTTCTAGTTTCATTACCAGGGAGTGCTAGCAGCATTCTTCTGGTGCTGTTGCAGGAGAAGGTTTGTTGTCATCTGCATTCGTCTAGCTATCGCTAGAGATTGCAGTCAGCATTTTTCTGGCGCTGTTTCCGGGGAGGTATTGCTATATTATTTGAGTTACTTGGGATTAATATCTGCTGATCACTATGAAGAATCTGAAGGATCCGAAAACCAAAGTCTTGCCCTCAACTACGAGGGGAGGTAAGGAATTGCCATCTAGCTCTGCACTTGATTCACCTTCAGTTATGAGTAAGTTTGCGACATCACCTCCTGCTAGAAATCTTGATATGTCGCCTGTGCTTGATGATGCTTGTGATACTACTGCTAGAGATGCTATGCTTGATACTATGCCTGATACTGCTAGAGATGCTATGCTTGATACTATGCCTGATGATACTATCCTTGATACTGCTAGAGATGCTGTGCTTGATACTGCTTTGCCTGATGATGCTAGAGATGCTATTTTGCGTGATGATGCTATGCTTGATACTGTTAGAGATACTCCTTTGCCTGATGTTCCACTAGGAGTGTTCCTTGATGCTCATATTGCTAGAGTTACTGCCAATGCTCGTGATGCTTCTGATAATGCCGATACTATTGAGATAGAACCTGCTTTTGCTCCTGCTAGATCTAGCTCTCCTAGATATGAATTGCCTGATATACCTGAGGGTTACGTTATGGAGGGAGAGATAGCTGAAGTTTTTCTTGCGTGTAAGGATGCCTATGACGCTGAGAAATTACTTCTCAAGTGGAAGGAAAAATCTCGGGAAGCTAGGATGAAAAATGACCCGAAGTTTGCCACTTCGCCTATCTTTGTCACCGATAAGGATTATGAATTCTCTATCGACCCTGAGATAATCTCTCTAGTCGAATCTGATCCTTTTCACGGTTATGAGTCTGAGACGGTCATAGCCCATCTTGCCAAACTATACGAAATAGCCAACCTTTTCACTAATGAGGAGAAGATCTGCCACTACTATATCCTTAAGCTGTTTCCTTTCTCTCTAAAGGATGATGCTAAAGCCTGGTTCACCTCTCTTGCTCCTGGATGTGTGCGTAGTCCCCAGGAGATGGTCTATTACTTCTGTGAGAAATATTTCCCTGCCCATAAGAAGCAAGCTGCCTTGTAGGAAATATACAACTTTGCTCAACTCCAAGAAGAGAGTCTTCCACAAGCTTGGGGGAGGCTCGTCCAGCTATAGAATGCTTTGCCTGATCACCCTCTTAAGAAGAACGAGATACTTGATATCCTCTATATTACCGATGCATCTAGAGACCACCTAGATAGTTGTGCCGGTTGTGTTTTTAGGGAACGAACTGTAGAACAAGCTGAGACCCTACTGAATAACCTCTTGATCAACTATAATGCTTGGACTATTCCCGAACCACCTCCTAAGCCAACTCCTAAGAAAAGAGGTATTCTATTCCTCAGTCCCGAAGATATGCAAGAAGCCAAGAAATCTATGCAAGAGAAAGGCATTAGATCTGAAGATGTCAAAAATCTACCACCTATCGAAGAGATCCATGGTCTCGATAACCCGTACAAGTAGTGGAAGTAAATTCTCTGCGTAGGTTTGATGAGAGTGGTATTCCTTTTGATAAACCTGCTAGCCTATGCTTTGATCAATTTGACAACTTTGTTGCCAAACAACAGAGTTTGAATGATTATGTTAGCAGACATTTGGAACAAAGTACTCGTATGCTTAGCCATTTAAGTGCTTGTTAGACAGAAATGTCAATGCTCTGAAGCTTCTGAGTAAACATGCCTCTATGATTACTACTCAGGTAGAACAAGTACTTAAAGCTCAGAATGACCTGCTCAATGAATTAAATGACAACTCTGTCAGAGTCATTACTAGAGGAGGCAAAATGACTCAGGAACCTTTGTATCCTGAGGGTCATCCTAAGAGAATTGATCAAGATTCTCAAGGAATCAATGCTGATACACCTAGTCATCCTAAGGAGAAGAAGAAGGATGATAGAAACCTGCACGCCAGTTCACCAAATACTGTCACACCTGAAGAACCTAATGATATTTCTGCGTCTGATGCAGAAACACAATCTGGTGATGAACATGAACCTGGTGACCATATGGACAATGATGTTCATAGTAATGCTCAACTTAGCAATGACGAGGATGTGGAGATTGAACCTACGGTTAATCCTGATAATCCACAACCTAAGAGATATGACAAGAATGACTTCACTGCTAGAAAGCATGGTAAAGAAAGAGAGCCATGGGTTCAGAGACCTATGCCCTTTCCTCTTAAGCCATCCAAGAAAAAGGATGATGAGGATTTTGAGAGCTTCGTTGAGATGATAAGACCCGTCTTTCTGCAGATGCGATTAACTGATATGCTCAAGATGTCTCCGTATGCCAAGTACATGAAAGAAATCGTGACTAATAAACGGAAGATACCAGATCTTGAGATCTCCACCATGCTTGCCAATTACACTTTTAAAGGTGGAACTCCTAAGAAACTTGGTGATCCCGGAGTGCCCACTATACCTTTCTCTATTAAAGGAAACTACATAAGAACTACCTTATATGACCTTGGAGTTGGTGTTAGTGTTATGCCACTCTCTCTTTATCGTAGACTTGAGTTGGATAAGTTGACACCCACTGAAATTTCTCTGCAAATGGCCGACAAATCAACTGCTTTCCCTATCGGCGTTTGCGAGGATGTGCCTATTGTGGTTGCTAATACCACTATCTTAACAGACTTTGTTATCTTGGATGTCCCCGAGGACGATGCCATGGCTATCATCCTCGGAAGACCCTTTTTAAACACTGCAGGGGCTGTTATAGATTGCAACAAAGGCAATGTCACTTTCCATGTCAACGGTAATGAGCACACAATGCACTTTCCGAAGAAACGATATCCAGTACATTGCATCAATGCTATCGAAAAGACTTCATCGATTCTCATTGGGAGCTTTGAATGCCCTATTCCTCGTGTCAAGATGAAGTATGATTTCTTGTTGGGGATACATATCCCCATTGAGGTGACTTAGTGGCTATTCAAAAATTCTCCGTTCTCTCTTCGATTCGAGAAGGTTTTGTCATAAGGACTTGATCAATCCCATTGACGGATTTCTTTCGATGACCATGAAATGGATGAATCAAAGAGTCACATACCTCTCTTTTGAGTTTTCCTTTTCTATTGCTTAGAAGAAAAATGATAGAATTAGTTTAGTTTTTCCTGTTTTCCGTTTTAGCGTCCCGGAGAAAAATACCTCGAAAATAAAAGTTCTCCGATGGTCCTAAAAATTTTAGTATGATTTTTTCTGGAATTTTTGAAAATTTCTGGGCCTGAGAGCTGGCCTGGGGGGCTGACTAGTGGGCCACAAGCCGTGCCACCGCCACCTACCCCCTTGGTGGCGGGGTGCAAGCTTGTGGGGCCCACAGGCACCCCCTCCACTCATTCCAGCTCTCAGCCTCTTCTTCCACCTCCAGAAAAAATTGTTTTGCAGCTCAAACCCGTGTTCTTGCTCATTTGGCTGTGATTTTCGATCTCCTTGCTCAAATCACCATTCTCCGAACCGTTTTGGGGAAATTACTCCTTGGTAAGTGACTCCTCCATTGGTCCAATTAGTTTTTGCTCTAGTGCTTTATCCTTCGCGAATTCTTGCTACCTTGGTGACCCTGTTCTTGAGCTAAAAATGTTGATTTTAGTTGATCTCAAGTAGTTTTAGCGCGTGATACGGTCTCTAGGCACTAGTAGGAGTAGTTGCTACAAGTTGGGTTGATCTTCACTCACTTTTCTTTTGAAGTCTATAAAAATTTCAGAATTTTTCAGAGCTAGAAAAGGGAAAAGATGAGGAGGTTCTTGAGAGGCTCTTCAAGCCATAACCCCAAGGAGGATGAGAAGAATTACCCCAAGTACGTAGTCCCTCGAGTCATAGAAGTTCGAGCGTGCGAGTGGCCAAGTGATGAATTTTTGCGCGCCGACGGACTTTATGAAGACTTTTATTACTTGGTGGAGAACGCAGGTCTTACTGCGTTCGTTGAAGATAAGTGCCCACAATACCTCCTCCTCACCAATATTTTCGTTCAAAGCTTCAACTATTATCCGAGGAAGAATCTTCCCATGGTTGAGTTCATGATTTACGATGTCCCCCAGTGCATGACGCTGCAGGACTTTTGCAATGTATGCAAATTACCTTATGTTGGGGATATCCGTGACCCTCGTCCACGGGACTTGGAGGATTTCATTGGTTCTATTGCTGTTGCAGAGGAGAGAGGAGTGTCTCGCTCTAGAATTACTAGCATACATTTTCCTGTGCTTCGGTACTTCTCACTATTTGTGGGAAAATGTTTGATTGACCATGGGGAGGCTGGATCACTTAGTTCTCCAGACCTTGCGCTTTTGCACGAAGGCCTTTATAACGACAAGACTTATAGCCTGGCGCTATAGTAGCTCAACGGTTGAACCTGAACCGTTCTAAAGGTGTTGTCTATGGAGGTATCTATGCTACCCGTCTTGCCAGACACTTTGAGATACCCATTAGAGTGGGAGAGGAAGGAGAGATGCTTCTCCCTGAGAGATATCTGGATTATGACAACATGGTTCACCATGATTTTCTGGATAGAGATGCTAGTAGACGGATGATTTATAACCTAGTGTTTAGTCAGGGTACTCGAGAGACTATTACTTTGCCTGCTCCTTCTTTGTTTGATCTTCATGTAGGAAGGTACACTATTATGCCCGCGGACATTGACGCATATTGGGGCTTGGCCCAACCACAGGCGCCCGTGCCGAGCCACCAGTCGAGTACCAGACGCCAGTTTATCAATGGGAGCCAGACGAGCTCACACAGCAGTGGCATCCACAGTCTGCTCTGGAGTATCCTGGAGCTCGTTATTTCCCACCTTGGAAGTAGACCAAGCTAGGCCAAAAGCCTAAGCTTGGAGGAGTACGTGTTCTCACCGACTTCACATTCATGCTTATCCTTTCACTTTGTTAGCCGGTGTTTACACTTTGCCATTGTATTATCCATGCTAGTTTCTTTTCATTTTCTTGTTTTCTTGTTTTGTGTCCTTTTTAGAAAACCCAAAAATATTTTTCTTTCTTCTTTTGCTTGTTGGGAGCTTTCCCGTGTAAATAGCTTTCTTTTTCTTTGTGTCAAGGTAGAAGATATTGGTTACAATGCTTATTGGTTCTTGTATGCTTACCTGTTTAGCTTTCAAAGAGCCATATTATTTTGTCTTCTCCTTTGTGTTTGCCTGCAGATTCAGCTTAGTCCAATGCGCTTATTATCGTTTTCATCATTCGATCGTGCAAATGAAAGGCAACAATGATGATATATGATGAAGTGACTGAGATTGAAAAGCTGGTATGAACTCTATCTATTTTGTTTTTGTAAATATGACTAGCTTGTCGACCCAGATTTAGCTTTGTTGTGAGAGAACCATGTTTGCAATGACAACTTAGAGATCATGTTTCTGATGCCATGCTTATTTAGCTGAGAGCTTATAATGGTTTGTCTTGATTGCCAACATAGATTTTGAGATGACTATGATGTAGTATGATAGGATGGTATTCTCCTTTGAATGTTTCAAGTGGCTTGACTTGGCGCATGTTCATGCATGTAGTTGAAACAAAATCAACATAGCCTCTATGATGTTCGTGTTCATGGTGATTTATATCCTGTTCATGCTTGCATTCAATGTTAGTCAAACTCATTGCATCTTGATGACTGTTGTCGCTCTCTAGTTGGTCGCTTCCCAGTCTTTTGCTAGCCTTCACTTGTACTAAGCGGAATACTGCTTGTGCATCCACTTCCATAAACCCAAAAGTTTTTCCATGAGAGTCCACCATACCTACCTATTTGCGGTATCTACATGCCGTTCCAAGTAAATTTGCATGTGCCATTCTCTAAACCTTCAAGAAATAATCTGTTTTGCATGCCCGAACCGCTCATGTGGTGACAGAGGGCTATTGGTATCTTCCATTCTAGGAGTGTTATCCTCGACATGTGTTTATTCACAGTCATTCACGATAAAGGGGCCGGTATTTGGAATGCCCAGTTCCACGCTTAAATTGAAAACATAACTGTAAAACAAGACTCCCCCGGATTGATGTTAGTATGGACGGTACCCGAGGATTCGGCTAGCCGTGGAGTGTGATTGATTGGTGGTGGGGGAGTTAAAACTTTACTTTTCTATTTTGGAACCGCCTATAGCATGAGTAGCATGGAAGATATTGAGAACTCTTGGTCATTGCGTTGACAATGAAAGCATGCCACCCAAAATTATTACCTCTGTTTTCAAAGCTTGAGCTCTGGCACCTCTGCAAATCAATGCTTCCCTCTGCGAAGGGCCTGTCTATTTATTTTCTTGTTGAGTCATCCTCGTCTTATATAAGCACCAATTAGAGAGCACCTCTGTCATTTTTATGCTTTGCTTTTGATTGATATTGAGTATGACTATGACTGGATCTTCGTTGCTATGAATTACAATGTTTAGTCAGCCCTTGATCTTTGAAAGTGCTCTGCATTTATGTTTTGCGGTCTCAGAAAGAGCTAGCGAGATACCACCTATTCATATTGCTTCATGCTTGTTTTGACTGAAGTGTTGGTATTTGAAACTCATTATTATTTGCTCGTTAGCTGATTATGCCATTGATATTAGTTTACCGTGAGACCTTTGTGTCATTTGCTTATGTGGTTAACTTGTGATCTTGCTGAAATTCTGGTTATGAGTTAGAGATAGTTGCAACAACAAGATCAAACAGAGTTTGTCAAAGTTTTTCTTTCTCTCTCAGTTTGTCAACTCAGTTGCTTGAGGACAAGCAAGGTTTTAAGCTTGGGGGAGTTGATACGTCTCCATCGTATCTACTTTTCCAAACTCTTTTGCCCTTGTTTTGGACTCTAATTTGCATGATTTTAATGGAACTAACCTGGACTGACGCTGTTTTCAGCACAATTGCCTTGGTGTTATTTTTGTGCAGAAATCAAAGTTCTCCAAACGTCCTGAAAATTTACGGGGAGCAGTTTTGGAAAATATCAAAAATATCTGCGCCAAGTTCCACCTGAGGGGGTGAGCCAGTGGGCCACAAGCCCTCGCTCCGCCACCACCCCCTGGTGGCGATGGGCAGGCTTGTGGGGCCCACACGGCTCTCCCGCCCCCAATTCCAGCTCTATAAGATCCCTTTCGTCCTAGAAAAAAATAAAAAGAGAAGTTTTCGTCGCGTTTTCGATATGGAGGCGCCGCCACCACCTGTTCTTCATCTGGAGGGCAGATCTGGAGTCCGTCTTGGGCTCCGGAGAGGGGAAATCGTCGCCATCGTCATCATCAACCTTCTTCCCTATCCAATTCCATGAAGCTCTTCGTCGTTCGTGAGTAATCTATTCGTAGGCTCGCTGGGCGGTGATGAGTAGGATGAGATCTATCATGTAATCGAGTTAGTTTTGATGGGGATTGATCCCTAGTATCCACTATGTTCTGAGATTGATGTTGCTACTACTTTGCCATGCTTAATGCTTGTCACTAGGGCTCGAGTGCCATGATTTCATATCTGAAATTATTATGTTGTCACCAATATATGTGTGTTTTAGATCCGATCTTGCAAGTTGTAGTTACCTACTATGTGTTATGATCCGGTAACCCCGGAGTGACAATAACCGGAACCACTCCCGGTGATGACCATAGTTTGAGGAGTTCATGTGTTCACCAAGTGCTAATGCGTTGGTACGGTTCTTTATTAAAAGGAGAACCTTAATATCCTGTAGTTTCCTTTTGGACCCCGTTGCCACGGGAGGGATGGACAATAGATGTCATGCAAGTTCTTTTGCCTAAGCACGTATGACGACACATGGAATGCATGCCTACATCACATTGACGAACGGGATCTAGCCACATATCTCTCCGTGTTATTGTTGTTGCATGATGAATATCATCCAAACAAATCACCAACCCATTGCCTACGAGTTTGTCCTACTGGTGCTGTTACTTGTCTTGCTCTGCTGCTGCTGCTACTACTGTTGCTACTGTTGTTACTTGTTTTGCTCTGCTGCTGCTGCTACTACTGTTGCTACTGCTGTTACTTGTCTTGCTCTGCTGCTACTGTTGCTACTACTGTCGCTTGCTACTATTGCTACTTGCTACTGCTGTCACTACTGATGTTCCTTGCCGCTGCTATTGCTCGTTATACTTCTGTTACTCGCTACTTTGCTGTTACTACTGTGCTTGCAGATACTAATCTTTCAGGTGTGGTTGAATCTGACAAATTCAGCTGCTAATACTTGAGAGTATTCTCTCACCTCCCGTCATGCGAATCAACAAATTTGGGTCGAATACTCTACCCTCGAAAACTGGTGCGAACCCACGCGTTTGTGGGCCGTCAACAACATTCTTCTTGTTTCATTACCGGGGAGTGCTAGCAGTATTCTTCTGGTGTCGTTGCAGGAGAAGGTTTGTTGTCATCAGCATTCGTCTAGCTATCCCCAGAGATTGCAGTCAACGATCCACACCTTTATAAAGAAGGAGTAGATGGTATTATTATATGTTGTGTACCTGAGCATGAACAGGGACAGATCCTACACAAGTGTCACTCCAAGGTCTACGGAGGACATCACGCTCGAGATAGAACTGCACACAAGGTATTACAATTTGGTTTTTATTGGCCTACTATCTTCAAGGATGCTCGTAAGTTTGTCTTGTCTTGTGATGAATTTCAAAGAATTGGTAATATTAGTAGACGTCAGGAAATTCCTATGAACTACTCACTTGTTATTGAACCATTTGATGTTTGGGGTTTTGATTAAAGTGGACCTTTTCCAAAGTCCAATGGGTATACTCATATTCTAGTTGCTGTTGATTATGTTACTAAGTGGATAGAAGCTATTCCAACTAGTAATGCCGATCATAACACTTCTATTAAAATGCTGAAAGAAGTTATTTTCCCTAGATTTGGAGTCCCTAGATATTTAATGACTGATGGTGGTTCACACTTTATTCATGGCACTTTCCGTAAATTGCTTGCTAGGTATGATGTTAATCATAGAATTGCATCTCCTTATCATCCTCAGTCTAGTGGTCAAGTAGAATTGAGCAATAGAGAAACTCAATTGATCTTGCAAAAGACCGTTAATAGGTCTAGAAAGAATTGGTCTAAGAAACTTGATGATGCATTATGGGCTTATAGAACTGCTTACAAAAACCCTATGGGTATGTCTCCGTATAAAATGGTTTATGGTAAAGCTTATCACTTACCTCTAGAGCTAGAACATAAAGCTTATTGGGCAACTAAAGAGCTTAACTATGATTTCAAACTTGCTGGTGAGAAGAGCTTATTTGACATTACCTCACTTGATGAATGGAGAACCCAGTCCTATGAGAATGCTAAGTTGTTTAAAGAAAAGGTTAAGAGATGGCATGATAGAAGGATACAAAAGCGATAATTTAATGTAGGTGATCATGTCTTGCTATAGAACTCTCGTTTAAGATTTTCTGCAGGAAAACTTCTTTCTAAATGGGAAGGGCCTTACATTATCGAGGAAGTATATCGTTCCGCTGCCATCAAGATCAACAACGCCGAAGGAACAATACTGAAGGTGGTAAATGGGCAAGAATAAAACATTATATCTCATGTACTCCCATAAATGTTGAAACCAATATTATCAATACCATAACTCTGGAGGAGTACATTAGGGAGACCTATCAGAACGTTTCAGACTCCGAAAAGGAATAGGTATGTGTTACGGTAAGCAAATAGACTCCAAAATGTTTCCAATGGCAATTTTTATCAGTTTTGGATTATTTAAAAAATTAGGAAAATTTAAAGCAGTCCGAAAAGTGCACGAGGAGTCGACAAGCCAGGAGGGCACGACCTACCCCGCGTGGGCGCGCCCTCCAGGCTTGTGGCCACCCCGTGTACCCCTCGGTCTCCGTTTTCTTGTGATATACTCTTTTGGGTCGTCAAAAATTCATTATATAATCTCCTGAAGGTTTTGACCTTCATATCATGACAATATCTCGTGTTTTCGTTTTGAGCTGTTTCTGCAAGATATTTTGAGTAAGATGTCTGATACGTCTCCAATGTATCTATAATTTTGATTGTTCCATGCTGTTTTATTATCATTCATGGGTGTTCTTCAATCATTTTATAGTCATCTTATATCATTTTTTGGTACTAACCAATTGACATAATGCCCAGTGCTAGTTGTTGTTTTCTGCATGTTTTTACATCGTAGGAAATCAATACCAAACGGAGTCCAAACACAACGAAACTTTTTGTGGATTTTCTTGGGCCAGGAACGCACCTGAGGGGAGCTCCGTTGGGAGCACAACCAACAAGGCGGGCCACGGGGCCCAGGAGCGCCCCGGTGGGTTGTGCCCTCCTTGTTGGCCTCCCGCACCGCCTCTTTGCTCTATAAATACCCCCAATATTTCGTAAACCCTAAGAAGGGAGACGAAAATCAATTCCAGCCGCCACAGAGTCCAGAAGCACCGGATCCAATCTAGACACCATCACAGAGGGGTTCATCATGTCCATTGGTGCCTCTCCAATGATGCGTGAGTAGTTCTTTGTAGACCCACGGGTCTGTAGTTAGTAGCTAGATGGCTTCCTCTCTCTCTCTCTCTTGATTATCAATATAATGGTCTCTTGGAAATCCATATGATGTAAGTCTTTTTGCGGTGTGTGTTGTTGGGATCCGATGAACTTTGAGTTTATGATCAGATCTATGTTTTGATCCATGAAAGTTATTTGAGTCTTCTTTGATCTCTTATATGCGTGATTTATTATAGCCTTGTATCTATTCTCTGATATTTGGGTATTGTTTTGGCCAACTTGCTCTATTTATCTTGCAACGGGAAGAGGTGCTTTGTGATGGGTTCGATCTTACGGTGCTTGATCCGAGTGATAGAAAGGGAAACGACACGTATGTATCGTTGCTATTAAGGATAACAAGATGTCTATTTCTACATAATTATATCTTTACTACATCATGTGATCGTTCTTATTGCATTACTCTGTTTGTTCCATGAACTTAATACACTAGATGCATGCTGGATAGCGGTCGATGTGTGGAGTAATAGTAGTAGATGGAGGCAGGACTCGGTCTACTAATCTTGGACGTGATGCCTATATAATGATCATAGCCTGGATATCGTCATGATTATTTGAAGTTCTGTCAATTTCCCAATAGTAATTGTTTTTCCCATTGTATGCTATTTTTCTTGAGAGAAGCCACTAGTGAAACCTACAACCCGGGGTCTCTTTTCATCATATTTGCCTTTGCTTTTATTTTGAGATCTGTTAAACCAAAAATACAAAAATATCTCGCTGCAATTTATTTGTTCCACGACTATTTATCCTATCTACCCCTTTTACGTCACGTCATTTGTCTATCTTGAGGCGTCGTACCCGAAAGGGATTGACAACCCCTTTAACACGTCGAGTTGCGAGTATTTGTTATTTGTGTCCAGGTGCTGTTTACGTGGTGTGAGGAGGTTCTCCTACTGGTTCGATAGACTTGGTCTCATCACCGAGGGAAATACCTACTATCTCTATACTGCATCATTCCTTCCTCTTTGGGGAAATACCGACGTAGTTCTAGCAGACATCAAAAGGAATTTCTGGCGCCTTTCCGCGGAAGATCAAGTCAAGATAGTCTCCCACCAACGTGCCAATTTGTGGCTCCGTTGCCGGGGAGGATCTTCAACATCAACCAGGTTCCTAATCACAAATCTCATCTCCTCGCAATTTACATTATTTTCCATTTGCCTCTCATTTTCCTCTCCCCCACTTCACAAAAAATTGCCATTTTATTTGCCCTCTTTTTCGTTTGTCGTTTTCTCGTCAGATCTGTTTTTGAGTGCAATCTTTTTGTGAAGTCATCATGACTCAAGATAACACCAGGTTGTGTGATTTCTCACATACCAACAACAATGATTTTATGAGCACTCCGATTGCTCCTCCCGCCACTAGTGCGGAGTCTTGTGATATTAGTACTGCCTTGCTGAATCTTGTTATGAAAGATCAATTTGTCGGTACTCCTAATGAGGATGTCACGTTCCATCTTAACACATTCGTGGAATTATGCAATATGCAATAGAAAAAAGATGTGGACAATGATGTTGTGAAGCTTAAATTATTTCCGTTTTCTTTGCGAGATCGTGCAAAAATTTGGTTTTCTTCTTTGCCTCGCAACAGTATCGATTCTTGGAACAAGTGCAAGGATGCTTTTATTACTAAGTATTTTCCACCCGCAAAAATTATTTCCCTTAGAACCCAGATCATGAATTTCAAGCAACTTGAACATGAGCATGTTGCACAATCTTGGGAAAGGATGAAATTGATGCTAAGGAATTTCCCAACTCATGGGTTAAATCTTTGGATGATCATACAAAATTTTCATGCGGGGTTGAATTTTGTTTCTCGTAATCTTTTGGATTCGGCCCAGGGGGTACTTTTATGGAAATTACTTTGGGTGAAGCTACTAAGTTGCTAGACAATATTATGGCCAATTACTCACAATGCCATACCAAAAGAGCTCCTACTAGTAAAAAGTTCAATTCGGTAGAAGAAATAAATTCTTTGAGTGAAAAAGTTGATGCTCTTATGAAGTTGGTTGCTAATAAAAGTGCTCCTATTGATTTTAATGATGTGCCCTTGTCTACTTTGATTGAAAAAAATAGTGATGCCATAGATGTGAATTTTATTTCGCGAAACAATTTCAATAGCAATGGTTATAGAGGTAATTTTAATCCTAGGCCTTTTCCTCGTAATTCCTTTAATAATTATGGTAATCCTACTTATAATAATAATAGAAACACCTCTGATCTTGAGAACAATATTAAAGAATTTATCAATACTCAAAAATCTTTCAATACTACGATAGAAGAAAAGTTGAATAAAGTTGATGATTTGTCTAGAAGTATTGATAAAATTTCTCATGATGTAGAAATTCTCAAGATGAATTTTTTTGTGCCTAAAGTTGAAGAATCAATTAAAGCTCTTTATGTTTCTATGGATGAAAGTAAGAAAAGAACCGCTATGCTTAGAGCTAAAAGAGAATTTTTAGAAAGAGCGTTTTCTAGTGATTACTTTCATAAAAGTGATGAAGATCTTAAAATGATTGGTGTTTCTTCTATTGATTCTTTGTTTAGTAAAATTAAGATTGATGAAAAAGGGCCTCAAGAAGAGTCAACTTTAGTTGGAAGGCGTCCCTATGATTCGTAGGGTGAAAATCTTGTTGAGAAAAATTATAAAAGTGGGTTTGAAGAGGTCAAGACTTTAACTAGTGATGTGCCAACTATTTTGGATTACAAAGACTTTAATTATGATAGTTGCTATTTGGTTGTTTGTATCTCTTTGTTGCAATCCATGATAAATTCACCCCATGCTTATGAACAAAATAAAGCTTTTACTAAACATATTGTTGATGCTATGATGAAAGCTTTTGAAGAAAAATTGGATGATGAGTGGGAACCTACTATCAAAGTCAAGATTAAAAATTATGAGTGTTTTGCTTTATGTGACTTCGGTGCTAGTGTTTGTACAATTCCGAAATATTTATGTGATGTGCTTGGTCTTACCAATATTGAAGAATGCTCTTTAAATTTGCACTTGGAGGATTCTACTATTAAAAAGCCTATGGAAAGAATTAATAATGTTCTTATTCTTGCAAATAGGAATTATGTGTCCATATATTTTATTGTTCATGATATTTATTGCAATCCATCTTATCCAATTATACCTGGTAGACCGTTTTTACGTACTATTGGTGTCATGATTGATATGAAAGAAGGCAATATTAAATTTAAATTTCCACTAAGGAAGGGAATGGAACACGTACCTATAACAAGAATTAGGCCACCATATGAATCAATCATGAGGGCACCATATGGATCTAGAAACAAAGATGACAACACTTAGATCCTACGCGTTATGCCTAGCTAGGGGAGTAAAACGATAGCGCTTGTTGGGAGCCAGCCCAACTTTTATTTTTTTGCTTTTTGGTTTTCTTGATATTTTAATAAAATACACAATTATACCTGTGGTTAGATGTGTTTTTGTGGTTTAAATTAGTGTTTGTGCCAAGCAAGGACTTTGGGATGATTTGGGTGAAAGTTGATTTGATCTTGCTGAAAAACAGAAACTTTTGCGCTCACGAAATTATTTTTCATTTTAACAGAAGAATTATTTTGAGTTGATTATTTTTGCATAAGATTAATAAACAAATTATTCATGTCGTACTAATTTTTCAGAATTGTTGGAGTTATATAAGTATTCGAAGTAAACAAATTGCTACAGACTGTTCTGTTTTTGACAGATTATGTTTTCTTTGCGTTGTGTGCTTGTTTTGATGATTATATGGTTTTCTTTGATGAGTTTTTGCCATAGAAAAATTGAAATACAGTATATATAATGGAAAAAATATGAATAGGTTTGAAACAGTACTTATAGTAGTGGTTTGCTTTCTTATACTAACGGATCTCACGAAGGTTTTGTTGAGTTTTGTGTGATTGAAGGTTTGAAGTTTTGGGTGATCTTACGATGGATGAAGGAATAAGGATTAGAAAAAGGCTAAGCTTGGGGATTCCCGAGGCACCCCAAGATAATATTCAAGAAGTAGCAAGCAACTAAGCTCGGGGATGCCGCCGAGTGGCATTCCCTCTTCCTTCTAACAACCATCGATATTTTACTTGAAACTATATTTTTATTCGTCACATATATGAGTTTTGCTTGGAGAATCTTGTATGATATGAGTCTTTGCCTGTTTTACTTTTTGTTTTAAGTCTTGGATCCTTGCTGGACACACCTTTTTGAGAGAGCCAAAAATTATGCTATGCTTGCTCCTACGCTTCACTTAAAATTTTAGAGCCATGCATGTTGGATTTTGGGCTCCGCAAAAGCCTAAATATTCGAACTCAGGGGCGTGTACGAAGATCTCTCGTGGCCTAAACTCGCCTAACTCGGTACTCGATGGGAACGGCGAAGAACTCACTCGATGGTGAGGGAGACACATAACTCGGCAGTTTACCCAGGTTCGGGCCGCTGAGAAGCATAAAACCCTACTCCTGCTTTGGTGGATTCCCTCTCGTGGTGGTTGGTGGATGAACTAGTACAGTGTTCTTGAGGGCCTTTGGAGGCTTGGTGTTGTGCCTGTGGGTGAATGGATGAGTCAGGTTCGGATCCCCTCTATGAAGTAACCTCTCTATATATAGTGGCGGCCTCGCACCTCTTCCGTTATCGTTTCGGTGGGAAGGGATCCCATGTGGCACCCTGACGTCAGCTGTGCTTCCCTGGCAATGGCTCCAGAAAAGGGATGATCCTGCAATCTCTGGCGTTAGCTAGACGAAAGCTTATAACAACTAACCTTCTCCTGCAACAGCACCAGAAGAATGCTGATAGCACTCCCCGGCAATGAAACTGAAAGAACGTTGTTGATGGCCCACCAACGCGTGGGTTCGCAGCAGTTTTCGAGGGTAGAGTATTCGACCCAAATTTGTAGGTAAGCCAGTCAGGAGGTGAGAGTATACTGTCAAGTATTAGCAGCAGAATTTGTCAGATTCAACCACACCTGAAAGATTAGTATCTACAAGCACAATAGTAACAACAAAGTAATATGATAACAGTGGTGTCAGAAACGAACTGTTGACAGCAGACTATTCCCAATGATTGTATCAATGGCGCTTCCGTTGCTGCGTTGACGGAAGTTGTCAATTCCCGTCAACGGTCTGGCGAACCAACAGTGTAGCAGGTAGTAGCAGTGTAACGAGCAATAGAAGTGGCAAGGAACATCAGTAGTGACAGCATTAGCAAGTAGCAACAGTAGCAAGCGACAGTAGTAGAAACAGTAGCAGCAGAGCAAGACAAGTAACAGCAGTAGCAACAGTAGTAGTAGTAGCACCAAAGCAAGACAAGTAACAACAGTAGGACAAACTCGTAGGCAATGGGTCGGTGATTTGTTTGGTGCAACAGTAGAACGAACTCGTAGGCAATGGGTCGGTGATTTGTTTGGATGATATTCATCATGCAACAACTATAACACGGAGAGATATGTGGCTAGTTGCCGTTCGTCAATGTGACGTAGGCATGCATTCCGTGTGTCGTCATACGTGCTTAGGGAAAAGAACTTGCATGACATCTATTGTCCATCCCTCCCGTGGCAGCGGGGTCCAAAAGGAAACTACGGGATATTAAGGTTCTCCTTTTAATAAAGAACCAGACCAATGCATTAGCACTTGGTGAACACATGAACTCCTCAAACTATGGTCATCACCGGGAGTGGTTCCGGTTATTGTCACTCCAGGGTTGCCGGATCATAACATATAGTAGGTAACTACAACTTGCAAGATCGGATCTAAAACACACATATATTGGTGACAACATAATAATTTCAGATCTGAAATCATGGCACTCGGGCCCTAGTGACAAGCATTAAGTATGGCAAAGTAGTAGCAACATCAAATCTCAAAACATAGTGGATACTAGGGATCAATCCCCATCAAAACTAACTCGATTACATGATAGATCTCATCCTACTCATCACTGCCCAGCGAGCCTACGAATAGATTACTCACGAACGACGAAGAGCTTCATGGAATTGGAGAGGGAAGAAGGTTGATGATGACGATGGCGACGATTTCCCCTCTCCGGAACCCAAGACGGACTCCAGATCTGTCCTCCAGATGAAGAAGAGGTGGTGGCGGCGCCTCCGTATCGAAAACGCGACGAAAACTTCTCTTTTTATTTTTTCTGGGACGAAAGACAACTTATAGAGCTGGAGTTGGGGGCGGCAGGTGCCTGTGGGCCCCATAAGCCTGCCCACCGCTATCAGGGGGTTGGTGGCGGAGCAGGGGCTTGTGGCCCACTAGCCCACTGTCACGCCCAAGATGCGACCCTATCCTCAATTTGGCACGAGGGCCTCGTTAGGGATAGAAGCGCATCTCGTCGTGTCGCAAGAATGGATATCATTACAGGTACATGTACTGAAAAGAAGACATATATAATAGAATTGGCTTACACTCGCCACAAGCTACATCAGAGTCACATCAGTACATTACATAATCATCAAGAGTAAGAGCAGGGTCCGACTACGGACGAAAACAAACGAGAAAATAAGAACGACGTCCATCCTTGCTATCCCAGGCTGCCGGCCTGGAACCCATCCTAGATCGATGATGAAGAAGAAGAAGAAGCAACTCCAAATGAACAATCAACGTGCTCGCGTCATATAACCTTTACCTGTACCTGCAACTGGTGTTGTAGTAATCTGTGAGCCACAGGGGACTCAGCAATCTCATTTCCAAAGGTATCAAGACTAGCAAAGCTTAATGGGTGAGGTATGGTTAAGTGGTGAGGTTGCAGCAGCGGCTAAGCATATATTTGGTGGATAAACTTACGAGTACAAGAAATAAGAGGGGGCAGTTCTACGCATAGCGGACGTGAACTACTGATGATCAAATGAATTATCCTAAACACCTACCCACGTCAGACATAACCCCACCGTGTCTTCGATTGGAGAAGGAACTCACGAAAGAGACAGTCATGGTTACGCACACAGTTGGCGAGTTTTATTTAAGTTAACTTCAAGTTATCTAGAACAGTGTTAAACAAAGCTTCCACGTTGCCACATAACCGCGGGCATGGCTTTCCGAAAGATTTAACCCTGCAGGGGTGCTCCAACTAGTCCATCACAAATTACCACAAGCCGCATAGAAATCCTCAATCACGAAGCTCGCGATCTCGTCGGATTCCTTAGTGGAAAACCTCAACTCTGAGATTACCCAAAGCATCATCGGAATCCCGATGCACAAGATATCTCGTCAAAGGTAAAACTAATCCAGCAAGGCCACCCGGCGTGTCGACGATCCCGATAGGAGCCGCGTATCTCGTCCTCAGGACACGAAGGATAAGCACAGCGTACGGTGGCCTGATAGAAATCTCCCGAGTTGCCCCGGGTTGGTCCCGCAAACGGCTCTAGTTTTGGACCAACACCATCAGCACTGGCCCCCCTGTATTATGTGAAATTACTCCTCGGGTTCATGACGCCCTATGCTTTCAGTATTAACAAAGTTAATATGTTGGGCAAATGTAGTACCAATGTTGGGCCTTGCCGGACCAGCTTTAATCTAAAACGAATTATCAAGGGGGTCCCCATAACAACCCTGATCGTGTTAGGAGCGCTCAAATATGGTACATAACACCGGTAGCCGAAACTAAGGGGGCAAAGGTGGAACAAAACACCAGGCTAGAAAGGCCGAGCCTTCCACCTTTTACCAAGTATATAGGTGCATTTAATTAAATAGCATTAATAAGGTGATATGACAAGGGACCCATGTTATCACATGGAAGCAACTGCACCTGCAACTAACAACGCTAACAACATGGTAAGCAAGCAGTAACATAGCCAATCAGTGGTTTGCTAGGTCGAACAGGTTGAAGGTTATCATGGCATTGTTGAGAGGCTGATATTTAACAAGTGGTAGGTAACGAGACATAATCGATAGAAGCGGTAAACTAGCATGGCAATGATAGTAACAGTATCTGGGGAAATGGTCATCTTGCCTGAGATCCCGCTTGGAAGAAGAACAACTCCGTGAAGTCGGCGAACCAACGTAGTTGAACGGGTCCTCACATTCCGACACGCTTGCGGAACTCTATCGAGTCGGAGCAAACCGGAAACAAACATCAACACATATATTCACCACACGAAGCACAACATGATGCATACCCTAACATGATGCATGATTAGTTCAATGTGCAAGGTATGGCATGGCAATTCACCTCACGCAAGCACTACACATTAAGTGAAGCTCGATATGCAAAGAGTTGCATATCGACGAAACTCCATGTTTAATTATTTAATTCACTCCCGTTTATTTACACGGCAATATTAAATTGTTGTTAACATGGCAAGGGGTGAAGCGGTGATCCTACAAGGCATCCTAGACGGTAAACACGAGGGGCTTAGAACGGACGCTACGGCACAAGAGACAAGCAACACAAGATATCATGCCATGAATGCGTCATGCATGCGAGTGTCAAACATCACGGGCAAGAAGAGCAAGAAATAGGTGTCGCCACGGCGAGCGAGAGGGAAACATGGCGGCACGACGGAAACGATGCCACGGCAACGTTCCTATCCCGATACTCAACGAGATATCGGTGCCACGATCTGGAAGCGTGTGCGAGAACGGTAAATAAGATGGGGTGATCCCGTATCTCTGGTTCCCATGTGTCGAGGCACGACAAAAGAAGACAACGTGCAATGGGCATACATACGGTGCAAACATACATACAACTCATACATCACATTCGTTTGGTTCACGACAACGTCTCATCGGTATACCTTCGAAGCGTGCGATTCGAAGCGGATCGATTCGTAGCGGACGTCGTGGAAGTCGTGGTCGTCGTGGAAGTAGTGGTACTCGGGTCACATCGACGGTAGTCGTTCTCTTGTCGTCGGTGCACGGTCTTCGGCGTCGGTTACGGTCTTCACCTCGGAAGTCGATCACGTCTCCGTCGATGTTCGGGGTTCGTCGAGGATGTCGTGGTTCTCGGCGAACTTGTCGACGAACCACGGCAGGCAGGGAAGGTGCACACGGCCTTCGGCGTCAGTAACCAGCAATAGCAAACTCAACGCGACGCAAGCAGCAAGGCGGCAACAAAGTAACAGCTACAACAGCAACAACTAGGGCAATCTAGCAGCAGCTACAACTAATAGCCTAGCATGCAACTAACAGCAAGGCAAGCTAGCCACCGCATCATGCATCTACTAGCAAAGCCAGCAAGCAGCACAACAAGCAGCATCGGCATGGGCAAGCACACAACACCACCAACTAAGCAACCTAAGCAGCAGCTAGAACTAACCTAGCAACTAACATCAACTAACCTAGCATCTACCAGCAGCACGAACAACAGCAACAACGGCGGCCAGCACACGCAATAGCTACAGCAGCTAGCTGAAACAGCAGCAACAGCTCGGCAACCACAACTTGTGGCGGCAGCGACTAATAGCAGCAGCTAGCAATCTACAGGAACATGCCACCTCCATCACGGCACGCAGCAACAGCAAGCAACTAGCAACTACATCAGCAAGGCACAGCAGGAGCACAAGCATCAGCAGGCAACACTAGCAGGCAATCGGCAGCAGCCTAGCAGCAAAACGCAGCAACTATAGACAACCACGGCACATGCAGTCAAGCAGCTCAAAACAGCAGCAGCAACCATAGCATCAGGCAGCAGTAGCTTAGCAACGCCATAGCATGGCAGCTCGGCAGGCAAACAAAAAAAAGGCAGCAACAGCTACCCGTGGCGGGATGGGCAGCGCGCGGCGGGGCTGATCGGTTAGGAGGCCGGCGAGGCGGCGCGGCTCGGGAGGAGCAGCGGCTACCGGGAGGAGGGCGAGCACGGCGGCGAGGGCTCAGGGGCGACGCCGGCCGAGGGTGCTGGTTCTCGGCGACGGGCGGAGCTTGGGGCACCGCGGCGACCACGGCGAGCAGGGAGGCCAGGGCGAGCGCCATGGCGAGGTGAGGTTGAGGAAGGCGGCGACCGGCAAGGCGACCGGTTGCTGGCGCGGCTGCTCGGGCGACGGGGCTCTGCTGCGGCTCGGGACGGCGAACCGAGGGAGGAGCGCGACGGGGCGAGCACACGGCAGAACAGCTGCTGGCGACGGCAGCATGGCGGCGCCAGCGGGGAAGGGACCTCGGCGCTCGACAGAGGGGCTCGGCAGGGAATCAGGATGGAGGGGCTGCGAAGGAGGGGAGCGAGGGGATGACGGCGCTGCGGGGGATGAGGGAATCGGGAGGCTGGGCTGGGGCGCTAGGTCTAGGAGGCTTGGGGCCAGCTGGGCCTTGGCCCAAGTGGCACAGGCTGGCTTCTCTCTTTTCCCCCTCTTTCTTGTTTCTTTAAAGTCTTTTTCTATACACCAACTTGCAAAGTAAGAAAACAAGGGAAGAAGTTGGAATTCCAACAAGAGAGGAATTTTCCCGGAGCCAGAGAAATATGGGGGATTTAATAAAATTGGTTTGGGGATTTTTACGGTATTTAAATTCGGACAAGTTTCGAATATATTTCAAACTTGCCTAAATTATAAACCATAACCAAACCAACCCCAATTGGACTGAGGCTTTTGATGGAGACCCTATACAATATATATTATTTATGGGCTCCACACAAACATTTATTTGAGTACTTAAATCTGCAAATCAAATAAACGAAAGCAAAGGGAAAAGGAAAAGAACAAGGAGTGGCTAGGAGAAGAGGGAAAAAGAAAATGAACACAATAGGGGAAGCAATCACACCAGAGAAGATGGAGATGATGCAAGATGCGTGATGAATGCAACAAACAAAAATAAAACACGCTGCGTCAATGAATTAAAAGGGGAATCTTCTGGAGCGTCGGCATCGGGCTGTCACACCCACCCCCTTAGGTGGATCCTGGCGCAGGTATTTTTGATATTTTCCAAAACTGCTCCCCGTAAATTTTCAGGACGTTTGGAGAACTTTGATTTCTGCACAAAAATAACACCAAGGCAATTCTGCTGAAAACAGCATCAGTCCAGGTTAGTTCCATTCAAATCATGCAAATTATAGTCCAAAACAAGGGCAAAAGAGTTTGGAAAAGTAGATACGTTGGAGACGTATCACACCCCGATAGAGGGCCAACACACGGCCGTCCCCAGGATAGGACCGGACGCACGTCAAGAGCATGGTACATAAATTCCAGGAAAATATGGCTTTATTAATATGATGGAGTGTTACAATACTGTTGCTTACAACAATATTACATGACTCCAAGGCTAGCTAAATGGCAGCAGAGGTCTTGATACAGCGACATCGACGTCCCTGGCTGGGCTCCATAACTCGCAGGACTGGCTTGGTCACGATCTAGCACGACGAGTCTTCTCCTACAACTGGCCACGTGCAAGGCCAGGTGAGTACTTTGAATGTACTTGCAAGACAACCAAGTACATGGCATCCCAACAAGCAGATAACAAAGCAAGCATAATAGTTATATCATAGCTATTCTAAGCATGGCATGTCATTAACAGTAAAGATATAAATCAAGCATAGCATGACATGGACTAAACATATAATCTATCTCACTAGCATGACAAAGTTCACAACAAGTGCTTAACCAGTTTACTTACTCTCTTCTGGGTTGTACCACAACCCTCAACATACTCGTCATCCAATCTGAACGGATTTATATCACATCACACGGTCATCTGACCATTATCATATAGCCTTCTCTTGGCTAACACAACATCCTCTGATGTTCATATGAAACGAGTTCTTCCATCATTACTGACACTGATATGGTTGACCACCTACTGAGGTCTGATCGGGCTGTCCATTACCGTGGACACGGCTATTCAAATAGGTTTGACACTCTGCAGGTTGCACACTTTACCCACACTCTGGAGCACTGACCTCGTGATCCCATTCGGGTGGACCAGTGTTGCTCCAACAAAACTTTCCAGACCCGTGATTCTCTCATCATATCCCCGGCAACCACTCCCTTCCGGAGTCCTGCCCTGTGTGGCCCCGTGTCCTCATGACACATGTGTCCTCATGACACCTGCCACCGTCGTGGCCAAACAAAATTGTCCCAACCAGGGACGGGTACCCAACTCAGCTTAACTGGTCTCACAGGGTTATCACCGCCTACCTGATCAGGGTCAGCGCGCGTGCATAACCCTCCCTCTTTGGGGCATATCGGTGAGAGATCACGCGATCATCTCAAGTCACGGCCGTCCCATATCGGCAAGAGGTGGTTGTGCAGATGGGCCCGGACAGGTGACTCTGATCAACCAACTAAGTATCTTATCCTGAATATTATGTCGGTCATAGCTGACACTCCCATGTCACCACAATCCGATAATTAATAGGATTAAACCACTACTGTTAAACTACATTCATAAACTGTCGGATAAAACACAAAGTAATCATATACAGTAATCTCAACAGTATAATAGCAAACTATTACTTTACTAATTATAACTGTAGGTGGGACGTTCGGAACCCTCGCATAAAATCAGCAAATAAATCGGTAGCCACCGGAACGGTCTTTGCAACACAGATCTGGGATGTTACCGGAATAACTAAACTCTGACTCAAGACGGCTGGAAAGCAGCTCAGAGCATGAGGCCGTGTTGATAAGAAGAAAGTAGCAGTCCCCTAAGATGGCCGAAGCACAACTCAGAGCATAGGGTCACCCCCACGAAAAGAAATACAATAGTTGCCCGCGACGGCCGAAAAGAATCTCAGAACACGGGACACGTGCTGACAAGAGGAATATAAAGTGGCATCCACCCCGGACGGCCGAAAGCAGCTCAGACTCAGGCGTGGTGCCATTACTGAAGGAAATGCGAGTAAGGGTTCGTCAGAGTCACACACATCACATCACCATACACTCGGACACAATCATAATAGATTTAATATGCAAGAGCACCACAGAGCAAAGTTTGAGTGCATATGTTGGATGAAAAGTAATACTAGTAACTATTACCAATGTCGTCACCGTTATATGCAAATGCAGGCTAACAGATGATACAGATAAACACACAGAGTGCAAGCAACGTTATCACGCAAGTCCGTAGCTCATGGTAAGAGGTTGGCTTGCCTGGGGGTCGACGAATACTCCGGGAAGAAGCGCAATAACACACCGGAAAGATTTGCCGGAGAGGGTTTCCCTCTCGGAAGGCTCAAACAAAGGCAAGGGCAAAATGATCAGTTCTACTATGCAAACACATCATGAAAATGGCACTATCTGAACAGGCTCGACGATACGAAGACGTGGGCGCTGGTTTTACCTCAATCGGAGCTACGGTTGCGGAGATACGCTCGTTAGAGCACCAGGGACTAATTTGTAAAAAGGATAACTACAACCAGGTCCCTGGGGCCGAAACCGAACGCGCCCTCGGCCAGAATACGCTTTCCAACGGGGAAAACATATTCTTAGAAATGCGCTTCCACTTAAAATGCGCGGGCCCATGGTTTGACTTCCTCTCTCCCACTTACACCCAGGGCCCACCCCTCTTTCTCTCTCTCTCTCTCTCCTCTCCTCTCCTCTCTGCCTGATGCCTTCTTCTTCCTCTCGCCGCTGGAGCACAGGAGATCGTCCGCGGGAGCGCCGGCTGGTGGGCCTAGGGGTGTCGGGCACCCCTCGCCCCGCCCGAGGGTGGCCTCAGAAACGCCTGGGGCGGCCTCCCGTGCCCTCGCCGCCGATGGGGCTGCGGCAGCAGAGCGGCTGCAGGGGGCCGGCGCCGTCGGGGTCCCTCCGACCAAGGGGAGGTGGGGCGACGACCTTGCGAGCCCTAGGGCTGCTCTGACCGAGGGAGGGGATTGGGGGAGCACTGTGGAGCTACCATCGCCATGGGGGTCCGACAGTAAGTTTCCGCCATTGATGAGATGGAGAGCTCCAGAAGCTTAATTAGGAGGGGGAAAGGGACCGCGGGAGCTTGCTGCTCGACAGGAGGGGCTTGGGGCACGCTTAAATAACCTCAGGAGGAAGATTCACGGAGGTGGCCGAAGCTCTACAATGGCGGTCGAAGCTTCGGGACCATCGCAGCGGATTCCTTGGCAAGGAATCGAGGGGAAGAGAGCTTTAGAGTGTGCAGGAGAGCAGTGGGGATCTTGCCGACACCTCAAGACAAGACAGAATCCACTATGATCAAGCTTACATTAACTCGAACGCACAGAGCTCTGTTTTGGCATGCTCTGCCCATGATCACCACGTGGCCATGGCCCCTCAAGCTGTCAAACCTTGTCTAAGCTTATCTACATACTGTTCTAAGGTGGAATGACACAACACACACCACCGGGGAGCACTGAGGTGACCACACCAAGGTCAAACAGTCTCCAACAGCAAGGTGTTTGTGCTGTAGTGTCACCACCACAGTGCACCTCTTGGCATGATATCAGGCTGAGGTTGACCACTCACTAGGGTCACTATACTGGCCAAAATTCAGCCCAACCCAATAAGCCTATGGGGTACTTCCTTTGTAACTTGGCATACTGACCAGAAATGAAGAAGTTGTTGCTGGGGTCAAATGGCTAGATGGAAATGGCTGAAATTTAGAGGAGACTCATGATTTAGGCATATGAAGGCACTAGCAAAGATTCATACGATTTGCACAATTATAAATGGTACTTCCTTCACAATGCTTCAATCTGGATAGAATCTTAAATAATTTGTTGGGGAAGAATGGGATGATGAAATGAGCTAAATTTTGGTGGACAGAGATGATTTAACATGATGAACAACTCTGCAAAATTTCAACTCAAAGGGAACGAGTAATCAAGCACTTCCTTTACAAACAAAAGATCTGGACATAATTTGCAAAGGGATATTTTGCTCAATTTTTGAATTGGGGAACTTGATCTTTTGATGGAAATGATGATTATATGGATATGAGAAGCTCCACAAATTGTTTGGGATTTTTCCTAGCTACCAAATGGTAGTTCCTTTGGAAAGGCCCCAAAATGCTATATTGGCATAAAATAGGAAAATGCAATTTTCCTTTATTCTATGATGGCCAATATTTTATGAGAGCTCAATAGGATCACAAAGAATACCTCTACAAGATTTCATGAGCATAGGATATGGATATTTATTTTCCAAGATTTAATTCCTCAGACAAGCAGCAACAAGAATTATTTCTAAAGGGAAATATTGCATATGACCTGGCAATATTTTTGCACATATGGGGTCTATGAGGGAATGATGATCTCTGGGAAGACTTGGAGGATCAACAGAGCAAGGGAAATGATGGCTCCTTTGAAAACACAAAGACAGGATTCCCAGTTCCAATGCTTGGGAGCTAGGTTTCCAAAAGGGGGTTCGGGGTTTACTCAGCAAGGACAAGCTGGCAAAAGGTCATGGGAAAAGCACTGAGAGGTTGAGCTGGCAAATTCCAGAGGAAAAATCGGGGAGAGAAAAGCTAGGAAGGAATAACAGCACAAAAATCGATAACCCGATTTTTGGGGTGTTACATCCCACAAAGGCCAATTTCGAAGGGGGACACGGGAACATGCTTCCCCTGCCCAAAAGTAGTCTTCGCCTGCAAAGTAGCTGTCAGCGCTGCAGGGATGGGTTTAGGGATAACGTTCGTCCTGCCGGCGGGCGGCCTTGTTCTTGTTGCACCAGAAAGGAAACCTTTGGAAGATGCCTTCGGAACCCCGGTACGTCCTTGCCCCCTTTGCACTAAAGAGGAAACTGCTCTGTCCTACTGTCTTCCATGCCTCTGTCTTTCCTGTGCGTCACCCTTGACTCCTGAGGCCGGGCCTTGCCTTTGAATAGCCGCTGTTGCGGAGGGGTCTTGAGGAGGCCCCCTGCGGGTGTTGATGTCGTTCCTCCTCGTGAGGCTTGGCCCCTCACGAGGGCCTTGCCTTGAGTGGTGTCGGTCCCGTTGGTTTGCTTGATGAAGTGGGCCAGCCCTGGGCCCTAGGCAGGCAGGTCTAGGTACCACCATTCCCAGAACGCCGACAATGGATTTGCTCTAGTACTTCACTTATATCTATTTGAGCATGATGTGCTTTGTTATTTTTGAAGAAATGCTCTCATACTTCACTTAGATTTATTTGGGAGTTAGTAATTTTTTTAAGAAATTCTCTCTTGCTTCATTTAGATTATTTTGAGAGAAAGAAAAATTATGCTCATGTTCTTCACTTAAATTTGTTTGATCTTATCAAAAGCAACATATGAAAATAGTCCCAAAGTGATAGATATCCAAGGAGGATATAATAAAAACTTCCATGAAGATCATTGGACAAAATAAACTTGATTCTTAGTAATGGTTTTGAGATATGACGATATGATATGTGAGTCATGTTGATGAGTAATTGTGCTTTAGTAAGAATATTGATGTTAAGGTTTGTGATTCCCTAGGCAAGCACGAAAGTCAATAGTTGTGCAATGAAATTTATATCCTACTTGTGGTGCATTATTCGGTGTTACTTATGTTTATTGCTTGGGTACGAGATTTTTTGTTTCTTGGTTGGTCGCTTCTCAATCTTTTTGCCAGCCTTCATTTTGCACTAAGTATGATCACTACTTGTGCATCCAAAACCCTTTAAACTAGTTTTGCCATGAGTCCACTATACCTACCTATATGCGGTATTTCCATGCCGTTCTAAGAAAATTTTCTTGTGGCATCTCTAATTTTCATAATAAATTTCTCTTTTGTGTGCTCTACCACTCGCGAGGCTGTGAGGGGTGGCCAATATTTTCCATGCTAGATGTGTTATTCTCACTATGCGACTGACGTTGTCCATGCCGCCCAAGACAAGGCGTCGTACTCCCGGATGATGGCATCCCAGCGCGCCAAGCAGCTCGCGGGCATCGCCGGCCGGGCAGTCAAGCCGACACGCCGATTCGAGGGGGAGGCCCCGGCGCTGCCAAACGTGAGGAGCGACGGGGGCTACCTCGCCTTCTTCGAGAAGGTGGTGGAGACGCTGGAGGCCGGCGTCTCCTGCATGGAGGAGGCCAACGTGTCCAACGCGCACGGGCTTCTCGGCCTTGCCTTGACGCTCGTCTTCTCGAGCCTGCGTCGCCTCATCTCGGAGGTCGATCTCTAGTGCGTCGTCGAGTCGATGTCCGCTCAGCCCCGGCGCCTTCTCCGGGATGAAGTGTGCCAGCACGTGGACGCCCTGGTGGGGCGGTACGTCCGCGTGCCCGTGTCTAGTGAGGAGGAGGGCTCCAACGCCGAGCCTGCAGGCGCCAAGGGCGGCGTTGGCGGCCTCTTCCCCTAGGCGTCCCCCGCTTCCGTTTCCTTCCCTGTAATATCAGACCCAGAACTCTGCCGTGTTGGGCGTTAAACTTTTGTTCGTTACCTTCGTTGTTCTCCGTTTTTCCTTTCGCTCATGGGTCGATTGCTTGCTTGTTGGTAGTCGTTGCGGCTTAGCTTCCTTGCATAGGGCTCGTCGCTGCCCCAACCATCGCTCGGGGGTAATGGTGGCCAGGGCCCCCAGGAGGTCCCGTCCTCCCCAAGCACCGCTCGTGCTGCCGCACGCTTGGTCGATGGCCTCGTTCCTCGCTGCAGCTGAATCCTTAGGCCCTGCATCCCTTCGTTAGTACGCATGTTTTTAATTCGTTGTTAGCTTGACGTGAAACCAGATGGTCCCGGTCTTGGCCTCCGGGGTACTTAGCTCGTGGGTTTGCGCCGGTCTTTTCCGTAGCTCCTCCTGAGTAGCTCATGTTTTGTGGGCGGGACGGGATGAAGACCATTTTGGCACTCTATGTCAGCAAGTCCTGGTCCCGCACATTTCCCTGCCGCCGTAAGGTGCAACCCGTTACCAAGGTTGTTCCTCACGGGGAAAGGCCCCGGCGCCCCGGGTGCCAACGTGATCAACACCTGGGTGGCCGAGTGGCTTTGCGACCAGTAAGGCCCCTGAGGCATGCTGCTCAGGAACCCCCCCCCTTGACACTCAAGCGTCCCTACGTCGACAGGCCCTGGTCCTGCACATTTCCCTACCGCCGTTAGGTTCGACGCACTTCACAGGGTGGGGCCCCGCCACTCCCGACAACGACGGAGCTCGGGACTGCATCAAGAGTGGCGAGTGCCATTATGACCGGTAAGGCTCCTGAGGCAGTGCCCAGGAGCCCCCTTTGGCGCTTGAGTGATTCCCCATTCCGTCCCTTTGGTCACCGCCCCAGGCGGCCCTCAGGCCTCCCGAGACTCTTTGTGGTGGTATCATGCTCCGATCCGAGCCCCCGAGCGAGGGTCAACCGCTGAAAAAGTTTGCCCCTGGCACGACAAGTCCTTGCTTTCGTGCTCCTTGGTGCCTAGGGGCGGTGCGGAGCGTTCAACTCCTCAAAAGATGTCATCTAGGAAAGAAATCTTTAAAGTCGGCAAAAGGAGAAAGCGCAAGAGAAAGTTTTCCCTTTTTTCAAAACATCAACTTTCGAAATTGGCCAATTTAAATCGAGCGGAAGATAGTTCAAGATCGAGAAAGAACCAAGCAAACGCCGCGTCCGGCACCTAGGCTGGCATAGTCATTGGTGGACTGTGTTGGTTCCTTTGTCAGCTGGGGGCATAGTCATTGGTGGACTGGATTGGGTGCCCCCGTTTTCTCCCCAGCGCATAGCATAGGGCTTCCACTAGGCGTGGGATGGACCCCTTCTGCGTCCTCGTGGGGCCCCTGGGCGTATACAGCTGCAGCTCGTTATTACGTGAGAGTGTTGATACGTCTCCAACGTATCTATAATTTTTAATGGTTTCATGCTATTATCTTGTCAAACTTTGGATGTTTTGTATGCCTTTTATATCTTTTTTGGGACTAACTTATTAACTCTGTGCCAAGTGCCAGTTCCTGTTTTTTCCGTGTTTTTGACCCTTTTTAGAGGAGGATTTTAAACGGAGTCCAAACGGAACGAAACTTCCAAAAAGATTTTTTCTGAAACAGAAGAAGATCGGGGAGCCTGAGAACCAGGGCAAGGGTCCACCACAGACCCCAGAAGCCCCCTAGCCACGTCCAGGGGGGCCCGCGCCTCCCAGGCTTGTGGGCTCCCTGGGCCACCTTTGCCCTAGGTCTTTCGCCTATATATTCCCAAAAATTCCAGAAAAAATCAGGAGATCATCGAAAGTACTTTTCCGCCGCTGCAAGCTTCTGTCTCCTCAAGATCCCATCTGGGGCACGTTCTGGTGCCCTGCCGGAGGGGGGATTCGGATACGGAGGGCTTCTACATCAACACCATGACCTCTCCGATGATGCGTGAGTAGTTCACCATAGACCTACGTGTCCATAGCTAGTAGCTAGATGGCTTCTTCTCTCTCATGGATCTTCAATACAAAGTTCTCCATGATCTTCATGGAGATCTATCCGATGTAATCTTCTTTTGCGGTGTGTTTGACGAGATCCGATGAATTGTGGATTTATGATCAGATTATCTATGAATCTTATTTGAGTTTCTTCTGATCTCTTATATGCATGATTTCATATCCTTGTAATTCTTTTCGAATTGTGGGTTTTGTTTGTCCAGCTTGATCTATGATTCTTGCAATGGGAGAAGTGCTTGGTTTTGGGTTCATACCGTGCGGTGACCTCACCCAGTGACAGAAGGGGTAGCGAGACATGCATCGTGTTGTTGCCATCAAGGGTAAAAAGATGGGGTTTTCATCATTGGTTTGAGATTATCCCTCTACATCATGTCATCTTGCTTAAGGCGTTACTCTGTTCGTCATGAACTCAATACACTAGATGCATGCTGGATAGCGGTCGATGTGTGGAGTAATAGTAGTAGATGCAGAAAGTATCTGTCTACTTGTCTCGGACGTGACTTAGATATCGTCATGACTTTGCGTGGTTCTATCAATTGCTCGACAGTAATTTGTTCACCCACCGTAATATTTGCTATTTTGAGAGAAGCCTCTAGTGAACACTATGGTCCCGGGTCTACTCCACACCATATTTTCAGCCTTACTCTTTTACTTCGTTGCACTTTCTGCCTTCAGATCTCACTTTACTATCAATCTTGAAGGGATTGACAACCCCTTTATAGCGTTGGGTGCAAGCTCGTTTGTGTTTGCGCATGTAATCTGGACTTGACGAGATTCTCCTACTCGATTGATACCTTCGTTCTCAAACTGAGGGAAATACTTACTGCTCCTGTGCTGCATCACCCTTTCCTCTTCAAGGGAAAAACCGACGCAAGCAAGTCTCCGTCAACGTGTCAATTTTTGGCGTTGTTGTTTGAGAAGTAGCAAGTGTCACGGTGGGGGTGTATCTGGGAGGTCGCGAGGACGCTTTGGCCTCGCGAGTGTCCCTGCTCCCGAGGCATAGACGCCTGACCCTGGAAGTCATTGGTGGACTGTGTTGATTACCGTTGTCTTCTCCCCAACGCGGAGCGTAGGGCTTCCACTAGGTGTGGGGTGGACCTCTTCCGCGTCCTCGGGGCCCCCTGAGCGTATACAGCCTCGGCTCGTTATTACGTGAGAGTGTCACGGGATGAAGTATGTTCCGGAAGGATTGAAGGATGATGCATAGGTGGATGGGTTAATGCAGGTCATGCGCGCTCCTTCTTCTGAGACCGGTTGAGGGCTTTTCTTTTGCTCTATGTCGGCATGTCCCAGTCCCGCACATTTCCCTGCCACCGTGAGGCGCCTCATGGGGCGAGGCCCTGACCAAGTGGCCAAGTGGCTTTGTGACCGGTAAGGCTCCTGAGGCGCGATGATCGGGAGCCCCCTTTGACGTTTGAGCGGCTCTGCGTCGCCAAGATCAAGTCCCGCTCATTTCCCAACTGCCGTCTCTTGCGGCTAAATGAACGGGCACAACTACGTGGTCAAGCTGTGCCACCCCTAATAACGACCGAATGTCCGTGGACGATATCAAGGGTGGTAGGTGGCCTTATAACCGGTAAGGCCCCTGAGGCGCAATGCTCAGGAGCCCCCTTTTGGCGCTCAAGTGGCCCCATCTCATCCTCTTGATTCTGGCCGTGGGGAGCCGCGAGGCCTCCCCAGGTCCCGTGACGGGCCGTCGCGCACCGGCCAGAGCCCCCGAGCGGGTGGGGGGGGGGGGTGATACGTCTCCGTCGTATCTACTTTTCCAAAATCTTTTGCCCTTGTTTTGGACTCTAATTTGCATGATTTGAATGGAACTAACCCGGACTGACGATGTTTTCAGCAGAATTGCCATGGTGTTGTTTTTGTGCAGAAATGAAAGTTCTCGGAACGTCCTGAAAATTTACGGAGAATTTTTCTTGAAAATATGAAAAATACCTGCGCAAAGATCCACCGGAGGGCATGGGCCAGTGGGCCACAAGCCCTGTTGCCGCGGCCACCCCCTGGCCGCGGCAACCAAGCTTGTGGGGCCCACATGGCTTGATATGTCTCAAACGTATCTATAATTTTTGATGGTTTCATGCTGTTATCTTGTCTTTTTTGGATGTTTTATGTACCTTTTATATCTTTTTTGGGACTAACTTATTAATTCAGTGCCAAGTGCCAGTTCCTGTTTTTTCTGTGTTTTTGGCTCTTTTCAGATCTGATTTTGGAACGGAGTCCAAACGGAATAAAATCCCTGAAATGATTTTTCCCCGAACGGAAGAAGATCAGGGGGCCTGTGGCCAAGCCAGGAGGGCTGCAGGGAGCCCACAAGCCCCCACTCCGCCACCAGGGGGAGGCAGCGGTGGCAGGGCTTGTGGCCTCCCTGAGCGCCCCCTGACCTAGGTCTTCCGCCTATATATTCCCTGAAAATCAGAAAAAAATCAAGGGAGCCACGAAAATACCTTTCCGCCGCCGCAAGCTTCCGTTTCCGCGAGATCTCATCTGGAGACCCTTCCCGGTGCCCTGCCGAAGGGGACTTTGGAGTTGGAGGGCTTCTTCTTCATCATCATCCCCCTTGATACGTCTCAAACATATCTATAATTTTTGATGGTTTCATGCTCTTATCTTGTCTTCTTTGGATGTTTTATGTACCTTTTATATCCTTTTTGGGACTAACTTATTAATTCAGTGCCAAGTGCCAGTTCCTGTTTTTTCTGTGTTTTTGACTCTTTTCAGATCTGATTTTGGAATGGAGTCCAAACGGAATAAAAACCCCAAAATGATTTTTTCCCGAACGGAAGAAGATCAGGGGGCCTCTAGGCCAAGCCAGGTGGGCTCCCGGGGGCCCACAAGCTCCCACTCCGCCACCAGGGGAGGCGGCGGTGGCAGGGCTTGTGGCCTCCCTGGCCACCCCCTGACCCAGATCTTTGGCCTATATATTCGCCAATATTCAGCATAAAATCAGGGGAGCCTCGAAAATACTTTTCCGCCGCCGCAAGCTTCCTTTTCCGCGAGATCTCATCTGGGATCCTTCCCGGCACCCTGCCGGAGGGGACTTGGAGTTGGAGGGCTTCTTCTTCATCATCATCGCCCCTCCAATGACTCGTGAGTAGTTCACCTCAGACCTACGGGTCCGTAGTTAGTAGCTACATGGCTTCATCTCTCCCTTGGATCTTCAATACAAAGTTCTCTATGATCTTCATGAAGATCTATCCGATGTAATCTTCTTTGGCGGTGTGTTTGTCGAGATCCGATGAATTGTGGATTTGTGATCAGATTATCTATGATATATATTTGAGTCTTTGCTGATTTCTTATATGCATGATTTGATATGCTTGTAAGTCTCTCCGAGTCTTGGGTTTTGTTTGGCCAACTAGATCTATGATTCTTTGCAATGGGAGAAGTGCTTGGTTTTGGGTTCTACCATGTGGCGACCTTTCCGAGTGACAATAGGGGCAGCAAGGCACACATCAAGTAGTTGCCATCAAGGGTAAAAAGATGGAGTTTTTATCATAGGATTGAGATTATCCCTCTACATCATGTCATCTTGTTTAAGGCGTTACTCCGTTCTTATGGACTTAATACACTAGATGCATGCTGGATAGCGGTCGACGTGTGGAGTAATAGTAGTAGATGCAGAAAGTATCGGTCTACTTGTTTTGGACGTGATGCCTATAGATATAATCATTGCATAGAAATCGTCACGACTTTGCGCGGTTCTATCAATTGCTCGACAGTAATTTGTTCACCCACTGTCTACTTGCTTTCATGAGAGAAGCCAGTAGTAAACACTACGACCCCCTCGTCTATTCACATCCATCGTTTACACCTCCGCTTTTCCTTTTCTTTGTTAGTTGGTTGCTTTCAGTTCTCACTTGGCAAACAATCTATAAGGGATTGACAATCCCTTCATAGCGTTGGGAGCAAGCTTTTGTGTTTGTGCACGATCTTGAGATACTCCTCCACTGGATTGATACCTTGGTTCTCAAACTTAGGGAAATACTTACCACCTCTACGCTACATCACCCTTTCCGGTTCGAGGGGACACCAACGCAAGGCTCCAAGGCCACGAGGGAAATCCTTTGCATACTTGCCTAGGAAATCCCTTAAGGCGTAGCCATAGCTGAAGGATCAAGCCAAATATTCTCCCGTCGACGTGCCTATTTCTGGCGCCATTGGAAGGTCTATTGTTGCAGTAGCACCCCTCCAATGACTTGTGAGTAGTTCACTTCAGACCTACGGGTCCATAGTTAGTAACTAGATGGCTTCTTCTCTCTCTTGGATCTTCAATACAAAGTTCTCCATGATCTTCATGGAGATCTATCCGATGTAATCTTCTTTGGCGATGTGTTTGTCGAGATCCGATGAATAGTGGATTTGTGATCAGATTATCTATGATATATATTTGAGTCTTTTCTGATTTCTTATATGCACGGTTTGATATCCATGTAAGTCTCTCCGAGTCTTGGGTTTTGTTTGGCCAACTAGATCTATGATTCTTGCAATGGGAGAAGTGCTTGGTTTTGGGTTCTTACCATGTAGTCACCTTTCCCAATGACAGTAGGGGCATCAAGGCACACATTAAGTAGTTGCCATCAAGGGTAACAAGGTGGGCTTTGTCGTTGATATGAGATTGTCCATCTACATCATGTCATCTTGCTTAAGGCGTTACTCTGTTCTTTTGGACTTAATACACTAGATGCATGCCGGATAGCGGTCGACGTGTGGAGTAATAGTAGTAGATGCAGAAAGTATCGGTCTACTTGTTTTGGACGTGATGCCTATAGATATAATCATTGCCATAGATGACGTCACAACTTTGCGCGGTTCTATCAATTGCTCGACAGTAATTTGTTCACCCACCGTCTACTTGCTTTCATGAGAGAAGCCACTAGTAAACACTATGGCCCCCGGGTCTATTCACATCTATCGTTTACACCTCCGCTTTTAATTTGCTTTGTTACTTTGTTGCTTTCAGTTCTCACTTTGCAAACAATCTATAAGGGATTGACAACCCCTTCATAGTGTTGGGAGCAGGTTCTTTGTGTTTGTGCAGGCACTTGTGATACTCCTCCACTGGATCGATACCTTGGTTCTCAAAACCGAGGGAAATACTTACCACCGCTGCGCTACATCACCCTTTCTGCTTCGACGGAACACCAACGCAAGGCTCCAAGGCCACGGGGAAATCCTTTGCATATTTGCCTAGGAAGTCCCTAAAGGCGTAGCCGTAGCAGAAGGATTCCTGGTGCCGTTGCTGAGGAGAATCAAGACAAGAACAGTCTCTCGTTAGCACGTGTTTCTCGCGCCGTTGCAAGGTCTTTTGTTGGAGTAGCAGAAGTATTTCTGGCGCCGTTGCCGGGGAGGAGAGATCAAGATCTATCCAAGTATGTCTCACAAACTCATCTCCTGCATTTACTTTTTTTTGCAAGTTGCCTCTCGTTTTCCTCTCCCCCACTTCACATTTGTCGTTTTCATTTGCCTTTCTCCTTTGCCGTTTTCTCTTGCCTTTGCCGTTTTCCTTTGCCGGTTTTCTTGCTTGCTTGTGTGCTTGTTTGTTTGTTGAAGTCATCATGGCTGAAAACACCAAACTTTGCGACTTCTCGAGCACTAATAATAATGATTTTATTAGTACTCCGATTGGTCCCGCCACTAGTGCGGAATCGTATGAAATCAACGCAACTTTGCTGAATCTTGTTATGAAAGAGCAATTCTCGGGCCTTCCTAGTGAAGATGCCGCATCCCATCTCAATACCTTCATTGAGCTTTGCGATATGCAAAATAAAAGAGATGTGGATAATGACATGATTAAGTTGAAACTTTTTCCTTTCTCGTTGCGAGATCGCACAAAAACTTGGTTTTCTTCTTTGCCTAAAAATAGTATCGATTCTTGGGATAAGTGCAAAGATGCTTACATATCCAAGTATTTTCCGCCGGCTAAGATCATCTCCTTACGTAACGATATCATGAATTTCAAGAAACTTGATCATGAACACGTTGCACAATCTTGGGAGAGGGTGAAGCTTATGATTAGAAATTGTCCCGCTCATGGATGATTATACAAATCTTTTACGCTGGCTTGAATTTCGCATCTCGCAATATCTTGGACTCCGCCTCAGGTGGAAGATTCATGGAAATCATGTTAGGAGACGCTACAAAACTCCTAGACAATATCATGACCAACTACTCTCAGTGGCACACTGATAGGTCGCCTGCTAGCAAAAAGGTGCACGCTATAGAAGAAATTAACTCGCTTAGTGCTAAGATGGACGAGTTGATGAATTTGGTTGCTAGTAGAAACTCTATCGTAGATCCTAATGACATGCCACTATATTCTTTGATTGAGAGTAGCAACGCTAGTTTGGACGTGAATTTTGTTGGTAGGAAGAATTTTGGCAACAACAATGCTTTTAGAGGAAACTATGTTCCTAGGCCTTTTCCTAGTAACTCCTCTAACAATTATGGCAATTCCTACAACAACACTTATGGAAATCACAAAAAATTACCCTCTGATTTAGAGAGTAATATCAAAGAGTTCATCAACTCTCAAAAGATTTTCAATGCGTCCATAGAGGAAAAACTACTCAAAATAGACGATTTGGCTAAGAGCGTTGATAGGATGTCTTGTGATATTGATGCTTTGAAAGTTAGATGCGCTCCTCCCAAGGTCAGCTTGGATGAAACTTTGAAAGTTATGCGTGTCTCCATGAATGAGAGCAAAGAAAGAACCGCCCAAAATTCGAGCTAGGCATGAATGGTTTAAAAGGGTGCGTTCTAGTGATGCAAATCACGAAGATCTTAAAGTGCTTGGTGTGTCTCCTCTTGAATCTTTGTTTTCGCGTGTCAAACCTATTTATGGAGGGGCTGGATATGAATCCACTTTGGTTGAAAAACACCCCAATGATTCGGAGTCCACCCATCTTGATGATAAAGGTGTGGAGAGTGGAGTAGAAGAAATCAAAATTTTGGGTAGTAATGAAACTCCCACTTTGGATTTCAAGGAATTCAATTATGATAATTGCTCCTTGTTTGAATGCATTTATTTGATGCAATCCATTGCAAACTCTCCACATGCTTATAGCCAAAGCAAAGCTTTTACCGCGCATATCGTAGGTGCTATGATGAAATCTCTTGAAGAGAAGATCGAACTAGAAGTCTCTATACCTAGAAAACTTCATGATGAGTGGGAACCTACTATCAAAATCAAGATAAAAAACTATGAGTGCAATGCTTTGTGTGATTTGGGTGCTAGTGTTTCCGCGATTCCAAAATCTTTATATGATATTCTTGGTTTCATGAGATTGAAGAGTGTTCTCTTAATTTGCATCTTGCGGATTCTACTGTCAAGAAACCCATGGGAAGGATTGGTGATGTTCTTATTGTTGCAAATAAGAACTATGTACCCGTGGATTTCATTGTACTTGACATAGATTGCAATCCTTCATGTCCCATTATTCTTGGTAGACCTTTCCTAAGGACTATTGGTGCTATCATCGATATGAAGGAAGGGAATATTTGATTTCAATTTCCTTTCAAGAAGGGCATGGAGCACTTTCCTAGAAAGAAAATAAGATTGCCTTGTGAATCTATGATGAGGGCTACCTATGGTTTGAGCACCAAAGATGACTATACGTGATTCCATCACCTTTTGCCTAGCTAAGGGCGTTAAACAAAAACGCTTGTTGGGAGGCAACCCAACGAATCTATCCTTTTTCTTTCTGTTTTGTGTTTTCCACACTTTCATAATTCTGTTATGATTGTGTTTTTTGTGTTTCTTTTTGCGTTTGTGCCAAGCAATACCGTTATGATTAGTCTTGGGGATGATCGTTTGGTCATGCTGGAAAACACATAAACTTTCTGCTCACGAAAAGAATTTTCATTTTGTTTCTGTAAGAGATTTTGAGTTGTTTCTTTTTGCTGCTGATTTCTACGCAATTTCTTGAGACTGTCGTAATTTTTCAGAATTTGTGAAGTACCACAACTATACGAAATATACAGATTGCTACAGACTGGTCTGTGTTAACAGATTCTATTTTTGTTGTGTTGATTGCTTATTTTGATGAAACTATGGATAGTATCGGGGGGTATTAGCCATGGAAGATTGAAAATACAGTAGCTAAACATCAGCATAAGTAGAGTTTAAGTTTGCTACAGTACCTAAGGAAGTGGTGGTTTGCTTTCTCATACTAAAGTTATCACGAGTTTCTGTTTAAGTTTCGTGTTGTGAAGTTTTCAAGTTTTGGGTGAAGTTCTTATGGACAAAGAGATAAAGAGTGGAAAGAGCTCAAGCTTGGGGATGCCCAAGGCACCCCAAGAGATTCAAGGATGCCGTAAAAGCCTAATCTTGGGGATGCCCCGGGAAGGCATCCCCTCTCTCGTCTTCAATCCATTGGTAACGTTACTTGGGGCTATATTTTTATTCACCACATGTTATGTGTTTTTTCTTGGAGCGTCTTGTATCGTAGGACTCTTTTATTTTTGTTGTGTCAAAATCATCCTTTCTGCACACCTAGAGAGAGAGAGACATGCACACACCGTGATTTTGTCGAGCTTCACTTATATCTTTTGGTAGACAATTCAGCTCTCATGTGCTTCACTTATATATTTTGAGCTAGATACTTTTGCGCTATGTGCTTCACTTATATCTTTTAGAGCGCAGCGGTGCGTGGCTTGGTAGTTGATCTATGCTTTGAAAGTAGTCTCAGAAGGGGTAGTTATCCAAAGGGATACGAAAACTTCCACCTTCATGTGCATTGAATAGTTAGAGAAGTTTGATTCATCTCAATTCGTTTTGAGTTGTGGTTATGGTAATATTAAAGTTATGCTAATAAGGTGTTGTGGATCTAGAAATACTTGTGTTGAAGTTAGTGATTCCCATAGCATGCACGTATGGTGAACCGCTATGTGATGAAATCTGAGCATGATTAGTCTATTGATTGTCATCCTTTGCGTGGCGGTCGGGATCGCGCGATGGTTTATACGTACCAACCCTTCCCCAAAAAAGTTATCACGAGTTTCTGTTTAAGTTTCGTGTTGTGAAGTTTTCAAGTTTGGGTGAAGTTCTTATGGACAAAGAGATAAAGAGTGGAAAGAGCTCAAGCTTGGGTATGCCCAAGGCACCCCAAGAGATTCAAGGATGTCGTAAAAGCCTAATCTTGGGGATGCCCCGGGAAGGCATCCCCTCTCTCGTCTTCAATCCATTGGTAACGTTACTTGGGGCTATATTTTTGTTCACCACATGTTATGTGTTTTTGCTTGGAGCGTCTTGTATCGTAGGACTCTTTTATTTTTGTTGTGTCAAAATCATCCTTGCTGCACACCTAGAGAGAGAGACATGCACACACCGTGATTTTGTCGAGCTTCACTTATATCTTTTGGTAGACAATTCAGCTCTCATGTGCTTCACTTATATATTTTGAGCTAGATACTTTTGCTCTATGTGCTTCACTTATATCTTTTAGAGCGCAGCGGTGCGTGGCTTGGTAGTTGATCTATGCTTTGAAAGTAGTCTCAGAAGGGGTAGTTATCCAAAGGGATACGAAAACTTCCACCTTCATGTGCATTGAATAGTTAGAGAAGTTTGATTCATCTCAATTCGTTTTGAGTTGTGGTTATGGTAATATTAAAGTTATGCTAATAAGGTGTTGTGGATCTAGAAATACTTGTGTTGAAGTTAGTGATTCCCGTAGCATGCACGTATGGTGAACCGCTATGTGATGAAATCTGAGCATGATTAGTCTATTTATTGTCATCCTTTGCGTGGCGGTCGGGATCGCGCGATGGTTTATACCTACCAACCCTTCCCCTAGGAGTATGCGTTGAATGCTTTGTTTCGATTACTAATAAAACTTTTGCAACAACTATATGAGTTCTTCATGACTAATGTTGAGTCCATGGTTTAGATGGACTTTCACCTTCCACCATCACTATCTTCTTAGTGCCGTGCAACTTTCGCCGGTGCACAAAACCCACCTTTAGCCTCCCTCAAAACAGCCACCATACCTACCTACTATGGCTTTTTCAAAGTCATTCCGAGATATATTGCCATGCAACTACCACCATGACATGTGCCACCACATATACATTGCCATTGCATGATCGTAAGATAGCTAGCATGATGTTTCCATTGATGTCTATGCCATGCTAGATCATTGTCACGGTACACTACCGAAGGCATTCCATATAGAGTCATCGTAGCTCTAAGTTTTGAGTTGAAAGTGTGATGATCATCATTAATGGTGCATTGTCCAATGTGAGGAAATAAAAGAGGCCAAAGATGCCCACCAAAATAAAAAAAGAGGCCAAAGAGCCCACCAAAAAAAAATGAGAGAAAAAGAGAGAAGGAACAATGTTACCACTTTTTCCACACTTGTGCATATTAAGCACCATGATCCTCATGATTGAGAGTCTCTCGTTTTGTCACCACCATATCGCTAGTGGGAAATTTTCATTATATAACTTGGCTTGTATATTCCAATGACAGGCTTCCTCAAAATTGCCTTAGGTCTTCGTGAGCAAGCAAGTTGGATGCACACCCACTAGTTTTCTTTAAGAGCTTTCACATACTCTTAGCTCTAGTGCATCAATTGTATGGAAATCCCTACTCATTCACATTGATATCTATTGATGAGCATCTCCACAGCTCATTGATATGCCTAGTTAATGTGACTAGCTTCTCCTTTTTGTCTTGCAACTTCCACCACACTCCACACCATCTATAGTGCTATAACCATGGCTCACGCTCATGTATTGCCTGAGAGTTGAAAAGGTTTGAGAAAGCAAAGATGTGAAACAATTAATTGGCCAATACCGGGGTTGTGCATGATTTAAATTCGTTGTGCAATGATGATAGAGCATAGCCAGACTATATGCTTTTGTAGGGATAACTTTCTTTTGGCCTTGTTATTTTGAAAGTTCATGATTACCTTGCTAGTTTGCTTGAATTATTATTGTTTCCACGTCAATAGCAAACTATTTTTTTGAATCTAATGGATCTGAACATTCACATCACATAAGAGGAGTTACAAAGGACATCTATGCTAGGTAGCATGAAAGCATAAAAAAATCATTCTTTATCACTTCCCTACTCGAGGACGAGCAGGAGTTAAGCTTGGGTATGCTTCATACGTCTCAAACGTATCTATAATTTTTGATGTTTTGATGCTGTTATCTTGTCATCTTTGGATGTTTTATGTACCTTTTAAATCTTTTTTGGGACTAACTTATTAATTCAGTGCCAAGTGCCAGTTCCTGTTTTTTCTGTGTATTTGGCTCTTTTCATATCTGATTTTGGAACGGAGTCCAAACGGAATAAAATCCCCGAAATGATTTTTTCCCGAACGGAAGAAGATCAGGGGGCTTGTGGGCCAAGCCAGGAGGGCTGCAGGGAGCCCACAAGCCCCCACTCGGCCACTAGGGGGGAGGCGGCGGTGGCAGGGCTTGTGGCCTCCCTGAGCGCCCCCTGACCTAGGTCTTGCGCCTATATATTCCCTAAAAATCAGAAAAAAATCAAGGGAGCCATGAAAATACTTTTCCGCCGCCGCAAGCTTCCGTTTCCGCGAGATCTCATCTGGAGACCCTTCCCGGCGCCCTGTCGGAGGGGACTTTGGAGTTGGAGGGCTTCTTCATCATCATCATCGCCCCTCCAATGACTCGTGAGTAGTTCACTTCAGACCCACGGGTCCGTAGTTAGTAGCTAGATGGCTTCTTCTCTCTCTTGGATCTTCAATACAAAGTTCTCCATGATATTCATGGAGATCTATCCGATATAATCTTCTTTGGCGGTGTATTTGTCGAGATCCGATGAATTATGGATTTGTGATCAGATTATCTATGATATATATTTGAGTATTTGCTGATTTCTTATATGCATGATTTGATATCCTTGTAAGTCTCTCCGAGTCTTGGGTTTTGTTTGGCCAACTAGATCTATGATTCTTGCAATGGGAGAAGTGCTTGGTCTTGGGTTCTTACCATGTGGTGACCTTTCCCTGTGGCAGTAGGGGCATCAAGGCACACATTAAGTAGTTGCCATCAAGGGTAACAAGGTGAGCTCTGTTGTTGATATGAGATTGTCCATCTACATCATGTCATCTTGCTTAAGGCGTTACTCTGTTCTTTTGGACTTAATACACTAGATGCATGCTGGATAGCGGTCGACGTGTGGAGTAATAGTAGTAGATGCAGAAAGTATCGGTCTACTTGTTTTGGACGTGATGCCTATAGATATAATCATTGCCATAGATGACGTCACGACTTTGCGCGGTTCTATCAATTGCTCGACAGTAATTTGTTCACCCACCGTCTACTTGCTTTCATGAGAGAATCCACTAGTAAACACTACGGCCCCCGGGTCTACTCACATCTATCATTTACACCTCCTCTTTTACTTTGCGTTGTTACTTTGTTGCTTTCAGTTCTCACTTTGCAAACAAACTATAAGGGATTGACCACCCCTTCATAGCGTTGGGAGCAGGTTCTTTGTGTTTGTGCAGACACTTGTGATACTCCTCCACGGGATCGATATCTTGGTTCTCAAAACTGAGGGAAATACTTACCACCGCTGCGCTACATCACCCTTTCCGCTTCGAGGGAACACCAACGCAAGGCTCCAAGGCCACGGGGAAATCCTTTGCATATTTGCCTAGGAAGTCCCTAAAGGCGTAGCCGTAGCAGAAGGATTCCTGGTGCCGTTGCTGAGGAGAATCAAGACAAGAACAGTCTCCCGTCAGCACGTGTTTCTGGCGCCGTTGGAAGGTCTTTTGTTGCAGTAGCAGAATAATTTCATGAAGTGAGCCGTTGGAAGGCCGTTGGAAGGGGTTGTCAATCCCTTATAGATTGTTCGCCAAGTGAGAACTGAAAGCAACAAAGTAACAAAGCAAAGTAAAAGCGAAAGTGGAAACGATAGGTGTGAATAGACCCGGGGGCCGTAGTGTTTACTAGTGGCTTCTCTCATGAAAGCAAGTAGACGGTGGGTGAACAAATTACTGTCTAGCAATTGATAAAACCACGCAAAGTCGTGACGATATCTATGGCAATGATTATATCTATAGGCATCATGTCCAAAACAAGTAGACCGATACTTTCTGCATCTACTACTATTACTCCACACGTAGACCGCTATCCAGCATGCATCTAGTGTATTAAGTCCAAAAGAACAGAGTAAGGCCTTAAGCAAGATGACATGATGTAGATGGACAATCTCATATCTACGACAGAGCCACCTTGTTACCCTTGATGGAAACTACACGATGTGTGCCTTGCTGCCCCTAGTGTCACTGGGAAAGGTCACCACACGGTAAGAACCCAAAACCAAGCACTTCTCCCATTGCAAGAATCATAGATCTAGTTGGCCAAACAAAACCCAAGACTCGGAGAGACTTACAAGGATATCAAATCATGCATATAAGAAATCAGCAAAGACTCAAATATATATCATAGATAATCTGATCACAAATCCACAATTCATCGGATCTCGACAAACACACCGCCAAAGAAGATAACATCGGATAGATCTCCATGAAGATCATGGAGAACTTTGTATTGAAGATCCAAGAGAGAGAAGAAGCCATCTAGTTACTAACTACGGACCTGTAGGTCTGAAGTGAACTACTCACGAGTCATTGGAGGGGCGATGATGATGATGAAGAAGCCCTCCAACTCCAAAGTCCCCTCCGGCAGGGCACCGGGAAGGGTCTCCAGATGAGATCTAGAGGAAACGGAAGCTTGCGGCGGTGGAAAAGTATTTTCGTGGATCCCCTGATTTTTTTCTAATTTTTAGGGAATATATAGGCGCAAGATCTAGGTCAGGGGGGCGCCAGGGAGGCCACAAGCCTACCCACGCCGCCCCCTGGTGGCGGAGTGGGGGCTTGTGGGCTCCCTGTAGCCCTCCTGGCTTGGCCCACAAGCCCCCTGATCTTCTTCGTTCGGGAAAAAAATCATTTTGGGGATTTTATTCCGTTTGGACTCCTTTCCAAAATCAGATCTGAAAAGAGCCTAAAATACAGAAAAGCAGGAACTGCACTTGGCACTGAATTAATAAGTTAGTCCCAAAAAAGATAAAAAGGTACATAAAACATCCAAAGATGATAAGATAACAACGTGAAACCATCAAAAATTATAGATACGTTTGAGACGTATCAAGCATCCCCAAGCTTAACTCCTGCTCGTCCTCGAGTAGGGAAGTGATAAAGAATGAATTTTTGATGCTTTCATGCTACCTAGCATAGGTGTCCTTTGTAACTCCTCTTATGTGACGTGAATGTTCAGATCCATTAGATTCAAAACAATAGTTTGCTATTGACGTGGAAACAATAATAATTCAAGCAAACTAGCAAGGTAATCATGAACTTTCAAAATAACAAGGCCAAAAGGAAGTTATCCCTACCAAAGCATATAGTCTGGCTATGCTCTATCATCATTGCACAACGAATTTAAATCACACACAACCCTGGTATTGGCCAAGTAATTGTTTCACACCTTTACTTTCTCAAACATTTTCAACTCTCACGCAATACATGAGCGTGAGCCATGGTTTTAGCACTATAGATGGTCTGGAGTGTGGTGGAGGTTGCTAGACAAAACAAGGAGAAGATGGTCACATTAACTAGGCATATCAATGAGCTGTGGAGATGATCATCAATAGATATCAACGTGAATGAGTAGGGATTGCCATACAGATGATGCACTAGAGCTAAGAGTATGTGAAAGCTCTTAAAGAAAACTAGTGGGTGTGCATCCAACTTGCTTGCTCATGAAGACCTAAGGCAATTATGAGGAAGCCTATCATTGGAATATACAAGCCAAGTTGTAAAATGAAAATTTCACACTAGCTATATGGTGGTGACAAAACGAGAGACTCTCAATCATGAAGATCATGGTGCTTAATATGCACAAGTGTGGAAAAGTGGTAACATTGTCCCTTCTCTCTTTTTCTCTCATTTTTTTGGTGGGCTCTTGGGCCTCTTTTTTTGGTGGGCTTCTTTGGCCTCTTTTATTTCCTCACATGGGACAATGCTCCATTAATGATGATCATCACACTTACAACTCAAAACTTAGAGCAACGATGACTCTATATGAAATGCCTTCGGTAGTGTACCGTGACAACGATCTAGCTTGGCATAGACATTAATGGAAACATCATGCTAGCTATCTTACGATCATGCAATGGCAATGTAGACATGATGGCACATGTCATGGTTGTAGTTGCATGGCAATATATCTCGGAATGACTTTGAAAAAGCCATAATAGGTAGGTATGGTGGTTGTTTTGAGGGGAGGCTAATGGTGGGTTTTGTGCACCGGCGAAAGTTGCACGGCACTAAGAAGATAGTGATGGTGGAAGGTGAAAGTGCATCTAAACCATGGACTCAACATTAGTCATGAAGAACTCATATACTTGTTGCAAAAGTTTTGTTAGTAATCGAAACAAAGCATTCAACGCATACTCTTAGGGGAAGGGTTGGTACGTATAAACTATCCCGCGATCCCGACCGCCACGCAAAGGATGACAATCAATAGACTAATCATGCTCAGATTTCATCACATAGTGGTTCGCCATATGTGCATGCTACGGGAATCACTAACTTCAACACAAGTATGTCTAGATCCACAACACCTTACTAGCATGACTTCAATATTACCAAAACCACAACTCAAAACTAATTGAGATGAATCAACCTTGTCTAACTATTCAATGCACATGAAGGTGGAAGTTTTCGTATCCCTTTGGATAACTACCCCTTTTGAGACTACTTTCAAAGCATAGATCAACTACCAAGACACGCACCGCTGCGCTCTAAAAGATATAAGTGAAGCACATAGAGCAAAAGTATCTAGCTCAAAAGATATAAGTGAAGCACATGTGAGCTGAATTGTCTACCAAAAGATATAAGTGAAGCTCGACAAAATCACGGTGAGTGCATGCCTATCTCTCTAGGTGTGCAGAAAGGATGATTGTGACACAACAAAAATAAAAGACTCCTATGATACAAGACGCTCCAAGCAAAAACACAGAATATGTGGTGAATAAAAATATAGCCCCAGTTAACGTTACCGATGGATTGAAGACGAGAGAGGGGATGCCTTCCCGGGGCATCCCCAAGCTTAGGCTTTTACGGCATCCTTGAATCTCTTGGGGTGCCTTGGGCATCCCCAAGCTTGAGCTCTTGCCACTCTTTATCTCTTTGTCCATAAGAACTTCACCCAAAACTTGAAAACTTCACAACACAAAACTTAAACCGAAACTCGTGATAACATTAGTATGAGAAAGCAAATCACCACTTCCTTAGGTACTGTAGCAAACTTAAATTCTACTTGTGCTGATGTTGGGTTACTGTATTTTAAATCTTGCATGGCTAATACCCCCCGATACTATCCATAGTTTCATCAAAATAAGCAACCAACACAACAAAAACAGAATCTATTAACAGCACACCAGTCTGTATCAATATGTATATTTCATATACTTCTGGTACTTAAACAATTCTGAAAAAATACTTAGGTCTGAAGAATTTGCGTAGCAATCAGAAGCAAAAAGAATCAACTCAAAAGCTCTTACGAAAAAAATGAAAATTCTTTTCGTGAGCAGAAAGTTTCTGTCTTTTCCAGCATGACTGAACAATCATCCGCAAGATTATTCATAACGGTTTTGCTTGGCACAAACGCCAAAAGAAACACAAAAAACACAATCATAACATAATTATGAAAGTGTGGAAAACACAAAACAGAAATAAAAAGGATAAATTTGTTTGGTTGCCTCCCAACAAGCGCTTTTGTTTAACGCCTTTAGCTAGGCAAAAGGTGAGGGAATCACGTATAGTCATCTTTGGTGCTCAAACCATAAGTAGTGTGATCATTTATCATCTTAAGATCTTCATATTTATTGGATGACTCACCACTAGCTTTAGGAACAAAAACAGACTTGACGGTCTTTTTGAGAGTGAGATTTGGAGTATTTTGCACAGCGGCAAAAGCAGAACCCAAGTTGGTTATGACATCTTCTAATTTGCCAATTCTAGAGGAGTCATTAACTATAAGTTCCTTCTCCCTTAAATTTTTCAAAAAAATTCCCACTTTGGATCCGTACTGAGTAATTTGATTATGGATCTTTCTATCCAAACCCTCTATAAGTTCAACTATGGCAATTTTGCTTTCAATAGCGTCAAGCCTTTGCATCACGTGTTCCAAGGTCAAGGTAGTTCCATTAACCATGAGCGGGGATGAGCCTACCAAATTCATGATAGCTCTATAGGAGTCAACAGTATGGCTCCCCAAAAAATTTCCGCCTACAATGGTATCAAGGTATACCTATTCCAAGGAGAAATCCCAACATAGAAACTGCGAAGGAGGACAGTAGTGGATTGCTTACGAGTAGATCTACTTTGAGCATTGCAAATCCTGTACCAAGCGTCCTTTAAATTTTCTTCCTCATTCTGCCTAAAATTGAGAACTTCATTCTCAGGAGTATCGTTTGGAGTGGTGGGTCTAGCCATTGATGGACTATCTAACACACAAATGAGGAGGAAGAGAGAGTGGACGGGCAAAAGAAAACAGCAACGGAGAAAGGCAAATGAAAAACGGAAAATGTGAAGTGGGGGAGAGGAAAACGGGAGGCAACTGGCAAAAAAAGTAAATGCAAGAGATGAGTTTGTGAGACCTACTTGGATAGATCAATCCTTCCCCGGCAACGGCGCCAAAAATACTTCTGCTACTGCAACAAAAGACCTCCCAACGGCGCCAGATATAGGTGTGTCGACGACACCAGGAATCCTTCTGCTACGGCTACGCCTTAAGGGACTTCCTAGGCAAATATGCAAAGGATTTTTCCCGTGGCCTTGGAGCCTTGCGTTGGTGTTCCCTCGAAGCAGAAAGAGTGATGTAGCACAGCAGTGGTAAGTATTTCCCTCAGTTTGAGAACCAAGGTATCGATCCAGTGAAGGAGTATCACAAGAGCCTACACAAACACAAAAATCTTGCTCCCAACGCTATGAAGGGGTTGTCAATCCCTTATAGATTGTTCGCCAAGTGAGAACTGAAAGCAACAAAGTAACAAAGCAAAGTAAAAGAGAAAGTGGGAATGATAGGTGTGAATAGACCCAGGGGCCCTAGTGTTTACTAGTGGCTTCTCTCATGAAAGCAAGTAGGCGGTGGGTGAACAAATTACTGTCGAGCAATTGATAGAACCACGCAAAGTCGTGACGATATCTATGGCAATGATTATATCTATAGGCATCACGTCCAAAACAAGTAGACCGATACTTTCTGCATCTACTACTATTACTCCACACGCCGGCCGCTATCCAGCATGCATCTAGTGTATTAAGTCCAAAAAAACAGATTAACGCCTTAAGCAAGATGACATGATGTAGATGGACAATCTCATATCTACGACAGAGCCCACCTTGTTACCCTTGATGGCAACTACACGATGTGTGCCTTGCTGCCCCTACTGTCACTGGGAAAGGTCACCACACGGTAAGAACCCAAAACCAAGCACTTCTCCCATTGCAAGAATCATAGATCTAGTTGGCCAAACAAAACCCAAGACTCGGAGAGACTTACAAGGATATCAAATCATGCATATAAGAAATCAGCAAAGACTCAAATATATATCATAGATAATCTGATCAAAAATCCACAATTCATCGGATCTTGACAAACACACCGCCAAAGAAGATTACATCGGATAGATCTCCATGAAGATCATGGAGAACTTTGTATTGAAGATCCAAGAGAGAGAAGAAGCCACCTAGCTACTAACTACGGACCCGTAGGTCTGAAGTGAACTACTCACGAGTCATTGGAGGGGCGATGATGATGATGAAGAAGCCCTCCAACTCCAAAGTCCCCTCCGGTAGGGCACCGGGAATGGTCTCCAGATGAGATATCGCGGAAACGGAAGCTTGCGGCGGCGGAAAAGTATTTTCGTGGATCCCCTAATTTTTATTCTGATTTTTAGGGAATATATAGGTGCAAGATCTAGGTCAGGGGCACCAGGGAGGCCACAAGCATGCCCACCGCCGCCCCCTGGTGGCGGAGTGGGGGCTTGTGGGCTCCCTGTAGCCCTCCTGGCTTGGCCCACAAGCCCCCTGATCTTCTTTCATTCGGGAAAAAATCATTTCGGGGATTTTATTCCGTTTGGACTCCGTTCCAAAATCAGATCTGAAAAGAGCCAAAAACACAGAAAAAACAGGAACTGGCACTTGGCACTGAATTAATAAGTTAGTCCCAAAAAAAGATATAAAAGGTACATAAAACAACCAAAGAAGACAAGATAACAGCGTGAAACCATAAAAAATTATAGATTTGTTTGAGACGTATCAAGCATCCCCAAGCTTAACTCCTGCTCGCCCTCGAGTAGGGAAGTGATAAGAATGAATGTTTGATGCTTTCATGCTACCTAGCATAGGTGTCCTTTGTAATTCCTCTTATGTGACGTGAATGTTCAGATCCATGAGATTCAAAACAATAGTTTGCTATTGACGTGGAAACAATAATAATTCAAGCAAACTAGCAAGGTAATCATGAACTTTCAAAATAACAAGGCCAAAAGAAAGTTATCCCTACAAAAGCGTATAGTCTGGGTATGCTCTATCATCATTGCACAACGAATTTAAATCATGCACAACCCCGGTATTGGCCAAGTAATTGTTTCACACCTTTACTTTCTCAAACATTTTCAACTCTCACGCAATACATGAGCGTGGCCATGGTTATAGCACTATAGATGGTGTGGAATGTAGTGGAGGTTGCACGACGAAAAAGGAGAAGATAGTCACATTAACTAGGCATATCAATGAGCTGTGGAGATGCTTATCAATAGATATCAATGTGAATGAGTAGGGATTGCCATTCAAATGATGCACTAGAGCTACGAGTATGTGAAAGCTCTTAAAGTAAACTAGTGGGTGTGCATCCAACTTGCTTGCTCACGAAGACCTAAGGCAATTTTGAGGAAGCCTATCATAGGAATATACAATCCAAGTTATATAATGAAAATTTCCCACTAGCTATATGGTGGTGACAAAACGAGAGACTCTCAATCATGAAGATCATGGTGCTTAATATGCACAAGTGTGGAAAAAGTGGTAGCATTGTCCCTTCTCTCTTTTTCTCTCATTTTTTTGGTGGGCTCTTTGGCCTCTTTTTTCTGGGCTTCTTTGGCCTCTTTTATTTCCTCACATGGGACAATGCTCCATTAATGATGATCATCACACTTTCAACTCAAAAGTTAGAGCAACTATGACTCTATATGGAATGCCTTCGGTAGTGTACCATGGCAATGATCTAGCATGGCATACACATCAATGGAAACATCATGCTAGCTATCTTACGATCATGCAATGGCAATGTAGACGTGGTGGCACATGTCATGGTGGTTGTTGCATGGCAATATATCTTGGAATGACTTTGAAAAAGCCATAGTAGGTAGGTATGGTGGCTGTTTTCAGGGAGGCTAATGGTGGGTTTTGTGCACCGGCGAAAGTTGCATGACACTAAGAAGATAGTGATGGTGGAAGGTGAAAGTGCATCTAAACCATGGACTCAACATTAGTCATGAAGAACTCATATAGTTGTTGCAAAAGTTTTATTAGTAATCGAAACAAAGCATTCAACGCATACTCCTAGGGGAAGGGTTGGTAGGTATAAACCATCGCGCGATCCCGACCGCCACGCAAAGGATGACAACCAATATACTAATCATGCTCAGACTTCATCACATAGCGGTTCACCATACGTGCATGCTACGGGAATCACTAACTTCAACACAAGTATTTCTAGATTCACATCACCTTACTAGCATGACTTCAGTATTACCATAACCACAAGTCAAAACTAATTGAGATGAATCAGACTTCTCTAACTATTCAATGCACATGAAGGTGGAAGTTTTCATATCTCTTTGGATAACTACCCCTTTTGGGACTACTTTCAAAGCATAGATCAACTACCAAGCCACACACCGCTGCGCTCTAAAAGATATAAGTGAAGCACATAGAGCAAAAGTATCTAGCTCAAAAGATATAAGTGAAGCACATGTGAGCTGAATTGTCTACCAAAAGATATAAGTGAAGCTCGACAAAATCACGGTGTGTGCATGTATCTCTCTCTTGGTGTGCAGCAAGGATGATTGTGACACAACAAAAATAAAATAATCCTACGATACAAGACGCTCCAAGAAAAAACACATAACATGTGGTGCATAAAAATATAGCCCCAAGTAACGTTACCGATGGATTGAACACGAGAGAGGGGATGCCTTCCCGGGGCATCCCCAAGCTTGGGATTTTACAGAATCCTTGAATCTCTTGGGGTGCCTTGGGCATCCCCAAGCTTGAGCTCTTGCCACTCTTTATCTTTTTGCCCATAAGAACTTCACCCAAAACTTGAAAACTTCACAACATGAAACTTAAACAGAAACTCGTGATAACATTAGTACAAGAAAGAAAACCACCACTTCCTTAGGTACTGTAGCAAATTTAAATACTACTTGTTCTAATGTTGGGTTACTGTACTTTCAATCTTCCATGGTTAATACCCCCCGGTACTATCTATAGTTTCATCAAAATAAGCAACCAACACAACAAAAAACAGAATCTGTTAACAGCAGACCAGTCTGTAGCAATCTGTATATTTCGTATAACTCTGGTACTTCACAAATTCTGAAAAATTACGACAGTCTGAAGAATTTGCGTAGCAATCAGCAGCAAAAAGAATCAACTCAAAAGCTCTTACAGAAAAAAAAGAAAATGCTTTTCGTGAGCAGAAAGTTTATGTCTTTTCCAGCATGACCAAGCGATCATCCCCAAGACTAATCATAACGGTTTTGCTTGGCACAAACACAAAAAGAAACACAAAAAACACAATCATAACAAAATTATGAAAGTGTGAAAAACACAAAACAGAAATAAAAAGGATAGATTCTTTGGGTTGCCTCCCAACAAGCGCTTTTGTTTAACGCCCTCAGCTAGGCGAAAGTGATGGAATCACGTATAGTCATCTTTGGTGCTCAAACCATAGGTAGCCCTCATCATAGATTCATAAGGCAATCTTATTTTCTTTCTAGGAAAGTGTTCCATGCCCTTCTTTAAAGGAAATTGAAATCTAATATTCCCTTCCTTCATAACGATGATAGCACCAATAGTCCTTAGGAAAGGTCTACCAAGAATAATGGGACAAGAAGGATTGCAATCTATGTCAAGTACAATGAAATCCACGGGTACATAGTTCTTGTTTGCAACAATAAGAACATCATCGATCCTCCCCATGGGTTTCTTGACAGTAGAATCCGCAAGATGCAAATTAAGAGAACACTCTTCAATCTCATGAAAACCAAGAATATCACATAAAGAATTTGGAATCGCGGAAACACTAGCACCCAAATCACACAAAGCATTGTACTCATAGTTTTTTATCTTGATTTTGATAGTAGGTTCCCACTCATCATGAAGTTTTCTAGGTACAGAGACTTCTAGTTCGAGCTTCTCTTCAAGAGATTTCATCATAGCATCTACGATATGCGTGGTAAAGGCTTTGCTTTGGCTATGAGCAGGTGGAGAGTTTGCAATGGATTGCATCAAAGAAAAGCATTCAAACAAGGAGAAATTATCATAATTGAATTCCTTGAAATCCAAAGTGGGAGTTTCATTACTACCCAGAATTTTGACTTCTTCTACTCCACTCTCCACACCTTTATCATCAAGATAGGTGGACTCCGAATCATTGGGGCATTTTTCAACCAAAGTGGATTCATATCCATTCCCTCCATAAGTAGGTTTGACACGTGAAAACAAAGATTCAAGAGGAGACACACCAAGCACTTTAAGATCTTCGTGATTTGCATCACTAGAACGCACCCTTTTAAACTATTCATGTCTAGCGCGAATTTAGGCGGTTCTTTCTTTGCTCTCATTCATGAAGATACGCATGGCTTTCAAAGTTTCATCCAAGTTGATCTTGGGAGGAGCGCATCTAACTTTCAAAGCATCAATATCACAAGACATCCTATCAACGCTCTTAGCCAAATCGTCTATTTTGAGTAGTTTTTCCTCTATGGACGCATTGAAAATCTTTTGAGAGTTGATGAACTCTTTGATATTACTCTCTAGATCAGAGGGTAATTTGTTGGGATTTCCATAAGTGTTGTTGTAGGAATTGCCATAATTGTTAGAGGAGTTACTAGGAAAAGGCCTAGGAACATAGTTTCCTCTAAAAGCATTGTTGTTGCCAAAATTGTTCCTACCAACAAAATTCACATCCAAACTAGCGTTACTACTCTCAATCAAAGAAGATAGTGGCATATCATTAGGATCTACGGTAGCGTTCCTACTAGCAACCAAATTCATCAACTCGTCCATCTTAGCACTAAGCGAGTTAATCTCTTCTATAGCGTGCACCTTTTTGCTAGCAGGCGACCTTTCAGTGTGCCACTGAGAGTAGTTGGTCATGATATTGTCTAGGAGTTTTGTAGCGTCTCCTAACGTGATTTCCATGAACGTTCCACCTGAAGCGTAGTCCAAGATATTGCGAGAAGAGAAATTCAAGACAGCGTAAAATATTTGTATAATCATCCATAAACTCAAGCAATGAGCGGGACAATTTCTAATCATAAGCTTCATCCTCTCCCAAGATTGTGCAACATGTTCATGATCAAGTTGCTTGAAATTCATGATATCGTTATGTAAGGAGATGATCTTAGCCGGCGGAAAATACTTGGATATGTAAGCATCTTTGCATCTATCCCAAGAATCGATACTATTTTTAGGTAAAGAAGAAAACCAAGTTTTTGCGCGATCTCGCAACGAGAAAGGAAAAAGTTTCAACTTAATCACGTCATTATCCACATCTCTTTTCTTTTGCATATCACAAAGCTCAATGAAGGTATTGAGATGGGATGCGGCATCTTCACTAGGAAGGCCAGAGAATTGCTCATTCATAACAAGATTCAGCAAAGCTGCGTTGATTTCATACGATTGCGCACTAGTGGCGGGAGCAATCGGAGTACTAATAAAATCATTATTATTAGTGCTCGAGAAGTCGCAAAGTTTGGTGTTTTCAGACATGATGTCTTCAACAAACAAACAAGCACACAAGCAAGCAAGAAACCAGCAAAGGAAAACGGCAAGGGCAAAAGAAAACGACGAAGGAGAAAGGCAAATGAAAACAGCAAATGTGAAGTGGGGGAGAGGAAAACAAGAGGCAACTGGCAACAAAAGTAAATGCAAGAGAAGAGTTTGCGAGAACTACTTGGATAGATCTTGATTTCTTGTCCCCAGCAACGGCGCCAGCAATAGGCGTGTTGACGGGAGATTACTCTTGTCTTGATCTCCTCGGCAAGCGATCCTCCTCCCCGGCAACGGCGCCAGAAATACTTCTGCTACTGCAACAAAAGACCTTCCAACGGTGCCAGAAATAGGAATGTTGCTTGATACTCCTCAGCAACGGCACCATGAATCCTTCAGCTGCGGCTACGCCTTAAGGGACTTCCTAGGCAAGTATGCAAAGGATTTCCCCCGTGGCCTTGGAGCCTTGCATTGGTGTTCCCTTGAAGCGGAAAGGGTGATGTAGCGTAGCGGTGGTAAGTACTTCCCTCAGTTTGAGAACCAAGGTATCAATCCAGTGGAGGAGTATCTCAAGATCCTGCACAAACACAAAAGCTTGCGCCCAATGCTATGAAGGGGTCGTTAATCCCTTATAGATTGTTTGCCAAGTGAGAATTGAAAGCAAGAAAGTAACAAAGCAAAGTAAAAGTGGAGGTGTAAACGATGGATGTGAATAGACCCGAGGGCTGTAGTGTTTACTAGTGGCTTCTCTCATGAAAGCAAGTAGACGGTGGGTGAACAAATTACTGTCAAGCAATTGATAGAACTGTGCAAAGTCGCGACGATATCTATGCAATGATTGTTTCTATAGGCATCATGTCCGAAACAAGTAGACCGATACTTTCTGCATCTACTACTATTACTCTACACATCGACCGCTATCCAGCATGCATCTAGTGTATTAAGTCCATAAGAACAGAGTAACGCCTTAAGCAACATGACATGATGTAGAGGGATAATCTCAAACCAATGATAAAAACCCCATCTTTTTACCCTTGATGGCAACTACTTGATGTGTGCCTTGCTGCCCCTACTGTCACTGGGAAAGGTCACCACATGGTAGAACCCAAAACCAAGCACTTCTCCCATTGAAAGAGTCATAGATCTAGTTGGCCAAACAAAACCCAAGACTCGGAGAGACTTACAAGGATATCAAATCATGCATATAATAAATCAGCAAAGACTCAAATATATATCATAGATAATCTGATCACAAATCCACAATTCATCGGATCTCAACAAACACACCGCCAAAGAAGATTACATCGGATAGATCTCCATGAAGATCATGGAGAACTTTGTATTGAAGATCCAAGAGAGAGAAGAAGCCATCTAGCTACTAACTACGGACCCGTAGGTCTGAAGTGAACTACTCACGAGTCATTGGAGGGGCGATGATGATGATGAAGGAGCCCTCCAATTCCAAAGTCCCCCCCCCCCGGCAGGGCGCCGGGAAGGGTCTCCAGATGAGATCTCGCGGAAACGGAAGCTTGCGGCGGTGGAGAAGTATTTTCGAGGCTCTCTTGATTTTTTGCGAAATATTTGGGAATTTATAGGACAAAGACCTAGGTCAGGGGGCGGCCAGGGAGGCCACAAGCTTTCCCACCGCCGCCTCCCCCTTGGTGGCATGGTGGGAGCTTGTGGTCTCCTTGGAGCCCACTTGGCTTGGCCCAAAAGCTCCCTGGTCTTCTTTCGTTCGGGAAAAAATCATTTCGGGGTTTTTATTCCGTTTGGACTCGTTCCAAAATCAGATCTGAAAAGAGTCAAAAACACAGAAAAACAGGAACTGGCACTTGGCACTGAATTAATAAGTTAGTCCCAAAAAAATATATAAAATGTACATAAAACAACCAAAGAAGACAAGATAACAGCGTGAAACCATCAAAAATTATAGATACGTTTGAGACGTATCAATGCTCTCGTAGGAATAAGAATTGTAGAACAAAAGAGAGCATATAGAAGAAAATACCAAACACATTTAAGTCTAACATGCTTCATATTCATAGGAATATTGCAATAGAATAATTCTTTGAAACACAAATCAATAAGCATAGGAAGGCAAAGCAAGTGCAGCTTCAAAACCTTCAACATAAAGAGAGGGAACTTGGTATTATTGAAATATCTATAAGCATATGTTCCCTTATCTTAATAATTTTCAGTGGGATCATGAATAAACTCAACAATATAAGTATCACATAAAGCATTGTAACCATGATCCATATGCAAAAAGGTACTCTTACTCTCCACATAAGCATAATCTTTCTCATTGGTGATAGTGGGAGTAGGACTATCATAAACAACTTGAACACTATAGATTAATTGTGTATTAGGGAGATGGTGTTCAGCAAGGGAGTAATTCCCTCCATGATTATGAAAAGTTTCATAAGGATAATTTCTCCTTATGTCATAGGTATCTTTACAATCACTATAGATAGGAGTTATAACATCATCATGGTAGAGAAGAGCATTAATATTGCTAGTAACTATATTTGTAAACATGTTGTATTTATTCTTACTAGCAAAATAATTATCAATAATCACATCACTAATGGGTAAAGGGCTTGCAATCCTATCATCCCCAAGCTTAGAGCTTTCCATATCATCATTTTCAAAGTTGGTACCAAAAAGATTTTCAAGATCATCAGTAGCATTATCATCATCTTCCCAATCACAATAAGTAACATGCATATCATAATCAAAATCATCTTCAATAGTACCTATGGACTTATAATCAAGATAATAACAATCAAGCTCACCATCCTCCATATTTTTTTGTGTGTTAGGATAAAAGTTTATGCGAGAAATATGCTCAAGCCAGGTTGATACCCATTCTTCTTCCTTCTTGTTCCTCTTCCTCCTCTTCTTTTTATTCTTCTTCACCTTAGGAGGGAGTGGTTGGAGAGTAAGCTTCTCCAAATATTCTGGTTTATCATTAGAAACAATAGGGGAAACTTGGGATAAACTCTCCTTTTTATAAGTGGAAACATAAGAGACATTTTTATGCTTTGGTAAAGTTCCCTCCTTTCTAATCATACTTATGTAACCGTTTTCATGGCAATTAACAACACAATAGAGATGGCATTTTTGCAAAGTGTTTTTATTCCTAAGGCATTATCATCTAGCAAAGAAGTTTTTCTGATAACTCTTCACACATCAAAAATAACATAAGTTCATCATAAAGATCAGAAGTGATCATGTTATCACACAACTGGTTAGCAGTTATGTTTTGAAAGTTCATGCATTGAAAATTAAAGTGACCCTCTATACCACAAAGTTCACAAGTAAAAGAATAAAGGTCACACAATTCTCTAGCAATTTCATTTAAATCTCTAGCAATTTTATGCTTATGTTGCTTACAATACTTCTCTTCTTCAATCATAGGCCTTTCACAAGGTCTATCCACTCCACAAAAATTAACATGCTTATATAAAACTTGATTTTTAGGACTTGGATCATGCATGTTGCAATCATCATTAACAATTGCATCTTATTTGCAAATCTCTTTAAAAGGTTCATGATGCTTGATCCAATTATCCTTAGGCATATTAAGATGTGAAGCAAAATATTTTAGGAAATCAACGAGGGGTTGAGAATCAAGCCCAAACTTAGCACTAAACTTATTAAAACTTGCAGTTTCAACAAAGGTCTTAATGCAATCATACTCATAATTTATATCTGACTCCTTACCTTTGTCGATCTCCCAATCTTCAGTATTGCGTTGAATTCTTTCAAGGAGTTCCCATTTAGCATCAATCCTTTCGTTTGTGAAAGAACCCATAGAGGAAGCATTGATAAAGTCTTTATCCTGTCGAGAGAGCCTAGCATAGAAATTAGTAATAATCATATCTTTGGGGATCCCATGGTTAGGACATTTTAGCATTAAAGTTTTCAGTCTCCCCCAAGCTTGAGCTATGCTCTCTCCGTCATGAGGATAGAAATTATAAACATAATTCCTATTATCATGGACTTCATGAAGAGGATAAAACTTGGAGTAAAAGAGAGACTGGATCTCTTCCCAATCCCATAGGTGAGAATCATCTAGTAGCCTATACCATTCCAATGCTTTTCCTTTCAGTGACAAGGCAAATAATTTCCTCATGAATCCATCTCTTGTCAAACCTGAAATCTTAAACAACTCACAAAGTTATGTAAGTTTCGACAAATGATCACTAGGATGGATTGTTCCATCATAACAATCCTTCCTAATTATTTCAATTATCCCAAGTGGTATTTTGAATGGGATACATTCAGTAGGTGGAGGAGACTTCTCTACCACGGGTGTGGTAAAGCGGCCTTACCCAAGTAGCGAACTAAGAGTACAGTTTTCCATAAGCCTAACTAGTGAAAATAAAAACAAGAAACGAACAGATTTAATTGCAAGATCTAAAGATATACCCTCAAGCACTCACCTCCCCGACAACGGCACCACAATAGCTTGATGTCTACGCATGCTTCTATTCTTGTAGACTATGTTGGGACTCCAAGCACAGAGGTTTGTTGGACAGCAGCAATTTCCCTCAAGTGGATGACCTAAGGATTATCAAACTCAGGGAAGTAGGGGTTGAAGATGGTCTCTCTCAAGAAACCCTCCAATTAAGATACAAGAAGTCTCTTGTGTCCCCAACACACCTAATACAATTGTCAGTTGTTTAGGTGCACTAGTTCGGCGAAGAGATGTTAAAAGGCAAGTGATAAGGATGGTAAAACAAGGTATTGTAATTCTGAAATAAAAATGGCGGCAAGCAAACATGAAACAAAACTGAAAGTAAACGGTGTTCAATGGTGGAAAACAAGGCCTAGGCAACTCCCAACAACATTAACATATTCTAATCACATGATATTTCCACTAAAACATGCAATGGAGACGTACCCGGAGGTCATTCCTTTGTGATCAAGAGAGGACGAGAATTATGTAGGGCTACAAAAGCACACCTCAGAGTTCGTAGTTGTCATCTATGGATTTCCCATTGTCATCGCGGCCATCCAAAGAGAGTACCATAATCACGACAACATATCTCAAGGATAGTCAAAGACAAGCACCAAGAGACTCTCAATCTTCAAGCAATTCACAAAAGAGGAAATCACTCATGAAAATATTCTTCTAATCCATGTCCAATAGACCGCTGTCACCATGGTCTCGGGGATTATACTAGATAAGATCAAGTAAGTACATCAATGCAATACATAGAAGAAGGGGCAACATCATGGGATCACCCTAGATTAACATAGCCTATGATCACAATCAAGATCACATCACGGGAGAGAGATATGACCACATAGCTACACATAGACGACCTCAACCACGAGGGAGACTACTCACACAGGGCCATGGTGAGCAAGAGGTTGATGGAGAGGTGCAGTCCAGAAAGGAGACGGCGGCCACGACCCTTGGGGGCGGCGGCCCTTGGCCCCCCTTCTTCCTTGGAGATGCTGCTGATATTGAGGTGGTTCTTCACCCCAAGGCGGCTGCCTCGGAGGAGGAAATCTCGTAGCTCTTGATGGCTCTCTAGAAATCAGGTTTTTCCTCTCCTTATATGAGTCGGGACGATCATCCTTGGCCCTCTGATGGATTCCCCTTTGATCCAAGGGCTCTTGGGAAACTCTAGAACCTTCCTAGGAACCCTTTCAGCCCTAATAAGGTCCCCAAGTCGTGGCTTCGCCGAATCCATCTAATATGGTAAGAGTTGGACTCAATCACGTCACCGATTTCTGTAATCCTGTAATCAGATATTTGTCCTCCAGTAAAACAGGCTTTCCTGGAGTGTCCGAACTCCAAATGGGCCGAACTTTATGTCTAAAATTATCAGCAAAAAATTCCCCACAACTTTCGCATCTATTATTATTTCATTTAACGTCATCGTCGAGGCGGAAACGGATGATCTCTAAAAATTTTAGGGGATGACCTTTATAAAAGTCAGAGTCCCACTCCAACAAGGTTTTCTCTTCTATTTTTGATAGTTCCTACACATCAAAGTGTAAAACAAGAACATTGTGCACTTTTGCAACTATTAGTAGGTTAGTCCAAATAAATCATAAACTTAATATAAAAACAATTATCAAAAGCATAAAAGCAGCATGAAATCATCAAAAATTATAGATACGTTTTGGACGTATCAGGAGTCACTCGGCGACTCCGACTGCGAAAGCAGCAAGGGTGCCGCCGAGGTATTGATGGCCGACACCAACAGAGGAGGGAACACAGGTTATGCCGCAGAGAATTCAACTAAGCGGGACGGCGGAGAGCGTTGCCACGGCGATAACAATCGCCACATTCTGCGACCGCTCACCGAGCAGCAGAGGGAGGAACTTCGTCGAAGGAGCGATCAAGACCTTCGCACCCCCATCACAAGGAACACCCGGAGGATATCGTGCTGGAGAACGCACATTTGGCCAATCCGGCGGAGCGCGAGTGCCTCGAGCGAATTCAGCGGTCACTCGACGCCCGGGCCGCACGGGATTAGCCGAGCTCCAGTCATAACCGCAGGCAGTTGTTTCCGAACGATTGTCAGCGGCACGCCAAGGTGATGCGGACACCTCTGTGGAACCTGGCCGCTTCCACTCGGATCGCTGATTCGATTCAGCTGAGTGACAGCGCTGTCGGAGAAGGCATTTGGCAGATTCAGGCTATGCTCAAGACTGCCATGCAGCAGAATTGCACAGTGTCAAAGTCGCAGCACCGCATCCATAACAAGTCCGTCCAGGCGGACGCCATGCAGTCGGCTCATAGCCCGTACATGCACAGACAACGCCAAAGGTCTCCTCCTCTTCCGAGAGGCCCGCAGGGAGACTGGAGGTGAGATCAGCGGGATCGGAGAAGGTCACCTCCTCACGGGGGTGGCTCATTCGATCGCCGTCCTCACGACCGTAGGCCAAGGCCCAATTGGCGTCGGGGAAATGAGGGTGATGACTACCGGCTCCCCGAGTTCCACGCTCGATCTGTCATAACGCAATGCATGATTGATCAAGCACGTGCTGGGAGGGGGGTGTCCGGTCTCGAGTGCTTCGGTCGGCACATCAGAGAAGCCGAAATCCCCTCCAACTACCGGTTGGCTACGGGGATCGGTAAATTCAACGGCGGGTCGAAGCCAGAGACTTGGCTAGAAGACTACTGAGTGGTCGTCCAGATCGGCGGTGATGACGACTACGTCGCTATGAAACATCTACCCTCATGTTGGAGGGGTCTGCGAGGGCTTGGCTTAATGAGATGCCCTCCAACAACATCCACAACTAGGGCGCTCTTGCCCGAATGTTTGTCAAGACCTTCGAGGGCACGTACAAGGGCCCACGCGAACTGACAGAGCTGCATCACTGCGTCCAGAAGAGCAACGAGACTCTCAAGGAGTACATCTAGCGGTGGACTATGCTTCACAACACCGTTGAGAATGTCACCGAGCATCAAGCCCTGTGCGCTTTCAAAGATGGCACTTGGTACCGGGAGCTCATTCTCAAGTTTGGTCGATTGGTGGACCAGTCCCTCACTCGAGCCATGGAAATTGCCAACCAATACGCGAATGGCAAAGAAGAAGACCGCCTCCGTAGCAGCAAAGCCGAGCCAGCGAGACCCCTCAGTCGGGAAACGCTGGGAAAAAGTAGAAGCGAAAGGGCGATCTATCGGGGAAAGCCTAAGTAACTGTTGTCCCTGGTCAAGGCCAGAATAAATCCAAAAATAAGAAAGACTGGGGTGGCAAGAAGAAATCTGAGTCCAAGAGCAGCCTCTTCGACCTGTCGTGCCTGATTCATTCTCGTCAGGATGAAGTGGGGGAGACCATCCCCGCCAAACACACAACTCGCGACTGCCGACTACTCCAGAAGGAGATGGGCGGAGAGCCCTCCGGGGACAAGGAAGATAAGGACGACCCAGCAGGAGCCTCCGTGAATCCATACATTGAGGCGACCCTCATGATCTTCACTGATGCCGAGAGAAAGAGACGATTGAAGGTTATAAATCGGGAGGTGAACATGGCAGCTCCTGCCGGCACGAAGTACCTCGACTAGGCAAAGACACCCATCACGTTCGATCAGTCGGACCACCCCGCCAGCATAGCCACCCCCAGGAGGCAGGCGCTGGTGGTCGATCCCGCAGTCAATGGGGTCCGACTACGGAAGGTCCTCATGAACGGAGGCAGCGGCCTCAACATCATCTACGTGGACACTCTCAAAGCCATGGACATCCCAGTGTCCCGGTGAGCAAGAGTAACATGCAGTTCCACGGGTTCATCCCCGGGAAGAAGGCCGAACCACTCAGCCAGATCACCTTGGATGTCGTTTTCGGCACCGAGAAGAATTTTCGGAAGGAGAGGTTTGACCTTTGAAGTGGTTGACTTTCGCAGCGCTTATCATGCCATCCTGGGTAGGCCCTCCTACGCATGTTTCATGGCCCGTCCATGTTACGTGTATCTTAAATTTAAGATGCCAGGGCCAAAAGGCGTGATTAGGGTGACTGGCAATCGGAAGGTTATGGAAGAGTGCCTCCAGCAAGGCTCTAGGATCGCCAACGAACAGGTCCTAGCAGTCAACCTCAATGGGTACAAGAAGGCAGTGGATGTTGCGGATCTACTCAAGTCAAAACGTTCGGCTAGTGAATCTTCTTTTCAGTCGGCCGGAGAGACGAAGCAGGTTGACATCCACCACACCAATCCGAGTGCTTTTGCGACCAATATTTCCACCTCATTCGGAGAGAAATAGGAAGCCGAGCTCATCCAGCTCCTCCGTGAGAACTGGGATATCTTCACGTGGAAGCCGTCTGACATGCCGGGGATTCCTAGGGAGCTGGCTGAGCATCGCCTTCGAGTGGATCCGAAGGTCAAACCCATCATGGAACACCTGCATCGCTCCTCTGTGGATAAGCGTAAGGAAATTGGCAAGGAGATCGCTCGGCTCCTAGCTGCCGAGTTCATTCGCAAGGTCTACCACTCCGAGTGGTTGGCGAATGTGGTCCTGGTGCCAAAGAATAACAATACACTCCGAATGTGTATTGAGTTCAAGCACCTTAATCGGGCATGCCCGAAGGATCACTTCCCTCTGCCTCGCATAGATCAAATCGTAGATTCTACTGTCGGGTGTGAATGCATGTCATTCCTGGATGCCTACCCTGAGTACCACCAGATCCGAATTTATGGACCCATGAAATAAAGTCAGCCTTCATCACCCCATTCGGGTGTTTTTGTTACATCACGATGCCATTAGGTTTCAAAAACGCTGAAGCTACATTCCAGCGTATGATTCAAAAATGTTTGTAGGCACAGATCAGTCGGAATGTCGAAGCGTACATGGACGACATCGTGGTCAAGTCCAGGAAAGGTTCCGACCTCCTGGCTGACCTCGCCAAAAGCTTCGTGAACCTTCGACGATTTGGTATCAATCTCAATCCAGCAAATGCACCTTCGGTGTGCCGGCTGGTAAGCTACCCTCTTTTCTCGTTTTGGGACGTGGTATCAACGCCAACCCCGATAAGATCGGAGACATCGTCCAGATGAGATGGCTGGAGCGCATTCACGATGTGCAGATTCTCAGTAGTTGCCTTGCATCCCTCACTCGCTTTATCTCGATACTCGGTGAGAAGGCCCTGACTCACTACCGATTGATGAAGAAGTCCGACAGATTCGAGTGGACTGACATATTGCATGTCACATTCGACAAACTCAAAGCTCTACTTTCCACCCACCCAGTGTTAGCTGCTCTGAGCAGCCAAGAGCCCTTGCTCATGTACATCGCTCCCACTAGCCAAGTGGTTAGCACCATACTCACCGTGGAACAGGAAGAAATGGGCAAAGCACACAAGGTACAAAGGCCAATCTACTACATTTCCGAAGTGCTGACCCCTTCAAAACAAAAGTACCCGCATTACGAGAAGCTGGTCTACGGGATCTACCTGACCATGAAGAAGGTAGTCCGCTACTTCCAAGATCACTCGGTCACTGTCATTAGTGATGCTTGATGACCGACAAGTATAGGGTACCTATCGTGGTACTTTCGATAAGTAAGAGTGTCGAACTCAACGAGGAGCAAAAGGAAATTACAAGCGGTTTTCAGTAAGGTATTATCTGCAAGCACTGAAATTATCGGTGACAGATAGTTTTGTGATATGGTAATTTGTAATGAGTAACAAGTAACAATTGTAACAAAGGTGCAACAAGGTGGTCCAATCCTTTTTGTAGCAAATGACAAGCCTGGACAAACTCTTATATAAATAAAAGCGCTCCCGAGGACACATGTGAATTTATGTCAAGCTACTTTTCATCATGCTGATATGATTCGCGTTCGTTACTTTGATAATTTGATATGTGGATGGACCGGTGCTTGGGTGCTGCCCTTACTTGGAAAAATCTGCCACTTATGATTAACCCCTCTCGCAATGATCAGCAACTACGAAATAGGAATTAAGATAAATCTAACCATATCATTAAACATAGGGATCCAAATCAACCCTTACGAAGCAACGCATAAACTAGGGTTTAAGCTTCTGTCACTCTAGCAACCCATCATCTACTTATTACTTCCCAATGCCTTCCTCTAGGCCCAAATAATGGTGAAGTGTTATGTAGTCGACGTTCACATAACACCACTAGAGGAAAGACAACATACAACGCATCAAAATATCGAACGAATGCCAAATTCACATGATTACTTATAAGAAGACTTATCCCATGTCCTCAGGAACAAACGTAACTACTCAGAAAGCATATTCATATTCATAATCAGAGGACTATTAATAATCATTAAGGATCTAAACATATGACCTTCCACCAAATAAACCAACTAGCATAAATTGCAAGGAGTAATCAACACTACTAGCAACCCACAGGTACCAATCTGAGGTTTTGAGACAAAGATCGGATACAAGAGATGAACTAGGGTTTGGAGAGGAGATGGTGCTGATGAAGATTTTGTGAAGATTGACCCCCTCTCGATGAGAGGATCGTTGGTGATGACGATGTCTTTGATTTGCCCCTCCAGGAGGGAAGTTTTCCCGGTGTAATAGCTCCGTCGGAGCTCTATATTGGTTCTGTCGAATTTCCGCCTCGAGACGTCGATGTCGCGTCCAAAAAGTTCTGATATGATTTTTTTCAGGTCAAAACCCTTCATATAGCAGAAGATGGGCACCGGAGGCCTACCAGGAGGCCCACAAGCCTCCAGGGCGCGGCCAGGAGGGTAGGCCGCGCCCCCATGGCTTGTGGCCTCCTGGTGGGTCCCCTCTGGTACTTCTTTCACCCATTATTTTTTATATAATCCAAAACAATTCTCATTAACTTTTTAGGACTTTTGGAGCTGTGCAGAATAGGTCTCTCAGATTTTCTCCTTTTCCGGTCCAGAATTCCAGCTGCCGCCATTCTCCCTCTTCATGTAAATCTTGTAAAATAAGAGAGAAAAGGCATAAGTATTGTACCATAATGTGTAATAACAGCCCATAATGCAATAAATATTGATATAAAAGCATGATGTAAAATGGACGCATCAACGCTCCCCTAGCATAAATTCTGCACAATGAGGATGCAACTGCCGAGTGGGCAAATGGGCGATTCAGCTCCTACCACTTGGGATCAAGTTCGAAGCCAAGAAAGCAATCAAGTCTGAGGCCCTGGCAGATTTTCTCACGGAATGGGTGGAGCAAGAACAACCTGCTCCAGTCATCCCTGGGCATTGGACCACGTTCTTCGATGGCTCTAAGATGCTCCACGGCTCGGAGGCTGGGGTGGTCCTCGTTACCCCCAGTGGATATCGATTGAGCTACTTGCTCCATATTCACTTCGATTCATCCAACAATGAGGCCGAGCACGAGGTCTTCCTGTACGGGCTCCGCATGGCCATCTCACTCGGCATCCGCCGGCTGATGGTTTATGGCGACTCGGATCTCGTCATCAATCAAGTCATGAAGGAATGGGACATATGAAGCCCAAAAATGACAACCTACTGCAATGCGGTCAGGAAACTAGAGAAAAACTTTGAATTGTTGGAACTACACCACGTGGCCCGAGCCAAGAACCAAGTTGCTGATGATTTGGCAAAGATCGGGTCCACTTAGAGGATTGTTCCAAAAGGTGTTCTCCTGGAGCACCTACGTGCCCCCTCGGTCAAGGAGGATCCTTTCATCGAGGAGCCCCCACAAGTAATCGGTCCATCTGATCCGACTCAAATCGATGTCCCGACTATGGTCGACCTCGTCCATGAGATGCTGGTCATCACTCCCGAATGGACACAATCTTATCAAGCCTACTTGCTCTGGCAAGAGCTTCCCGAGGACGAAGAGGAAGCCCACCAGATCGTTCGGTGATCTAAATCTTTCAAAGTACTCGGAGACAAACTGTACAAGAAGAGTGTTACAGGAGTCAGCCAGAAGTGCATCTCTCCGGAGAAAGAACTTCAAATCCTGCACGAAATCCACTCCGGAACCTGTGGTCATCATGCGTCTTCTCGGACCTTGGTGCGCAAGGCCTTCCGAGAAGGTTTTTATCGGCCCCGAGCCAATGAGGCAACAAGAGACGTGGTGGACTTGTGCGTCGGGTGCCAGTTCTACAAGAATCAGTCGGACAAGCGTGCATCCGCACTAAAGACGATTCTGCTTACTTGGCCTTTCACAGTATGGGGCCTCGACATGGTCGGTCCTTTGTGCACAGGGTCGAGCGGGTTCACACATCTGCTAGTCGAGGTGGATAAGTTCACCAAGTGGGTCGAAGCCAAACCCATCAAAAACTTGGACGCGACGACTGCCGTGAGCTTCATTCGGCAGATTATCTTCAGATTCGGAGTTCACCAGGACATCAAAACCAACAACGGAACCAACTTCGACTCGGGCGAGTTCCGCGAGTTATGCCACTCTCATGACACTCGGGTCAACTACGCCTCCGTGGCACACCCGTAGTCGAATGGACAAGCGGAACGGGCGAATCGCATGATACTCCAAGGACTGAAGCCCCGAGTGATGAGGGACCTCAAATACGCTGCTAGCTCTTGGGTCGAGGAATTTCCATCCGTCCTATGGGGTATGCGGACGACTCCGAATCGTTCAACCAAGCGTACCCCATTCTTCATGGTGTACGGGTCGGAAGTCGTCCTACCGAGTGACTTACATCATAGCTCCCCCCGAATTGAGCAGTACGACGAAGACGAAGCTGAAGCAACACGCCAAGATAATTTGGATCTTCTGGAGGAAGAGAGGGATCTAGCCCTCATTTGATCCACGGCGTACCAGCAAGACCTTCAATGCTACCATGACAAACAAGTCAGGGCCCGAGATTTTCAAGAGGGGGATCTAGTCCTCCGACTGGGCCAACAGAAACCCCACAAGTTGGCACCTCCGTGGCAGGGGCCATTCTACATATCCAAAGTCCTCCACAATGGAGCTTATCGATTATACAACATCGATAGCAACGCAGAGGAACCCAGAACCTCGAACGCGGACCTGCTCCGCAAGTTCTACACATAGAACTTTCCGTTTTTTCATTCCTGTAATGAATTCAAATGAATATAAGAATAAAGTGCTCGCTTTCTTCGACTATCTTCAAATACTTCACTCTGATGAAACACCACCTAGTGGATGTAAAACCTTAATTGCGAACATGTCTTAATTTAAGGTGAATCCTGCCTCGAGTGAAGACGGTCTCTTCACTCAGGGGCTTAGCTGTGAACCAGATTTCGCCTAAGTCAAAATGGTTCCGAATGAAGACGTGATCGTCATTCGGGTACCTTGATAGACAGGACCATCAACGAGTTCGCAAGACCTATCATCTCGTTAGCGAACCTGTTTCGCCTAAGGTAAACCCTTCCCCGAGTAATCGTGGGGACCTCCACACTCGGGGGCTTAGCTGCGAACCAGCTTCCCCTTTAAAGTGGTTCCGAATGAAGGCAAGACCTCCATTCGGGCGCCAAGATGAACATGACGATCATTTCTTCGTAGCGAACCTGTTTTGCCTAAGGTAAACCCTTCCTCGAGTGGTCGTGGGAACCTCCACACTTGGGGGCTTAGCTGCGAACCAGCTTTCGCCAAAGTTAAAGTGGTTTTTAATGAAGGCAAGACCTCCATTCGGGCGCCAAGATGAACAGAACAATCATTCCTTAGCAGCGATTCCGCTTTCGCCTAGGGAAAATCCTGCCCCGAGTGGAGGCAACGTCCACACTCGGGGGCTTAGCTGCGGACCAGCTTTCGCCTAAGTCAAAATGGTCCCGAATGAAGACTTGATCGTTATTCGGGTACCTTGATGGACACGACCATCAACGAGTTCACAAGAACTATCATCTCGGTAGCGAACCCATTTCGCCTAAGATAAACCCTTCCCCGAGTGATCGTGGGGACCTCCACACTCGGGGGCTTAGCCACGAACAAGCTTTGGCCTAAGTGAAAGGGGTTCTGAATTAAGGAAAGACCTCCATTCGGGTGCCAAGATGAACATGACGATCATTTCTTGGTAGAGAACCTATTTCGCCTAAGGTAAACCCTTCACTGAGTGATCGTGCGAACCTCCACACTCGGGGGCTTAGCTGCAAACCAGCTTTCGCCTAAGTTAAAGTGGTTCTGAATGAAGGCTAGACCTCCATTCGGGAGCCATGATGAACGAAACAATCATTCCTTAGCAGTGATTCCGCTTTCACCTAGGGAAAATCCTGCCCCGACTGGAGGCAACGTCCACGCTCAGGGGCTTAGCTGCGGACCAACTTTCGCCTAAGTCAAAATGGTTCTGAATGAAGACGTGATCGTCATTCGGGTACCTTGATGGACAGGACCATCAACGAGTTCGCAAGGACTATCATCTCGGTAGCGAACCTGTTTCACCTAAGGTAAACCCTTCCCCGAGTGATCGTGGGGACCTCCACACTTGATGGCTTAGCCGCGAACGAGCTTTTGCCTAAGTTAAAGGGGTTCTGAATGAAGGCAAGACCTCCATTGGAGCACCAAGATGAACGGGACGATCATTTCGTGGTAGCGAACCTATTTCGCCTAAGGTAAACCCTTCCCCGAGTGATCGTGGAAACCTCCACACTCGGGGGCTTAGCTGTGAACCAGCCTTCGTCTAAGTTAGAGTGGTTCCGAGTGAAGGCAAGACCTCCATTCGGGCGCCAAGATGAACTAAACAATCATCCCAAGCTGCGATTCCGCTTTTGCTGAGGGACAAACAGACCCGAGTGAGGACAACCTCCACACTCAGGGGCTTAGCAGTGAACCAGCTTTCGCCTAAGTTGCAAGAAATCCCGAGTGAGGACAACTTCCACCCTCAGGGACTCGAGCATGAACCAGCATTCGGCCGAGTATAAACAACCCCACACGAAAACAACCAGGCAAATGAGATCCAAAATCAACTGCAGATAAAACAGAAAGAGTTTAACTGACGATGCGCAAAAGTGAAGGCCCAGGGCCCACTCAAAGTTTGGGGTTACATCAAACCACTCGGCATACCGAGGCAAATTCAAACTTAATGTTTTTCCTTCGAGCATCACTTGGAGGATGAAGACCCCACCGCTTCGACGAAGGCATCAAGGTCAATGCCCTCCGCGATCCGTGTGTCCGCTGCCGTGAACACCTCCATGACGTCTTCAAACTTGGCGCCCTTGTGGTTCATGGCCCGAAGATTCTTCAGCTTCTCTTCGTCCACTCCCTTGCAATGGATGCGGACGAGCGAGAGGGCAAAGTCGGCTCCGGCCCTGGCTGATGACTTCTTCCACGATTTGAGCTCACCGGCAATGGCTTTCACTCAATTCACGACAGCTTGGGCATCCTTCATAGGAGCATCCTCACGAGCCTTTTCTTGGTCGATCTCTCCAACAACTTACTGAATCAGCTTGAAACAAGCCGCCACGTATTCGACACGATCCTCCAGTCTGAGGAGAGACAAGGCAGCGCTATCCTGCAGGAGCCCTCTCTTGGGATCGAGCTCCTTCTCTATTTGGGACGTCTCTTCTTCAACGTCAGCAGCAAAAGCTACACTCGGCAGAAAATGGAGGATGAGAAACGTCTGTCGAAGGTTTCAGAATGATCATGGGAGAACAATAGAACACTCAATGCACCTTTGAGCTTCTCACAAAGCTCTACACTGAAGCCCTCGACGAACTTATCTAGCTCAGCTTTCTTGGCAGTGGCATTCTTGAGGTTGGTTTCCCATTCAGCGTAATTCTTCTTCAGCTCGGCAAGCTCCACCGCGGTCTTCTCCACGCCAGCCTTCAGAAGCCGATTTTCTTCCTGCAGAGTGGCAACCGTCTTGAGCTTGGACTCAAGAGCCAGGGTCTTCTGCTTGATCTCCTTCCAAGCAGTTGTGAGTTCTTCATCCCTCTTTACGAGGGCTTCCTTCATGGTCACTAGAGAAATGTAATTCTTCAGCCTCTCAGAAAGGCGATCTGACAAGACAGCCTCAGTCGTATAGGAAAAGATGACCGAATGGAGTGTCAGTTGGATAGCAATGACATACCTTCAATTGTCCTCTTTTCCTGCTCCAATCGCTTGCTCTTGGCCTTCTCTACATCGAGGCTCAGTCGGAGTTGCCGTAACTCTTCTTCCATGGCATCATCGCGGACCGCGGGCCCACAAGTAGTCTGCAACCAACATATACAAGACGGGCATAACATTATGTCACAACTCTAAGACTACCGCCGACTGCCTCAATCGACGGTAGCCTCGGGGAATACACCCAGTGGGTGCGCTCAACGTGCCCCACTGGAGTAATAGAGGAAAACGGATCCATACCCGAATGACCTCTATCAATCAAAAAATCAAAACAAGGAAACTGAAACTACTGCCGACTGACCCAGTCGACAGTAGCCTCGGGGACTACACCTATTGGGTGCGCTCAGCGCGCCCCCATTGGAAGGATGGAAGAAAGGAAAGGGCTCCACACCCTACTGGATTGTGTCAAACATACATGGAAAAAATACTACCGCCGACTGACCCAGTCGACGGTAGACTCGGGGACTACAGCCTGTGGGTGCACTCAGTGCGCCCCCACTATCAACAAGTCGGTGTGCCCCTGGGCATGCCCACTCGGGGTTCCTTCTAAGGACCAGATTCAAAAACAACTTTGTACGTAAAGGGCTTACCCGAACATTCTTTGCCACTTCCTCACTCGCGTCGTACGCCTCCTTCAACCGCCCAACCATCACAGCTAGCTGAGCCAAGGCCTCTTTGCGCGCCCCCTCGTGGTCCTCCAGAGTAAAGTGGAGCTCGAAGATATTGCAATCCTTGGGGTCAGACGACAGAGTGGTCAGCGGATAATGTCCGAGTGACGCCCCAGCAGAAGCGACCTCCTACACCGACCTCACTCAGGTGGGAGTCGGGACCTGCTTCAACACTTCTCCAGCTGTAGAAGGGACATCAACGTTGAGGTCGACCACGTCATGCGGCTCTGCATGTGTCCACTGTTGGAAATATGCCCTAGAGGCAATAATAAATTAGATATTATTATATTTCTTAGTTCATGATAATCGTTTATTATCCATGCTATAATTGTATTGATTGGAAACACAATACTTGTGTGGATACATAGACAAAACACCGTCCCTAGCATGCCTCTAGTTGGCTAGCCAGTTGATCGATGATAGAAAGTGTCTTCTGATTATGAACAAGGTGTTGTTGCTTGATAACTGGATCACGTCATTGGGAGAATCACGTGATGGACTAGACCCAAACTAATAGACGTAGCATGTTGATCGTGTCATTTTGTTGCTACTGTTTTCTGCGTGTCAAGTATTTATTCCTATGACCATGAGATCATATAACTCACTGACACCGGAGGAATACTTTGTGTGTATCAAACGTCGCAACGTAACTGGGTGACTATAAAGATGCTCTATAGGTATCTCCGAAGGTGTTAGTTGAGTTAGTATGGATCAAGACTGGGATTTGTCACTCCGTGTGACGGAGAGGTATCTCGGGGCCCACTCGGTAATACAACATCACACACAAGCCTTGCAAGCAATGTAACTTAGTGTAAGTTGCGGGATCTTGTATTACGGAACGAGTAAAGAGACTTGTCGGTAAACGAGATTGAAATAGGTATGCGGATACTGACGATCGAATCTCGGGCAAGTAACATACCGAAGGACAAAGGGAATGACATACGGGATTATACGAATCCTTGGCACTGAGGTTCAAACGATAAGATCTTCGTAGAATATGTAGGATCCAATATGGGCATCCAGGTCCCGCTATTGGGTATTGACCGAGGAGTCTCTCGAGTCATGTCTACATAGTTCTCGAACCCGCAGGGTCTGCACACTTAAGGTTCGACGTTGTTTTATGCGTATTTGAGTTATATGGTTGGTTACCGAATGTTGTTCGGAGTCCCGGATGAGATCACGGACGTCACGAGGGTTTCCGGAATGGTCCGGAAACGAAGATTGATATATAGGATGACCTCATTTGATTACCGAAAGGTTTTCGGAGTTACCGGGAATGTACCGGAAATGACGAATGGGTTCCGGGAGTTCACCGGGGGGGGCAACCCACCCCGGGGAAGCCCATAGGCTTTGGGGAGACACACCAGCCCTTAGTGGGCTGGTGGGACAGCCCCAAGTGGGCCTATGCGCCAAGAATAAAGAATCAAAGCAAAAGAAAAAAAAGAGGGAGGAAGTGGGAAGGGAGGGGGACTCCTCCCACCAAACCAAGTCCAACTCGGTTTGGGGGGGGAGTCCTCCCCCCCCTTGGCTCGGCCGACCCCTTGAGGGTCCCTTGGACCCCAAGGCAAGGCCCCCCTCCCTCCTCCTATATATATGGAGCAATTAGGGCTGATTTGAGACGACTTTCTCACGGCTGCCCGACCACATACCTCCATAGTTTTTCCTCTAGATCGCGTTTCTGCGGAGCTCGGGCGGAGCCCTGCTGAGACAAGATCATCACCAACCTCCGGAGCGCCGTCATGCTGCCGGAGAAATCTTCTACCTCTCCGTCTCTCTTGCTGGATCAAGAAGGCCGAGATCATCGTCGAGCTGTACGTGTGCTGAACGCGGAGGTGCCGTCCGTTCGGTACTAGATCGTGGGACTGATCGCGGGATTGTTCGCGGGGCGGATCGAGGGACGTGAGGACGTTCCACTACATCAACCGCGTTCTCTAACGCTTCTGCTGTACGATCTACAAGGGTACGTAGATCACTCATCCCCTCTCGTAGATGGACATCACCATGATAGGTCTTCGTGCGCGTAGGAAAATTTTTGTTTCCCATGCGACGTTCCCCAACAGTGGCATCATGAGCTAGGTTCATGCGTAGATGTCTTCTCGAGTAGAACACAAAAGTTTTTTGTGGGCGGTGATGTGCGTTTTGCTGCCCTCCTTAGTCTTTTCTTGATTCCGCGGTATTGTTGGATCGAAGCGGCTTGGACCGACATTACTCGTACGCTTACGAGAGACTGGTTTCATCGTTACGAGTTACCCCCTTTGCTCAAAGATGACTGGCAAGTGACGGTTTCTCCAACTTTAGTTAAATCGGATTTGACCGAGGAGGTCCTTGGATGAGGTTAAATAGCAACTCATATATCTCCGTTGTGGTGTTTGCGTAAGTAAGATGCGATCCTACTAGATGCCCTTGGTCACCACGTAAAACATGCAACAACAAAATTAGAGGACGTCTAACTTGTTTTTGCAGGGTATGCTTGTGATGTGATATGGCCAACAATGTGATGTGATATATTGGATGTATGAGATGATCATGTTGTAATAGAAATATCGACTTGCACGTCGATGGTACGGCAACCGGCAGGAGCCATAGGGTTGTCTTTATACTAACGTTTGTGCTTGCAGATGTGTTTACTATTTTGCTAGGATGTAGCTTTAGTAGTAATAGCATGAGTAGCACGACAACCCCGATGGCGACACGTTGATGGAGATCATGATGATAGAGATGATGGTGTGACGCCGGTGACAAGAAGATCGTGCCGATGCTTTGGTGATGGAGATCAAGAAGCACGTGATGATGGCCATATCATGTCACTTATGAATTGCATGTGATGTTAATCCTTTTATGCACCTTATTTTGCTTAGAACGACGGTAGCATTATGAGGTGATCTCTCACTAAAATTTCAAGACGAAATTGTGTTCTCCCCGACTGTGCACCGTTGCTACAGTTCGTCGTTTCGAGACACCACGTGATGATCGGGTGTGATAGACTCAACGTTCACATACAACGGGTGCAAAACAGTTGCGCACGCGGAACACTCGGGTTAAGCTTGACGAGCCTAGCATGTGCAGACATGGCCTCGGAACACATGAGACCGAAAGGTCGAGCATGAATCGTATAGTTGATATGATTAGCATAGAGATGCTTACCACTGAAACTATTCTCGACTCACGTGATGATCGGACTTGAGATAGTGGATTTGGATCATGTACCACTCAAATGACTAGAGAGATGTACTTTTTGAGTGGGAGTTCTTAAGTAATATGATTAATTGAACTAATTGTCATGAACATAGTCTAATGGTCTTTGCGAATTATGATGTAGCTTGCGCTATAGCTCTACTGTTTTTATATGTTCCTAGAGAAAATTTAGTTGAAAATTGATAGTAGCAAACTTTGCAGACTGAGTCTGTAAAACCGAGGATTGTCCTCGTTGCTACGCAGAAGGCTTATGTCCTTAATGCACCACTCGGTGTGCTGCACCTCGAGCGTCGTCTGTGGATGCTGTGAACATCCGACATACACGTTTCTGATGACTACACGATAGTTCAGTACAAAAATACTTAATGGCTTAGAAGCAAGGCGCCGAAAAACGTTGTAAAAACGTCACGGAACATAAGTGATGTTCTAAAGAGATGAAATTGTGATTTCATGCTTGTGCCCTTGTTAAGAGGTACGAGACCTCCGACAAGATTCTTTGTCCACAAAGTAAAGGAGAAAAGCTCAATCGTTGAGCATGTGCTCAGATTGTGTGAGTACGACAATCGCTTGAATCAAGTGGGAGTTAATCTTCCAGATGAGATAGTTCTCCAAAGTCACTGCCACCAAGCTGTGAGAGCTTCGTGATGAACTATAACATATCAAGGATACATACAATGATCCTTGAGCAATTCGCGATGTTTGACACTGCGAAAGTAGAAATCAAGCAGGAGCATCAATAGTTGATGGTTTGTAAAACCACTAAGTTTCAAGAAAGGCAAGGGCTAGAAGGGATACTTCGTGAAACGGCAAAACAGTTGCTACACTAATGAAGAGACCCAAGATTAAACCCAAACCCGAGACTAAGTGCTTCTGAAATGAGGGGAACAGTCACTGAGGTGGAGCAACTCTAGATACTTGGTAGATAAGAAGGCTGGCAAAAGTCAAAAGAAGTGTATTTGATATACATGATATTGATGTGTACTTTACTAGTACTCCTAGTAGCATGAGGGTATTGGATACTGGTTCGGTTGCTAAGTGATTAGTAACACGAAATGAAAGCTACGGCATAAACGGAGACTAGCTAAAGGCGAGGTGACGATACGTGTTGGAAGTGTTTCCAAGGTTGATATGATCAAACGTCGCACGCTCCCTCTACCATCGGGATTGGTGTTAAAACTAACTAATTGTTATTTGGTGCTTGCGTTAAGCATGAACATGATTGGATCATGTTTATTGCAATACGATTATTCATTTAAAGAGAATAATGGTTACTCTATTTTCTTGAATATTCACCTTCAATGGTTTATTGAATCTCGATCGTAGTGTTACACATGTTCATGATATTGGTGCCAAAAGATACGAGTTAATGATGATAGTACCACTTACTTGTGGCACTGCCGCTTGAGTCATGTTAGTATAAATTGCATGAAGAGGCTCCATGCTGATGGATCTTTGTACTCACCTGATTTCGAATCACTAGTGACATGCAAATCATACCACATCAGCAAGGCCTTGTTTTTATTGAGATGAAATAAGATAGTAACTTGTTGGAAGTGATACATTTTGATGTATGCAGTCCAATGGGTGCTGAGGCACGCAGTGGATATCATTATGTTCTTACTTCACTGACGATTTGAGTAGATACAGGAGTATTTACTTAATGAATCACAAGTCTGAAATGTTGAAAAGTTCAATTCCGTTTCAGAGTGAAGTTCGTCGTAACAAGAGGATAAACTGTCTACGATATGATCATGGAAATGAATATCTGAGTTACGAGTTTTGGTACGCAGTTAAGACAATGTGGAAATTGTTTCGCAGTTCATGCCACCTGGAACATCATAGTGTGATGATGTGTCTGAACGTCATAGCCACGCACTATTTGGTATGGTGCATACTATGATGTCTCTTATCGAATTACCACTATCGTTTATGGGTTATGCATTAGAGACAACCGCACTCACTTTAAATAGGGCACCGCGTATTTCCGTTGAGATGACACGACTGAGGTTTAGAGAAATCTAAACTGTCGTTTCTTGAAAGTTTGGGGTTTCGACACTTATGTGAAAAAGTTTCAGTCTGATAAGCTCGAACCCAAAGCGGATAAATGCTTCTTCATAGGGTATCCAAAACAGTTGGGTACATCTCCTATCTCAGATCCGAAAGCAAAGTGTTTGTTTCTAGAAACGGATCCTTTCTCGAGGAAAGGTTTCTCTCGAAAGAATTGAGTGGGAGGGTAGTAGAACTTGATGAGGTTATTGAACCATCACTTCAACCAGTGTGTAGCAGGACGCAGGAAGCTGTTCGTGTGGCGCCTACACCAATTGAAGTGGAAGATGATGATGGTGACAATTGAGCTTCGAATCAAGTTACTACAAACCTCGTAGGTCGACAAGGTCGCGTACTGCTACAGAGTAGTACGGTAACCCTGTCTTGGAGGTCATGTTGTTGAGCAACAGTGAACCTACGAGTTATGGAGAAAGCAATGGTGGGCCCAGATTCCGACAAATGGCTGGAAGCCATGAAATCCGAGAGAGGATCCATGGATGAAAACAAAGTGTAGACTTTGGAAGAATTACTTGATGGTCATAGGACTATTGAGTAAAGATGGATCTTTAAAGGAAAACAGACGATGATGGTGATAAGTCACTAGTAAGAAAAGCTCGACTTGTCGCAAAGATGTTTTCGACAAGATCAAATAGTTGACTATGATGAGACTTTCTCACTCGTAGCGATGCTAAAGGCCTGTTAGAATTATGTTAGTTGTTGATGCATTATTTATGAAATATTGCACGTAGGATGTCAAAACATTGTTTTCTCGACGGTTTCCTTGAGCAAACATTGTATGTGATACAACCAGAAGGTTTTGTCGATCCTAAAGATACTAGCAAGTATGCAAGCTCCAGTGATCCTTCAATGGACTGGTGCAAGCATCTCGGAGTTGGAATATACACTTTGATGAGATGATCAAAGATTTTGGGTGTGTACAAGGTTTATGAGAAACTTGTATTTCCAAAGAAGTGAGTGGGAGCACTATAGAATTTCTGATAAGTATATGTGGTTGACATATTGTGGATCAGAAGTGATGTAGAATTTCTGTAAAGCATATAAGGTTGTTTGAAAGGAGTTTTCAAAGGGATACCTGGATTGCGCTACTTGAACGTTGAGCATCAAAGATCTATGGAGATAGATCAAAAGCGCTTAATGAAAGTTTCAATAAGATGCATGCCTTGACAAGTTTTTGAAGGAGTTCAAAATAGATCAGCGAAGAAAGAGTTCTTGGTTGCGTTGTGAGGTGTGAATTTGAGTAAGACTCAAAACCCGACCACGGCAGAATAAAGAGAATAGACGAAGGTCGTCTTCTATGCCTTAGCCGTAGAATCTAAAGTATGCCATGCTGTGTACCGCACCTGATGTGTGCCTTGACTCAAAGTCTGTTGAGAGGTGCAGAGAGTGATCCATGATTGAATCACTAGCAGCGGTCAAAATTTATCCTTAGTAACTGATGGACTAAGGAATTTTTCTCGATTATGGAGGTGGTTAAAGAGTTCGTCGTAAAGGGTTACGTCGATGCAAGCTTTGACACTAATCCGAATAACTATGAGTAGTGAAACGGATTCGTATAGTAGAGTAGATATTTGGAGTATTTCTGAATAGCATGTAGTAGCAGCATCTATAAGATGACATAAAGATTTGTAAAGAACACACGGATCTGAAAATTTCAGAACCGTTGACTAAAACCTCTCTCACGAGCAAGACGTGATCAGACCCCAGAACTATATGGGTGTTGGATTCGTTGGAATCACATGGTGATGTGAACTAGATTATTGACTCTAGTGCAAGTGGGAGACTGTTGGAAATATGCCCTAGAGGCAATAATAAATTAGTTATTATTATATTTCTTAGTTCATGATAATCGTTTATTATCCATGCTATAATTGTATTGATTGGAAACACAATACTTGTGTGGATACATAGACAAAACACCGTCCCTAGCATGCCTCTAGTTGGCTAGCCAGTTGATCGATGATAGAAAGTGTCTTCTGATTATGAACAAGGTGTTGTTGCTTGATAACTGGATCACGTCATTGGGAGAATCACGTGATGGACTAGACCCAAACTAATAGACGTAGCATGTTGATCGTGTCATTTTGTTGCTACTGTTTTCTGCGTGTCCAGTATTTATTCCTATGACCATGAGATCATATAACTCACTGACACCGGAGGAATACTTTGTGTGTATCAAACGTGGCAACGTAACTGGGTGACTATAAAGATGCTCTACAGGTATCTCCGAAGGTGTTAGTTGAGTTAGTATGGATCAAGATTGGGATTTGTCACTCCGTGTGACGGAGAGGTATCTCGGGGCCCACTCGGTAATACAACATCACACAAGCCTTGCAAGCAATGTAACTTAGTGTAAGTTGCGGAATCTTGTATTACGGAACGAGTAAAGAGACTTGTCGGTAAACGAGATTGAAATAGGTATGCGGATACTGACGATCGAATCTCGGGCAAGTAACATACCGAAGGACAAAGGGAATGACATACGGGATTATACGAATCCTTGGCACTGAGGTTCAAACGATAAGATCTTCGTAGAATATGTAGGATCCAATATGGGCATCCAGGTCCCGCTATTGGATATTGACCAAGGAGTCTCTCGGGTCATGTCTACATAGTTCTCGAACCCGCAGGGTCTGCACACTTAAGGTTCGACGTTGTTTTATGCGTATTTGAGTTATATGGTTGGTTACCGAATGTTGTTCGGAGTCTCGGATGAGATCACGGACGTCACGAGGGTTTCCGGAATGGTCCGGAAACGAAGATTGATACATAGGATGACCTCATTTGATTACCGGAAGGTTTTCGGAGTTACCGGGAATGTACCGGAAATGACGAATGGGTTCCGGGAGTTCACCGGGGGGGGGGGGCAACCCACCCCGGGGAAGCCCATAGGCTTTGGGGAGACACACCAGCCCTTAGTGGGCTGGTGGGACAGCCCCAAGTGGGCCTATGCGCCAAGAATAAAGAATCAAAGGAAAATAAAAAAAGAGGGAGGAAGTGGGAAGGGAGGGGGACTCCTCCCACTAAACCAAGTCCAACTCGGTTTGGGGGGGGGGGGGGAGTCCTCCCCCCCTTGGCTCGGCCGACCCCTTGAGGGTCCCTTGGACCCCAAGGCAAGGTCCCCCTCCCTCCTCCTATATATATCGAGCAATTAGGGCTGATTTGAGACGACTTTCTCACGGCTGCCCGACCACATACCTCCATAGTTTTTCCTCTAGATCGCGTTTCTGCGGAGCTCGGGCGGAGCTCGGGCGGAGCCCTGCTGAGAAAAGATCATCACCAACCTCCGGAGTGCCGTCACGCTGCCGGAGAACTCTTCTACCTCTCCGTCTCTCTTGTTGGATCAAGAAGGCTGAGATCATCGTCGAGCTGTACGTGTGCTGAACGCGGAGGTGCCGTCCGTTCGGTACTAGATCGTGGGACTGATCGCGGGATTGTTCGCGGGGCGGATCGAGGGACGTGAGGACGTTCCACTACATCAACCGCATTCTCTAACACTTCTGCTGTACGATCTACAAGGGTACGTAGATCACTCATCCCCTCTCGTAGATGGACATCACCATGATAGGTCTTCGTGCGCGTAGGGAATTTTTTGTTTCCCATGCGACGTTCCCCAACATCCACAAGATAGTCCAAAGATCACTCGAATATCCAAACCCTGGATTTCGAATGAATTGATGGAAAAGCTCAAGGATTACCTTTCGATGAAGCAATGTCAACGTTAGCTCTACCCTTGTCAGTAGTCTTGGGATCTAGTGAAGAAGTCGAAGTATCAAGCCTACAACAGAAACAACAGAATCCGATCATCACTTGGAAGACATTGTTCAAGCAAAGACAATTCACTCGGCAAAGATACTCACATTGAAGCCACACGCACGTTGACTTTGATGCATGGCAGGACAGACTTACGAGGTTTGGATCTACAGAGCTTGGTTGCTTGGCGACCTGTTCCAACAGGGCCTCAGTATCGCCCCGATCTCATTTGGAACTATGGGTTGGCACCACAGAGACATCGGCTTCATCGCTGATGGAGTTTTTGTGGCGCCTGCACGGACCCCAGGGTCCTGGCGCGCCTTGGAACGGGTTTCCACCCGTTTCTCGACCTGAACTTCGTCGGATGGAGAAGATTCCGCCTCTCCCCCGCACTCCTCCTCGCTCTCTTAAGTCTCTGCATCGTCACAAGCATCATCCTCGGCGTCCTCCGAACCCTCTGGGTGCTCGGTGTCTTGGTTCTCCGTGTCACTTTCCACGTCAATCAGCGAGCGGCTAACCGCTGATATAGAGCTGACCATCCCTATGAAAGTCTATCGAATGAAAGAAGCAAAGTCATGAGTAGAAGTTAAAACAGCAAAGAAGTTCACTCGGAGCGGGTCTTCAATGACTCACCTCATTCGGCTTGTTATCCGTCGTAAAGGTTTGCACCTGCCTGGAGCCTCTAGGGTTGTCCCTCTTTGGAGTAATGGCCCTGAGCTTATTCTCCACCGCCTCTTCATCGAGCTCCTCAGGATGCACTCAGGTCTCGTCATCCGGTCCCTCATCGGGTGAGCTCTAGCCTGAAGGGGCTGAATCCTACGCTGGAAGAAGACCTCCAAGAGGTCCATCCGGTTCACCCCTTTTCGGATTAAAGACACCAATGCTATCATCAAGATTTTGGCATCGGTCTTCTCCCCCGTGGACAAAGTCAAAGTACGAGCCAAGTGGATCCTATCAACCGAAAAGAGAGGAAGGCCCAGCTGACCCTCGCCATCTAAGACATCTCGGCAGTAAAACCAAAAATCCTGCCAGTACTTCATTGAGTCTGTAAAGCTCAACTTGGGAAAGCTACTTTTGCCCCTAAGTTGAATGCCTAAGCCACCACAAAGCGGTGCTACATTGGTCTTTCTTCCCGAGGAGGAATATTTCTTCACGGTCATCACTCGACACATGAAAAAGCGCTTGAACAAGCCCCAATGCGGATAACATCCAAGGAAGTTCTCGCACAATGACACAAATGCAGCGAGATACGAAACGACGTTGGGAGGCAAATGGTGAAGCTGAGCCCCGAAGAAAGCGAGGAATGCTCGGAAGAAAGGATGTGGAGGCAGAGAAAAACCTCGCTCAACATGGGTGACCAAGAGCACCCGCTCGTCGTTCCGGGGCGTCGGCTCGATCTCGCCATCCATAGGCAGTCGCCAGCTCCCCCGAGCAATCAAGCCTTCGCCCTCCAACTCCAGCAACCGTGCCTTCGTGACACGGGATGGCATCCACTCGCCCTGGATCCACCCCCGCGGAAGCGCCCCGACGCTCTAGGAGGATTCACGCAACCCCCTCTTGGTCCTCTCGGCCTTCGACATCGCCCCCTTCACCATGGTTTGCGGCAGAGAAGCGAAAGCTGGAGATCGACAGAGGTAGCTGGTGATTCCGGTCTCTCATGACAAGAGACGGGAGCGAGGATGGGAAGGATCTAGTCTCAGGACGCTGTTCCTTTTCTCTTTCCCCCGTTCCGGGCCTTAAATACCCAACGACACGAATCACCATCAAGCACATCGCCAAGACAGGGAGGATCTATAGTATCCCGGAGATCCCGCGCGTTGTAGCGTAACTGTGACATCACATGTGCGGAAATCGAGGTGTCACCCCACTACTTCCACTATGCGTGTTTCCACCAAAACCGCCGCCCCCGCACGCGCTCCTTTGATTCAAAAAATCGCGAAAAATCCGCCCCACCTCATATCCCGAATGGATTCCGTATCCACGTCGTGTGACGAGGTGATTTGAATGATATTTTTGCTCGTTCTCCTGAGGGACCCCGATCACTCGGGAAACCAATGAGGATGACCCAATCGCCCTTCCCTCTATACAAGGGGGTCCGTCCCCACTCGCGGATTGAGCACACGGAGTTCCGAAATCCTGTATGCCAATTCATGGAATCTATCTTCTCGAAAGATATTCTATCATCGCCGACTGTAGCCGTACCCGTATGACTGGACAGTCTGAATTCGTCACTCTTGAATCCGTGGAGGTTTGTGGAGAGTCTGAATGACGCGGCCCAAGAAGCGACACTAAAACCTCCAAGGACATCGAGGGGAGTCATTCACTCGGTCTACAAAACCTCAACCAATTCGGGGGCTACTAATGGGGTTATACATTAGGGGTAGGCCATGAACGTGTTTCCTTGGGCCTATCTAGGACCCCCTACAAACATCAGCGTCCTTAAATCCGCCAAGACATCCTCGACCTCACTCGGTTCAGCAACCACCACTCGATGTGCTTGGAGTCACTCAGACCTCCTTGTGTTAGTCGGATGGGTCATGCCACTCGGACTACAGCAAGGCGAAGGCACCGAGGAGGTGGCAACGGCTAAGGACTTAATCCACCACATGAAGTGCAGGGAAGATTCACACTACGAGTAACGCCAAGAGTTAAAGTTGTCGTTCTAGTAACTTTCTTTTTTATTACCATTTATTGCCTTGTGATGGTCCTCGGTCGGTCATGGCGGTCACTATATAAGCCACTCCCGGGCACCAGCTCAAGGGTTCAGCACCTTGTAATATTTTACACTTCCCATAAGCAAACATCGGCCCCAGGGCTTGAGACGTAGGGCTATTACCACTTTCGAGTGGGGCCTGAACTCATACATCTGAGTGCATCCGCTGCGCCTAGCTAGACTTTGCAGTTTGTTGGTACCCCTACGTACTATTGTCACAGTCATTCCCACGACACATAGGAAAGGTGGGATCTTTCTCTTGATATCTAGGTTAGCGCCCTCTCTAACCAGCAATCGATTGAAGCCTAGTTGGTCATCCCCTCGCGCTGCACGTTGGCCGTCGTGGGTTCGATACCCATGCCCTACGGGCGATTATTTTATTGTGTTGTTTTTCCCTGTTGCGTTCAGTTAAATCTAGAAGGTTATCTTAGTACGAACCCCTATGGTAGCACACTCACCTACCTAGTGAAGTGGCTAGCTGCTGCATTAGCCACCAGGGGTGTTAGGGATAAACCCCGCGGTATAACCCGACTGGGACTTGGCAACTCACTGGTGACTCGGTCGGGCTTGGCGACTCACGGGTGACCTGGCAGGTAGTTCGGACGAATGACAAGATTGAAGGCAAAAGGCCCGGCGTGCACCCCGGCATAAGGCGGCACATAAAGAGGCTAGGAGGGCCGGCTCACGAGAGAAGGCCCAAGAAGAGAAAGACTCCCCCGAGACGGAAAAAAGACCCGGATTAGGATTCAAAAGAGACAAGTCCTAATCCTACTCCTAGTAGGACTCTATATGTAAACCTACCCCTTTAACTTATATAATGAGGGCTAAGGCACCCCAAGAGGGATAAGTTTAAGTCATTAAAGATCGACAGATTAGAAACCCTCGAGATTAGAGGTAGTGATTCAGCACCCTTGTAATCGAGATCATCATCATCATCAATACAAACAAAGTAGGACGTAGGCTTTTACCTCTATCGGAGGGGCCGAATCTGGGTAAATAGCGTCTCTCGATTCTGACCAACCCCTCTCAAGCCACTGATACGTCTCAAACGTATCTATAATTTTTGATGGTTTCACGCTGTTATCTTGTCATCTTTGGATGTTTTATGCACCTTTTTATCTTTTTTTGGGACTAACTTATTAATTCAGTGCCAAGTGCCAGTTCCTGTTTTTTCTGTGTTTTTGTCTCTTTTCAGATCTGATTTTGGAACGGAGTCCAAAGGGAATAAAATCCCTGAAATGATTTTTTCCCGAACGAAATAAGATCAGGGGGCTTGTGGGCCAAGCCAGGAGGGCTACAGGGAGCCCACAAGCCCCCACTCCGCCACCAGGGAGGCTGCGATGGGGAGGCTTGTGGCCTCCCTCGCGCCCCCTGACCTAGATCTTGCGCCTATATATTCCCTAAAAATGAGAAAAAAATCAAGGGATCCACGAAAATACTTTACCGCCGCCGCAAGTTTCCGTTTCCGCGAGATCTCATCAGGAGACCCTTCCCGGTGCCCTGCCGGAGGGGACTTTGGAGTTGGAGGGCTTCTTCATCATCATCATCGCCCCTCCAATGACTCGTGAGTAGTTCACTTCAGACCTACGGGTCCATAGTTAGTAGCTAGATGGCTTCTTCTCTCTCTTGGATCTTCAATACAAAGTTCTCCATGATCTTCATGGAGATCTATCCGATGTAATCTTCTTTGGCGGTGTGTTTGTTGAGATCCGATGAATTGTGGATTTGTGATCAGATTATCTATGATATATATTTGAGTCTTTGCTGATTTATTATATGCATGATTTGATATCCTTGTAAGTATCTCCGAGTCTTGGGTTTTGTTTGGCCAACTAGATCTATGATTCTTGCAATGGGAGAAGTGCTTGGTTTTGGGTTCTTACCGTGTGGTGACCTTTCCCGGTGACAATAGGGGAAGCAAGGCACACATCGTGTAGTTGCCATCAAGGGCAACAAGGTGGGCTCTGTCGTAGATATGAGATTGTCCATCTACATCATGTCATCTTGCTTAAGGCGTTACTCTATTCTTTTGGACTTAATACACTAGATGCATGCTGGATAGCGGTCGACGTGTGGATTAATAGTAGTAGATGCAGAAAGTATCGGTCTACTTGTTTTGGACGTGATGCCTATAGATATAATCATTGTGATAGATATCGTCACAACTTTGCGCGGTTCTATCAATTGCTCGACAGTAATTTGTTCACCCACCGTCTACTTGCTTTCATGAGAGAAGCCACTAGTAAACACTACGGCCCCCGGGTCTATTCACATCTATCGTTTCCACTTTCGCCTTTACTTTGCTTTGTTACTTTGCTGCTTTCAGTTCTCACTTGGCGAACAATCTATAAGGGATTGACAACCCTTTCATAGCGTTGGGAGCAAGCTTTTTGTGTTTGTGCAGGCTCTTGTGATACTCCTTCACTTGATCGATACCTTGGTTCTCAAACTGAGGAAAATACTTACCACCGCTGCGCTACATCGCCCTTTCCGCTTCGAGGGAACACCAACGCAAGGCTCCAAGGCCATTGGGGAAATCCTTTGCATATTTGCCTAGGAAGTCCCTTAAGGCATAGCCGTAGCAGAAGGATTCCTGGTGCCGTCGACACACCTATTTCTGGCGCCGTTGGAAGGTCTTTTGTTGCAGTAGCAGAAGTATTTCTGGCGCCGTTTCCGGGGAAGGAGAGATCTATCCAAGTAGGTCTCACAAACTCATCTCTTGCATTTACTTTTTGGCCAATTGCCTCTCGTTTTCCTCTCCCCCACTTCACATTTGTCGTTTTCATTTGCCTTTCTCCTTTGCCGTTTTTCTTTTGCCTTTTGCCTTTTGCCGTTTTCCTTTGCCAGTTTTCTTGCTTGCTTGTGTGCTTTTTTGTTTGTTGAAGTCATCATGGCTGAAAACACCAAACTTTGCGACTTCTCGAGTACCAATAATAATGATTTTATAAGTACTCCGATTGCTCCCGCCACTAGTGCGGAATCGCATGAAATCAACGCAGCTTTGCTGAATCTTGTTATGAAAGAGGAATTCTCTGGCCTTCCTAGTGAAGATGCCGCATCCCATCTCAATACCTTCGTTGAGCTTTGTGATATGCAAAAGAAAAGAGATGTGGATAATGACGTGATTAAGTTGAAACTTTTTTCCTTTCTCGTTGCGAGATCGCGCAAAAACTTGGTTTTCTTCTTTGCCTAAAAATAGTATCGATTCTTGGGATAAGTGCAAAGATGCTTACATATCCAAGTATTTTCCGCCGGCTAAGAGCATCTCCTTACGTAACGATATCATGAATTTCAAGCAACTTGATCATGAACATGTTGCAAAATCTTGGGAGAGGATGAAGCTTATGATTAGAAATTGTCCCGCTCATGGCTTGAGTTTGTGGATGATTATACAAATCTTTTACGCTGGCTTGAATTTCGCTTCTCGCAATATCTTGGACTCCGCCTCAGGTGGAACGTTCATGGAAATCACGTTAGGAGACGCTACAAAACTCCTAGACAATATCATGACCAACTACTCTTAGTGGCACACTGAAAGGTCACCTGCTAGCAAAAAGGTACACGCTATAGAAGAGATTAACTCGCTTAGTGCTAAGATGGACAAGTTGATGAATTTGGTTGCTAGTAGAAACGCTACTGTAGATTCTAATGACATGCCACTATCTTCTTTGATTGAGGGTAGCAACGCTAGTTTGGACGTGAATTTTGTTGGTAGGAACAATTTTGGCAACAACAATGCTTTTAGAGGAAACTATGTTCCTAGGCGTTTTCCTAGTAACTCCTCTAACAACTATGGCAATTCCTACAACAACACTTATGGAAATCACAACAAATTACCCTATGATTTAGAGAGTAATATCAAAGAGTTCATCAACTCTCAAAAGATTTTCAATGCGTCCATAGAGGAAAAACTACTCAAAATAGACGATTGGGTTAAGATCGTTGATAGGATGTCTTGTGATATTGATGCTTTGAAAGTTAGATGCGCTCCTCCCAAGGTCAACTTGGATGAAACTTTGAAAGCTATGCGTGTCTCCATGAATAAGAGCAAAGAAAGAACCGCCCAAATTCGCGCTAGGCATGAATGGTTTAAAAGGGTGCGTTCTAGTGATGCAAATCACGAAGATCTTAAAGTGCTTGGTGTGTCTCCTCTTGAATCTTTGTTTTCGCGTGTCAAACCTTTTGATGGAGGGGCTGGATACGAATCCACTTTGGTTGAAAAACGCCCCAATGATTCGGAATCCACCTATCTTGATGATAAAGGTGTGGAGAGTGGAGTAGAACAAATCAAAATTTTGGGTAATAATGAAACTCCCACTTTGGATTTCAAGGAATTCAATTATGATAATTGCTCCTTGTTTGAATGCATTTCTTTGATGCAATCCATTGCAAACTCTCCACATGCTTATAGCCAAAGCAAATCCTTTATCGCGCGTATCGTAGATGCTATGATGAAATCTCTTGAAGAGAAGCTCGGATTAGAAGTCTCTATACCTAGAAAACTTCATGATGAGTGGGAACCTACTATCAAAATCAAGATCAAAAACTATGAGTGCAATGCTTTGTGTGATTTGGGTGCTAGTGTTTCCGTGATTCCAAAGTTTTTATGTGATATTCTTGGTTTTCGTGAGATTGAAGAGTGTTCTCTTAATTTGCATCTTGCGTATTCTATTGTCAAGAAACCCATGGGAAGGATCGATGATGTTCTTATTGTTGCAAATAAGAACTATGTACCCGTGGATTTCATTGTACTTGACATAGATTGCAATCCTTCATGTCCCATTATTCTTGGTAGACCTTTCCTAAGGACTATTGGTGCTATCATCGATATGAAGGAAGGGAATATTAGATTTCAATTTCCTTTAAAGAAGGGCATGGAGCACTTTCCTAGAAAGAAAATAAGATTGCCTTATCAATCTATGATGAGGGCTACTTATGGTTTGAGCTCCAAAGATGACGATACGTGATTCCATCACCTTTTGTCTAGCTAAGGGTGTTAAACAAAAGCGCTTGTTGGGAGGCAACCCAACGAATTTATCCTTTTTCTTTCTGTTTTTTATTTTTCCACACTTTCATAATGCTGTTATGATTGTATTTTTTGTGTTTCTTTTTCCGTTTGTGCCAAGCAAAACCGTTATGATTTGTCTTGGGGATGATCGTTTGGTCATGCTGGAAAAGACAGAAACTTTCTGCTCAAGAAAATATTTTTCATTGTTTTTCTGTAAGAGCTTTTGAGTTGATTCGTTTTTCTGCTGATTGGTACGCAAATTGTTCAGACTTTCGTAATTTTTCAGAATTTTGGAAGTACCAGAAGTATACGAAATATACAGATTGCTACAGACTGTTCTGCTGTTAATAGATTCTGTTTTTTTGTTGTGTTGGTTGCTTATTTTGATGAAACTTTGGATAGTATCGGGGGGTATTAGCCATGGAAGATTGAAAATACAGTAACCCAACATCAGCACAAGTAGAATTTAAGTTTGCTACAGTACCTAAGGAAGTGGTGGTTTGATTTCTCATACTAATGTTATCACGAGTTTCTGTTTAAATTTCGTGTTGTGAAGTTTTCAAGTTTTGGGTGAAGTTCTTATGGACAAAGAGATCAAGAGTGGAAAGAGCTCAAGCTTGGGGATGCCCAAGGCACCCCAGGGGATTCAAGGATGCCGTAAAAGCCTAAGCTTGGGGATGCCCCGGGAAGGCATCCCCTCTCTCGTCTTCAATCCATCGGTAACGTTACTTGGGGCTATATTTTTATTCACCACATGTTATGTGTTTTTGCTTGGAGCGTCTTGTATCGTAGGAGTCTTTTATTTTTGTTGTGTCACAATCATCCTTGCTGCACACCTAGATATAGAGACATGCACTCACCCTGATTTTGTCGAGCTTCACTTATATCTTTTGGTAGACAATTCAACTCACATGTGCTTCACTTATACCTTTTGAGTTAGATACTTTTGCTCTATGTGCTTCACTTATATCTTTTAGAGCGCAGCGGTGCATGGCTTGGTAGTTGATCTATGCATTGAAAGTATTCTCAAAAGGGGTAGTTATCCAAAGGGATACGAAAACTTCCACCTTCATGTGCATTGAATAGTTAGAGAAGTTTGATTTATCTCAATTAGTTTTGAGTTGTGGTTTTGGTAATATTGAAGTCATGCTAGTAAGGTGTTGTGGATCTAGAAATACTTGTGTTGAAGTTAGTGATTCTCGTAGCAGGCACGTATGGTGAACCGCTATGTGATGAAATCTGAGCATGATTAGTCTATTGATTGTCACCCTTTGCGTGGCGGTCGGGATCGCGCGATGGTTTATACCTACCAACCCTTCCCCTAGGAGTATGTGTTGAATGCTTTATTTCGATTACTAATAAACTTTTTGCAACAAGTATATGAGTTCTTCATGACTAATGTTGAGCCCATGGTTTAGATGCACTTTTACCTTCCACCATCACTATCTTCTTAGTGCCGTGCAACTTTCGCCGGTGTACAAAACCCACCATTAGCCTCCCTCAAAACGGCCACCATACCTACCTACTATAGCTTTTTCAAAGTCATTCCGAGATATATTGCCATGCAACTACCACCATGACATGTGCCACCACGTCTACATTACCATTGCATGATCGTAAGATAGCTAGCATGATGTTTCCATTAATGTCTATGCCATGCTAGATCTTTGTCACGGTACACTACCGAAGGCATTCCATATAGAGTCCTCGTTGCTCTAAGTTTTGAGTTGTAAGTGTGATGATCATCATTAATGGAGCATTGTCCCATGTGAGGAAATAAAAGAGGACAAAGAAGCCCACCCAAAAAAAGACCAAAGAGCCCACCAAAAAATGAGAGAAAAAGAGAGAAGGGACAATGTTACCACTTTTCCACACTTGTGCATATTAAGCACCATGATCTTCATGATTGAGAGTCTCTCGTTTTGTCACCACCATATAGCTAGTGGGAAATTTTCATTTTATAACTTGGCTTGTATATTCCAATGATAGGCTTCCTCAAAATTGCCTTAGGTCTTCGTGAGCAAGCAAGTTGGATGCACACCCACTAGTTTTCTTTAAGAGCTTTCACATACTCTTAGCTCTAGTGCATCATTTGTATGGAAATCCCTACTCATTCACATTGATATCTATTGATGAGCATCTCCACAACTCATTGATATGCTTAGTTAATGTGACCATCTTCTCCTTGTTTTGTCTTGCAACCTCCACCACACTCCACACCATCTATAGTGCTAAAACCATGGCTCACGCTCATGTATTGCGTGAGAGTTGAAAATGTTTGAGAAAGTAAAGGTGTGAAACAATTACTTGGCCAATACCGGGGTTGTGCATGATTTAAATTCGTTGTGCAATGATGATAGAGCATAGCCAGAATATATGCTTTTGTACGGATAACTTTCTTTTGGCCTTGTTATTTTGAAAGTTCATGATTACCTTGCTAGTTCTCTTGAATTATTATTGTTTCCACGTCAATAGCAAACTATTGTTTTGAATCTAATGGATCTGAACATTCACGTCACATAAGAGGAGTTACAAAGGACACCTATGCTAGGTAGCATGAAAGCATCAAAAATTCATTCTTTATCACTTCCCTACTCGAGGACGAGCACGACTTAAGCTTGGGGATGCTTGATACGTCTCAAACGTATCTATAATTTTTGATGGTTTCACGATGTTATCTTGTCATCTTTGGATGTTTTATGTACCTTTTTATCTTTTTTGGGGACTAACTTATTAGTCCAGTGCCAAGTGCTAGTTCCTGTTTTTTCTGTGTTTTTTGCTCTTTTCAGATTTGATTTTGGAACGGAGTCCAAACGGAATAAAATCCCCGAAATGATTTTTTCCCGAATGAAAGAAGATCAGGGGGCTTGTGGGCCAAGATAGGAGGGCTACGGGGAGCCCACAAACCCCACTCCGCCACCAGGGAGCGGGGGTGGGAATGCCTGTGGCCTCCCTGGCGCCCCCTGACCTAGATCTTGCGCCTATATATTCCCTAAAAATCAGTAGAAAAAATCAGGGGATCCACGAAAATACTTTTTCGCCGCCGCAAGCTTCTGTTTCCGCGAGATCTCATTTGGAGACCCTTCACGGTGCCCTGCCGGAGGGGACTTTGGAGATGGAGGGCTCCATCATCATCATCATCGCCCCTCGAATGACTCGTGAGTAGTTCACTTCAGACCTACGGGTCCGTAGTTAGTAGCTAGATGGCTTCTTCTCTCTCTTGGATCTTCAATACAAAGTTCTCCATGATCTTCATGGAGATCTATCCAATGTAATCTTCTTTGGCGGTGTGTTTGTCGAGATCCGATGAATTGTGGATTTGTGACCAGATTATCTATGATATATATTTGAGTCTTTGCTGATTTCTTATATGCATGATTTGATATTCTTGTAAGTCTCTCCGAGTCTTGGGTTTTGTTTGGCCAACTAGATCTATGATTCTTGCAATGGGAGAAGTGCTTGGTTTTGGGTTCTTACCGTGTGGTGACCTTTCCCAGTTACAGTTGGGGCAGCAAGGCACACATCGTGTAGTTGCCATCAAGGGTAACAAGGTTGCTCTGTCGTAGATATGAGATTGTCCATCTACATCAAGTCATCTTGCTTAAGGTGTTACTCTGTTCTTTTGGACTTAATACACTAGATGCATGCTGGATAGCGGTCATGGGTGGAGTAATAGTAGTAGATGCACAAGTATCGATCTACTTGTTTTGCACATGATGCCTATAGATATAATCATTGCCATACATATCGTCACGACTTTGCGTGGTTCTATCAATTGCTCGACAGTAATTTGTTCACCCACCGTCTACTTGCTTTCATGATAGAAGCCACTAGTAAACACTACGACCCCGGGGTCTATTGACATCTATCGTTTCCAGTTTTGCTTTTACTTTGCTTTGTTACTTTGGTGCTTTCAGTTCTCACTTGGCGAACAATCTATAAGGGATTGACAACCCCTTCATAGCATTGGGAGAAAGCTTTTTGTGTTTGTGTAGGCTCTTGGGATACTCCTTCACTGGATCGATACCTTGGTTCTCAAACTAAGGGAAATACTTACCACCGCTGCGCTACATCACCCTTTCCGCTTCGAGGGAACACCAACGCAAGGCTCCAAGGCCACGGGGGAAATCCTTTGCATATTTGCCTAGGAAGTCCCTTAAGGCGTAGCAGTAGCAGAAGGATTCCTGGTGCCGTCGACACACCTATTTATGGCGCCGTTGGAAGGTCTTTTGTTGCAGTAGCAGCCACCACACACTACGATGGCCTCACACCTAAGTCCTTGCACGAGAACATATGCCGTGATAAAAACTACGACATTTGGTGCCCACCATGGGGCCACGCACGATGGTGTCATGTTATTGGAGGGATCTCTTATAGGGATCTAGACGCCCATGATTGACAGATGAAACAAACTACTACATATTGTTTTCAGCAATGACTCCAGCTAGGGTTTCTAGACATGCCTCGGAATCTCGACGGATGATCCAGCAAAACAATATGATAGAACCTCATCTAGGTCACATCAGATACCCAAGTTCGACAAGAGTTCCAACCCATCAAGGAGTCAGCCACTCCCGAAGAACTTAATGATAGTTGCTGCTAATACTAGTTACGTCGTTACGTCGACCGGACGGCCAGAAGGTCAAAATCGATAAATCTGACCCGAGGGCGCAAAAAAAATTCACAAACTCGACTGCGTTCGAATTTTTTTCGCCCAACTAACCCTCTTGTGTGGCGCCCGACACTTAGGCGCCACACCCCCGGACATGCTGGCATCCGACCCCAGCCCACCCCCGAGAAATGTGGCGCCTTAGCCGCACAAGTTGGATTTGCGATGTGTGGTGCCGAGAGCTTAGGCGCCACCCTTCCACTTATCCAACCACGGGCCGGCCCTCCCCCCACCCCCTCCTCATTCACCTCCATCACCAGAATAGAGAGGTGTCTCCCTCGAGTCCCCCTCTCCTCCTTCCTCCAACTCCTCTCCAAATCAAGCAGATCTGAAGGTTTGATCCGGGCATTTCATCTCCAATCCCTCCCTTCAGATAATCTCCCCCGATCCCCTCCCTCTCATCCAAAAAAATCTCATTTGCTCACTTTTTTACAAATATGAGGAAACCCTAGTTCTTCATGAAATTTGGCATGTGTATGATATTTTTGCACTTGTTTGTATGTTAGGATAATGGGTATGATGGGGTTAGGATTAGGGTTGTTTGGATGTTAGGATTATGGTTGTGTTGGGGTTAGGAGTATGATAGTGTTATGATTAGGGTTGTTTGGATGTTAGGATTAGGTTTGTTTTGATTATGCAGATTTTGTAGTACTTGGATGATTGCTTATACAAAATATTGTATGTTGTGTTGTTTAGGGATGGGAAGAACATGTGTTTATGTCCATCACGTGGACAAGGATGCTTTTTTAAAAGGCAATATTGATCTGGGCCCAGATGAGCTTGACATGGTGTTTGATTGTTGTCCTAGCTATGTCAAGTTGTTGGAACAAGTCCGAAAGGATTTGAATTAGATGGACCCAAGTGATGTTGTTCAGTTTGATGGTAGGCATAATGTGGGATTTGGAATGCACATTCGTTGGAAGACCATGCATGTCAACTCTGAGAAACATTGGCTTGCATACAAGGAGACGGTGATCGAATCACTAGACCAGGCTCTAGAGTTATTGGCCATAAAAATATGATCCTAACTTGCACTTGGATTTGAACCAAGTTGCCTCTCCGATTATTGATGCTAGTCCTCCATGGATTAACGAAGAGGCCAACATTAAACCTCTTTTGACCCAACAATCGAGGACAACATTGACCCGAAATTCGAAGATCCAACATGAACCATTGCTAGAGGAGAATAATAAGCATGATGATGATGAGAATGATGATCTTGTTCTCCATGAAAACAGCCTTGGTGATTTGGACAAATATAATTTGCAAGAGACAATGGACCATTCAATTTCGTACTCATGTGGCTATGCATTGGAGTCGGACGATGACTGTCCCGATGAAGAAGTTTATGAGGAAGGGTTCATGACAAAGGAGGCTGAAGCTTTCACGAAGGTATTAGGGCAGGATCATCAGACACCATTGTTCGAGGATCTTAGTCTTGTGGATGAAGCCGTGGTTAACAGAGACGAAGGCATATTGTTTGGAGTCAGGCCAACTTCCCACTAGAGCAAACATGGGAAGAATATTATTTTGTCAGGGTCAAAGTTTGAAACATTCCTCGAAGTGAAGATGTGGTTGGATGAATATTCGGTTACGCATTATCGTCCACACAAAGTTGTTCATTCGAACATGAAGTTGCGTTACACGGTTGCATGCGAGGATTCAAGATGTCCATGGATTGTCCATGCAAGACCATGGAACGGAGGGCCCGGATGGAACATTGTGAGTTTTATGCCTCACATGTGCCGAGTAAAGAGGGTTGATGGCAAGCTTTCGTCAGAAAAACCATAGACAACTCACCTCCGAGTTCATCGCTTACATGCTTTCCAACTCCATCTCCTCTCTTCCTACAATGAGAATATTAAGCGTACAGGACCTTGTGAAAGCCCTCTTTCACTAGAAGGTGAAATACGGGAAGGCATGGAAAGCGAAGCAATTCACATTCGAGATGTTGTATGGTCATTGGGAGCAAGCACACAACTGAATACCTAGGTTGTTGGGACCTATTGCTGCTACTAACCCGGGCATGGTTCATGTGGTCGAGCCGTACGGGGAGAAAACAAGGATTCACAATGGAAAGACAGTCCACGTATTTGGCCGTGCATTTTGGGCATTTCAGCAATGAGTGAGGGCTTTTCAGCACTGTCGGTCGGTCATCTCCATCGATGGCACGTTTTTGACCGGACAATTCAAGGGCACTCTCTTGGTTGCAATAGGAAATGATGCCAATAACCAGTTGTTGCCTTTGGCTTTTTCTTTGGTTGAGGCGGAAAACAATGTTAACTGGGAATGGTTCTTACTTCTTTTGAGAACCAAGGTATTACCATGTGAAAGGGAAATCTGTGTCATATTGGATTGCCATCCAGGAATACTTAACGCAGTTGACATTGTCATTCCCGGACATGCTCCTTTGCACCATCAATGATGCATGAGGCATTTCTATGCAAACTTCTACCGGGCATGTGGTCACAAGGAGTTGACGGATGATCTTCAAGATTGTTGTCAATCTTTTTCCAACAAACGATTTGCAAGATTTTACAACACTTTGGTTGCAAACAAAAAACATGAATTAGGCATGTGTGACATGTGTGACGCCTATGAGAAGGGCGCCACACCATTAGGCATGTGTGACGCCTTGGTGTAAGGCGCCACACACTCAAAACTGCAGGGAAGTTTATCAAAGCCACATCATAATTTATCACAACCACATAATAATGTATCATAGCATATGGCATGCACAACTTATCCAGCATAGCAAATCATAAATTATCCCAGCAAGACATAGAGGAGTTTCATAATAGAAGAGTTTCATAATACAGGAGTTTGATAGTAGACAAGTTCCAAATAACAAAGCGTGCAAGTCGACAAGGTTCAACAACACAATAGGTTAAAAGATGAAAGCGCGCATGACGAAAAGAAGCACCACGCTCCATTGTGTCGAGCAAGGCCCATTTCCCTTCTTCTTCTTCCTCTCTTATTCCTCTTCCTCTTCCCTTTTGCGCATTTTTGAAGCCTCTTTCATCACCCTCTCCGTGAAGCGTTGATGCTCCCGCTCCCTCCTTACTGCATTCTCTGTGGTTAACTTCTTATAGTTTGCTACAAAATCCCTTGGAAGTTTCTCCACCATCTTCTTGTGCTCCTCCTTCATCCGCTTCTCGTAGTTGTAGTAATCAATCGTCATTTTCAGCTCCTACTTCCTTGCCGCTTCCCTCTCCTCTTCCTTCTTCCTCTCCACTTTTGTTCCATCCTCCTCTCTCAACTTCTTTGCTGCCCTCTCCAACAACCCCTGCTCCTCACTGACTGCATCCTTGTCCTCCACCCACTTCGTTGTTTCCTTGTTGGGCTAAGACGCCGCCATACCTACGAAAAAATAGCAACATAATATTTAGTAAAACAATGATAGTACAAGGTTAACATTGAAGGGAGCATTAAAAACAACATGAAAAATATAAGACAACAGTGTGACATATAGAAATGTTCCTCGTAGGTATCCACGCATACAAATCCTAGTAAGTCCATGAGCTCTCCCACCCCTACCTCTAGCACCAGCACATCCTCTAGTAAGTCCAAGTCGGCTAGAAACATGTTGACTAGGAACTTGTTGGCTACTACTTGCTTGGCTAGGACCTTGTTGGCTACTACTTGCTTGGCTAGGACCATGTTCACTACTACTTGGTTGGCTTGACCTTGAATCATTTTTTTGGAATTCTTCTTAGGGTTGATACACCTTCTTGTGTTGTGCCCTCTTCCACCACACTCTCCACAATGTGATCTCTCAGTAGGCTCTTGAAATTGGTTTTTCCCCATTTCTCGGCCACCACCATGGCCCCATCCATCCATGTATCCTCTAAAATGCTTTGTCTTTCGTATTCCCCGTTTGACCACCTTCCACTTCGGGTCGGGCCATAGTTGAATCCCATGATACACCGGCCATTGTGATTGGTCAAAGTATGGTTCAAATCTAGGAACCCATGTATGCTTTGTGGTCACGATAGAGAACTCGGACTCCCTAACGGTTAGCGGATGGTTGACGTCCACATTCCTAGTGCGAGCTGCCATGTACAAGGGTGAGCATGTGAGATGAATCAACCTTGGCCTCCCGCAAGAGCAATCACACAACGAAGAAGATACCCAGAATGCCCTATTTCCGTGTTGCTGGCCATTGTTTGTCATTCCTCCGAGCTCATTCACTTGGTATGTCCAATCCTCTTTATTGAACAACGTAGTTGTTTGGGAGTCAGCCTTCCGTGATTGAAATTCCATCCTTTTTTTTTATCTTTGGTGGGAACTTGTACTTGTACTTTTTCTTGTTCTCTCCCGCAATCTGATCGTGTGTTTCAGTTCAGTACTTTAGAAAGAATGCTCTCAACTTTTTGAATATGTATTGAACTATTGCCGTCACCAGCAACGCACGCACACCCTTCAGGGACCGGTTGAAGCATTCTGCCATGTTGCTTGTCATTTGGCCATATCTTCGGCCATCTTCATCATAAGCTCGTGGCCACTTCGGCCAAAGTTGAATGTGCCAGTTGAGAAACTCAAGACCACCTACATCAAGTTTTATGTTTGCAACCAAAGAGTTGTACAATCTTGCAAATTGTTTGTTAGAAAATCTTGACAACAATCTTGAAGATCATCCGTCAGCTCCTTGCTACCACATTCCCAGTAGAAGTTTGCACAGAAATGCCTCATGCGCCATCGATGGTGCAAAGGAGCATGTCCGGGAATGACAATGTCAACCGTGTTAAGTATTCCTGGATGGCGATCCGATATGACACGGATTTCCCTTTCAGACGGTAATACCTTGGTTCTCAAAAGAAACAAGAACCATTACCAGTTAACATTGTTCTCTGCCTCAACCAAAGCAAAATCCAAAGGCAACAACCGGTTATTGGCATCATTTCCTATTGCAACCAAGAGAGTGCCCTTGAATTGTCCGGTCAAGAACGTGCCATCGATGGAGATGACTGGCCGACAGTGCTGAAAAGCCCTCACACATTGCTCAAATGCCCAAAATGCATGGTCAAATAGGCGAATCGTCTTTCCATTGTGAATCCTTGTTTTCTCCCCGTACGGCTGGACCACATGAACCATGCCCGGGTTAGTAGTGGCAATAGCTCCCAACAACCTAGGTATTCGGTTGTATGCTCGCTCCCAATCACCATACAACATCTTGAATGCAGATTGCTTCGCTTTCCATGCCTTGTCGTATTTCACCTTGTAGTGAAAGAGGGCTTTCACAAGGTCTTGTACGCTTTTTATGCTCATTGTAGGAAGAGAGGAGATGGAGTTGGAAAGCGTGTAAGCGATGAACTCGGAGGTAAGTTGCCTATAGTTTTGGCACGAAAGCTTGCCATCAACCCTCTTGCCTCGGCACAGGTGAGGCATACAACTCACAATGTTCCATCTGGGCCCTCCTTTCCATGGTCTTGCACGGACAATCTATGGATATCCTGAATCCTCACATGTAACCATGTAACGCAGCTTCATGTTCGAATGAACAACTTTGTGTGGACGATAATGCGTAACGGAATAATCATCCAACCACATCTTTAGTTCTAGGAATGTTTCAAACTTTGACCCCGGCAAAATAATATTCTTCCCATGTTTGTGCCGGTGAGAAGTTGGCCTAACTCCAAAAAATATGTCTTTGCCTCGGTCAACCATGGCTTCATCCACAAGACTAAGATCGTCGAACAATGGTGTCCGGTGATCCCGCCCTAATACCTTCATGAAAGCTTCAGCCTGCTTTACCGTGAACCCTTCCTCATTGCTACTTCTTGAGCTTGCGTTGGTTTTTCCCTTGAAGAGGAAAGGGTGATGCATCAAAGTAGAGATAAGTATTTCCCTCAGTTTGAGAACCAAGGTATCAATCCAGTAGGAGTATCAAGATGAGGCACCAATGAACCTGCGCAAAAGCAAACAAACTTGCACCCAACGCGATAAAAGGGGTTGTCAATCCCTTCACGATTATTTGCAAGGTGAGATCTGAAGGAGATAAAAGGTAAAAAGAAATAAAAGTGCAGCAAAGTATTATTAGTATTTTTGTAGATCTGAATATATGATGTGTAAAATAGACCCGGGGGCCATAGTGTTCAGTAGAGGCTTCTCTCATGATAGCAAGTATTACGGTGGGTGAACGAATTACTGTCGAGCAATTGATAGAATCGCGCAAAGTCATGACGATATCTAAGGCAATGACCATACATATAGGCATCACGTCCGAGACAAGTAGACCGATATTGTCTGCATCTACTACTATTACTCCACACATCGACCGCTATCCAGCATGCATCTAGTGTATTAAGTTCATGACAAACAGAGTAACGCCTTAAGCAAGATGACATGATGTAGAGGGATAAATGCATGCAATATGACATAAACCCCATCTTTTTACCCTTGATGGCAACAACACGATGCGTGCCTCGCTACCCTTTCTGTCACTGGGTGAGGACACCGCACGGTATGAACCCAAAACCAAGCACTTCTCCCATTGCAAGAATTATAGATCAAGTTGGCCAAATGAAACTCATAACTCGAAGAGAATTACAATGATACGAAATCATGCATATAAGAAATCAGAGGAGACTCAAATAATATTCATAGATAATCTGATCATAAATCCACAATTCATCGGATCTCGACAAACACACCGCAAAAGAAAGTTACATCGGATAGATCTCCATGAAGATCATGGAGAACTTTGTATTGAAGATCCAAGAGAGAGAAAAAGCCATCTAGCTACTAGCTTTGGACCTGTAGGTCTGTGGTGAACTACTCACGCGTCATCGGAGAGGCAATGGTGTTGATGAAGAAGCTCTCCGTGTCCGAATCCCCCTCCGGTAAGGCACCAGAACGGTCCCCAGATGGGATCTCGCAGAGAGAGAAGCTTGTGGCGGAGGAAAAGTATTTTCGTGGCTCCTTCTGGAGGTTTCGGGGTTTTTGGGAATTTATAGGCGAAAGAAGTATGGCAGAGGAGGCAAGGGGGGCCCACGAGCCTGCTAGGCGCGCCCCCTAGGGCGCGCCTAGGGGGCTTGTGACCTCCCACGAGGCCTCGTGCCTTGGTTCTCTAGTCTTCCGCGTATCTTCTGTTATGGAAAAAATCATCTCGCGAGTTTTATTCTGTTTGGACTCCGTTTAATATTCTTTTCTGAAAAAGTCAAAAACACGGGAAAAACAGAAACTGGCACTAGACACTAAGTTAATAGATTAGTCCCAAAAATGATATAAAATGGCATATAAATGCATATAAGACATCCCAAGTTAATAATATAATAGCATGGAACAATCAAAAATTATAGATACGTTAGAGACGTATCAAGCATCCCCAAGCTTAACTCCTGCTCGTCATCGAGTAGGGAAGTGATAAAGACTGAATTTTTGATGTGGAATGCTACCTAACATATTCGTTCTTTGTAACTTCTTTATTGTGGCATGAATGTTCACATCCGTAAGATTCAAAACAATAGTTTAATATTGACATGAAAACAATAATACTTCAGGCATACTAGCAAAGTAATCATGAACTTTTGAAATAACAAGGCCAAAGAAAGTTATCCCTACTAAATCATATAGTCTAGCTATGATCCATCATCCGCACACAACGAATTTAAATCATGCACAACCCCGGTATTGGCCAAATACTTGTTTTTGCACTCTTACTTGCTCAACTTTTTCAACTCTCACGCAATACATGAGCGTGATCTATGGATATAGCACTATAGGTGGAATAGAGTGTGGTGAAGGTTGTGAGGCAAAAAGGAGGAGATGGTCACATCGACTCGGCGTATCAATGGGTTATGGAGATGCCCATCAATAGATATCAATGTGAATGAGTAGGGATTTCCATGCAACGGATGCACTAGAGCTATAAGTGTATGAAAGCTCAAAAAGAAAACTACTGGGTGTGCACCCAACTTGCTTGCTCACAAAGACCTAGGGCAATTTTGAGGAAGCCCATCATTGGAATATACAAGCCAAGTTATATAATGAAAATTCCCACTAGTATATGAAAGTGACAAAACAAGAGACTCTCTATCATGAAGAACATGGTGTTATTTTGAAGCACAAGTGTGGAAAAAGATAGTAGCAGTGACCCTTCTCTCTTTTTCTCTCATCATTTTTTTGTTTGGGCTCTTTTGGCCTCTTTTTTCTCTTTTTTTGGTGGGCATATTTGGCCTCTTTTTTTTATTTCCTCACATGGGACAATGCTCTAATAATGGTGATCATCACACTTTTATTTACTTACAACTCAATACTTAGAACAATAATGACTCTATATGAAATGCCTCCGGCAGTGTACCGGGATGTGCAACGATCTAGCTTAGTGTATGATATTGAAACATCTCGCTAGCTATCTTACGATCATGCAATGGCAATATGAAAGTGATGGCACATGTCATGAGATGGAACGGTGGAAGTTGTATGGCAATATATCTCGGAATGGCTATGAAAATGCCATAATAGGTAGGTATGGTGGCTGTTTTGAGGAAGGTATATGGTGGTTTTGTGCACCGGCGAAAGTTGCGCGGCACTAGAGAGGCTAGCAATGGTGGAAGGGTGAGAGTGCATCTATATCATGGACTCGCATTAGTCATGAAGAACTCATATACTTATCGTGAAAGTTTTATTAGTAATCGAAACAAAGTGCTAAAAGCATACTCCTACGGGAAGGGTTGGTAGGAGTTAACCATCGTGCAATCCCGACCGCCACACAAAGGATGACAATCAATAAATCAATTATGCTCCGACTTCATAACATAGCGGTTCACCATACGTGCATGCTACGGGAATCACTAACCTCAACACAAGTATTTCTAGATTCACAACACCCTACTAACATGACTCTAATATTACCATATTCATATCTCAAAACTAATTGTGAGGAATCAAACTTCTCTTACTAATCAATGCACTTGAATATGAAAGTTTTTATTATATCCTCTTTAGATGCCTATCATATTTTCATAACACACGCCAATTACCAAGTTACTTAGAGAGAGCACTCTCAAAATGATATAAGTGAAGATCGAGAGTTTTTATTTCTACAAAATATGACACCGCCGTGCTCTAAAAAGATTTAAGTGAAGCACTAGAGCAAAATTATCTAGCTCAAAATATATAAGTGAAGCTCATGGGAGCTAAATTGCCTAGCTCAAAAGATATTAGTGAAGCTCATTGAGTATTCTAACAAATTCACGATGAGTGCATGTCCCTCTCAAAAAGGTGTGCAGCAAGGATGATTGTGATAAAACAAAAGGCAAAGATTCCTATAATACATGACGCTCCAAGCAAAACACATATCATGTGGTAAATAAAAATATAGCTTCAAGTAACGTTACTGATGGATTGAAGACGAAAGAGGGGATGCCTTCCCGGGGCATCCCCAAGCTTAGGCTTTTTGGTGTCCTTGAATTTGGCTTGGGATGACTTGGGCATCCCCAAGCTTAGGATCTTTCCACTCTTTATTCCATTGTCCATAAGAACATCACCCAAAACTTGAAAACTTTACAACACAAAACTTAAACAGAAACTCGTGATATCATGAGCATAAGAAAACAAACCACCAACTTTTTAGGTATTTTAGTAAACTTGATTTCCATTTTGATTGATGTTATATTATTGTATTCTCACTTCTCCATGGCTCGTACCCCCGATACTAACCATAGTTTCATCAAAATAAGTAATCAACACAACAAAAACAAAATCTGTCAAAAACAGAACAGTCTATAGCAATCTGTATATTTCGTATACATGTGCTATCCCAAAAATTCTGAACAATTATGAAAATTAGGGAAATTTTCATATCAATCAGCAGCAAAAAGAATCAACTCAAAGGCTATTCCTGGATAGGAATTAAAAATAATTTCGTGAGCACAAAGTTTCTGTCTTTTTTAGCATGATTAAACAACTATCACCAAAACTAATCATAAAGGTTCTACTTGGCACAAACACTAATTAAAACATAAAAAACACAATCATAACAGAATCATGATGGTGTGGACTCAACAAAACATAAAGTGAAAAGAAAAAATAAATTTATTCATTGGGTTGCATCCCAACAAGCGTTATCGTTTAACGCCCTTAGCTAGGCATTGATAATTCAATGATGCACACACAAAAGACAAGAATTGAAGCACAACGAGAGCATCATAAAGCATGTGAAAATCACATCTAGGTCTAACATACTTCCTATGCATAGGAATTTTGTGATCAAACAATCTATGGGAACAAGAATTAACTAGCATAGGAAGGTAAAACAAGCATAACTTCAAAACGTTGAACACATAGAGAGGAAGCTTCATATTATTACAATATGTAAAAGCATATGTTCCTCTCTCATAGTAATTTTCAGTAACATCATGAAGGAATCTTACAATATAACTATCACACATAGCATTCTTTTCATGATCAATTATAGTATAAGAGTCATCAACAAAACTTGGAAAAAAAAATATCATCTTCATCAAGCATAGCATCCCCAAGCTTGTGGTTTTGCATACCATTAGCGTCATAGATATTCAGAGAATTCATACTAACAACATGGCAATCATGTTTTTCATTCAAGCAGATATCATGAACCACTTTATAATTTTCTTCTTTCAAAACTTCATCAAAATTTTCAGATTCATGATTTTCAAACAAACTCCATAGAGATAGTCAAGTGCACTCAACTCACTAGCAAATTGTTCATCATAGTTTGGTATTTTGAAAAGATTAGCAAGTGGATGAGGATCCAAATCAATAGATTTTTAGCAAGAGAAGATGCAAGCAAATAGAAGGCACATGGCAACACAAGCAAACATAGCAACAAAAGGCGAACGGAAGAAGAACGAAAAAAGGAAAATCTTCTTGGTATTTTCAGAAAATCGTTTTAGAAGTGGGGGAGAGGAAAATGAGAGGCAAAAGGAAAATAATGTAAATGCAAGAGATGAGTTTGCGAGAGGTACTTGGTAGATATGCTTCACTCGAATACTCCCCGGCAACGGCGCCAGAAATTCTTCTTGCTACTTCTTGAGCTTGCGTTGGTTTTTCCCTTGAAGAGGAAAGGGTGATGCAGCAAAGTAGAGATAAGTATTTCCCTCAGTTTGAAAACCAAGGTATCAATCCAGTAGGAGTATCAAGATGAGGCACCAATGAACCTGCGCAAAAGCAAACAAAATTGCACCCAACGCGATTAAAGGGGTTGTCAATCCCTTCATGATTATTTGCAAGGTGAGATCTGAAGGAGATAAAAGGTAAAAAAATAAGTGCAGAAAAGTATTTTTGGTATTTTGTAGATCTGAATATATGATGTGTAAAATAGACCCGAGGGCCATAGTGCTCACTAGAGGCTTCTCTCATGATAGCAAGTATTACGGTGGGCGAACGAATTACTGTCGAGCAATTGATAGAATGACGCAAAGTCATGACGATATCTAAGGCAATGATCATACATATAGTCATCACGTCCGAGACAAGTAGACCGATACTGTCTGCATCTACTACTATTACTCCACACATCGACCGCTATCCAGCATGCATCTAGTGTATTAAGTTCATGACAAACAGAGTAACGCCTTAAGCAAGATGACATGATGTAGAGGGATAAATTCATGCAATATGACATAAACCCCATCTTTTTACCCTTGATGGCAACAATACGATGCGTGCCTCGCTACCCTTTTTGTCACTGGGTGAGGACACTGCACGGTATGAACCCAAAACCAAGCACTTCTCCCATTGCAGAATTATAGATCAAGTTGGCCAAACGAAACCCATAACTCGAAGAGAATTACAAGGATACGAAATCATGCATATAAGAAATCAGAGGAGACTCAAATAATATTCATAGATAATCCGATCATAAATCCACAATTCATTGGATCTCGACAAACACACCGCAAAAGAAGGTTACATCGGATAGATCTCCATGAAGATCATGGAGAACTTTGTATTGAAGATCCAAGAGAGAGAAGAAGACATCTAGCTACTAGCTATGGACCCGTAGGTCTATGGTGAACTACTCACGCATGATCGAGAGGCAATGGTGTTGATGAAGAATCCCTCCGTGTCCGAATCCCCCTCCGGCAGGACACCAGAACTGTCCCCAGATGGGATCTCGCGGCGGCGGAAAAGTATTTTCGTGGCTCCTTCTGGAGGTTTCGGGATTTTTGGGAATTTATAGGCGAAAGAAGTAGGGCAGAGGAGGCAAGGGGGCCCACGAGCTTGCTAGGCGCCCCCCTAGGGCGCGCCTAGGGGGCTCGTGACCTCCCACGAGGCCTCCTGCCTTGGTTCTCAAGTGTTTTGCGTATCTTCCGTTATGGAAAAAATCATCCCGCGGGTTTTATTCCGTTTGGACTCCGTTTAATATTCTTTTCTGAAAAAGGTCAAAAACACGGAAAAAACAGAAACTGGCACTAGGCACTGAGTTAATAGATTAATCCCAAAAATGATATAAAATGGTATATAAGACATCCCGAGTTGATAATATAATAGCATGGAACAATCAAAAATTGTAGATACATTGGAGACATATCACTCATCAACTTCTTCACCGGGACCGTCATCGTGCGACTCCGATGCATAGCCACGTGAGTACGGAATTGAATGGTCCATTGTCTCTTGCAAATTATATTGTCCAAATCATCAAGGCTGTTGTCATGGAGAACAATATCATTATTCTCATCATCATCATGCTCATTATTCTCCTCTAGCAATGGTTCATGTTGGATCTTCGAATTCTGCGTCAATGTTGTCCTGGATTGTTGGGTCAAAAGAGGTTCGCTCACATTTGCAAAAAAGTGAGCAAATGAGATTTTTTTTGGATGAGAGAGAGGGGATTGGGGGAAATTACCTTAAGGGAGGGATTGAAGACGAAATGTCCAGACCAAACCTTCAGATCTGCTTGATTTGGAGAGGGATTTGAGGAAGGGGGAGAGGGGAACTCGAGGGAGGCATCTCTGTGTTCTGGTGATGGAGGTGAATGAGGAGAGGGGTGAGGGAAGACCCGGCCCGCGGTTGGATAAGTGGCAGTGTGGCGCCTAAGCTCTCGGCACCATACATCGAAAGTGCAATGCCTAAGTTCTCGACACCATACATCGGAAGTGCAACACCAGCGGCTAAGGCGCCACATTGCTGGGATGGAGTGGGGTCGGACGCCAGCGTGGCCGAGGATGTGACGCCTACGGCTAAGTCGTCACACAGTATATGCCGCGCTGAAGTGTCGGACGCCATTCAAAAGGATCAGCCGGACGGAAAAAATTTAAACGCACTCCAGTTTATGATTTTTTGGTTAAATTTGTCGATTTTGCCGAGGTGTATGTTGCTGTGAAATACACGAATTGTTTCGGTAGAGATTTGTTTGTACACGCAAACGCGCTACTTCGATAGATCCACAGTCCACATCAGTACACAGTATATACAATTGAACAAATCAACATCATTTCACAAGGACGGATGGCAATTTCGTCGAGTTTACGATTGTCGGCATTACACGAATGAATACGTCGGAATCAAATGCTAGAGGAGGAAAGAAAAACAGAGCAGAGCTTCCAAAGATGAAGAGACTCGCACGGTTCCAATACAGAATTGAGACTTATGGACCCGATTCCGCCTCAAATCCTCCCGCGGTCACGTGCACGGCTCACCACGGCTGGGCTTGTCGGTCTAGCTGGTAGCTCCACCGCCGGCGAGGCATGGACAGCTGGAGATCGGAGACGGAGACGAAAGCAGAAGCATTAGACACAGCTCGAGCGTTTTAGCTCTAAGTAATTTGCTGAAATATATGTACAAGCTGTCGTACAATTTGGCCAAGAAGCTCGGTTTAGGCGGCGGCGGCGTCGTGTTCTGCTCGTGGTTTGACGGGCGGCCGACGAAGTAATCTTGTTTGAGCAACAGAAGACGAACAGAGATTTACTAACAAAATCATGGTTTACATAACACATAATCAAAGCGTTGCGCGCACTTACCACCAGGAAGATTGTTCACAGCCGGAGCAGGCTCAGGGAGGGCCTGCGGCGGTTCTTTCTCCTTGGGCTCGTCGGTGTTTGCCGGACGGCCGATGAAGTAGCCTACAGTAGCCACACACAAGCACCGGATTTATTTTAGCAAAACAGCCGGCAAAGGTCGATGGAACTGAGGGAGGCGACCGAAATCTTGGTTCCGGCATCAGATTTAACACATGGTTGTGCTAATTAATCCACCGCTCCGTCTCTCCCAGAGGTGGATCGACGAGTTGACCAAGCTTTCATTTCACACAGAGCAGAGCGAGAAAGCTATGGGGACAGCGGATGGATACGTACCTCCAGGAGGAGCATTGCCCTGTCCGTCGCTCATGGCGGATGGGCGGTTCTCCGGCTGCGATCAGCTGTGCTTCCTCTCTCCGCCCTGTCCCGTGCCTATCCTCTCCCGGCGAGACGAGACGACGACCAGCCCGACGTGCTATATAATCAGGTCGCTGCTATTACTTTCTAGTACACTTCGGTAGGAGCGCCAGAGATGATAGAGAAATGGGGATGCTTTCCCCCCAGGCTGGCAATAATTCAGTCCGAAAAGAATATGTAGCCACCAAGGAGCCCACGACCACGAGGCGACGACCCGGGACGCAATGCAGGTCTTCTCCTCAGGCTCGTGGAAGGTGGAGAAGAGGGAAAATATTCAGCAGGCAGAAAGCCAGCCAGGCACCAGCCGCAGCCAAGGAAGAAACAAAGTGGACCTCGCCATGTCGGCGTCACATCGCCGTCTCCAGCTCGTCTTCGCTTGCAGACGGTGAAACGCCACCGTGGTGAACTGAACGGAGCCTAAACGTACGGCCGCGCCTAGCTTGGATCGGCCTACTAGACTCAGAAAGGCGTCCGTTCTTCTGTGATCCATTCTTCGTTTATCCTTGCGTATTTAAAACCAAGTCTGGTGGCCGTTGATAATGCAGAACGTTGATGTTTTCTCCGGGTTGTGCGGTCGATGATTGCAAGTTGCTGCTTTTCTCTGTCTCGTTCACATGCGTCCTCTTGCCTATATTTTGATCTTGAGGATGCAATTATATCTATTTGTCCAACTTAGAGCACCTACACCCCCGGTCGCCTCAAACCCATCGCCGGGTCGAACGGCCCGGTCACTGACCGCTCATAAAAATCGGTTCAGGAGAACGCTTCAAATCAGCCTCAAACGTATATGTATCTCATATATAGAGCTGCTCGGGCTAGACGAACCCTTTGATCCCATCAAATCTCTTTAGACATACCCGATTTCACTTGCATTAGACCACACCTTGCGTACTGTGTATGGCTGATTGTTTGACTAGCTTTTTTGTGATTTTTTCGTAGGAGCTTGATGAAATTATTAAAAACTTTCTCACTTAGTAGTGTTCATCAATCCTCGTCTTGTGAAGGAAATGAGCTCTTTGACAAAGCGAGCATTGGTGACCCCTGTTAAGAGAGAGTAGCATAACGCTTTTGCCCGACGCCGCTATTCAAGCCGGGTGCGGTGCTCCTCCGACGGTAAGGTGGGACTAAAAACCAAAAGCATGTCGGCCCAACATGAATAACTTTTTGGTAACCAAGCCAGCTCAACACAAACTAAAACATCTAAAATGATCTACATGTTTGTGTTAGGTGTTTTAAATATAGGGTTTGTGATTGTAAATGAAATTTTTTGAGGCCAGCCTGAAATTGTCCGCGGACGTATGAAGACACGGATTTGTCTTTCCCAGCTGTAGATACTCTTAGGGTAATGATTAATGACACCTTGCTAAGCGTCCGAATGCTGAAGGCGGTTTATTCTCCTAGTTGTAACTTGTTAGAGGCACAGTTGGGAGCCCATCTTTCTCAGATTTGGCGGGTAATTTTGGATGGTCGAGATATCCTGTCATAAGGGATTATTTGAAGGATTGGGGACGGGGCGATAACAACTATTTGGACACATAACTCGATACCACGGGACAGCTTCAAACGGCCTATTACCTTTATGGTAACTAACCCTCCGGACTTGGTTGCTCAGCTCATAGACACCACAAATGCCTCCTGAAATGAAAACATGGTTAGGAACGCCTTTACACATTTTGATGCGGAGGAGATCCTCAAGGTACCACTATGTACGCGAACAGTATCAGATTTTTGGGCTTGGCATGAGGATAGCAAGGGGATATTCACCGTCCCACCGGCATATTGAATGGTCTTGCATACTAAACTCAGTAGAGAGGGCTGGATTGATGAGCAGTCTGGCACATCGGTGAATCAGTCGGAGAACAATCGGCGGTCATCTATTTGGCACATCAAGATTCCCTCAAAACTTCGGGTGTTCGTTTGGAGATTTGCAAGACAATGCATTCCACGCGGGGTTCTGCTGCAGCATCGGAATATGGCGACAATCGACACGTGTGCTCTCTGTGGTGCTCGAGATACATGACGACATGCACTACTATCCTGCCCAATGGAAGGTAGTGTTTAGATGCTAGCACCTAATCATATAGTGGAGATAATGAGTGCTCACATGAAGGGTAGCGCCAAGGATTGGATCTTTGCCTTAAATGAGATATTGGCCGAAGATGATTTTGTTCGACTAGTGATAACTCTATGGGCAATCTGGGGAGCAAGGAGGAAAGCAATTCACGAGGATATTTTTCAGTCACCGGTAACAATACACGGCTTCATCAATTCTTATCTAAGGGACTTGCGGGAGATCAAGGTAAAAAATGCATATGTTCCTACCAGTACTACGCCACAAAACATGTCACTCTGGATCCCGACCGCTCCAGGTTATGCAAAGTTCAATTCTGATGGAGCGGTTTCCAGGCATGAATTTGGGTCCATTGGTGTGATCTCTAGGGATCATGGAGGCACTTTCCTGGGAGCCTCGATGTTTGCTTTCAGATTTATCTTAGATCCACCGACCCTGGAAGAGTTGGCGATTAGGGAAGCTTTGGCGTTGGCGAAGGATCTATACATCCAACGTATCCAGGTCGCCTCAGATTGCAAGGTAGTGGTGGATGATATTCAAAAGTGTAGCTTGGCCAGCTATGGTGTGATAGTTCAAGAGATCATAGAACTTTCAGTTTCTTTTACTTCATGTAATTTTGTTCATGAATGTAGGAGCTTGAATTTGGAAGCTCACAATTTAGCGAAGCATGCTCTTAGCCTAGGAGGTGGCTGCCACATGTTTGATTAGGTTATCCGGGAATCTTTCATCCGTCCCTGTAAATATTGTGACAAATTAATAAAGCTTCATGGAATTGTCTAAAAAAGATACTCTTAGCGTATGGCCATATTCAATTGAAGATTCAGAACCTTCATTTCTCCTTATTGCAATTGGACAAATTTGTTGTTGTCAAGAAAGAAAAGGCACACCCAGCTCCGACTATCATCTTTCAGGCGTCCTGTGGGCGCAAACACATGCCCGGATGGTGGCCCTTCCGCATATATACTCCATATGCGAGTGTTGTTGTTAGCTTCATCCGCGGTCGTGGTGGGTCTCATATTTTTGCTTTTTTCATTTTTTGGGCTAGTCTGTGTCGTTGCCCAGGATGTGATCTCTCGTTGAATTTGTATGTGGTTATATGGATCGTTGCTTTATCTATAAAGGCGAGTGAAAGCCTATTTCGTGTGTGTGTGGGTCTCATCCCCGAAAGGAGCGAGAAATCACAAGAGACAGCCACAATCACTGTTTTGACCTTTAATGGTGAGGTTAGCATGAAATGAGGCTAGTCTGAAAATGATTTTTTCTGACCATTTATTGCAGCCACCGTAAAACCGGGTGGTAGCTAGTCAACGGCGGTGCCAAGATTGCACTGACATGGACAAGTGTCTATCATTGTTGGTTCCGGCGGTACTAGCAATCTTACCACCGCTACCTCTGGCGGTAGGCCACCGACGTGTTCAGTGGTCCCTTAAATTTTGGCAATAATAATCATGAAGTCGAGTATGCCTAGACAACTAGATTGGGTGCACACGAGACAAGGATTTACGCAAGTTTAGACCCTCCATGTGAAAGAATACCCTACTCGTGCATGTATGATTGTATTGATAGTGATTGTCTTGTATAAGAGAGGCGTGTTGAGCCTATTGAGTGTGTCGACTCGGGAAGCCCGTACCTCTCGTTATACAAGTGGACAAGGGGTAAGGTTACATGCCTGAGTCGGGTTACATGGTTTGTAGCCCAAATATATCACCGCCCCTAGTGGGCCGAGTTCTGGTCTACGAGTTACCCCCGGTACATGGCACCGTCAGCCACGCCTGATTCACCCCGAGGAGAGGATAGATAGATAGTTCTTTCTCTCCCCGGCTCAAATCTTTCTCAATCTTCCTCAAATCTCACTTGTTTTTCATGGATCTTGCCTCCCCTACATAGGTTGAGGTAATCTCCCCTAATTCCCCCCAATTTCAACTAAATGTTGTTATTTTAATGCATCTTTAGCACTAGATGAAACCCTAGGTCTTGTTGAAACTTTTCATTTGGGTCATGTAATTCCTATTCATTTGGTAATTTGTTCTAGTGGAAGTGATTAACAATGTGTGGTTGCATCACCTATAGCCATTGACTTGGACCATAGATAGAAGTTTCTTTAATGTCGAGCTAAACACAAGAATGATTTATTTTCTGAGGTGCAGTTATTAATGACATGTTGTTTTGGCATATATGTGATGATCGTGGCATAGTTGAAGGTACATATATCATTGTTTAAAATGCAAACCAAATAATTGAGCAAAGTTGGCATATGTATGGATGCGATGTTTTGTTGCCATGCATGTGATTGAATGTTTGCTTGGGGTGAAACACACACAAAAATTATTTAGGTTTTGATATGAGTTAATTGTAGTATGTGATATGTGTAGAAATATGAGATTGATTTATTCATTTTGTTTGCAACTATGGATGTTGGCATATATGTGTGTTATAACACCCCGATTTTTGTCCCTTTCTTTTTCCCCGAGTTTCATTTGGGCTCTCTTTAAATTTTGGGTTAGATCTTGATTTGGAAGTTTATTCGGACCTGAGATCAAACATTTTACCTCTTTCATCCAAGTTATCCAACGTTTATATAAACTTGCCAAAGCAAGTACACATCTATTCTAGCCATTTCATAGTTCTTCGGCCTAAAGAAACATTATTTTTCTATGAAAAGAGTGTTGTTATCATTGAGCTTGTGAAGCCACATCAGTTTCTTGTGATTCAAGGGTCCCAAATCAATTCCATAACTTCTCCTACACCTACCACACCCATGCACACCAACACCATGGGTACCATAGTGCATAATTGTGCTCAACAGCCAAAACCTAATTTTACGCCTATATGCACCATTGCACATGAATTGCAACACGTTCTTATCGAACATGACTAAAATTTGGTAGATAGATTCACTTTAGCAACCAAACACCACCCACCAAATTTTAGAGCATTCACCCAAGCAATTCTCCGACACTCAACTACACACACTTGATGTTCAGCAACTATCCATTGCCCCATTCTTGAATTTTGCTAGTGCACTGATGAACCATCAACACAGAGGGGTGACATTGTGTCAACTCCACACCCGCAACATAGTGAGGGTTCACGTGGCATCTGCCTTCCATAAGACGTGCAATCCCGACAACCCATCCCTCCTTAAGTCATTGCACCCTGCCTACATGAGCCACAGAACTTGCCAACCCACCCGCATCAGCCAATCATCCCTTTGGATCCCTCCCCGGACAATGCGATGACCACTACCATGTCATGTGTCTATATTGCCTCGTGGACAGATCCCCTTTCCACTCCCCTTGTCCCTCTCGTCCATGCACATGACTGCTATGATATTTCATATGTGTTTATGATAATTCCTTATTGTCCCTAATTCATAAACACATAGGAAATATCATCATACATGATTGCCTCTAGGGCATATCTCCAACAATACAAACGGTTTTAACCCCTTTCCGTGACGACATTTAAAACCGAGGCCTAGTGATTGTGGGCAATAGAGGTGTGATAGTTTGGCTTATTAGGGGTGATAGACTACTCATATCAATAAGGAATTCCTTCTTTTCCGGGAGCCCATTCGAACAGAACTCACAGGTTAAGTGTGCTCGGCTTGGAGTAGTTCTAGGATGGGTGACCGTCCAGGAAGTTGATCCCGGGTGCGCATGAGTGAGGAAAAAGTGCGCAGAAAAGACTAGTATTGATATGTGGTGTCAGCCTAGATCCCGCCAAGAGTAACGACCGTCGGCGGGTGTGTCCGGGCATTACAAGTTGGTATCACAGCCGAACCTCACGGTTACACGGATGTTTGCGGATAGGTGTGCGGTCATGTTGTTCATGAAGTTTGTGACCCGTCGCGGCACACGACATGGCACATGTACTGGACTGGATGCACGAACGTTTGTGCCAAGAGGGAACATCATGTGGGACGACGAGGACGTCGGTTCCTCTGAGTGGTGGTGTATGTGATAGCTTGGCTTATTTGGGATGATAGACTACTCATATCAATAAGGAATTCCTTCTTTTTCGGGAGCCCATTCGAACAGAACTTCCAAGTTAAGTAAAGTGCACAGAAAGACTAGTATTGATAAGTGGGGCCAGTCTAGATCCCGCCAGGAGTAACGACCGCCGGCGGGTGTGTCCGGGGCATTACACTCAGACCGGAAGATTGGTTGAACAAAAACCACAACGGCACCTCCAAACAGGAAAACGGTTCTCGTGGATGTCGTTGCTGCCGGCATTGACAATGTCATTGCAAGGTTTTCACCTGGATTTGAGCAGCAAAGCAAACCTGCAGAAGAGAGAGTGCGGAAGCACACATGCGGGTAGCTCAAAGTGGAGCACCATGACACCGCCGCAAACCTCCGCCACCAAAGCCACGCGTCCTCGATGGAGAATCGCCGCCGCATGAGCACTGGCTCGCCCAAACCCAGATCCACCCGTCAAAGTCCATCGACAGTTCGGCACTGCGCCTCCATTGCATGCTCACCATGCCACCACCACACATCTAGCGAAGGGAGCAAGCTCTGTCGGCCAAAGGTCAAAGCCACCAGCGCGAAACTATTGTCGGCCACCTCACCCATGAAGGCCAGATCCAGATGGATGCGAGCCAACCGACCGAGGCAAGCCAAGCACCCACGGCCAGCCTCCGCCTAGACCAGCGCCACCATGGGAAGGCCATCGCCCCTGAGCCACCAGTACTACACCGATGAGGCAGTCACGTCCTCCCTGCCCTGAGAACGGACCCCCAGTTCTAACACGACGGATACGCTCCTCCCCTCGCGATGCAGCCGCGAGATGCAATAGAAGCACCCCGCCGCCACCTTCCCTGGAGCGTGCGCGACATTCGCCGACGGCCTCCTCTGGTGGCGGCGAGACAATTAGGGAGGGAGGGGGAAAACGCGGCGACGCTAGTGGGGGTTCCCCTGAGTCGCCAAAGGAGGGGCGACGCAGGGGGACCTGCACACAACACGTGTATTCTATGCTTCATCTATCATGGGAAAGTTGTCCATGGATTTTAGAATAGACGGTGAGTTTCCCCAGTCCATGTCCATCCCAGCACTCTGCTTTGCCAACCCCAACTTCCCATGTTTCGTGCGCTGCTGCAAGAGAGCAATTGTGCGACAACAAGCATGAGCTGACATGGGAAAACATTGTTGTTCTCCTGGTTTGCGGTCGCAGCTATGAGACAGCTAGCACGAGCACCGGTTTTCCGATGTTCCGCCTTCCAACTTATTTTAGGGCAACTTCAATGCACGACCTTAAATTGTCCGTTCACGCTCGTTTGATGACAAACTGACACAATGCATGGTCCAACACGTGGGAGCAAACGGATGAATGTCCATTTTTTCTGCTTTCGATCCATTCCATGTTGGATAAATGAGCAATTTACCAAATGATTTAAAAGTAAAAAACAATAGATAGAACAAGATCATAGTAACAGAAATGACACAAGTCATGAAAAGTAGAGCAGAATATGCCACAATAAGAGGAGCAAGACTTATCACGGAAACAAACAGATAGTAAGCAAGTATTATGTGAACATGTGAACTAGACAGAAACATATCTAGAGTAGAAACTAAACCCAAAAACTCTAGCAGTACCTCGAACAGAAAAGACAATAACACGTACTGAGGAGTGGAAGTAGCATTAGTTTTGGCATTAGCGTTGACGTTGTTGTCGCCCATGTCATCGAAGAGGTTGACGATGTCGGGGAAGAAGTTCTCGTTGAAGAAGTAATCCTCGACGTTTGTGGTGTCCATGATGAAGAGGTCAGTAGTCGCGCAGAGCGCTCCCAAAAAACCTTATTGAACGCACAATTGCTCCCTAGGGTGGTTTTGATAATTGATCACAACATATGCATCATTGGACTAATATGTTTTTCAAAGTATATTTCATAAAAGTTCAAAAGATGCTTTGGCTAAAGGTTTATGTGGATATGCCCCTTGATGTAAGAAAGGAATAATATTGGCTCAAGCTTCAAGCTAGAAGACTCTTAATTTTATATTTGTGAGAAATCACTTTTGAGTCCATAGGAAAGCCAATACTATTAAAAGGGTATGAGGTAGTAAAATGAACTGATTGCTCAAGTGCTCTAAGTTAGCCAACAAAATACTCAGTCATTTTTCCCACATAACCATTCTGTCAAAATACAGAAACACAAATTCGGTGCCACCAACTTTCATATTTTGGACCCACCGAGTTTGACCTCAGCCAAAAACCATAGCCACTGCCACCAAATCGGTGCAACCGAATCCATATCGGTGCTACCGAGTTTGGGTGACCAACTTTCGGGTGCCTCGGTACGAAAAATCAGAATTTCCGATTTTGAGTATCGGTGCCACCGAGTTTGGCCATCTGACTGTTAGCTACCTTTTCGGTGCCACCGAGGTTAATATATCGGTCTCATCGAGATTCAAAAGTTCACACCTTCGTGCTAATCGGTACCACCGAGTTTTCAACTTCGGTGTCACCGAGTTTGCAACTTTGTGTGTAACGGTTGGATTTTGGCTGCTGCCTATATATACCCCTTCACCCACCTCTCATTCGTGGGAGAAGCACTTAGAACACACACTTCATATCGAGATCCATTTTATAAGAGAGAACCACCTACTCATGTGTTGAGACCAAGATATTCCACTCAATTCATTTGAATCTTGATCTCTAGCCTCCCCAAACTGCTTTCCACCAAATCAACCTCTCCTACCCATGCATATTCTGTGAGAGAGTGATTTTGTGTTGAGGAGACTATCTTTAGAAGCACAAGAGCAAGGAGTTCGTTGGTCTACCACATCTATTACCTTTTGGAGGGTGGTGCCTCCTAGATTGGTTAGGTGTCGCTTGGGAGTCTCCTACTTCGTGTTGTGGATTTGAACCAAGATGTTTGTACGGGCAAGGAGATCGCCTACTTCGTGAAGATCTACCGTGAGTAAGGCTAGTCTTCCGCGGACGGAAGCCGTGGTGGAATAGACAAGGCCGCTTCTTTGTGGACCCCTTGTGGGTGGAGCCCTCCATGGACTCTCGCAGTCGTTACCCTCCGTGGGTTGAAGTCTCCACTAACATGGACGTACGATAGCGCCACCTATCGGAACCATGCCAAAAATCATCGTGTCAACCTCATGCGTTTGATCTCCCTACCTCACTCCTTTACTTTACACTTGCATGTTTTACTTTCCGCTGCTACACTCTTAGAACTGCATGTGTAGGGTGTACTTGACTTGGTATAACTACCATAGCTGCCTCTCAACTAAAATTTGGAAAAGGCAAAAAAATTATCTTGTCAAGTAGTCTAATCACCCCCCCCTCTAGACATACTTTCCATCCTACAAGTGGTATCAGAGCTTTGGTCTCTGTTTCATTGGTTTAACAACCTAGGAGTGTATGGCGTCTAGTGAGGGAAATTATCGTCGTAGAGGTCCTTACTTCGGTGGCACTAATTTTGCTACGTGGAAGCATAAGATGAAAATGCATATACTTGGCTTTAATCCTCATGTTTGGGCTGTTATTCGTGTTGGTGTACAAGGTAACTTGTTTGGAGAAGGACATGAACCTGATCGTGATGTGACAACTAATGAACTGAAGATGTTGCAACTCAATGCACAAGCCTGCGACATCATCTTCAATTGTCTCTGCCCCGAAGAATTCAACAAAATCAGTCGCCTTGAGAATGCAAAAGAGATTTGGGATACTTTGATCGATATGCACGAAGGTTCTGATTCTGTCAAAGAATCTAAGTTGGATGTGCTTCAAAGTCAGCTTCACAAGTTCAAGATGAAGGATGGTGAAGGTGTCGCTAAAATGTACTCTAGGATAGCTCTCATCATCAATGAGATTGCCGGCTTAGGAAGTGAAGAGATGACCGACAATTCATCATCAAGAAGATACTTAGAGCTCTTGATTGAAAGTATGACACAGTGTGCACATTGATTCAAATGATGCCAAACTACAAAGATCTCAAGCCAACTGAAGTCATTGGTAGGATAGTCGCTCATGATATTTCACTCAAGGACAAAGATGAGCTGCACAACAAGTCAAGCGGTGCTTACAAAGCTTCATGTGATGCTCCCGCTACTTCAAAGGACAATCTTGTCACTGATGAAGAGATAAGCATCATGGTCAGAAAATTCAACAAGTTCTACAAGAGTAGAGGTAAAGAGAGAAGCTCAAGCTCAAGACATGATGAGAAGAGTTCGTCCAGTCGTGACCGAAACTGCTACAATTGTGGGAAGCCTAGACACTACTCCAATGAGTGCTCAGCTCCCTACAAACGAAGAGAAGAGTCACCTCGAAGACGAAGCTCAAGAGATGAGTCACCTCGTAGAGAGAGAAGGAGTAGCGCAAAAAGAAGACATCAAGCTCATGTTGGTGAATGGGTTTCTGGCTCCGAGTCTGATCACCATTCCGAGGGAAGCTATCACTCCAACTCAGACTATAGTCAAGATGAAGGTGTTGCTGGCATTGCACTTGTTTCCTCCAACTCCTCCAACTTATTTGATTCACCAAATGAGAGAGTCGGAAACTGCTTCATTGCTAAAGGACCCAAGGTATCACACCCCGAGTATATTGATTTTAATAGTGATGAGGATGACTTGTTAGGAGAAGATGACTTGCTCTTCGATAAAACTAGTGATTGCAACAAAAATGAACTTGGTAATTATCATGCTAGTCAAGAGAAATCGAATGATGATGATAAGAAAGAGATTGAACAACTAACTTAAGAATTAAACACCCTTAAGTTAGCTCATGAAACTACTCTAGAAGATCATAGAGAGCTTGCAAGAACCCATGAGAAGCTACGCTTCAAGAAGCCGAATTTGGAGCAAGATCATGAGTTCCTAAAAGCAATAAATGATGATCTTAGAAAGAAGAGATCTTCTTATCTAGCCAAATGATTACTCTTGTCTACTTTTGTTCCACAAGTTAAACCTAGGAACACTAGTAACAAAGGCAAGAAAGTTTCTTCATCTAGTAACAAAAATGCTAAAGCTAAACCTAATATTGTTGCTAGTAGCTCTCTTGATTCCACTAATGATTCTCTTAGCCAAGTTACACTTGATCAAGAAAATGATTTATTGAAAGGGATTATAGAGAGAGGTGTCTTCAAGAGACTTGTCGGAAGTAAACAATTTGAGGAAATTGGATGCAAGCAAGGAGGACATCAGAAGAAACAAGGTGTTGGCTACTTCAACGTCAATGGAGATGATTGGGAAGAAGGTCCATATCCCATTCCTAATTTTGTTCTTCAAGAGGAGAACTATGATGCTACTCCTCCCAAGGGAACAAGCTCACAAGATGACCATCTACCACAAGACCACAAAGGCAAGGGAAAGCTTCGAGATGACATTGACCTTTATGAAGAAGAACCCCAAGTTAAGGTCAATTGGATTCCCAAAGACATTTCTAGCTCTACCTCAACTAGTGCTACCAAAACTCCAAGGATCCCCATCAAGTTGGTGTGGATTCCCAAGAGGAAGAACTAGAGAGTTCTTGAGGGGTGACTTTGCCAATAAAATTCACTCTTATTCATTTTGGCAAGAACTCTGTGCAATCAACCTCAACCATATGCATTAGTTCAAGAAGTCACACATTCCCTCAAAGGTAAGCAAGGGACAAGGTAATTAATGCATCTTTGGACATCATCCCATTTTTTTTCACTTCATGTCCATGGATATTCTTGCATATGTTCCTTTTGCTTTGGGACTAACCCATATAGGTGAGAAGAGTAAGAAACAATAAGGATTGCTCCCAACTCAAGATGACCTTCATCAACATTGAGCATCCACCACTACTTCACCTACTTGAAGTCTTCTATGACAAAACCCAAGTTTAGCTTGTCCCTCTTAAGGGGGGATGTCATATCAAGGGGGAGCTTTACTCTAAATCTTGAGTATAAGCATCTCCTAAGGATATGAACACATTAATGCTTATGTAAAGTGGTAACCCCACTTGTGCTTAACGATGAGTATGACCTATGATCAAGTATTCTTACTTGGCTCCTAAGTCAATATACTCATATATAGATGACTTTGTCATCGCCCATGTGCTTGATAGCTCCTAGGATGCTTGTGCATGTTCACCATATTGTCTCTATCATTCTTATTGTGTGAGCATGTTGGTCTGAATGTGTTTGCTCCTTCGGGGACATCCAATTGTTGTTATTTGGCTTTTGATTTATGTTTTGCCAATTGGATGGACAAGAATGCCTAGGACCCTTCTCTACCTATCTATGATATCTCATCTCAAGTTCTATTCATGCTTCATCACAAAACTTGAACAAGCACTTGTCAACCCCTCTGTGTGAAGAAGCACTCGGAGTTCCGTATCGTCAATGGCTAACCTCCAAAACCTCTCTCAAAATGAACTCGGTGAAACCAACTCCACAAACTCGGTTCCACCAAATTGCAGAGTTGATCTAGGATTTTTCATCTCGGTACCACCAAAATCACAAACTCGGTTACACCGATTTCCCTGTCAACTAACAATAGAGGAACTCGGTGACACCGATTTCGTAATCTCGGTGACACTGACAGCGAACGGGTATATATTCTACTGGACCGAATCTTTGATTTCCAATCGTCAAAGCCATTTCGTCCCAAACCCAACGCTAGCTCTTGGACCCATGGTCGTCGCCCTTGACTCCCCGTGCATCTTCTCCGCTGGGAATTACCGTCGTAGCCGGACCACCGCCGTGTTAGGGTATGGTTCGGACCCTCCTTTACGCTCCTTCATCAAATTCTCACGCATTGGAAAGTATTATCCATAATCCACCATGTGCAAACCACTCCATCCACCAGAAACTTCTATAGATTAGCGGACGAGAAAGTTTTTAGGGTTAGCTATCTGCAGACCCAACTCGGTGACTCCAAAGGTTCAAACTCGATGGTACCGAAATGTGTTGTGCGGAAATTTAAAACTAAGGATTTCTTTGTTCAAATTTTCGAAAACATATGAATTTTGTGATGCTCAAACCTTCTGTCTTTCCTATATCTACTTCACAGGTTTTGCTGTCTGCTGGTGAGTTTCTGTTTGTGTGTCAAGATGTCTAGATCAGATGATAGCCAAAATGATTTCAGAGAACCTAGTGTTGAGATGAGCTCATGCACTAGTCCAGAGAAGTCTGATTCTGAACCTGGTTCCTACAGCTCCCATGGCTTGCCCAAGGAAGCCATCGGGCGGAGGAAGAAACTGAATTCTGATGAAGAGGACTTAGACTTTGTGCCAGAGGAATCTTCAGCTCCTCCAAAAGCTCCACCAAAGAAAGTTACCAGGAAGATATCTGCTAGTGCTGCTGATCTGGGAGCACTTGACTATGTGAGGAAAAGCACATCACCTTCCACTGATGATGCTCCTAAGAAAATTGGAACGAAGAGAGCAAGGAAGAGGGTAGTTTGTGTTGTTGGAAGACAAACTTCCATGTTTGAAGACCCTGAAGAAGCTGATGAAGAAGAAGATGAGATTCCAGCTCCTACCAAGAAGAAGCTCATGGCTGATACTATGACCAAGAAGACTGCTTCAAAGCCTCCTAAGGACAAGAAGTGTGTAGCTCACCGAAAGACTACAAAGGACATTCCTGCAGCTGCTAAGAAGAAAGGCCCTGCTTCCAGTGTCCCTGTTGTAGAGGAAGAAGATGATGAGGATGCAACCATTCTTAGGAAGCTCAAACCACATATTCCAATTCATAATGATGCTCATCCTATAGCTGAAGACATGAAGAAGAGAAAGGATGCAGGTCTAAGGAAGTGGAGAGCTGCTGACCCATATGATGTCCGAAGGAGAACTGTTGTTGATCCAAGATTTCATACCAAGGAACAACAAGATTTCTATGAGACCATCTTGCTTGATAAATTCCTAGTTGTCAGTGATATGAGATTTTTTGACTGAGATTATATCAAAGCCAATGAAGAGTACTTTCCTCATGTTCAAGACAACTTCAAGTTTGTGGACATTGAAGATTTTGTTGGGAAGGAGATGACCCCATGGAACGATAGTTGATCATGCAATTCTACTCGACTGTTCATTTCTCTAGAGATGGTTCCATTGTCTGGATGACGGATGGTCACAGATATGAGTCAACAATTGATGAGTGGGCCACTATCATTGGTGCCCCTAAGCAAAAAGAAAGTGATGTTGATGTGTATTCTGAAGCAAAGAAGAGTCACAACTCCATGGCCAATATATACAAGCTAATTCCTCATGATTATTTGGCTAGTCACAAGATGGGCTCAGTTTATTTCTTGCAAGCAGGAATACCCACGGCTAACACTATTCTGAGATACACCTTGATGCCTAAATTAGGTGATGAAAAGATGATGAGAGGACACTCCATCAACTTGTTGCACCACTTCGACACTCACACCAGATTCAGAGTCATGGATTTGATAGTAGATACTACGTGAAGGACTATTGTTGATCAAAAGAGATCATGTGGATATGCCCCATACATTCAGATGCTTATCAATGTAAAGCTAGGCAAGAATGTATATCTACTTGATCGTCCCCATCTACCTCTTCAACCAGAGTTTGAAGACAATGACGTGGTCATGGATGACAATGATCCCAGTTCTGCTGCAGCGAGAATGGCAGCAGAGGCAATAATACGTCTCAAACGTATCTATAATTTTTGATGGATTCATGATGTTATCTTGCCATCTTTGGATGTTTTATGTACCTTTTATATCTTTTTTGGGACTAACTTATTAATTCAATGCCAATTGCCAGTTCCTGTTTTTTCTGTGTTTTGGGCTCTTTTTAGATCTGAATTTGGAACGAAGTCCAAACGGAATATAATCCTCGAAATGATTTTTTCCCGAACGAAAGAAGATCAGGGGGCTTGTGGGCCAAGCCAGGAGGGCTACACGGAGCCCACAAGCCCCCCATCCGCCACCAGGGGGGCGGCGGTGGGCAGGCTTGTGGCCTCCCTGGCACCCCCCTGACCTAGCTCCTTTGCCTATATATTCCCTAAAATACAGCAAAAAATCAAGGGATCCACGAAAATACTTTTCCGCCGCCGCAAGCTTCCGTTTCTGCAAGATCTCATCTGGAGACCCTTCACGGTGCCCTGATGGAGGGGACTTTGGAGTTGGAGGGCTTCTACATCAACATCATCGCCCCTCCAATGACTCGTGAGTAGTTCACTTCAAACCTACGGGTCCGTAGTTAATATCTAGATGGCTTCTTCTCTTTCTTGGATCTTCAATACAAAGTTCTCCATGATCTTCATGGAGATCTCTCCGATGTAATCTTCTTTGGCGGTGTGTTTGTCGAGATCCGATGAATTGTGGATTTGTGATCAGATTATCTATGATATATATTTGAGTCTTTGCTGATTTCTTATATGCATGATTTGATATCCTTCTAAGTCTCTCCGAGTCTTGGGTTTTGTTTGGCCAACTAGATCTATGATTCTTGCAATGGGAGAAGTGCTTGGTTTTGGGTTCTTACCGTGTGGTGACCTTTCCCAGTGGCAGTAGGGGCAGCAAGACATACATCGTGTAGTTGCCATCAAGGGTAACAAGGTGGGCTCTGTCGTAGATATGAGATTGTCCATCTACATCATGTCATCTTGCTTAAGGCGTTACTCTGTTCTTTTGTACTTAGTACACTAGATGCATGCTGGATAGCGGTCGACGTGTGGAGTAATAGTAGTAGATGCATAAAGTGTCGGTCTACTTGTTTTGGACGTGATGCCTATAGATACAATCATTTCCATAGATGACGTCACGACTTTGCGTGGTTCTATCAATTGCTCGACAGTAATTTGTTCACCTACCGTCTACTTGCTTTCATGAGAGAAGCCACTAGTAAACACTACGACCCCCGGGTCTATTCACACCTATCGTTTCCACTTTCGCTTTTACTTTGCTTTCTTACTTTGTTGCTTTCAGTTCCCACTTGGCGAAATTCTATAAGGGATTGACAACCCCTTCATAGCGTTGGGACCAAGCCTTTTGTGTTTGTGCAGGCTCTTGTGATACTCCTTCACTGGATCGATACCTTGGTTCTCAAAACTGAGGGAAATACTTACCACCGCTGCACTACATCACCCTTTCCGCTTCGAGGGAACACCAACGCAAGGCTCCAAGGCCACGGGGTAAATCCTTTGCATATTTTCCTAGGAAGTCCCTTAAGGCATAGCCGTAGCAGAAGGATTCACGGTGCCGTCAACACACCTATTTCTGGCGCCGTTGGAAGGTCTTTTGTTGCAGTAGGAGAAGTATTTCTGGTGCCGTTGCCGGGGAAGGAGAGATCTATCCAAGTAGGTCTCACAAACTCATCTCCTGCATTTACTTTTTTGCGTGTTGCCTCTCGTTTTCCTCTCCCCCACTTCACATTTGCCGTTTTCATTTGCCTTTCTCCTTTGCCGTTTTCTTTTGCCTTTTGCTTTTTTGCCATTTTCCTTTGCCAGTTTTCTTCCTTGCTTGTGTGCTTGTTTGTTTGTTGAAGTCATCATGGCTGAAAACACCAAACTTTGCGACTTCTCGAGTACCAATAATAATGATTTTATTAGTACTCCAATTGCTCCCGCCACTAATGCGGAATCGTATGAAATCAACGCAGCTTTGCTGAATCTTGTTATGAAAGAGCAATTCTCTGGCCTTCCTAGTGAAGATGTCGCATCCCATCTCAATACCTTCACTGAGCTTTGTGATATGCAAAAGAAAAGAGATGTGGATAATGACGTGATTAAGTTGAAACTTTTTTTCCTTTCTCGTTGCGAGATCGCGCAAAAACTTGGTTTTCTTCTTTTCCTAAAAATAGTATCGATTCTTGGGATAAGTGCAAAGATGCTTACATATCCAAGTATTTTCCGCCGGCTAAGATCAAATCCTTACGTAACGATATCATGAATTTCAAGCAACTTGATCATGAACACGTTGCACAATCTTGGGAGAGGATGAAGCTTATGATTAGAAATTGTCCCGCTCATGGCTTGAGTTTGTGGATGATTATACAAATCTTTTACGCTGGCTTGAATTTCGCTTCTCGCAATATCTTGGACTCCGCCTCAGGTGGAACGTTCATGGAAATCACGTTAGGAGATTCTACAAAACTCCTAGACAATATCATGACCAACTACTCTCAGTGGCACACTGAAAGGTTGCCTCCTAGCAAAAAGGTACACGCTATAGAAGAGATTAACTCGCTTAGTGCTAAGATGGACGAGTTGATGAATTTGGTTGCTAGTAGAAACGCTACTGTAGATCCTAATGACATGCCACTATCTTCTTTGATTAAGAGTAGCAACGCTAGTTTGGACGTGAATTTTGTTGGTAGGAACAATTTTGGCAACAACAATGCTTTTAGAGGAAACTATGTTCCTAGGCCTTTTCCTAGTAACTCCTCTAACAATTATGGCAATTCCTACAACAAAACTTATGGAAATCACAACAAATTACCCTCTGATTTAGAGAGTAATATCAAAGAGTTCATCAACTCTCAAAAGATTTTCAATGCATCCATAGAGGAAAAACTACTCAAAATAGCGATTTGGCTAAGAGCGTTGATAGGATGTCTTGTGATATTGATGCTTTGAAAGTTAGATGTGCTCCTCCCAAGGTCAACTTGGATGAAACTTTGAAAGCAATGCGTGTCTCCATGAATGAGAGCAAAGAAAGAACCGCCCAAATTCGCGCTAGGCATGAATGGTTTAAAAGGGTGCGTTCTAGTGATGCAAATCACGAAGATCTTAAAGTGCTTGGTGTGTCTCCTCTTGCATCTTTGTTTTCGCGTGTCAAACCTATTGATGGAGGGGCTGGATATGAATCCACTTTGGTTGAAAAAGGCCCCATTGATTCGGAGTCCACCTATCTTGATGATAAAGGTGTGGAGAGTGGAGTAGAAGAAATCAAAATTTTGGGTAGTAATGAAACTTCCACTTTGGATTTCAAGGAATTCAATTATGATAATTTCTCCTTGTTTGAATGCATTTCTTTGTTGCAATCCATTGCAAACTCTCCACACGCTTATAGCCAAAGCAAAGCCTTCACGGCGCATATCGTAGATGCTATGATGAAATCTCTTCGAGAGAAGCTCGAATTAGAAGTCTCTATACCTAGAAAACTTCATGATGAGTGGGAACCTACTATCAAAATCAAGATCAAAAACTATGAGTGCAATGCTTTGTGTGATTTGGGTGCTAGTGTTTCTGCGATTCCAAAGTCTTTATGTGATATTATTGGTTTTCATGAGATTGAAGAGTGTTATCTTAATTTGCATCTTCCGGATTCTACTGTCAAGAAACCCATGGGAAGGATCGATGATGTTCTTATTGTTGCAAATAAGAACTATGTACCCGTGGATTTCATTGTACTTGACATAGATTGCAATCCTTCATGTCCCATTATTCTTGGTAGACCTTTCCTAAGGACTATTGGTGCTATCATCGATATGAAGGAAGGGAATATTAGATGTCAATTTCCTTTAAACAAGGGCATGGAGCACTTTCCTAGAAAGAAAATAAGATTGCCTTATGAATCTATGATGAGGGCTACTTATGGTTTGAGCACCAAAGATGACTATACGTGATTCCATCACCTTTTGCCTAGCTAAGGGCGTTAAACAAAAGCACTTGTTGGGAGGCAACCCAACGAATCTATCCTTTTTATTTCTGTTTTGTGTTTTCCACACTTTCATAATTCTGTTATGATTGTGTTTTTTGTGTTTCTTTTTGCGTTTGTGCCAAGAAAAACCATTATGATTAGTCTTGGGGATGATAGTTTGGTCATGCTGGAAAAGACAGAAACTTTCTACTCACGAAAAGAATTTTCATTTTTTTCTGTAAGAGCTTTTGAGTTGATTCTTTTTGCTCCTGATTGCTAAGCAAATTATTCAGACTGTCGTAATGTTTCAGAATTTTTGAAGTACGAGAAGTATACGAAATATACAGATTGCTACAGACTGGTCTGCTGTTAGCAGATTCTGTTTTTGTTGTGTTGGTTGCTTATTTTGATGAAACTATGGATAGTATCGGGGGGTATTAGCCATGGAATATTGAAAATACAGTAACCCAACATCAGCATAAGTAGAATTTATGTTTGCTACAGTACCTAAGGAAGTGGTGGTTTGCTTTCTCATACTAATGTTATCACGAGTTTCTGTTTAAGTTTCGTGTTGTGAAGTTTTCAAGTTTTGGGTGAAGTTCTGATGGACAAAGAGATAAAGAGTGGCAAGAGCTCAAGCTTGGGGATGCCCAAGGCACCCCAAGAGATTCAAGGATGTCGTAAAAGCCTAAGCTTGGGGATGCCCCGGGAAGGCATCCCCTCTCTCGTCTTCAATCCATCGGTAACGTTACTTGGGGCTATATTTTTATTCACCACATGTTATGTGTTTTTGCTTGGAGCGTCTTGTATCGTAGGAGTCTTTTTTTGTGTCACAATCATCCTTGCTGCACACCTAGAGAGAGAGACATGCACTCACCGTGATTTTTTCGAGCTTCACTTATATCTTTTGGTAGACAATTCAGCTCACATGTGCTTCACTTATATCTTTTGAGCTAGATACTTTTGCTCTATGTGCTTCACTTATATCTTTTAGAGCGCAGCGGTGCGTGGCTTGGTAGTTGATCTATGCTTTTAAAGTAGTCTCAAAAGGGGTAGTTATCCAAAGGGATACGAAAACTTCCACCTTCATGTGCATTCAATAGTTAGAGAAGTTTGATTCATCTCAATTAGTTTTGAGTTGTGGTTTTGGTAATATTTAAGTCATGCTAGTAAGGTGTTGTGGATCTGGAAATACTTGTGTTGAAGTTAGTGATTCCCGTAGCGTGCACGTATGGTGAACCGCTATGTGATGATATCTGAGCATGATTAGTCTATTGATTGTCATCCTTTGCGTGGCGGTCGGGATCGCGCGATGGTTTATACCTACCAACCCTTTCCCTAGGAGTATGCGTTGAATGCTTTGTTTCGATTACTAACAAAACTTTTGCAACAAGTATATGAGTTCTTCATGACTAATGTTGAGTCCATGGTTTAGATGCACTTTCACCTTCCACCATCACTATCTTCGTAGCGCCGTGCAACTTTCGCCGGTGCACAAAACCCACCATTAGCCTCCCTCAAAACAGCCACCATACCTACCTACTATGGCTTTTTCAAAGTCATTCCGAGATATATTGCCATGCAACTACCACCATGACATGTGCCATCACGTCTACATTGCCATTGCATGATCATAAGATAGCTAGCATGATGTTTCCATTAATGTCTATGCCATGCTAGATCATTGCCACGGTACACTACCGAAGGCATTCCATATAGAGTCATCGTTGCTCTAAGTTTTGAGTTGAAAGTGTGATGATCATCATTGATGGAGCATTGTCCCATGTAAGGAAATAAAAGAGGCCAAAGAAGCCCACCAAAAAAAAGAGGCCAAAGAGCCCACCAAAAACTAAAAAAATGAGAGAAAAAGAGAGAAGGGACATTGTTACCACTTTTCCACACTTGTGCATATTAAGCACCATGATCTTCATGATTGAGAGTCCCTCGTTTTGTCACCACCATATAGCTAGTGGGAAATTTTCATTATATCACTTGGCTTGTATATTCCAATGATAGGCTTCCTCAAAATTGCCTTAGGTCTTCGTGAGCAAGCAAGTTGGATGCACACCCACTAGTTTTCTTTAAGAGCTTTCACATACTATTAGCTCTAGTGCATCATTTGTATGGCAATCCCTACTCATTCACATTGATATCTATTGATGAGCATCTCCATAGATCATTGATATGCCTAGTTAATGTGATTATCTTCTCCTTTTTTGTCTTGCAACCTCCACCACACTCCACACCATCTATAGTGCTAAAACCATGGCTCACGCTCATGTATTGCGTGAGAGTTGAAAAGGTTTGAGAAAGTAAAGGTGTGAAACAATTACTTGGCCAATACCGGGGTTGTGCATGATTTAAATTCGTTGTGCAATGATGATAGAGCATAGCCAGACTATATGCTTTTGTAGGGATAACTTTCTTTTGGCCTTGTTATTTTGAAAGTTCATGCTTACCTTGCTAGTTTGCTTAATTTTTTTTTTCATGTCAATAGCAAACTATTGTTTTGAATCTAATGGATCTGAACATTCACATCACATAAGAGGAGTTACATAGGACATCTATGTTAGGTAGCATGAAAGCATAAAAAATTCATTCTTTATCACTTCCCTACTTGAGGACGAGCAGGAGTTAAGCTTGGGGATGCTTGATACGTCTCAAACGTATCTATAATTTTTGATGGTTTCATGTTGTTATCTTGCCATATTTGGATGTTTTATGTACCTTTTATATCTTTTTTGGGACTAACTTATTAATTTAGTGCCAAGTGCCAGTTCCTGTTTTTTCTGTGTTTTTGGCTCTTTTCAGATATGATTTTGGAACGGAGTCCAAGCGGAATAAAATCCCCGAAATGATTTTTTCCCGAACGAAAGAAGATCAGGGGGCTTGTGGGCCAAGCCAGGAGGGCTACAGGGAGCCCACAAGCCCCCCATCCGCCACCAGGGGGGCGGCGGTGGGCAGGCTTGTGGCCTCCCTGGCGCCCCCCTGACCTAGCTCCTTCGCCTATATATTCCCTAAAATACACCAAAAAATCAAGGGATCCACGAAAATACTTTTCCGCCGCCGCAAGCTTCCGTTTCCGCAAGATCTCATCTAGAGACCCTTCCCCGTGCCCTGTCGGAGGGGACTTTGGAGTTGGAGGGCTTCTACATCAACATCATCGCCCCTCCAATGACTCGTGAGTAGTTCACTTCAGACCTACGGGTCTGTAGTTAGTAGCTAGATGGCTTCTTCTCTCTCTTGGATCTTTAATACAAAGTTCTCCATGATCTTCATGGAGATCTATCCGATGTAATCTTCTTTGGCGGTGTGTTTGTCGAGATCCGATGAATTGTGGATTTGTGATCAGATTATCTATGATATATATTCGAGTCTTTCCTGATTTATTATATGCAAGATTTGATATCCTTGTAAGTCTCTCCGAGTCTTGGGTTTTGTTTGGCCAACTAGATCTATGATTCTTGCAATGGGAGAAGTGCTTGGTTTTGGGTTCTTACCATGTGGTTACCTTTCCCAGTGACAGTAGGGGCAGCAAGGCACACATCGTGTAGTTGCCATCAAGGGTAACAAGGTGGGCTCTGTCGTAGATATGAGATTGTCCATCTACATCATGTCATCTTGCTTAAGGCATTACTCTGTTCTTTTGGACTTAATACACTAGATGCATGCTGGATAGCGGTCGACGTGTGGAGTAACAGTAGTAGATGCAGAAAGTATCGGTCTACTTGTTTTGGACGTGATGCCTATAGATACAATCATTGCCATGGATGACGTCACGACTTTGCGCGGTTCTATCAATTGCTCGACAGTAATTTGTTCACCCACCGTCTACTTGCTTTCATGAGAGAAGCCACTAGTAAACACTACGACCCCCGGGTCTATTCACACCTATCGTTTCCACTTTCGCTTTTACTTTGCTTTGGTACTTTGTTGCTTTCAGTTCTCACTTGGCGAACAATCTATAAGGGATTGACAACCCCTTTACAGCGTTGGGAGCAAGCTTTTTGTGTTTGTGCAGGCTCTTGTGATACTCCTTCACTGGATCGATACCTTGGTTCTCAAAACTGAGGGAAATACTTACCATCGCTGCGCTACATCACCCTTTCCGCTTCGAGGGAACACCAACGCAAGGCTCCAAGGCCACGGGGGAAATCCTTTGCATATTTTCCTAGGAAGTCCCTTAAGCCGTAGCCGTAGCAAAAGGATTCCCGGTGCCGTCAAGACACCTATTTCTGCCGCCGTTGGAAGGTCTTTTGTTCTAGTAGCAGGCAACAGAAGTTGAGGCTGCTAGAAACAGGCCACCACCAGTTCCACAACTCAGGACTCAAGCTGAGCAAATGGAATTTCTAGTTAGATTTGTCCAAGGCATGGAGAAGAACATTGAGGAGATTCTGCAAAACCAGAAGAGTATTGAGATAGTTGTGGAGACAAGATTTCATAACATGGATGTGAAGGTCCCGGAATTGAACACCATAGTCAAACAATTTCAACATGAAGTTGACTCAGTGCAAGTTCCTCGCTCAGATGATGATGATGATGACAATGATGATGATGAAGAAGAGTCACCTCCTCACACTACCACTCATTTCAGCACCAAGCCTAGATTTGTTGTTGTACCTGCCTCGGAGACACGACAGACTTCATCAGCTCAAGCATATTCACCTTCAGCTCCACCTCCAGCATTAACTCGGGCACCTCTAGTATTGACTCCTCCAGCTCCCGGACATTCTGCAAAAGACTTCACGGACACTCTTCTGTCGACCCCATCATCAGCTGCCCAGAGAGACGAGTAGCTCTATATTTTTTGAACCTTTTGGTAACTTATTGACAAAGGGGGAGAAATGTATGGATCATAGACTGAGAGAGAGAGAGCTTTTGACTTTATTTTCTCTCATTTGGTTTTAAAACTTTGATCGTTTGGATGACCTTATCTTGTGTCTGATCATACGCTTGATCATGTGTGATGCTACTTTACTATCTTTTAGCTATCCATGTGATGATCACTCACTTATCTTGTTGGTGTCATGTGCTTACTATTCATACATATCTTGTTTACGCACCACCAAGATGCATGTGAAATGGAAGAGTGACCCATGATCCTAATTGATTGTGCATTTGCATTCAAACACAAATTTTAAATAATGCACAAATTTAGGGGGAGCTCTTGCTTTTCACATGCTTCTAAAAGCGTCGATGTTCATCATTGATTATATCTTTTGTTGAAGCTTCTATCTATATGTTGTCATAAATTACCAAAAAGGGGGAGATTGAAAGCACAATTGCTCCCTAGGGTGGATTTGATAATTGATCACAACATATGCATCATTGGACTAATATGTTTTTCAAAGTATATTTCAGAAAACTTCAAAAGATGCTTTGGCTAAAGGTTTATGTGGAGATGCCCCTTGATGCAAGAAAGGAATAATACTGGCTCAAGCTTCAAGCTAGAAGACTCTTCATTTTATATTTGTGAGAAATCACTTTTGAGTCCATATGAAACCCAATACTATTGAAAGTAGGTGAGGTAGTAAAATGAACTGATTTCTCAAGTGCTCTAAGCTAGCCACCAAAATACTCAGTCATTTTTCCCACATAACCATTCTGTCAAAATCCACATACACAAATTTGATGTCACCAACTTTCATATTTCGGACCCATCGAGTTTGACCTCAGACAGAAACCCTAGTCACTTCCACCAAATCGGTGCAACCGAATCCATATAGGTGCTACCGAGTTTGGGTGACCAACTTTCGGGTGCCTCGGTACACAAAATCGGAATTTCCAAGTTTGAGTATCGGTGCCACCAAGTTTGTCCATCTAACCATTAGCTACCTTTTCGTTGCCACCGAGTTTCATATATCGGTCTCATCGAGATTCAAAAGTTCACACCTTTGTGTTAATCGGTACCACTGAGTTTTCAACTTTGGTGTCACCGAGTTTGCCACTTTGTGTGTAACGGTTGGATTTTGGCTGCTGCCTATATATACCCCTTCACCCACCTCTCATTCATGGGAGAAGCACTTAGAACACACACTTCATATCCAGATCCATTTTCTGAGAGAGAACCACCTACTCATGTGTTGAGACCAAGATGTTCCACTCAATTCATTTGAATCTTGATCTCTAGCCTCCCCTAACTGCTTTCCACCAAATCAACCTCTCATACCCATGCATATTCTGTGAGAGAGTGATTTTGTGTTGAGGGGGCTATCTTTAGAAGCACAAGAGCAAGGAGTTCATTGATCTACCACATCGATTACCTTTTGGAGGGTGGTGCCTCCTAGATTGGTTATGTGTCGCTTGGGAGTCTCCTACTTCGTGTTGTGGATTTGAACCAAGATGTTTATAAGGGCAAGGAGATCGCCTACTTCGTGAAGATATACCGTGAGTAAGGCTAGTCCTCCGTGGACGGAAGCCATGATGGAATAGACAAGGCCGCTTCTTCGTGGACCAGTTGTGGGTGGAGCCCTCCGTGGACTCTCGCAGTCGTTACCCTCCGTGGGTTGAAGTCTCCACTAACATGGACGTACGATAGCGCCACCTATCGGAACCATGCCAAAAATCGTCGTGTCAACCTCATGCATATGATCTCCCTACCTTACTCCTTTACTTTACAATTGCAAGTATTACTTTCTGCTGGTACACTCTTAGAACTGCATGTGTAGGGTGTACTTGACTTGCTATAAGTGCCATAGGTCCCTCCCAACTAAAATTGGGAAAAGGCAAAAAAAATATCTTGTCAAGGAGTCTAATCACCCCCCCCCCCTCTAGACATACTTTCAATCCTACACTTATCTCCCTTCTCCCGTACAAGACTCAAAGAGGTGGAGTTCCGGAGGCCTACTATCCCGAACTACATTGCACGCTGCAGGCCGGGATTAGAAAGAACTAAGTAGTAGCCAAGAGCTTTGAAACTCGATGTCGTGAGGAATGTGTTGGTTTGTTGTGTTTCTCTGGATATGAGTGACGTCCCTCTTATATGCAGAGGAGAAGGAGGTGAACAGGCAGCGACGGGAGGCGAAGCAAAAGAGGGAGATGAAACAAACATGCAACACCCAAAGGGTGCAACATTCGTATTCAGCTCCGCTGCAATACAATTTTTTAGCTCCCGCGTGACCTTTCGTATACCAACCGTGTGTGGAAAAAAATTAGACATCGGGTTGGCTCATTTCCGCAACCCATGGCACGTCGTGAGGAGGCGTGGTGTGGCGTGGCAAGGCGGTCGGCGGAGGAGGAGCGCGCGTGGACGCTATCTTGTTCTCATGCTCATACATGTGGGGAATCATCCTCCCTTATAAGGAGGTCCAACTACTACCAAACTAGCAATGTAGGACTAAACTTTACTCCCACCTCTTGCCTTGCACGAATGGGCTAAGTGGGTCTCTAGGATTTATTAGGAATTATGAAACTGGATATTTGGTTGCGCCATATATAAATCAAATTCTAACAATCCCCCACCAGATCCTAGAGGCACACAAAATTTACATTTGGTTCCAAAACACTGTTTTATATACCGGTAATACAATGGAGACTGTTAATTTAAACTTCCACCTAGAACTCTGTGCTACACTAGTAAGCAACTTGAACAATGGACTTTGCCTTGAATTGCAAGTTTTCTGCGAATCTAGCTTCACACAAAGCCTTGACCGATACTAGGTTATCGTGGGACTTCCCCGCATATGGAGCTTATGCGTCATACTCCGAGGCCTTTCACGAGTTTACTAGAGAGCATCCTATCTCATAAATTGCTACATTAACAATTAGACTCATATAGATGTGTTCTTTAAAAGATGTTCTCCAGAACAACATATCTGCTTAAATGAGCCACTTAGAACACATTGAGCTATATATCAACCTACCATGCAAATTAGGAAATTATTGCATCTTCATGGTGTGGTATTATTAATAGTAAGGATACTCTCCTCTGAGTTTACCAATAGATTGTCTTCCACGTCTAATTCACGGGATCTCCGGTTGCATAAAATAGGTTACCACCATGAACAACTCATATTGTAGGTCTCATACTCATCTCCTTTGATGCATTATCTATCACATTACATGATGACCCTTAGTAAAAGGATGTGCCAGATTTTTAGACGTTTAGGTATAATCCAATGCAATAACTCTGGGATTTCTCATTTTCCTGACACACTTTAACTTTCTCTCAACATGTCTTGGTGACTTCATGTTATCCTTTGAACCACTCACCTTGGCGATCACAGTTTAATTGCCGCAGTTCATAAGAACATCCGGTATAGGTTTCTCAACAACCGGTAAGTCATTTAAAAGCCGACAAAGCCAATATACTTTGACCGTAGTTGTATCTAGTGCTATGATTTCTACTTCCATTGTTGACCTCGTCAACATGGTATGCTTGCAAGACTTCCAAGAAACAGCGCCACCATCATGAGTGAATACATATCCGCTCGTGGCCTTTATCTCATCAGCATCAGAGATCCAGTTTGAGTTACTATACCCTTCAAGTACCTTTGGGTATCCACTATAGTGAATTCCATAACTCGTAGTGCCCTCAAAATAGTGCATAACTCTTTTTTAGAGCTTTCGAATGATCATCTCCTGGTTTTGAGACAAACTGACTCAGTTTGCTAACAACAAAAGAGATGTCAAGTCTCGTAGCGCTGGCTAAATACATATGCGAGCCAATTATGTGAGAGTATTTCAATTGATCTCTAGCAATTCTTTGATTCTTTCGAAACAACACACTAGCATCATAAAGTGTTGGAGAGGGCTTGCAGTCACTATAGCCAAAGCGACTCAAGATGTTTTCCACATAGTGATATTGAAGCAATGTAATAGCACAACCGACGCCCACAACCGGCGACCCTGATTGCTCGGTGTTCATGGAAAGCGTCATCTTCAAGGGCCGTGGTGAGGCCTTCCACCACGACGGCCAAGGCCAGGCTTTCGATCCTGACTAGACCTAGATCCAGGACGGCCGCGACCACTATGAGGACAATGAATTCGCCGGTCATGACAAAAAACCTTTGTTCTCAACGATTGCATGCGCGGGGACAAGATGAGGCCGAAGATGCGGCTGCGCATTGGGCGTCTGGCCAACGCAAACACAAATCCGGGCGGACACGACCCGATTCCCACCCCAAACGGACAAAATATGAACTAAACGGACGTCCATTTGGGGTCATGCGTTGGAGTTGCCCTTAGAGCATCTCTAAAAGATTTCATATAAGTTCAACGAACTGCGTTTTATAGGATTTACATGACGGGTCAAAAAACTGACCCGATAAGATCGGCTAAAAAGGGCCTGGCTGATAAATTCTTACAGGCGGCCCGTAAATTGTCCTCTTTTCCTTCATATATGTGGGCACGGGCACAATTTAGGGTTCCCGTCCCGCAATTCCACCACCCTTCTCCAAGCTTCTCCCTTCAGCGTCAAATACCTTCTCCTTCGGCCATGTTTTGTGGCACATTTCTCTGTCGGATCTTGCCAGGCATTGTGTGTGCGAGTTTCCGGCGTGGCGGCGGTGGGAGTTTCGGCCACGGTGGGTTAGATAGACGAGGTGCATTCGACGGCCGCAAGCGAAGCATCAACGACGAGGTCGACATCTCGGCCCTCCGCCCTCCGCCCCCCTCGCGTGTCCAAAAGGCGCAGAGAGCAAGTGCACACCAGCGGTGCGAAGTCCCACAGCACCGGAGTGTGGGCTTGGGCGACATTACTTCACCTCAGGGATCTCTTTGATCTGGGCGTCCAGCGCCTTCGGGCAGTCGAGCATGCCTGGTTTTAGGCGAAGGAGGCCACCGCTAGAGATGCAGTTGTAGACGCGCATGTGCCGATGCTCCTGGAGGAGTACCGGTTCACCTCGACCCTCTCTGGCACGCTCATCTACCACAATATCCATGGCAACAAGCCCCGCCCCCTCGACGGTAGCGACAATGACTCCCGCGAGGAACAACTATATTATTATGCTTTCCATTTTGGTAGATGTTTAAATTTCAATTTGTATGAACTCCCGTATGCTATGCTTGTGATGAACTCCTCCATGCTATGCTTGTGATGAACTCTCATGATATGTTTTTAGCATGAACACGTATATTTGAATTTACGGTATCGACCCGCATGATCTGTTCTGGCTACACTCCCGACGTCTTGCAAAAAATGTTTATGGAATACCGTTTTGGAAGTTGCGTGAAGCATAACATCAAGAAGATATATGGATCCGTCAGCGTTCATGGGTTCCTTGGCTCCGAGATGGTGATCGAAATACAGGATACTTCCATGCTTAGGCTACTCAAAGGAAACGTGTTAACGAAATTCAGGGCCTAAGGTGACAAGATGGCTCTATTGGTATGGACGAACGCGAAGATAAGGTAGAAGTGTAGTCTTTCTAACAAAATTTGTATACTTCCCAAGGATTTGTTGATCCTAGTGGATTGCTCGAGTTTGTTCCGGTCAAAATATCCGAGGAGATGAACCAGGAAGTTGCAAAACAATTTACACCAGCGAAGGTAAGGAAAGCTTTATTTTAGATGGCGCCTTCCAAGGCTCCCGGAGTTGATGGTACACGAATGGTTTGTTCCAAAGACACTGGACACTTGTTGGAGGTGATGTGACCCAGGGTGTTCTTGACTTTTTGAATGGGGGCGAATTACCGGCAAGTCTCAGCGATACTTCCATCACGCTTATCCCAAAGGTACGACATCCTCAGTCAATTACACAGTACCATCCAATTGCTCTCTACTCGATGCTATATAAATTGCAGCAAAGGTGGTTGCTAACCGAATGAGAGCCGATCTGGATGAGGTAATTAGTGAAGATCATAGTCAATTTGTACCAAGACGTCTCATTACTAATAATGTCCGGTAGTTTATGAGACTGTTCATACTATGAAACGTCGGAAGAAAGGGAAAATTTTCTCAAGCGCTGTCAAACTATATATGATGAAGGCTTACGACCGAGTCGAGTGGAATTATCTTGAGGCCATACTGCTGAAGTTGGGATACTCTATGAGCTTTGTCAGGATAATTATGAAGTGTGTTACTTGAGTCAAATTTTCAGTTAGAGTAAATGGAGAGCTCTTGCTGTATTTTACCCCTCCAAAGGGCTTCGACAAGGAGATCATGTTTCTCCATATCTGTTCCTTCTTTGTGCGGAAGGAGTTTCCTCATTATTGAAATTTTATAATATGGGTTACATTGGTTTGTTAGGTAACGTAGTAAATTTAAAATTTTCCTATGCCATACAAGGATCTATCTATGGAGAGACCAACAATGAGCAAGAGGGAAGACCATCTTCATACCTTTGAAGATCGCTAAGTGGAAGCGTTACTACAACGCGGTTGATGGAGTCGTACTCGTAGCGATTCAGATCACGGTGTGATTCCGATCTACGTGCCGAATCACGGCACCTCTGCGTTCAACACATGTGCAGCCCTGTGACGCCACCAACACCTTGAACCAGCAAGGAGGAAGGAGAGGTTGAGGGAGAGCTCCGGAAGCACGACGGCGTGGTGGCGGTGGAGCTACGTGGGACTCTGATAAGGCTTCGCCAAGCAACGCGGAGGATGAGGAAGAAGAGAGGTAGGGCTGTTCCGAGAGAGAGAGGTTTGTGCATCTCAAAACAGCCCCAACTCATGGGTATATATAGGAGGAGAGGGAGGAGGGTGCGGCACCTCTAGGGTTCCCATCCTAGGGGTGGCGGCAGCCCCATCTGGCGCCAGGAGGTGGCGGCTAGGGCAGGGAGAGGAGGGGTGGTGCACCAGGTGGGCCTGGGCCCCCTCCTGCGCCAGGGCTGCCCCCCTTTCCTCCCTTTGCCACGCCTTGGGCTGGGTGGGAGGCGCACCAGCCCACCAAGGGGCTGGTTCCCTCCCACACTTGGCCCATGTAGCCTCCCGGGGCTGGTGGTCCCTCCCGGTGGTGTTGGGGAACGTCGCATGGGAAACAAAAATTTTCCTACGCGCACGAAGACCTATCATGGTGATGTCCATCTACGAGAGGGGATGAGTGATCTACGTACCCTTGTAGATCATACAGCAGAAGCGTTAGTGAATGCGGTTGATGTAGTGGAACGTCCTCACGTCCCTCGATCCGCCCCGCGAACAATCCCGCGATTAGTCCCACGATCTAGTACCGAACGGACGGCACCTCCGCGTTCAGCACACGTACAGCTCGACGATGATCTCGGCCTTCTTGATCCAGCAAGAGAGACGGAGAGGTAGAAGAGTTCTCCGGCAGCGTGACGGCGCTCCGGAGGTTGGTGATGATCTTGTCTCAACAGGGCTCCGCCCGAGCTCCGCAGAAACGCGATCTAGAGGAAAAACCGTGGAGGTATGTGGTCGGGCTGCCGTGGAAAAGTCGTCTCAAATCAGCCCTAAAACCCCACTATATATAGGAGGAGGAGGGGGGAGACTTGCCTTGGGGTCCAAGGACTCCCAAGGGAGTCGGTCAAGCCAAGGGGGAAGGTCTCCCCCTCCCAAACCGAATTCTACTTGGTTTGGAAGGTGGAGTCCTTCTTCCCTTTCCCACCTCCTTCTTTTTTTCCTTTCCTCTTTGATTTTCTTTCCTATGCGCATAGGCCTCTCTTGGGCTGTCTCACCAGCCCACTAAGGGCTGGTGCGGCACCCCAAACACCCATGGGCTTCCCCGGGGTGGGTGCCCCCCCCGGTGAACTCCCGGAACCCATTCATCATTCCCGGTACATTCCCGGTAACTCCGAAAACCTTCCGGTAATCAAATGAGGTCATCCTATATATCAATCTTCGTTTCCGAAACATTCCGGAAACCCTCGTGACGTCTGTGATCTCATCGGGACTCCGAACAACATTCGGTAACCAACCATATAACTCAAATACGCATAAAACAACGTCGAACCTTAAGTGTGCAGACCCTGCGGGTTCGAGAACTATGTAGACATGACCCGAGAGACCCCTCGGTCAATATCCAATAGCGGGACCTGGATGCCCATATTGGATCCTACATATTCTACGAAGATCTTATCGTTTGAACCTCAGTGCCAAGGATTCATATAATCACGTATGTCATTCCCTTTGTCCTTCGGTATGTTACTTGCCCGAGATTCGATCGTCAGTATCCGCATACCTATTTCAATCTCGTTTACCGGCAAGTCTCTTTACTCGTTCCGTAATACAAGATCCCGTAACTTACACTAAGTCACATTGCTTGCAAGGCTTGTGTGTGATGTTGTATTACCGAGTGGGCCCCGAGATACCTCTCCGTCACACGGAGTGACAAATCCCAGTCTCGATCCATACTAACTCAACGAACACCTTCGGAGATACCTGTAGAGCATCTTTATAGTCACCCAGTTACGTTGAGACGTTTGATACACACAAAGCATTCCTCCGGTGTCCGTGAGTTATATGATCTCATGGTCATAGGAACAAATACTTGACACGCAGAAAACAGTAGCAACAAAATGACACGATCAACATGCTACGTCTATTAGTTTGGGTCTAGTCCATCACATGATTCTCCTAATGATGTAATCCCGTTATCAAGTGACAACACTTGCCTATGGCCAGGAAGCCTTGACCATCTTTGATCAACGAGCTAGTCAACTAGAGGCTTACTAGGGACAGTGTTTTGTCTATGTATCCACACAAGTATTGTGTTTCCAATCAATACAATTATAGCATGGATAATAAACGATTATCATGAACTAAGAAATATAATAATAACTAATTTATTATTGCCTCTAGGGCATATTTCCAACAGTCTCCCACTTGCACTAGAGTCAATAATCTAGTTCACATCACCATGTGATTCCAACGAATCCAACACCCATATAGTTATGGGGTCTGATCACGTCTTGCTCGTGAGAGAGGTTTTAGTCAACGGTTCGTGAAACTTTCAGATCCGTGCGTTCTTTACAAATATTTATGTCATCTTATAGATGCTGCTACTACGTGCTATTCAGAAATGCTCCAAATATCTACTCTACTATACAAATCCATTTCACTACTCATAGTTATTCGGATTAGTGTCAAAGCTTGCATCGACGTAACCCTTTACGACGAACTCTTTAACCACCTCCATAATCGAGAAAAATTCCTTAGTCCATTAGTTACTAAGGATAAATTTTGACCGCTGCTAGTGATTCAATCATGGATCACTCTCTGTACCTCTCAACATACTTTGAGTCAAGGCACACATCAGGTGCGGTACACAGCATGGCACACTTTAGATTCTACGGCTAAGGCATAGAAGACGACCTTCGTCTATTCTCTTTATTCTGCCGGGGTCGGGTTTTGAGTCTTACTCGAATTCACACCTCACAACGCAACCAAGAACTCTTTCTTCGCTGATCTATTTTGAACTCCTTCAAAAACTTGTCAAGGCATGCATCTTGTTGAAACTTCTATTAAGCGCTTTCGATCTATCTCCATAGATCTTTGATGCTCAACGTTCAAGTAGCGTAATCCAGGTATTCCTTTGAAAAACTCCTTTCAAACAACCTTGTATGCTTTACAGAAATTCTACATTACTTCTGATCCACAATATGTCAACCACATATACTTATCAGAAATTCTATAGTGCTCCCACTCACTTCTTTGGAAATACAAGTTTCTCATAAACCTTGTACACACCCAAAATCTTTGATCATCTCATCAAAGTGTATATTCCAACTCCGAGATGCTTGCACCAGTCCATTGAAGGATCACTGGAGCTTGCATACTTGCTAGTATCTTTAGGATCGACAAAACCTTCTGGTTGTATCACATACAATGTTTGCTCAAGGAAACCGTCGAGAAAACAATGTTTTGACATCCTACGTGCAATATTTCATAAATAATGCATCAACAACTAACATAATTCTAACAGACCTTTAGCATCGCTACGAGTGAGAAAGTCTCATCATAGTCAACTATTTGATCTTGTCGAAAACATCTTTGCGACAAGTCGAGCTTTTCTTAATAGTGACTTGTCACCATCATTGTCTGTCTTCCTTTCAAAGATCCATCTTTACTCAATAGTCTTATGACCATCAAATAGTTCTTCCAAAGTCTACACTTTGTTTTCATGCATGGATCCTCTCTCGGATTTCATAGCTTCCAGCCATTTGTCGGAATCCGGTCCCACCATCGCTTTCTCCATAACTCGTAGGTTCACTGTTGCTCAACAACATGACCTCCAAGACAGGGTTACCGTACCACTCTGCAGTAGTACGCGACCTTGTCGACCTACGAGGCTTGTAGTAACTTGATCCGATGCTTGATGATCACCGTCATCAGCTTCCACTTCAATTGGTGTAGGCGCCACAGGAACAACTTCCTGCGCCCTGCTACACACTGGTTGAAGTGATGGTTCAATAACCTCATCAAGTTCTACTACCCTCCCACTCAATTCTTTCGAGAGAAACCTTTCCTCGAAAAAGGATCCGTTTCTAGAAACAAACACTTTTGCTCTCGGATCTGAGACAGGAGATGTACCCAACTGTTTTGGATATCCTATGAAGATGCATTCATCCGCTTTGGGTTCGAGCTTATCAGACTGAAACTTTTTCACATAAGTGTCGAAGCCCCAAACTTTCAAGAAACGACAGTTTAGATTTCTCTAAACCTCAGTCTATACTGTGTCATCTCAACGGAAATACGCGATGCCCTATTTAAAGTGAGTGCGGTTGTCTCTAATGCATAACCCATAAACGATAGTGGTAATTCGATAAGAGACATCATAGCATGCACCATACCAAATAGTGCATGGCTATGATTTTCAGACACATCATCACACTATGATGTTCCAGGTGGCATGAACTGCGAAACAATTTCCACATTGTCTTAACTGCGTACCAAAACTCGTAACTGAGATATTCATTTCTATGATCATATCGTAGACAGTTTATCCTCTTGTTACGACGAACTTCACTCCGAAACAGAATTGAACTTTTCAATATTTCAGACTTGTGATTCATTAAGTAAATACTCTAGTATCTACTCAAATCATCATTGAAGTAAGAACACAATGATATCCACTGCGTGCCTCAGCACCCATTGGACTGCATACATCAAAATGTATCACTTCCAACAAGTTACTATCTTGTTTCATCTCAATGAAAACAAGGCCTTGCTCATGTGGTATGATTTGCATGTCACTAGTGATTCGAAATGAGGTGAGTACAAAGATCCATCAGCATGGAGCCTCTTCATGCAATTTATACTAACATGACCCAAGCGGCAGTGCCACAAGTAAGTGGTACTATCATCATTAACTCGTATCTTTTGGCACCAATATTATGAACATGTGTAACACTACGATCGAGATTCAATAAACCATTGAAGGTGAATATTCAAGAAAATAGAGTAACCATTATTCTCTTTAAATGAATAATCGTATTGCAATAAACACGATCCAATCATGTTCATGCTTAACGCAAGCACCAAATAACAATTAGTTAGGTTTAACACCAATCCCGATGGTAGAGGGAGCGTGCGACGTTTGATCATATCAACCTTGGAAACATTTCCAACACGTATTGTCACCTCGCCTTTAGCTAGTCTCCGTTTATGTCGTAGCTTTCATTTCGTGTTACTAATCACTTAGCAACCGAACCGGTATCCAATACCCTCATGCTACTAGGAGTACTAGTAAAGTACACATCAACATCATGTATATAAAATATACTTCTTTCGACTTTTGCCAGCTTTCTTATCTACCAAGTATCTAGAGTTGCTCCGCCTCAGTGACTGTTCCCCTCATTACAGAAGCACTTAGTCTCGGGTTTGGGTTTAATCTTGGGTCTCTTCATTAGTGCAGCAACTGTTTTGCCGTTTCACGAAGTATCCCTTCTAGCCCTTGCCTTTCTTGAAACTTAGTGGTTTTACAAACCATCAACTATTGATGCTCCTTCTTGATTTCTACTTTCGCAGTGTCAAACATCGCGAATCGCTCAAGGATCATTGTATCTATCCTTGATATGTTATAGTTCATCATGAAGCTCTCACAGCTTGGTGGCAGTGACTTTGGAGAACCATCACCATCTCATCTGGAAGATTAACTCCCACTTGATTCAAGTGATTGTCGTACTCAGACAATCTGAGCACACGCTCAACGATTGAGCTTTTCTCCTTTACTTTGTGGACAAAGAATCTTGTTGGAGGTCTCGTACCTCTTAACAAGGGCACAAACATGAAATCACAATTTCATCTCTTTAGAACATCACTTATGTTCCGTGACGTTTTACAACGTTTTCGGTGCCTTGCTTCTAAGCCATTAAGTATTTTGTACTGAACTATCATGTAGTTATCAGAAAAGTGTATGTCTGATGTTCATAGCATCCACAGACGATGCTCGAGGTGTAGCACACCGAGTGGTGCATTAAGTACATAAGCCTTCTGTGCAGTAACGAGGACAATCCTCGGTTTTACAGACTCAGTCTGCAAAGTTTGCTACTATCAACTTTCAACTAAATTTTCTCTAGGAACATATAAAAACAGTAGAGCTATAGCGCAAGCTACATCGTAATTCGCAAAGACCATTAGACTATGTTCATGACAATTAGTTCAATTAATCATATTACTTAAGAACTCCCACTCAAAAAGTACATCTCTCTAGTCATTTGAGTGGTTCATGATCCACTTACACTAGCTCAAGTCCGATCATCACGTGAGTTGAGTATAGTTTCAGTGGTAAGCATCCCTATGCTAATCATATCATCTATATGATTCATGATCGACCTTTCGGTCTCATGTGTTCCGAGGCCATGTCTGCACATGCTAGGCTCGTCAAGCTTAACCCGAGTGTTCCGCGTGCGCAACTGTTTTGCACCCGTTGTATGTGAACGTTGAGTCTATCACACCCGATCATCACGTGGTGTCTCGAAACGACGAACTGTAGCAACGGTGCACAGTCGGGGAGAACACAATTTCGTCTTGAAATTTTAGTGAGAGATCACCTCATAATGCTACCGTCGTTCTAAGCAAAATAAGGTGCATAAAAGGATTAACATCACATGCAATTCATAAGTGACATGATATGGCCATCATCATGCGCTTCTTGATCTCCATCACCAAAGCACCGGCACGATCTTCTTGTCACCGGCGTCACACCATGATCTCCATCATCATGATCTCCATCAACATGTCACCATCGGGGTTGTCGTGCTACTCATGCTATTACTACTAAAGCTACGTCCTAGCAAAATAGTAAACGCATCTGCAAGCACAAACGTTAGTTATAAAGACAACCCTATGGCTCCTGCCGGTTGCCGTACCATCGACGTGCAAGTCGGTATTATCTATTACAACATGATCATCTCATACATCCAATATATCACATCACATCGTTGGCCATATCACATCACAAGCATACCCTGCAAAAACAAGTTAGACGTCCTCTAATTTTGTTGTTGCATGTTTTACGTGGTGACCATGGGTATCTAGTAGGACCGCATCTTACTTACGCAAACACCACAACGGAGATATATGAATTGCTATTTAACCTCATCCAAGGACCTCCTCGGTCAAATCCGATTCAACTAAAGTTGGAGAAACTGACACCCGCCAGTCATCTTTGAGCAACTGAGTTACTCGTAGCGATGAAACCAGTCTCTCGTAAGCGTACGAGTAATGTCGGTCCGAGCCGCTTCGATCCAACAATACCGCGGAATCAAGAAAAGACTAAGGAGGGCAGCAAAACTCACATCACCGCCCACAAAAAACTTTTGTGTTCTACTCGAGAAGACATCTACGCATGAACCTAGCTCATGATGCCACTGTTGGGGAACGTCGCATGGGAAACAAAAATTTTCCTACGCACACGAAGACCTATCATGGTGATGTCCATCTACGAGAGGGGATGAGTGATCTACGTACCCTTGTAGATCGTACAGCAGAAGCGTTAGTGAACGCGGTTGATGTAGTGGAACGTCCTCACGTCCCTCGATCCGCCCCACGAACAATCCCGCGATCAGTCCCACGATCTAGTACCGAACGGACGGCACCTCCGCGTTCAGCACACGTACAGCTCGACGATGATCTCGGCCTTCTTGATCCAGCAAGAGAGACGGAGAGGTAGAAGAGTTCTCCGGCAGCGTGACGGCGCTCCGGAGGTTGGTGATGATCTTGTCTCAGCAGGGCTCCGCCCGAGCTCCGCAGAAACGCGATCTAGAGGAAAAACCGTGGAGGTATGTGGTCGGGCTGCCCTGGAAAAGTCGTCTCAAATCAGCCCTAAAACCCCACTATATATAGGAGGAGGAGGGGGGAGACTTGCCTTGGGGTCCAAGGACTCCCAAGGGAGTCGGCCGAGCCAAGGGGGAAGGTCTCCCCCTCCCAAACCAAATTCTACTTGGTTTGGAAGGTGGAGTCCTTCTTCCCTTTCCCACCTCCTTCTTTTTTTCCTTTCCTCTTTGATTTTCTTTCCTATGCGCATAGGCATATCTTGGGCTGTCTCACCAGCCCACTAAGGGCTGGTGCGGCACCCCAAACACCCATGGGCTTCCCGGGGGTGGGTGCCCCCCCCCGGTGAACTCCCGGAACCCATTCGTCATTCCCGGTACATTCCCGGTAACTCCGAAAACCTTCCGGTAATCAAATGAGGTCATCCTATATATCAATCTTCGTTTACGGACCATTCCGGAAACCCTCGTGACGTCCGTGATCTCATCCGGGACTCCGAACAACATTCGGTAACCAACCATATAACTCAAATACGCATAAAACAACGTCGAACCTTAAGTGTGCAGACCCTGCGGGTTCGAGAACTATGTAGACATGACCCGAGAGACCCCTCGGTCAATATCCAATAGCCGGACCTGGATGCCCATATTGGATCCTACATATTCTACGAAGATCTTATCGTTTGAACCTCAGTGCCAAGGATTCATATAATCCCGTATGTCATTCCCTTTGTCCTTCGGTATGTTACTTGCCCGAGATTCGATCGTCAGTATCCGCATACCTATTTCAATCTCGTTTACCGGCAAGTCTCTTTACTCGTTCCGTAATACAAGATCCCGTAACTTACACTAAGTCACATTGCTTGCAAGGCTTGTGTGTGATGTTGTATTACCGAGTGGGCCCCGAGATACCTCTCCGTCACACGGAGTGACAAATCCCAGTCTCGATCCATACTAACTCAACGAACACCTTCGGAGATACCTGTAGAGCATCTTTATAGTCACCCAGTTACGTTGCGACGTTTGATACACACAAAGCATTCCTCCGGTGTCCGTGAGTTATATGATCTCATGGTCATAGGAACAAATACTTGACACGCACAAAACAGTAGCAACAAAATGACACGATCAACATGCTACGTCTATTAGTTTGGGTCTAGTCCATCACATGATTCTCCTAATGATGTGATCCCGTTATCAAGTGACAACACTTGCCTATGGCCAGGAAACCTTGACCATCTTTGATCAACGAGCTAGTCAACTAGAGGCTTACTAGGGACAGTGTTTTGTCTATGTATCCACACAAGTATTGTGTTTCCAATCAATACAATTATAGCATGGATAATAAACGATTATCATGAACTAAGAAATATAATAATAACTAATTTATTATTGCCTCTAGGGCATATTTCCAACAGGTGGACCCCCGGAACCCTTCCGATGGTCCCGATACGTTACCGGTGACGCCCGAAACATTTCTGGGTTCCAAAATCTCACTTCCTATATATATATCTTTACCTCCGGACCATTTCGGAGCTCCTCATGACGTCTCGGATCTCATCCGGGACTCCGGACAAATTTCAGTAACCACGTACACTATTTCCCTATAACCCTGGCGTCACCGAACCTTAAGTGTGTAGACCCTACGGGTTCGGGAGACGTGTAGACATGACCGAGACATCTCTCCGGCCAATAACCAACAGCGGGGTCTGGATATCCATGTTGGCTCCCACACGTTCCACGATGATCTCATCGGATGAACCACGATGTCAAGGATTCAATCAATCGCGTATGCAATTCCCTTTCTCTATCGGTATGATACTTGCCCGAGATTCGATTGTCGGTATACCTATACCTTGTTCAATCTCGTTACCGGCAAGTCTCTTTAATTGTTCCGTAGCACATCATCTCGTGACTAACTCCTTATTCACATTGAGCTCATTATTGATGATGTTCTATCGAGTGGGCCCAGAGATACCTCTCCGTCACACGGAGTGTCAAATCCCGGTCTCGATTCGTACCAACTCAACAGACACTTTCGGAGATACCTGTAGTGCATCTTTATAGTCACCCAGTTAAGTTGTGACATTTGATACACCCAAAGCACTTCTACGGTATCCGGGAGTTGCACAATCTCACGGTCCAAGGAAATGATACTTGGCATTAGAAAAGCTTTAGCAGACGAACAACACTATCTAGTGCTATGCTTAGGATTGGGTCTTGTCCATCACATCATTCTCCTAATGATGTGATCCCGTTATCAACGACATCCAATGTCCATGATCAGGAAACCATGATCATTTGTTGATCAACGAGCTAGCCAACTAGAGGCTTACTAGGGACATATTGTGATCTATATATTCACACATGTATTACTGTTTCCGGTTAATACAATTATAGCATGAACAATAGACAATTATCATGAACAAGGAAATATAATAATAACTACTTTATTATTGCCTCTAGGGCATATTTCCAACAGTCTTCCACTTGCACTAGAGTCAATAATCTAGTTACATTGTGATGAATCGAACACCATAGCATTCTGGTGTTGATCATGTTTTGCTCGTGGAAGAGGTTAGTCAACGGGTCTGCAATATTCAGATCTGTATGTACTTTACAAATATCTATTTCTCCTTTCTGGATGCAGTCCTGGATGGAGTTGTAGTGGCGTTTGATGTGCTTGGTCTTCCTGTGAAATCTGGGCTCCTTGGCTATGGCAATAGCTCCAATGTTGTCACAGAAGAGTGTCATCGGGTCTGATGCACTTGGAATCACTCCAAGGTCGGTGATGAACTCCTTCATCCAGATCCCTTCTCGAGCTTCTTCCGAAGCAGCTATGTACTCTGCTTCACATGTAGATGCTGCCACGACGTCTTGCTTGCAGCTGCACCAGCTGACTGCCCCACGATTCAAAACATACACGGATCCGGTTTGTGACTTGGAGTCATCCGGATCTGTGTCGAAGCTAGCATCAGCGTAACTGTCGTGGTTTTGTCACGGCAGATGTCCTCATGAAAGGACTTAATACTGGAGCCATCGCACCTTGGTGGCGACTCAAAGGGGTTAAGCGGGAGAGACACGGCGATTTACCCAGGTTCGGCCCCTCGAGAGGAGGTAATAGCCTACGTCCTGCTTTTGTGTGTATTGATGTGGATTCGATTACAAGGGGGGCGTAATTCGCCAAACCTAGAACTCGGTGATTTCTAACCTGCCCTCTGTCCCCCGGGACTCGCCTTTATATACAGGTCGATCCCCTAGGGTTTACAAGGATTCTTTCCTTCCTACAACTCGTGACCCCTGTGGTCTCTAAGTCGCCATCTTCCGAAGCTTGGAGACCTTCCAAGAGCCATAACCGTCATACGACCTTGATTCGGCCAAGACGAGGCCCAACTAAATGTTTGGGTGAATCGCCCAATGGATAACCCGGCCCAACTAGGGCGGGTCATCCACAGGTAATATCCCCAACATTAGGCCCCAAATTGACTTGAACTTTTCTTTTTCATGCCAACACCTCTGCTCCATTTTCAGCGATTCATCCCTCATTTTTCTTCATATGTCAGAAATTGTACACCCGCCATTGGGCACTGAAAATCCCTTAAGTCGCCAAACCATTACTGATTGGCCTCTTCTTATTCCTCGATTTTCGGGAAGACAGTCACAACCCCAACGGATCTTTAGCGCATCGTTATCCCGAAATCTTCGGCACACATTTATAGCGAATCTTTTTATCCCCCGACGGTTCCCGCTCACGGCGCCTCGATTCCAGCACCTGCCTTGATAAATAGGCCAGGGGGGACAGAACTGGCGCTTCCCACCTACCAGTCCCGTCACCTTCCTCCCCACCCGCGCAGCGAGAAAACCTCATCGCCTCCGAGGAATCCGCCGCCGACCGTGTTTTCGGCCTTCACGCAAGGAGCTTCGGTGCCGCCCGTAGGCTTTCGCCGTCGTCCAGTCTCGTGCCGCAACCAACACATCCGCCATCGTCGTCGTCGACTGCATCGCCGTCGACCACCTCGCCATTCACCACGAACTCCGCCGCCGCCGAAGACCTCTTCGCTCGACGGGACGCCCGTGCTTCTCCAACAAATTCCATCACCGTCGGCTCCTTTTACCCGAAAGCATCAGGTTAGGCCTCCGCCCATTCTTAGGAGTAGATTCAATCTTTGCTTGAAACTCCAGCCATTGCCATGTTCTTGATGCTCCTTGCGTACAAACGCCGCTTACTCTGAACCGATCAGCATGAATGTTGATAGGATAGCTAATGTTTCGAATACCTTTACTTATCCGCCTTTATTTGTGAATCTTTGAAAATAATGTTTTCGCCAAGCGAAGGGCGTCATCTGATAATAAACTGTTGCGTCCAGTCATTTTTCTTAGGTTTTCTCATCTGCCTGGTAGATCCATTCTTTACTTACTGTTTGCAAAAAGTTGTTTATAGTCTCCATACCCTGGCACTTCAAACGAACGCCTTTACCATCTTTAGAACGTAGCCCTTGTGAATAGCCACACTCCGTAAGTCACTATAGTGACCCAACTCGGCCCTTTGATCTGGCGGGTCAAACCCTTCCTTAATCAAAGTACTCGGCGAGTCAAATGAACTGATTTCATCCCATACAGTAGATGTTCAAGGCATGTAATTTCATACTTTACTTATTTGTAGCATGGGCGCCGTCTTCAAAAGTGACTGGCTTCCTACTAAGGTCGATGACACCATATTAGCCGATTATGTGAAAACGGGCAGCTTGGATCCTCAGGATGTTATTGGCTGGCGCACCGGGTTCGGAGAAGATCTCCCTAACCCCAAAGAAGGGGAAATAGTCGTTTTTGTTGAACACCTGGAGCGAGGTTTTAAGCCGCCCGGATCAAAGTTTCTTAGGGGCGCCATGACTTTCATGAACGTCCGCCTCCAGGATTTGGGACCCAATTCCATAAGTAACTTGTGCCAATTCCAAGTTTTCTATGAGGCTTATCTGCAGATTGAGCCCTCTGTTCCTTTATTCTGGCATTTTTTCCATCTGAATCGCCAAACGGAATTCCACAACGGCCCCAGCTTGGAACTCGGCGGTGTCAATGTCCAACGCCGCAGGGATAGCCCGTTCCCCTCACTCGCCATGCCTAGCCATCCCAAAGGTTGGGGCGAGTCTTGGTTTTACTGTCAAGAGACGTCTCCTGCCGGCGAAAACAAACTTCTGGGCTACAGGCCAACTCGCCTTCCGACCAACTTCAAGCTTCCAGACAAGCTCACCGAGGAGGAAGAGTCGGAATTCATCCCGATACTGTCTGAATTAAGATCCTTGACGAACAACGGCCTTACTGAGGTCGACCTAATCCGCTGTTGGGTCGAATGGCGTATCCTCCCTCTGAGCCGCCGGGACGGTCTGATGTGTGAATTTGATGGCACCCTGGATCATCCTCAATGTTATTTCCATACGGCTTTAACAGAAAAGGACATTGTTACCATTATCAAAAAGCTGACTGGCGAGCCTGCGGGAAAATGCGGCCAAATCGGCCTCAAGCCTTTCTGCAAAATTAACCCGGCGCCCAAGGTGAACAAACCTAACCCGCCTTTGGTCTTTACTCTTTATGCTTCATTTGTATTGTGGTTTCGTAACATATGCCATTTCAGAAAGGCGATAAGTTCTGGTCCAGGAAGCCCAAAAGGCCAGCCATGAAAAATGTTAAGCCGCCCTCAAAGAAAACCAAGGGTAAGGGCAAATCTGCTGCGGCTGAGCCATCCGAAGTCGATGAATCTCAAGTCGGCGATGCACTTTCGGAGGTAAAAATTCGTCCTCTTTTCACTCGCCATCCATTACTGTTAACCTTTGTATTTATATCTCTCCCTCTCCTTGTAATAGAATGAAGAAACCGAAAGCCAGGAGGACTCTGTTGAGGTAATTTCTGTTTCCTCCGATTCATCTCCTTCTCCTCCTAAGCCGGCCAGGCGAATTTGTGGGAAGTTCCCTTCTCACATCCAAATGCTTGTTTGGACCCAAATTTCCTACTGAAGAAAGCACAACATACCTCAAATCGGAAAACACGAAGTCACTTCGGCGATCTGGTATCCGGCTTACCAGCAACGAACAAAAGGAAACCAAACGAGGTACTTTATGAATAACAATTCTTCATGTCTCTTTGGATCACGCTTGTAACCCGCCTGTATAATTCTTGCAGAATTCTCCTCCCACATCTGGTGACTCAGTGATGTCGACACTTCCACCAATGATTCGAGTTCCAGGGTAAGTCTTTTGATAACCTTGCTTTGAATCTTGAGAGTAATGAACTTTCAGTTCCTTAATGTGCTTATTCCCTCTTTTTACGGCACAAGCCAAGAAAAGGAAAATCAGTGGATCAACTCCTGTCGCAACTTCAGAACCCATTAAAGAATCAACTCCGATTCAAGACAACCCGGATCAAACTGAGCCTGAAAATCAAATGGATCTTCCTGAGTCGCCGAAGGAAACAATGGATACCCCTAAGCCGCCAAGTCCATTGATGACAACAAAAGACCCAGATGCTGTGGTTATTACTCGTACCGGCTTTTCTAAGCCGGCGGCAACAGTTTTGTCCAAACATGTAGCATCCTCCTCTCAAGCCATTCCTGAGTCTGAGCTCTCCAAAGCGAAGCTTTCCGAATATGAAAATCTGGAGTTTAAGGAACTCTGCTCTGGCTTTGCAAGTCGTCTGGAGGCGAGCTATGAGATGGAGAAAAGCCTGCTGCGGATGTTAAAAAATAATCATGAGGTAAGTTTTGTTATACTATATTATTCCCATTAACCCCCAAGGGCCGGGTCATCAGTAAAAAGATGAGCCGGGTCTTGAAAAATTGAGAAAAACTTTGCGACCAGTAACCCCCAAGGGCCGGGTCATCAGTAAAAAGATGAGCCGGGTCTTGAAAAATTTAGAAAAAACTTTGCGACCAGTAACCCCCAAGGGCCGGGTCATCAGTAAAAAGATGAGCCGGGTCTTGAAAAATTTAGAAAAAACTTTGCGACCAGTAACCCCCAAGGGTTGGGTCATCAGTAAAAAGATGAACCGGGTCTTGATTTTGTATAATTTATCTCAAAAAATTATACATTAGCCCCCAAGTGTCAGGGATATTGCTTGTAGTAGTTGTGAGACTTGCCCTTATTTTGTACTTTCAACAGGAAACTCTTGCTCAGACCGAATCGGCGCTGGGCGATTTAAAGAAAAACTTATCTGGTCAACAAGACGCCCGAGCTAAGTCGGAGGAGAGATGTCAATTGGCCTTGGCCGAACTGGAGAAACTCAAGGCCGAGTTGAAAAAAACTCAGGCTGACCAAGATGCCGCCGTGAAAAGAGCAGAGAAGGTTGAAGCCAGGCTGGCCACTGTACAACAGGAATTGTCCGGCTTGAAGCGTCATATCTCCAACATGACACAAGCCGTCTTCCGTAAGCTTACTTAAACTTTTGATCTCCTCTTTTTTTTAAATAAGTCTTATCATAAGTCGTTGATCATCATGATTCCTTGCTCAGGTCCGAGAGCCGCCAACCTTCAAGAAGACTGTGTGCTGATGCTGAAGGCGATTTACACGCTGACAGAGCAATTGTACACAGGCAGTGTCTTGACTGTTAAAGCTGTGATGGGTGCCAAAGAACCTATAACTTCCATAAAGAAGGTGCTTGGCTGCTTACCCACACTTCCCCCTCAGATTGGCGAGTTAACTCGGTCAGCCGCCCGAAAAGGTGTTCTGACTGCCCTGAGTCGCTGCTTGGCGTATGCTCCAGAAATCAATCTGGAAGAGGTAGCAGCAGGCTTTCCTCAGCTTAAAGACGATGGGTCAGAATTTGTTGAAGAGGACTATCAACGTGTCGTCAAGGACTCCCGGCTGGCAGCAACCCAACTCGCAGCAAGCCTTGATTTATCAAAGTATCAGGCGGCTTATGATAGCAAAAACAAGAAGGTCAACCCGCCAACCTTTGTGACGACCAGTCTAACTCCTCGGCGACCCAAGAACCCTTTCGACTTGGAAGCAGACCTGGCATCAATCCTGACTGATGAAGATGACTTCGCAGCTTTGGCTAAGTGCAACTAAGTACTTGGCGACTTGCAAATCGAAGTCGGCCAAAGCTCACATCAGGATGATCCTAAGGCGCCAGCAAAATAAACTTTATTGATTTTGGCCCGAGAGCCATGTAATAGGTCTTTTTCCATAAGTCGGTACTGTTTTGGTGATACCCTTTGCAAGAATCTTTATATCGCTCTTAAGGAGATTTGAAATATTTGACCCGCCTTTATAAGAATCGTTTATGATGCTTAATTTGCCATGGATGAAACAGTTCTGATCATCCTCCTGACTTAAGCTTTGAAAATAGCATATGTGAAATCAAACAAATGATAAATATTTTCAATAGGTGTCAGAAAGAGAGGCTTAAAAACCCTCGAGGCTATGCCACGAAGAAAAAATAGCAACAGCAATTTCGTCGGCTCATAAGGTCGCGACAGGATGAGGCGAGTCAGGAAGCTCGTGCACACACCCTAAATGCAGGTTTCCTCGGCTCATAAGGTCGCGACAGGATGACGCAAGTCAGAAAGCTCGTGCACACACCCTAAATGCAGGTTTCGTCGGCTCATAAGGTCGCGACAGGATGAGGCGAGTCAGAAAGCTCGAGCACACACCCTAAATGCAGGTTTCGTCGGCTCATAAGGTCGCGACAGGATGAGGCGAGTCAGAAAGCTCGAGCGCACACCCTAAATGCAGGTTTCGTCGGCTCATAAGGTCGCGACAGGATGAGGCGAGTCAGAAAGCTCGAGCGCACACCCTAAATGCAGGTTTCGTCGGCTCATAAGGTCGCGGCAGGATGAGGCGAGTCAGAAAGCTCGAGCACACACCCTAAATGCAGGTTTCGTCGGCTCATAAGGTCGCGACAGGATGAGGCGAGTCAGAAAGCTCGAGCACACACCCTAAATGCAGGTTTCGTCGGCTCATAAGGTCGCGACAGGATGAGGCGAGTCAGAAAGCTCGAGCACACACCCTAAATGCAGGTTTCGTCGTCTCATAAGGTTGCGACAGGATGAGGCGAGTCAGAAAGCTTGAGCACACACCCTAAATGCAGGTTTCGTCGGCTCATAAGGTCGCGACAGGATGAGGTGAGTCAGAAAGCTTGTGCACACACCCTAAATGCATGATTCTGTCAGCTCATAAGGTCGCAACAGGATGACACAATTTCTCTGTAATGAAGAAGCCCCCGAGCCAGGGAGTATTTGTAACTTTATTACTTCATAATGAAATTGAAAAACTTACAAAGTGTAGAGCTTAAGAGCTCAAGTGTAATAAGGCCGCAGATGGGCAATATTCCAGGGGCGAGTTGACTCAGCCTCCGTGGTTGTCCGATTAGGCCGGAGATCCACCAAATAATAAGAGCCATTGTGGAGATTCTTGCTGATGACGAACGGCCCTTCCCAAGGTGGTGACAGCTTGTGCATGCCGAATCGATCTTGTATCAACCGAAGAACCAAGTCGCCTTCCTGAAAGGTCCGACTCTTAACCCGGCGACTATGGTAACGCCGCAGATCCTACTGGTAGATAGCCGAACGAGCCGCAGCCAGGTCACGCGCTTCCTCTAAGGCGTCCAAAGAGTCTTGACGCGCCAGCTCATTGCCTTGGTCCACATATGCGGCGACTCTAAGTGAGTCATGCCTTATGTCAGTAGGGAGAACAGTCTCTCCTCCGTAGACCAGAATGAAAGGGGTGAAACCCGTGGATCGGTTCGGGGTGGTCCGAATACTCCACAACACCCTTCAACCCAACATCCTGGGGTTTTTTCCAGGGGAACCATGAGTCGGGGCTTAATCCCCCGCAAAACCTCCTGATTCGCCCTCTCTGCCTGCCCATTAGATTGTGGGTGAGCGACTGCAGAAACATCAAGTCGGATATGTTCTCGACGACAAAACTCCTGCATCGCCCCTTGGGACAAGTTAGTACCATTATCAGTAATGATACTATGCGGATATCCAAACCGGAAAATCAGCCTTTTCAAGAATTTGACCGCCGTTTCCGCATCGCACGCTCCAACAGGTTCTGCCTCAACCCACTTGGTGAACTTATCAACCGCCACCAACAGGTGGGTCTTCTTGTTAGAGGACATTTTAAAGGGGCCGACCATGTCCAGCCCCGAGACTGCAAAAGGACAAGTAATGGGAATCATTCTTAATTCTTGAGTCGGCACATGAGCCTGCCTCCCATAACGCCGTCACCCTTCGCACCGACGAACTATATCCTCTGCATCTGCATGAGCCGTCAGCCAAAAGAAACCATGACGGAAAGCCTTCGATACCAAAGAACGTGACCCGGCATGATGCCCACAATCTCCGGAATGAATGTCATTTAAGATTATTCATCCTTCTTCGGAGGAAACGCATCGCTGAAAGACTCCAGAGGCGCTCCGTTTATATAACTCGCCATTGATGATGACCATGGATTTGCTGCGCCGGACGATTTGGCGAGCCAAAACTTTGTCGGCCGGTAACTCGCCCCGAGCGAGATAAGCCAGGTAAGGGAGAACCCAATCCGGAGTGACATGGAGGGCCGCCACGAGCTGAGACTCAGGATCTGGTATCGCCAATTCCTCCTCTGATGGTAAAATCACAGATGGTTTATGTAAGATATCCAGAAAAACATTAGGAGGGACCGGCTTTCTCTGGGAGCCAAGTCGTGAGAGGGCGTCAGTTGCCTCGTTGAGGCGCCGATCAATATGGTCCACCTGGTAGCCATGAAAATGACCCGCCACATCAGACACAGCCCGCGTGTAGGCCGCCATCGTAGGGTCCCGAGAATCCCAGGTACCCGAAACTTGTTGTGCCACCAAATCAGAGTCGCCAAAACATCTGACCCGTGTTAGATTCATCTCCTTGGCGAGTCGCAAGCCGTGAAGCAGGGCTTCGTATTCCGCTGCATTGTTAGTGCATGGAAACATGAGTCAGAGAACGTAACAGAACTTATCTCCTTGAGGGGATACCAACACCACACCAGCCCCCGAGCCTTCCAGCTGCCTAGACCCATCAAAATAAATAGTCCAGTAAGTGAGATCGGGCCGGTCCTCCGGAGCCTGTAACTCCGTCCAGTCGTTGACGAAATCAACCAATGATTGGGACTTGATGGCAGTGCGGGGAGCATACTGTATGTGATGGGGCCCAAGTTCTATCGCCCACTTGGCGATTCGCCATGTTGCCTCCCGATTCTGGATGATGTCCCCAAGGGGGGCAGAGCTTACCACTGTGATAGGGTGTTCTTGGAAATAATGCTTAAGTTTTCGGCTCGCCATAAACACCCCATACACCAATTTCTGCCAGTGTGGGTACCGCTGCTTGGAAAGAGTTAGCACCTCACTGATAAAATATACAGGGCGTTGCACTGGGTATTCCTTCCCTTCCTCTTTTCTCTCAACGACCACTGCCACACTTACTGCTTTGGAATTTGCCGCGATATACAGAAGCATGGGCTCTTTTTCAGTCGGGGCGGCCAGGACTGGCGGGTTGACTAATTGGTGCTTCAGGGCTTCGAGTGCCTCGTCTGCCTCGTTTGTCCAAACAAATCGATCGGATTTCCTCAATAACTGATAAAGGGGGATCACCTTCTCTCCCAGGCGACTCACGAAACGACTTAGGGCCGCAATGCGACCCGCCAGTCGCTGAACTTGATTAACGTTCGCCGGCCTTCCAAGGGACGTAACCGCTTCGATCTTGTCTGGATTAGCTTCAATGCCGCGCTCCGATACCAGGAAACCCAGCAATTTCCCTGCAGGCACACCAAAAACACATTTGGTGGGATTTAGCTTCATCTGATACACCCGTAGATTATCGAATGTTTCCTTGAGGTCCCCCAGTAGTGTCTCCCCCTGACGGGTCTTGATCACAATATCATCGACATAAGCATGGACGTTGCGACCAATTTGGTTACGAAGACAATTATGGATGCAGCGTTGATAAGTCGCCCCCGCACTCTTGAGTCCAAAGGGCATGGACACATAACAAAAGGCCCCGAAGGGGGTTATGAAGGTCGTTTTCTCTTGATCTTCCACGGCCATCTTGATTTGGTGATATCCCGAATAGGCATCCAGAAAGCACAATCGTTCGCATCCCGCCATCGAGTCAATGATTTGGTCGATGCGGGGAAGAGTGGAGGGATCTTTTGGACAAGCTCTGTTGAGGTCCGTGTAGTCAATACACATACGAAAAGTACCATTTTTCTTGAGTACCAAAACCGGGTTAGCTAGCCATTTGGGGTGAAAAACTTCCACGATGAACCCGGCGGCTAAAAGACGGGCGACTTCTTCCCCAATCGCCTTGCGTCGCTCCTCGTTAAATCTGCGAAGGTATTGCTGGATGAGTTTGCACTTTGGGTCAACATTAAGATGGTGCTCAGCGAATTCTCTCGGCACACCAGGCATGTCAGAAGGTTTCCATGCAAAGATGTCCCGATTCTCACAGATGAATTCGATGAGCGTGCTTTCCTATTTGGGGTCCAGACCCGTCCCAATGGTGAACTGCTTGGATGAATCGCCAGGCACGAAATCGATTGTCTTAGTGTCATCCGTTGGTTTGAACTTGAGGGGCGACTCAGAGTCTGTAGTTGGCTTCTTCAGGGGTGACATGTCTACCGAGTCAACATTGGCCCGATGGTGTTTGAGCTCTTCCGCAGCGCAGGCGACTTCCGCATAAGCCGCATCCCCTTCTTCACATTCCTTTGTGATCCTTCTATCTCCATCAACTATGATGGGTCCTTTGGGACCAGGCATTTTTAGCTTCAGGTAGACATAGCACGGGCGAGCCATGAAGCGGGCGTAAGCCGGTCGCCCAAACATCGCATGGTAGGGGCTTTTCAATTTGACCACCTCGAAGATTAGAGACTCTGACCTATAATTCTGTGCAGTTCCAAATGCCACTGTGAGCCTGACCCGGCCTATGGGATAAGCCGACTTGCCCGGGACAATTCCGTGGAAAACTGTGGTTGAAGGCATCAGGTCTTTCTCCAATAGATTCATCCTTTGGAAGGTGTCGAAGTATAGGATATTGATGCTGCTGCCACCATCCATTAGTACCTTTGATAGGGTATAACCCCCCACTTGGGGAGCCACGACCAACGCCAGATCGCCCGGGTTATCTACTCTCGGCGGGTGATCCTCCCTGCTCCATGTTATGGTCTGGTCAGACCAATGGGGGTATCTGAGAATCGCCGGTTCAGATATACTGTACGCCCGGTGACTCACCTTCTTATCACGAGTGCAAGCATTAGTGGTAAAAACGTGGTACTGCCAGTTACTTAACTGTTTGGGGTTGCTACGGAAGCCCCCATTATCGTCCTGACCCTGCGGAGCCCCCTGTGGGGGTGGCTGCTAGAAGACCCCTGGCGGGTTGTACCGCCACTGGTGGTGTACCGAGTATTGGCCGCCGCCTGGGTGCGGGCCTCCCTGAGCCCCCTGCTCGGGGAATCCGCCAAAGGGGTTCTGTCTTTGCTCCTGGCGCTGGTCCGGGTCTTCGTTTTGACTCTTCTTGATTGCCTCCGCCCGAAACTCTCGCATCACGAAGCAGTTTTCCCAAGAGTGGCTCGCCGGGCCGTCAACCGTGGCGTGGTGCGGGCAAGGGCCCTTGAGTAGCTCTTCGTAGTTACGCGGCCTCTTCCCACTGAAACCTCGATTCTTCTTTTTGCCGTTATTAGCGTTGGTATTGGCGACTAAGTCCGAGGGCTCCTCCTGTGGTCTCCGCTTGCCATTGGTCCCTTGATTGTGACGGTTACGCCCCTGGAACCGGGTATGATTTTTGGATGACTCGCCCTTCTTAGGCGAATTAGCTTTGCCATCCTCGTCGGGATCTTTGGTATCATCGACCTCGGCATATCTAGTGAGGGTGTCCATCAGCTCGCCCATGTATTGGACCTTTCGTTTGAGCCGCCCTAATTTCTGCACCAAGGGTTCGTAATGACAATTGTGCTCGAGGATGAGCACAGCTAGAGCCGCCGTAATACCATCTGATGAATGAATAATTTCTGCAACCCGCCGTGACCAATGGTGGGCCGACTCATCTGGGCGCTGAACACAGTGTTGTAGATCGACGATCGTCATCGGACGTTTGCAGGTTCCTCGGAAGTTTTTGATGAAATGTTCCTTTAACTCGGCCTAGGACTGGATGGAATTGGGAGGCAAGTTTTTCAACCAAGTGCGTGCCGACCCCTCGAGCATCATTGTGAAGTATCTGGCGCAAACCGCCTCGTTTACGTCGAGCGTGTCCATGGCGATTTCATAACTTTCGATCCATGATGCCGGCTCGAGGTCCGGGGTATAATTAGGCACTTTCCTTGGCCCTTTGAAGTCTTTGGGCATCCTTTCGTTACGAAGGGCGGAGGATAAGCATGGTACCCCAACTTGCCCTCCGCCCCCGACGAGGGGGGCCGGGGCGTCTTGGGTGTTCAAGAGATCCCGGCCCGGCGGGTTGCGTTCAGGCGGGTTGTCCTGTGGGACATGTCGTGGCCCGCTGTTTACGGCAGGCTGGTCCTCTGGCCGACTCCTGGTGTAACTTGCCTGGGGGGTGGAATGCAAACTCTCGAGGCTATGTGAGAACTGGGCCTTTTGAACCACCGCCGTCTTCAACATCTCGATGGCGTTCCTTGCTTCTATCTCGGCAGGGGTGTTGCCATGAATCGGAAGAGACTCCAGATGGCGAGTTGCAGCAAGCACGTTATCCACCGGGTTGGAAAAGTGGCCTTGAGGCATCCGGAATCGGGGAATGTGATCCTCAACCGGCTGAGCCGGCGGGTTAGGTGGGCGGCTCGGTCCTCCCCCCGGGGCGGCTCCCGCCCTAGAGGTTCGTGGAGTGTCGAACAGGCGGGTCGGGTTGAGATCATGGGGCAGGCGACCCTGGTGTCTCCGCTGATGGACGGCGTCGGAAGCGCGCTGCTGTCTCTCGAGCGGCTAGTTGTCAGTGTTTAAACGCGTCCTTTCGGCCGTAATTTGAGCTTGCCGGGTCTCGATCCTGGCGGACTCCACCTCGGCGCCCCGATGAGCTTTTGCCACTGCCTCCCTGAGTTTCGCCAGCTCCGTGTTTATCTCTTCTTGGTTCTCTGGTGTGAGGGGAGTCGCCATTAGCCTTGTGATCTCCGCCGCTAAATCCACTAGGACTGCGGCCGGGCTCCTGGATGTCATGCCGGTTCCATCGCCCCCAGTAGGGTTTTGTGTGGGCTGAGTCGCCCCAGCCATGTAGATGGCGATCTGGCGGCGAGTTCGGTCAAGGATTTCCGGGTCCATGGCCAGCGACAAGCTCCCAAGACAATCCCCATGCAGAGAGCGGATTGAATCTGAGTCACCCATGGATGATTCGTCATCGGAGTTGACCGGTGTAGTTTCCTGAGTCGCCGAGCATTCTGGCTCATCCGATCCCTGCGTGAACCCCACAAAGACCGGGCGAGTCAGATTTGGCGTTATGACTTGGCGGACGTACCTGGACGGCTCGACGATGTCGGTGGAGACGTCCGGCTCACGCGCGGGTGATCCGATCATGCCTATGAAGATGTTGATCTTGCCGAAGGGGACCCTGTAACCAGATTCAATCGAATCTGCTTCAGGTCCCCATTGCTGGTTGTCGATGTAGGTTATCCCACGGCAGCTCCGAGTCATGAGCCCCGTCGCGTAACTCCCAAACCCTGGTAGGGCTCCCTTTGAGAACTCAACTCCACCGTGCGTAGGCCCCACGGTGGGCGCCAACTGTCGTGGTTTTGTCACGGCAGATGTCCTCGTGAAAGGACTTAATACTGGAGCCATCGCACCTTGGTGGCGACTCAAAGGGGTTAAGCGGGAGAGACACGGCGATTTACCCAGGTTCGGCCCCTCGAGAGGAGGTAATAGCCTACGTCCTGCTTTTGTGTGTATTGATGTGGATTCGATTATAAGGGGGGCGTAATTCGCCAAACCTAGCACTCGATGATTTCTAACCTGCCCTCTGTCCCCCGGGACTCGCCTTTATATACAGGTCGACCCCCTAGGGTTTACAAGGATTATTTCCTTCCTACAACTCGTGACCGTTGTGGTCTCTAAGTCGCCATCTTCCGAAGCTTGGAGACCTTCCAAGAGCCATAACCGTCATACGACCTTGATTCGGCCAAGACGAGGCCCAACTAAATGTTTGGGTGAACCGCCCAATGGATAACCCGGCCCAACTAGGGCGGGTCATCCACAGGTAATATCCCCAACAGTAACCCCTTACGACGAGCTCTTCGTCACCTCCATAAACGAGAAACATCTCCTTAGTCCTTTTCAGGTACTTACGGACATTCTTGACCGTTGTCCAGTGTTCCATACCGGGATCACTTTGGTACCTCCCTACCAAACTTATGGCAAGGTTCACATCAGGTCTGGTACACAACATGGCATACATAAGAGAACCTATGGCTGAAGCGTAGGGGATGGTACTCATCTTCTCATTTTCTTATGTCGTGGTCGGGCATTGAGTCTTACTCAATCTCATACCTTGCAATACAGGCAAGAACCCCTTTGTAACATCCCAAAATTATAAATTTTGGAATGTTAATATAATTATTAGATTGATTGTTTGTTTGTTTGCCTGAGTGATTGAAACTTTTGTGAAATTTGAAACCTTTCGAAACTTTTGAACGAGAGGGAATTAAATGACTTTCCCCTTCTCCGGTGAATTCAAATTCAATTTTTTTTAATCAACGAGAGAAGATGACATGACTTCTTCAACTATAAAAAATTTGAACGGAGGTGTTTGCATTTGAATTCTTTGCATTTTCATTCGTTTTCTTTGTGCAACAAAATGCCGGGAAATGCATTCTGTCAAACAGAAAAGAGCGGAGGAACATGACCTTCAAATACCCGGGCATTCTGAACGTTATTTGCAACCTCAAACTTAGAGGATCATTTGAAAATTATTTGCAAAAAGAAATAATGCTTTTAGGGATTTTTGTGAAAATAATTTTTTCTGAAGTTTTTATTTTTACCGTGGAAAAATGCCCATCATTTATATTTTATTTTTCTAATAATTTTAGTATATAAAAACTCTTTATTCAGAATTGAGTTGATTTCCTTTTTAACGTTTTAGTTTCCTAGTTTTGAAAATAGGAATAAAATCATTTTTATTAGGAAATAGGAGCTGGCCCAATTAAGCACTTTCCAAATTTGGCCCAAGAAGACCATCTTCTTCCTCTATCTCTTCTCCACGTGACACAACCTTTCCTTCCATGGAGAGGAGAATCCCCACCTCCGGGATTCGCGAAGCTCTTTCCCTCCCAGCACCTCCCGTCGCCCCTATAAGAACCCCCACACCCTCCTCTATCCATTTTCCCCAAGAACCATACCTCTCCTCGCCTCTAGCCGCAGCCCCCGCCTCGCCGGAGTTCATCTTCAACAGGAACTCGCTGGAGGTCCTGCTGCCTCCTCCCGTCGCCCCACGCCCCGCCGGCACCACCAACCTTCGGTCGGAGCCCTCCTCCCCCGCCTGGACCCCTCCGCTGCCTCGGCCGGCCACCGGAGCCACCTTCCCGTCGTCTTCTCCAACCCGGCGACTAACTCCGGTGAGATTCACGAAATCTCGTATTTTAAGTTTTTTCAGAAAATTGCAATCTTAGAAAATTCATATATATTAGTCTATAACTCCGAATTAGGTGATTCTTTTTGCGTTGGATCACAAAGTTTATGCAGTTTCTGCAGATATATAATTTGTCTATGTTTGGATTTATAAAAATTGAGTTAGATCAGATTTGAATTAAAGCTTATTTTGCTTATTCCGGGAGTTTAAAAATAGCTTTTAATTTGATTCTTTTTGCTGCTGCTTCCTATTGATCATATCTTTCAGTAGTTTAAGTTTCAAAAAAAGTTAAATATTTTTAATTGGGGTTTTTACCAAAACAGATTCTGTTTTAGCTCTTTTAGGACTATGGCTATTATTTTCTGTAAATTGTTTTAAAATATTTTCTTTATTATTTCAGAAAGATTATTGTTTTGTTTATGTTAGTTAATAGTAGTTTTGCAACAAGTTTTTATTTTATGTTTATTTGTTTTCGTGAAATCAATTCTAGCTCAGTAGTAACGTGCATTTGTTTTCACCGTTGTTTCAAATCCCGTTTGGGAACGCTTTCAAAGGTTTTGTGAAAAACACTTTATTTTATCTTAGTTAGATTTATATATTAGTTCTTTGTTAATATTTTCTGTTAGACAAAACTATTTAGTGATTGACGTAGTAGAAGACTCTTTAGTTCTATTTGAAGTTTTCTTCGGTTTTCCTATTCGCTCTCTCTTTTGTTTTGATTGCTAGAATGATTGCTAGTATGAGTGCTTATGTGAATGCTATGTTCGTTATATAGATTTCATCGGAGAGTGACGAGTAGTCTATCAAGTTATTTTCTCGAGAAATTCTTCTTCGTCAACATCACAGGCAAGTCACTTTGATCATACTTTCACCTATGTTTTATGCATTGTAGTTCTACCATCCTATGCCCAATTGCATGCTGCCTAGGTACTTGGAAACTTTAGCATAAGTTGTAGTATCATGTGGTAGAAACACAACAACCCCGACACTTGGCCCCGGGACGACAATGTTATATATGCTATGCTCTAGTAGACGGGTTATCGGTTGAGTGTATTCCACTAGTGATGCGAGGTTGATATAATAATCAAGACCGGTTAAGACAAGATTTTCAAGACCTCGGACGCAATGCAACACTGGGTGCAGGACGGTTGACCGGCTCCCTGGAAAACCCAGTGGATGCCCGGGATGCTGGAGAGGCCATGTCATCCTGCGGAAAGCTTCACCCAGGCTCAAAGAGACGGACGGATATTTTCAAGACCCAAGGCTTTCCTGCACAGCCACAAGTCATTATGGGCTCTGGCTTGGTTGGGCAACGCGGCGACTCTGGACAGGCGGTGCTAGCAGATGTAGACGAACGGTAGGAATGGATGGGCACCGACAGGGATTCAGAGGGACCCGTTAAAAGTGTTGGAAATATGCCCTAGAGGCAATAATAAATTAGTTATTATTATATTTCTTAGTTCATGATAATCGTTTATTATCCATGCTATAATTGTATTGATTGGAAACACAATACTTGTGTGGATACATAGACAAAGCACTATCCCTAGTAAGCCTCTAGTTGACTAGCTCGTTGATCAAAGATGGTCAAGGTTTCCTGGCCATAGGCAAGTGTTGTCACTTGATAACGGGATCACATCATTAGGAGAATCATGTGATGGACTAGACCCAAACTAATAGACGTAGCATGTTGATCGTGTCATTTTGTTCTACTGTTTTCTGCGTGTCAAGTATTTGTTCCTATGACCATAAGATCATATAACTCACGGACACCGGAGGAATGCTTTGTGTGTATCAAACGTCGCAACGTAACTGGGTGACTATAAAGATGTTCTACAGGTATCTCCGAAGGTGTTCGTTGAGTTAGTATGGATCGAGACTGGGATTTGTCACTCCGTGTGACGGAGAGGTATCTCGGGGCCCACTCGGTAATACAACATCACACACAAGCCTTGCAAGCAAAGTGACTTAGTGTAAGTTGCGGGATCTTGTATTACGGAACGAGTAAAGAGACTTGCCGGTAAACGAGATTGAAATAGGTATGCGGATACCGACGATCGAATCTCGGGCAAGTAACATACCGAAGGACAAAAGGAATGACATACGGGATTATATGAATCCTTGGCACTGAGGTTCAAACGATAAGATCTTCGTAGAATATGTAGGATCCAATATGGGCATCCAGGTCCCGCTATTGGATATTGACCGAGGAGTCTCTCGGGTCATGTCTACATAGTTCTCGAACCCGCAGGGTCTGCACACTTAAGGTTCGGCGTTGTTTTATGCGTATTTGAGTTATATGGTTGGTTACCGAATGTTGTTCGGAGTCCCGGATGAGATCACGGACATCACGAGGGTTTCCGGAATGGTCCGAAAACGAAGATTGATATATAGGATGACCTCATTTGATTACCGGAAGGTTTTCGGAGTTACCGGGAATGACGAATGGGTTCCGGGAGTTCACCGGGGGGGCACCCACCCCGGGGAAGCCCATGGGTGTTTGGGGTGCCGCACCAGCCCTTAGTGGGCTGGTGAGATAGACCAAGAAGAGCCTATGCGCATAGGAAAGAAAATCAAAGAGGAAAAGAAAAAAAAGAAGGAGGTGGGAAAGGGAAAAAGGACTCCACCTTCCAAACTAAGTGGATTTCGGTTTGGGAGGGGGAGCCTTCCCCCTTGGCTCGGCCAACTCCCTTGGGAGTCCTTGGACCCCAAGGCAAGTCTCCCCCTCCTCCTCCTATATATAGTGGGGTTTTAGGGCTGATTTGAGACAACTTTGGCACGGCAGCCCGACCACATATCTCCACGGTTTCACCTCTAGATCGCGTTTCTGCGGAGCTCGGGCGGAGCCCTGCTGAGACAAGATCATCACCAACCTCCGGAGCACCGTCACGCTGCCGGAGAACTCTTCTACCTCTCCGTCTCTCTTGCTGGATCAAGAAGGCCGAGATCATCGTCGAGCTGTACGTGTGCTGAACGCGGAGGTGCCGTCCGTTCGGTACTAGATCGTGGGACTGATCGCGGGATTGTTCGTGGGGCGGATCGAGGGACGTGAGGACGTTCCACTACATCAACCGCGTTCACTAACGCTTCTGCTATACGATCTACAAGGGTACGTAGATCACTCATCCCCTCTCGTAGATGGACATCACCATGATAGGTCTTCGTGCGCGTAGGAAAATTTTTGTTTCCCATGCGACGTTCCCCAACAGTGGTATCAGAGCTAGGTTCATGCGTAGATGTCTTCTCGAGTAGAACAAAAAAGTTTTTGTGGGCAGTGATGTGCGTTTTGCTGCCCTCCTTAGTCTTTTCTTGATTCCGCGGTATTGTTGGATCGAAGCGGCTCGGACCGACATTACTCGTACGCTTACGAGAGACTGGTTTCATCGCTACGAGTAACTCAGTTGCTCAAAGATGACTGGCGGGTGTCAGTTTCTCCAACTTTAGTTGAATCGGAATTGACCGAGGAGGTCCTTGGATGAGGTTAAATAGCAATTCATATATCTCCGTTGTGGTGTTTGCGTAAGTAAGATGCGATCCTACTAGATACCCATGGTCACCACGTAAAACATGCAAACAACAAAGTTAGAGGACGTCTAACTTGTTTTTGCAGGGTATGCTTGTGATGTGATATGGCCAACGATGTGATGTGATATATTGGATGTATGAGATGATCATGTTGTAATAGTTAATATCGACTTGCACGTCGATGGTACGGCAACCGGCAGGAGCCATAGGGTTGTCTTTATAACTAACGTTTGTGCTTGCAGATGCGTTTACTATTTTGCTAGGACATAGCTTTAGTAGTAATAGCATGAGTAGCACGACAACCCCGATGGCGACATGTTGATGGAGATCATGATGATGGAGATCATGGTGTGACGCCGGTGACAAGAAGGTCGTGCCGGTGCTTTGGTGATGGAGATCAAGAAGCACGTGATGATGGCCATATCATGTCACTTATGAATTGCATGTGATGTTAATCCTTTTATGCACCTTATTTTGCTTAGAACGACGGTAGCATTATGAGGTGATCTCTCACTAAAATTTCAAGAAGAAATTGTGTTCTCCCCGACTGTGCACCGTTGCTACAGTTCGTCGTTTCGAGACACCACGTGATGATCGGGTGTGATAGACTCAACGTTCACATACAACGGGTGCAAAACAGTTGCGCACGCGGAACACTCGGGTTAAGCTTGACGAACCTAGCATGTGCAGACATGGCCTCGGAACACATGAGACCGTAAGGTCGAGCATGAATCGTATAATTGATATGATTAGCATAGAGATGCTTACCACTGAAACTATTCTCGACTCACGTGATGATCGGACTTGAGATAGTGGATTTGGATCGTGTACCACTCAAATGACTAGAGAGATGTACTTTTTGAGTGGGAGTTCTTAAGTAATATGATTAATTGAACTAATTGTCATGAACATAGTCTAATGGTCTTTGCGAATTACGATGTAGCTTGCGCTATAGCTCTACTGTTTTTATATGTTCCTAGAGAAAATTTAGTTGAAAATTGATAGTAGCAAAACTTTGCAGACTGGGTCTGTAAAACCGAGGATTGTCCTCGTTGCTGCGCAGAAGGATTATGTCCTTAATGCACCACTCGGTGTGCTACACCTCGAGCGTTGTCTGTGGATTCTATGAACATCCGACATACACGTTTTTTATGACTACACGATAGTTCAGTGCAAAATACTTAATGGCTTAGAAGCAAGGCGCCGAAAACGTTGTAAAACGTCACGGAACATAAGTGATGTTCTAAAGAGATGAAATTGTGATTTCATGCTTGTGCCCTTGTTAAGAGGTACGAGACCTCCGACAAGATTCTTTGTCCACAAAGTAAAGGAGAAAGGCTCAATCATTGAGCGTGTGCTCAGATTGTCTGAGTACGACAATCGCTTGAATCAAGTGGGAGTTAATCTTCCAGATGAGATAGTGATAGTTCTCCAAAGTCACTGCCACCAAGCTCTGAGAGCTTTGTGATGAACTATAACATATCAAGGATACATACAATGATCCTTGAGCGATTCGCGATGTTTGACACAACGAAAGTAGAAATCAAGAAGGAGCATCAATAGTTGATGGTTTGTAAAACCACTAAGTTTCAAGAAAGACAAGGGCTAGAAGGGATACTTCGTGAAACGGCAAAACAGTTGCTGCACTAATGAAGAGACCCAAGATTAAACCCAAACCCGAGACTAAGTGCTTCTGTAATGAGGGGAACAGTCACTGAGGCGGAGCAACTCTAGATACTTGGTAGATAAGAAGGCTGGCAAAAGTCAAGAGAAGTATATTAGATATCATGATTTTGATGTGTACTTTACTAGTACTCCTAGTAGCATGAGGGTATTGGATACCGGTTCGGTTGCTAAGTGATTAGTAACACGAAATGAAAGCTACGGCATAAACGGAGACTAGCTAAAGGCGAGGTGACGATACGTGTTGGAAGTGTTTCCAAGGTTGATATGATCAAACGTCGCACGCTCCCTCTACCATCGGGATTGGTGTTAAACCTAAATAATTGTTATTTGGTGCTTGCGTTAAGCATGAACATGATTGGATCATATTTATTGCAATACGATTATTCATTTAAGGAGAATAATGGTTACTCTATTTTCTTGAATAATCACCTTCAATGGTTTATTGAATCTCGATCGTAGTGTTACACATGTTCATGATATTGGTGCCAAAAGATACGAGTTGATGATGATAGTACCACTTACTTGTGGCACTGCCGCTTGAGTCATGTTAGTATAAATTGCGTGAAGAGGCTCCATGCTGATGGATCTTTGTACTCACCTGATTTCGAATCACTAGTGACATGCGAATCATACCACATGAGCAAGGCCTTGTTTTCATTGAGATGAAATAAGATAGTAACTTGTTGGAAGTGATACATTTTGATGTATGCAGTCCAATGGGTGCTGAGGCACGTAGTGGATATCATTATGTTCTTACTTCACTGACGATTTGAGTAGATACAGGAGTATTTACTTAATGAATCACAAGTCTGAAATGTTGAAAAGTTCAATTCCGTTTCAGAGTGAAGTTCGTCGTAACAAGAGGATAAACTGTCTACGATATGATCATGGAAATGAATGTCTGAGTTACGAGTTTTGGTACGCAGTTAAGACAATGTGGAAATTGTTTCGCAGTTCATGCCACCTGGAACATCATAGTGTGATGATGTGTCTGAACGTCATAGCCACGCACTATTTGGTATGGTGCATACTATGATGTCTCTTATCGAATTACCACTATCGTTTATGGGTTATGCATTAGAGACAACCGCACTCACTTTAAATAGGGCACCGCGTATTTCCGTTGAGATGACACAGTATAGACTGAGGTTTAGAGAAATCTAAACTGTCGTTTCTTGAAAGTTTGGGGCTTCGACACTTATGTGAAAAAGTTTCAGTCTGATAAGCTCGAACCCAAAGCGGATGAATGCATCTTCATAGGATATCCAAAACAGTTGGGTACATCTCCTATCTCAGATCCGAGAGCAAAAGTGTTTGTTTCTAGAAACGGATCCTTTCTCGAGGAAAGGTTTCTCTCGAAAGAATTGAGTGGGAGGGTAGTAGAACTTGATGAGGTTATTGAACCATCACTTCAACCAGTGTGTAGCAGGGCGTAGGAAGTTGTTCCTATGGCGCCTACACCAATTGAAGTGGAAGCTGATGATGGTGATCATCGAGCATCAGATCAAGTTACTACAAGCCTCGTAGGTTGACAAGGTCGCGTACTACTACAGAGTGGTACTGTAACCCTGTCTTGGAGGTCATGTTGTTGAGCAACAGTGAACCTACGAGTTATGGAGAAAGCGATGGTGGGCCCAGATTCCGACAAATGGCTGGAAGCCATGAAATCCGAGAGAGGATCCATGTATGAAAAACAAAGTGTAGACTTTGGAAGAACTACTTGATGGTCATGGGATTGTTGAGTAAAGATGGATCTTTAAAGGAAGACAGACGATGATGGTGATAAGTCACTATTACGAAAAGCTCGACTTGTCGCAAAGATGTTTTCGACAAGATCAAACAGTTGACTATGATGAGGCTTTCTCACTCGTAGCGATGCTAAAGGTCTGTTAGAATTATGTTAGTTGTTGATGCATTATTTATGAAATATTGCACATAGGATGTCAAAACATTGTTTTCTCAACGGTTTCTTTGAGCAAACATTGTATGTGATACAACCAGAAAGTTTTGTCGATCCTAAAGATACTAGCAAGTATGCAAGCTCCAGTGATCCTTCAATGGACTGGTGCAAGCATCTCGGAGTTGGAATATACACTTTGATGAGATGATCAAAGATTTTGGGTTTGTACAAGGTTTACGAGAAACTTGTATTTCCAAAGAAGTGAGTGGGAGCACTATAGAATTTTTGATAAGTATATGTGGTTGACATATTGTTGATCAGAAGTAATGTAGAATTTCTATGAAGCATAAAAGGTTGTTTGAAAGGAGTTTTTCAAAGGAGTACCTGGATTGCGCTACTTGAACGTTGAGCATCAAAGATCTATGGAGATAGATCGAAAGCGCTTAATAGAAGTTTCAACAAGATGCATGCCTTGACAAGTTTTTGAAAGAGTTCAAAATAGATCAGCAAAGAAGGAGTTCTTGGTTGCATTGTGAGGTGTGAATTTGAGTAAGACTCAAAACCCGACCACGGCAGAATAAAGAGAATAGACGAAGGTCGTCTTCTATGCCTTAGCCGTAGAATCTAAAGTATGCTATGATGTGTACCGCACCTGATGTGTGCCTTGACTCAAAGTCTGTTGAGAGGTACAGAGAGTGATCCATGATTGAATCACTAACAGCGGTCAAAATTTATCCTTAGTAACTAATGGACTAAGGAATTTTTCTCGATTATGGAGGTGGTTAAAGAGTTCGTCGTAAAGGGTTACGTCGATGCAAGTTTTGACACTAATCCGAATAACTATGAGTAGTGAAACGGATTCATATAGTAGAGTAGATATTTGGAGCATTTATGAATAGCACATAGTAGCAACATCTATAAGATGACATAAAGATTTTTAAAGAACGCACGGATCTGAAAGTTTCATAACCGTTGACTAAAACCTCTCTCACGAGCAAGACGTGATCTGATCCCAGAACTATATGGGTGTTGGATTCGTTGGAATCACATGGTGATGTGAACTAGATTATTGACTCTAGTGCAAGTGGGAGACTATTGGAAATATGCCCTAGAGGCAATAATAAATTAGTTATTATTATATTTCTTAGTTCATGATAATCGTTTATTATCCATGCTATAATTGTATTGATTGGAAACACAATACTTGTGTGGATACATAGACAAAACACTGTCCCTAGTAAGCCTCTAGTTGACTAGCTCGTTGATCAAAGATGGTCAAGGTTTCCTGGCCATAGGCAAGTGTTGTCACTTGATAATGGGATCACATCATTAGGAGAATCATGTGATGGACTAGACCCAAACTAATAGACGTAGCATGTTGATCGTGTCATTTTGTTGCTACTGTTTTCTGCGTGTCAAGTATTTGTTCCTATGACCATGAGATCATATAACTCACGGACACCGGAGGAATGCTTTGTGTGTATCAAACGTCACAACGTAACTGGGTGACTATAAAGATGCTCTACAGGTATCTTCGAAGGTGTTCGTTGAGTTAGTATGGATCGAGACTGAGATTTGTCACTCCGTGTGACAGAGAGGTATCTCGGGGCCCACTCGGTAATACAACATCACACACAAGCCTTGCAAGCAAAGTGACTTAGTGTAAGTTGTGGGATCTTGTATTACGGAACGAGTAAAGAGACTTGCCGGTAAACGAGATTGAAATAGGTATGCGGATACCGATGATCGAATCTCGGGCAAGTAACATACCGAAGGACAAAGGGAATGACATACGGGATTATATGAATCCTTGGCACTGAGGTTCAAACGATAAGATCTTCGTAGAATATGTAGGATCCAATATGGGCATCCAGGTCCCGCTATTGGATATTGACCGAGGAGTCTCTCGGGTCATGTCTACATAGTTCTCGAACCCGCAGGGTCTGCACACTTAAGGTTCGGCGTTGTTTTATGCGTATTTGAGTTATATGGTTGGTTACCGAATGTTGTTCGGAGTCCCGGATGAGATCACGGACATCACGAGGGTTTCCAGAATGGTCCGGAAACAAAGATTGATATATAGGATGACCTCATTTGATTACCGGAAGGTTTTTGGAGTTACCGGGAATGTACCGGGAATGACGAATGGGTTCCGGGAGTTCACCGGGGGGGGCACCCACCCCGGGGAAGCCCATGGGTGTTTGGGGTGCCGCACCAGCCCTTAGTGGGCTGGTGAGACAGCCCAAGAAGAGCCTATGCGCATAGGAAAGAAAATCAAAGAGGAAAAAAAAAAGAAGGAGGTGGGAAAGGGAAGAAGGACTCTACCTTCCAAACCAAGTGGATTTCGGTTTGGGAGGGGGAGACCTTCCCCCTTGGCTTGGCCGACTCCCTTGGGAGTCCTTGGACCCCAAGGCAAGTCTCCCCCCTCCTCCTCCTATATATAGTGGGGTTTTAGGGCTGATTTGAGACAACTTTGCCACGGCTGCCCGACCACATATCTCTCCACGGTTTCACCTCTTGATCGCATTTCTGCGGAGCTCGGGCGGAGCCCTGCTGAGACAAGATCATCACCAATCTCCGTAGCGCCGTCACGCTGCCGGAGAACTCTTCTACCTCTCCGTCTCTCTTGTTGGATCAAGAAGGCCGAGATCATCGTCGAGCTGTACGTGTGCTGAACGCGGAGGTGCCGTCCGTTCGGTACTAGATCGTGGGACTGATCGCGGGATTGTTCGCGGGGCGGATCGAGGGACGTGAGGACGTTCCACTACATCAACCGCGTTCACTAACGCTTCTGCTATACGATCTACAAGGGTACGTAGATCACTCATCCCCTCACGTAGATGGACATCACCATGATAGGTCTTCGTGCGCGTAGGAAAATTTTTGTTTCCCATGCGACGCTCCCCAACAGAAAGACCATGTTTTGATCATCCAGTCTTCAAACATCTTGAAGTGCGAGGACATACTCGGAGGCGATCAAATCTTGTGGGGAACGTGTGCAAAACTCTGCAGAGTACTCAAACCTAATCGATTAGCCGTGTCCACGGTCATGGACAACTTGAGCCAAAGGAACTGAAGTTATCTGGATTTCTCAACACCATTAAATATATTTGATGTGGGAATTAATGACAACTCGGGTACGAGAACTGGTTGGCGGAACCACCTCGTTAACAACAAACCTTGTAGTAACATTTTGCTTTCAACCCCTCTTGTTGTAGGATAAAATTGGCTTTATGCAAAACTTAGCTCCACCGACCAAATATGCATGTAGAGATAGTTGATTATTATTTTACCCCTCTCTTATGTGACTTGCCGCATATTCAATATGCTGACCTACACGGCTGCAACGTCTTATGTTGCAGATATTTTCTTCGACGAGTAAGAGTACGATTCAGGGTTACGGTCTACACTCAACTTTGCCGTTGGTGTTTATTGGGACTCCACTCCCTTGACCGCTTCCGCTGAGATATTTAAGGTATATATCAGTTTTACGCTATTTACATGTGATTGCACTTTGATATATACATTGATGTACTGTGTGTGCCAGCATACTGATCCAGGGATGGCACAGAAACACAGAGGCTTGACTCGTCTTGAGTCGGGTCGCTACAGAGATGGTATCAGAGCACATGTTGACTGTAGGACGTGACCCTAGAAACTGGAAACTTCTTAGGATAGGACCTCTCACAAATCTTATTTTCGAGAACACCTTTCACTTCTCATCTCTTCTGCTTTCATCAAATGTTCTCTCTCACCTCAAATATTTATACAATCCCCTTACCCCTTTGACCTCATGAAGAATCAACGGAGTTCTACTTCAAAGTAAAGAGGATTTCATCATGCAATTGAAGCATTGAAGATGCACCAATTGAATACTCTCAAGACCCGAAGAATTCGAAGACCCTGAAGCGTTCGAATATTTATATGACCATTAGAAGTCCAAACCCCTGTTATATACCCACGTTAGATACGATGATTTGTGAGCCGTCATTGGTATGTGTTTTCCGACGGCCACAAATAAAACATATTCTCAAAAATATTGTTTGTATTGTGTGTATCTCCCTCCCTCTCTTACACGTCTCATCCCCAAAACCTCAACCCTACCAGATGGAGTATGAAGCTGGACTTGTAGTCTCCGGACCAATGACCCCACTGGAAGCTAAGATATGGATTCAGAACATGGAGAACCACTTCGGGAGCAACTTGATCTCAAGGAAGCATGAAGTGGAACACGCTCTCCAGTACTTTACCCAAAGTGCTGCTATCTGGTGGAAAATGCACCATGCCATACAAGGATTTAGTGGAGCAGAAAGTTGGGAAGAATTCAAGAAGACTCTGTTAAGATCCCGTCTCGTTCGGAAGTGCTATGATAATCCGATGAAGAAGCCTTGTGCATGCAAGATCTGTGGAGAAATAGGACACACCCAGGAAGAACACAAGGATGGATGCACTCATTGTGAAGAAAATCACCCAGCTGAGGAATGCCCAACTAGTCAGGTGACTTGTTTCCTTTGTGAGGGAACCACCCACTACCCAGCTCGGTGTCACATTTACCCCAAGGTACAACAAGTTGTCAAGAAGCAGAAATATGCAGTAAAGGAAACACTCAAGAAGAAGATTTTAGAAGAACCGGTGATGAACGAAAATATTGAAGACCCTGATGGACAAGGTCTGACCAGATTTTTCTCCAATGCATGCTACTCATGTGGAGAAGAAGGACATTATTCACAAGACTGCACGAAGAGAAGCCAAGAGTATCTGGGAAACTTCCCGACGGAAGAAGTGGAGTTTGATCCACTTGAAATAGAAGAACTGGCCAAGATAAAGGAGACCGGAAAGAAGAACAAGTACCCTCGGAAGAACCAAATCTCTGCAGACATAGACCTGAGTCATGTCAGATGTTACAAGTGTATGAAGTTTGGCCACCACAAATACATGTGCTCAGGAAGGAAGCCGGGAACCCAAGGAGCAAAGGCAACCACTAAGACGCCTCGAGACTTGTCAGAAATCATTTTCTTTTGTTGCAAGGAAGCAGGACATTTTGCCAGCGATTGTCCACAAAGGAAGAAAGCTAAGAAGGAGTAGTTAAGTTTTGACCGCGGCAATTAGTGTAATCTGAAGCACTCTTGTTTTTCATGAGATCATGGAGTGAAATTTTTGTAACAGAAGTCCCTGAGATTGTAATAACATCATGAATAAATGGAATTTATTGTCTCATGATTGCCTATGTTGAAACTGTATGCGTTGTTTCTCATCGAACAAAGATCTCTGAACATTATGAGGATATGAGAAAATATGGTCTATGCAGACATGAGTATAATTCAATTTTAAGTGTGATAGTAATCGGTAAACCCACAGGATCCATTGAGTAGGAGTGTACCATGATTATCAAACAGCACCTCGGAAAGTTCGAGTGGAACTAAAGTACCTCCAAGAGAGGCAGATGAATAAAGTTGGCAGAAATGCTCGACCATACCGAACAATGTGGATGGCAGCATTTGTAATAGAGTACTTTTGAATTGGAGTTTTTGATAAGAAATTAAGGATGTAATAAAGGATTGATTATGAAATGCATATGATTTATGGAAGAAGCTATGATGGATCAGCAAACGTTTTCTTAGGAGCATACGACAACTTGAGAGTGGTGCAGAAACGAAAGATGTTTCGTTCAGCTTGCAGAACCAATGGATTATCCGAACTTCGCTCGTGGACAAGAGAAATTCTGCAACGCTTGTGAGGATGCTCGAGTGTTAGAATTCGAGATTCGCTATACCTTATATAGAGAAATGATTTTGGTGCGGAATGGATTGATCACCATGACGACTTACTCTTATCATTTATCTTGCTATTCGGAATGGTAAATCTGAGAGACTTACCCATATAGAGAGACGACGTTCTTTGAAGCTTTTGTTTAAGCCTTAGAATGGTATAAGAAAAGCCCATGTACATGGCACTTGTTGTCACGCGTAGGAAATTTTACGGTGAGGATGAAAACCAAGACCCCTCTCTCTGCAGGATAACCACAAATGGTAGACCACCATGAGAACCATCGATATGTTATTTAGAATTGACCACGAGACTGTCAGTTAAGAAGACCCAGTGACGAAAGAAGCTTATATCAACAGAAGATATGAAGACTGTGAGGAGTCATGATGCCAAAAACCCCAGAGGATCGTTAAAGCATTTTGGGGGACCAGTATCTCTCATTTTAAGTGTGGTAGCATCCCACCTTGCCGGAGATTGGATTTGTTAGAAGACCCCCAAACCCTAACCTTTCTTTCTAGCCTCTTCGAATCTCGAGGACGAGATTCATTTTAAGTGTGGTAGTTTGTAACATCCCAACATTATAAATTTTGGAATGTTAATATAATTATTAGATTGATTGTTTGTTTGTTTGCCTGAGTGATTGAAACTTTTGTGAAATTTGAAACCTTTCGAAACTTTTGAACGAGAGGGAATTAAATGACTTTCCCCTTCTCCGGTGAATTCAAATTCAATTTTTTTTAATCAACGAGAGAAGATGACATGACTTCTTCAACTATAAAAAATTTGAAAGGAGGTGTTCGCATTTGAATTCTTTGCATTTCCATTCGTTTTCTTCATGCAACAAAATGCCGGGAAATGCATTCTGTCAAACAGAAAAGAGCGGAGGAACATGACCCTCAAATACCCGGGCATTCTGAACGTTATTTGCAACCTCAAACTTAGAGGATCATTTGAAAATTATTTGCAAAAAGAAATAATGCTTTTAGGGATTTTTGTGAAAATAATTTTTTCTGAAGTTTTTATTTTTACCGTGGAAAAATGCCCATCATTTATATTTTATTTTTCTGATAATTTTAGTATATAAAAACCCTTTATTCCGAATTGAGTTGATTTCCTTTTTAACGTTTTAGTTTCCTAGTTTTGAAAATAGGAATAGAATCACTTTTATTAGGAAATAGGAGCTGGCCCAATTAAGCACTTTCCAAATTTGGCCCAAGAAGATCATCTTCTTCCTCTATCTCTTCTCCACGTGACAGAACCTTTCCTTCCATGGAGAGGAGAATCCCCACCTCCGGGATTCGCGAAGCTCTTTCCCTCCCAGCACCTCCCGTCGCCCCTATAAGAACCCCCATACCCTCCTCTATCCATTTTCCCCAAGAACCATACCTCTCCTCGCCTCTAGCCGCAGCCCCCGCCTCGCCGGAGTTCATCTTCAACAGGAACTCGCTGGAGGTCCTGCTGCCTCCTCCCGTCGCCCCACGCCCCGCCGGCACCACCAACCTTCGGCCGGAGCCCTCCTCCCCCGCCTGGACCCCTCCGCTGCCTCGGCCGGCCACCGGAGCCACCTTCCCGTCGTCTTCTCAAACTCCGGTGAGATTCACGAAATCCCGTATTGCAGTTTTTTCAGAAAATTGCAATCTTAGAAAATTCATATCTATTAGTCTATAACTCCGAATTAGGTGATTCTTTTTGCGTTGGATCACAAATTTTATGCAGTTTCTGCACATATATAATTTGTCTATGTTTGGATTTATAAAAATTGAGTTAGATCAGATTTGAATTAAAGATTATTTTGCTTATTCCGGGAGTTTAAAAATAGCTTTTAATTTGATTCTTTTTGCTGCTGCTTCCTATTGATCATATCTTTTAGTAGTTTAAGTTCCAAAAAAAATTAAATATTTTTAATTGGGGTTTTTACCAAAACAGATTCTGTTTTAGCTCTTTTAGGACTTTGGCTATTATTTTTCTGTAAATTGTTTTAAAATATTTTCTTTATTATTTCAGAAAGATTATTTTTTTGTTTATGTTAGTTAACAGTAGTTTTGCAACAAGTTTTTATTTTATGTTTATTTGTTTTCATGAAATCAATTCTAGCTGAGTAGTAACGTGCAATTGTTTTCACCGTTGTTTCAAATCCCGTTTGGGAACGCTTTCAAAGGTTTTGTGAAAAACACTTTATTTTATCTTAGTTAGATTTATATATTAGTTCTTTGTTAATATTTTCTGTTAGACAAAACTATTTAGTGATTGACGTAGTAGAAGACTCTTTAGTTCTATTTGAAGTTTTCTTCGGTTTTCCTATTCGCTCTCTCTTTTGTTTTGATTGCTAGAATGATTGCTAGTATGAGTGCTTATGTGAATGCTATGCTTGTTATATAGATTTCATCGGAGAGTGACGAGTAGTCTATCAAGTTATTTTCTCGAGAAATTCTTCTTCGTCAACATCACAGGCAAGTCACTTTGATCATACTTTCACCTATGTTTTATGCATTGTAGTTCTACCATCCTATGCCCAATTGCATGCTGCCTAGGTACTTGGAAACTTTAGCATAAGTTGTAGTATCATGTGGTAGAAACACAACAACCCCGACACTTGGCCCCGGGACGACAATGTTATATATGCTATGCTCTAGTAGACGGGTTATCGGTTGAGTGTATTCCACTAGTGATGCGAGGTTGATATAATAATCAAGACCGGTTAAGACAAGATTTTCAAGACCTCGGACGCAATGCAACACTGGGTGAAGGACGGTTGACCGGCTCCCTGGAAAACCCAGTGGATGCCCGGGATGCTGGAGAGGCCATGTCATCCTGCGGAAAGCTTCACCCAGGCTCAAAGAGACGGACGGATATTTTCAAGACCCAAGGCTTACCTGCACAGCCACAAGTCATTATGGGCTCTGGCTTGGTTGGACAACGCGGCGACTCTGGACAGGCGGTGCTAGCAGATGTAGATGAACGGTAGGAATGGATGGGCACCGACAGGGATTCAGAGGGACCCGTTGAAAGACCATGTTTTGATCATCCAGTCTTCAAACACCTTGAAGTGCCAGGACATACTCGGAGGCGATCAAATCTTGTGGGGAACGTGTGCAAAACTCTGCAGAGTACTCAAACCTAATCGATTAGCCGTGTCCACGGTCATGGACAACTTGAGCCAAAGGAACTGAAGTTATCTGGATTTCTCAACACCATTAAATATATTTGATGTGGGAATTAATGACAACTCGGGTACGAGAACTGGTTGGCGGAACCACCTCGTTAACAACAAACCTTGTAGTAACATTTTGCTTTCAACCCCTCTTGTTGTAGGATAAAATTGGCTTTATGCAAAACTTAGCTCGACCGACCAAATATGCATGTAGAGATAGTTGATTATTATTTTACCCCTCTCTTATGTGGCTTGCCGGCATATTCAATATGCTGACCTACACGGCTGCAACGTCTTATGTTGCAGATATTTTCTTCGACGAGTAAGAGTACGATTCAGGGTTACGGTCTACACTCAACTTTGCCGTTGGTGTTTATTGGGACTCCACTCCCTTGACCGCTTCCGCTGAGTTATTTAAGGTATATATCAGTTTTACGCTATTTACATGTGATTGCACTTTGATATATACATTGATGTACTGTGTGTGCCAGCATACTGATCCAGGGATGGCACAGAAACACAGAGGCTTGACTCGTCTTGAGTCGGGTCGCTACACCCTTCTTTGACTTATCCATATTGAACTTATTCAATATCTTGTCAAGGTATGTACTTTGTGAAAGACCTATGAGGCGTCTTGATCTATCTCTATAGATCTTGATGCCTAATACATATGCAGCTTCTCCGAGGTCCTTCATTGAAAAACTTTTGTTCAAGTAGGCCTTTATGCTCTCCAATAACCCTATATCATTTCCCATCAACAATATGTCATCCACATATAGTACGAGAAACGTTACAGAGCTCCCACTCACTTTGTTGAAAATATTATGAGGGATCATCTTATTAAGCTACCGTCGTTCTAAGCAAAAAGATGAAAAACATGATAAACATCACATGCAATCATATAGTGACATGATATGGCCATTATCATCTTTTCTCCTTTGATCTCCATCTTCAGGGCATCACATGATCATCATCGTCACTGGCGTGACACCATGATCTCCATCATCATGACCTCCATCATTGCGTCTCCGTGAAGTTGTCACGCCAACTATTACTTCTACTACTATAGCTAACCGTTAGCAATGAAGTAAAGTAATAAACACATGGCGTTGCATCTCATACAATAAATTAAGACAACTCCTATGGCTCCTGCCGGTTGTCGTACTCATCGACATGCAAGTCGTGAATCCTATTACAAGAACATGATCAATCTCATACATCACACGTGTAACATCACATCCTTTGGCCATATCACATCACATAGCAAACCCTGCAAAAACAAGTTAGACGTCCTCTAATTGTTGTTGCAAGTTTTACGTGGCTGATTTGGGTTTCTAGTAAGAACGCCTTCTTACCTACGTGACAACCACAATGTTGATATGCCAAAGCTATTTACCCTTCATAAGGACCCTTTCCATCGAATCCAATCCGACTAGTGGGAGAGACAGACACCCGCTAGCCACCTTATGCACCATGTGCATGTCAGGCGGTGGAACCAGTCTCACGTAAGCGTACGTGTAAAATCGGTCCGGTCCACTTCATCCCACAATACCGCCGAAAAAGATAAGACTAGTAATGGCAAGCAATTGACAAAATCAGCGCCCACAACTTTTGTGTTCTACTTGTGCATAGAATCTACGCATAGAACGTGGCTCTGATAGCACTGTTGGGTAACGTAGTAAATTCAAAATTTTCCTACGCCATACAATGATCTATCTATGGAGAGACCAGCAACGAGCAAGAGGGAAGAGCATCTTCATACCTTTGAAGATCGCTAAGCGAAAGCGTTACTAGAACGCGGTTGATGGAGTCGTACTCGCAGCGATTCAGATCGCAGTGTGATTCCGATCTACATGCCGAATCACGGCACCTACGCGTTCAACACACGTGCAGCCTGGTGACGCCTCCAACACCTTGAACCAACAAGGAGGACGGAGAGGTTGAGGGAGAGCTCCGGCAGCACGACGACGTGGTGGCGTTGGAGCTACGTGGGGCTCCGACAGGGCTTCGCGAAGCACCACGGAGGACGAGGAAGAAGAGAGCTAGGGCTGCGCCGAGAGAGAGAGGTTTTTGCGTCTCAAAACAGCCCCAACTCATGGGTATATATAGGAGGAGAGGGAGGAGGGTGCGTCACCTCTAGGGTTCCCATCCTAGGGGTGGCGGCAGCCCCATCTGGCGCCAGGAGGTGGCGGCCAGGGCAGGGAGAGGAGGGTGGCGCACCAAGTGGGCCTCGGCCCCTCCTGTGCTAGGGCTGCCCCCCCCCCCCTTTCCTCTCTTTGCCACGCCTTGGGCTGGGTGGGAGGCGCACCAGCCCACCAATGAGCTGGTTCCCTCCCACACTTGGCCCATGTAGTCTCCCGGGGTTGGTGGTCCCTCCCGGTGGACCCCTGGAACCCTTCCGGTGGTCCCGGTACGTTACCGGTGATGCCCGAAACATTTCCGGTGTCCAAAATCTCACTTCCTATATATAAATCTTTACCTCCGGACCATTTCGGAGTTCCTCTAACGTCCGGGATCTCATTCGGGACTCCGAACAACTTTCGGTAACCATGTACACTATTTCCCTATAACTTGGCGTCATCGAACCTTAAGTTTGTAGACCCTACGGGTTCGGGAGACGTGCATACATGACCGAGACATCTCTCCGGCCAATAACCAATAGCGGGGTCTGGATATCCATGTTGGCTCCCACACGTCCCACGATGATCTCATCGTATGAACCACGATGTCAAGTATTCAATCAATCCCGTATGCAATTCTCTTTGTCTATCGGTATGATACTTGCCCGAGATTCGATCCTCGGTATCCCTATACCTTGTTCAATCTCGTTACCGGCAAGTCTCTTTACTCGTTCCTTAGCACATCATCCCGTGACTAACTCCTTAGTCACATTGAGCTCATTATGATGATGTTCTACCGAGTGGGCCCAGAGATACCTCTCCGTCACACGGAGTGACAAATCCCTGTCTCGATTCGTACCAACTCAACAGACACTTTCGGAGATACCCGTAGTGCATCTTTATAGTCACCCAGTTACGTTGTGATGTTTGATACACCCAAAGCACTTCTACGGTATCCGGGAGTTGCACAATCTCATGGTCTAAGGAAATGATACTTGATATTAGAAAAGCTTTAGCAGACGAACAACACGATCTAGTGCTATGCTTAGGATTGGATCTTGTCCATCACATCATTCTCCTAATGATGTGATCCCGTTATCAACGACATCCAATGTCCATGATCAGAAAACCATGATCATCTATTGATCAACGAGCTAGCCAACTAGAGGCTTAATAGGGACATATTGTGATCTATATATTCACACATGTATTACTATTTACGGTTAATACAATTATAGCATGAACAATAGACAATTATCATGAACAAGGTAATATAATTATAACTACTTTATTATTGCCTCTAGGGCATATTTCCAACATGATCGAGGGATTAGAGTTAGCTACAGATCTCCATGGGTTAGCCATCTTTTGTTTGTTGATGATAGTCTAATCTTTATCAGTGCAAATGAAGATAGTGCGATTCGCCTTAATACAATTCTTCAAATTTATGGGGCTGCTTCGGGGCAATGTGTTAATCGAGACAAAAGTGTTGTATTTTTCAGTCCAAACACACCCAATGCTTTGAAAATATCCTTAAAGGGATCCTGGATATACAAGTGGATGCGTTCAATGAGAGATACTTGGGTCTTCCACTTCGGTGGGGCAGATCACTGGTGGCACTTTTGAATACATCAGGAAGAAGTCTAGAGGAAAGATCCAAGGGTTGTCTGAGAAGCTCCTTGCTTGTGCTGGAAGAGAAACACTGTTGAAATCTGTAGTGCAAGCGATCTCGACCTATCCGATGGGTACTTTCTTATTCACCAAGAAGGTATGTAGGAGTTTGACTTCTCCCATGGCAAAATATTTTTGGAGTAGCTCTCTTGATAAGAAATCAATGCACTGGTTATCCTGGCAAGACCTTGTGAAACCAAAATGCAAGAGTGGCCTGGGCTTCAGAGATTTGCATCACTTTAACCTTGCACTCCTTGAGAAACACGGGTGGCGTTTTATGACAAAACCAGATTCCTTATGTGCAAGAGTGCTGAAAGGTAGGTACTTCCGTGACATAGATTTCATGCAAGCAACATGTCCACGATCAGCCTCGGCTACTTGACGGGCAATTTTTGCAGGAAGGGAGGCACTTGTGTTGGTCTCATAAAAAGTATTGGTAATGGAAATTTCATCTTAGTATGGGATGACAAATGGATACGAGGAACTATCTCCATGCATCCGATGGTGAAACCAGCCAACACCAATGTGAACAGAGTTGTGGATTTGATAGATCCAAATATTGGGAGATGGAAGGAACAACTGGTTTATGACACGTTCACTGCAACTGAAGCTCAGGGATCCTTAATATCCCTCTAAGCATGAACGGTGGTGAGGACTCCCTGGCTTGGGTGTTTGAGCGCTCAGGTATCTACACTGTTAAATCGGCGTACCGTATTCTTATGACTCAAAAAGAGAGTGTAGCTCTCGAGGAAGGAACGACTATCGAAACTTCAAATGATGAAAAACAGATGTGGAATGTCGTGTGGAAGCTCAAAGTCGTTCCCAAAGTGTGTGTCTTCTGGTGGAGGGTTCTTCGTGGAATTCTCCCAGACGAGACCATGCTAAAGAGGCGACACATAGCTGATGTTGATAGATGCAAAATCTGTCATGCAACGGGGGAAGATCCGAAACACGCTTTGATACACTGCTCGCATGCAGCTAGTTTTTGGAACGCAGCACGGGCATGGTTTCAAATTAACCTCCCACGACTACACCCTCCCACTTGGGCTAGGGATATCTTATGTGATCAACATATCACGGATAAAAATCGAGCCATCATTATTACTATCATGTGGAACATTTGGCATTCTCGGAACCGTGTGAAGCATGATGGAGATGCTCTAGACCCGGTGACTACAACAAGGAGGACCAGAGAAGTGATGGCTACCAGGGCATGGCTGGCAACCTCCGGAGCAAGGTGTCATCAAGATCTCTACAGATGGTGCATTGAACTTTGCAAATGGCCGAGGAGGAGGTGGGGTGTGGCTCGCTCGGACATTTCTCTACTTACAGCATGGTGCAAACCTCATCCTGGTATTTCGGATCCTTTCATTATTAAGGCTATTTGTGTCCATGAAGGCGTTAAGTTCGCCAAGCTGAGAGGTTTTACACATGTGATAATGGAAACTGATTGTCTTGAGGTAGTTACACTCTGAAACACTCGCCACAATACCCGTTCGATTGTGGCTCCTATCTTAGATGAAATTGAAGAGCTAGCTAGGGATTTTATCCTGTTTGATATTCAGCATGTATTTAGGACATCAAACATTCCAGCTCATCTCTGTGCTAAGCGTGCTTGCACTTTGAATGTGACTGAGTGTTGACTCGATGAAACTCTAAGCTTCCTAGTGACCAGTCTGCTGGCTGATTGTCCTAGGAGTGTTTTTTGTTAATAAAGCTCTTTGAATTGCGAGCAAAAAAAAAAGAATACCATAAATATTTTCTCTGAGACGACGAATTACGGGATCTGCTAAGATGCTCTTAACCGCTCTCCGTGCTCTTCTTTGACGTTACTCTGATAACTACCGCATTTCTATAACCCAAAGTCTGTAATCAAATCAACTGGTACCTGTCAAGCCGTGACCTACTGTAGTACAGTATTTCAATTGCCACTTTAATGCCTATTTTTTTCCTTTTAATTTTAATGGTGGACATATACATCTCGGTATTATCATATACTAGTATCATGCATGATACTACATCCGTAATGCACAGTATCATATATTAGTATCATAAGATAGTTTATTTATTATCATTTATGACACATAGTAATATAAAATTTAATATGATACAGTATCATGATATGATACGCAACCCCTCTTTCTTCATTTAACTGTATGTCAGCTCATTAAAATTGTCTAGTTGACATGTATGATACTACTTCCGTTTCTAAATATAAGTCTTTTTAAAGGTTTCACTAGAAGACTAAATACAGATATATATAATCATATTTTAGAGTATAGATTTATTTATTTTGTTCCGTATGTAGTTCCTCTGTAATTTTTTTAAAAGGATTTATATTTAATAATAAAAGAAATATTATTTATGATACTGCCTCCGTCACAGTTTAGAAGGCACAGTTAAACTTGCGTGCGTTTTCAAAATAGACAAGGTTTAAGGCGCGAAAACAATTACTCCTATTAATTAATACTAGTACTACTCATGCATGTACCCTCCCAATTTGCTGCTCACCCATTAGTACTAGTATTTTTTCAGTTAATTAGATGCATTAGCATTTACACCTGCTACTCTCATAACCAATCAATGATTACCTTGGTTCCAGAGATTTTTCAAGCGTGCTTTCCAAACCGTGACGGAGGGGTAGTTCTATTACGATCAGCCTTTACGGTGTTTGGTGGGGGATAGAGACTAGACTGGATGCCATATGCCTATGCCTTTGAAAGAATCAAAGTCAACTTTGAGTTTTAATTAACAAAACAAAGAGGCAAGTGTCTGAAGTTCAGAAAACAAAATGAAGTACGTGGTTATATTTCGGATCAATAGCATCTCCCAAGTCCTGTCCTTGGCATCCAAGTCCTCACTGACCAGGGACCTTCACTGCCGTCAACCAGTCAACCAGGTTTGCAAATTCTGCCATAATTTCTAGCAGATCTATGAACATCTTATGGCTCTTCTCTGATGAACTAGTTCGCATCCGACTGCAGTTTTCTCTAGTATTCTGATTCTGTCGGTTGGGAGTTTAGCTATTCTTACCGGAAGTTTTCTGGATCTGCTGGCCGGTTCGTGGTTAGATGACCATTCTACTCAGTCTGCTCATCATTTTTCTTGGATTTGCCTAGACGGAGATTCATGCCCTGGTGTTTTATCCATGTGCGCCAAGAAATATTGAAGCTTTTCTTTTCGGTTCAGCGAGCATCCGCCTACTTACTTCTTCAGCCTGCACACGAGTTGACTTGATCTGACGAAGATTCTGGAGGTCTAATTCGGGATTAAAAAAAACTACTCTTGTCCTTAGGTTGCCATCATTCATTCAGTACTTTGCAGAATGCATATCCCTTTGAACGCCTTAAATGTTGATCCCACAGTCTTCTCTATGTATTAGTACTTCTAAGGGGGAGATCTGTGCATTTTTAAAGTTCTTTTAGGTTGATTTTATGGGGTTGAACACAAGAGGAAAACAGGCGGTTGGCCGTAGGTTGTTTTTATTCAAACTTATTTTTACCTTTCAACTATTTTCTGACCACTTAAAACGCCTTTTATGTTTATTATGCATTTCATATGCGTACTAGCAACGGTATAATAAGGTTGCTATTATTTGCACTTCAGGATATCGAGGCATATGATTGCAAATGGATCGCCATTCAACTCCTACACAAAGCGACCTGGAGCGCATGCTACTTGATGTAGAGGCGGAACCGAGGGCCCTGCCATTATCCCTCCTCGAAGATATCACTGATCAATTTTCTGATGAGAGTGAAATTGGCAGAGGTGGATTCGCAGTGGTCTATAAGGTATGATAACTCTCAACATTCATAGTTTAAACCACAGTTGATCTCAAGATTTTAGTTGATACCAGGCAAATTATTGCAAATGTAGGGAATGCTTGAGAACGGGGTGGCCGTTGCTGTGAAGAAGCTATTCAAACCATATATTTATGAGAAAGAATTCGATCGAGAGGTTGAGTGTCTGATAACGGCGAAGCACAAAAATGTGATTCGATTTATTGGATATTGTGCTGACTCACAAAGGAGAGCAGAAAACTACAATGGAAAATTTGTCATGGCAGATGTACAACACAGATTGCTCTGCTTTGAGTATCTACCTCATGGAACTCTTGATAAATATATCAGTGGTAGGATCATATGGCCCTTAAAGTTTTATTTGCACATTTATTTCTTCATTTAAGACTATTCGGTTCAAGTATCCCATCGGCACATGACTTGCTGTGTAGTATACTATCAGCCATTCAACGATTTAAGGTTTTCATGTATGTCAAACGATACTAAAGCCCCTTCCTCTTCTCATGTACATAGATGAGTCTTGTGGACTTGAATGGGGAGAGCGTTACAATATAATTAGTGGTATTTGCAAGGGATTACACCACCTCCATCAAAATCGAATTCTTCACTTGGATCTTAAACCTTCAAACATTTTGTTGGATAATAATATGTTACCGAAAATTACTGACTTTGGTCTAGCAAGACGCTTTGATGAAATGCAGAGCCGGGCTATTACTGCAAATATGAGTGGAACGTTGTAAGTTTGCTAAGACCCATAGGAATTTAAGCTTTACTTTTCCTATTATACAAGCATTGCATTACCTTGCTCATTTTAACTAATCATACTTATATTTATTTATGCAGTGGATATTTGGCACCAGAATTCTGTAATGGTGAAATCACATACCGGTTTGATCTCTATAGTCTCGGTGTAATAATCATGGAGATGCTCACCGGAAAAAGAGGGAGCCACGAAGTTGATAATGTAAGAACAATTCAGGTCCTCTTCCGGAAAAATAGTTTGACTTTAGAACTAATGCATTACTTTTCACATTGTAGTTTTTCGTTCTTTTTAGAAGCAACATAATATCACTCTTTCAATTTTAGTAATAAATGCACCATGGACCACATATTTTGACTGAAAGACTTAAAGAACCTACAAAATTATAAATATATGAAAACTAGGATTTGAACCTCTATTGGATAGTGGGTATCCACAATCTACTAGACTTCACCAAGAGGTGTTTGCATCCTACATTTGGAAGAGAAAGACATGTTGAAGTAAATATCTGAGTTACCATGTTGCATCAATATTTAGCACTTCAAAATCACACAAACTAACAGCCAGATTGAAATCAAGATTTTATCTGTAAAACTACGTGCAAGTGGTGTATTTTTAAGAGCATGGTTTAACATGTGATTTGTAAAAAATAAATTGTGCATGGACGATTCAACCTTCTTCTTTTCACGTTGCCGAATATATTTCCTCAACACATCAAATACGGCTAGTGAAAATTAGATGAACAAGAATAAAACAACTTTTGTTCCTGGTTTCTTGACCATCACGGTAACACCGAGATTGACAAGTGGAGCAAAATTAGCATCTTACAGAGATGCCGCTGGCCAGTAGTATTAAAAATATTGAAAATGGAAATAACGGGCATCAAACTGCCTGTAGTGGAATGAGAAATAATTTTCAGAAAGATACCTTCTGTACATATTCCTTTTGGTGAATGATAGAAATGCAAATTTACATGGCCCTGTGTCTGATAACAAAAAGAAGGTCCAGTTTTATTTTTTGGGAGAGTACTTGTACAATGTACATGATCATCCGTGTTCAAGCTATCTCAAACCTTTATTTGGAGGCATATTTATTTCTTTATTGAATTAATACCTAGTTTCTTCCGATATGTGAGAAGAAACTAGGGGCGCACACAAATAAAGTTAATGATAAATTTTCTTGTTAGTTTGAGTTTGCGATCTTAATTGAAGTGATTTGGTAATAAGCTTGTAAACATTGTGCATGGGGCTAATTACAGTACTACGTACTTGAATTTCATATACGAAAAGATGGTACTTCTTTTGATGACTCACAAATTCAATTTATAGGTAGTTCAAAAATGGAGTGAGAGGTTAGAGAAATCACAGAGCGACATACAGTTGGAACAAGTCCGAGTATGTGCTGAGATAGGAATAGAGTGTAGCGACTCCGACCCGGTGAATAGACCTAGTACAGAGCACATAATCAACAGACTCGCCGAAACAGAAAGTGCGGGGGGTTATACCGAAACTGACGTAATTACAGCAGAGCAGGTAAGGTCACTCCTGGACCATCCATGGTATCCTCTACAAAACTTAAATCTTGAGAACTTGTGTATGTCTCATGTCTCCATTTGCACTTTTGAACCTTCGATCCGGCAGATGAGGTGAAGTGACCATGATTGATTATTTTAACAGGCAGAAAATGCTTTGAGTGAACTGCATCACGATATGCCTAAGGATTCAGGAGAGACGAGCTCTGAAGTAAGTTTCCGTCAAAACGTCATGTATAAGTATTTGTTATCCACCGTTTGCTAACATCTGGTAAAATGTTTTCAATAAATATTTTATGAGGCAAAAAAAAAAAAAGATTGGTCAGAAGAAATAGCATTGTTAGGTCAGTCATTATTGCTATTCATAATATAGCAAATTTACAGGTTTCAGACCAATACATTTAGTTGAAAATATTGAGGTTAGAAACTTCAAAATTATTACGTGCACAAAGTTATACGTATGTTTTCCATGATATTATAACTTTGTTGGTACATATACTGTAAGAGAAATTAGAGGTCCAAATTATATTTTAAAGAGTGTGTTTAATGTAACCTCACTTTATTTGTGTTCCAGTGGAGTAATATAATTTTCAAGAAAATAAGATTATACCGTAAAGGGTTTTCTCCTATGTCGTAGATGTGGTACAATTAATTTTGCCAGAACCTGGTTTATATTGCTAACTTGAGTCATGTGCTGTAGTCCTTCACAATGCATTTTGAGTCATCTTGTATCGTTTTGACTGAACAGAATTTCTTTTTCTTGCTGACAGAATTTCTCATTTCCCTGTTCATCAAACTTATTCTTGGATCAAATGCAGCCAGGTATTCATACTGCATATCCAGTTCCAGCCAAACTTTTTAAAAAGTAAGACAGTACTTTATCTGACACTGTGAAAGGTCAAGTGTCGATGGTGGTTCAGTGCCTGACTGGCTGGCATTGAGCAAAAGGGTCATAATTTGTTAAAGTCTTGGAATAGTGCCATCTTTTATGGAACTTCCAACATATGGTCAATTTTTTCAATTCTTCCACATTCATGATTCCATCAAACATATTCCTATCAATTATCTCATGGTAATGTGTAAACGGCTTGAAGAGTTAGTGTTAAAATTTCAAACGTGCTAAATAGTTAGGATGTCTTTGATAGATAGATAGATAGGATATAAAGTGGCCATGGGTGAATATTCCTGATTATTATGTCTGAATGAGCTAACTTGTATGAAATTTGTGCTTCTACCAATTAATATGTTTTTTGTCTTTGTTTTCCAGCACAAATTTCCGAGGTGCTACTCCCTGCTTTGACAAAGATTGATTCCATTTTAGGTGATGAAGCCGCCATGGTTATCATAGCTGACCTCTCTAAAAGGGCTACCAATCTCAAGAAACTGCCAGGGCAGCTCGAGGAAATAGGGAACCAACTGCCAGTGATAGCCATTGTTATAAGACAAATGGGCACAGTGCACCTCACTGATGGAATTGCCAAGAGTTGGATTGGGGAGGTCCGCAAATTGGCTCATCGTGTTGAGGATGTAATGGATAAATGCTCATACCATGTTGCTGAGATCAAAGGAGGAGGGTTGCTGAAGAAATTTAGCATGAAAAGAACTCGTTATGTAAAAAAATTCACTGAAATTATGGATGAGATGGTTGAGGTAGAAATGGAGATCCAGAGAGTTATACAGATGAAAGATCAGCTTCAAAGTGAGTTGTCAACCAATGATCATGTACAGGACATTTTGAATCTGAGCTACCATGAGCTATCAGGAGACCTCAGAATCTGCTTGATGTATTGCACTCTGTTCCCTAGAGACTACCCCATGTCACGTGAAAGCCTTGTGCGGCTGTGGGTCGCAGAAGGGTTTGCACCGAGTAAAGAAGAGAACACACCAGAGGTAGTGGCTGAGGGAATTCTCATTGAATTGATCCACCGCAAGATGCTTGAAGTCGTGGAGAATGATGAGCTTGGTAGGGTCAACACCTGTAAGATGCATGATACTGTGCGTGAACTGGCTAGTTCAGTTGCTAAAGAAGAGGCATTTGCTTCAGCAGATGACTACTACACTATGATACAGATGGGTAAGGATGTTCGTCGTCTGTCATCACGTGGATGGAAAAATGACACTGCACTGGAAGTTAAACTTCCACATCTTCGAACACTACTGTTCCTTGGAGCAATTTCACCCTCTCCTGGCATGTTATCTTCTATTTTGTCTGAATCCAACTACCTTGCTATTCTTGAACTGCAAGACTCTGAAGTCACTGAAGTGCCAACATCGATAGGGTCTCTGTTAAATCTACGTTACATCGGGTTACGACGCACTAAGGTCAAGTCACTTCCAGACTCTATTGAAAATCTGTCTAACCTCCACACTTTGGACATCAAGCAAACCAAAATAGAGAGGCTACCCCGAGGGGTTGTCAAGATCAAGAAGCTGCGGCACCTTTTAGCCGATAGATATGCTGATGAGAAGCAGGCGGAGTTTCGGTACTTTATTGGAGTGCAAGCACCTAAAGATCTGTCCAACTTGGAAGAACTGCAAACTCTCGAGACTGTGGAGTCCAACAGTGACTTGGCTGAGCAGCTGAAGAAACTGATGCAACTGAGAAGTGTGTGGATTGATAACATTAGTGCTTCTGACTGTGCAAATCTGTTTGCTACCCTGTCAACATTGCCACTTCTTTCGAGCTTGCTTCTTTCTGCGAGGGATGAGAATGAGGCACTTTGCTTCAAGGATCTCCAGCCAAGCTCTACACATCTACACAGGTTAATTATCAGAGGACAATGGGCCAAGGGGACACTAAATTGCCCTATCTTCCTCAGGTATGGGGAAAACCTCAAGTATCTAGCTCTAAGCTGGTGTCACCTTGGAGAAGATCCACTGGGGATGCTGGCACCGCACATGCCGAACCTCACATATCTGAGACTAAACAACATGCACAGTCCAAAAACTTTGGTTCTTTCTGCAGACTCCTATCCCAACCTGAAGACGCTTGTCTTAAAGCACATGCATGATGTCAGTGAGCTAAAAATCGTTGATGGCGCTCTTCCCTGCATTGATGGTTTGTACATTGTGTCGCTGTCGAAGCTCGATAAAGTCCCTCAAGGCATTGAGTCCCTTTGCTCCCTTAAGAAGCTCTGGTTGCTGAGATTGCACGAAGATTTCAGAACTCAATGGGACACTAAAGGAATGAATCAGAAGATACAACATGTTCCAGAGGTTCGTGTTTAGATGTGGCAAGTTGGTTCCTTTTGCAGTGTCATTCTTGTATGCTGCATCCAGTGCAACTGCAGCAGTACTTTTAATCATTCCAATAAGTTTGCAGAATCCTGGCAGCATTTGGTCGGTACTTCTATGCCGTAACAAATTTATTCCTCAAAGATTGGTTGGTGTCCGTTGCCTTCCACCGGCCTCTGTACCGTATGTGTTTTTTGTTGACCGTGCTCTGTACCGTTTGTTATTTTAAGTTACATGCCTTGGCAGTAATGGTATGCATTGTTAGTATCGAACATCTCCTATGATTAATCCTTTCAAACATTTCATTTTATATCTTGATATCTCAAAATCCATGCCACTATATCACCCCGTGATCTGATTCGCGGAGAGTTGTCTTCATACATGGGTACACTGTCTTTTGATCCCCAAATTTCAGATCAATAATATTATCTATCTTGTTTTGCATTTTATTTTATTTTCAGTTGCACTTTTGTGCGTTTGACAGGTATTTAGGTCTGCCAATTCCAAGTTTCCAACGGGGCAAAACTAGTAGCATCACCTTGGTTCACCTGACATGCTGTGTGATACACTAGGAAAAAGGAACGCAAATTACATACTCCCTAATAATGATCTAAAAGGTCTTATATTTCTTTACTGAGGGAGTTGTCAAACACACATCTGATAACGCATGACTTCGTGACATAACAGAGATCTTGTTAGTTCAAACCGTACAGATATATTCTGTTCGGTTGCAAATTATCTTCTCTTATCTCTTTATTCTTCTTCCTCAAGTTGTAATCTCAACTACCTGTATGCGCTATCAGGAACTTTCGCCCCTGCCTATAAACATGGACCACGTCCCCTGTCCACATCATCTAGCTATCAAAGTTTTTATTAAATTGTGATCCAAATTCTATCTATTGAACTAGACGTAGTACAAACGGTGTGGGCCTTTGCGTTGGTACCGACGCGTACGAGTACAACTCGTTTACTTGTCCTCCAAGGACTCTCATGTATTGCCCCTCATATATACTCCATGTAGTCGCACCTAAAGACGGCCTGTCGTCTCGTGCTTGTAATACTCCACCCTCATGGTGATTGCGCCTTCGTGCGTCCGTGGTTTTCTCCCGCAAGGGTTTCCACGTAAAAATCCGTGTCTCTCGTGTCTCGTTGATCTCGTTTTATCTAACAAGTGGTATACAGAGCTGAGGTTCTACAGATACGAGATTTGAGACGAGAGTTAGGGTTGCGTCTGCCGCCGGACGCGACCCAGCGATCCGAAGCCAGATCGATTAGGAAGCCGAGTCCGACAGAATCTTTCCGCTGCGCGCTGCCGCAGATATCTGCTGTCCCAAGGCTCCAGAGCAAGTCAATCAATTTTCGCCGCCGCCGTGGCTTGTTTCGCTTGCAGTCCGAGGCAGTCGCTATTTCCGCTGCAACAACAGATTTGACAGCGCCACTTCCTCCACGTGAAGATCGAAGAGCACTAAGCTTTGGCGACTAAGTAGGCAGCTGCACAACTGGAGCAAACACAAGGTAGGTGACATAAAGCGGCAGTCGCACCTGGTTAGTGAGATGAATCTGCAGCTCGATGCTGCCCAGGATCACAGGACCCTTTCTGCGGCGGAAAGTGTCCTGCGCTCGAAGATGAAAGAGAGAGCGTTGGGACTGGCGGTGCTGCTTAAAGTTAAGCTTCGTCAGAGGAGTAGGGTGCTTTGGCTAAAAGTTGGCGATGCAAACACTCGTTTTTTTCAAAGGAAAGCAAATGTCAGGCACAACCGCAGCACGATTCATGTGTTACACGGCCCGGATGGGGTGGTTTCTAATAATGAGGAGATGACCGAGCTGGCCCGAAATCATTTCTTCAACATCTTCGGCCAGACTTCCAGGACTACGGCCTCATTAGATTGGGACGAGTTGGATGTGAATTGGGTCGACCTGTATGACATTGATGGGGAATTCACCTTGGAGGAAATTCGACAAACCATTAATGACTTGCCTTCGGACAAGGCGCCGGGGCCGGATGGTTTCTCGGGTGGTTTCTATAAGCGTTGCTGGGATACTATCAAGTTAGATGTGCTCGCAACTTTTAATCAACTACATCGGCTGGATAGCAGAGGAATGGCCCAAGTCAACAGAGCGTTCATTGTGCTGATCCCCAAGAAGCACGGGGCTGAGAGCTTATCGGATTTTCGCCCTATCTCCCTGGTGCATAGCATCATAATTTTTTTTTCACTAAGCTTCTTGCCAGGCGCTTGACGCCAAAGCTAGCCGCGCTGATTGACCATTGCCATAGTGCTTTTATTCAGACACGAAGCATCCAGGAGAACTATGTTTATGTGCAAAACACAGCCAAATATCTGCATAAGTCTAAGAAACCGTTCATCCTTCTAAAGCTTGATATTGCGAAGGCATTTGACTCCGTCTCTTGGGAGTATATTCTGGACATGCTTCGGGCGAGAGGATTTAGTCAACGTTGGCGCAACTGGATCGCGATGCTTCTGAGCTCCTTTTCTTCTAGGGTGCTCATCAATGGTCAACAATCGGATAGTGTGATGCATAGGAAGGGTCTTAGGCAAGGGGATCCAATCTCCCCTTTCCTCTTCATTCTTGCGATGGACCCTCTTCAGCGAATGATGAGTCTGGCAACAGATGAGAGCGTCCTCACGAGGCTCCCTGTCTCGGGCCTTCACATGAACGCCGCCAAGAGTGCGGCCTTGCCAATTCGATGTGCTAATCTTAGGCTTTCGCATATTCTTGCCCCGATTGGCATCCCGGTAATGCAGTTTCCAACGACATACCTTGGTATGCCTCTCTCACTAAGAGGCCTGACTAAGGTCGATCTGTAACCCCTGGTCCTCAAGTTTGGAAACCGTTTATTGGGTTGGAAAGGCGGAATGATGGCAAAAAGCGGAAGACTAGTGCTACTAAAATGTAATCTTGCCGCCCGTGCAGTATATCTAATGACGGTGCACCGCATCCCGTCTGGGGTTCTCAAGCAAATAACAAAACTCTGTTGTGACTGGCTGTGGAATGGAGATAGTTCATGTAATGGAGGACAATGCAGGGTGGCCTGGAGCACTGTATGTCGACCAAAGAACCTGGGCGGGCTTGGTGTACTCGACTTTGCCAAATTTGCTATTGCCTTGAGGCTTCGGTGGCTATGGCTGGCTTGGAAAGATGCGCAAAGGCCATGGGCTCAAGGCAAGCTGCCATGTAGCACCGAGGAGAATGACCTTTTCTCCATGGAAACTTCCATTTCCTTGGGTGATGGCGCTAGAGCCAACTTCTAGAACGACTCATGGTTGCAGGGGAAGTGCCCAAAGGTGCTAGCGCCATCGCTGTACAAGATATCAATGAACAAACGTCGTTCGGTTAAGGACGCGCTCGCAAACACGACATGGCTGGCGGACCTGCAAAGGGGCCTTACTAAGCACATGATCGACGAACTTGCTAAGATGGCAGCGCTTTTGGATGAGGTTGAGCTGCACCATGACCAGCCTGATGAGATTGTATGGCGCTTCTCCAAGGATGGGACCTACTCTGCTAAGTCTGCATACATGTTGCAATTTGAGGGGGCGATCTTTTTTGATGGTTATCATCTAGTCTGGGCACGTGGGCCACTGCCAAATGCAGATTTTTCGTCTGGACTGCTCTCCTGGGAAAAGTGCTTACTGCTGATGTCCTTCTACGGCGCAGATGGGTTAATAACTACTTCTGTCCACTTTTGTATACGGAACCTTGAGACCACCTTCCACCTTCTCGTGGACTGCTCTTGGTCTAGACATATTTGGGGCCATTGCGACAAGGACTAGTTTGCCTTCTCTTGATTTGGCAACATGGAATTATGACTCGGATCTTAGCAGCTGGATGAGCAACACATGTAGTTTAGCTACCGCGGATAGAAGGAAGGCTACTCTTACAGTACTGCATCTGGTCCTATGGGAAATTTGGCGGGAGAGGAACCGGCGTCTCTTCAACAATCTAGAAAAACCAAGGGATGTTTTCCTTACCAAAGTTAATGATGAAATTCAACACTGGAATATGGCAGGAGTAGGCATCCCATTTGATCCTGGCTGAGCGGGGAGAGCTTTGCACTTGTCTGTGATTTTTCTATTTTCTCTCCTTTTTTCTGCTCCTTTTTACGCCCTTTTTGGCTGATTGCTCTTTGCTTATCTTGTTGACCCATGCAGGCCTGTCTTCGACTATTCCTGTATGTGTTCCTGTATGTGTTTCTCCTCTGATCGATTAATTCGGTAATCCATTACCGACATTCGGAAAAAGCCACTTCACGTATTGAGGCCGCCACTGTTCCGCTGCTACTACAGGAGATCAGGTATTGATTGCTGTATACAGCTCATGTCCCAGAGGCAAAGGCAAAATCCAAGGCAAGTAGCACTACTCACGTGGTGGTCAAGGTTGATCAATAGATCAGTTTTTTCTACTTCGCTCCAACTTCAATTACTACAGCCAGCCAAGAGCTACCAGGTGCTATTTATTCTATTTCGTTTCATCCGCATATTAATTTTGTCAAGAATTTTCTACCGGCTTGCACTACTTTGTGTACATAGATTTATCGACTCATGGCATCCATGAAGTATGATCTTCCGCTGTTAGATCATGACATACGGTTTACCCTATGGCAAGTCAAGATGCGGGCGTTGTTGGCGCAGGTCGACTATGATGATGCACTGGATAGTTTTGGGAAGAATAGAATTGAGGATTGGACTGTTGGGGAGAAAAGAAGGGATCATAAGGCTTTGTCACAAATTCAACTCCATTTGCATAATAATATTTTGCAGGAAGTTTTGAGCGAGAAAACTGCCGCCGCTCTATGGTTAAAGCTGGAAGGGATATGCATGACAAAAGATCTCACCAGCAAGATGCATTTGAAGCAAAAAATATTCATGCACATGTTACCCGAGGGAGGTAATGTTTTGAATCATATTTCAGAATTTAAAGAGATCATATCTGATCTAGCTGCAATGGAGGTTAAGTATGACAAGGAAGATACTGCTTTAATGTTACTTTGTTCGCTACCAAGTTCTTATACCAATTTTCGAGGCACCTTATTATACAGTCGTGACACTCTCACGCTTAATGAAGTTTGTGAAGCTTTGAACTCGAAGGAGAAGATGAAATTAATGGTGCCTCATGATGGTTCAAGTTCATCCCAAGCCGAGGGATTATCTGTTCGTGGCAGGACAAAGGAGAAGAACTCACATAATGGAAACCGTGGCAAAAGTAAGAACGGCTAGAGGGGCCGGTCGCAATCCAGAGACAAGAAGCAGTCTTGCAGGTATTGCAAGAGAGACGGGCATGACATCTCAGAATGTTTCAAGTTGCAGAACAAGGAAAAGAGGAACGACACATATAAACCGAAAGGTAACAAACAAGGTGAAAATTCTGCTAATGTTGCTCGTGATGAAAGTTCCGATGATGCTCTTGTTGTTATTGCTGGATGTGCTGAGACCAATGATGAGTGGGTACTTGACACTGCGTGTACTTTTCATATGTTCCCGCATAGAGATTGGTTTACTACTTTTGATTCTACTACTGCTGCTGGTTCCGTTTTGGGTTTTGATAATTCACCATGTAAGATTGAAGGCATAGGTTGAAAGGATCGATATGGTTGACTAGAGGGGGGGGGGTGAATAGGCAATGACCACTTTTTAATTAATCTTAGCAAGTTAGGGTAAACAACATATGGGTTCACAATACTAGCAACAATGGGGTGAACCATAATGAAGCTAACAACAAGAGCTACTAAGACAAGTAAGAGATAGACAACAACATAAGCATACACAAAGTAAAGGTTAGAGATAACCACAAGTGGAACCAATGAAGACGAGGATGTGTTACCGAAGTTCCTTCCCTTTGACAGGAAGTACGTCTCCGTTGGAGCGGTGTGGAGGCACAATGCTCCCCAATAAGCCACTAAGGCCACCGTATTCTCCTCACGCCCTCACACGATGCCAGGTACCGTGATTCCACTATAGGTGCCCTTGAAGGCGGCGACCGAACCTTTACAAACAAGGTTGGGGCAAACTCCACACAAAGCTTGGAGGCTCCCAACAAGACCACGAAGCTTCACCACAATTGAATGTGGCTTCGAGGTGACCTCAACCGTCTAGGATGCTCAAACACCCAAGAGTAACAAGATCCGCAAGGGATTGGTGGGGGAATCAACTTTTCTCTTGGTGGAAGTGTAGATCTAGGCCTTCTCAACCAATCCCTAAGGAATCAACAAGTTTGATTGGCTAGAGAGAGAGATCGGGCACTTTTGAGCTTAGGGAGCAACAATGGAGCTTGGGAGGGTAAGAGATAAGGTTCCACAGCTAGAAGAACCCCTTATATAGTGGGGGGAAAATCCAACCGTTTTCCCACTCACAGCCCGTGCCTAGCGGTACTACCGCTGGATGCAGCGGTACTACCGCTGGCACTCCAGCGGTACTACCGCTGGCTGTAGCGGTACTACCGCTGGACCCATGGTAGTGCATAAGCAATATCGGGCCAACCACCGCCAAGAAAGTCTTCGCAAAATGGTCCGTCAAAGTACAAGCGCTAGACAGGCGGTACTAAGCTCCTGGAGCGGTACTACCGCTGACCAGGGGCGGTACTACCGCCAGCTAGCGGTACTACCGCTGGCGGCAGCGGTACTACCGCTAGCACTCCAGCGGTACTACCGCTAGGGCTAGCGGTACTACCGCTAGGGCTAGCGGTACTACCGCTAGGCACAACGGTACTAACGCCGAGGGACCTTTTGCTTAGATGAGATAAGAACAGAGGCGGGAGCCACTCCAAAGTTGCAGGTAAGGGGAAGGAAGATAATGTGAGTGCGTGCAAAATTGATTCCACCCAAACCTTTCCACTACGGGTCCCCTCTTAATAGTACGGCGTTCCTGTGACTCAAAGAAAGAGAATCGTAGAGAACACCGTGCTTCTGTTCCATGGAAAGAGGGGGCGAGTCATCTTGTGCCGTTGACATGTGTTATCTGAAATCTTAACACACACCGTTAGTCCTTTGCGGTACTGTCATCAATCACCAAAATTACTTAGGCATAAACTATGCCCTAACAATCTCCCCCTTTTTGGTGGATTGATGACAATACCGGATTTGGAGAGTGAATAATATGTGAACAAAAAGGTAGAGATATATAAAAATAAGGAGCATATGAGTCACAACATATGATGGAAATAAATCTCACACTAGTTCAAGTCTCACATCACACAAAGCAAAGATAGCAAATAGAAGCAAACCAAGTTCAAAGCAAACACGAAAGATAAGCAAAGCTAAGCAAAGTTCAACTCTCAAATCCAGCTCCTAGACTCTCTCCCCCTTTGGCACAAGACACCAAAAAGGGGCACACCTAAAGACACAGGTGGTCACTCCTCATCCTCATCATCCCCAGACCTGTCCATGGCATCCGGATCGTCCTGCTCCTCCTCATTGTCCTCCTCCTCCTCTGCATCAGACCACTGATAACCTTGAGCCTGCATCCAAGCAGACTCTGGAGTGATGTCGTACTTTGAGCCGCTGGAGATCTCAACATCAAGTGTCCTCAGGACATGCTTGTGCCTCTGACGGTTCTCCTTCTGGGCCACATGAGTCTGATACCGTCCCTTAGCCTGCATACAGAAGAGAGTCTTCATTTTATCCTGCAGTTTCACTGCCCAAGATGGCATAGCAGAAGAGCGGGACTGAGAAGCGGTGCCTCTGTCAGCAGCAGTCTCTGTGTCAGTGTCCATGTGCTGAGATGAAGTTGATGGGTTGGCCCATTTTTCCTTGATGCGGAGCTTGATAGGATCATGCACAAAGTAATCAGCCTGAAGGTGGAACTCCTCAAGCGGATAGGTGTCGTGCCACTTCTGGCGAATATAGGCAAACAAGTAGGGCCCGTAGATGGTAACCTTGCACATCATGATGCAGTTCCAGAGCTCAGTGAACATCACGTCAGAAATATCGAGAGGGGCAGACTCCTTAGTAATAGCCTCCTCACAAAGCAGAAGCATCTCAGCCAGAGAACCGTGCACCTCGTCGAAGTTACCAATGCGAGGAAAGAGGGTGTTGCGGAAGATCCGATGCATGATATCCAGATGCTTGGGGAGCACACCTTTCTTCACATAAAGTTGCTGCAGCCTGTCCTTGGCAGGGGCCCTATCAGTGGAAGCTGCAGCATGAGGACGCGACCCAATCGGAGTGTCAGCTCCCTGAAAGTCGACCTTGAGAAATGCCATGAATTCACGCCAGGAACCTGTCATCTTCTGAGTACCAGTCATCCAAACCAGGGTGCGCTCGTCATCAGGCGAGAAGTGAACCGTGACATAGAATTGGGCGACAACATCTGGATCAAAGTCTTTCTTGAAGGGAGATGATCTCCTTAATGCCAAGCTTGTCAATCAAAGAGAGAGCATCACCAAAGTAATCCAGGTTCCGCTGAAGGTGAGCCAAGTCAATCCACTGAACTGGAACAAAACTCTTCTTGAAATGCTTGATGATGTCGCGATAGATCCTGCAGTGATCCGTTGACCAAACATGCTCGACATCCTTGATCACAGCCTTCTCTTGGAGATAGTGATTTTTGGTGCGGAACCGCAGAAAGTCCTTAGGGGGCATAGTGCGAACGTTGACCCCCCTTGTCCTTGTGAGCGGCCTTCTTGAAAGACTTCTTTTTGGGTTGCAGACCGGAGGTGGCGGAGCCCTCTGGAGCCTCTGGATTGCGATAATGTTTCGACTGGGTGTCCCGTGGGGGGTTCGAGCGGCGAGCACCACCTGTGGCACACAAGACACACACCGAAAAAGAGCGACAGAAGGAGTCAAGGCAATGAACAAAAAGAGGCATAAAAGTAAACTAACATTGCCAAGCAAATGAAAAAGAAGAAAAAGGAATATCCTCCTGGCGGTAGTACTGCTACCCCTGGCGGTAGTACCGCCGGGGGTTGACTTTCAGATCTGAATATGAAAAAGGACCCATAGAAACGGCTAGATTGGATTTACGAGGGCCATGGGTACTGTGTATAATCACTAAAAACACCACCACAGCTCTAAACACATGAGGATCACAAGAATCATCTAAATAAATACATGCCTAGTCAAGAGGATTCAAGTTTTAGATCTAATCCAAAATAGAAGAAGTGCTTGATCTAAAACATGAAGAATCTAGGGCATGGCAATATAAAGGCAATGAATCATAGGACCTACACTCCCCTCAAATATCTCCTTCATGCCATCCAAGAACAAAGCACAATACCATAGACATGGATCCAAATCACCAATGCTACTAACCCTAGAACAAAAAAACATCAACCAAGAGAATAGAGGGAGGAGATTTACCGGAGTCCATGGCACTTGGTGGAGGAAGGAGAAGTGGAGCAAACCCTCCAACTCAACGGAGAGAAGGGGCTCCACGGATAGAGATCAAAATAGGGGGAGTTCGGGGTTGGGGAGGGAGGAGCCACGAGGAAGAAGAAAGAGGCAGGAAAAACGGGCTCCCCCTCCTTTATATAGCCCAAGGGGTACGGGCCAGCGGTAGTACCGCTATGGTCCTGGTGGTAGTACCGCTACCTAGTGGTAGTACCGCTGGCTGCAGCTGTAGTACCGCTGGGGTCCTGGCGGTAGTACCGCTCCCCCTGGTGGTAGTACCGCTCCCCCTTGAGACAGCCCTAAAAGTCCTAGTTAGGTCGTGGAAGATTGGGGTCCTGGCGGTAGTACCGCTATCCCTAGCGGTAGTACCGCTACCCCTGGCGGTAGTACCGCTGCAAATGTCACAACGAGACATAGGAGATGATAAATACGTGGGCAAATGACAAGTTAGTGAAAATAAGAAGATGGCACCAACAAGATATACTGACTTGTCATTTTGTATCCTTTCTTCCATATGAGAGAAAGGTGGGGGCGGTGGCCAAGGCCACCTATGTTTGAGACAAGGTATGACACCGTGAAGAATTATCCTTGGGTTCATGACCAACGCTCATCTTTGAAGCACAAGTGCCATTTGGTAATGGCTAAAGTGAAAGACTAGATCAATTTATGCATAATGGGGGGAGGAAGAGTTCATTGAGAGAACAACACTCCCCCTATGTCCATGCCTACATCTAGAACAAGATAGAATGCATAGTAAGGTGCAACGTGCCTAGCTTCAATCCACATTACTTGAATCAATGATATTTAGCTCATGCCTTAACTCCCGGAACCTTGCTTCATCTAGAGGCTTAGTGAAAATATCTGCAAGTTGCTCTTCAGTGTGGATGAAGTGAACCTCAATATCACCTAGCTTGATATGTTCACGAATGAAGTGATGGCGAATATCAATATGCTTGGTCTTGCTATGTTGCACTGGGTTGAGGGAAATCTTGATAGCACTTTGATTGTCACATAGAAGAGGCACTTTGTCACAAGTGACACCGTAATCCTTTAAAGTTTGCCTCATCTATAGCAATTGTGCACAACAACTTGCAGCTGCCACATACTCAGCTTCGGTGGATGATAGTGAGACACAATTCTGCTTCTTTGAAGACCAACTTACCAGTGAGCGACCAAGGAATTGGCATCCTCCAGAAGTTGACTTCCTCTCCACACAATCTCCTGCCCAATCTGAGTCAGAATAGCCTACTAGGTTGAAGTTTGCTCCTTTGGGATACCATAGGCCAAAGTTTGGGGTATGAGCCAAATACCGAAAGATTCGCTTAACAACCATATAATGACTTTCTTTTGGTGCGGATTGAAACCGTGCACATATCCCTACACTCAACATAATATCTGGTCTAGATGCACAAAGGTAAAGGAGGGATCCAATCATGGAGCGATATACCTTTTGATCCACTGCTTTACCATTGGGATCACTGTCAAGCTTGCATCTTGTTGGCATGGGGAACTTGACCGGCTTGACATCTTCAAGCTCGAACCGTTTGAGCATGTCTTGAGTGTACTTGGCTTGTTTGATGAAGGTACCTTCTAGGCCTTGTTTAATCTCGAAGCCGAGGAAGAACTTCAACTCTCCCATCATGGACATCTCAAATTTCTCGGTCATTAGTGCAGCAAATTCTTCATTGAAGGAAATGTTAGGAGAACCAAAGATAATATCATCAACATATAGTTCGCATATGAACAAATCCCCTTTAACCCTCTTAGTAAAAAGAGTGGGATCTATCTTCCCAATTTCAAACCCACGATCTTGTAACAACTCAGTAAGATACTCATACCACGCACGTGGGGCTTGTTTAAGGCCATAGAGTGCCTTATTAAGTTTGTACACATGATTGGGGAGCTTGGGATGTTTGAATCCCGGGGGTTGTTTGACATAGACCAACTCATTTAAAGGACCATTAAGAAAAGCACTTTTCACATCCATTTGCTGTAATTTGAAATTATGATGAGAAGCAAATGCAAGCAACATGCGAATAGATTCTAGACGAGCAACAGGGGCAAAGGTTTCACCGTAGACGAGCAACAGGGGCAAAGGTTTCACCGTAGTCGATACCCTCGACTTGGGAGTAGCCTTGAGCCACCAATCTTGCCTTGTTTCGAATCACAATCCCATTGGCATCTTGCTTGTTTTTGAATATCCATTTGGTCCCGATGACATTATGTTCCTCCGTTGGTCTTGGCACTAAATCCCAAACTTGGTTATGCTCGAAGTTGTTAAGTTCTTCATGCATGGCCATAAGCCAATCCTCATCATCGAGCACTTCCTGTACCTGTTGAGGTTCACAATACGAAACAAACGCGTGATGCTCACAATAATTCCAAATCTGTTGACGGGTGGATACTCCCTTTCTTAAACTACCAAGTACATTCTTCATAAGATGTGACTTGACTCTCAGCTTGTTCGCAATCTTGGCTGCTCGACGCTCCAAGAGTTCTTCATTGGATAACTGGGGAGCATCGACTTGTTTACTTTGTTTTCCCTTGCGTCTTGAGCCTCCCTTGGCACTGGCTGTTGGTGCTGCGGAAGGGAATTGTGAGACGGTATCCTGATCTTATAGAATTTCGACTTGAGCAGGTTCACTTGTTTGTCCTTGTACTTGTGGTTACTCTTGATCTTGATCTTGTGCTTCTACTTGGTCTGGATCTTGTGGTTGCACTTGATCTTGATCATGAGCAGGTTCGACACCTTGGGTAAGTGCTTGAATATTATGGGACACATCATCATTGTTGGGCAATTTATCTTGACCTTGAGCTTGTTGATCTTGTTGAGAGTCTTCTCTTTGTTCATCGGAAGCGTGTGGGGTTTGTGGGGGTGATGGCTCCACTTGAGTAGAGCATTGTCCTTCTCCTTCGGCCACAAGGGGTTCCTCAATGGGGAGTATTTGACCAATCCCCATTCTTCTTATGGCTTGGGGAGGAATTTCATCACCTACATCACAAAGACCACTTTGCTCCACTTGGGAGCCATTATTTTCATAAAACTCCACGTTACACGTCTCCTCAATGAGTCCGGTGGACTTGTTGAGGACATGGTAAGCATGAGAGTTTGTAGCATAACCAACAAAGATGCCCTCATGTGCTCTAGAATCAAATTTAGCTAAACGTGCACCTTTCTTGAGAATGAAACACTTACAACCGAATACCCGGAAGTACTTGAGATTGGGTTTGTTTCCAGTGAGAATCTCATATGGAGTCTTGGTCAAGCCTTTGCGGATATAGAGCTGATTGGACGCATGACATGCTGTGTTGATGGCCTCTGCCCAAAAGTTATATGGAGATTTGAATTCCGCCATCATTGTTCTTGCAGCGTCCATCAAGGTCCGGTTCTTCCTTTCTGCCACGCCATTTTGTTGAGGGGTATATGGTGCTGAATATTGATGTTTTATTCCCTCATCACCTAGAAACTCATCCAAGGTGTAGTTCTTGAACTCGGTGCCGTTGTCACTTCTAATCATCAAGATCTTTGCTTCATGTTGGCGTTGAGGTTCATTAGCAAAGTTGATGATAGTTTGTTGAGTCTCACTCTTGCTTTTGAAGAAATATACCGAGGTGTATCTTGAGTAGTCATCAACAATCACCAAGCAATACTTTCTGCCTCCAAGACTATCAAATTATGGAGGGCCGAAAAGATCCATATCGAGGAGCTCTAATGGCCTCTTAGTGTAAATGAGAGTTGTTGGACGATGAGCAGTTTCATGAATCTTTCCTTCAATGTAGGCACTTCAAGCACGATCTGTAGCAAAACTCACATTTGTTAGTCCACAAACATGGTCCCCTGTTAGAAGACTTTGCAAAGATCTCATATTGACATGAGCTAGTCGGTGATGCCAAAGCCAACCCACATCAACTTTAGCCATTAAACACGTTGCGGTCTTAGTGGGTCGCTTTGAGAAGTTCACCACATAAAGACCATTTTCGACATATCCAACATAGGATACTTTAAGAGTCTTGCTCCCCAGGAGGACCACAGTATCAATATTAAAGAATGTGGAAAAAACCATAATTGCAAGTTGACGAACCGAAAGTAAATTGTAGGCAAGAGACTCAACAAGCATGACCTTCTCAATAGATAACTCTTGAGAGATGCCACCTTACCAAATCCCAATACCTTTGACGAGGATGCATCGGCGAATTGGACATGGGTGGGCATAGATGGAGAAGGATGCACATCCACCACTAAGTCCTTGCTTCTGGTCATATGATTTGTTGCTCCACTATCGAGCAACCATGACACCCCACCAGAAGCAAACTCCTGCAATAGATCAAGGCTTGGTTTTAGGTACCCATTTTTTAATCGGTCCTTTCATGTTAGAGACAAGGGTCTTAGGAACCCAGATAGCCCATTCAATGGACTCATAGTAGGAACCAACAAATCTGGCATAAACATGCCCATCACTAGCACATCATAAGACATAAGAAGAATTGAGTTTGTCGGCTGTGTTAGTAGGAATGGTTTTGCCCTTCTTGACGTTACCATCATCCACCTTGTTCCTGTTCACCTCCTGAGTCCCTTCACCCTCTTTGAGAAAGATGTCCATGAGCGTAGGAGATCGTTTATTCCTGTTCCTCCTTTTCCTTTTGAATTGGAGGTAAGTCCAAGTCCCTCCTTTCCTACAACACCCTTTTGAGTGCTCAAGAGGTCATTCAGGCTCTTCTCACCTTGTATGCATGTCACAAGGCCCTTCTCAAGTTTCTCCTTTAACTTGGCATTTTCCTCCACAAGATGTACATGCTCACAACAAGGATTAGTTGTACAAGCATTATAAATTAGCACAAATGGAGGACAAGTAGAGATCTCCTTGGTAAGCTTTGCTTGGAGTTGATCATGAGACTCTTTAAGAGAGAAATGAACACCTTTCAAGACCTTGTGAGCCTTGTCAAGTGTGTCAAACTCCATTTTGAGTCTGTCATGGCCAACCCCAAGAGCATACTTCTCAGACTTAAGCATACGAGTAAGAACAGTATCATGATCTAGTTTCTTTTGCATTTTAGCGCAGTCATCGTTGTATGACTCCTCAAGAGCCAAACGAAGAGTGCGCTCTTTTTCTAAAGCAATAGATAACTCAGCAATTTCATCGGCATATTCACGACTGTGTCCCTGAATCTCGGAGATGGTCTCCTCATGAGACTCGATGAGGTCATTGGGCTCACCCAGTTGTTCCAAGAGAGCAACAAAGTGCTTCTTGTATTCTCCCTTAATAGTGCACAGAAACTTGTCAAGATCATGCTCATTAAGTTCCCCAACATCACTATCATCAATACAATTTAACAATGAAGGAGCAGTAGCGATGTTGGTCTTAATGATGGGGGTTACCTGATTGATACCTTTTGCCATGAGGCACTTGGTGATGTGGTTCTCGTTGGGGGCGTTGAAGAGAGACACCTTCTGGGGAGAGGGAGTGGCAATAGCAACAGTTGCCGTTGCCAGTGTATCATCATCATCATCATCATCGGAAGGGTACTCTTCAAGGGCCACCATCCCCTTTGGGTGAGGTTTCTTCACAAAGTTGTTCTTGATTGGAAATGACTTGGTTTTGTCTTTGCGAATGAGCTTGCCCCCGTTGTCTTCCCTTTTCTCGTAGGGACATTCGGCCACGAAGTGACTCACGTTACCACAGTTATAGCATGTCCTCACTTGTTGCTTGGGTTTGAACCCACTCGAGTTGTTCTTGGTGAAGGTGGGTCTTGAGTTCCTCTTGTTCCCCCGGAATTGCCTTGATGCAAGAGCCATGTGCTCATGATAGGCATACTTCGTGTCTTCAGGGCAGCTCTCCTCTTCCTCATCCTCTTCTTCTTCTTCTTCAAATGTTGCTTTTGCCTTTAACGCAAGGTTGGGAGCAGCTATCTTTGGGTGAACACGAGCAAGTGCATTGTCAGCTGTTTCGTTCATGATTGACATTGCAATGAATTCATCCAACACCTCACTGGAAGACAAGGAGTGGAAGTCTGGTCGCTGACGAATGACAGATGACATGGCTTTATTGAAAGGCATGATGGCTTTGAGAAACTTGCGGTTGACCCATGTATCATCCACGTCCTTGCTCCCATGGTCCTTGAGTGCCACAGCAATAGCAGTCACCCTCCGATAGAGATCACGAGGATCCTCGTCTTCCTTCATCACAAACTCATCGGCCTTATCAAGTATCACTTCATAGTTGGACTGTTGAATGCTTGAGCTTCCCTTGTACAACACCATAATGTGCTCCCAACAATCCTTGGCCAAAGTGAAGGGACGCAAGTGAGGAAGATCTTCAGGTGGCACTGCGGACTGGAGAATAAACAAAGCAGAGTGATTGTATTGATTGTCCGCATCTTCTCTTGGAGTGAGGTTGCTTGGATCATGTGGATAATATCCTTGCTCGATGACTCTCCACAAATTTGTTGAGCTGTGATTCAAATGGGACTTAATAGAAAATACCCAGTTAGCAAAGTCACCTTTCACAAGCTTAGGAGGAGGACCAACAGGATTAAGACGCGGTGTGGGAACTGGTCCTCCATAGACTACGGGTGGTGGAACAGATGCATACGTCCCATTCCCATCATTTTCGAGAGGTTGGGAAGGTCGCATACCTTTAGCCGTTTCCCTGATGGAATTGGCTTCCGAATCCATGGTGGTGGGTTTAACCACCAATGCCGGTTCGGGAGAGTGTTTAATTCCCTCCATTAACTCTTTAAGCATGGTCTTGACCTCGTTCGTCATGGACGTCTTGAGTGCGGCCATAACCGTATTCAAGTTGTCCCTTGTGATCGAAGTCAATTCCATGCCCTCGGTTTGTGCACGGGGAACTCCCTCATCATCTTCCATACTCTTCGGGTGGTTAAACCCTTAATAAAGATACGTGGCTCTGATACCAATTGAAAGGATCGATATGGTTGACTAGAGGGGGGGGGGGTGAATAGGCAACGCCCACTTTTTAATTAATCTTAGCAAGTTAGGGTGAACAACATATGGGTTCACAATACTAGCAACAATGGGGTGAACCGTAATGAAGCTAACAACAAGAGCTACTAAGACAAGTAAGAGATAGACAACAACATAAGCATACACAAAGTAAAGGTTACAGATAACCACAAGTGGAACCAATGAAGACAAGGATGTGTTACCGAAGTTCCTTCCCTTTGACATGAAGTACGTCTCCGTTGGAGCGGTGTGGAGGCACAATGCTCCCCAATAAGACACTAAGGCCACCGTATTCTCCTCACACCCTCACACGATGCAAGGTACCGTGATTCCACTATAGGTGCCCTTGAAGGCGGCGACCGAACCTTTACAAACAAGGTTGGGGCAAACTCCACACAAAGCTTGGAGGCTCCCGACAAGACCACGAAGCTTCACCACAATGGAATGTGGCTTCGAGGTGACCTCAACCGTATAGGATGCTCAAACACCCAAGAGTAACAAGATCCGCAAGGGATTGGTGGGGGAATCAACTTTCTCTTGCTGGAAGTGTAGATCTAGGCCTTCTCAACCAATCCCTAAGGAATCAACAAGTTTGATTGGCTAGGGAGAGAGATCGGGCACTTTTGAGCTTAGGGAGCAACAATGGAGCTTGGGAGGGTAAGAGATAAGGTTCCACAACTAGAAGAACCCCTTATATAGTGGGGGGAAAATCCAACCGTTTTCCCACTCACAGCCCGTGCCTAGCGGTACTACCGCTGGCACTCCAGCGGTACTACCGCTGGCTGCAGCGGTACTACCGCTGGGCCCATGGTAGTGCATTAGCACTACCGGGCCAACCACCTCCAAGGAATTCTTCGCAAAAAGGTCCGTCAAAGTACAACCACTAGGAAGGCGGTACTAAGCTCCTAGAGCGGTACTACCGCTGACCAGGGGCGGTACTACCGCCAGCTAGCGGTACTACCGTTGGCGGCAACAGTACTACCGCTAGCACTCCAGCGGTACTACCGCTAGGGCTAGCGGTACTACCGCTAGGCACAACGGTACTACCGCTGAGGGACCTTTTGCTTAGATGAGATAAGCACAGAGGCGGGAGCCACTCCAAAGTTGCAGGTAAGGGGAAGGAAGATAATGTGAGTGCGTGCAAAATTGATTCCACCCAAACCTTTCCACTACGGGCCCCCTCTTAATTGTACGACGTTCCTATGACTCAAAGAAAGAGAATCGTAGAGAACACCGTGCTTCTGTTCCATGGAAAGAGGGGGCGAGTCGTCTTGTGCCGTTGACATGTGTTATCTGAAATCTTAACACACACGGTTAGTCCTTTGCGGTACTGTCATCAATCACCAAAATTACTTAGGCATAAACTATGCCCTAACATAGGTTCCATTCGAATCAAGATGTTTGATGGCACAAACAGAACTTTGATAGATGTTCGGTATATTCCGAAGATGAAGAGAAATCTTATCTGTGTGAGTGCCCTTGATGCAAAGGGGTACAAGTATTCAGGTGGAGATAGCGTTTTGAAGGTCACCAAAGGTTCTCTCATTGTGATGAAAGGTGACTTAAGTTTGACCAATGGTCTTTATTACCTTCGAGGTTCTACCTTTTCAGGTAACGCTACTCCAGCTATTTCAAAGAAATCTGATTGTGATGCTTCTAACCTTTGGCATATGCGTCTTGGACATATGAGTGAACTTGGTTTGGCAGAGTTAAATAAGAGAGGTCTTCTTAAAGGATATAAAACTGGTAAATTGAAATTCTGTGAGCATTGTATCTTCGGCAAGCACAAGAGGGTGAAGTTCAACACTTCCACTCATACAACTGAAGGTATTCTTGATTATGTTCATTCTGACTTATGGGGACCATCTCGCAAAAAGTCACTAGGTGGTGCTAGTTACATGTTGACTATTATTGATGATTATTCGAGAAAGGTTTGGCCTTATTTCTTGAAGCATAAATGGCAAGCTTTCTCAGCTTTTAAGGAGTGGAAGATTATGATTGAGAGACAAACTGAAAAGAAGGTAAAAATACTTCGCACTGATAATGGTATGGAATTCTGTTCTAAGCAATTTGGGAATTATTGCAATTCTGAAGGCATTGTCAGACACCACACCGTTCCTTATACTCCTCAACAAAATGGTGTTGCTGAGCGTATGAACATGACCTTTATTTCCAGAGCCCGTTGCATGTTGTCCAATGCAGGTTTGCATAGGCGTTTTTGGGCTGAGGCCGCTTCCACTGCTTGTTATCTCATCAACCGTTCACCATCTATTCCTCTTAATAAGAAAACTCCAATTGTGGTATGGTATGGTTCACCTGCTGATTATTCATAGTTGAGAGTTTTTGGTTGCACTGCTTATGCTCATGTTGATAATGGAAAGTTGGAGCCTAGGGCTATTAAGTGCATCTTTCTTGGTTATAAATCTGGTGTTAAAGGTTTTAAATTGTGGAATCCTGAAACACAAAAGATTGTTATTAGCAGGAACATTATCTTTAATGAATCTGCTATGTTACATGATGATCCATCTACTAATGTTCCTCTTGAGAGTGAACAACAGTCTACTGTTCAGGTGGAGCATGTTATCGATTCAGGTGATACTTCTGATAAGGAAAATGTTGATGCACATGATGAACCCGTCTTTGATGATGAACATGTCACTCCAAATCAGCCTATTGTTCCACACGGTTGGAATCTCGCACATGACAGAGTTAGGCGAGGTATTAATGCACCTGAAAGATTAATTGAGGATTGCAATATTGTTTCTTTTGCTTTATCTGTTGCAGAAGAAATTGAAGGTAATGCCGAGCCTTCTTCATATTCTGAGGCTATTATTTATGGTGATAGTAATTAGTGGATGACTGCTATGCATGATGAGATGGAATCACTTGAAAAGAATGGCACTTGGGATTTAGTAAGATTACCTAGAGAAAAGAAACCTATTCGTTGCAAGTGGGTTTTCAAAATAAAGGAAGGTGTTTCTCCTAATGATGAGACAAGATATAAAGCAAGGTTAGTTGCTAAAGGTTATAGCCAAATTCCAGGTATTGACTATAACGAAGTCTTTTCTCCTGTTGTGAAGCATAGCTCTATTTGCACTTTACTTAATATTGTTGCCATGAATGATTTTGAGCTTGAACAATTGGATGTTAAAACTGCATTCTTACATGGAGAATTAGAAGAGGATATTTATATGGAACAACCTGAAGGTTTGTTATTCCTGGAAAAGAAAAGCTTGTCTATAAGTTAAAGAAATCTCTTTATGGATTGAAGCAATCCCCTCGACAGTGGTACAAGAGATTTGACACCTTTATGCTCTCTCAAGGTTTCAATCGGTCTAGTTATGATAGCTGTGTTTATTTGAAAATTGTCAATGGCTCAGCTATTTATTTGCTCCTTTATGTTGATGATATGTTAATTGCTGCAAAGTGCATGTCAGCGATTGATGAACTAAAGAAGCAATTGAGTAATGAATTTGAGATGAAGGATTTGGGTGCACCAAAGAAAATACTTGGCATGGAAATATCCAGAGATAGACCGTTTGGAAAATTATATCTCAGTGAGAAGGGATATATTGATAAAGTTCTTTGTCGTTTTAATATGCATAATGCCAAGCCAGTAAGTACTCCATTAGCTGCACACTTCAAATTATCATCAGCCTTATGTCCTGAGTCAGATGCAGATATTGAGTACATGTCTAGAGTTCTCTATTCGAGTGCAGTTGGTTCACTTATGTATGCCATGGTTTGTTCTCGTCCGGATTTATCTTATGCACTGAGTGTTGTTAGTAGATACATGGCTAATCCTGGAAAAGAGCATTGGAATGCAGTTCAGTGGATTTTCAGATACCTGTGAGGTACTTCTAATGCTTGTTTACAGTTTGGGAAATATGGAGATGGACTTGTTGGTTTTGTTGATTCTGATTTTGCTGGTGATTTGGATAAGAGAAGATCACTCACAGGTTATGTTTTCACCATTGGTGGTTGTGTTGTGAGTTGGAGAGCAACTTTGCAGTCTATTGTGGCTTGTTCCACTACTGATGCCGAGTATATGGCTATTTCCGAGGCATGCAAAGAAGCCATCTGGTTGAGCGGTTTGTACACTGAGCTTTGTGGAGATTCATCTTGCCCTACCATATTTTCTGATAGTCAAAGTGCTATATATCTTACAAAGAATCCAATGTATCATGAGAGAACAAAACACATTGATGTCAAATTTCACTATGCTTGAGATGTTGTTGCTAAAGGTGATTTGAAGGTATGCAAGATAAGTACTCATGATAATCCAGCTGATATGATGACAAAGCCAGTTCCTACCAATAAGTTTGAGCTTTGCTCAGGCTTAGTTGGTATTTCTCACTAGTCCTTTTGGACTTTGCGCACAAGGTGTTTAAGCTGATTTGGATGGATTTATTCACTTTCTTCGACTACTGGAGGGAATTTGGCTCAAGGTGGAGACTGTTAAATTGTGATCCAAATTCTACCGTATTGGACTAGACATAGTACAAATAGTGTGGGCCTTTGCGTTGGTACCGATGCGTACGAGTACAACTCGTTTACTTGTCCTCCAAGGACTCTCATGTATTGCCCCTCATATATACTCCATGTAGTCGCACCTAAAGACGGCCTATCGTCTCGTGCTTGTAATACTCCACCCTCATAGTGATTGCGCCTTCGTGCGTCCGTGGTTTTCTCCCGCAAGGGTTTCCACGTAAAAATCCGTGTCTCTCGTGTCTCGTTGATCTCGTTTTATCTAACAGTTTTCATCTGTGCCTAGCCAAACCATGTATTCCTCCGGTGCCACCCAACCAGGGGCGGACTTAGAATGAAATTGAGCCGGTGTCCTCACATAAATATTACACATCATTTGCTTTAATTTGGGGGTGTCACACACTACACATACATAAAGTATACCAAATACATATTTTTTTACCCGGTCTCCAGTGACCCCTGGTAGCTCTACCTGGGTACGCCCCTGCACCCAACTAGGCCTCAATGGCCACATCATTGAAAAGCTCTCCCGCACAGACTACATCATGTGGCAAACACAGATCACACCACAGTTTCGGGGCGCAGTTGTCTTCGGCTACGTTGACGACACCATGCCAGAGCCGGCCAGACTTCTCATCACCAAGGATAAAGAAGGAAAGGAAATCTCTGAGAGTCTCCACCCTATTTGGGTCCGGGAGGATTAGCAGGTGCTTGGCTACTTGCTAAACAACCTCGCATAGGAGGTGCTCGTCCAGGTGACCGCAATCACCACGACGCGCACCCTCTGGGTCACGCTGGCTCGCATGTTCTCGGCGTAGTCCATCATCTGCGTCAACAACGTCTGCACGACGCTCATCAACGTGCACAAGGGGAACCAATAGGTGACCTCCTTCTTCGCCTCCATGCGGGGTCTCGCCGACGAACTTGCCGAGGCGGGCAAACCGATCGAGGACGACGAACTCATCTCATACATCCTTCATGGACTGGACATGGACTAACGGCTTCTGGTTTCTACTCTCGATGCACGCATCATGTCGGTCACGCTCGACGAGCTCTTCGGCATGCTAAGCAACTTCGACCAGCGCGTTGCCCACTTCCATGCATCGGGCGACGGCTTCAAGTCTTCTTTGAAATCTGCCTCTTGTGCACGCGGCCACTCCTCCTATTGCCCGCGGGGGTCTCCTTGCACCAAGGGTAGATCCGGAGGGGGCAGTGGGATCGTTGGCAGCAGGAACAGCAGCGGCGACGGTCGCTCTTCCTCGAACAACAGAGGGCGCCATGGAGGCTCCAGCAGATCACACACGGAGCGGCGCTCCACGACCCGGAGCGAGGGGGTCATCTCGATGATGAGTCTGCCCTCTCTAGAGATGGCTTGGTGTGTTCGGGTCTTGGTGGCACGATGGTTTCTCTTGACAGCGTGGCTCCGATCCTCTTTAGTTGTCTTGGTTGTATTGTGGTAGGGGTGGCCTCTCCTGTTCTTCATGTTTGGTGTTGGGTGAATGTGTCATTCACGTGGTGTCATTTTATCTTTCGTCTGACCTGCTTGTATGAGGGTTTCCTCACCACTATGTATCGTTCGGCCGCTTGTGCCTTTATTTATAAAGGGGGCCAAAGCTTGTTTCGAGAGAAAGAAAGTAGAACTAATTGTTCAAGCTAAGACAAACAAATTGGTGCTGCCCTAAGATTATTTTTCCCTGTTCTATTTTGTTTGTTTTACTACTGCCTTTACTTGAAAACAATATCTGGTTCTATTTTGGCATGCCATGGCATACAAGCAATGAAGTATTAATGCATGAGTGCTAGTTTTACAATGAATTTTGTACTATAGCTATGAGGTGACCACTTTCAAGTTTCAAACCCCATCACGAGTAAGGAAAAAAGAATCGAACACCAAAGTATCATCAACACAAGATACAGAAGCAAGGCTGAAAGATTCGCATTAGCAGCTGAAGCTATGAACACACTACACATGCCTTAGGGCAGCTCCAACACAAGCGCTAAATTAGCCGCACGCTGTAAAAACCGGTCATATAGCATGCACGGGGATGAATGCAGCGTTCCAGTAGCCACGTAATAATGCCGCATGTGGTAAAAAGGCGCCAGCGCACTAGAAAAAACTACACCGCACACGGTTTATTCGATGCGCGTGCTCCAGCACGCTGGACAAGCAAAACTCGCGTCCGAAACCCCAACCGCCACTAATTGCTCCGGAAACACCCACGTTCGCCCCACCCCGTGCCTTCACTGGCGGAATTTGGACGATGGACGGCTGCGCTGACATCCCCAACCTCTCCCTACACCCGCGACCCATCCGACGCCATTGCCGCCTCTGCCACCGCAAACCCTTGCACGGGGATGACCTCCGGTTTTGTCGCTGGTGGAGCACCGGCTCTAAGCACCGGTCTCACACATGACCTTTTCATGGCGTCACGGACAAACTCACAGGGTGACTTCATGCCGTCGCCCTCCGCTAAGTCACGGAGCTCCATCTCCAAGCGATCGATGGCGGCGACGGCGACCCAAAAGAGGAAAAAAGTGGCGAGAAGGAAGAAACCAGCAGTGCCTCCCCCCTCCTCCCCCATCCTCCGTCGCCTGAAGTGCCTAAGTACTTGCAATTTGGTGCGCCGGTGGCCGACGCTAAATGGTGTTCAATGAAATGGCCACAAGGTAAGATTTTTTGTTGTTTGTTGAAATTTGTACATATGAATAGCTTGATTTAGTTTTATTTAACATACTTTGTAGTTTCAATGAGGACGCATATTTTTCAACTATGGGTGTTGGCTCCAGCAATTTCCATTGGTCTCAAACCAATGAACTGCATCAAGAAGATCATGAAAATGAAGTGGATGAGGAGGGTGAGGGTATGATTGATGCACCGAGTGGAAGGGCGTCCAACTACACCGTGGACGAAGACATCTTTCTATGCAATACATGGTTCAATGTGTTTATGGATGCCATCTTTGTGGGTGACCAAACTAGAGATACATATTGGTTTAGGATGAAGGAGTACTTTGATGCAAAAAAACAAGAGCGGTATTGAGCGCACCGATAGATCTCTTCTCTCCCGATGGTCGACGATCAACAGAGATTGTCAAAGGTGGTCGGCGGCAATGCCGTTGGTTGACAACATAAACCCAAGTGGCACTAATAATAGAAATAGGGTAAGTGAGATTTATTTATGTTTCATGTCCATGCTTCATCTTTTGGGTTTCAAGTGGTAACTTTTTATTTTTTTTGTAGCATAATATTGCACAAAGCTTGTTTCGAGGAGAAGAAAAGAAGACCAAGAAGGGTAAGGTTAAGAGAGGGAGAGCGTTTATGTTTCCTTGTTTCTACGAAGTGTTGAAGGATCAGGAGAAATGGAAGAAACGTCCTAATGAGGAGGAGACCAAGAAAGACAATGTTGATGTGGTGGCCTTAGATGATGATGATGAGGAGGAGGCATCAAGTTATGGCACCAAGAGGAGCCCTACACCAAACTTCGTTGCCTACTCCAAGCCCAAAATACCAAGTGGACAAGAAAAATAAAAGAATAATAAGAAGGGAGGAGATGATGACATAAATAATGTTATGAAGGCCATTTTAATGGCAAGAAATGAACTAAACTAGGAAAAGAAGGTGGCAAGGATCCAAGAGTCGGCGGCCAATTAGAGGAGGTTGGCGGCCAAGGAGAGGAGGGTGGCGAGCGAGGAGAGGAGGCTCGCATTGTAGGAGAAGAAATTGGCCATGGAGGAGCAAGCTAAATTGTTGGAATATGAGAGGCACCTCTTATTAATGGACACATCTAACTTTGATGATAGGCAAAAGAAGTACATCAAACCTTTGCCTTGATCAGCTCTTGGTCCAATGATGGGCATGGGATGCATGGGAGCTACCATGAGAGGAATGGGATCTAGCATGGGAGGCTTCAGAGGCATGGGAGCTACCATGGGAGGCTTCAGAGCTACCATGGGTGGCTTGGGAGTTGCCATGGGAGGCATGGGAGCACCTACGGGAGGCATGAGTTTTAGGTATCTCATGGGAGGCATGGGAGCACCTTGCATGATGCCTCACATGACTTCACTTATGCCTCACATGTCTGTGGAGATAATGCAAACAATGTCCGAGGTTCCAACTGTCGGTTCCGAATTCGACATGTCTCGTAGTAGGGGTCCTAAGCTAGGCGTCTTGGAACGATGGTAACATGGACATAAGATTTTACCCAGGTTCGGGCTCTCTCGAGGAGATAATACCATACGTCCTGCTTTTGATTGTATTGATACGGGGATAGTACATAATATAGGTATCTACCACAAGATTATTGTAATGAATATGAGATTATCTAATTACTACCCTGACCTCGGTTTATATAATGCACCGGAGGCCTAGGGTTTAGGATAGTCCTTGTCTTGTGCACCAAGTCTTGTGGAATCTCCCTTGTATGCATCATGGGCTGCCCGAAGTGTCCTATGAGTGAACCTCCATGGGGGTTCTCGGCCCAACCCACTGGTAGGGAGACGATGTGGTGAGTAACCCCTAGTCGAGGACACCGTTAGTAGCCCCCTGAACCGATCTTCAAGTTGGGCATGCTCCTCGGTTCTTTCGAATAGTTCTTTGTCTTCGGTCATCGGCCTTGAAAACTAGTTCAACAAACCTTCCCATCTTCGATCTTGAGGATCGTTGAAGTGTATCCGAAGAGTTCATACATCGGGCATTCGAGGATCCCCTTTAAGTTTTTGGCCTTTGTCGATGCCTTGTTATTTTTTACGCCACAACTTGGGTTGAAGTGTTTCCCATGTGGCGATGTCCTCTTGCGTCAGAGCCCCAACCTTGAACTGCATCCGAGGTGTCTTTTTGCAGCCGAGCTCCAATGCTGGTCAGCATCCGAGGTGTTATTTTGCACCCGAGTTCCAATGCCGGTCGACATCCGAGGTGTCATTTTGCAGCCAAGCTCCAATGCTGGTCAGCATAAGAGGTGTCATAAATTACTTCAGCCTCTGGAAATCTGAAGGAGTTCATCCGAGCTTAAATGCCAGTAGGTGTAGTAAATTACCTCGACCTCTTAAAATCTGAAGGAGTTCATTCGAGCTTAAATGACGGAATAGTCTTTTATGGAGCCAACCATTCACATTCGAGCCTTATCTTGGATTTCTTCCAAGGTGATGCACCACCTCGGTCTCGGGCTATTTTTTGCAGAATTTATTTCCGATCATCGCAATTTACCGAGATGTATAGCCAGTAGACCTCAAGGTGTGTGTCAGCCAAAAATCCAAGATGCACCTCAAGTAGAATATAAAAACGGCTGATCTGAGTAGCCCCTGAGGCGCAGGTTGATTCATGAAATCAACCTGTAGCAAGTCCTTGCTCGCAAGCATACTTTAGGAATAAAAACATGGTGTGCTATAGCCCTTGAGACTCAGGTTGGGTGCAGCCGACCGGCTTGAGGATCGAATCTCTTCCGAAACCATATTACACTTTGAATTTCCAACATTTAATAGGCAATGTAGTAGCCCCGACCTTATTTGGTCACGGGTGGTCGAATTAAGGATAGATATTTTTTGACACAAACTTTGTTACGTTTGACACAATTTATGTGTAATTATTATATGTATCCAAGTACTTTATGTCATTAATGCTTGGATCCGCACTATACAAGACTTTGTTGACCGACCATCGGCATCAACCTCCTCGGCCAGTAACCGAGGAGTGTTTGTCCTACTTCATAAATCCTTTATAAGGGAAAATATTTACGGCGGACAAGGTAATTCAGCCATATACTTTTAAGAACGAAGGTACACGACGGGATATGTTATATTACTACTTAACGTAAGGAACATCTTCTCGGAAAAATACTTAATTTATAAGTTCCTTTTCCTTGGATATGTTGTTGACCATGATGGTGAAACCTCAACTCCGATCAATGTGGGAGGAAAATATTGAGGATTTAGTTTGGGGAATGTTCCCGAACACTGTGGTCTTTAATGAACTGAAATTTTCACTTCCGTCGTTGCCGACCAATTATGTTCTTAAGATGTATAGCTTTTGCTTCACCCAGTCTAAGGTACTAATCTGGATGACCCGGAAGTAACAATCACAGAGGAGCTCCCTTTACTCCTTAGCTGAATAATCGAGAACGTAAGGGGTAAGCATAGGTGCCAGTCAACCAAGCTTGGCCAAAATCTTAAGCCAAATTGATGCATATTTATGGATTTATAACGATGATTACAGAAGTCAACACTCGCATATTTAATACAAATGCTTTTATGCTATATGCTATTTTGACTCCTTTGTGACCGTTTTGTTGGGGAACGTTGCATGGGAAACAAAAAATTTCCTACGCACACGAAGACCTATCATGGTGATGTTCATCTCCGGGAGGGAGATCGGATCCACATACCCTTGTAGACCGCTAAGCGGAATGTGTTAAGAAACGCGGTTGATGTAGTGGTACAACTTCGTGATTCAAATCACCGTCGTCCCACTATCCGTCCCATGATCCGTCCCGATCTAGCACCGAACGGACGACACCTCCGCGTTCAGCACACGTACAGCTCGATGACAATCTCGGCCCTCTTGATCCAGCAAGAGAGGCGGGGAAGTAGATGAGTTCTCTGGCACAGTGATGGCGCGCCGGTGATGGTGATGATCTATTCCTGCAGGGCTCCGCCCGAGCTCCGCAGAAATCCGATCTAGAGGTAGAACTACGAGGTATAGGTTTGAGTTGCACGTGGCCAAGTTGTGTCTCAAAAACCATAAAACCTCTAGTATATATAGGAGGAGGGGAGGGGCTAGCCTTGTGGCTCAAGGGAGCCCCTAGGGCTCCGGCCTAAAGGAGGAGGAGGACTCCAACTCCAATTCGGTTTGGGGAACGAGGAGTCCTCCTCTTCCTTGCCACCTCCCTCTTTTTTTTCTTTTGGTTTTCTTTCCAAGCGCCATAGCCCACTTGGGCTGGCCTCACCAGCCCACTAAGGGCTGGTGCGCCACCCTAGGACTATTGGGCTCACTCCCGGGTGGGTGGGCCCCTCCCGGTGAAAACGTGGAACCCATTCGTCACTCCCGGTACACTGCCGGTAATGCCCGAAATCTTTTCGGTGACCAAATAAAACCATCCTATATATCAATCTTCGTTTCTGGAACATTCCGGAAACCCTCGTGACGTCTGTGGTCTCATCCGGGACTCCGAACAACCTTCGGTCACCAATACCTATAGCTCAACTATAATGAAACGTCACCGAACCTTAAGTGTGCAGACCCTGCGGGTTCGAGAACTATGCAGACATTACCTGAGACACTCCCCGGTCAATATACAATAGTGGGACCTGGATGTCCATATTGGATCCTACATATTCTACGAAGATCTTATCGGTTGAACCTCTATGCCAATGATTCATATAATCCCGTATAACATTCCCTTTGTCCTTCGGTATGTTACTTGCCCGAGATTTGATCGTCGGTATCCCTATACCTATTTCAATCTCGTTACCGGCATGTCTCTTTACTCGTTCCGTAATACAAGATACTGTGACTAACACATTAGTCACATTGCTTGCAAGGCTTGTATGTGATGTTGTATTACCGAGTGGGCCCCGAGATACCTATCTTTCACATAGAGTGACAAATCCAAGTCTTGATCCATGCTAACTCAATGTACACCTTCGGAGATACCTGTAGAGCACCTTTATAGTCACCCAGTACGTTGTGACGTTTTATACACACAAGGTATTCCTCCGGTGTCAGTGAGTTACATGATCTCATGGTCATAGGAATGAATACTTGACACGCAGAAAACAATAGCAACAAAATGACACGATCACATGCTACGTTCATAGTTTGGGTCTTGTCCATCACATCATTCTCCTAATGATGTGATCGAGTCATCAAGTGACAACACTTGCATATGGTCAGAAAACCTTAACCATTCTTGATCAACTAGCTAGTTAATTAGAGGCTTACTAGGGACATTGTTTTGTCTATATATCCACACAGGTATCTATGCTTTCATTCAATACAATTATAGCATGGATAAAAAACGATTATCTTGAAACAGGAAATATAATAATAACTATTTTATCATTGCCTCTAGGGCATATTTCCAACAGTCGCCCACTTGCACTAGAGTCAATAATCTAGTCTCAAATCGCTATGCGATTTACATTGGAATGAATCTAACACCCATACAGTTCTGGTGTTGATCATGCTTCGCTCGTGGAAGAGGTTTAGTCAGTGGATCTGCAAGACTCAGATCCGTGTACACTTTGCAAATATTTACGTCCTCTCCTTCGACGTAGTCGCAGATGAGGTTGAAGCATCGTTTGATGTGTCTGGTCTTCTTGTGAAAACTTGGTTCCTTTGCTAAAGCAATGGTGTTGGGGAACGTTGCATGGGAAACAAAAAATTTGCTACACACACGAAGACCTATCATAGTGATGTTCATCTACGAGAGGGAGATCGGATCCACATACCCTTGTAGATCGCTAAGCGGGAAGCGTTAAGAAACGCGGTTGATGTAGTGGTACAACTTCGTGATTCAAACCACCGTCATCCCATGATCCGTCCCGATCTAGCACCGAATGGACGGCACCTCCGCGTTCAGCACACGTACAGCTCGATGATGATCTCCGCCTTCTTGATCTAGAAAGAGAGACAGGGAAGTAGATGAGTTCTCCAGCAGCGTGACAGCGCGCCGGTGATGGTGATGATCTATTCCTACAGGGCTCCGCCCGAGCTCCGTAGAAATCCGATCTAGAGGAAGAACTATGAGGTATAGGTTTGAGTTGCATGTGGCAAAGTTGTGTCTCATATGCCCTAAAATGACCAATAGATATAGGAGGAGGGGAGGGGCTAGCCTTGGGGCTCAGGGGATCCCCAAGGGCGCCGGTCGAGAGGAGGAGGTGGACTCTCACCCCAATTCGGTTTGGGGAAGGAGGAGTCCACTCCTTCCTTTCCACCTCCCTCTTTCCTTTTTTTTCTTTTCCTTTGGTTTTTCTTCTTGTGGTGCCATAGCCCACTTGGGCTGGCCTCACCATACCACTAAGGGCTGGTGCGCCACCCTAGTGGTATTGGGCTCACTCCCGGGTGGGTGGGCCCCTCCCGGTGAATACCCAGAACCCATTCATCACTCCCGGTACACTTCTGGTAATGCCCGAAATCTTTCCAGTTACCAAATGAAACCATCCTATATATCAATCTTCGTTTCCGGACCATTACGGAAACCCTCGTGACGTCAGTGATCTCATCCGGGACTCCAAACAACCTTCGGTCATCAACACCTATAACTTAACTATACTAAAACGTCATCGAACCTTAAGTGTGAAGACCCTGCGGGTTCGAGAACTATGCACACATGACCCGAGACACTCCTCGGTCAATATCCAATAGTGGGACCTAGATGTCCATATTGGATCCTACATATTCTACGAAGATCTTATCGGTTGAACCTCTGGGCCAAGGATTCATATTATCCCGTATAACATTCCCTTTGTCCTTCGGTATGTTACTTGCCCGAGGTTTGATCGTCGGTATCTCCATACCTATTTCAATCTCGTTACCGGCAAGTCTCTTTACTCGTTCCATAATAAAAGATCCCGTGACTTACACTTGAGTCACATTGCTTGCAAGGCTTATATGTGATGTTGTATTACCGAGTGGGCCCCGAGATACCTCTCCGTCACACAGAGTGACAAATCCCAGTCTTGATCCATGCTAACTCAATGGAAACCTTCGTAGATACCTGTAGAGAACCTTTATAGTCACCCAGTAACATTGTAAAGTTTGATACACACAAGGTATTCCTCCGGTGTGAGTAAGTTACATGATCTCATGGTCATAGGAATGAATACTAGACACGCAGAAAACAATAGCAACAAAATCACACGATCACATGCTACATTTATAATTTGGGTATTGTCCATCACATCATTCTACTAATGATGTGATCCAGTTATCAAGTGACAACACTTGCATATGGTCAGAAAACCTTAACCATCCTTGATCAACTGGCTAGCCAACTAGAGGCTTACTAGGGACATTGTTTTGTCTATATATCCACACATGTACCTATGCTTTCATTCATTACAATTATAGCATGGATAATAAACGATTATCTTGAAACAGGAAATACAATAATAACTATTTTATCATTGCCTCTAGGGCATATTTCCAACAGTCTCCCACTTGCACTAGAGTCAATAATCTAGTCTCACATTGCTATGCGATTTACATTGGAATGAATCTAACACCCATACAGTTCTGGTGTTGATCATGCTTTGCTCGTGGAAGAGGTTTAGTCAGCGGATCTGCAACATTCAGATCCATGTGCACTTTGCAAATATTTGCGTCCTCTCCTTCTATGTAGTCGCGGATGAGGTTGAAGCGTCGTTTGATGTATCTGGTCTTCTTGTGAAACGTTGGTTACTTTGCTAAAGCAATGGTACCAGTGTTGTCACAGAACAGAGTTATTGGATTTAGTGCGCTTGGCACAACTCCAAGATCCGTCATGAACCGCTTCATCCAGACACCCGCCTTAGCTGCCTCCGAGGAAGCCATGTACTCCGCCTCACATGTAGAATGTGCTACTACGCTTTGCTTGGAACTGCACCACCTTACCGCACCCCCATTAAGAATAAATATGTATCCGGTTTGAGACTTAGAGTCATCCGGATCAGTGTCAATGCTTGCATCGACGTAACCCTTTACGACGAGCTCTTCGTCACCTCCATAAACGAGAAACAATTCCTTAGTCCTTTTCAGGTACTTCAGAATATTCTAGACCACCGTCCAGTGATCCACTCCTGGATTACTTTGAAACCTGCCTGCCATACTTATTGCCAGGCTGACGTGGTCTAGTGCACAACATTGCATACATGATAGACCCTATGGCTGAAGCGTCGGGGACGGTACTCATCTTTTCTCTATCTTCCGCAGTTACTGGACACTGAGTCTTACTCAACTTTATACCTTGTAATACTGGCAAGAACCCCTTCTTGGACTGCTCCATTTTGAACTTCTTCAAAACTTTATCAAGGTATGTGCTTTGTGAAAGTCCTATTAGGCGTCTCGATCTATCCCTATAGATCTTAATGCCTAATATGTAAGTAGCTTCTCCTACGTCCTTCATTGAAAAACATTTGTTCAAGTAATCTTTTATGCTCTCTAAAAACTCCACATTCTTTCCAATCAGCAATATGTCATCGACATATAATATTAGAAACGCTAGAGAGCTCCCACTCACTTTGTTGCAAATTCAAGATTCTCCAACAACTTGTATAAACCCAAATGCTTTGATCACCTCATCAAAGCACTCATTCCAACTCCGAGATGCTTTTACGAGTCCATAAATGGATCGCTGGAGCATGCATACTTTGTTAGCATTCTTTGGATCGACAAAAGCTTCGGGTTGCATCATATACAACTCTTCCTTAAGAAAACCGTTAAGGAACGCGGTTTTGACATCCATCTGCCAGATTTCATAATCGAAAAATGCAGCTATTGCTAACATGATTCGGACGGACCTAAGCATCGCTACCGGTGAGAACATCTCATCGTAGTCAACTCCTTGAACTTGTCACAAACCCTTTGCCACAAGTCGACCTTAATAAACGGTCACATTACCATCCGCGTCCGTCTTCTTCTTAAAGATCCATTTGCTCTGAATAGCCTTGCGACCTTCAGGTAATACTTCCAAAGTCCACACTTTGTTTTCATACATAGATCCTATCTCGGACTTCATGGCCTCTAGCCATTTGTTGGAATTCGGGCCCGCCATTTCTTCTTCATAATTCGCAGGTTCATTGTTGTCCAGAAACATGATAGATAAGACAGAATTACCGTACCACTCAGGAGAAGTACGTGATCTTGTCGACCTGCCAGGTCCTATAGGAACTTGATCCGAAGCTTCATGATCATCATCATTAGCTTCCTCCTCAACCGGCATCGCTTCCACAGAGGTTTCCCCTACCCTGCGCCACCATCTAGAGGGAGTAGAGGTTCTACAAGCTCATCAAGTTCTATCTTCCTCCCACTCAATTCTTTCGAGAGAAACTCCTTCTCAAGAAAAGCTCCGTTCTTAGCAACAAACACTTTGCCCTCGGATCTGAGATAGAAGGTATACCCAACTGTCTCCTTTGGGTAACCTATGAATTCGCACTTTACCGCTTTGGGTTCCAGCTTTTCAGGCTGAATCTTTTTGACATAAGCATCACATCCCCAAACTTTAAGAAATGAAAACTTTGGCCTCTTGCCATACCATAGATCATATGGTGTCGTCTCAACGGATTTTGACGGTGCCCTATTTAAAGTGAATGCAACTATCTCTAATACATAACCCCAAAACGATAACGGCAAATCGGTAAGATATATCATAGATCGCACCATATCTAACAAAGTACGATTACGACGTTCGGACACACCATTACGCTGTGGTGTTCCACGCGGTGTTAACTATGAAAGGATTCCACACTGTCTTAAGTGAGCACCAAACTCGAAACTCAGATATTCGCCCCCTTAATCAGAACGCAGGAACTTGATCTTCCTGTTACGATGATTTTCGACTTCACTCTGAAATTGCTTGAACTTCTCAAACGTTTCAGACTTGTGCTTCATCAAGTAGATATATCCATACCTACTAAAATGTAACATCCCAAATTTTGGAATGTTAATATAATTATTAGAATGATTGTTTGTTTGTTTGAGTGATTGAAACTTGAGTGGAGTTTGAAACTTTTCAAAAACTTTTGAATGAGAGGGAATAAAATGACTTTCCCCTTTTTCCGGTGAATTCAAATTCATCCATTTAAAACCAATGAGAGAAGATGACATGACTTCTTCAAATTATAAAGATTTTGAATGAAGGTGGCATTTGAATTTCTTTCAATTGTTGTTTTGCAAATTCGTTTTCTTCTTCACTCGCAGAGTGCCCGGATTATTATCTTGCCAAGCAAGAAAGAGTGGAGGAACATGACCCTCCAAACCAGGGGTATTTATTTGAAGTATTTGAACCATAAAACCCCAGGGTTTATTTGAAAATTAATTGCAAAAAGAAATAAAGCTTTTAGGGGATTTTCTAACAAACATTTTTTTTAAAGTTTTTATTTCTGCCGTGGAAAAATGGCCATCATTTATATTTTATTTTTCTGATAATTTTAGTATATAGAAACGCTATATTCCGAATTTATTTAGTTTCCCTTTTAATTGTTTACTTTCCGATTTTAAAAATAGGAAAGGAATCCCCATTATTTGGAAACTAGAGCAGGCCCATTAGGGCACTTTCCCAAAATTGGCCCAACCGACATTTCTTCTTCCTCCTCTCGTTCCTTTCCTTCCCAGGCAATGGCAGAAGCTCCATGGAAGCTCCCCCCTGATTCGCGGGATTAGTTGCCTCCCCTCGCCCCTATAAGAACCCCCTCGCCATCCTCATTCCATTCCCCTAGCTAACTCCTCTTCTCCCTGCCCGTAGCCTGGGCGCCACCATCGACATCTTCTCTGTCGACAGGAGCTCGGCACAAGCTTAACCACCTCGCCCCCTGCAGGTCCCTCCCCTCCCTAGCAAGCCACCCTACCCCGCTGCACCACCATCGCCACCCTTCCCCGTCGCCCCCCCATCGACCAGGAGCTCTCCCCTGCACCCCTCGCCGGGAACAACCCCTGCTCCTCACCATCGCCCTGCAGCGACCCCCCTGCACCTCGCCCCCAGGGACTCCCCCCTCCTCCACCGGCCCCTCCCTCGCCGGAGTGCCCTCTCTCCCTTGCCGACGCAGCTCACCATCGCCACGGGCAACCCCTGCTGCGTTCAGCCACAGGAGGTAACCCCTCCTTCCTCTTTTTTCTTTATGTTTGTATTGTTTTTTTTTGTTTTGTTAGTCTACCGTTAGATCTAGATCCAACAGATCACATTAAAAGAAACTTACCCCTTCGGTTCTTGTAAAAGAACCAGTGGTTTTTCTTGTTAGCCGACGTGGATTGGTTAGTTTACGGACGTTTGCCAGATAGCCAAAAACGTCCACACATATTAGCCAATCAGATCTTGCCACGTCGCCGTTTTTGTTGTCAGTTTAATTATGTAATAGATTTAGTCCCGTTTTTGTTTTCTGTATAACTTTTGATCTAGAAGTCCAATGATGCTGATTCTTTTTGCGTTAGATCAAAAGTTTCTTGTAGTTTCCGAGAATATATAATTAGTCTATGTTTGGATTTATAAAAATTGAGTTAGATCAGATTTGAATTAAAGCTTGTTTTGCTTATTCCGAGAGTTTAAAATAGCTTTTAATTTTTGCTGCTGCTTCCTAGTGATCATATCTTTCTGTAGTTTAAGTTTCAATTTTTTTAAAGATGTTTACGTGGGGTTTTATCAAAAACAGATTCTGTTTTGATTAGGTGAAGTGAATTTCTTCACTTTATGCAATAGTAGTTTTATGCTAGTGATGTTATTTTGCTTGTTAATGATTGAGTGCTTATGGTGTGTATTTGTTTGTATCGATAGATACTCGGAGTGCGAAGCGTGCTACTTAGAAGTGCTTGATAACGACAACTATCAGCAAGGCAAGTCATTTGATCATGTATCACCTATGTTTTCATGCATCGTAGTTCTACCTTCCTATACCCATTTGCATGCTGACTAGGTACTTGGAAAAATATGGTTACTTGATGTAGTATCATGTGGTAGGCACACCAACAACCCTGTTACTTGGCCGGGGACGAAGAATTCTATTATGCTATGCTTGTGTAGACGGGGTTCTGGTTGAGAGTTTATCACGAGTAATGCGAGAATAATTTAATAACCAAGACCTGTTAAGTCAAGACTTTTCAAGACATCGTGATGCAATGCAACTCTGGGTGAAGGATGGTTTAGATGGGCTCCCTGGAGAAACCAGTGGACGACCCGGGATGCATGGAGACGTGCCATGACATCTTGCGGAAAGCTTCACCCAGGCTCGAAGAGATGGATGGAGGCTTCAAGACCCAAGGCTTACCTGCACAGCCACAAGTCATTGTGGGCTCTGGCTTGGTTGGACAACGTGGCGACTCTGGACAGGCGGTGCTAGCAGATGTAGAAGAATGGTAGGATTGGATGGGCACCGACAGAGGATCAGAGGGACCCGTTGAAAGACCATGTTTTGATCATCCGGTCTTCAAACACCCTGTAGTGTGAGGACATACCCGGAGGCGATCAAATATTGTGGGGAACATGTGCAAAACTCTGCAGAGTACTCAAACCTAATCGATTAGCCGTGTCCACGGTCATGGACAACTTGAGCCAAAGGAACTGAAGTTATCTCAAATTCTCAACACCACTATATATATTTGATGTGGGTACTATTGATAACTTGGGTATGAGAACTGGTTGGCGGAACCATCTCATTAACAACCAACAACGTAGTAATATTTTGCTTTTAGCCCCTCTATTGTTGTAGGAGAAAACTGTGCTTTTCCGCTAAAAACTTATAGCCCCACCTGACATATATGCATGTAGAATACATGATTATTATTTCACCCCCTCTCTTTGATGACTTACCGGCATATTCAATATGCTGACCTACACGGCTGCAACGTCTTATGTTGCAGATACTTTCTTCGACGAGTAAGTGTATGATTCAGGGTTACCGTCCGCACTCAACCTGCCGTTCGTGTTATTTGGGACTCCACTCCCTTGACTGCTTCCGCTGAGATTTTAAGGTATATATCAGTTTTACGCTATTTACATGTGGTTGCACTTTGATATATACATTGATGTACTGTGTGTGCCAGCATACTGATCCAGGGATGGCACAGATACACAGAGGCTTGACTCGTTTTGAGTCGGGTCGCTACAGATATGGTATCAGAGCACATGTTGACTGTAGGACGTGACCCTAGAAACTGGAAATTTCTTATGATAGGATCTCTCTAAAAATTCTTCAAGAACATCCTTTACTTCTCATCTCTTTTGATTTCATCAAATGTTCTCTCTCACCTCAAATAGTTATACAATACCCTTACCCCTTTGACCTCATGAAGAATCAACGGAGTTCTACTTCAAAGTAAAGAGGATTTCACCACGCATTTGAAGAATTGAAGCTACACCAACACAAGACTCTCAAGACCCGAAGAACTCGAAGACCCTGAAGTGTTCGAATAATTATATGACCATTAGAAGTCCAAACCCCTTTTATATACCCACGTTAGATACGATGATTTGTGAGCCGTCGTTGGTGTATGTTTTCCGACGGCCACAAATAAAACCTATTCTCAAAAATATTGTTTGTATTGTCTGTATCTCCCTCCCTCTCTTACCTGTGTCATCCGCAAAACCTCAACCCTACCATATGGAGTATGAAGCTGGACTTGTAGTCTCCGGACCAATGACCCAGCTGGAGGCTGAAATATGGATTCAGAACATGGAGAACCACTTCCTGAGCAACTTGATATCAAGGAAGTATGAAGTGGAACACGCCCTCCAGTACTTTACCCAAAGTGCTGCTCTCTAGTGGAAAATGCACCATGCCATGCAAGGATTTAGTGGAGCAGAAACTTGGGACGAATTCAAGAACACTCTGTTAAGATCCCGACTTATTCAGAAGTGCTATGATAATCCGAAGGAGAAGACTTGTGCATGCAAGATCTATGGACAAATAGGACACACCCAGGAAGAACACAAGGATGGATGCACTCATTGTGAAGAAAATCACCCAGCCGAGGAGTGCCCAAGTAGTCAGGTGACTTGTTTCCTTTGTGAAGGAACCACCCACTACCCAGCTCAATGTCACATTTACCCTAAGGTGCAACAAGTTGTCAAGCAGTAGAAAGACGCAATGAAGGAAACCCCCAAGAAGAAGATTCTAGAAGAACCTGTGATGAATGAAAATATAGAAGACCCTGATGAACAAGGTCTGACCAGATTTTTCTCCAAGGCATGCTACTCATGTGGAGAAGAAGGACATTACTCATAGGATTGCACGAAGGGAAGCCAAGAGTATCTGGGAAACTTCCCGACGGAAAAAGTGGAGTTTGATCCACTTGAAATAGAAGAACTAGCCAAAATAAAGGAGTCCGGGAAGAAGAAAAAGTACCCTCGGAAGAGCCAAATCTCTGCAGATAAATACCCGAGTCATGTCAGATGTTACAAGTGTATGGAATTTGGCCACCACAAATACATGTGCTCAGGAAGGAAGCCGGAAACCCAAGGAGCAAAAGCAAACACTAAGACGCCTCGAGACTTGTCAGAACTCGTTTGCTTTCGTTGCAAGGAAGCAGGACATTTTGCTAATTATTGTCCACGTAGGAAGAAAGCTAAAATGGAGTAGTTGAGTTTTGACCACGGCAATAAGTGTAATCTGAAGCACTCTTGTTTTTCATGAGATCATGGAGTTGAAATTTTTGTAACAGAAGTCCCTGAGATTGTAATAACTCATGAATCAATAAAATTGTTGTGTCATGATCTCCTATGTTGAACTGTATGCGTTGTTTTTTCTACGAGCAAAGATCTCTGAACATTTATGAGGATAAGAGAAAATATGGTCTATGCAGGCATGAGTGTAATTCATTTTTAGTGTGGTCGTAATAGGTACACCCACATGATCCACTGAGTAGGAATGTACCATGATTACCAAGGAGACACATACATTCCTCTGAGTACCTATTTACTGACACCTGCAGATGACAACTCTCTACAAGTCATTCCTCAAAAGCCCAGAAACGATCATGACCCTGACCAGTGATCATGATTACCCAAAAATCCTGAAGGACATGATGAAGCACATTCATCTTGAAGGAGATGCAGTCTACAAAGGCTACCCGTTCATGGAAAATGGAGTGGAACTTTGGTATGTGGAAGTACACCTCCACCAGGTGAAAGGAGTTTGTCCAAAGACTATGGGGCAATACTTTTTCATTTCACGTGCACCACGAGCAACCTTCTTTGATGCTGTTCGTGAAGCTGCCATGGAAAACATACGTCAGATTGGAGAAATACTTGAAGCAAGACTCCATCATACCCAGGAATACCTGAGTGAAGTGCATGCGGAGATGATGGAAATGAAGCTCATGGCCACCATGAGGAAGCAAAAGATGGATGATTTCAAGGAGCACCTTGGAAAGTTCCTGTGGAACTAAAGTATCTCCAAGGGAGACAAATGAATAAAGTTGGCAGAAATGCTTGACCATACCGAACAATGTGGATGGCAACATTTGTAATAAAGTTATTTTTTAATTTGGAGTTTTGAGGAGGAATTAAGGATGCAATAAAGGATTGAGTATGAAATAAATATGATTTATCGATGAAGCAATACCTTCTTATGGTATCCCACAGAGTGGCATGTGAACCAAAAATAAGTCTGAGGATTTTATTATATGATGGTTACCCCAAGAGTATGATGGAATGAAACACTATAGGATTTAAGGCGTAGTGATTCCAAGTATGCGTGCAACCCACAGACTCCGGGACTAATAAGGATCAAGTACTACCTATTTGGAGAAGGAAACTTGGAAAAAGCTAAGATGGATCAGCAAACGTTTTCTTAGGAGCATATGAAAACCCAAGAGTTGTGAAGATACGATAGATGTTTTGTTCAGCTTGTAGAAACAATGGATTTTCCGAACTTCGTTCGTGAACAAGAAAAATTCTGCAATGCTTTTGAGGATGCCCAAGTGTTAGAATGCGAGATTCGCTAAACCTTATGCAGAGAAATGATTTGGGTGCGGAATGGATTGATCACCATGACGACTTACTCTTATCATTTATCTTGCTATTCAGAATGGTAAATCTGAGGGACTTACCCATAGAGAGAGACGACGTTCTTTGAAGCTTTTGTTTAAGCCTTAGAATGGTATGATGAAAATCCCATGAACATGGCATTTGTTGTCACGCGTAAGAAATTTTATGGTGAGGATGAAACCAAGACCTCTCTCTCTACAGGATAACCACAAATGGTAGACCACCATGAGAATCATTGATAGGTTATTTAGAATTGACCACGAGACTGTCAGTTAAGAAGACCCAGTAACGGAAGAAGCTTATATCAACAGAAGAACCCTCGTTTTGATGGAGACGTTATGAATATAATGGAAGAGCATCACCCAAGGAGTCAGTATGAGGACTGTGAGGAGTCAGATGCCAAACCCCAGAGGATCGTTAAAACATTTTGAGGGACCAGTAATCTTTATTTTTAAGTGTGGTAGCATCCCACTTTGCCGGAGGTTGGATTTGTTAGAAGACCCCCAAACCCTGACCTATCTTTCTAGCCTCTTCGAATCTCGAGGACGAGATTCATTTTAAGTGTGGTAGGTTTGTAACATCCCAAATTTTGGAATGTTAGTGTAATTATTAGAATGATTGTTTGTTTGTTTGAGTGATTGAAACTTGAGTGGAGTTTGAAACTTTTCAAAAACTTTTGAATGAGATGGAATAAAATGACTTTCCCCTTTTTCCGGCGAATTCAAATTCATCCATTTAAAACCAATGAGAGAAGATGACATGACTTCTTCAAATTATAAAGATTTTGAATGAAGGTGGCGTTTGAATTTCTTTCAATTGTTGTTTTGCAAATTCGTTTTCTTCTTCACTCACGGAGTGCCCGGATTATTATCTTGCCAAGCAAGAAAGAGTGGAGGAACACGACCCTCCAAACCAGGGGTATTTATTTGAAGTATTTGAACCATTAAACCCCAGAGTTTATTTGAAAATTAATTGAAAAAAGAAATAAAGCTTTTATGGGATTTTCTGAAAACATTTTTTTAAAAAGTTTTTATTTTTGCCATGGAAAAATGCCCATCATTTAGATTATATTTTTCTGATAATTTTAGTATATAGAAAAGCTATATTCCGAATTTATTTAGTTTCCCTTTTAATTTTTTACTTTCCGGTTTTAAAAATTGGAAAGGAATCCCCATTATTTGGAAACTAGAGCAGGCCCATTAAGGCACTTTCCCAAAATTGGCCCAACCGACACTTCTTCTTCCTCCTCTCGTTCCTTTCCTTCCGAGGCAATGGGAGAAGCTCCATGGAAGCTTCCCTCCCCGATTCGCGGGATTAGTTGCCTCCCCTCGCCTCCCGTTGCCACTATAAGAACCCCCTCGCCCTCCTTGTTCTATTCCCCTAGCTAACTCCTCTTCTCCCCGCCCGTAGCCTCGGCGCCACCATCGCCATCTTCTCTGTTGACAGGAGCTCCGCAGGAGCTTAACCACCTTGCCCCCCTGCAGGTCCCTCCCCTCCCTAGCAAGCCACCCTACCCCGCTGCACCACCACCGCCACCCTTCCCCGTCGCCCTACCCCCATCGACTAGGAGCTCTCCCCTGCACCCCTCGCTAGGAACAGCCCCTGCTCCTGCCCATCACCCTGCAGCGACCCCCCTGCACCTCGCCCCCCAAGGACTCCCCCCTCCTCCACCGACCCCTCCCTCGCCAGAGTGCCCTCTCTCCCTCGCTGGCGCAACTCACCATCGCCAAGGGCAGCCCCTGCTGCGTTCAGCCACGGGAGGTAACCCCTCCTTCCTCTTTTTTCTTTTTGTTTGTATTGTTTTTTTTTTGTTTTGTTAGTCTACCGTTAGATCTAGATCCAACAGATCACATTAAAAGAAACTTACCCCTTCGGTTCTTGTAAAAGAACCGGTGGTTTTTCTTGTTAGCCGACGTGGATTGGTTAGTTTACGGACGTTTGCTAGATAGCCAAAAACGTGCACACATATTAGCCAATCAGATCTTGCCACGTCGTCGTTTTCGTTTTCAGTTTAATTATGTAACAGATTTAGTCCCGTTTTTGTTTTCTTTATAACTTTTTCTCTAGAAGTCCAATGATGCTGATTATTTTTGCGTTAGATCAAATTTTTATTGTAAATTCCGAAAATATATAATTTATCTATGTTTGGATTTATAAAAATTGAGTTAGATCAGATTTGAATTAAAGCTTGTTTTGCTTATTCCAGGAGTTTAAAAATAGCTTTTAATTTGATTCTTTTTGCTGCTTCTTCCTAGTGATCATATCTTTCTATACTTTAAGTTTCATTTTTTTTTAAATATGTTTATGTGGGGTTTTATCAAAAAAAGATTCTGTTTTGATTAGGTGAAGTGAATTTCTTCACTTTATGCAATAGTAGTTTTATGCTAGTGATGTTATTTTGCTTGTTAATGATTGTAGTGCTTATGGTGTGTATTTGTTTGTATTGATTGATAACCGGAGTGCGAAGCGTGCTACTTAGAAGTGCTTGATAACGACAACTATCAGCATGGCAAGTCATTTGATCATGTATCACCTATGTTTTCATGCATCGTAGTTCTACCTTCCTATACCCATTTGCATGTTGATTAGGTACTTGGAAAAATATGGTTACTTGATGTAGTATCATGTCGTAGGCACCCCAACAACTCTGTTACTTGGCCCGGGACGACGAATTCTATTATGCTATGCTTGTGTAGACGGGGTTCTGGTTGAGAGTTTATCACGAGTGATGCGAGAATAATTTAATAACCAAGACCGGTTAAGTCAAGACTTTTCAAGACTTCGTGATGCAATGCAACTCTGGGTGAAGGACAATTTAGATGGGCTCCTTGGAGAAACCAGTGGACGACCCGGGATGCATGGAGATGTGCCATGAGATCTTGCGGAAAGCTTCACCCAGGCTCGAAGAGATGGACGGAGGCTTCAAGACCCAAGGCTTACCTGCACAGCCACAAGCCATTATGGGCTCTGGCTTGGTTGGACAATGTGGCGACTCTGGACAGGCGGTGCTAGCAGATGTAGAAGAACGGTAGGATTGGATGGGCACCGACAGAGGATCAGAGGGACCCGTTGAAAGACCATGTTTTGATCATCCGGTCTTCAAACACCCTGAAGTGCGAGGACATACCCGGAGGTGATCAAATCTTGTGGGGAACGTGTGCAAAACTCTGCAGAGTACTTAAACCTAATCGATTAGCCGTGTCCACGGTCATGGACAACTTGAGCCAAAGGAACTGAAGTTATCTGAAATTCTCAACACCACTATATATATTTGATGTGGGTAATATTGATAACTTGGGTATGAGAACTGGTTGGCGGAACCATCTCATTAACAACCAACAACGTAGTAATATTTTGCTTTTAGCCCCTCTATTGTTGTAGGAGAAAACTTTGCTTTTCTGCTAAAAACTTATAGCCCCACCTGCCATATATGCATGTAGAATAGATGATTATTATTTCACCCCCTCTCTTTGATGACTTGCCGGCATATTCAATATGCTGACCTACACGGCTGCAACGTCTTATGTTGCAGATACTTTCTTCGACGAGTAAGTGTAGGATTCAGGGTTACAGTCCGCACTCAACCTGCCGTTGGTGTTATTTGGGACTCCACTCCCTTGACTGCTTCCGCTGAGATTTTAAGATATATATCAGTTTTACGCTATTTACATGTGGTTGCACTTTGATATATACATTGATGTACTGTATGTGCCAGCATACTCATCCAGGGATGGCACAGATACACAGAGGCTTGACTCATTTTGAGTCGGGGCACTACATAAAATCATCAGTGAAGGTGAGAAAATAACGATATCCACCGCGCGCCTCCACACTCAATGGACTGCACACATCAGTATGTATGAACTCCAATAAGTCACTTGCACGCTTCATTGTTCCGGAGAACTGAGTCTTAGTCATCTTGCCCATGAGGCATGGTTTGCACGTGTCAAGAGATTCAAAATCAAGTGACTCCAGAAGCCCATCGGTATGGAGTTTCTTCATGCGCTTCACTCCAATATGATCTAAGCGGTAGTGCCACAAAAACGTGGCGCTATCATTGTTAACTCTACATCTTTTGGTCTCGATGTTATTTATATGTGTGTCATCACAATCAAGATTCAATATGAACAAACCTCTCACATTGGGTGCATGACCATAAAAGATATTACTCATAAAATTAGAACAACCATTATTCTCTGACTTAAATGAGTAACCGTGTGCAATAAACAAGATCCAGATATAATGTTCATGCTTAACGCGGGCACTAAATAACAATTGTTTAAGTTCATAACAAATCCTGATGGTAACTAAAGTGAGACTGTGCCGACGGCGATTGCATCAACCTTGGAACCATTTCCCGCGCACATCGTCACTTCATCCTTCGCCAGCCTTTGTTTATTCCACAGTTCCTGCTTCGAGTTGCAAATATGAGCAATAGAACCGGTATCAAATACCTAGGCACTACTACGAGAGTTGGTTAAGTACACATCAATAACATGTATATCACATATACCTGATTTTTCTTTGGCCGCCTTCTTATCAGCCAAATACTTGGGGCAGTTGCGCTTCGAGTGACCCATCCCCTTGCAATAATAGAACTCTGTTTGCGGCTTAGGTCCAGCCTTGGGTTTCTTCGTCGGATTGGCAACAGTTTTGCCGCTCTTCTTGGAGTTACCCTTCTTGTCTTTGCCGTTTCTCTTGAAACCAGTGGTCTTATTGACCATCAACACTTGATGCTCTTTCTAGAATTCTGACTCTGCGACTTTCAGCATCGCGAATAACTCGCCAGGTGTCTTGTTCATCCCTTGCATGTTATAGTTCAACACAAAGCTCTTATAGCTAGGTGGTAGTGATTGAAGAATTCTGTCAGTGATAGCCTCTTGCGGGAGTTCAATCCCCAGCTTAGCTAGACGGTTTGAATACCCGGATATTTTGAGCACATGTTCACTGACACACGAATTCTCCTCCATTTTGCAAGCATAGAATTTATCGGAGGTCTCATACCTCTTGATCCGAGCATTCTTCTGAAAGATAAACTTCAACTCCTGGAACATCTCATATGCTCCATGACGCTCAAAACATCGTTGAAGTCCCGGTTCTAAGCCATACAAGACTGCACATTGAACTACTGAGTAGTCCTCCTTACGTGATTGCCAAGCGTTCAAAACATCTTGGTCAGACGTAGTGGGTGGTTCATCTCCTAGCGCAGCATCAAGGACATAATTCTTTTTCCCAGCTTGTAGGATGAGCCTAAGATTACGTGCCCAGTCTACAAAGTTGCTTCCATCATCTTTCAACTTAGCTTTCTCTAGGAACGTATTGAAATTCAGGGTTGCTACTGCGTGAACAATTGATCTACAACATAAAATATTGCAAAGTGGACTTAGACTATGTTCAAGACAATTAGAGTTTAACTAATCAAATTACTAATAAACTCCGACTCAAATAGACATCCCTCTAGTTACTTGAGTGTGGCATGATCCAAATTCACTAACTCAAGTCCGATCATCACGTGAGTTGAGTATAGTTTCAGTGGTAAACATCTCTATGCTAATCATATCAACTATACAATTCATGGTCGACCTTTCGGTCTCTTGTGTTCCGAGGCCATGTCTGCACATGCTAGGCTCATCAAGTTTAACCCGAGTGTTCCGCGTGTGCAACTGTTTTGCACCCGTTGTATGTGAACGTTGAGTCTATCACACTCGATCATCACATGGTGTCTCGAAACGATGAACTATCGCAACGGAGGACAGTCGGGGAGAACACAATTTTATCTTGAAATTTTAGTGGGGGATCACCTTATAATGCTACCTTCGTTCTAAGCAAGATAAGGTGCATAAAAGGATTAACATCACATGCAATTCATAAGTGACATGATATGGCCATGATCTTGTGCTTCTTGATCTCCATCACCAAAGCACCGGCATGATCTTCTTGTCACCGGCACCACACCATGATCTCCATCATCATGATTTCCATCATCGTGCCTCCATCGATGCTGTCGTGCTATGTATGCTATTACTACTAAAGCTACAACCTAGCAATATTGTAAACGCATCTGCAAACACAAACGTTAGTTTAAAGACAACCATATGGCTCCTGTCGGTTGCCGTAGCATCGACATGCAAGTCGATATTAACTATTCAACATGATCATCTCATACATCCAATATAGCACATCATGTATTTGGCCATATCACATCACAAGCATACCCTGCAAAAACAAGTTAGACGTCCTCTAATTTGTTGTTGCATGTTTTACATGGCTGCTATGAGTATCTAGTATGATCGCATCTTACTTACGCAAAAACCACAATGGAGATGTGCAAATTTCTATTTAACCTCTCTCCAAGGACCGTGTCGGTCAAATCCAATTCAAGTAAAGTTGAAGAAACTGACACCCGCCAGTCATCTTTATGCACCGAATTGCATGTTGGTCGATGAAACCAGTCTCTCGCAAGCGTACGAGTAATGTTGGTCCGGGCCGCTTCAATCCAACAATATCGCCGAATCGAGAAAAGACTAAGGAGGGCAGCAAATCGAACATCAACACCCACAAAAACTTTTGTGTTCTACTCGAGATTACATCTACGCATGAACCTAGCTCATGATGCCACTGTTGGGGAACGTTGCATGGGAAACAAAAAATTTCCTACGCACACGAATTCCTATCATGGTGATGTTCATCTACGAGAGGGAGATCTGATCCAGATACCCTTGTAGATCGCTAAATGGGAAGCGTTAAGAAACGCAGTTGATGTTGTGGTACGGCTTCGTGATTCAAATCACCGTCGTCCCACGATCCGTCCCGATCTAGAACCAAATGGACGACACCTCTGTGTTCAGCACATGTAGAGCTCGATGACGATCTTCGCCTTCTTGATCCAGAAAGAGATACGGGGAAGTAGATGAGTTCTCCGGCAGCGTGACGGCGCACCGATGATGGTGATGATCTATTCCTGCAGGGCTCCGCCCGAGCTCCGCAGAAATTCGATCTAGAGGAAGAACTATGAGGTATGTGTTTGAGTTGCACGTGGCAAAGTTGTGTCTCCAAAGCCGTAAAACCACCAATATATATAGGAGGAGGGGAGGGGCTAGCCTTGGGGCTCAAGGGATCCCCAAGGGCTTTGGATGAGAGGAGGAGGTGGACTCCCACCCCAATTCGGTTTGGGGAAGGAGGAGTTCACTCCTTCCTTCCCACCTCCCTCTTTCCTTTTTTTCCTTTGTTTTTTCTTCTTGTGGTGCCATAGCCCACTTGGGCTGGCCTCACCAGCCCACTAAGGGCTGGTGTGCCACCCTAGTGCTATTGAGCTCACTCTCGGGTGGGTAGGGCCCTCCCGGAAAATACCCAGAACCCATTTGTCACTCCTGGTACACTACCGGTAATGCCCGAAATCTTTCCGGTGACCAAATGAAACCATCCTATATATCAATCTTTGTTTCTGGACCATTCCGGAAACCCTCGTGACATCCGTGATCTCATCCAAGACTCCGAACAAACTTCGGTCATCAACACCTATAACTGAACCATACTAAAGTGTCATCGAACCTTAAGTGTGCAGACCCTGCGGGTTCAAGAACTATGCATACATGACCCGAGACACTCCTCGGTAAATATCCAATAACGGGACCTGGATGTCCATATTGGATCCTACATATTTTACGAAGATCTTATCGGTTGAACCTCTGTGCCAAGGATTCATATAATCCCGTATAACATTCCCTTTGTCCTTCGGTATGTTACTTGCCCGAGATTTGATCGTCGGTATCTCCATAACTATTTCAATCTCGTTACCGGCAAGTCTCTTTACTCGTTCCGTAATACAAGATCCTGTGACTTGAACTTGAGTTGCATTGCTTGTAAGGCTTATATGTGATGTTGTATTACCGAGTGGGCCCCGAGATACCTCTCCGTCACATAGAGTGACAAATCCCAGTCTTGATCCATGCTAACTCAACGGACACCTTCGGAGATACCTGTAGAGAACCTTTATAGTCACCTAGTAACATTGTGAGGTTTCATACACACAAGGTATTCCTTCGGTGTCAGTGAGTTACATGATCTCATGGTCATAGGAATGAATACTTGACACGCAGAAAACAATAGCAACAAAATGACACGATCACATGCTACGTTTATAATTTGGGTCTTGTCCATCACATCATTCTCCTAATGATGTGATCCAGTTATCAAGTGACAACACTTGCATATGGTCAGAAAACCTTAACCATCCTTGATCAACTGGCTAGCCAACTAGAGGCTTACTAGGGACATTGTTTTGTCTATATATCCACACATGTATCTATGCTTTCATTCAATATAATTATAGAATGGATAATAAATGATTATCTTGAAATAGGGAATATAATAATAACAATTTTATCATTGCCTCTAGGGCATATTTCCAACAAATGGCACCAGTGTTGTCACAGAATAGAGTTATTGGATTTAGTGCGCTCGGCACGACTCCAAGATCCGTCATGAACTGCTTCATCCAGACACCCTCCTAAGCTGCCTCCGAGGCAGCCATGTACTCTGCTTCACATGTAGAATCTGCAATGACGCTTTGCTTGGAACTGCACCAGCTTACCGTACCCCCATTAAGAATAAATATGCATCCGGATCAGTGTCAAAGCTTGCATCAACGTAACCCTTTACGACGAGCTCTTCGTCACCTCCATAAACGAGAAACATTTCTTTAGTCCTTATCTGGTACTTCAGAATATTCTTGACCGCCGTCCAGTGATCCACTCCTGGATTACTTTGAAACCTGCATGCCATACTTATGGCCAAGCTGACATCCGGTCTTGTGCACAACATTGCATACATGATAGACCCTATGGCTGAAGCATAGGGGATGGTACTCATCTTTTCTCTATCTTCCGCAGTTACTGGACACTGAGTCTTACACGACTTTATACCTTGTAATACTGGCAAGAACCCCTTCTTGGACTGCTCCATTTTGAACTTCTTCAAAACTTTATCAAGGTATGTGCATTGTCAAAGTCCTATTAGGCGCCTCGATCTATCCCTATAGATCTTAATGCCTAATATGTAAGCAGATCCTCCTAGGTCTTTCATTGAAAAACATTTGTTCAAGTAATCTTTTACGCTCTCTAAAAACTCCACATTGTTTCCAATCAGCAATATGTCATCCATATATAATATTAGAAATGCTACAGAGCTCCCACTCACTTTCTTGTAAATACAAGATTCTCCAACAACTTGTATAAACCCAAATGCTTTGATCACCTCATCAAAGCGCTCATTCCAACTCCGAGATGCTTGCACCAGTCCATAAATGGATCGCTGGAGCTTGCATACTTTGTTAGCATTCTTTGGATCGACAAAACCTTCGGGTTGCATCATATACAACTCTTCCTTAAGAAAACCGTTAAGGAACGCCGTTTTGACATCCATCTGCCAGATTTCATAATCGAAAAATGCAACTATTGCTAACATGATTCGGACGGACTTAAGCACCGCTACCAGTGAGAATGTCTCATTGTAGTCAACTCCTTGAACTTGTGAAAAACCCTTTGCCACAAGTCGAGCTTTATAAACGGTCACATTACCGTCCGCGTCCGTCTTCTTCTTAAAGATGCATTTGTTCTGAATAGCCTTGCGACCTTCAGGTAATACTTCCAAAGTCCACACTTTGTTTTCATACATAGATCCTATCTCGGACTTCATGGCCTCCAGCCATTTGTTGGAATCTGGGTCCACCATTGCTTCTTCATAATTCGCAGGTTCATTGTTGTCTAACAACATGATAGATAAGACAGGATTACCGTACCACTCAGGAGAAGTACGTGATCTTGTCGACCTGCCAGGTCCTATAGGAACTTGATCCGAAGCTTCATGATCATCATCATTAGCTTCCTCCTCAACTGGTGTTGCCTCGACAGAGGTTTCCCTGACCTGCGTCACCATCTAGAGGGTGAAGTGGTTCTACAACCACATCAAGTTCTATCTTCCTCCCACTCAATTCTTTCAGGAGAAACTCCTTCTCAAGAAAAGCTCTGTTCTTAGCAACAAACACTTTGCCCTCGGATCTGAGATAGAAGGTGTACCCAACTGTCCCCTTTGGGTAACCTATGAAGACACACTTTTCCGCTTTGGGTTCCAGCTTTTCAGGCTGAAGCTTTTTGACATAAGCATCGCATCCCCAAACTTTAAGAAACAACAACTTTGGCCTCTTGCCATGCCATAGCTCATATGGTGTCGTCTCAACGGATTTTGACGGTGCCCTATTTAAAGTGAATGAAGCTGTCTCTAATGCATAACCCCAAAATGTAACGACAAATCGGTAAGAGACATCATAGATCGCACCATATCTAACAAAGTACGATTACGACGTTCGGACACACCATTACGTTGTGGTGTTCCAGGCGGTGTCAACTGTGAAACGATTCCACATTGTCTTAAGGGAGCACCAAACTCATAACTCGGATATTCACCCCCTCGATCAGATCGTAGGAACTTGATCTTCTTGTCATGATGATTTTCAACTTCACTCTGAAATTTCTTGAACTTCTCAAACGTTTCAGACTTGTGCATCATCAAATAGATATATCCATACCTACTCAAATCATAAGTGAAGGTGAGAAAATAACGATATCCGCCACGCGCCTCGACACTCATTGGACCGCACACATCAGTATGTATGATCTCCAACAAGTCACTAGCACGCTCCATTGTTCCGGAGAACGGAGTCTTAGTCATCTTGCCCATGAGGCATGCTTCGCACGTGTCAAGTGATTCGAAATCAAGTGACTCCAAAAGCCCATCAGCATGGAATTTCTTCATGCGCTTTACACCAATATGACCTAAGCGGCAGTGCCACAAAAAGGTGGCGCTATCATTGTTAACTCTACATCTTTTGGTCTCAATGTTATGTATATGTGTGTCATCACAATCAATATTCAATATGAACAAACCCCTCATATTGGGTGCATGACCATAAAAGAATTTACTCATAATAATAGAACAACCTTTATTCTATGACTTAAATGAGTAACCGTCTCGCAATAAACAAGATCCAGATATAGTGTTCATGCTTAACGCAGGCACTAAATAACAATTATTTAAGTTCATAACTAATCCTGATGGTAACGGAAGTGAGACTGTGCCGACAGCGATTGCATCAACCTTGGAAACATTTCCCACACGCATCGTCACTTTATCCTTCTCCAGCCTTCGTTTATTCCGTAGTCCCTACTTCGATTTGCAAATATGAGCAACAAAACCGATATCAAATACACATGCACTACTACGAGAGTTGGTTAGGTTCACATCAATAACATGTATATCACATATACCTGGTTTGGCGTTGGCCGCCTTCTGATCAGCCGAATACTTGGGGCAGTTGCGCTTCCAGTGACCCATCCCCTTGCAATAATAGCACTCTGTTTCCGTCTTAGGTCCAGCCTTGGGTTTCTTCGTCAGATTGGCAACAGTTTTGCCGCTCTTCTTGGAGTTACCCTTCTTGCCTTTCCGTTTCTCTTGAAACCAGTGGTCTTATTGACCATCAACACTTGATGCTCTTTCCGGAGTTCTGACTCTGTGACTTTCAGCATCGCGAATAACTCATCGGGTGACTTGTTCATCCCTTGCATGTTATAGTTCAACACAAAGCTCTTGTAGCTAGGTGGCAGTGATTGAAGAATTCTGTCAGTGATAGCCTGTTGCGGGAGTTCAATCCCTAGCTCAGCTAGACGGTTTGAGTACCCAGACATTTTGAGCACATGTTCACTGGCACACAAATTCTCCTCCATCTTGCAAGCATATAATTTATCAGAGGTCTCATACCTCTCGATCCGGGCGTTCTTCTAAAAGATAAACTTCAACTCCTGGAATATCTCATATGCTCCATGACGTTCAAAGCGTCGTTGAAGTCCTGGCTCCAAGCCATACAAGACTACTTACTGAACTACTGAGTAGTCCTCCTTACGTGATTGCCAAGCGTTCAAACCAACTTGGTCAGACGTAGCGGGTGGTTCATCTCCTAGCGCAGCATCAAGGAAAAAATTCTATTTTCCAGCTTGTAGGATGAGCCTAGGATTACTAGCCCAGTCTAGAAAGTTTCTACCATCATCTTGCAGCATAGCTTTCTCTAGGAACGTATTGAAATTCTGGGTTGCTACTGCGTGAGCCATTGATCTGCAACATAAAATATTGCAAAGTGAACTTATACTATGTTCAAGATAATTAGAGTTTAACTAATCAAATTACTAATAAACTCCGACTCAAATAGACATCCCTCTAGTTACTTGAGTGTGGCATGATCCAAATTCACCAACTCAAATCCGATCATCACGTGAGTTGAGTGTAGTTTCAGTGGTAAACATCTCTATGCTAATCATATCAACTATACGATTCATGCTCGACCTTTCAGTTTCTCGTGTTCCGAGGAAATGTCTGCACATGCTAGGCTCGTCAAGTTTAACCCAAGTGTTCCGCGTGTGCAACTTTTTTGCACCCGTTGTATGTGAACGTTGAGTCTATCACACCCGATCATCACGTGGTGTCTCGAAACGACGAACTGTTGCAACGGTGCACAATCGGGGAGAACGCAATTTTATCTTGAAATTTTAGTGAGCGATCACCTTATAATGCTACCGTCGTTCTAAGCAAGATAAGGTGCATAAAAGGATTAACATCACATGCAATTCATAAGTGACATGATATGGTCATGATCTTGTGCTTCTTGATATCCATCACCAAAGCACCGGCATGATCTTCATTGACACCGGCGCCACACCATGATCTCCATCATCGTGCCGCCATCGAGGTTGTCGTGCTATCTATGCTATTAGTACTAAAGCTACAACCTAGCAATATAGTAAACGCATCTGCAAACACAAACGTTAGTTTAAAGACAACCCTATGGCTCGTACCGGTTGTCGTAGCATCGACGTGCAAGTCGATATTAACTACTACAACATGATCATCTCATACATCCAATATATCACATCATGTCTTTGGCCATATCACATCACATGCATACCCTGCAAAAACAAGTTAGACGTCCTCTAATTTGTTGTTGCATGTTTTACGTGGCTGCTATGGGTATCTAGTATGATCGCATCTTACTTACGCAAAAACCACAACGAAGATGTGAAAATTTGCTATTTAAACTCTCTCCAAGGACCGCTTCGGTCAAATCCAATTCAACTAAAGTTGAAGAAACCGACACCCGCGAGTCATCTTTATGCAACGAGTTGCATGTTGGTCGATGAAACCGGTCTCATGTAAGCGTACGAGTAATGTTGGTCCGGGCCACTTCAATCCAACAATACCGCCGAATCGAGAAAAGACTAAGGAGGGCAGAAAATCGAACATCAATGCCCACAAAAACTTTTGTTTTCTAGTCGAGATTACATCTACGCATGAACCTAGCTTATGATGCCACTTTTGGGGAACGTTGCATGGGAAATAAAAAAATTTCCTACACACACGAAGACCTATCATGGTGATGTTCATGTACGAGAGGGAGATCCGATCCACATACCCTTGTAGATCGCTAAGCGGGAAGCATTAAGAAACGCGGTTGATGTAGTGGTACATCTTCGTGATTCAAATCACCATCGTCCCACGATCCGTCCTGATCTAGCACCGAACGGACGGCACTTCCGTGTTCAGCACACGGACAGCTCGATGACGATCTCCGACTTCTTGATCCAGCAAGAGAGGTGGGGAAGTAGATGAGTTCTCCGGCAGCGTGACGGCGCGTCGGTGATGGTGATGATCTATTCCTGCAAGGCTCCGCCCGAGCTCCGCAGAAATCCGATCTAGAGGAAGAACTACGAGGTATAGGTTTGAGTTGCACGTGGCAAAGTTGTGTCTCAAAAACCCTAAAACCTCTAGTATATATAGGAGGAGGGGAGGGGCTAGCCTTGGGGCTCAAGGGATCCCCTAGGGCGCCGGCCGAAAGGAGGAGGACTCCAACTCCAATTCGGTTTGGGGGAAGGAGGAGTCCTCCTCTTCCTTCCCACCTCCCTCTTTTTTTATCTTTTGGTCTTCTTTCCTAGCGCCATAGCCCACTTGGGCTGGCCTCACCAGCCCACTAAGGGCTGGTGCACCACCGTAGGACTATTAGGCTCACTCCCGGGTGGGTGGGCCCCTTCCGGTGAAGACCCGGAACCCATTCGTCACTCCCGGTACACTGCCGGTAATGCCCAAAATCTTTCCGATGAGCAAATGAAACCATCCTATATATAAATCTTTGTTTCCGGACCATTACGGAAACCCTCGTGATGTCCGTGATCTCATCCGAGACTCCGAACAACCTTCAGTCATCAACACGTATAACTCGACCATACTAAAACGTCATCGAACCTTAAGTGTGCAGACCCTGCTGGTTCGAGAACTATGCACACATGACCCGAGACACTCCTCGGTCAATATCCAATAGCAGGACTTGGATGTCCATATTGGTCCTACATATTCTACGAAGATTTTATCGGTTGAACGCCTGTGCCAAGGATTCATATAAACCCGTATAACATTCCCTTTGTCCTTCAGTATGTTACTTGCCCAAGATTTGATCGTCGGTATCTCCATAACTATTTCAATCTCGTTACCGGCAAGTCTATTTACTCGTTCCTTAATACAAGATCCCGTGACTTACACTTGAGTCACATTGCTTTCAAGGCTTCTATGTGATGTTGTATTACTGAGTGGGCCCCGAGATACCTCTCCGTCACACGGAGTGACAAATCCCAGTCTTGATCCATGCTAACTCAACGGACACCTTCGGAGATACCTGTAGAGCACCTTTATATTCACCCACTAACGTTGTGACGTTTGATACACACAAGGTATTCCTATGGTGTCAGTGAGTTACATGATCTCATGGTTATAGGAATGGATACTTGACATGCAGAAAACAATAGCAACAAAATGACACGATCACATGCTACGTTCATAGTTTGGGTCTTGTCCATCACATCATTCTCCTAATGATGTGATCCAGTCATCAAGTGACAACACTTGCATATGGTCAGAAAACCTTAACCATCCTTGATCAACTGGCTAGTCAATTAGAAGCTTACTAGGGACATTGTTTTGTCTATATATCCATACATGTATCTATGCTTTCATTCAATACAATTATAGCATGGATAACAAAAGATTATCTTGACACAGGAAATATAATAATAACTATTTTATCGTTGCCTCTAGGGCATATTTCCAACATGTTTATCATTTGGGAATGGCCCATCATCGGCTTCTACCCCTTTGTAGATGCTATGCAGGGTGTTTCCGTAATAACAAGACAACCCTTAGCCGATGTATTGATGCCCGGAGGTGGTTGCGTTAGCGGAAATGAGGCAATCAGATATCTAGGCTTTATAACTTTCACTTAGTCATAGGAGCTTAAAGTTTGGGAGGCCAGTTACTAGCTCCGAATAGTATTCGGTGTTAGCGGAGGTCAAGCCATTAACACTTCGACCAATTGTATGAAAGACCCATGGGGTAACCTCTATCAGTCTATAGTTTGACATAGTCATCGGGTCACTGACCAGTTTGCGCTCATTGTGACAGTCAGTTTTCGGCTTTCTCCACTGAGGTACTTGATCAGTTAAATCTGGAGTACAATCGCATTGGTTCTCCCTTTACACACCTAGCCGAAAAAAGCAGAATGTAGGAGGCAATCACAGGAGAAGGGAAACCCAACCATTGACCAAAGACACAATCCAAAACTGATGCATATAAAGCAATATCCGAGAACGTTTTGCCAAGGGCTCCTCGAAGTACCTTGACTTTTAGTGGGTTCGGCTCTAGTCGCATTCCCCGTTGATATTGTCGATACTTTAAAGGCATCCGACGTTGTACTACGAGAGTTATGCTGGAGACACACAATATCCCCCGAGACTCGGTTTGGGTGCGGCCAACCAATTTGAGGATCAAATCTACTCAGGAACTAGTCCAGATGTCATGTGTGTTTTGCCAATGCCGAGGTGTAAGTCGACAGGAAAGATGCCGAGCTATGGGTCGGAAAAGATCTCCCGAGCTGATTATTACGCAGGACACCTCGGTCATACGGATGTCTCGCCTCCTAAAAGAAAAACATACAAATGGCTTAAAAGTGCTATTAGCTCTACAAGCCAAAAAAAATTATGTAAAAACTTTGACAGCCGAACTAAATCAAGTTTTTTGGTGCCAATTCAAAAATTGGTCTTACAATACTTTTTTCCTGCTGTCGTGCATTAACATGACACATCCGATCTCTAACCTTCAAGTAGGCGAGCCTTCGGCTTCAACCTCCATATACCAATAGAGGAGTGTTTCTCATAGGCCAATTTAGAGAACCAAAGACGAGCGACTTTAGAGAGAAACCATGCTACCAGGCTATTAACCATAGACTCAAGTTGAAAAAGGAGTGTTTAGAAAAAGACTTCGCAATGACTTAGAAGAAAAATATTATTATAAAACAACTCATATAAATTTAGGAGTCCCAAGTTAACATGGGAAAAGGAAGTGTTTTTAACATTTTTTTTTATTTACAATATAATGCTTAGTTGAACCGAACAAAAATTAAAAATTGAAAAAGTTGAGCATGAAAGCAACTTAGCTGGTTAATGTGTTCGGTGTTGATGGCGTGGTCTATGCTTGTGGAGGGCCGAGTTCCCAACCCCCAAGCCTATCCTGAGGTGATCGAGCGAGGAAATCAGCCTGATGAAGTGGTGATATAGCACAGTCGAAGCCCCTGGTCCAGCCGAGGTAACAAAGCTCGTGAGCTAATGACATCGAAGTCCCCAAAGTAGGTTGCTGAAGAGATGGTGAATCCCACTGTCTAGCCGAGGTGACGGAGCAGGTCGATAATGTGACGTTGAAGCCCCATGTCGGCCAAGGTGTCGAAGAAGGTCGGCATGGTGGTCATCGGCTTGAAGAAGCAATGGCACAACAACACCAACGCATGTCGGAACTTGTCATGCAGTCAATGCTGGCTTGAGAAGTAACTGCGCGGCAATGCCGGCTGATACGTCTCCAACGTATCTATAATTTTTGATGGTTACATGCTATTATCTTGTCAAACTTTGGATGTTTTGCTTGCCTTTTTTTGGGACTAACTTATTAACTCAGTGCCAAGTGCTAGTTCCTGTTTTTTCCATGTTTTTGACCCCTTCTAGAGGAGATTTTGAAACAGAGTCCAAACAGAAGAAAATCGCCGAAAAGATTTTTTTCGTAACGGAAGAAGATAGGGAAGCTTGAGAGCCAAGGAAGGGGAGCCTCAGGGGCCCCACAAACCCCACCCCGCGGCCAGGGGGGAGGCCGCGGCCCACAGGCTTGTGGGCCCCCTGAGCGCCCCCTGACCTAGGGGTTGCGCCTATAAATTCCCTAAAAATCCCAAAAAAATCAGGAGATCATCGAAATTACTTTTCCGCCGCCGCAAGCTTCTGTCTCCGCAAGATCCCATCCGGGGCACGTTCTGGTGCCCTGCCGGAGGGGAGATCTGGATATGAGGGCTTCTTCATCAACACCATGACCTCTCCGATGATGCGTGAGTAGTTCACCATAGACCTACGGGTCCATAGCTAGTAGCTAGATGGCTTGTTCTCTCTCTTGGATCTTCAATACAAAGTTCTCCATGATCTTCATGGAGATCTATCCGACGTGATCTTCTTTTGCGGTGTGTTTGTTGAGATCCGATGAATTGTGGATTTATGATCAGATTATCTATGAATCTTATTTGAGTTTCTTCTGATCTCTCTTATGCATGACTTCATATCCTTGTAATTCTCTTCGAGTTGTGGGTTTTGTCTGGCCAACTAGATCTATGATTCTTGCAATGGGATAAGTCCTTGGTTTTGGGTTCATACCGTGCGGTGACCTCACCCAGTGACAGAAGGGGTAGCAAGCCACGCATCATGTTGTTGCCATCAAGGGTAAAAAGATGGGGTTTTCATCATTGGTTTGAGGTTATCCCTCTACATCATGTCATCTTGCTTAAGGCGTTACTCTGTTCGTCATGAACTCAATACACTAGATGCATGCTGGATAGCGGTCGATGTATGGAGTAATAGTAGTAGATCCAGAAAGTATCGGTCTACTTGTCTCGGACGTGATACCTATATGTATGATCATTGCCTTAGATATCGTCATGACTTTGCGCGGTTCTATCAATTGCTCGACAATAATTTGTTCACCCACCGTGATATTTGCTATTTTGAGAGAAGCCTCTAGTGAACACTATGGCCCCCGGGTCTACTCCAAACCATATTTTCAGCTTTACACTTTTTACTTCGTTGCACTTTCCGCCTTCAGATCTCACTTTGCAAACAATCTTGAAGGGATTGACAACCCCTTTGAAGCGTTGGGTGCAAGCTTGTTTGTGTTTGCGCAGGTACTCTGGACTTGACGAGACCCTCCTTCTGGATTGATACCTTGGTTCTCAAACTGAGGGAAATACTTACTGCTCCTGTGTTGTATCACCCTTTCCTCTTCAAGGTATAAACCGCCGCGGACAAGAGAAGTAGCAAGAAGAATTCCTAGCGCCAAGGAAGGACTTTTGTTGCCGTAGCACCGGCACGCCCGACCTGTGCAATCTGTGGGGCGACGATCTTGTCTAGATGATTATTTGTCCTTGACGATGCCAAACTCTTTGTTGGCTTGCCAAGGTGAGGATCCAAGATGGTTATCATCGGCTCGATGGACTGACGGCGCAGTCGGTGTTAGCGCAGGTCGGTAGCCATGGAGCAATTTATGGGCATGTATTTCAGAACAACACACAATACCCTAATAAAAATTCCTCCAAAAAGGATGTCTAATACCCCGTTCATGAAGGAAGATGAACTCGAGTCGGATTCGTTTTCGCGCAGAAAATAGATCCGAACATTGATGCATTCCTCGGATGTTACCCAGAGTTTGAACGGTTGGATCGAGCTGAAATTTTGAGGGGCGACTGATATAGGAATTCTGCAACCGATGAATGTGGGATTTCCAATGCATGTTCGAGCTGGATACTAGACACCTCACCCTAAACTCATCCAGATTTCCGTCCAGATTCCACAAGGCTCCGGTATATCAGAGATTGATGGAGATTCCTCCATTGGAACACGATGAAATTTTACAGGGTTGTTCTAGACTCACTTCCACACAATTCGACCGAATCAATCATCAAAGTGACACTCAAGGAGGCAGGGAATGAACACGAATCCGCTATCCAGAAAATATGCACTGTCGCGTGAGGACTATGTTGACGTCGAGCACTTGAGCTCCATGGATGATTCCCCATGATCTTGATAGTGATCGGAGTTGATGATGAAAGTATCCATTCGATCTTGATGATATGACGGAGCGCAGTCCTCCGTCCACTCAAGGTGACTAGTCGAGCCATCGACGAAGCTGCCGAGATCGACAACAAAGCTCACTTCCAATGCATAGATTGCGTCGGAGACGATCTGAATTCCCATGACACTTCAGCGACTGCGAGGAGACTCTCCATGAAATCACCAATGTCGGTTCTGAATCCGACATGTCTCATGATAGGGGTTCTAAGCTAGGTGTCTTGTAACGATTGTAACATGGACACAAGATTTTACCCAGGTTCAGACTCTCTCGAGGAGATAATACCCTACGTCATGCTTTCGATTGTATTGATACGGGGATAGTACATAGCACAAATATCTACCACGAGATTGTTGTAATGCATATGAGATTGTCTATTTACTATCCTGACCTCGGTTTATATAATGCATCGGAGGCCTAGGGTTTAGGAGAGTCTTTGTCTTGTGCGCCAAGTCTTGTGTAATCTCCCTTGTATGCATCATGGGCTTCCCAAAGTGGCCCACGAGTGAACCGCCATGGAGGTCCTCGGCTTGATCCATTGGTCACGAGACAATCTGGTGAGTACCCCCCTAGAAGAGGATACCATCACCAATAACACCGAGGTGCTCGAAGATGATGAAAAGGAGGAAAAATAGGAGGAGGACAAGAAGGAAGAAGACGGGGAAGAAGCTAAGGAAGAAGATGATGCATGATTCTTGATGTTTCATTCGTTTGTGTGAACTTATTTGTCATGTATTGCTTGTGGTTAGATGAATTTGAACTATGCCATGAATTTGAACTACATTATATTGCTCAACTCATCATTTTACAAATTTTAAATGTTCAAGATAAGGTTGTTTTAATTGTCAAATATTAATATATATGTGATGTTTTATATGTGCTAAGTGGCAGCTGGGCGGGCAAGCTATATTTTATCGTGCCTGGTGAAGCGCTACTGTGGCGTGCTAAATTTTGTCGCACCTACTAAAGCTACCACATGTTCGCTCGTGCTAAGATATTATCTCGAAGCTAGTTTTTTAGCATGCCGCACTATGATACCTCTCAAATGTATCTACTTTTTCAACCACTTTTGCTGTTTTGGACTCTAATTTACATGATTTGAATGGAACTAACCCAAGACTGACGTTGTTTTCAGCCTACCATGGTGTTATTTTTGTGCAAAAATAAAAGTTCCCAGAATCGGACAAAACTTTTTGTGAATTATTTTTGGAATATATAAGGAATTATGGTGCGAAGAACCACCATAGGGGGCTGCGAGTGGGCCACCAGCCAACAGGGTGCGCCCACCACCCTAAGCGCGCCCTATTAGGTCATGAGGCCCATGCGGCTCCTCCGACCCTAACTCTAGTCCTATAAATTCACATATTCTGACAAAAATATTAGAGAATAAAATTTCATCTCATTTTACGAGACGGAGGCGCTGCCACCCCAGTTCTTTGTCGGGAGGGCTGATCTGGAGTTCGTTTGGGGCTCCGCAGAGGGAGATTCCTCGCCGTCGTCATCACCAACCCTTCTCCATCAATAATTCCATGATGCTCACTACCAGGAGGGAGTAATTCCTTTGTAGGCTTGCTGGACAGTGATGTGTGTGGATGAGATTTAACATGTAATAGAGTTATTTTGATAGGGATTGATCCCTAGTATTCACTATGTTCTTAGTTTGATATTGCTATGACTTTGCTATGCTTAATACTTGTCACTAGGGCCCAAGTGCCATGATTTAAGATCGGAACCTATTATGTTTTCTCTGAATATGAAAGTGTTTAGATCCTGCCTTGCAAGTTGTATGCACCTATTACGTGTCATGATCCGCATACCTGGAAGTGACAATAATTCAGATTCTTGTCGGTGATTGTCGTAGTTTGAGGAGTTCATGTATGCACTAAGTGTTAATGCTTTTTTCTGGTTATCTATTAAAAGGGGGTCTGAATGTACATTAGTTTCCTTATGGACCCCACTTCCATGAGAGGGTAGGACAAAATATGTTATACAAGTTCTTATCGCAAGCACGTATGACTATATATGGAATACATGCCTACATTATATTGATGAATTGGCGCTAGTTCTATGTCGCTCTAGTGTGTAACTGTTACATGATGAATGTCATCCATATCAATCCATTGCTAATCCATGTCCTACGCTTTTCGTATACTCAATCTTGCTAAGTTACTATTGCTATTGCTACTATTACAATTACCACAACACCATTGCTACTGTTGTTATTGCTACTACTATTGTTCTGCTTTGCTACTAAACTGTTGCTCCAGAGAGATAACCTTGGTGTGGTTGAATTGACAACTCAATTGCTAAGGCCAATAAATAGTCTTTGGTTCCCCTTGTGTCGAATCAACAAATTTGGGTAGAATACTTCCCTCGAAGACTATTATGATTCCCTATACTTGTGGATTATCACGCTACCACACATCTGTTGGAGATGCTCTTAGTCTAAGCGGGATCACTAAATTAGCAGAGTAGTGTATCTACTCGAACCAAATAGGACGCCGCCTAAATAAAGTACAACTAGTACAGGAAGTTAATGAATAAAATTATCAGCCCGTCAGCAGGCGCTTACAAGGGTAAGAGCATCTCCAACAGCCGCGCTTCGCGCCGCGCGCAAAAAACCTATTTGCCGCGCGCGCTTCGGCTGGTTTAGCGCGGCCGCGAGCGCTGGCTCCAATGGCTGCGCTATAATGCAGTGCGCGCGCGCGGCTCCAGCAGCGCCCAAAAATACAGCACGCGCAGCACGCACAAACCACATATACATTTCAAAAAATAGGAGCAAAAATGATCAAACAAACAAAATAGATCAAAAATAAATAGTCATTACAACTCAAACAAATAGTTTATCGTTCAGTACAACAAATAATGCAATAAACACAACCAATAGTTCATGAACAATACAATGTCGAATGCAGAAATCATGCTCTTTGTCGTCCATGCCATGCCCACCACTCTTCAATCATATCCTTCTGAAGTTCATTGTGCGTTGCGGGACGCTGAATGGCATCATAGGAGGCAACAAAATGGGCTACCTTTCAGCCCTCCGTCGCACTCGCACGGGATGCCCCAAGAGCTCATACTGTGAGTAGTCTAAATCTTGGCCACGCTCATTCTCGATGATCAGGTTGTGCATGATCACACAAGTGTGCATGATGTACCAAAACATTTTTTGATCCCAAAATCTAGCCGGTCCTCTCACAATAGCAAATTGGGCTTGCAAAATCCCAAATGCTCTCTCCACATCTTTTCTAGCCGCCTGAACAGTCGCTGGGGCGCGCGGGCGGCGGCGACGGCGGGGATAGGCCGGGGAAGCGCCTGAACGGTCGCCGGGGGGCGCGGGCGGTGGCGGCGGTGAGGATATGACGGGGAAGCGCCTGAACGGTCGCCGGGGGGCGCGGGCGGCGGCGGCGGTGGCGCGGGGATAGGCCCGGGAAGCGCCTGAATGGTCGCCGGGGGGCACGGGCGGCGGCGCGGCCGGATGAGGGTGGGAGTGGGAGAGCGAGCGTGCGAGAGTCCAGCGTGCGGGAGCTGGCGCAGCAAATAAGTGGCGCGCAATTGCATTTCGGCCAGCGCGCTGAACTGCATATGCCGCGCGCGCCGTTTTTGCGCGCCCGCTGGAGCCACCCGCCGCGTTGCACGCGCGCTAAAACGGCCTAATTTGCGGCGCGGCGCTAGTTTAGCGCGGCTGTTGGAGATGCTATAAGTATGGTGTCATGCCGCTACCAACTCATGTGAGGGGAGCCCACTGCTCGCTGTCCATGCTGTTGTTGCCCCTGTGTGTGCGGTGGCTAAATCATCTGGGAGATCATATCCACTCCCGTACAACAGCAACACTAGTAGTTTTTTTTTAGATAATGGGTTTCCTCCTGCTTTATATTATAAAGCAACCAATCAATACATCCGAAACGCTGGGGCTGAATCCCAAACTATCCCAAAAGAAAAAACGAGTGAAGAAAGAAAGAGAAACAAATGTCGACACCGGTAGATCAACGAAACAAAGATGACCGGCAACCCCTGCACCCTACATAGAATTACTACCACGCTTCGAGCACTTCGAGCATCACGTATTAAGCAACACCTTCAAAAAGTATGCGACGACGACGCCACTTTTGCCCAGACTAGTCCTAGGGTTTCACCTAGTAGGCGGAGGGTAGTGGGGGAGGGGCATACCCAACGCCTTTCAAGACGGCCCAGCGGCGCCCGCATGCGTCACCGTGTCAGAGCTGAACAAGACGCCAAGGATTTCTCCCATTCCCAAGCACCCACGAGCACCCCGTACGTCCCATAGTAAACCACCTAACCTACCACCCAACCACACATTAGTAGTTTTTTTTATGGAAAGCCTTCATGGCGGTCTTATATTAAGCTGGTATAGTGGTTACATCATTTGCTAGTACATTAGCCAAAAAAGATGGAGGATCCCCAGTCCAGACGTAGTCTGGGGATCAGCTGCAAAACTAGCTAGGCTATCAGCATCACTAGTAGGTTTTTGTTTTAGGAAAAGTAGTACCACCAGTGTCTCTTTACTTCTTAACCCACTCCACTTTATTGTGTTCCTCTTTATTTTTCAAAAGGATTAGATATATTATAAAACTTCACCCGAAGTACACAACATCTCAAACATAATAAAAACCGATCAAAAAAATCTCAAAATAATAAAATTATATCAAGATTCCGAGAACATCAAATAACCACTACTACTGCCAGAGTGAACGGATGTCACTGCTCCCCTACTGGAGTCGGCCTGACTTTGTCAATGAGAGATGGGAAATCTTCGTGTACGGGCCCCTAAGGAACAACGTCCTCGAGTCATAGCCGTCGTCGTTGAACCCCTGCATAGATGTGAAGCACCTCGCACAAAATCTCAGCAAATGACCAAAAACCATAACCTCAGGGCCCAAAGGAGACAACATGAATCTACACCGGACCTCCATCGACTACATCCAAACAGACAAACTCGAGGAGGATTGAAGCTCGGAAGACAAACTCAAAGAAGAAACACCACCATTCATCACGGGGCCGCATCTTCAACGACTAAAAACACTGACCTAAACTACTAGCCAGAGCAGAGGAACTCCACTTTATTGATTGGTAACCATATTCATACCCAAATGATAAGTGCCTCATGTGTGGCACAAAGCACTCTGGCCCAACAAACCCAAGAAACGGAATTTTGCCATGTAAAAAGAAAGTTGTCATGCTTAACAACTAAAGTTGCCACCCTCGCACCACTAAGCTTGCCATAAAAACGTTCAGAATTGCCATGTGTTCGTGCCCCACATGTGGCACTTATCAGGGGCCTTCATACGGATATAATTTTGGTCAAGATCTTGGAGGAGCCACAAGAGATGCCCTCTTCAAATACCTAAAGCGAGTTTAGCGAGGCTATGTGCCTTGAAATTTGAGTCTCTACTCTCATAGATTAAAGAGGTGGAAGCAAATTCACACATAGTTGCTATGATTTCCTTACTAATGATGCCATGTATACCTGTGGATGTCGTCTTGATTTTCTCAACCAGCTATTTACAATCTGTGGCGATCAACACTTCTGTAATACCAGGTCTGTCGCCAATGCCAGTGCTTCCCGACAAGAAATTGCTTCAAGTGTAGCTGGATCCACAATACCTGAGGCAAAGTAGTAGTACTATGTGAGATAGAAGGGAAACATGCCATGAGTGCTCTCTCCTCCTCAATGTTTTCTCTTTCTCGAGCGGTTTGCACCCAGGTTGTCCTGATATACTGGCCCAAGGTCCGTACACATTTTTGCTCGAAATAAGCTTACGCTCTGTTTTATAGATAAAACAGGCATCATGTCCATAGAAGAAGACTAATTGCAGGGAAAAAATAGTCTGATGGTGCAACAACACACACATGCCCAAGTAGAACAACCACAAAAATAGAAAAAAGCCACCAAGTGCCTGATTGCTCAATGGCTCTCGATGGGACAAGACAACGAGTTGCTACAGTCATCGTGTCCATGAAGTTGTCAAGTCGGCCCCGATCCCGCTTCATGAAAGTGGGTGCCAAAGCTGCATAAAACTATGAATTTGAATATAGAGTGAGTGGCCCATTGCAAGAATACTCACTAAATCACCATTTTCTTACGGGTCATCCATAGGGTACATGTCTTGACCGCACACACTAACCAGAAGAGGAGTCTCCTCCTCCCGTTCTGGTTGGCCCGAATTTGAAGGAAATCAACCACCTTCAGGTCCTCCCAATTATGCCCTGGACTCTTATGAATAAAGGACCAAAGAAAACGACTGTCAGAGCAGGCCAAGAAGATGTGGTTCCCAACTTCTGGGACCCAACAAAGAATACAAAGTCCATTGCCAAGTCCGTTCCACTTGTCCTACTCCATTCATGATGGGAGACGATCACGGAGAAGCTACCACACAAAGATCTTGATCTTCAAGGTATAGGAGGTTTTTCACAGAGGTGTGGTCACGCAATATATGACCACCTACACAAGGCATGGTATGCCGAGCTAACCGAGAAGAACCACGAGCGGTTCAAGCGGTAAAATATGACACCCGAGTAGTTCGGACAGATCAGCGGAAGGTCCACTCTTAGGCTGACCCAATCAATGGTTTTGTTGGGCCTAAAGGTTCATTGGAATGAGGCGTTCAAAGTCCCATGGTGCACGGTCGAGGAAACCAACAAAAAAGCATTCACACAAATAGCAAAAACAAGCTCGGGAACTCCTTGCTTAGTAGGGAACAGCTCACCCAAGGGTCAAGGCAAACGAGGGTCCCAACTCCATCACCTATGAAGCTAGAAAGACTTAGACAAATCTTATTCTCTGCCAGCTGGACGTCCAAGTGCTGCCGGATTACTATTCTGAAACACACTTGGAGGGGTTGTCCACCTCGACTCTTGATCGACAATTGGCTTAGAGAAATTCTCATGGTTGTGAGATAGAACCTAGCTGCAGGAATCGCCATGCTTCGCTGGCAGACTACACTCCTTCTGCTACACTCGTCATCGATGAGATTATCGTTACATGCCATTTTCATTGCGTTCATGTGTGTGATCTTGTAGCATACATTTTCTATACCTACACATTAATTAGAGCTTGTTTTTCAAGGACCACTGATACGTCCAAAATGCATCACTATTTTGTATCATAATTTGTCTCTATTCATTGATATATTTCACAATATGATGATGTACTTATAGTGTTTTGGCTTATTTTACACAGTTTCCCACTTTCCGGTGCTGAAACAGCAGACGCAGGATTCAGCGGAGAAAATAGCATGAAGAGTTTCCATATCATAACATCTCCAACTGCGCTGAAATTTACAGGGAAGAAGTTTCCGAACGAGTTGCGAAGACAGGCCGAAGAAGGGGCGGAGGAGGCCACCAGGCACCCAGGTGACCTAGTGGCGCGGGTCAGCCCTAGGCCGCGCCCAGAGGCCGCCTGGGTGGTGGGTCCCGCCTCCGGTGCTCTCCTTTGGCCTATATGACCCTCGTGACATAAAAGTTTCAGGAACAGAAGTTTTTCCGGAGTTCCGCCGCCGCTCTGGGGCGGAAACCTACACAGAAGAAAAGACCTTTCCGGTGGGCAGATTCCGCCGGGGAGAACTCTCTCGGACGGGGAGATCGTCCTCATCGTCATCACCATCGTCACGGGCATCATCGAGATCATCATCACCATCATCATCATCACCAGCACCATCTCCATCTTCACCGCATCTCACTTTACCATAGCAATCAGAGTTGTACCTTGCACTATTCATCCCCTCTACTCTACCGGTGTTGATTACTCTTTTGTGGTGAATTCTATTGAGTTTTGTTGGAGAATTATTGTTATGACCAGATTGTTTATCATATTTTCATCACCTCTGATCATGATCTCTTTTATGTATCGTGAGTAGTTCCTTTAGTTCTTGAGGACATGGGAGAAGTCTAGTTGCTAGTAGTCATATGATGTTGAAGTAATATGTGTTGATTGATATTTAAGTTATGGTGTTATTCTTCTAGTGGTGTTATGTGAACGTCAACTACATAACACTTGTATTTATCTCTTAATTTATCTCTTGTATTTGTGGACGCTTGCAAGCAGGATTAATCATAAGAGTGTACTTGTCTTAGCCTAGACGGTGCACTAGTTAAGATCCACCCACATAACACTTATGAATACAAAACATAGTACTAGACAGAATATGGCGAAAGCACTTGACTATCTCTCTTGTGTGTCCTCAGGAACGCCTTAGTCTTTATAAGTTTAGTCCCTCGGCTTATCCTTTGTTTTCAAAAGGATTGGGCCACTTGCTGCACCTCGGCACCATTTAATTTCCTTGCATTTATTTCCTTGTTGCTTATACTAGAAAACCCATAAAAAGTTACCTTTCAGTACTTGCAGTTATTCCTTGCTCAAGATCGCTTGTCAATACCTTCTGCTCCTCGTTGGGTTCGACACTCTTACTTATCGAAAAGGCTACGATAGACCCCCTACACTTGTGGGTCATCAAGACCATTTTCTGGCGCCGTTGTCGGGGAGTGTAGCGCTATTGGTAAGGAAACCTTTACACTGTGCGTGTTGTTTTTATTTTGCTGTTTCCACTTTTTGTCCCTATGGAAAACTCTGCTCTTGGTTTGTTGCTTGTGGGGAACCGCCCCAACGCTATTGTGCTGGAGGAACCTCCCCCACCTACTGAAATTGTGCCCTTTGAAATACCAACTCGTATTATTGATTGTGTCTTGGCTAATCGATATGCAGGAGATAGACACCCAGGTGAACACTTGCTATATTTTCACAACTATGCTCCTTATTTACGCTTGCAGGTATATCGACGGATTTTGTTATGAGAAAGTTATTCTCTCTATCATTAAAATATAAGGCTTTGGATTGGTATAGGCTTCTTGATAACTCTCATTTGCTAAACTGGCAAGACCTTATGCCTCTCTTTTATCCAAAGTGTTATCCTCTTCATGATATACATCGAGACATGAACTATATTTATAACTTTTGGTCTCGTGATGGAGAAAGCATCGCTCAAGCTTGGGGGAGACTGAAGTCCCTAATGCTCAAATGTCCCGATCATGAGCTTCCCAAGGAAATTATTCTTACAATTTTTTATTCAAGGCTTTCTCGTCAAGATAAAGAGATGTTTGATGCTTCCTATAGTGGGGCATTCTCCAACAAAAGCAATGAAGCTAGGTGGGATCTTATTGAAAGGATCCAGAAGAACACTGAAGCTTGGGAGATTGATAAAGGTATTAAAGCCGTTATAAATTATGAGCATGATTACATTGAGAGCTATGTTAAAACTGATTACTTCAATACCTTTTGTGCTAAGATTGGTCTTGATTCCCAACTTCTAATTGATTTTTGCAAAGACTTTGCCTCTCATATTGACTCTTCTAAGAAGAGGGAGGATCAACACCATAAACCTTTTAAGGAAGTACCTGTTGATATCAATGTTGTTGACCCTATATTGCCTGCGGTTTTATATGAAAAGCCCCCTTTTCCCACAAGAATGAGGAAGCATTCTTTTGTCATAGGCATACTGAATAAAAGTGAAAGAACGACTGGTGAGCATGAGGACCTGATTAAGGTCAATCCTCAAGTTGCATTAGTCAATGATCTTGTTACTAGTAATATTGAGGATTCCAATATAAATTTTTGTGTTGTTTCTACTAACCTCCTTACAACAAAGAATAAAGGCCCAATTTCAGGTACTCCAGTTGTATCTGTCAAAATAGGAGAACATAATTATTACGGGCTATGTGATTTGGGATCCCGTGCTAGTGCTGTTCCTTTTTCACTTTATCAAGAGATCATGAATGAGATTCTACCATGTGAAATTAAAGACGTTGATGTTACTATTCATCTTGCAAACAAAGAAACTATCTCTCCTATAGGACTTGTGCGAGATGTTGAAGTCCTATGTGGAAAGGTAAAATATCCTACCGACTTTCTAGTACTTGGTTCAGTGTGATACGTCCATTTTGAATCATGCTTTTATGTTGATATTTATCGCTTTATGGGTTGTTATTACACTTCATGGTACAATACTTATGCCTTTTCTCTCTTATTTTGTAAGGTTTACAAGAAGAGGGAGAATGTCGGCAGCTGGAATTCTGGCCTGAAAGAGGAGCAGGTTTGAGATACCTATACTACGCAACTCCAAAAGCCGTGAAAATCAACGAGGAATTATTTTGGAATTTATAAAAAATACTGGGCGGAAGAAGTATGAGAGGGGAGCCACAAGGAGGCCACAAGCCTGCTAGGCGCGACCTACCCCCCTGGCCGCGCCTAGGGGGCTTGTGGGCTCCCTGTTGGCCCTCTGGCTCCCATCTTTTGCTATAAGGAGGGTTTTGTTCCAGAAAAAATCAGGAGGAGGCTTTTGGGAGGAATCGCCGCCGCCACGAGGCGGAACTTGAGCCGAACCAATCTAGAGCTCCGGCAGGGCCGTCCTGCCGGGGAAACTTCCCTCCCGGAGGGGGAAATCATCGCCATGGTCATCACCAGCACCATCAACATCTTCATCAGCACCATCTCATCTCCAAACCCTAGTTCATCTCTTGTAACCAATCTCCGTCTTGCGAGTCCGATTGGTACTTGTAAGGCTGCTAGTAGTGTTAATTACTCTAGTAGTGTTAATTACTCTTTGTAGTTGATGCTAGTTGGATTACTCGGTGGAAAATTATATGTTCAGATCCTTGATGCTATTCAATACCTCTCTGGTCATGAACATAATTATACTTTGTGAGTAGTCACTTTTGTTCCTGAGGACATGGGATAAGTCTTGCTATAAGTAGTCATGTGAATTTGGTATTTGTTCGATATTTTGATGCGTTGTATGTTGTTTTTCCTCTAGTGGTGTTATGTGAACGTCGACTACATAACACTTCACCGTTATTTGGGCCTAGAGGAAGGAAAAAAACATTGGGAAGTAGTAAGTAGATGATGGGTTGCTAGAGTGACCGAAGCTAAAACCCTAGTTTATGCGTTGCTTCGTAAGGGGCTGATTTGGATCCACTAGTTTAATGCTATGGTTAGACTTTGTCTTAATTCTTCTTTCGTAGTTGCGGATGCTTGCGAGAGGGGTTAATCATAAGTGGGATGTTTTTCCAAGTAAGGGCAGCACCCAAGCACCGGTCCACCCACATATCAAACTATCAAAGTAGCGAACGCGAATCATATGAACATGATGAAAACTAGCTTGACAGAAATTCCCATGTGTCCTCGGGAGCGCTTTACCTCCTATAAGAGTTTGTCCAGGCTTGTCCCTTGATACAAAATGGATTGGGCCACTTTGCTGCACCGTTGTTACTATTGTTACTTGCTACTTGCTACGAATCATCTTACCACACAACTATATGTTACCGATAATTTCAGTGCTTGCAGAGAATACCTTGCTGAAAACCACTTGTCAGATCCTTCTGCTCCTTGTTGGTTTGAAACTCTTACTTATCGAAAGGACTACGATAGATCCCCTACACTTGTGGGTCATCAAGACTCTTTCCTGGCGCCGTTGCCGGGGAGTGAAGCGCCTTTGGTAAGTGGAATTTGGTAAGGAAACATTTATATAGTATGCTGAAATTTATTGTCACTTGTCACTATGGAAACTAATCCTTTGAGGAGCTTGTTTGGGGTATCTTCACCTCGAACGGAAGAAAAAGGAGTTGCTCCTCAACCGTCTGCACCTACTGAAAATATTTTCTATGAATTTCCTTCGGGTATGCTTGAGAAACTGCTGGCTAATCCTTTTACAGGAGATGGAACATCACATCCCGACTTGCATCTAATCTATGTAGATGAAGTTTGTGGTTTATTTAAGCTTGCAGGTTTGCCCGAGGATGAGGTAAATAAGAAGGTATTTCCCTTATCTTTGAGGGATAAAGCATTGACATGGTATAGGCTATGTGATGATACTGGATCATGGAGCTACAACCGATTGAAATTGGAATTTCATCAAAAGTTTTATCCTATGCATTTGGTACATCGTGATCGGAATTATATCTATAATTTCTGGCCTCGTGATGGATAAAGTATTGCTCAAGCTTGGGGGAGGCTTAAGTCAATGTTATATTCATGCCCCAACCATGAGCTCTCGAGCGAAATTAGCATTCAGAACTTTTATGCTCAGCTTTCTCATGATAATCGCACCATGCTTGACACTTCTTGTACCGGTTCTTTTATGAAGAGAGATATTGACTTCAAAAGGAATTTATTGGAAAGAATTAAACACAACTCTGAAGATTGGGAGTTTGATGAAGGTAAGGAGTCAGGTATGAATCTCAAGTTTGATTGCGTTAAATCCTTTGTTGAAACAAATACTTTTTGTGATTTTAGCGCTAAATATGGACTTGACTCTGAGATAGTAGCTTCATTGTGTGAATCATTTTCTGCTCATATTGATCTCCCTAAAGAGAAGTGGTTTAAATATCATCCTCCCTTAGAAGTCAATGTAGCTAAACCCAATCTAGTTGAAGAGAAAGTCATCGCTTATAATGATCCTACTCTTCCTAGTGCTTACATTGAGAGACCACCTTTCCCTGTTAGAATAAAGGATCATTCTAAAGCGTCAACTGTGATACGTAGGGGCTACATTAGAACACCTACACCCCGTGAGCAAATTAGAGTTGAACATATCATTGCTATTATCAAAGATCTCCTGTCCGACAATGTTGATGGCCATGATATTCACTTCTGTGAAGATGTTGCTAGAATTGCTAAACCACATGCTAGAGACAAACATAGGCCTGTTGTCGGCCCGCCTGTTGTTTCTGTTAAGATAGGAGATCATTGTTATCATGGTTTATGTGACGTGGGTGCTAGTGTTAGTGCAATACCTCAATCTTTGTATGATGAAATTAAAGACGAGATTGCACCTGTCGAGATGGAACCTATTGATGTCACTATTCAACTTGCTAATAGAGATACTATATGCCCTTTGGGAATTGTTAGAGATGTTGAAGTCTTGTGTGGTAAAACTAAGTATCCTACTGATTTTCTTGTTCTTGCTACCACACAAGATAGCTTTTGTCCCATCATATTTGGCAGGCCTTTTCTCAATACTGTCAATGCTCATATTGACTGTGAGAAGCAAACTGTCACTGTTGGCTTTGAAGGTGTGTCACATGAGTTCAATTTCTCCAAGTTTGGTAGACAACCTCATGAAAAAGAGTTGCCTAGTAAGGATTAATTTATTGCTCTAGCTTCTATTGTTGTGCCTCCTACTGATCCTTTAGAGAAATACTTGCTTGAGCATGAAAATGATATGCATATGGATGAAAGGAATGAGATAGATAGAGTTATCTTTGAACAACATCCTATCCTTAAGAATAATTTGCGTGTTGAACTGCTTGGAGATCCGCCCCCACCAAAGGGTGATCCTGTGTTCGAGCTTAAACAGTTGTCTGATACTCTTAAGTATGCTTATCTTGATGAAAAAGAGATATATCCTGTTATTATTAGTGCTAGCCTCTCAGAGCATGAAGAAAAGAAGTTACTAAAAACTCTGAGGAAGCACCGTGGTGCTATAGGATATACTCTTGATGATCTTAAGAGCATTAGTCCCACTCTATGCCAGCACAAGATTAAAATCGATCCTGATTCCAAACCAGTTGTCGATCATCAACGGAGATTAAATCCTAAGATGAAAGAGGTAGTAAGAAAAGAAATACTAAAGCTCCTGGAAGCAGGTATGATCTATCCTGTTGCTCATAGTGATTGGGTAAGTCCGGTGCATTGCGTCCCTAAGAAGGGAGGTATTACCGTTGTCCCTAATGATAAGGATGAATTGATCCAACAGAGGATTATCACTGGCTATAGGATGGTGACTGATTTTAGGAAATTGAATAAGGCCACTAGGAAAGATCATTACCCTTTGCCTTTTATCGACCAAATGCTAGAAAGACTGTCTAAACACACACACTTCTGCTTTCTAGATGGTTATTCTGGTTTCTCCCAAATACCTGTTGCACAATCTGATCAGGAGAAAACCACTTTCACCTGCCCTTTCGGTACCTTTGCTTACAGACGTATGCCTTCTGTATTATGTAATGCACCTGCTACCTTTCAAAGATGTATGATGGCTATATTCTTTGACTTATGTGAAAATATTGTTGAGGTTTTCATGGATGACTTCTCCGTTTACGTGTCTTCTTTTGATGATTGCCTCAGCAACCTTGATCGAGTCTTGCAGATATGTAAAGATACCAATCTTGTCTTGAATTGGGAGAAGTGCCACTTTATGGTTAATGAAGGCATCGTCTTAGGACATAAAATTTCTGAAAGAGGTATTGAAGTCGATAAGGCTAAGGTTGATGCGATCGAGAAAATGCCATGCCCTACACATATCAAAGGTATAAGAAGTTTCCTTGGTCATGTTGGTTACTATAGAAGGTTCATTAAGAACTTTTCTAGGATTTCTAGGCCTCTTACCAATCTCTTGCAAAAGGATATTCCTTTTGTTTTTTACGATGGTTGTGAGGAAGCCTTCGAAATACTTAAGAAGGCCTTGATAACTGCACCTATTGTTCAACCACCTGATTGGAACTTACCTTTTGAAATCATGTGTGATGCTAGTGATTATGTTGTTGGTGCTGTTCTAGGACAAAGAGTTGATAAGAAGTTGAATGTTATTCATTATACTAGTAAAACTCTAGACAGTGCCCAAAGAAACTATCCTACTACTGAAAAGGAATTTTTAGCAGTGGTGTTTGCATGTGAAAAGTTCAGGTCTTACATTGTTGATTCCAAGGTGACTATTCACATGGATCATGCTGCTATTAAGTATCTTATGGAAAAGAAAGATGCTAAACCTAGACTTATCATATGGGTTCTCTTGCTACAAGAATTTGATTTGCATGTTGTTGATAGGAAGGGTGTTGAGAACCCCATAGCAGATAACTTGTCTAGGTTGGAGAATGTTCTTCATGACCCACAACCTATTGATGATAGCTTTCCTGATGAGCAATTGAATGTCATCAATGCTTCACGTAGTACACCATGGTATGCTGATTATGCAAACTATATCGTTGCCAAATATATACCACCTAGTTTCACATACGAGCAAAACAAGAAATTCTTCTCTCATTTGAGACATTACTTTTGGGATGATCCTCACCTTTATAAGGAAGGAGTAGATGGTGTTATTAGACGTTGTGTACCCGAACATGAACAGGGACATATCCTACAGAAGTGTCACTCCGAGGCTTACGGAGGACACCATGCGGGAGATAGAACTGCACACAAGGTATTGCAATCAAGTTTCTATTGGCCCACTCTCTTCAAGGATGCCCGTAAGTTTGTCTTGTCTTGTGACGAATGTCAAAGAATAGGTAATATCAGTAAATGTCAGGAAATGCCTATGAATTATTCACTTGTCAGTAAACCATTTGATGTTTGGGGTTTTGATTATATGGGACCTTTTACAAAATCCAACGGGTATACTCATATCCTAGTTGCTGTTGATTACGTTACTAAGTGGGTAGAAGCTATCTCAACTAGTAGTGCTGATCACAACACCTCTATCAGGATGCTTAAAGAAGTTCCCTTGATTTGGAGTCCCTAGATATCTAATGACTGATGGTGGTTCACATTTCATTCATGGTGCTTTCCGTAAAACGCTTGCTAAGTATGATGTCAACCATAGAATTGCATCTCCCTATCATCCTCAGTCCAGTGGTCAAGTAGAGCTAAGTAATAGAGAGATTAAACTAATTCTGCAAAAGACTGTCAATATGTCTAGAAAGAATTGGTCTAAGAAGCGTGATGATGCACTGTGGGCTTATAGAACTGCTTATAAGAATCCCATGGGCATGTCTCCATACAAAATGGTTTACGGTAAAGCATGTCATTTACCTCTTGAGCTAGAGCATAAGGCTTATTGGGCAATCAAAGAGCTCAACTTTGATTTCAAACTTGTTGGTGAGAAGAGGTTATTTGATATTAGCTCACTTGATGAATGGAGAGCTCAAGCATATGAAAATGCCAAGTTGTTCAAAGAAAAGGTTAAGAGGTGGCATGATAAAAGGATACAAAAATGTGAGTTCAACGTAGGTGATTATGTCTTGCTATATAATTCTCGTTTAAGAGTTTTTCAGGCAAGCTTCTCTCTAAATGGGAAGGTCCATACATTATTGAGGAAGTAAATCGTTCTGGTGCCATCAAGGTCAACAACACGGAAGGTACTTTTACGAGAGTGGTAAATGGGCAAAGAATCAAGCATTATATCTCAGGTACTCCCATAAATGTTGAAAGCAATGTTATTAATACCATAACTCCGGAGGAGTACATAAGGGATATTTATCAGCCTGTTTCAGACTCCAAAAACGAAGAGGTATGTGATTCGGTAAGTAAACCGACTCCAAAACTTTTCCAGTAGGATTTTTCCTCTGTTTTGGAATTTTTAGAAAAATAGAAAATTTAAAGTAGTCCGGAAAGCGCACGAGGAGGCGACAAGCCTGCCAGGCGCGGACCACCCCCCTGGCCACGCCTGGGGGGCTTGTGACCACCTCGTGTGCCTCCCGGACTCCGTTTTCTTCCGGAGTACTCCTTCTGGTCAAAAAAAATCATTATATATTCTCCCGAAAGGTCTGACCCTCGTATCACGCAGTTATCCTCTGTTTTCGTTTCGAGCTACTGTGCAGACAGATCTAGATCGTTATGGCGTCCCCAAAAGTTCTGAAGGACAAGTTCTTCGAGAAGGTCATCAATCCCTACCTCGCGGGAGTGCTGCAACACCCTCATTCTATCGAGATGCATGAGGGGGTGCTGCACATCCGTGATGTTGAGGGGCCCAAGAAGACCGAAAGCGTTGAGGCGAGGCTCAAAGCAATGGAGGAGCAAGTCTTCAAGTGCCAAGGGATGGTGGAACGCGGACTCAACGCCAACCACATGATGATCACGGAGTTCACCAACAAGCACAAGATCGATGCCAATGACATCGGGAAGCACCTCTCCAGGCTCTATGACAGAATCGATCACCTCCAAACCCAGATCTACGACCTGCAGAACCAAAACTGTAAGTATGAGTATAGATTTAAATCAATACGGTTGGCTGCAGATTTGAGGATTCCGGAGACTCGATCATCTTTCCATGATGGAGCACCTATGCCTTGGAAGACGGAGGATCAAACCCAGGTTGCAACAACTCCACCACCATCACCTTCGAAGGAAGACAACTAAGCACGGGTATGGGCAATCCCCTTGGCTTGTGCCAAGATTGGGGGAGTTGCCCCGATATCGTATCACCTTCACATCTTTTGCCTTTACCTTTTTCTTAGTTCAATCCTTTTTGGTTTTATCTTTCTCTAGTAGAATAAAGTTCTTAGTGTTTTAGGCTTGAGTTTTTCTTTGTGTCACCCCCAATGTATTCGAGCTCATGAGTCATATAATAAAGAGAGTTTTACTTAAGGGCCTTGCTTCATGCCGTGATCTAAAGAAAAGAATGATAAAAGAACAAAAGCATGAAAGATCATGTTATGATCTTATGGGAAGTGATGACCTCACATATAAAAAGAATGTTGATTGAAACTTGTTAAGGGTGGACAAATGTAGACCTTCGTCATTGTTGCAATTAATAAGAATAATAAAGAAAGGGAGGTTAACATATAAATATATCATCTTGGACACCATCTATGATTGTGAACACTCATTAAACTATTACATGCTTAGAAGTAGATGTTGGACAAGGAAGACAACATAATGAATTATGTTTGCTTGGTTCCGAACAATGTTATATGACTAGAGATCCCTTAGCATGTGACGCTTGCTTCCACCTCATATCAGCCAAAACTTCCGCACTAAGTAGAGATACTACTTGTGCATCCATAAACCTTCAACCCAGTTTTGCCATGACAGTCCACCATACATACCTATGGATTGAATAAGATCCCTCAAGTAAGTTGTCATCGGTGCAAGCAATAAAAAATTGCTCCCTAAATATGTATGATCTATTAGTGTGTGGAAAATAAGCTTTGTACGAACCTGTGATGAGGAAGACATAAAAGCGACAGACTGCATAATAAAGTTCTTTATCACACGAGGCAATATAAAGTGACGTTCCTTCACACTAAGAGGTCACACATCCAAACCTCAAAAGCACATGACAACCTCTGCTTCCCTCTACGAAGGTCCTATCTTGTACCTTTACTTTTTGTCCTTCAAAGTGTCATGGTGGTCGACACCAATTCCTTATTTCGCCTTTATCTTGGCTAACATCATGTGCTAGGGAAAGATCTATATTCATATGTCAACTTGGAAGTAAGTATTCATGAATTATTATTGTTGCCATTACCCTTGAGGTAAGTAGTTGGGAGGCGAAACTATAAGCCCCTATCTTTCTCTATGTCCAACTGGAACTTTGATCTCATGAGTACCACATGAGTTTTAGCAATTGTAGAAGACGAAAGGATGATTGAGTATGTGGATTTGCTTTACAAGCTCTTATTTGACTCTTCCGACGTTATGATAAATTACGATTGCTTCAATGACTAAAGGCTATTGGTTGTTAATTCTCAATAAGGTTCTTGATCCATACTTTACTTTGTGAAGGAATTATCACTTTAGCATAAGAGATTATATGATGATACTGTTGTTCTGATTATCATCATGATGCATGCATGTCCATATTTTGTTTTGTCGACACCTCTCTCTTTAAACATGTGGCATATTTATTTTCGTGGGTATAAGCCTGACAGTAGATGTGTAGGGTACGAAAAGGATGGGCAGAGTCCCAGCTACGGCGAGGATGTATGAGTTCGGGCCCCTCTGCGGTGGAGGTAATAACCCTACGTCTCAGTGCTCAGGGAGCTTTGTTGTCGAGTGGAATAGGGAATACAATGAGTTGCTAACCCCTCTACCAGTGGGGGAGGGCGGCTTATATAGAGTGCGTTGCCCTCCACAACGGTTCCGGTACAGGGGTGGAGTAGTGGGGATTGAATGCGTACGTTACAGGTAACGTATGCTCTAAATGCTAATAAATGCACCCGGAAACGTACGGCCGTTTCCCTCCAAAGAGGTTACGATGTACCGAGTGTAGCCAGTCGGTTAGCTTGGTACCCTCTGAATGCTAGTCTCCGACTGGATGGTTGAGGACCTGTTACCGACTGGATGATGGGGACTCCTTAATTCAGTCGGGACTGACTAAGGGCCTTGTCCTTTGTGAGGGGTAGTCCTTGGGTAGGACCTACATGACAGGCTTATGACCCTACCCTAGGACTATGACCCCATCATTAGTCCCCGAATGGATTGGGGTTGAAACGACGAAGCGGTGCTTGAAGTTTGGATCCGACTGGAACAGATTTGGCTTGGGCGTTGCCTGCCCCGATCCATTTTATCTTTTCTGACCAACGATCCGAGTCGAAGTACTCGCGAAACAGACTGTCGGAAGCCGAGTGCTTCTGCGGCATCTATTGACGCGACCGGTCAACTAACAGCGGCGGATTTTCCGGGATCTCAAATTTCGGGTTCCGCACGCTCAGCGGGGATGACGCCATCGCGCTCGAGTAGCGCTTGACGCCTCGATTCTCGCGCCTTCAACCTCTCCACTAATATCGCCGCGGTGGGTCGGGGGATAAGGTTTCGGGCCCACCCGCCAGCGACCCAGTCGGAGCCCTACTTAAATCTCGGTGGCGAGGGTTCTTCGTTACGCTCGCCGAATCTCTTGCCTTTGCCTGCTCCGTCTCTCTCGCCACCTCCAGCGCCTCTACACTCTTCCCTCCCCCTTCCTCCCGCGGGCTCGTAGCTTCCGCCATGACCAAGGGTCAGACGAGCAAGATGGAGGCGAGGAAGAAAAGGGGAAGGCGGCGGCTCCTGCTCAGCGGCGGCAGCGGCCGCTGCCGGCGGGGTGGATTCAAGGCGACTTCCTCCCCTCCACGGTGACGGAGGGGGATCTGCTGCAGCTGGCCGAGCACGGGATGATCGTGCACAAGACTTGGAGGCTGCCGGCAGAGAACGAGGTTGAGCCTGCGCCCCGGGAGGGGGAGCGCGTCTTGCTTCTCAGCCACGTCTATCGAGGTTTCTCCTTGCCCCCGCATCCTTTCTTCAAGGGCATCATGAATCACTTCGGGGCACAACTTCACCACTTTCCCCCGAACGCCATTGCCCATCTCTCTGCCTTTATAGTCCTATGCGAGTGTTTCATTGGCTGTCCTCCCCATTGGGGGCTGTTCAAGCACATATTTTCTGCTAGATCCCAGACCATCAGACGACTTAGCCAGTCGGATGATAAAACACATCTTCTCCAGCTCTGCGGGGGTCTAGGTTTCCAGAAAAAGAGTCGGAGCAGTTATCCCACCCTCCAGCTAAGTGAGTCGGTCAGGAACTGGCAGTCGACGTGGTTCTACTGCCAGGATATCGCCTGCCCGAATGCTTCGACAGGGTTGCCTCCCTTTAGCTTAGATCGGCCCGCCCCACCTAAGCAACTCGCGCTCACGAGGGCGGAGAAGAACGACATCCAGCCTCTGGTCGGGGCGCTCGTAGATGTCGTCAAGAGGGGGGGTCACTGGCATAGACTTACTGGAGGTCTTCCTCGGTCGACGTATCCAGCCCCTGCAGGCTCGCGACCACGCCATGTGGCATTATACGGGGCCCGAGGATTCCACTCGGACCAACGTCGTGGGCGTGACTGAGGAGAGGGTGACCTCCTGGGTGCTCCAGATCACAGGCCCCTGCGAGAATCCCAAAGGATCTCGGCGAGTGAAGCCCTTCTGCGCGGATAATCCTCCTCCGAATCAGGTGAGTGGCACTTGTCGAGTGCTCCTAATTGTCTTAATCTTATCGTTTGCTTGAATCTCTGTGTGACGTCTGATGTCGCCGACTGAATTTTATGCAGGAGTGGACCAACTGGTTTTCTCCCGTCTCGAACGGCAACCCGGTCGAGGAGGAGGAAGGCAGCCAGGAGGGCAGCATGGAGAGCGCTGAATATGTCTCCGACAACGGGGAGTCGGAGGAAGAGACCAGCGAGGAAGAGGAGGAAGACGAAGAGCAGGACTCGACGCCTCCGCAAACAGAGCATCGGACCAAGCGCCGACACGAGCCTGCCGTTCCCTCGGCCCCTCCAGCATCTTCGAGTGCTCCGCCCACTGCCCTGGTGGTCCCGAGGGCTTGGAGCACCAAAAGGGCCAGGGATGCTGCCGCTGAGCCTGCGGGTCAGTCTTCCAAGGCGGCCAAACCGAGTGGGTCCAAACCTCGGAAGGCTCTGCCGCGGATGAGGGTTGTTGTCCCCGTCACCTCCACGTAAGTGTATCGATCCTCTAATTTCTTCTGATATCCGAGTGAATTCTTGTTCATTGGTCGAATGGATTTCACTCGACAGAGTTGCTACTTCTGCCACCTCTCCGGCGCGCCAAGAAGATGACCCCATGGACACGGACAACGTCGTCTCGTCCCAGCCAGGTGCGTTGTAATGACTTCGAGTGTTTTATTCTATCATAGGTTTTGCCTCTTTCTTTTTCTGAGATCTTGCGTCATTCGGTCTATCAGGGGCGATTTGCGTGGACGAGGGCGATCAGGGGAGAGCTGAACAGGCTGCGGAGCCCGTTCTTGAGGCCGCTCCGCCTGTTGCTGCTCTCGCCGCCAATGTGCCGCCGACTGAGGCGCTGCCACCGACTGAACCGGCGCTGGTGGTTGAGGTGCCGACTGGAGCGGACCTCGGGATGCCTCAGGAGCTTCCGACGATGCCAGGCTCGTCGAATGTCGAGTTCAACATCCAGCATCTCCCGGAGGAGCAGGTGGGAGCGGCCAAGGGAGCCATGGTGCAGGCGGAGCTGATGGCTGGGGAGGCCAAGAGGGCCTACGACTCCGTCGCGTCCTTGTACCAGCGGAGCCTGGAGCTGCGGGATGATATCCGAGTAAGTGGGCTAGTAAGTATTTACTTTTCTCTTGTAACCCACTAGGTGTTTTTGGATAGCACCTGTTGTTCGCAATGGGTTCACTCTGAGTGAACCCAGTGGGTGTAGTCCCCGAGACTTCTGTCGAGTGCTTGCACCGGCAGTTGCCTTTATACATATTGTCATTGCTTTGGTCAGGTCTGTAAATAACATGACCGAGTGCGCGTAGTAGTGGCACTCGGAGTGCACTTACTGTAAGAGTCCCCGAGAGTAATTTGTACTCAGGTCGGGTAGTATTGGCCTCGTAGGCGTAGGTGGTAACATGCATCTCAATAGGGCGGGCCTGCTTGAGTTGCATGCCAGTGGGGTCACTCTTAGTGAACCCACTTGGTGTAGTCCCCGAGGCCGCTGTCGACTGCTTGCGTCGGCAGGGGTCTTAAGAACTTAAACTTTTGTTGTTGGATTTTCTGATTGTCCCTTGGTGTTTGCTGGCAGAAAACTTGTGAAATGGGAACAGCCTATGAGACTCTCAGGGCGGAGAAGAATCAGTTAGCTGGTGAGCTTGATGCGGCGCTGCTTGCAATGGCTGGAATGAAGGATGCTCTGGCGGGACGAGAGAAGTCATTGGAGCAGGCGCGTGAAGCAAACAAGGTGTTGACTGAAGAAGTGGAAAAGATGGGGAAACAGAGGACTGTGCTGATGGGTCAGATGGACGTGTTGAACAAACGGTGCAGAGCACAGGAGAAATACGTCAGCGACTGGGCTCGGCAGATGATGACACGTCTGGCTGGTAAGTCTTGCTCTTTCCGAGTGGTTGTGTTATGCGCATCACACTCGGCACTTATTGTCTGCTTGTCCTGTTGTCGCAGATTTTTGCTTTGACGCTGAAGCTGAAGCGGCTGATGTAGAGCGGTCGATTCTCGAGAACGTTCCACTCGGCGAGGACGCCAATCGGGATCTGCTCCGTGCGCACATCCGCGTGGGCAAAGTTGGTCCTTTCATCGGTCGACTGAGAGAAGTCGTCGGCCGAATCGACAAGGAGCTTTGGCCAGAAGATGAGTCGCGGTAGGAGATGGAGAACCTGATGACCCGACTGGAGGAGATTCCGAACCGAGTGCAGTCGTGGAAGAAATCTGCAGCTCGTTGTGGTGCAGATGTTGCTCTATCTCTGGTCCGAGTCCATTGCAAGGAGGTGCGCGAGGAGAAGTTGAAGACGTTGAAGGTGGCCAACACGAAGAAACTTCGATTTGAAGACTTCATGGAAACCTTCCTTGAAAGTGCTACCCATATCGCCGACGGTATTGATCTGGACACGTTCGTAGAGCCCTCCAGTCCTGGTGTTAATCCAGATGAAGCGTAAAAACACTTTTATCCTCGGTATGCCGAGTGTTGATCTGTAAGAAACTTTGGCCACTGCTGATGGCCGTCACATTCGTGGTTCGGTGTGGGTAAGCTTGATCCACACGGAACTACTATCTTTGGTTGAACTTTGAATCAAATCTTTTGCTCTTCTGTTGCAATGTTGACTCGAGTTTTTGTTTGGCGTTTCTTGGTGAAGCCAAAGGCAAACATTCGGAACATGTCAGATGTTTTGACATCTGCCTGAACCTCATTGAAGGTCCATGGAATTCCCTAAGTCCCCGAGTGTGACGTTAAGTGCACACCCGGAGAAGGTTAATACTTAGGCGATTCTGGATCGCAGCTAAGTCCCCGAGTGTGACGTTAAGTGCACACTCGGAGAAAGTTAGTACTTAGGCGATTCTGGATCGCAGCTAAGCCCCCGAGTGTGATGTTAAGTGCGCACTCGGAGAAAGTTAATACTTAGGCGATTCTGGATAGCAGCTAAGCCCCCGAATGTGACGTTAAGTGCACACTCGGAGAAAGTTAATACTTAGGCGATTCTGGATCGCAGCTAAGCCCCCGAGTGTGACGTGAAGTGCACACTCGGAGAAAGTTAATACTTAGGCGGTTCTGGATCGCAGCTAAGCCCCCGAGTGTGACGTGAAGTGCACACTCGGAGATAGTTAATACTTAGGCGATTCTGGATCGCAGCTAAGCCCCCGAGTGTGACGTTAAGTGCACACTCGGAGAAAGTTAATACTTAGGCAATTCTAGATCGCAGCTAAGCCCCCGAGTGTGACGTGAAGTGCACACTCGGAGAAAGTTAATACTTAGGCGATTCTGGATCGCAGCTAAGCCCCCGGGTGTGACGTGAAGTGCACACTCGGAGAAAGTTAATACTTAGGCGATTCTGGATCGCAGCTAAGCCCCCGAGTGTGACGTGAAGTGCACACTCGGAGAAAGTTAATACTTAGGCGATTCTGGATCGCAGCTAAGCCCCCGAGTGTGACGTGAAGTGCACACTCAGAGAAAGTTAATACTTAGGCGATTCTGGATCGCAGCTAAGCCTCCGGGTGTGACGTGAAGTGCACACTCGGAGAAAGTTAATACTTAGGCGATTCTGGATCGCAGCTAAGCCCCCGAGTGTGACGTGAAGTGCACACTCGGAGAAAGTTAATACTTAGGCGATTCTGGATCGCAGCTAAGCCCCCGAGTGTGACATGAAGTGCACACTCGGAGAAAGTTAATACTTAGGCGATTCTGGATCGCAGCTAAGCCCCCGAGTGTGACGTGAAGTGCACACTCGGAGAAAGTTAATATTTAGGCGATTCTGGATCGCAGCTAAGCCTCCGGGTGTGACGTGAAGTGCACACTCGGAGAAAGTTAATACTTAGGCGATTCTGGATCGCAGCTAAGCCCCCGAGTGTGACGTGAAATGCACACTCGGAGAAAGTTAATACTTAGGCGATTCTGGATCGCAGCTAAGCCCCCGAGTGTGACGTGAAGTGCACACTCGGAGAAAGTTAATACTTCGGCGATTTTGGATCGCAGCTAAGTTTTTTTTTGAGACCGGAGTGTGCGACTGCGGAAGAACTTTGAACCTGCAAAAAACTCAATCTGCTATATATTATTTCACCAATACTTGTTCTTTAGATTGCTTCAGTCGACGGTCACGTGTAGAAGCGCTTCAGGAGATCTCCGTTCCATGCACGCGGCTCGTCTGTCTCCCTCTCGATGTTGTAGAGTCTGTATGCTCCGTTGTTCAGCACCTTGGAGATGATGAAGGGTCCTTCCCAGGCCGGAGCCAACTTGTGAGGTCTTTGCTGATCCACTCGGAGCACCAGGTCGCCTGCTTGGAACGTGCGACTTCTGACGTGGCGTGCATGAAAACGCCGCGGATTTTGTTGATAAATGGTCGAGCGAGTTAGTGCCATCTCGCGCTCCTCCTCCAGGAGATCCACTCCGTCTTGCCTTGCTTGTTCTGCTTCGGCTTCGGAGAAGAGTTCGACTCGTGGCGCATTGTGAAGCAAGTCACTCGGAAGGACCGCTTCTGCTCCATAAACGAGGAAGAACGGTGATCGCCCTGTAGATCTGTTCGGGGTTGTGCGAAGTCCCCAAAGCATTGAAGGTAGCTCGGTAACCCAAGCGCCAGCGGCATGTCCTATCTCTCGTAGGAGTCGGGGCTTCAAACCTTGCAAAATAAGTCTGTTTGCCCGCTCTGCTTGTCCATTGGACTGAGGATGCACTACGGAAGCAAAATCCACTCGGATGCCTTGGTAAATATTGGTTGTCTTGCCAATTTGTTTCCCTATAAAATGCATATGCATAGGAAGTATGTTAGACTTAGATTTTATCGCTTTTATGCCTAGCTAAGGGCGTTAAACAAAAGCGCTTGTTGGGAGGCAACCCAACGAATCTATCCTTTTTCTTTCTGTTTTGTGTTTTCCACACTCTCATAATTCTGTTATGATTGTGTTTTTTGTGTTTCTTTTTGCGTTTGTGCCAAGCAAAACCGTTATGATTAGTCTTGGGGATGATCGTTTGGTCATGCTGGAAAAGACACAAACTTTCTGCTCACGAAAAGAATTTTCATTTTTTTTATGTAAGAGATTTTGAGTTGATTATTTTTGCTGCTGATTGCTAAGCACATTATTAAGACTTTCGTAATTTTTCAGAATTTTGGAATTAACATAAGTACACGAAATATACAGATTGCTACAGACTGGTCTGCTGTTAACAGATTTTGTTTTTATTGTGTTGGTTGCTTATTTTGATGAAACTATGGATAGTATCGGGGGGTATTAGCCATGGAAGATTGAAACTACAGTAACCCAACATCATAGTAAGTAGAATTTAAGTTTGCTACAGTACCTAAGGAAGTGGTGGTTTGCTTTCTCATACTAATGTTATCACGAGTTTCTGTTTAAGTTTCGTGTTGTGAAGTTTTCAAGTTTTGGGTGAAGTTCTTATGGACAAAGAGATAAAGAGTGGCAAGAGCTCAAGCTTGGGGATGCCCAAGGCACCCCAAGAGATTCAAGGATGCTATAAAATCCTAAGCTTGGGGATGCCCCGGGAAGGCATCCCCTCTCTCGTCTTTAATCCATCGGTAACGTTACTTGGGGCTATATTTTTATTCACCACATGTTATGTGTTTTTGCTTGGAGCGTCTTGTATCGTAGGAGTCTTTTATTTTTGTTGTGTCACAATCATCCTTGATGCACATCTAGAGAGAGAGACATGCACTCACCGTGATTTTGTCGAGCTTCACTTATATCTTTTGGTAGACAATTCAGTTCACATGTGCTTCACTTATACCTTTTGAGCTAGATACTTTTGCTCTATGTGCTTCACTTATATCTTTTAGAGCACAGCGGTGCGTGGCTTGGTAGTTGATCTATGCTTTGAAAGTAGTCTCAAAAGGGGTAGTTATCCAAAGGGATACAAAAACTTCCACCTTCATGTGCATTGAATAGTTAGAGAAGTTTGATTCGTCTCAATTAGTTTTGACTTGTGGTCTTGGTAATATTGAAGTCATGCTAGTAAGGTGTTGTGGATCTAGAAATACTTGTGTTGAAGTTAGTGATTCCCGTAACATGCACGTATGGTGAACCGCTATGTGATGAAATCTGAGCATGATTAGTCTATTGATTGTCATCCTTTGCATGGCGGTCGGGATCGCGTGATGGTTTATACCTACCAACCCTTCCCCTAGGAGTATGCGTTGAATGCTTTGTTTCGATTACTAATAAACCTTTTGCAACAAGTATATGAGTTCTTCATGACTAATGTTGAGTCCATGGTTTAGATGCACTTTCTCCTTCCACCATCACTATCTTCTTAGTGTCGTGCAACTTTCGCCGGTGCACAAACCCACCATTAGCCTCCCTCAAAACAGCCACCATACCTACCTACTATGGCTTTTTCAAAGTCATTCCGAGATATATTGACATGCAACTACCACCATGACATGTGCCACCACGTCTACATTGCCATTGCATGATCATAAGATAGCTAGCATGATGTTTCCATTAATGTCTATGCCATGCTAGATCATTGTCACGGTACACTACCAAAGGCATTCCATATAGAGTCATCGTTGCTCTAAGTTTTGAGTTGAAAGTGTGATGATCATGATTGATGGAGCATTGTCCCATGTGAGGAAATAAAAGAGGCCAAAGATGCCCACCAAAAAAAATAGGCCAAAGAGCCCACCAAAAAAATATTAAAAAAAATATGAGAGAAAAAGAGAGAAGGGACAATGCTACCACCTTTCCACACTTGTGCATATTAAGCACGATGATCTTCATGATTGAGAGTCTCTCGTTTTGTCACCACCATATAGCTAGTGGGAAATTTTCATTATATAACTTGGCTTGTATATTCCAATGATAGGCTTCCTCAAAATTGCCTTAGGTCTTCGTGAGCAAGCAAGTTGGATGCACACCCACTAGTTTTCTTTAAGAGCTTTCACATAATCATAGCTCTAGTGCATCATTTGTATGGCAATCCCTACTCATTCACATTGATATCTATTGATGAGCATCTCCACAACTCATTGATATGCCTAGTTAATGTGATCATCTTCTCCTTATTTTGTATTTCAACCTCCACCACACTCCACACCACTTATAGTGCTAAAACCATGGCTCACGCTCATGTATTGCGTGAGAGTTGAAAAGGTTTGAGAAAGTAAAGGTGTGAAACAATTACTTGGCCAATACTGGGGTTGTGCATGATTTAAATTCGTTTTGCAATGATGATAGAGCATAGCGAGACTATATGCTTTTGTAGGGATAACTTTCTTTTGGCCTTGTTATTTTGAAAGTTCATGATTACGTTGCTAGTTTGCTTGAATTATTATTGTTTCCACGTCAATAGCAAACTATTGTTTTGAATCTAATGGATCTGAACATTCACGTCACATAAGAGGAGTTACAAAGGACATCTATGCTAGGTAGCATGAAAGCATCAAAAATTCATTCTTTATCACTTCCCTACTCGAGGACGAGCAGGAGTTAAGCTTGGGGATGCTTGATACGTCTCTAACGTATCTATAAATTTTGATGGTTTCATGTTGTTATCTTGTCATCCTTGGATGTTTTATGTACCTTTTATATCTTTTTTGGGACTAACTTATTAATTCAGTGCCAAGTGCCAGTTCCTGTTTTTTTGTGTTTTTGGCTCTTTTCAGATCTGATTTTGGAACGGAGTCCAAACGGAATAAAATCCCCGAAATAAATTTTTCCCGAACGAAAGAAGATCAGGGGGCTTGAGGGCCAAGCCAGGAGGGCTACAGGGGGCCCACAAGCCCCCCATCCGCCACCAGGGGGCGGTGGATGGTAGGCTTGTGGCCTCCCTGGCGCCCCACTGACCTAGATCATTCGCCTATATATTCCCTAAAACACAGAAAAAATAGAGGGATCCACGAAAATACATCATGTCATCTTGCTTAAGGCGTTACTCTGTTCTTTCGGACTTAATGCACTAGATGCATGCTGGATAGCGGTCGACGTGTGGAGTAATAGTAGTAGATGCAGAAAGTATCGGTCTACTTGTTTTGAACGTGATGCCTATAGATATAATCATTGCCATAGATGACGTCACGACTTTGCGCGGTTCTATCAATTGCTCGACAGTAATTTGTTCACCCGCTGTCTACTTGCTTTCATGAGAGAAGCCACTAGTAAACACTACGGCCCCCGGGTCTATTCACACCTATCGTTTCCACTTTCGCTTTTACTTTGCTTTGTTACTTTGTTGCTTTCAGTTCTCACTTGGTGAACAATCTATAAGGGATTGACAACCCCTTCATAGCGTTGGGAGCAGGCTTTTTGTGTTTGTGCACGCACTTGAGATACTCCTTCACTGGATCGATACCTTGGTTCTCAAATTGAGGGAAATACTTACCACCGTTGCGCTACATCACCCTTTACGCTTCGAGGGAACACCAACGCAAGGCTCCAATGCCACGGGGGAAATCCTTTGCATATTTGCCTAGGAAGTCCCTTAAGGTGTAGCCGTAGCAGAAGGATTCCTGGTGCCGTCAACACGCCTATTTCTGGCGCCATTGGAAGGACTTTTGTTGTAGTAGCTGTGGGCAAGACCAAGAGGGCCCTTGCGCAGGAAGAAGAAAAAAACCAACAAGGGAGAAAAGGAAAAAAAGGAGAGGAGGTGGGACAAAAGAGGAGGACTCCTCCACCTCCAAACCGAATTGGAGAGGGACTCCTCCTCCCCCTTCGGCCAAACCCTTGAGCCTCCCTTGAGCCTCAAGGCAAGGTCCCTCCCCTCCTCCTTTACATACTGAAGGTCTTGGGTGTTTTGACACAATTTTTTGCCACGTGCATCCCGACACCTCTACTTCGTAGATTTCCCTCTAGATCGTATTTCTACGAAGCTCGGGCGGAGCCCTGCTAGAATAGATCACCACCAACCTCTGAAGAATCGTCACGCTGCCGGAGAACTCATCTACCTCTGTGTCTCTCTTGCTGGATCAAGAACGCCGAGATCATCATCGCGATGTACGTGTGCTGAACGCGGAGGTGCCGTCCGTTCGGCACTAGATCGGGAAGGATCATGATGAGATCGCGGGACGGATCGCGATGAAGTTCGCGGGACGGATCGTGATGAGATCGTGGGATGGAGTGTACGACTACGGTTATTTGAATCACGCAAGTTGTTCCACTACATCGTCCGCATTTCTTAACGCTTACCGCTGTGCGATCTACAAGGGTACGTAGATCGGAAATATCCTCTCATAGATGAACATCACCATGATAGGTATTGCGTGTGCATAGGAAAAAATTTGTTTCCCATGCGACGTTCCCCAACAGTGCCATCATGAACTGGGTGGTGGGTCCCAGCTCCGGTGCTCTCCTTTGGCATATATGACCCTCGTGACCTAAAAGTTTCGGGAACAGAAGTTTTTCCGGAGTTCCGCCGCCGATCCGGGGCGGAAACCTAGAGAGAAGAAAAGACCTTTTCGGCGGGCAGATTCTGCCGAGGAGAACTCCTCCTGGAAGGGGAGATCGTCCTCATAGTCATCACAATCGTCACGGGCATCATCGAGATCATCATCACCATCATCATCATCACCAGCACCATCTCCATCTTCACCCCATCTCACTTTACCATTGCAATCGGAGTTGTACCTTGCACTATTCATCCCCTCTACTCTACAGGTGTTGATTACTCTTTTGTGGTGAATGTTATTGAGCTTTGTTGGAGAATTATTGTTATGACCATATTGTTTATCATATTTTCATCACCTCTGATCATGATCGCGTTTATGTCTCGTGAGTAGTTCCTTTAGTTCTTGAGGACATGGGAGAAGTCTAGTTGCTAGTAGTCATATGATGTTGAAGTAATATGTGTTGATTGATATTTAAGTTATGGTGTTATTCTTCTAGTTGTGTTATGTGAACGTCGACTACATAACACTTCGCCTTTTAAGGACCTAGGGGAATGCATCGTGTATAAAGAATGCGTGTGGTGGGTTGCCGGAGTGACAGAAACCTGAACCCAGTTCGCATACTTTTGCACGAGGGAGTATTGGATCCTAAAGCTTATTGCTATGGTTAGGCTTTGCCTTAATTTCTCTCTTGTATTTTCGGATGCTTGCAAGGGGTATTTATCATAAGAGTGTACTTGTCTTAGCCTAGACGGTGCACTAGTTAAGATCCACCCACATAACACTTAGCAATACAAAACATAGTACTAGACAGAATATGGTGAAAGCACTTGACTATCTCTCCCGTGTGTCCTCACGGACGCCTTAGTCTTTATAAGTTTAGTCCCTTGGCTTATCCTTTGTGTTCAAAAGGATTGGGCCACTTGCTGCACCTCGACACCATTTACTTTCCTTGCATTTATTTCCTTGTTGCTTATACTAGAAAACCCATAAAAAGTAACCTTTCAGTACTTGCAGTTATTCCTTGCTTAAGATCGCTTGTCAATACCTTCTGCTCCTCGTTGGGTTCGACACTCTTACTCATCGAAAAGGCTACAATAGATCCCCTACACTTGTGGGTCATCAATCGCCCAATCTAGGACATATCTTCCTTGTCCAATAAAAGGTCAAGTTCCTCCACAAGAAACATATCTCGTCTCTAGTCCTAAAACTTGACACCTCCAAGACCTTTGACTCGGTGGCGTCGTTTTTTTCTTCCGGAGATTCTTCAGCATTGGAGTTTTGGTTACAACTGGATCAACCTTATTGTGTTGGTGCTGCTACACACGTCCTTCTCTCATGTCCTAATAAATGGGAATCCATCGGATCTGATAACGCACGCATGCGGCCTTCGTCGGGGAGATCCCATTTTCCAAATGAACTTCCCTCTCATCATTGATGTTCTCGACGTGTTGATCCGACAATTACAATGAGTAGATTCTCCTTCCTCCACCCCCTTGGGCATCAAACATAGGGCCTTTGTTAGCAATCTAATGATTCCTCTCTCGATCTATTACTCAATTACCATGAACTAGGTACCAATTTGGGGATACAACATCTGAGTACACGAATTGGGGAAGAAGGAGGAAGGGAAGAGAGTCACTGCCGGTTCTGTGTCGTGATCCACTAGATACCTCTTCCTCTGGTGAATGGCACTTAAGTAGGCCACGAATCGCACCCACTCGGGCCCCTCGTTCCTTGGGTTGGGCTTCTTGTCTCTTGTGGGCCACGTGGCTAGCGAGGCTGCCAGCCTCACCCTGCCACTAGGCCTGACACCCCCTCATTTTTGAGATGAGGCTTGCCCCCAAGCCTCTGCTTCAGGAAATCGTGCTTGCAGCTCCGCTTTGTTCTCCCACGTGTCGTCGATGGAAGCGCGATCGGACCAATGCACGAATACCTATTCAACCATGCGACCATTCTTGTGTCACCAACGAGTGTCGAGAATGGAGGCTAGTACCGCCAGAGCATTGGAGTTGTTAGGTAATTCAGATTGTACAGTCGTACCTGGAAGCACAGCACAACGAAGGAGTGATACATGGAACAACGGGTGGACATTCTCCTTTGCTGGGAGCTCCAGCTTGTAAGGAACCTCGTTGATCTTGGCGATGATAGGAAAAAGGTCATAGAACCGAAATGATAGCTTATGGTTAGCTCTCTTCGCGACTGAAGTCTGAACATATGGTTGGAGCTTCAAGAACACCAGCTCCCCCACAGAAAACGAGCGTCCTGAATGCCTCTTGTCAGCTTGGTGCTTCATATGATGTCTTGCTTGCTGAAGGTATTGCTGCAGTAGATCTTGCACAACTGCTCGCTCATCCAGCCACTAATGTAGAGATGGAACCGAGGAGGCCGAAACAGGTGTGATTCCCCATTGCCGTGGTTCATGGCCAAACATTTCCTTGAATGGTGTCATGCTTATAGTGGAGTGTGGGGATGAATTGTACCAAAACTGAGCAAGCGGTATCCAGTGGCTCCACCGTTTCGGACATGCATGAGTAAAACAGCGGAGGAAGGTTTCCATGGACTGGTTGACATGCTCGGATTGCCCGTTAGTCTGAGGATGATTTGTAGTGCTCATGCGCAACTCTGTGCCGGCGTAGCGAAATAGTTCTTGCCAAAAATGAGAGGAAAAGACAGGATCCCGGTCGGACACAATGGAGTTGGGAAAATCATGGATGGGGTATATGTGTTGCATGAATAGGAGAGCTACCCGAGAAGCAGTGTAGGGATGGGCCAAGGGCAGAAAATGGGCGAATTTTGTCATGCGATCGACCAAGACCCAGATGTAGTTGAACTGACTTGATTGCAGTAACCCATCGATAAAATCCATGGTAATCATGTCCCATGCTACCTTTGGCACGAGTAGAGGTTGGAGAAGCCCTAGGGAAGCCACTCGCTCGGTCTTTGTATGCAGACAGACTTGGCAACACTTCACATAGTTCTCAATGTGTGTCTTCATTTTTGGCCAAGCAAACAGTCGCCACATGCGCTTGTAAGTTGCTGGAAACCCAGAGTGGCCCCCAACGGGGCTGTCATGGAATGCCCCGACCATTTGGTGCTGCAATGTCGTGCTGCCTCCCAACCAGATGTGGTCATGGAAGCACATGATGACCTAAACCAACTTCAAATGACCTTTTGGATCGTTCCTGATCGACAATTGTTCCAGGAGTTTCTGGGCGTGTGGATTGCTATTGTAACTGGAGATCACATCTTCTAGCCATGTTAGCTGACAGGACGATACGCTGAATAGGTTCACTACTCTCAATAGGCGGGATAACGCATCTGCACCCGCGTTCTCTACTCCCTTTTTCTAGATGATGCGGTACTTCAGCCCCAAGAGTTTAGTGAATGCTCTCTACTGCCAAGGAGTAACTAGACGTTGTTCGTGCAAGTGAACTAAGCTGCGTTGATCCGTCTTTATGATGAACTCGTCAGTTTGGAGGTAGGGGCGCTACCAATCTACTACGGCGATTATGGCCACGTACTCCTTCTCGTAGGTAGAGAGTCTCCGATATTTGTTGCAAAGAGATTTAATCATGAAAGCTATCGGGTGACCATCCTCTTGCAGGATTGCTCCAATTCCTGTGTCACATGCGTCAGTCTCCAGTGTGAACTTGTTGCTGAAATCAGGTAATGCCGGCACAGGAGCTGTGATCAATCCCTTTTTGCGTAACTAAAAACTTTGCTCCGTGTTGTCTGTCCATATGAATGGGGAGCCCTTCTTGAGCATATTGAACAGAGGACGGGCCAAGACTCCGAACTGCTTGACAAAACGGTGGTAGTACCCTGCCAGCCCCAAAAACTGACGAACCTGCTTAACATTTGTGGGAGTCGGCCATTGTTCCACTGCTCGGATCTTGGCTAGGTCAGTTGCCACCCCTTCAGAGCTAATCACTTGGCTAGATCTTGGCTAGGTCAGGTAGACGATGCGCTGCTGACAAAAAGCACACTTGCTTAGGTTCACTTGCCATTGATCATGATGGAGCAGTTCAAACACTTGTCGCAAATGTTCCACATGGTCTTGGAGTGTCTTGCTAAACACCAGAATGTCGTCAAAAAACAACAACACACAAACTCTAATGAGTAGGTTTAAGGTAACTGTCATAGCTCCATTGAAAGTGCATGGCCCGCTTGTGAGGCCAAACGAGACCAACTTGAATTCAAAGTGACATGAGTGAGTCTGGAAAGCTGTTTTAAATTCTTCTCCCTTCGCCAAGCGAATTTGATGATACCCTGCACATAAATCCATCTTGGGGAGCCATTGAGCCCCATGCAGTTCATCAAGCAGCTCCTCAATCACAGGCACTGGATACTTCCCAACCACTATCATAGCGTTCAAGTGGCTATAATCAACGCACATCCGCCATGTGTCGTCCTTCTTCTTGACCAGAATGACCGGGGAAGAGAAGGGACTATGACTCTTTTGAATAATTCCTACTGTTGGCAATTCCTTGACCCGTCGCTCAAGTTAAGACTTGTGTTTCGGTTTGTACCTGTAAGGCCGCAAGTTAACAGGTTGTGCCCCTGGCATCAAGGGTATCCGGTGGTCGCAAGCATACCTTGGTGGTAATCCCTTGGGTTCTTTGAATATGTCCTTGAATTGATCGATTATAGCTTGGACGTTGCCTAGAGCAGGTGTGAAGATTTCATCAGAGTTGCACACCTGGTACAGCTGCACCACTTGAGCTACCTCCCCCTGACGTTGTAAAAATTAGAGCTGCAGGTTGTTGATTTCAGTGCACGCCGGGTGTCGTTCGTCTACCCTTGGAGATGTGCCGGCCCTGTTGGATTAGTGATCAGGAGATGTTTGCCCCTCCAATCCACACTCATAGGGTTGTGTTCTTCCAACCAGTCCATGCCAAGTATCGCGTCATACGCGCCCAATGGAAGGATCTTAATGTCAGTCACAAACTCTTAGTTTTGAGATAATCAGTGACAGTTGGGAATGTGCGAGACGCAACTGAGCCCCCCCATCCGCGACCTTGACATGACAAGGCCTGACCACTGGCACCACACCGTGAAGCGAGGCTGCAAGATGGGCGTCGATGAAATAAGTGGAACTGCCTGAATCCACCAGCACCAGAACAACTTGCCCTTGAAGACACGCCTGCAGTTCGATGGCCTTGTGTGGCATCCCACCTATGAGAGCTTGGCGCGAGATGACCATCGCCGTCTCCATTGGCGCGACCTGAAGTCCATCATCTCTGTAGATGTTGAACAACTCCAGCAGTTCTTCGACGATGTGGAGTTGTACATTGACGAGACAGGTGTGATTCTGCCCCTAACACTCCCCACACTTGAAGCAAAGCCCGCGGGCTCGTCGGTACTCCCACAAGGCCTTGATCTTGGAGCCGTCACCGCGACCTCCGTCTCCCTCGCGACACATTGAGTGGTCGCCGCAGTAGGAGGTCGCCCTTGCGCGGGTGGTGGTGGTAGCGCCATGGGCACGCCCACGTGCGCCCGACTCGCCAGATTAGCTGCCTTGGTTGCATGCATTGGTCGAGGACGTTCGACAAAATTGCCTTCCGCCACCTCCTCCTATAGCAGAGCCAGCGCACACGTCGTGTCCAGATCAGGCGGCTGCTGCACCAGGAGAATGGCGCGAATGTGGGCTCGAAGACCCCCGACAAAACGGGTGAGATAATAGTAAGGATGAATTGATTCAGAATAAGCACAGAGATGGCTAATAATTTGCTCAAATCATTCATTGTAATCTGCGACAGTGCCGTATGAGAAGTTGATGCTGATCCCTGCCAAAGCGGTTGCAAAACAGAGTTGCGAATGGTTCCTAGTCAAAGTCAGAAATTCTCTTCTGCACCGATTATAACCACACTGCAGCCGACCCTGAAAAATTCAGGATAGCCATGGGAACGCACAACTTCTCATGGATGGCAAACATATGGAAGTATTGCTCGCACAGAGAGTTCGACATGCATGGATTCTCGCTTGCAAACTGGGGAAAGGCGGTCGATGGATGCGCCTGCCTGATTACCGCGAGCAACTGGCTAGCATGCGTGAAAGGAGAAGCTATCAGAACTAAAGAAAGATCAGCGAACGGACCGTTGGCTGGGGGGACACCGACGCGAACGCCGGTGCCAAACCCTGATGTAGAACGTCGATTCCATGGCCCATTGGCCCGACGGCATCGTCGCCACCCGCATCCTTGTTGGTGTCGGCGTGGTCACGCAGAGGCGCGCCTAAAGTGGGAAGCAGTGGCGCTTGTGCCACCGCCGGATGCTCCTCACTTGCGGCCGAAGCCGGAGCTCCACGACCGGCATGGATAACTGATCCACCCGTCGCTCCAGAACGGGGCACCACTTGGCCAGATCCGCGAGTTGCGTCGTGTTGGCGCGGATGTCGGTGTGGACCACGTCAAGGGAGTTCGACAGCTTGTCGAAGTACTCCTTGAACGTCGGCTCCATGGCTTCGATCTGATTCCTCACCGAACGCTGAAGACACATCTCGATTGCATGCGCCAACGCGAAGATCCAGGCTCTGAATACTAGATGTTAGCAACCTAACAATTCCTCTCTCAATCTATTACTCAATCACCACGAATCAGCTAGCAATTTGGGGATACAACATCTGAGTACACTAATTGGGGAAGGAGGAAGGGGAAGAGAGCCCCCGCCGGTTTCGTGATCCACTGGATACCTCTTCCTCTGGTGAACGACAGTTAAGTAGGCCGCGCCTCACACCCACTCGAGCCCCTGGTTCTTTGGGTTGGACTTCTTGGCTCTTGTGGGCCACGCCCGCCACTAGGCCTGACAACCTTCCTTTTCGTCGTCACTGTTGTGTTGTTCTTTCATTTATCTCCGCGAGATCTACGCGGCGATACGTCATTTAAATCTCTTCGGAGACACCTCTAGCCTTCTAGAGAACACGACAAAGAGCAATTTAGTCCATATTCAATGTTAAAATATTGATTTGGAAGAACTCATCACTAACTTCCCTGCACCATCGGGTCTTTCCCAATCAAGTAACTCGGGTTGCCTCTATCCCACTCTAAACCTAGCAAACCCGGCCCCATCCCCATTTGGACAAATTTGCTAACCAGCTGCCGACATGGAAAATGGGATTGATCCAATTAGCGGACGCATCATCCCCCTAAACGTGGTGATCATCATAGTGTCAATCTATCGCATGCTAGCGTGGCTTGAGTCAACATATGCACTCCCATCAAATTTGGCGGCCTCGGTATGCACTGTCTTGTGCTTAACGATGCTACCACCGTATCACAAAAAAACACGATGCGGTCACCAGTGTGAAGTCAAGCACTTGAATCCTGGTGAACTGGCTCCATCACGAGAAACCTAGCATCTGAGAGCATCTCCAACAGCGGCGCCAAAAATGCGCGCGGGGGGTAAACTGAATTTTTAGCATGCGCGGGATGAAATCGCGCGCTCCAGCGAACGCAGAAAAATAACGCGCACGGTAAACTATTGCGCTCGAGGGAGAAAGCAGGCAGCCACGCGGTAGATTTGGTGCACCGCTTTCAACGCGCCTATAAAATGTGGCGCTCGTCACGCGGCTGCCCATAGCCACGCGCCCTCTGCCGCTTCCTCGTCGCTGTCTCTGCCGCTTCCGATCCGCTCCCTCTGCCACCGTGTCGTCGCGCCGCCGTGGATCCTCAGGCTACCGCGGCGTCCGTGAGCGCCCCCCCCCCCGTGTCTACTATGCCGAGATCAGGTCCGACGACGTTCACCTCGACCTCGGCACCTTCAAAAGCTCGCACGAGGCCGCCCGCGCGTACGACGCGGCGGCGTGGCGCCTAGGGAGGCCTCGTGCGTAGATGAACTTCCAGGATGTCTACACGCGCGAGCAGGCGCATGACCTCACTCCTCCGTCTCGTCTGATAACAAACCAGGACCGTGAGGAACACCGTCGGCGGCAGCGCCGGCTCCTCGTCGCCGAGGAGGACGAGCGAGCCATGGCGGAGTGGCGCTGGCGCCATCCGGAGCACGTCGCCGTCGAGAACGCCTTTTGGGCGGAGAGGGCAGCAAGGCGTCGCGAGGAGCTGGACGATAGGCGTCGGCGCAAGGCACTCGCTATATCGCAGTGCGAGGTCGTCAACAACGGTGGGACGTCCATCTTCACTTCTGACGATGAACGTTGGGAGGACGCATGGCTATCTACCTCGGACAGCAGCGACAATGACGACTCGGAGTAGTTTTATCTATATATGCTAGTTTTATTATCGTGTTGGACTAGTTTTATTATCTATATTATCGTGTTGGACTAGTTTATTATCTACTCCTCCGTTTCTAAATATAAGTCTTTTAAGAGATTTCACTAGGAGTCTATATACGGAGTAAAATGTGTGAATCTACAATCTAAAATATGTCTATATACATCTGTATGTAGTCCACTAGTGGAACCAAAACACTTATATTTAGGAACGGATGGAGTATATGATGAACTATGTATCAAATCTATGCATGTGTTGGGCTAGTTTTGCGTTTTGATTTGCAGCGTCTCCTGAAGCGTCGCGCGCGCTAAAATGTGTTGCGGTCGCTGGAGTCGACGTTCGTCGACGCGTTAAGAGCATCTCCAACAGCCGCGCTTCGCGTCGCGCGCAAAAAACTTGTTTGTCGCGCGCGCTTTAGCTGGTTTAGCGCGGCCACCAGCACTGGCTCCAACAGCCGTGCTAAAATGCAGCGCGCACATGCCGCTCCAGCAGCGCGCAAAAAATGCAGCGTGCGCGACTCGCCAAGCATTTCACATATATCGCATTTTGGACACAAAATGAGTTTGAAACATTCATCAAAATGCAATGAACATGTGAAATTCGTCAAACACGTGGTGCGCGTCGGCGGCCGGCTCAACGAGTGAGCTCGCCGGCGCTTCGATAGCCGCCGCGCCCGGCAAACGCCCTGCAAGCTTCTTTCCCCTCGCCTTCGAGCTGCCGGAGCCGTCCGCCGTCTTGTTCTTCTTCGCGGATGTCTTGCCCTTCTTCGGCCGCACCGCATTGGGGAGCTTCGAGGGGGCGGCGGCGGCATGGGACGGCGCCGTTGCGGCGCCACCCGTGGCCGTGGCCATCCGTGGCGGCAAGAAGAGGCTGCGCGCGAGGCCGATGCTCGGCGGAGCTCCGGCGGTGGTGATACGTCCATTTTGCATCATGCTTTCATGTTGATATTTATTGCTTTATGGGCTGTTATATTACTTTGTGGTACCATATTTATGCCTTTTCTCTCTTATTTTGCAAGGTTTATTTGAAGAGGGAGAATTCAGGCAGCTGGAATTCTGGACTGGAAAAAGAGCAAATCTTAGTCCACTATTCTGCACAACTCCAAATGCCCTGAAAATTTACGTGGAATATTTTGGGATTATATAAAAAATACTGGGCTAAAGAAGTACCAAAGGAGAGCTACCAGGGCGCCACAAGCCATGCCACCGCCAAGTCCCCCCCCCCGGGTGGCGGTTGGCAAGCTTGTGGGCTCCCTGACGGCCCACTAGCCCCCCTCTTTTGCTATATGAAGGGTTTCATTCCAGAAAAAATCAACCGGGAGCTTTTTCGTGGTTTCCCCGCTGCCATGAGGCGGAACTTGAGCAGATCCAATCTAGAGCTCCGGCAGGACGATCCTGCCGGGGAAACTTCCCTCCCGGAGGGGGAAATCGTCGCCATCGTCATCACCAACACTCCTCTCGTCGGAGGGGAGGCATCTTCATCAGCACCATCTCCTCTCCAATCCCTAGTTCATCTCTTGTAACCAATCTCCGTCTCGCGACTCCGATTGGTACTTGTAAGGTTACTAGTAGTGTTGATTACTCTTTGTAGTTGATGCTAGTTGGATTACTTGGTGGAAGAGTTTATGTTCAGATCCTTGATGCTATTCATTACACCTTTGATCATGATTATGATTATGCTTTGTGAGTAGTTACTTTTGTTCCTGAGGACATGGGATAAGTCATGTTAATAATAGTCATGTGAATTTGATATTCGTTCGGTATTTTGATATGTTGTATGTTGTCTTTTTCTCTAGTGGTGTTATGTGAACGTCGACTACATAACACTTCACCATATTTGGGCCTAGAGGAAGGCATTGAGGAGTAGTAAGTAGATGATGGGTTGCTGGAGTGACAGAAGCTTAAACCCCAGTCTATGTGTTGCTTCGTAAGGGGCTGATTTGGATCCACTAGTTTAATGCTATGGTTAGACGTTGTCTTAATTCTTCTTCCGTAGTTGTGTATGCTTGCGGTAGGGGTTAATCATAAGTGGGATGCTTTTCCAAGTAAGGGCAGTACCCAAGCGCCGGTCCACCCACATATCAAACTATCAAAGTAACGAACGCGAATCATATGAACATGATGAAACTGGCATGACAGAAATTCCCGTGTGTCCTCGGGAGCGTTTTTCCTCCTATAAGACTTTGTTCAGGCTTGTCCCTTGCTACAAAAGGGATTGGGCCACTTGCTGCGCCATTGCTACTACTTGTTACTTGTCACTTTTCGCTTGCTACGTTTCACCTCACTACACCATCACTTGTTACCGCTACTTTCAGTGCTTGCAGTTATTACCTTGATGAAAACCATTTATCAGAGCCTTCTGCTCCTCGTTGGGTTCGACACTCTTACTTATCGAAAGGACTACAATTGATCCCCTATACTTGTGGGTCATCAAGACTCTTTTCTGATGCCGTTACCGGGGAGTGAAGTGCCTTTGGTAAGTGGAAATTGGTAAGGAAACATTTTTATACTGTGCTGAAATTTATTGTCACTTGTCACTATGGAAACTATTCCTTTGAGGAGTTTGTTCGGGGTATCTTCACCACGAACAGAAACACCAGGATTTGTTCCTCAACCTGAGGTACCTACTAAAAATATCTTTTATGAAATTCCTTCGGGTATGCTTGAGAAAGTGTTGGCTAATCCTTTTACAGGAGATGGATCTTCACATCCAGACTTGCATCTGATCTATGTAGATGAAGTTTGTGGTTTATTTAAGCTTGCAGGTTTGCCCGAGAATGAGGTAAAGAAGAAATTATTTCCTTTATATTTGAAGGATAAGGCGTTGACATGGTATAGGCTATGTGATGATACTGGATCATGGGACTACAATCGGTTGAAATTGGAATTTCATCAAAAGTTCTATCCTATGCATTTAGTACATTGTGATCCGAACTTTATTTATAACTGTTGGCCTCGTGACAGGGAAAGCATAGCTCAAGCTTGGGGGAGGCTTAAATCAATGCTATATTCATGCCCCAATCATGAGCTCTCGAGAGAAATCATCACTCAAAACTTTTATGCTCGGCTTTCTCATGAAGATCGTACCATGCTTGACACTTCTTGTACCGATTCTTTTATGAAGAAGGACATTGACCACAAGTGGAATTTATTGGAAAGAATCAAACGTAACTCTGAAGATTGGGAGCTGGAGGAAGGTAAGGAGTCAGGTATGAATTTCCAGTTTGATTGCGTTAAATCTTTTGTTGAGACAAACACTTCTAGAGATTTTAGCGCTAAGTATGGACTTGACTCTGAGATAGTAGCTTCTCTATGTGAATCTTTTGCTGCTCATGTTGATCTTCCCAAAGAGAAGTGGTTTAAGTATCATCCTCCTGTAGAAAGCAACATAGTCAAAACCAATCTAGTTGAGGAGAAATTCATTGCTTTTAGTGATCCTGTTGTTCCTTGTGCCTATGCTGAGAAACCACCATACCCTGCTAGGATAAAGGATTATTCTAAAGCTCCAACTGTGATACGCTGAGAAACCACCATACCCTAAGGAGATTATAGTTGAACCTAGTGTTGCTATTATTAAAGATCTCTTAACCGAAGACGTAGACGGGCATGTTATCAAATTCTGTGAGGACTCTGCTAGAATTGCTAAACCTCACGCGAAAGACAAATACGGACCTATAGTTGGCCTGCCCGTTGTTTCTGTCAAGATAGGAGATCACCGTTACCATGGTTTATGTGATATGGGAGCTAGTATTAGTGCAATACCCCATTCCTTATATGATGAAATCAAAGATGAGATTGCACCTGTTGAGCTAGAACCCATTGATGTCACTATTACGCTAGCTAATAGAGACACCATCTGCCCTCTGGGAATTGTGAGAAACGTAGAAGTCATGCGTGGTAAGACGAAGTATCCTACTGATTTCCTCGTCCTTGGTACTGCACAAGATAGCTTTTGTCCCATCATATTTGGTAGACCCTTTCTCAACGCTGTCAATGCTCACATTGATTGCATTAAGCAGACCGTCACTGTTAGTTTCGAAGGTGTGTCTCATGAATTTAACTTCTCCAAGTTTGGAAGACAACCCCATGAAAAAGAGTCGTCTGGTAGGGATGAAATCATTTCTCTTGCCTCTATTGTCGTACCTCCTACAGATACTTTAGAGCAATATCTGCTTGAGCATGAAAATGATATGCATATGGAGGAAAGAGATGAGATAGATAAAATTGTCTTAGAACAATATCCTATTCTCAAGAATAATCTGCCTGTTGAACTACTTGGGGATCCTCCCCCACCAAAGGGTGATCCTGTGTTCGAGCTTAAACAGTTGCCTGGTACTCTTAAGTATGCCTATCTTGATGAGAAGGAGATATGTCATGTTATTATTAGTGCTCTCCTCTCAGAGCACGAAGAGAAGAAGTTACTAAAAACTCTGAGGAAGCACCGTGCTGCTATTGGATATACTCTTGAAGATCTTAAGGGTATTAGTCCCACTCTATGTCAGCACAACATTAAAACCGATCATGATTCTAAACCAATTGCTGATCATCAAAGGAGATTAAATCCTAAGATGAAAGAGGTCGTTAGAAAAGAAATATTAAAGCTTCTGGAAGCAGGAATCATTTATCATGTTGCTCATAGTGATTGGGTAAGTCCAATACATTGCGTACCTAAGAAGGGAGGTAACACCGTCGTTCCTAATGATAAGGATGAACTAATCCCACAAAGGATTATTAGTGGCTATAGGATGGTGATAGACTTCCAGAAACTGAACAAGGCAACCAGGAAAGATCATTATCCTTTGTCGTTTATCGACCAAATGCTAGAAAGGCTATCAAAACACACACAAACTTTTGCTTTCTAGACGGTTATTTAGGTTTCTCGCAAATACCTGTTGCACAATCTGATCAGTTGAAAACCACTTTCACCTGCTCCTTCGGTACCTTTGCTTATAGACGTATGCCTTTTGGCTTATGCAATGCACCTGCCACCTTTCAAAGATGTAGGATGGCTATATTCTCTGACTTTTGTGAAAAGATTGTAGAGGTTTTCATGGATGACTTCTCCGTTTACGGGTCTTCCTTTGATGATTGCCTCAGCAATCTTGATCGAGTCTTACAAAGATGTGAAGATACCAACCTCGTCTTGAATTGGGAGAAGTGCCACTTTATCGTTGACGAAGGTATCGTCTTAGGACACAAAATTTCTGAAAGAGGCATTGAAGTTGATAAGGCTAGGGTTGATGCAATTGAGAAAATGCCTTGCCCCACAGATATCAGAGGTATACGAAGTTTCCTAGGTCATGTTGGTTTCTATAGAAGGTTCATTAAAGACTTCTCTAAGATTTCTAGGCCTCTTACCAACCTCTTGCAGAAGGATGTTCCTTTTGTTTTTTATGAGGATTGTGAGGAAGCTTTCGAAATACTCAAGAAGGCTTTGATAACCGCACCTATTGTTCAACCACCTAACTGGAACTTGCCCTTTGAAATCATGTGCGATTCTAGTGATTATGCTGTTGGTGCTGTTCTAGGACAAAGAGTTGACAAGAAGTTGAATGTCATTCACTACGCTAGTAAAACTCTAGACAGTGCCCAAAGAAACTATGCCACTACGGAAAAGGAGTTTTTAGCAGTCGTGTTTGCATGTGAAAAGTTCAGATCTTACATATTTGACTCCAAAGTCACTATTCACTCTGATCATGCTGCTATTAAGTACCTTATGGAGAAGAAGGATGCTAAGCCTAGGCCGATCAGATGGGTTCTCCTGCTACAGGAATTTGATTTGCATGTCGTTGACCAAAAGGGTGCTGATAACCCTGTAGCAGATAACTTGTCTAGGCTAGAGAATGTCCTTGATGACCCACGACCTATTGATGACAGCTTTCCTGATGAGCAATTAAGTGTCATCCGCACTTCACATAGTGCACCGTGGTATGCCGATTACGGAAATTATATCGTAGCCAAATACATACCAGCCAGTTTCACCTATCAGCAAAAGAAGAAATTCTTCTTTGATTTGAGACACTACTTTTGGGATGATCCTCACCTTTATAAGGAAGGAGTAGATGGTGTTACTAGACGTTGTGTGGCTGAACATGAACAGGGACAGATCTTGCAGAAGTGTCATTCCGAAGCCTACGGAGGACACCACACTGGAGATAGAACTGCCCATAAGGTATTGCAATCAGGTTTCTATTGGCCCACTCTCTTCAAGGATGCCTGTAAGTTTGTCTTGTCTTGTGACGAATGCCAAAGAATAGGGAACATCAGTAAGCGTCAGGAAATGCCTATGAACTATTCACTTGTCATTGAACCATTTGATGTTTGGGGCTTCGATTATATGGGACCCTTCCCGAGTTCCAATGGGTACACTCACATCTTAGTTGTTGTGGATTACGTCACTAAGTGGGTAGAAGCTATCCCCACTAAAAATGCTGATCACCACACCTCTATTAAGATGCTTAAAGAAGTCATTTTCCCAAGATTTAGAGTCCCTAGATATTTGATGACTGATGGTGGTTCACACTTCATTCATGGTGTTTTCCGCAAGATGCTCGCTAAGTATGATGTCAACCATAGAGTTGCATCTCCTTGTCATCCTCAGTCTAGTGGTCAAGTGGAGCTGAGTAATAGGGAGATCAAATTGATCCTACAAAAGACCGTCAATAGATCTCGAAAGAATTGGTCTAGCAAACTTGACGATGCACTATGGGCTTATAGGACTGCTTATAAGAATCCCATGGGCATGTCGCCGTATAAAATGGTTTACGGTAAGGCCTGTCATTTACCTCTTGAGCTGGAACACAAAGCTTATTGGGCAATCAAAGAGCTCAACTTTGACTTCAAACTTGCCTGTGAGAAGCGGTTGTTTGATATCAGCTCGTTAGATGAATGGATGGTCGAGGCATATGAGAATGCCAAGTTGTTCAAGGAAAAGGTTAAGAGATGGCACGATAAACGAATACAGAAACGAGAGTTCAATGTAGGTGATTATGTCCTACTATACAATTCTCGTTTAAGATTCTTCGCAGGCAAGCTTCTCTCTAAATGGGAAGGTCCTTATGTTATCGAGGAAGTATATCGTTCCGGTGCCATGAAAATCAATAACACAGAAGGAAATTTTCCTAGAGTGGTAAATGGGCAAAGAATCAACCATTACATCTCTGGTACTCCCATAAATGTTGAGACCAATATCATCAATGTCATAACTCCAGACGAGTACATAAGAGATGTTTATGAGCCTGTTTCAGACCCTGAAAACGAAGAGGTATCTATTTCTGTAAGAAATTGGACTCCGATGCTTTTCCAATAGGAAATTTCCTCCGTTTTGGAATTTTTGGAAAATTAGAAAAATAAAAAGCAGTCCGAAGAGCGCACGAGGCGGCCACAAGCTTGGAAGCCGCCACCTACCCCCCATGGTGGCGGATAGAGGGCTTGTGGGCACCTCATGTGCCTCCCGAACTCCGTTTTCTTGCGGAGCACTCCTTCTGGTCCAGAAAAAATCATTATATATTCGCCCGAAGGTTTTGATCTCCGTTTCGCGCAGTTTTCCTCTATTTTTGTTTCGAGCCTGTTGTCTGCTGCAGATCTAGGTCAAGATGTCTTCTCAGGATTCAGAGGGGGAGAGCTATGTGGCTGACTACCTTGCTAACCCCAAGGTCTATGGGGACTTGGAACCATATGGCTGGACCACTGACGAGGAAGAGGACTATGAGCCCAAGGGGAAGGAACAAACGAGTTCCGATGAAGAGAAGGCTCCTCTACCTCAACCTGGACGCACTCATGTGGAGTTCAAGAAGTCAAGCCTCCCTGACCAACGGAAGAAGCCTAAGACCTTGTTTATCCCTTCTTGTTTCTTGCAGGAGAGTAAGCAGGAACTTTGCCATAGAGTGTTGAAGCTTGAGGAGGAAAATGACGATCTCAGGGAGCAGAACTTTTTGCTCAAGTGGAAATTAGACAAGCTCAAGACTGCTTCAACAGCTCCACCACCATCACCACCAAAGGAAGACAACTAAGCATTGGTATTGGCAATCCCCTTGGCTTTTTCCAAGCTTGGGGGAGTTGCCCTGGTATGTATCACCTTTATATCTTTTGCTTTTACCTTTGTTTTAGTTTTTCCTTTTCAGTTTTTATTTCTTCTCTTAGAGGAATAAGTCTTTAGTGTTTAGTTTGAGTCTTTTGCCTTGTGTCTCCCCCGATGTATTCGAGCTTGCGAGCTATATAATAAAGAGTATCTTAGTCAAGGGCTTTGCTTTGTGCCATGATCAAAAGTATGAAAAGAACGATAGCATGAAAGATCATGAGACGATATTATGGAAAGTGATAACTTCACATATGACACGTACGATGATTGAAACTTGTTGAGAATAACTCAACATAGACCTCAGTCATTGTTGCAATTAATAAGAAGTAATAATGAAAGAGAGGTTCACATATAAATATATCATCTTAGACACTTTTTACAATTGTAAGCACTCACCAAACTATTACATGCTTAGGAGTAGATGTTGGACAAGGAAGACAACATAATGAATTGTGTTTGCTTGGTTTTAAACAATGTTATATGATTAGAGATCCCTTAGCATGTGACGATTGCTTCCACCTCATATTAGCCAAAACTCCCGCACTAAGTAGAGATACTACTTGTGCATCCATAAACCTTCAACCCAGTTTTGCCATGAGAGTCCACCATACCTGCCTATGGATTGAATAAGATCCTTCAAGTAAGTTGTCATCGGTGCAAGCAATAAAAATTGCTCTCTAATATGTATGATCTATTAGTGTGTGGAAAATAAGCTTTGTACGAACCTGTGATGAGGAAGACATAAAAGCGACAGACTTCATAATAAAGTTCTTTATCACAGGAGGCAATATAAAGTGACGTTCCTCCGCACTAAGAGGACACGCATTCAAACCTCAAAAGCGCATAACAACCTCTGCTTCCCTCTGCGAAGGGCCTATCTTGTACCTTTACTTTTTGCCCTTGTAAGAGTCATGGTGATCTTCACCAATTCCCTATTTTTGCCTTTGTCTTGGCTACCGTTACATTCTTGGGAAAGATCTATATTTATATATCAACTTGGAGTTGAGTACTTATGCTTTATTATTGTTGACTTTACCCTTGAGGTAAATAGTTAGGAGGCAAAACTATAAGCCCCTATCTTCCTCTGTGTCCAGCTGAAACTTTGACACCATGAGTACCACGTGAGTTGTAACAATTGTGGAAAACAAAGAGATGATTGAGTATGTGGGTTTGCCTTACAAGCTCTTATTTGACTCTTTCTGATGTTGTGATAAATTGCAATTGCCTCAATGACTTTGGACTGTTGTTGGTTACTTCTCGGTAAAGTTTTTGCTTCATGCTTTGCTTTGTGAAGGAATTGTTACTTTCCCATAAGAATCTTTATGATGTATTGTTGTTCTATGTGTGATCATGATGCCCTCATGTCCGTATTATGTTTTATCGACACCTTCGCCTCTAAACATGTGGACATGTTTATGGAACTTGGTTTTCGCTTGAGGACAAGCGAGGTCTAAGCTTGGGGGAGTTGATACGTCCATTTTGCATCATGCTTTCATGTTGATATTTATTGCTTTATGGGCTGTTATATTACTTTGTGGTACCATATTTATGCCTTTTCTTTCTTATTTTGCAAGGTTTATTTGAAGAGGGAGAATTCAGGCAGCTGGAATTCTGGACTGGAAAAGGAGCAAATCTTAGTCCACTATTCTGCACAACTCCAAATGCCCTGAAAATTTACGTGGAATTTTTTGGGATTATATAAAAATACTGGGCTAAAGAAGTACCAGAGGGGAGCTATCAGGGCGCCACAAGCCCTGCCACCGCCACCCCCCTGGTGGCGGTTGGCAAGCTTGTGGGCTCCCTGACGGCCCACTAGCCCCCCTCTTTTGCTATATGAAGGGTTTCGTTCCAGAAAAAATCAATCGGGAGCTTTTTCGTGGTTTCGCTGCCGCCACGAGGCAGAACTTGAGCAGATCCAATCTAGAGCTCCGGCAGGACGATTGTGACAGCCCGATGCCGACGTTCCAGAAGATTCCCCTTTCTTTCCATTTTCGTCGTGTGGGTATTTTCATTTGTCGCATCATCATCGCATCATTCGCATCATCTGCATTGCATCGGCATCTCCGTTATCGCCCTTTTCAAAACTTGCATCCGTTATTAGTTGCCGCTTCTCTTCGCGTTCGTCGTTGTTCGTTCCGAGCCTGACCGCACTCGCACGCGCCCGCGGCACCGTCGAAACCCTGTTTTAAAAATGTGCGTTAAACTTTCTCTGATTGGGTTGAGATTTGACGTGCGGTCTTATTTTAATATAGGTAGACCGCCTGTCGAGTTTCGTCGCAATCGAAGTCCGTCCGGTGCCCGAACGGTCGACCATAGCGGCACCGTATTCGGTCTATCGTCGGGCGTCTTTCGGTGTTTGAAACCCCGATGCCGGGCTGCCCGTTTTCCCTCTTATCTCCGGATAGCCTCTCTGCACAGTGCACCGACCTGCGCGCAATCCAGTCCGAAAACCTCCCGGAACCCGAGCCCGGCGGTCGTGACCGTTGGATCCGGATCAACCCCGTTTTATCGCAAACTGTCTTTGGTTTGTCTAGTGAACTTCCTAACCTATTTATCTCGACCACCCGGTCTAAATCGGAGGGTCGAGATGAACCTACAACTAACCTGCTAGCTATATTTGGACCGTAGACTAATCCACCCAAAACCTAATTTTTAGGGATCCTTCCCCTGTCCCAACCGCCGCCGCCAACCCCTTGACCCATCTCCTTCCTCGGGATCTCTCCCGATCCATCCCCTAGCCCCACCTTGCTTTCCCCACCAAGCCAACCGGCAACGAGAGCCCGAGCCGAACCATTGTAGCCAGCCGCCCGATGGCTACCTCGCCATGTTGTCCCTGGACATGCCCGGCGACCAGAGCCCGCAGCTCCTTTGTCGCGTGCCTGCCGGACCTCGCCGCGTCCTGCCGCAGCCGGGGTACCATGAGGGTGCGTTCTGGTAGCCTAGCATCCTCCTACTCCCGCAGCTCTCTCTCTCTCTCTCACTGATCTCATCTCTCTCGGTTCTCTCTCTCTCTCTCACACAGGGACCTCTGCAGCTAACGCCGCCATGGGCGGATCTCGCCGCCTTGCAGCTCGTCGGCCGTCTCTGTCACCTAGGCCAGTGCCTCGCCCAGCCTTCTCCTTCCCTGTGCTCTCCTCCTCTCTCCCCCGTTTTCCCTTTTTCCCTCCCTAATCTCCCTCCTGTCTCTGCTTGTCTGAACCAGGAGCAGCAGCCCTAGGGATGCCATGGATGGCCGTCACCGATGGATCCCGAGCCGCCGGAAGCTTCTCCAGCCTCGGGAACGCCCCCCCCCCCTCGTTCGGATCTGCCCGGCCCGCTGGCGAAGATCCCCGTCGGCGCCTCCCCTGCAGTCTCTGACGAGCTGAACCCCCCCTGCATCGCACCCAACCGCTGCAGGTTGTGCCTTTTCTGCTCATGGTAGATCCATCCGAAGGTGTACTTCATAGCACGCAAGGTTGCATTTTCAGCACATAGTTTAGTTAGTCCTTCTGGTTAGCTCACGACGCCCGCACCAACAGGTTGTGGGTTCAAATCCTCGTCGCTGCATGGTCTTGTTTATGCGTTTACTTTTGTCTCGAGGATGACCTCCTTCATCTATTTCAGTTGCTGTCAAGCCGCTGTTAATTCGCAAACCAGTGGCTAGCCCAACTGGACAATGCGCTCGCCCACCTCCAGTAGGTTCTGGGTTCGAGTATGAGGAGCATCATATTTTTTTGGCTTTTATTTTCTTTCTTTAGCTGTCAGGCGGGGCACCTTTGTCATTCACAGGCACGTCCACTCCTGGGCCGCTGCAAGCTATAGCAATTCGGCCTATGTCTTTTTTTCCCTCATGCGAATTTGCTAGCTTGCAGAAAATAGCAGGTTTTAAAGAAACGGCTGCAACTTTTAAACCGTGCCTCGGATTAAAATGATTTCAACTTGAAAGTTGCTTAGAATTTTCTGTAGTTTCACAAAAACCAACTCTCATGCATGTTTAAGGCTGTTAGTGTGTTGTTTACTTGGGTTTGCATGTCGACGTAATAGAAACGGTTTAGGTCGTAGTTATTTAACCATAGCTCCGTTGGAGATGTTCTATATATGTAAATCGAGTAGAACGACGTGTAGGATCTCATGCTCCACTTTGTTTCGTTGTTTAACAAACCTAAAATGTGATTAGGACAAATCTGGGGAGAATTAAGATTTAACGCATGGGGTCATATCGGACATGGCTTTTATTTTCTTTCTTTAGCTGTCAAGCGGGGCACCTTTGTCATTCACAGGCACGTCCACTCCTGGGCCGCTGCAAGCTATAGCAATTCGGCCTATGTCTTTTTTTCCCTCATGCGAATTTGCTAGCTTGCAGAAAATAGTAGGTTTTAAAGAAATGGTGCAACTTTTAAACCGTGCCTCGGATTAAAATGATTTCAACTTGAAAGTTGCTTAGAATTTTCTGTAGTTTCACAAAAACCAACTCTCATGCATGTTTAAGGCTGTTAGTGTGTTGTTTACTTGGGTTTGCATGTCGACGTAATAGAAACGGTTTAGGTCGTAGTTATTTAACCGTAGCTCCGTTGGAGATGTTCTATATATGTAAATCGAGTAGAACGACGTGTAGGATCTCATGCTCCACTTTGTTTCGTTGTTTAACAAACCTAAAATGTGATTAGGACAAATCTGGGGAGAATTAAGATTTAACGCATGGGGTCATATCGGAGATGCTATATGTCATTTCCGACCTCATTTAAAATGCCTAGCTAGGTAGGTTAATTTGTGCTTCACCCTCTTGCCATGTTTAACAACATTTAATATTACCGTGTATCTAATCGGGATAGAACTAAATAATTAACGTGGAGTTTTCGTCAATATGCAACTCGTTGCATATTGAACTTCACTTAATGTGTAGTGTTTGTTTGTCGTGATTTGGCATGCCGTGACTTGCATGTATTCAGCTGTTCATGCATCATTTGTGTTGTGCATCGTGTGGTGAATTCCGTGTGTTGATTTGTGTTTCCGGTTTGCTTCGTCTCGATAGAGTTCCGCAAGCGTGTCGGATGTGAGGACCCGTTCGGATACGTCGGTTCGTCTGCTTCACGGAGGCATTCTTCTTCCAAGCGGGATCTCAGGCAAGATGATCATTTCCCCAGATACCATTACTATCATTGCCATGCTAGTTATTTCGATGCTGTCGTTTATGTCTCGTTGCCTACCACATGTTGAATATCAGCCTTCTCAACAATGCCATGTTAACCTTCAACCTGTTCAACCTAGCAAACCACTGATTGGCTATTTTACTGCTTGCTTAACCCTGTGTTAGCGTTGCTAGTTGCAGGTGCATTGCTTCCATGTGAAAACATGGGTTCCTTGTTATATCACCATATTTAATGCTATTTAATTTAATGCACCTATATACTTGGTAAAAGGTGGAAGGCTCGGCCTTTCTAGCCTGGTGTTTTGTTCCACCTTTGCCCCCCTTAGTTTCCGGCTACCGGTGTTATGTTCCATAATTGAGCGCTCCTAACACGATCGGGGTTGTTATGGGAACCCCCTTGATAATTCGTTTTAGATTAAAGCTGGTCTGGCAAGGGCCAACATTGGTACTACATTTGCCTAATCACCTAATAAAATTGCATAGGGACTTTCCGGACCCCGAGGATAATTTAATCAACCCCCGGGCCAGTGCTCCTCATGAGTGTTGGTCCATAACAGAGCAGCTTATTAACGCTACCCGGGGCAACTCGGCGTTTGGCGTGGTAACCATCGCTCATCCGTCGTGTCCTGAGAACGAGGTACGCGACTCCTATCGGGATCGTCGACACGTCGGGCGGCCTTGCTGGATTAGTTTTACCTTTGACGAGATATCTTGTGCATCGGGATTCCAGTGATGCTTTGGGTAATCTCAGAGTTGAGGTTTTCCACTAGGGAATCCGACGAGATCGCGAGCTTCGTGATTGAGGATTTCTATGCGGCTTGTGGTAATTTGTGATGGACTAGTTGGAGCACCCCTGCAGGGTTAAATCTTTCGGAAAGCCGTGCCCGCGGTTATGTGGCAACGTGAAAACTTTGTTTAACACTGGTTCTAGATAACTTGAAGTTAATTTAATTAAAACTTGCCAACTGTGTGTGTAACCGTGACTGTCTCTTTCGTGAGTTCCTTCTCCAATCGAGGACACGGTGGGGTTATGTCTGACGTAGGTAGGTGTTCAGGATCATTCATTTGGTCATATGTAGTTCACGTCCGCTATGCGTAGATCTTCCCCCTCTTATTTCTGGCACTCGTAAGTTAGCCACCAAATCTATGCTTAGTCGCTGCTGCAACCTCACCACTTCACCTTACCTCACCCATTAAGCTTTGTTAGTCTTGATACCTTTGGAAATGAGATTGTTGAGTCCCCTGTGGCTCACAGATTACTACAACACCAGTTGCAGGTACAGGTAAAGGTTACGTGACGCGAGCGCGTTGATTGTTCATTTGGAGTTGCTTCTTCTTCTTCTTCTTCATCGATCTAGGATAGGTTCCAGGCCGGCAGCCTGGGATAGCAAGGATGGACGTCGTTCTTATTTTTCTCGTTTGTTTTCATCCGTAGTCGGACCCTGCTCTTACTCTTGATGATTATGTAATGTACTGATGTGACTCTGATGTAACTTGTGGCGAGTGTAAGCCAACTCTATATATATCTCTTCTTTTCAGTACATGTACTTGTAATGATATCCATTCTTGCGACGCGATGAGATGCGCTTCTATCCCTCACGAGGCCTTCGTGCCGGATTGAGGATAGGGTCGCATCTTGGGCGTGACAACGATCCCGCCGGGGAAACTTCCCTCCCGGAGGGGGAAATCGTCGCCATCGTCATCACCAACACTCCTCTCGTCGGAGGGGAGGCGTCTTCATCAACATCTTCATCAGCACCATCTCCTCTCCAATCCCTAGTTCATCTCTTGTAACCAATCTCCGTCTCGCGACTCCGATTGGTACTTGTTACTAGTAGTGTTAATTACACCTCTGATCCTTGATGCTATTCATTACACCTCTGATCATGATTATGATTATGCTTTGTGAGTAGTTACTTTTGTTCCTGAGGACATGGGATAAGTCATGTTAATAATAGTCATGTGAATTTGATATTCGTTCGGTATTTTGATAATGATGTATGTTGTCTTTTTCTCTACTGGTGTTATGTGAACGTCGACTACATAACACTTCACCATATTTGGGCCTAGAGGAAGGCATTGAGGAGTAGTAAGTAGATGATGGGTTGCTGGAGTGACAGAAGCTTAAACCCCAGTCTATGCGTTGCTTCGTAAGGGGCTGATTTGGATCCACTAGTTTAATGCTATGGTTAGAGGTTGTCTTAATTCTTCTTTCATAGTTGCGGATGCTTGCGAGAGGGGTTAATCATAAATGGGATGCTTGTCCAAGTAAGGGCAGTACCCAAGCGCCGGTCCACCCACATATCAAACTATCAAAGTAACGAACGCGAATCATATGAACATGATGAAACTGGCATGACAGAAATTCCCGTGTGTCCTCGGGAGCGTTTTTCCTCCTATAAGACTTTGTTCAGTCTTGTCCCTTGTTACAAAAGGGATTGGGCCACTTGCTGCACCATTGCTACTACTTGTTACTTGTCACTTTTCGCTTGCTACGTTTCACCTCACTACACCATCACTTGTTACCGCTACTTTCAGTGATTGTAGTTATTACCTTGCTGAAAACCGTTTATCAGAGCCTTCTGCTCCTCGTTGGGTTCGACACTCTTACTTATTGAAAGGACTACGATTGACCCCCTATACTTGTGGGTCATCAGGTGGCGAGGTCACCGCTCCCCGCGCTAGGGTTTCCGGCGGCGGCGGGGGAGGGGTCGCGGCTGTACAGTGGGGTGAGCGTGGTGTCGGCGCGTGCATCCATGGGTGCAGTTCGCCGACGCCGGCACGCGGGGCGTAGGAGGCGGAGAGGAGAGAGTGCGGCGCGAGCGCTCGAGTGTGGCGCGCACGAAAGCGGGCGCCCCAAATACATCGGGCGAGATAGCGAATCCGACCGCGCGCCCAACTCCTTATACCACGCGCGCGGTTATTACGCGCTCGCTGGAGCCACCCGCCGGGTTGCGCGCGCTAAAATGGCCTAATTTTCGGTGCGGCGCTTGTTTAGCACGGCTGTTGGAGATGCTTTAAAGAAAGATAGCCGCGTGCTGTAAATTCGTTTTTTGGGTGCCGGTCGAAGCGCCCGTTGGAGATGCTGTGAACTGGTTAATATATCGGCAAACAGACCTTACGTGTGTTCCTTCCAACCCATCCCCTACAGTGGATCCAGTCTAAAACATTTCAATATGCACCCAAAATATGATCGTAAACACTTTACAATATACCTGCAAACATAAATGATCCGACTAATACACCACAAAGATCACGTCAGTATTTTGCTTACAAAAACAGAGATAAGACGGTGGTACGCAGGAGTCAGAGTCTACTCTAAAATTCAGCAGGCGCTTTTGCTGCAGCTCCACACCGGCGGGTGACCGCGCGGGCTACATGACCCCGCGCAGGCGTCCGTGAGCATGTTCACCACGTCCCTCATTGCCGGCCGCCCGGCCGGCAGCTTGGTTGTGCAGAGCATGGCGATCCTGAGCACCTTGAGCATCTCCTCCTTGCCCTTGGCGGACGACGCTGCGAGGCGCGGGTCCACGACGTCGTCCATTCTCTGCGTGCCGAGCTTGCTCGACAGCCAGAACACGATGTCCTTGCCCTCGCCGAAGCGAGCGTCGATCGGGCTCCGGCCGGTGACCAGCTCCATCAGCACGACGCCGAAGCTGTACACGTCCGTCTTCTCCGTCACCTTGAGGGAGTAGGCGAGCTCTGAGGACATGGCATGGAGAATTCGTAAGCTGCAACTCACTGACACGGTTAATTAACTGGATAGGCATTATAAACGTCTGTCTGACTCACCGGGAGCGAGGTAGCCGTGGGTTCCGGCGAAGCAGCTGAACTCCTCGGAGTTCTTGGCGGCGACTCTGGCGATGCCGAAGTCGGCGATCTTGGCCTCGTAGTCCTCATCGAGAAGTATGTTGGTGGACTTGATGTCGCGGTGGATGACCGCCGGTGTGCAGTCGTGGTGAAGGTACATGAGCCCCTTGGCGGCGCCGAGCGCGACCTTGCACCGCCGCGGCCAGTCCAGCTCGGGTTCGCCGCCGCCGCCCTTGGCCTCCCGGCGTAGGGCCTGGTACAGGTTGCCCCGCGGCATATACTCGTAGACGATGAAGTTGAGCTCGCCGCGCGACAGGCAGGCGTGTAGCTTGAGTACATTCCGGTGCCGGATCGTACCGAGGATGGACATCTCCGCGGCCATGACCCGCGCGGCGTCGCCCTTCCACAGCCGCTTCACGGCCACAGTGCCGCCGCCGTCCTTGAGCTGCAGCCGGTACACGCGCCCCGTGCCGCCCGACCCGACGAGGTTCTCCTCCCCGACGCCGCATATCTCGTCTGCGTCGAGCTCCGGCGGGTGGAACGACTCCAGCTTCCACTGCTCGCACCCGTCGCCGTGCTCCAGGTCCCTCCTCCTCTGCTCCTCGAGCTTGAAGCTTCTGTAGCTGACGAACAGTATGCCAACCACAAGCAGCACCATGACCGACACAATGACCGGCAAGACGACAAGCGATCTCCTCGCGAGGCCGTCCCTGTGGTGGTCGTCCGTATTGCACGCGCCGAGCTCAGACCAGCCATGGACGCAGAGACCGGGATTCCCGGCGAACGCCTCGTCGCCGGCGATCACGAGCAGCCCGGGCGGCACGCTGCCGGTAAGCCGGTTCGCCGAGAAGTCGACGGAGCTCAGCTTCAGCGCCTGAAGCTGGGCCGGGATCATCCCGGTGATGGCGTTGCGTGACATGTTGAGTGAGTTGAGAGACGACAGCAGCGACAGCGAGGCGGGGATCGGCCCCGTGAGCTCGTTCCGGGAGACGTCGATCTCGACGAGCCTGGAGCAGCCGCCTATATCGGCGGGCAATGCGCCACCCAGTGCGTTGTCTTCCAGGTGCAGCGCCGTCAGCTGTGCCAGGTTCCCAATCTGCGACGGTATTGTCCCCGAGAAAGAATTGTTGGACAGGTAGAGCTTCTGGAGCTGCCCGAGCCGGCCGGTTTCCGCCGGGATCGTGCCACTGAGCCTGTTGTTCTGCACCCAGAGCTGGTTCAGATTCTGCGCCTCGCCGATCAGCGGCGATATGGTCCCGGTGAACCCATTGTCCGATACGTCGATGATCGTCACGGCGGGGAGCCCCCACAGCCTCTCCGGGATGCTGCCGGTGAGCTGGTTCTTGTTGATCCGGAACCTTTGGAGGGTTTTGCACGCGGAGTACTCCTCCGGGACCTCGCCGGAGAAGCCGTTCTGCAGGGCGAGAAGGAACTGCAGGCTCTTGCCGTTGCAGAGGTGCCTCGGGAACGGCCCGGTGAAGCCGTTCTCGGAGATGTCCACGCTGCCGAGCGACGAGAACCGGCCGAAGTTGGCCGGGAACTCGCCGGCGAAACGGTTCTCGTAGACGGAGAAGCTCTTCAGGGACCTGAGCTCGGCCCACTCAGCCGGGATCGCCCCGGACAGGTTGTTCCGGTAGAGCTGGATCACCTGCAAGTTCTTGAGCTTGGCAAATGCTGCCGGGATGCCGCCGCTGAGCTGGTTACGGGAGGCGTCGATCTCCCGCAGCTCCGCGAGCCTGCCAAGCTCCGGCGGGAGCTCGCCGGTGAGGCTGTTCTTGTACAGCTCGATCTTCCACACTTTCCTGAGGTTGCCGATGGCCCTCGGGATCTCGCCGGCGAGATTGTTCAAGGACAAATCCAGCGTCTCCAGCAGGGTCAGCTCGAAGACGGAGTCGGGTATCGCCCCTCTCAAGCTGCAGTTCGACAGGTACAGATACGTCAGGTTCTTGAGGTTCCCAATGCTCGGAGGCATCTCCCCTTGATCGTAGTTGTTGCAGCCCATGCTGAGGTACACCAGGCCGGTCATGTCGCCCACCCACGCCGGAAACCGGCCCGAGAAGCCATTGTTCGCGACGTCGAGGCTCTCTAGCACCGTCAGGGCCGAAAAATCCGGCAGCTCTCCGGTCAGGGTGTTCCATGAAATGTTCAGGAACCGGAGCTGGGTGCAGCTGATCAGCTCAGAAGGTACAGTTCCTGACAACGAATTGGTGTCCAGATCGAGCCGCTCCAGGCCGCGGAGCGCGGCGATTGACGGCGAGATCGTGCCGGAGAGGTTCATGCTCGACAGCGAGATCTCAGTCACCAAGCCTGCGTTGCACCGGACGCCGAGAAACTGGCACGGGGGCGTGGCTTTTGTCCATGTCTGAAGATAGTTCAAAGGGTCAGCTAAACTGGCCTTGAATTGGAGGAGTGCCTCTGTTTGGGGATCAGTTTGGCAGGTTGAGTTCACAGAGAGGGAAACGAGTATGGTAAGCTGCAGGCAGAATAGGATGTGTTTTCTCATTGCAAGGATTGGTATTGACAAATCCAGAAAGAACTGATCACATGGGTAATTAGTATTGCCCTGAAGCTTGCTTTAGAACACCTGAAAATTTGCAAGAGATGAAACTTGTTACTTATTAGCCAATGAAAGGAAGGTTTTTGTCTGAAAAATACAAACACTCTCTCAAATGCATTCTAGACATAATTTTAGAAGTATTCTAGAAGAAACGACATTAGTCGGAAAAAAAACCTCAAACCTTAACCATCAGCATTCTAGTTATGACACTTGTACTTTACATTTTCATTCCTCACTGTACATGAATTGGTATATACTCCCTCCGTTCCAAAATATAAGACCTTTTAGAGATTTCACTAGGAGACTACATACGGAGCAAAATGAGTGAATGTACACTCTAAAATATGTCTATATACTGTACATCCATATGTAGTTTATAGTACAATCTCTAAAAGGTCTTATATTTAGGAACGGAAGGAGTATATGTTCTCTGTCTGCCCCACTGTTTGCTAATCATACCCCTCTTCAGCTAGAACCAACAAAAAAGGGAAGAAGAAAAACTCCAAGGCCTTAAGAGACTTCTTTTTAGAGTGGAATATTTGTCTCGTGCACAAGATCGCAGGACAAAGCCAATGTCAGCCTCAAACAGTTAACTGGCCGTCAGAACATTGTACAATTGGTGTCTGATTTGGACATTCCAAAGTTGCTTTGGTCTGTTAATTACTATACATGTTCCAGAGAAGATGACCTCCCAGCTACCACCATCCACTCCCTCCCATGTTTCCCTTTCATTTTTACCAGGGCCAAAACTGCACTAGACTGTCAGCATTGCACATCGACTATTTTCTCCACTAAATTAAGCAGGTAATGGGGGCAAAAAGGCCAGAGCACTTGCCAGCATGTAATGGGGTCAGATGATGAAATGCACACACCGGGATGAAAAGATGGTTAAGGCAATTTCAGTGGGGTTATGCTTTACCCACTTGCCATTTCTGTGCGCCTTCTGTGTGTTAGCATGACACGTGGGCAAAAAACCGTGGTGCTTCGACGGACAACTAGTGCGACCTAGAAATGATACGATATGATCGACCTGTAAAGCGAAACTTATTGGCCAGCGAATTAAATCCACTTTGGGAATATATACATGTTATCATATATTTTTGAAAAGAAATAGCCCAACTTACTTTGTCTCAGGGCCAAATTATCTAGCACCTGGTCATGGATAATTACAAATGATTGGGGTCTTGGATTCTATATAGTGGATAAATTTTGATTTCGAGTTCTACAGACGGGTTGTTCTGTTCTTCTTGATGGATTGCATTAGCACATATGAAAACTGGACAACTAAGAGCATCTACAGCCGGACCCACAAACCCTCCTCAAACGTTTGGAATAGCCGTCCGGTCATTGTCCGCTCATAAAAATTCGATCCAGACGGGCCTCTCAAACCGGCGTAGTGACCCGCACGTCCCATTTTCAGTCCAAATATGGGGCGGATATAGGGAAGCTCGGGCGCGCCTAGGCACGCCCGCCATGTCGTCCTGACGGCTTGGCCCCATACGAACTCACCGGGAAACCCGACGGTCCGACAGGCGCCTCGACCGTCGACGCGGTGTGAACGCCGCGTGGCACCGCTCCGGGGTCGGGGCCGGCTATTTAAGCCGGTCAGCGCCCCCCAGCCCTAGCACATCCGCGACCTCCCTCTCCGCCGCCACCCGAGGACTTCCCTCTCTGAGCCCGTCAGCCATGCCACCACGCCGCCGGCATTCCACGATCTAGCACCGTCTCTTCCTCCTTCAGCGGGTCCTAATTCGAAGGGAAGCGGGGTTGCCTCTGGAACCCAAGGTGGATTTCAAGGAGGGGGATGAGATGGGGGAGGAGCCCAAGGAGGGTCCACGAGCACCAGAGGAGGAGGCGGAGGATGCGTTGGAGGAGGAGGCGCCGCCGCAGGAGCCGGAGGAGGAGCCGCCGGCGGCGGTCGATCTATGGCCGGAGCAGCTGGCCATCCTCAACTCCATCCGCTCTGAGTCGGTTGCGGTGGCCAGGCGTCAGATGGAGGAAGCGCGGGCAACGGAGGAGATGGCGCAGGAGGCGGCAGAGGAGGCGGCGCACGTGGCTCAGGCTCCGGCATAGGCCAACTTCGACGAGAAAGAAGATCAGTAGTAGTACCTAGGATATATTTTGCATGTTTTTGTATGGACAAGAGAGATGAAATATAAGAGAGTTCGATGTGAAGAGGAAAATCTGAGGCATGACCGGTCAGTGTCCGCGGGCGTTTGAAAGACCGGATTTGCAAGGTCCGGTGTAGATGTTCTAGAGGGTGCTTGGATAGGTTTAGTCCCATGACTAAAAATAGTGAGACTAAAACTTGCTAGCCTCACCCATGCTTGGCTCCAAATACTAAAGAGACTAAAATCAAGTTAATGAGCATTTATTATCCTCCAAATCCTCCAATCCGGAACTCGGCTGACGAGTTAAATGAGGAGAGAGAGTACTAATGCATATTTTAGTAGGGGTATCCCTGACTAAAAGATTTTAGCCTCAAGACTAGTTTTAGCCTCTCTTTAGTCAGGGGTGCTTGGAACTTTAGCCTCTTAAAGAGACTAGTTTTAGTCAGACTAGTTTTAGTCCCTTGGATCCAAGCACCCTCCTAATCTACCACTATTGGGGGTAGGGCTAAGGTCATTTACTAGTTGGTTTTTTTGACTTGTCGAATTAAGAAAATACTATTGTCAATGTGCATATTTCATTTTCTATTTACAATCCAAAACTGACGATGATGATTAAAAAAACAGTTAACATGATAGTTTCTATGAACATCTCCTGCACAAATTAACTCAAAAACTTTAAACTGCTGTAAAAAAAATTAAAGGTGGAATTCGTACAATCTTTTCTGAAGGAAACTAATTTTTTGAACAGGTCTCCTACCTGGTACTTAGATTTCCCTAACTGTCTACCTATTTAAATCATGATATATTTTGCCATCCATCCTCCATAAATTCTTGGACTTGTGAGCTTTGAATTAGAAACCATCGAAAAAAGCTTCATGGATAATTTGTCTGATGTAATCATGGTAAAACCCTGGTAAGCCCAGGGCAGGTAAAACATCGATGCAAAAACGGATGGAAATATAGAAATGGAATATCAATTGATGAGAAAATAAATCCTGCCGGTGATTTGCTGAAAGCCATCCATGTTTTAAATCCTGACGAGTTCTATCTGGACAAAGATGAATTTGGTGTTCTTTCGGGGCCATAATTATGCGAAAGAAATCCATTTTCGTGGGGATATGGGTCCATCGCAAATGAAAAAACATTCAGAGTATCCAGATTAGTTGCTATGAAGCAATGAGGCCACTCCAGAAACTCTTCATTTTAATGACATCTCAGAGTTGTCTAATATATTCTCTGAAGTGAAAAAAGAAACATAGGGGGAAAAACTGGACAAACTGTCATGGCGTTAACATATACAGTACTTAGAAGAAACAGAATGGGCTAATCTGCCAGCCCAGTCCTCCTATCTGCAGTAAAGACTGACGATGGTTTACGGTTTACATGGAGGAAGGCAAACATGATGGTTATTAGATTGTGTGTAAGCACCAACAATGATCCTGTCAGCTAAATAGCTACATGTGGAGTGAACTCTATAACACCAACAAGAATGCAAAACCATGAAACAAAACAGAGTACGAACAGAGTATAGCTCGAACCCACATACCTCTCAGATACCTCATCAACTCGATCCCACTCTGCCCGCACGCATCGCTGAACCGAACTTCGCCTTCTTTCGTCTCTTGTCCCCGCCCTCCAAGAATTCTCATCAAACGGAAAGCAGACACCCAAAGGAGCAAGAACTCAGGAAGCTCGGCCGCGATGAAGGAAGATCAGAGGAGAAGCTGAGACGGACAGGACAGGAGAGGGAGGGAGGGAGCGCTGGCTGGAAGAAGAGCTTGCTTGCTATTTCAGGTGGCTGCCGGGAGCTGTGTCTTTTGTGGGCGGCAATGATGCGCCCATGAGATGTGCCGAGTAGACACATAAATACATAAATGTAGAGGTCGGTATCTGGGCGCAGGGGGAAGAGCAATATTTTCGGATTGTTGGCCGGTGATGATGGGAGGGACACGAGGGAAGGGAAATGAAAGGAAAGGGAAGGAAGCGAAAGGAAGCGAAGGGCGGAGGTTGTTGCTTGCGGGAGTGCCGTTTGAACTGTGGCATGCGGCCCGCTTTGCCTCCTTCCGTTGGCTGCTGGTGGCTCGTGAGGGACCGGCCTGGGTCCGGGAACGTCAGCACATGGCATGCGAAGTGCCTTTTATTTATGATTTCGCTATAAATTGAATGCCAGATTTTTTTATAGTATGACAAATCAAACGTTTTTTGTGGTAAATTTAGTCATCGTCAGAATGACAATTTCATTTACTAGCAAGCATGCCAAGCATTAAAAAAAAGTTCGGTTTACCCAGGTTAAAAATCTGATGTCACCCCCGCAAAAAAAAATATCTGACGTCAGATTTTTAACGTTACTGTTTATTTGTGAGGTGTATTTTGGTAGACTCATGTACAAAATGTAGTTTTCCCTTCTACATCTATATCTATACCTAATAATAAAGAGGCTATTGCTTCCGTCGGAAAACCCACCGCAGCACTTTTATAAAAAAAAAGTCCGTGTAATTTTTATTATTCAACTCGCGCTTCATCATTTATCTGTAACGCAAAAGGAAAAAAACGATTCGCTGCAAAAATTATACCCGTATGCATCGCCTCCTCCCGTCGACCCTAGGTCACCCTGGCCTGTGCCCAGGCAGCCGCCACACCACTCGCCGCCGCGGCCGACCTCAACCGCCACCGCTGCCGATCTCAACCGACCCGCCTCCGCGGCCGTACCTCTCCCCACTCACTGCTCCCGTTGCGGCGCTCGAGCGCATCGCGTCGACCCTGGTCCACCCTGGCGTGTGTCCAGGCCGCTGCCACACGACTCGCTGCCGCGGCCGACCTCAACCATCACTGTTATCGATCTCAACCCACCCGCCTCCGCGACTGTACCTATGCCCGCTTGCTGCCCCCGTTTCGGCGCTTGAGCACAGCTTCTGGATCAAATCAACGCGACAGCTACAATGACTGGGGATGATGCGTCTGCTCGATGCAGAACGGCGGCGGCGCGACGGAGCGAAGTACTTACAGGTGGAGGCGGGCCTCCATGGCTCACACGGGGAACTCCGAGGTTATGGCGCGGCAACGACGACTCCTTATGGCCAGATAGAGGCGCCTAACGCTTGCTCCCCTCATCGTATCCCCTCCTCCGGCAGGAACTCATCATCTGGTGAGATCCCCTCCCCATGCCTCCAACCGTGTGCCAAGCACCGGCAAGAAATTTTGTTTTGTGGGGATTTGTTTGCTGATGAATGAATGTATTGAATGTAAGATTGTATTGTTGTAGAGACAGAGAATGAAACACCACCTTCAGTTTGTCATTTGATCCCACATTCTCTACCCCATGAGTGAAATAAGATAACAGTCCATTGATCAATTCACATAGCCTCTTTGTTTTGATTTGCTTGTCCCGCTCAATTTCTCATCATGGTGTAATTAACAATGAATGGATTGATTTCTCAATAAAATAGGATAGGACTGACTACATTAGTTAGTTAGCTTATTATTTTAATAAATTAAAATGATTATAAAAAGACTAAAAGCGTGTGGTATTTTTTTCTCTCGTTGCAACGCACGGGCCCTTTTGCTAGTTTTATAAAAGGGGTCTATCGAAGCAAAAGCGTTTATTTAATAAAAAATCTGGAAAATACGCAGTGTCATCCGGTTTTGCGGTAGTTTAATTTCCTCATAAAAATACAAATAAATACACACAATACAAATACATGTACAACAATACGCTTGCATTGTTTACGAGAACAAATTCCTTTTACCAAGAAGACGAAGGTTGCCCTCGATAGCGTGCATGTCGACGTCGAACATCGGGAGTTAGCCATGTCGCTGAAGCGGGTGCGGCGTGGCGACTAGTTGTGGCATTCTTGAGCTAGCAGACCTAGTATAAATAGTATAAATGCCCGATCCATAAAATAATCGTTAAAATACGAATTTGCGTGAAAATGTTGCCTAATCAGATCCCGCAAACGCATCCGTATTTTTTAAGGGCGTGATAAATCTCCTTCTCGACTCGCGAAAACACCGATTTCCGCCTCGCCTATACGGTGCCCTGTATCGTAGGAAAGCGGTTAGTACGAGGGACATTTCAACCCGCGCCCACTCCCCACCCCCTTCCGCAGCCGCCTTGTCATTGGTTTCGCACGTCCGCCACCGACGATTCCGGCCAAATCTGTGGGCTGAATCGCGCCGCAGGGGGGCCCCTGCCCTCTTCTGCCGAGCCGCTGCACTGGCTCCCCCGGATCCGCCAATCCACCGCGGTCGGAGAGCCACCGCCGGAGATGAAATTGAGCCTGTGTGAGAAGTTTTTGCTCAACGATTCATTCGATTCGGATGACTCGAATGTTGAGACGATGCTTCTCACATTTCGCTAGAGACTTTGGTGATGGCCCTTGCCGTGAAGAGCACGAAGACGAGAACCGAAAGAAGCGGCGAGGGTCGGTCGTCTTTGCATTCCTCGCAATCGTCATGCCGGGAACGAGATGCTGATGCAAGACTACTTCGCGGCCAATCCAATATATTCGCCGCACCTTTTCCGGAGAAGGTACCGTATGCGCATATCCCTCTTTGTGAAAATTGTTCAAGCTTGCGAGGCCAATTGTCGGTATTTTACTCAAAAAATGATGCGGGCTTGAAGGGATATAGTGCATATCAAAAAATCTCGGCAGTTATGCGGATAATTGCATACGACATTCCGGCTGACTATGTCGATGAGTACCTTCGCACTCTGAAGGTAGTACAATTGAGTGAGTGCGTAGGTTTGCCAAAATGATCATCCGTGTCGTTGGTCTTGAATATCTTTGGGCACCGAACGAGGAAGACACAAAAAATTTGATGGCAATTAATGACAGAAGAGGTTGGCCTCGCATGCTAGGAAGCATATATTGTATGCATTGGACTTGGAAAAATTGCTCAAATGCATGGCAAGAAATGTATTGTGGCAAGTCTCGTGATGCAACAATTGTGCTAGAGGCCGTAGCATCACATGATTTATGGATTTGACATTGTTTTTTTTAGTCGGATAATCTCAATGATATCAATGTGTTGCAACGGTCTCATTTGTTTGCTAGGCTTGCTAGTGGTGATGCTCGAGCTTGCAGCTACACTATTAATGGACATCAGTACACAAAAGGATACTATCTTTCAGATGGTATATACCCTTCTTGGTGCACATTTGTGAAGAGCATCAAAGATCCCCAAACTAGGAAAGGGTGTGAATTTGCAAGGCACAAGAGGCAGTCTGAAAAGACATTGAAAGAGCATTTGGGGTTTTGCAATCTAGGTTTGTCATTGTTCGTGGTCCTGCTCGGTTTTGGGACAAACGATCCTTGAAACACATCATGACATGTTGTGTTATTCTTCACAATATGATTATCGAAGATGAGAGAGACATTAACTTGGAGTTTTTCTATGACAATGTGGGTAGCCGTGTCAAACTAGCTAGAGACCCTGACCAAATTAGAGCTTTTCTTCAGACCTATAAGGAGATTGAAAATGCAAGCACCCATTGTGAACTTCAGAAGGATCACATTATGCACCATTGGCAAAGGGTTGGGCAGTAAGCACCATTGTGAGTTGGTGCAGATGTCGGATATAAACAATGCCCTAATAATATTAATATATTCTCTTTACTAATTCGACCGGGCTTGCCTAGCAAGAGACCCCATAAAGTGTGTCGCCATTGTCATTGCAAGGGACATGTGTCGTTGACTGGTGGAGGAGGTGGTAGGGGGCTTAGGGAAGGTGGTGGTCATGGTCCGCCAACAGAGGGGCAGTGGCGACGCACCATAAGAGTGAGAGTAAAGAATCATCTAGGATGTAGGGGAGAGGGGGGGGGGAGGCTGCCGAGGAGGCAACACGGTGGGATGGGAAGGCCGCAGTTGCTAGGGCACGTGTGGGAGGGGATCATCGGCATCTCTTCCGATAACCGGTGTCAAACAAATAATGCCATTATGTCCCTTGATAGAAATTTTTATTTCATCACTTCTGAAATTTTAGTTTATTCGGTTGGACTAAATAGGGCCGTGGTTACCCTTAAACTACCCGTTTGCACCTCTAATTGTGCTTTAAAACTTTGAATTAATCTAAGTGGTCACGCAACATGCGGACAGGAATCGGACACAAATCATTTTCAACGACTCCCTTTCATGTAGTGTACGACGTGTAACGCAACGAAAGCTCCTAGATCCATCTTTAGCACGTACCACCCCTCACATGAAAGTGCAGGCATCGATCGCTGAAGAGCATGATCCGAGATTGTGATGGGGGTCTAAATCGATATGTTGGCAATTGGCTCCGCATGCCTGTCTCTCCTCGAAGAGTGGCAACTAAACTTGTTCTTTTAGCCACGCCTTTTTTTTACTCGGACGGCATGTTTTTGGCTTTTTGCGCAGACCAATTACATTTAATGTTCATGGCTTCCTGTTTTTTTTTTTTTGGATGGGCGGCCCAAGAGCTTTTTTGAAAATTATGAAGGTAGTCAACTTCGTGTAGGTGTAGGAATGACAGTATCCCTCCTCCGATATGATTGCAGTTCCTTCACTAGAGTCTTGATAGTATTTCGTGTTCTAAAGATGATACCGTGGTCCATGTAGAAGATACTTTTGAGAGATGTCATAGTAATTTTTACACTAAAAATTACTGTGTAAGTTCTTAGTCTGATCCAAAGCATTGAGCATGTAATATTCGGAAGTCTGAGTAAAGCTACTTAGAACATCTCTAGCAGACCCGGTATAAAGCCGTCCCGTAAAAGTCGTTTGCAGGTCGTGGAAAAACGCTTTTACGGGCCGACGTGGGTAGCTATCGAGCAGATCCTGTAAAACGGACCCGTATAAAAGGATTTATACGGGTCCGTTTTACGAGGTCTGCTCGACAGCCGCCCACGCCGACCCGCAAAATCTGTTATTTGCATTGCATTTTTAGGCATGAAAACAAATTTAGTTGCTTCTTTATTTTCTTTAAAGGCATTGAATACATCATAATTCATCAAATCTTTGCTAAAACAGCAAGGCCAAAGAAAACAAGAACCACAGTTAGACAATTTGGATGATATCCAACTTCTATAACTCCTCCCACTAGTTGGATCAAAATCTTCTCCATGCATTCATTATTGATCTGGAGGTTCTTCAACTTGCATTCTTCATTCTTTGGCTTTGATTCTAAAAAATTAGACGTTGCTTTCACTCTACTTTCTTTTGTAATTGCACATGCAGTTGCATCGTTAGACTCAATTATACTAAGGAGTGCGCGTACATCTATTAAGTTTCTTTCTATCAATACATCGATGTATTCTTCTTCCCAATACCAAAATGAGCATCCATCTTCCTACATAAATGAAGACCTCACTAAGCTCCTGTAATTTAACCAAATCAGTTGACAAAGCCGAAGAGGAAGAAGAGCATACCCCGTCGTTTTTGCATTTGAAGAATACCCATCTGATGTGCTGCCGTGTGTTGGATGTGAGCCACAACACTCTTTCTAGGTAGTCGTCGTACTGTATGAGTGGCATCGGCAAGCCGGCAAGCCGCTGCACGACAACGAGCCCGGGCGATTGCCGAAAGAGTCCTTGCCGGCAAACCGACACCGACGACTAGAGGATGAACCAATACCTGCATGCGGTGCTGGAGCTTTACCGGGGCTGTGCGGGGTGCTCCCCGACCAATCCATGACTGTGGTGCAACCGCCGGTGGCCGGAAAAGCCAAATCCGATGGTCGCGACAAAACAGCTGCAGGTCTGTAGCTTACCGGTGAGCCGAGCGACGAGGGCATGGGGAAGGTCGATCTAGGGCCTGCGGTGGTCCACCGGCGTAATCCCAACGGCTGGCGTGGCCGGAATCGAAGGCGGCTTCCGGCGGCGGTGGGTGGGGTAAAAGCATGGGTGAAATGTCCCACCAACCAACCACTTCTAGATATATATAGGGCACCGACGGGGTCGGGGGGGTGTGGGGGAGAACGTTCGTTTTCATGGGTTGGGGTGGGCATTTTACCGCGCCCCGCAAAAAAAATTACTGGTCAGACGCGGTTACGGGGTTTGGTCTGGCAACATTTTCTGCCCCGACCTGTATTTTGATGGTTATTTTGCGGGTTCGGTCATTTTACGGGATCTGCTAGAGATGCTCTTAGAACTGGTTTTTTTAACCCGAGTTGGCTATATATTTAGGGAAGCCCTTTTAAGTAAATAGAAAAAATTACCGGAGAAGAACGAGAACCCCAGTTCTAAGTTAAAAATCCTACGTTTGCAATCTACGCAGAATTTACCCGATTGTAATTTTGCTCAAAAAAATTCCGAATGAAGATCGACGAGCCTCCCGACAGCTGTCATTTTTGCTCCAGCAACGTGGGAGTACCCCTGCAACGCGGGCAACTCGCAGCGGGTCATCGTCGGGTTGGGTGAAAAGGCGCTCGGAAATGAGGTCAGCAGTGACCCATGCAAATCCCAAAGCTACAGGATTCACATGACACTACGCATCGCATGGCCAGTACCCCTACCAACCAAGGTGGTGCTTTAATTCATGCGTTTTCCCTTGGATTTCGTACTTAGATAAATCTGGGTTTGGGCTCGTGGCGTCGCACTCTGGGCATGCATGATGCATGCAATGTTTCAGAAAGGCCTGGGCTCAGACATCGTTCGATGCAATGATCTGTTTGATTCCGCGGCGATTCAAGAGAGCACATCATAGCATTATAAATGCTGAAATGCATAATCATAATGTTCTTAAAAAGGGCCATCATTTGATGGTATGATTCAGCTACTAGAAACGTTTCATCTGTCCGCGGGTCCATACCGAACATCAACATCATGTGATTAAGTTTCTCAAAAAAGCAAAGAAATAAATCATGTGACTACAGGCTTACACAATGCTCGTGATGACGGATACAGAAGAGAGAGGAAAAACCAGCAAAAAAGAAGAGACTGTAAAAAAGACGATCCATCAACAGTCTCGCATCAGTTTAATATAATAAAAAAATAGAATTTCGGTCAGCGTTCTTATTTCATTTACGGAATAATAGTCTGTTTTCTATCCCCCATATTAACATATGTAGGACGTTTTTACCATTTAAATTAATAAACTGTCAAAACTGAATATCAATTTTTAGCCCAGGCTCATCTACACCATGCGAACAGTAAATTAAAAAAAAAACAAATTCTAAAAAGTGCAACTGCATTACTTGGTTCGAACGATCGCACCCTGTGCAGCAAGTCATTCTATTTCATTCCGATTTTTTCTTTAAAATACTATAACTTTTGAACCAAGCTTGAGAACAACGATCCGTTTTCACAGCTGTGTTTCTTACGACGAGCTTTTCAAAACTAGATCTCATATGGATATGTTTCGATAAACTTTTTCTAGCAACTGTGATGTAATATTTAGGCAACTTTAATGCTAAAAAAAGCAACTTCTTATTAGTGTGCGTAATATGATCGTCTATCAACAAAAAATCCTTCAAAATAATTTATCATGACTAGAAGGTTAAATAACTTCACCCTTTAGCAACCATATGGCAAATGTGGTCAGCTATTTTCAAATCGAAATGGTTAAATTATGCGTCGGATGTGCATGCTCGGCTCCCCATGCGTTAGATGTCCATTAATTCATGTGTGATTTTTTTTTCAAAAAGCTATAACTATCAAACCGTGTGTCGAAATTATGATATGTTTTCACCGTTGGGTTCTCCGTGACGAACTCTTCAAAACGAGATCCCATATGAATATGTTTTAAAGAAATGTTATCAAAAGCAACTTCGATGAAATATGAGGCAACTTTAATACTAAACAGAAGCAACTTTAATGCTAGATGAATTGCATCCTGTGTATACACATGAGTTGCATGTTGAAATGCTAGAGTTGCGCAAAAAACACACTAAAAATTGCTAACTATTCATAAATACCAGGCAACTGAGCATTAATGGCAGGCAACTGAACATCAAACGTAGGCAATTGATCATCAGTAATAGGCAACCGAGCATCAAAATTGAGCAATTTCATAGTATTTTGTAGGCAACTCAGCATCAAAATTGAGCAATTTTACAGTATTTGTAGGCAACTAAACATCAATCATAGGCAACTGGTCATCATTGTTTAATTATGTAAAGCTTTTAGAGATAAATGTTGTCAACTGTTACTCGTGCTAACCAACTTAGAAGAATTCTTTGGTGATAGATAGTCATACTAAGGGGGAAATGAGTTGCTTGCCTATAGCACTAAAGTTGCCTCATCTAGCACATAAAGTTGCTCAAAAAAAGATCCTCGAAACCTATCTATATAGGATTTAGTTTTGAAGAGCTCGTCGTAAGAAACACATCCGTAAAAACGGATCGTCATTCTCACGCTCGGTTCAAAAGTTATGATTTTTTTGAATCTTTTGAAATGCTAATGAATGCACGTTGTTGGTTGTTCTCATGTGCGCTCGCTATCGCGAGTGGGCGTTGCTGTGCTCGATAGCCACGTCCTTAAAAAATGCTAGACAAATTCAAAAAAATCAGATTTACTTTTTTTGCATGAAAGATGTTTGAGGGCAATCTTATTGTGTTTGGACATTTGAAGAGCTCGTGGCAATACGAGAAAAAATCAATTTGAATAGTGTGCAAAGAGTAAACTTTCTCACAGACCCAGTTTTTCATTTTGTTGAGAGCTACTTAGAAGTCCAAACACAACAAAGTTTGGCACGAATATCACGCACTCGAACACCTTCCATAAAAAAAGAAAAAGACTTATTATTACTCCCTCCGTCTCAAAATAAGTGTCTTAAGCTTAGTACAACTTTGTACTAACTCTAGTACAAAGTTGAGACAGTTATTTTGGGACGGAGGGAGTATTATTTATTTATTCTAGTATTTCTTTGAATTTACTGTTCATGCAAGGGAACATGAGCTCGGGAGCCGAATTGCGGCATTTTGTCTCTCAGGTGCTTATACTTCCGTGAATGAAAATAAAGTTGCTGAAATAGCGACACAATTAAAAAGATCTGATTATTTTGTAGTGCCAGATGCTCATGCCTATCATCCTCATGCCAAATTTCGTGGAGTTTGGATATTTCAGCAGCTCTTGGTGAAATAAAAGAAAACAAACTTTGGGCCCATGCAAAACTTTTGGAAACAGGGCTATTCTAGCTTATTTTATCTTTTTTTATTTTATTTTTTTTGCCTGAAGCTCGTTGAATTCATTTTCTTTGCAAAAATATAACTTTTCATGCATCAACAAGGGGTGCCACATTCAAAATTATACAACGGGATAATTTCCATCGATGCATATTTTGTGTGTGTGTGTGTGTTGGGGGGTGGGGGGGCAGCCGTGCGTGGCGCCCTTCCTATCCGAGCCAACTCATGGCTCACCTGATTTCCTTCTCTACGAAGAGCATCTACAACCGGATTAAACAAATCCGCCCCCTATACGCCCACGGACGTGTCTGGACACGCGAGCGAACGCATTAGGACATGCATCTCATATTTTGCTCCATGCATCCACGTACCTCATACCCGGAGTCTCAAATCCATACAAAACCATGCACGCCGATCATCCGATAATAAACACCGCACGTAAAACAAATGTTGGTACCGATTATAAAAAGTTTTTACATTAATTTTATTTGAAGTTCACAATCAATCATCTTCTCCAAACAAAGAAAGCGTCAAATCCATAAGTCATGTAACACCACCGCCTCTAGTATGATGATGGCCTCTTTTGTGTGACCTTGGTATATTTCTCATAAACCTTTGTGGCAGCTCTTCTATTGCCAACGCATGCAATTGATTGATCCGAGCATTCCTGGAAACACTCTGGCATGTCCAATAGGAAACAACTTCTCCGTGTCTTGTGCATTTGGATTTCTCAGATACTCTGCTCCAAACACCATCACCACATCACGAGAAAACTTGACAGTAGTTTTCACGCATGTACTCTGCCCCATCCTGACCATCTCACCAACGGCATCCGCCGTAGTACCAAGTGCAAGCATCCTCATAGCAGTCGTGCACTTCTGCTTGGCAGAGAAAGAGAGTTGACTGCAACAATTCCTTGTGAGCTTGAAGTAGTTATCGTGTGCCTCCACTCCCTCCACAACGTGCAAATACAATGGTTTTCGCATGCGAAAACGACGATGAAAAAATGTATCATCCGAAAAAGTTAGTTCGGATCAAAGTAATCCTTCTGCAATAGCTTTGCTCCGGATACCCTATCTCGATTGATGACTCTTCTCCCTTTGATTGAGCCCTCGAAATTGAGGATGTGCTCCACTTCCCGGTCCATTTCCTCTTCCATGCTCATGAGCATCATCATGTCCACTTCTTCGTCCGAATACGATGAATCGAAGAACTCATCTTGAATCAGTTGATCAATCTCTGTCTGTCCATACTCCTCGCCGGAGGAAGCATCGAAATCCATCGTTTCTCCTAAAATTTTGACCAACAAATCCGGTCAGGCATTCTGCCGAACACATTTGGCACAAGACACGGCCAGAGAGTTTCCGGATTTACCGTGGTGTCTTCCAGGCCGAGGACGACATCCTGCGCGAAGTGGTTGGGAGAGATGACCCCTTTGACCGAGCGGCCGGGGTGGCAGAGACTACTAGGCGACAGAGCGCGGCTGTGATGACGAGTTGATGGATATACTTCTCGCCCCTCGTTGGTTACCCAAAGCGGAAGGTGGAGATGTAGTCAGCAGCAAATTTCCCTTAAACGGAGACTGTAAGGTTTATCGATCCAGGAGGACTCCTAGGCTCAACAAGTAGGTGGCTTCCACCCTGGCGCTAGCAGAAGACGTGGACCTGCACACACAACAAATAACTTTGCTCCCAACGAGTACAAAGAGGTTGTCAATCTCTCCGGCCTTGTAGTTTGCAAATGATCAAAACACAAGCGGGAAGGTAACATTGATTGCAATGGGAAAGTAAATGAAATCGGTAAATGATGGAGGTGTAAACAATGATGGTGATATGGACCGGAGTCACATGATGGTCACTAGTGATGTCTCTCTCCCAAAAGACGATAAACAACTATGCTTGGGTAAACAAATCACAGTTGGGCAATTGACAGAATTATGATCACACTTCAATGCTAATTATGCTCCTTGATAGTTAGAGGTTCAATAGTAATGGGCAGTACGCCAAGACAAGTAGACCGTTTATTCAGCAGCATCTACTTACTAATCATCCACCTTGAGATATCTATCTAGAACATCTCTCCGGTATTAAGTTGCGAGCCCCACCTAAAGTGTAAACTCAAAGCAACGGACAACTGCATTAACGAACTATGCGTAAGGTAAACAATCCTTGCAACCGTGGTCACAAGCACCGTTGTTTTCTCCCTGGTGGCAACAAACACATCCCCTAGTCTCATGTTTCTGTCACTCAAGCTAGACATCGAGGGGCCCGAACCTACAATCATGCATAACGCTCCCTCTTGAAGTTATGATCTACTACTTAGCCAAAGCAATAAAAAGCAACGGAGAAAATGCAAAAATCACTAAGAAACATAATATAAAAGGATAATCAAATATATAACTCATAACAATCTAAACATAATCTCATAATCCATCGGATCCCAACAAAGCGAGCATAGAAAAAGCAAGAGAATTACATAGATGCCTTGATCAAGTAGGGCAGCTCACAAGGACTAACCATTGAAGCACAAGATTAGAGAGAAGACATCACATAGTTACTGGTCATGGACTCATGGTCCAAGAAGGACTACTCACGGCACGTACGGGAAGCGTCCATGGTGGTGGAGAAGCTCCCAGAGGTCAATCATCCCTCCGGCAGGGTGCCGAGAAGAGGTCTCCTGACGCTCCCGATCTTGGAAGCGCTGCGGCGGCGAAACGATGGAGAAATTCGCGATTCCAGAAAGTCTGCGAGGGTTTCCTCACTGAATACTAAATATGGGCCAAAGGAGGGCCCCGGAGGAGGTGGGACCCACCCAGGCGTGGCCTAGGGCCTGGCCGCGCCAGCAGGCCGCTTGGGAGGCCCCTGTGCCCTCTGGCCCTCCTTCGGTGATCCCAAAGCTTCCGTTTCTCTGTTTTTTTATATATTTTTCTGGATTTTTTCGGGCTTCGAAAAATGGGTAAAAGCCCCTACAAAATAGACATCAGCAGAAAGAAACTGGCACTGGATGCACTGAGTTAGTAGGTTAGTCCAAATATGTGTAAAATGATATAGAAGTGTAGCAAAACATATAACATTGTCACCCAAAAAATCATGGAACAAGCATAAATTATAAATACATTTTGGACGTATCAGCGTGACAGCGAAGGTACGAGACGGACAGCGCGGGGGAAGAAGAGAGGAAAACCGAAAATGGATTCGACAGTTCTGCGATGAATTTGGTGCAATTTTGCCGTAGGGTTAGGCTGTCGGGTCCAATGTGGCAGGCGTGCTAGGGCGCACCCGGGTTCCCCCATATCCGCCCCATATTTGGGCTGGAATTGTGGGGTGTGGGTCAGCCCGGACGTTTGAGGCTGGTTTAAAAGGCATGTATGGATCGAATTATTGTGACCGGACAGTGACCGAGTGGTTTGTCCGGCCGTTTGAAAAGGGTTTGAGAGGTCCGGTTGTAGACTTGTTTCCTCCAATAGCAATGCAACCATAGACCTATTAACTGTTGACCCAGTGAACATGGACACCATAGTGGTACAGTCAATCTCGATGTGGAGAGTGGGGAATGACATGTTGGGTCTCGCCTCCATAGAGGCCGGATTTTTTAAAACTTCAAAATTTGTATTTTTTTTGTTTTAAAAAATTAAAAAAAATTGTATAAGTAAACAAGGATGTGAGGTGCATGTGTATAAAATTTCGGGTTGAAATACGTCGAAATGTGACTTGTACACAAAAGATGAGTTCATGGTCTGGAAGAATGAATAGTATCATGTATAAAAAATCTTAGATATTTTTTCACATCCCTCATTACAACGTATTTTGTCCTGAAAATTTACACACTTGTGCATTATGCCTTCATCTATCTCTGTAAAAAAAATCAAAACTTTTTGACATGTTAAAATATGAATTTTCATGATTTTTGAATTTTGCAGTTGAAGGCCTCCAAAGGCAATTTGCGTACACGGAGGGAGTATAATTCCTTCGAGAATTATGTAGCCTTTTTCTGGTCGGAATTGAATTAGATTAGATGCAGCCATGCACTCGTATTGGTGACCGCCACGTACTACGTATACTCGTGGCCCTGCATCCTGCCCGGAAGCTGAGGGTTCTTCTCGCATTCGCTGCCGCTGCCGTAGGATAAAATCTCTGCCACGCTCGCATGCAACTTCAGGTTGGACGCGGACACGACTTCTGAAAAAGTCAAAATTTACTGTGAATAGCAATTTTTCTTGGTAAATTTTATAGTTGGATGTACTCTTCGGTGGACAGAAGATATTACGGTCCTTCTAATCATTCAAAGTGTTCTCCTGTAATTGATGTCCAAAATTGCTAATTGGAAGTTACACATGGTGCGTAGAAGGCGTTGCCTGCTGTACATCGGGTCTCTTCCAAATTGTTCCTCCTTTCATGTGACGCCAAATGGTCAATCCAACCAAGGTCGTCGCCGTTAGAAGATGACACACTCCACACGTGACTATTCAAGAGCACAACTGGGCTGCCATGAGCGCCCCGTCCCACGTCAATATACACTAACATTTGCATATTTAATTGGATGCATGCATACATGTATGCAAATTTGCAAGTGAAAACACACTATCTTCCCCGTTTAAAATTAGACGTGATGGCGACAAATTGTGCTAGGTCGGCAAGCAAAGTAGCTAGCAAACGAGTGCGAAAATGATAGGCCTCACACAGCATCATCTGATCCGTGGACACTCGTGGATGTATATTGTATACTTGCGCATAGGATAATGTGATCGTCCAAGTGGGTAATCTGATGAGTTTGTGGTATATGATTAGGGGGAATCGTAATGCAACGTCGATGGATCAATATGACAGATACGAATTCGTTAGTTAGCTAGCTAGCTGCCATTCGTTTTTTGGGTATTATTCAAGTGACTAGTGGCTTCGGAGGTTTGCTGGAGAGCTAGACCGGTTCCGCCGTTTGGAGCTGCATGATTGATGTCTGTAGTCTAGAGAAAAAGGAGCATACCCATCCCTATATATCATGCAGTTTTAAGAGCATACATCCCTAGGTTGTAAGCAGGTGTTAGGGGTGAGAGAAATTGCTAAGAATGTGAGAATGGGTCCTAATATAAAAACGCTTAACGCCTTAGTTTTCATTGATAATCTGGAAAGAGATTTTACGGTACATTATAATACACGACAACACATGTATTATATAAGCGATCCAACAGATGATATTAATTGGGCTTTATTAAAGCCCAAGGGCATTTTCGACCTAAGAATATTAAAGTTTAAGATGGCCCAATTAAGTCTAGGGGCATTTTTGTCCTAAAATTTCAAATTAATAATTGCATTAATGTAACACTTGAATTGCCGTCATAGCGGTTCGTCACCTCCTCTCGAACCCTATCACCGCCGTGCCACTCCATCCTCCTCCTTCTCCCCCTTCACTCCCTCCCTCGCACTAGTCCCTCCTTCTCCTTATCCTCCTCCACCCTCGCTCGCAGGCGATCCCCCTCGGGTTATGTGGCGCCAGATCTTTCGAGGGGCCGCCTAATCCCCTCCTTCCCCGATTGGACGCCCCTTCCCTCACGCGAGGCCAGATCATCGTCATCGTCGTCCACCTTGCCAGATCTTCGCAACCACCTCTGAGATGTAAGTGCCGCTGCAATCTCTCATCTTGTCTCGTCCCTTCTGCATAGGACATACAGATGGAGTTAGTTAGGTTATGTGGCATGAGAAAGTTGTCAGCAGATTTGAATTCAAAGAAAGTTATTTTGGATTTAGTTAGGAGATACTTTTGAATTGAGTTTCGAGATATTTTGGATTTAGTTAGGAGATAATTATTTTTGTAGGGAGTTTGGAGTTATTTTGGATTTAGTTAGGAGATACTTTTGAATTGAGTTTCGAGATATGTATGCCGAACAAAAGAGGAGTGTGTGCATAACAAATATATTGGGATTGTTAGAAACGTTGAGACGATAAAGGGCACAAATCTTGGACACCTAACGCTTGACTATCTTATGGATAGCGTGAAGAATTATGTAAATGGTGAGGCAATTATGGAGGGAATCTACCACTGCAGGTAATTCGCAGTAGTACAATTATCAGTTACCTAACATACATTACATAATGTACGAGAATGTTTGTTAACTGCTTTTGTTGTCATGCAGACATGGTACTACGAGAAGTTCAGAGTGCACCAATTAGACTCTAGCATCTCGTATGAATCAAGGTTAAGGCCGCTGATCCAGAACTGGAGCGAGGAGAAGGCAAAAAAGGTTGACAATATAATCCAGAATAATTATCTGGGAGTTGAAGAGGTAAAATGTCAGCACATTGTCTGGTTTATGTAACATATATATTTTCTAAATGATACTAACGACACTAAACTGCAGTATGTTGAGGACCCGACGAGGCCTTTCATTCGAGCATAAGATGGTACGCTGGCCAAACTGAAGACTGACGCTCAGGTAAATGAGTTACATCAGACACAAATATATATTGTAACATTCCAACTAGTATCTAGTTATATGTTTTCTAACTGTTTCAAAGGCTCAGATTAAGGTACTCGTGAGACGTGTATTGACCGATTTGCAAGAAGTTGTCTCCCTCGTGCGGGAGGCAGGTGCAGAACAAGTCGATAGGATGTACATCCTTGAAAAGAAAATGGATGAGTGCCTTAGGTGTACCTGTACAAATGGCAAGCTCACGGAGGACCTCGTCAAAGAATTGAACGTAAGCATAGAATTATGAGATTAGTATATATAATTGGAAATTTACGTGTACAAGGTTTTTTCTAAATTGGTTTACTATGAAAACACCCCAGACTAACATGTTTTTTTAAGAAAAAACGCGATGGAATATTTCCAGGAGTGGAGGACATACATCTTTCTGACCTCGGGGCACCCTCACACCCAATGGAGGCCTCTGTTGAGAATGCTGAGCAGGCTTCTAACCAGGGAAAACAAAAGGATGTCACGCAGGTCGCTGCCAAGCACCATTGTAAGTAGGGAATAAAAAAATGATGACATGGAGCCCTCCATGAAGAACCTTGATGAAGATTTTGACGTACGCATGTTAACTTAGTTATGAAACAATCATTGTCGTTTTAGAAATAACATGTGATATTCCACGTACAGGATGAATCAGTCGAAAGAATTGATGCAAAAATGAAACAACATCTCAATGATATTCATAGGCTTTTCAAAGAGGCAGATGATATCGAGGGTGCTCTTAGTTTGCAACGGCAAATGCATTCCAAAGCCATGACAAGCCTATAACTGAGCAAGAATATGCTAAAGGCTAACATGCGGTTTATTTCATATGACAGAATCCGTTCAACAGACGGAGTAAGCACCACTCTGTGAAGGCTACGGGATCGCGAGAGCCTGAAGAGCCCCGTGCATTCACAGATGAGGACAACTGTTGGAGCATATATCTCCATATGTGGTTTTGGTACTTGATGACAATTCCTATGGACTAATGGTTTCCTTAAGTTACATTTATAGGATTTGTCCATAGGCACTTCTTGAAATCCATCTGTTGGGTTCAAGGAGTTTATATGATGACCAAGATGGTATCCAAGGTATTATCCAAAGAATGGTCATAGAGACACATGGTTGATCAAGATCTCAGACAAAGAGTAAATCAAGATGATCAACACACAAAGCGTACAAGATATACCGAGAGGGATCAAGTGATCCCTTGGTATGGTAAGCATTGTCCATTACGTGTTTGTGTACTAACCCATGGTCTTCGTGAGAGTTCTGTGTGGGGGTTAGGTGTGTTTACATGGGCTTGCGTCAAAAGGACGATCTCATACAACCCATGGAGTATGACGTCAAGATGTGATCATCATCAATGGTTGATCAAGATCTCAGACAAAGAGTAAATCAAGATGATCAACACACAAAGCGTACAAGATGTACCGAGAGGGATCAAGTGATCCCATGGTATGGTAAGCATTGTCCATTACGTGTTTGTGTACTAACCCATGGTCTTCGTGAGAGTTCTATGTGGGGGTTAGGTGTGTTTCCATGGGCTTGCGTCAAAGGGAAGATCTCATACAACCCATGGAGTATGACGTCAAGTTATGATCGTCATCAAGATTGCGGTGTGCAAGTTCAAGTGGATCAGCACGAAGATAGCATGCTTGAAGCTTGCCGTCCATTATGGTGGCAATGGACTTGTGAAGATATGCTGAAGAGTGGCTCACCCATAGTGAGTATGGGGGAGAAATAAACTAGTCTTCATCAAGCCAACACAATCAAGAAAGGTGGTCCATCTTGAGGAAGCCAGGATCATCATCATCTAGCTCTAGAGGATGAGGTGCAAGGTATAGGTTTGCCCTTGATAGGTTTTCTGGTTAGGATAGATTGTTGTTCTATCAAGGGGGGCTCTTAAGTGAGTAGCTTGATCGTATCGTTCGTTGAGAGCTCAAACCATTTGCATCCTTGCATCATACTTCTTGATTCTTAGTTGGTGTTTCTCTTTGTGAGTTTTAGAGCTTATGGTCATCTTCATGACAAGCTCGAGTTCATCGAAAACGGAGTCCATATGCATCTACTATGATGTTTTCGATGTTGGAGTTTTTGCCGGTTCTTCATTCATAGAGATCTCACATCTCTATATCTTTGGCATATTCATAACCGCATGGTTTGGATAGCCCTTGTCGTCCTGAATCCAACAAGCTTCGGTTTGCTCGATTCGGAGCTCGTATGCGAAAGTTATGGCTGTTTCAGTGGCGAGCGGTAGTACCGCTCGACCTAGCGGTAGTACCGCTGGACCTAGCGGTAGTACCGCTAGAGTTGGCGGTAGTACCGCTGGCCCTAGCGGTAGTACCGCTGGCCAGCGGTAGTATCGCCCCTGGTCAGCGGTAGTACCGCTCTAGGTGCCCTGTTCCACCTACCTAGCGGTAGTTCGTGGACGGACCTTTTTGCGAAGACTTTCTTGGCGGTGGTAGTGCCGTTGCACTACCAGGGGCCCAGCGGTAGTACCGCTAGTGCCAGCGGTAGTACCGCTGCAGCCAGCGGTAGTACCGCTAGTCAACGGTAGTACCGCTGGAGTGCCAGCGGTAGTACCGCTGGAGTGCCAGCGGTAGTACCGCTGCAGCCAGCGGTAGTACCGCTGGAGCTCGGGCAGAAAGTGGGGGTAACGGTCTGATTCCTTCCCCCACTATATAAAGGGGGTCTTCTTCCCCCTTGGTCTTATCCATCTGTTGAGCTCTTGTTCTATCTCCATTGTTGACATTCTTAGAGCTTGATTACTCTCTGTCCCTCCAATGATTCTTGCTTGTTCTTGAGGGAAAAGAGAGAGAAGATCTAGATCCACATCTCCACCAATCACTTTCTCCTCTATGTGAGGGGAACCCCTTGGATCTTGATCTTGGAGTTCTTTGTGAGCTCCTTGTTCTTCCTCTCATATTTCTCCATAGCTTTTGTTGTTGTGGAGGGATTTGAGTGTGAGGGACTTGACCACTTCGTGTGTTCTTGCCATTGCATTAGTTGCATCGGTTTGAGTTCTCCACGGTGATACGTGGAAGTGAGAAGTTGAGAAGCTTACTACCTTTGGTACTTAGTACCCTTGATATTGTTCTTCGTGGATGCTTTGGCGTCCTAGAAGCTTGGTGGTGTCTCGGAGCTCAATCATTGTGGTGTGAAGCTCCGGGAAGCGTCGGGGTCTCCAATAAGGTTGTGGAGATTGCCCCGAGCAATTTGTACGGGTACCGGTAACCGCCCCCAAGGGTTGCCACGTGTACGGGTTCGGTGACCGCCCTCAAGGGTCCCTTAGTGGAATCACGGCATCTTGCATTGTGCGAGGGCGTGAGGAGATTACGGTGGCCTTAGTGGCATCTTGGGGAGCATTGTGCCTCCACACCGCTCTAACGGAGATTAGCATCCGCAAGGGTGTGAACTTCGGGATACAACATCGTCTCCCCGTGCCTCGGTTATCTCTTACCCGAACCCTTTACTTATGCACTTTACTTTGTGATAGACATATTGTTTATTGTAATATATCTTGCTATCACTTAGTTGTTTATCTTGCTTAGCATAAGTTGTTGGTGCACATAGGTGAGCCTAGTTGTTTGTAGGTTTTGTGCTTGACATATTAAACGTTAGTTTTATTCCGCATTTGTTCAAGCCTAAACCTTAACTATTTTAAAGCGCCTATTCACCCCCCCCCTCTAGGCGACATCCACGTCCTTTTCAACAACCATGATGAATCCTTTCGAAAGCAACAAGAAGTAAGTGTGGTCGAATCGACGCCACCAAATCATGGGGGCGAAAAGAAAAGGATGGCATTGCAATTATTTAAGAATGACGAGTATATTTCGTACTCTACTCAGAAGAAAAAAGGAAAAACAAGACTCCATCAGAGTCTACAAATGATTCCGAGGACACGAACAATAAAAAGAGGAAAATCGGCTCTAGCAACTTAAAAAAGAGGTCAGAAGTTCCTGAAACCCAGAGGGACCAGCTAGACGAGGTTCGGCAGGATTTTGTGGCGTCATTGATCAACAGTGCAAATCGTGAAGAACAAATGGTCTTAGTTGATGACATTGTCATGCTAACCAAGCATTTGCAATGCCTCACCCAAAAAGTTGAATCAACTGACGTCCCATGGTTGTGTGATGAAGTAAGATATTTCACAAATTAGTTTATGAAGTTTCATTTTTGTACGATACAATTAACTTGATTATTGTTCTAGGTGGTTGATGCTGCGATCGAGCTCATGCGTCATGATGAACCAACTGACACAAGGGACGGCCAATTGGTTTACATTGAGTGGCTGGCCGGCGTCGTTAAGCTCAAAAGAGATGGTAGGATAGAGAAGCTCTACGAGGACGCTTTGACAGGCATTCCTGGAACAACACAAGGCACCAGCTACCTGAAACATGATATGGTATTTTAACCTGACGTAGAACATATTTTTTTATTACTATACACGTTGATCTAATTATCTGTGCACTCCAGGTTTTCCTACCTACTCGCAGTTTAAATGTCCACTGGTTCCTTGTGGTTGTAAACCCCAGAAGGAAGGAGATTCAGGTTCTTGATTCATTTTTCTATTGTATGATACCGAGACAAGTACATAACATGGTGAGAATTTCAACATATTTACTTATAACAAAGGATTTAACATCGTATGTAAGTATTAGTCGTAGGCAACTTCTCATTCCATTGGGCTTGCAGGTACGTGAGAGCAGCGATGCGAATCAATGGGATAGAAAGCAATGCATGGGAAGACATTAACGTGATGCAATGGCCAGTACGGAAAATTATAGTGCCAAAAGGCGATGAGAGGTCAGTCAATAATATTAGCTTTTGTTTTTGTTTTAGATTGTTAATATCTAAAATGATGATCTAACAAAATAAAATGTTGCAGTGCACTGTACATGCTGAAGAACATCGAATTATTTACGGGAGAAAAACTGAGGATGCAATATGACCAAGTATGTAAAGTAACACCTAAAATTCTGTCATTTTCTCAAACTTATGGAACGATACTAACATATCCTCGCATGCAGGCAAACATCGACGAATTCAGAAGAGAGATACCTGTTGTACTTGTCGATTCACCCTACAACAAAATGAAATACAAGAAAAGGTTCAAGCCGTACCATGCTAGGCTATCGGATGCAGCTGCGGTTGAAGACTATGAAGATGCAAGTAGTTAGTCCAGCAGTGTGTATCATTCTTACATGTGGAGTGTACACTTGGCCTTAAAGCGATAGAGTAGGGTGTCGTTGGGTTTTAGTCCCCAAGAAGGTTTCCTAGCTGTGTTCTTAGTCCATTGTGGATGAGTTAAGTTGTAAAACTTCAATAATATTGGTTACAATACTTTATTTGAAATAAATATCTCCTTTCTATTCATTGTATTGCTCTTGACAATAAAGTATTTTTGGAGTTTTACCCCTATTTCCTTTTGAACCGGGATCAGGTCACGAGGAACATTCTCTACCGAGACTAAAACAATCCATTAACAACATCAACAACAAATACTTCAATATCAAACAAGTTGAGGTAGGCCAGAGGTGAAATTCACAAGATCTGGCGACCAACTTATGGTGCTCGCACATGAATAAAAAGCTTCCACGCACATATGTGCATAGCTAGTTCACTAAAACAATCCGTCCAACACCCAAAAAAATCCGTCCCTGGCAAACAACATAACCAACGAGAAAAACCTAAGCTACAAGATCAAACATTGGAGGGCAAGAAATTTGTGTACCAACCACGTATCCTATCTTGATGATCATTGGCGATCACGCCCATGCGTCATCATATCATGTGATATCTGAAAGAACAAATGGGTGGCATGGTTTGGACGAGAGATGAACAGGACAGATATATGGGGCGAAGACGCTATACGAGAAGAAATCGGGTTCCTCTCATCCATTCATCCGGTTTTGGCGAGAAAAAAGTCAAGAGAAAAAACAGGATTGGCACATGGCCTACACCATACGTATACGATAGATCAGCATTCTGATGATCAAAGTTTTAAATAGCGAGCAATGACAAATAGTCTAGATTGAAGCTATGCGAAATGCCTTTGAAGACACTAAATTATACATGATGCTAAACGCTACATCGGTGCTATTGTGATCAAAACTGTGCTCACGAGTGACGACGAGATCAAAAATTACAGCTTCTCCTTGATCCATGAGTAATTAAGCACACCGGCAAACAATCAAAGCTAACTAATAATTAAACAATATAGCACCTAGATCAAAACAAGGAGAGAGATCACAACAGTGATACATGAAGCTTCAAAGAAAGAAGAACGAAGCAAGAGAAAAAGAGGGTGATCGATCGAGAGTCGAGACACCTCGCTGCCGGCCAGCTAGCTGTAGCTAGAAGGCAGGAGGTGGCGGCCGGAAGGAGCCAAACACATCGTGTGGCATCTGACCGTCGCCATTAGGCATGAGGTTGGGCGGCAGGTTGTAGAATGGCATCGATGACGGGTCTGGCAGTCCGGGCACGCCGACTGTCGCACCCATCCCGCCGTTTCCTCCCGGAGCCAGTCCGTCCGGCAGCTGCGTCCCATCGGATCCGGTGGCTGTCGTGGCCGCCTCCCCAGACTCTTCATCGGCGAGCGGGAGGCACTCGTAGGTGGCGTTGGAGAAAGTGGTCGCGACGACCATGACAGGCCCGGACGCGACGAGCTCCCCGATGACCGTGCCTCCCACTACCTGGCCCAGCCCATCGGCGAGGTAGACGGCGAGACCGGTGGCTTCCGACGGGCATGGCAACGGGAGGAAGGCGCCGGAGAGGGAGAGGATCCCGAAGTGGCTGTGGAGCGTGATGACGGAGTCGGGCGGTGCCGCGGGCTGGCGCAGGGTGACGTTGCCGACGACCCCGCTGCCGGAGAGCACAGAGACCCCGCGCTGCCGCCGTTGCACGAAGGTGGCTACGGCCTCCATGATGTCGGCGCCACTGGCAATCTCCAGCACGTGGGAGCGCAGCGTGTTGGGGCTCTCCCGCGTGATGATGACCGGCGGCTTGGGCTTGTTCTTGGATCCCGCCGGCCTCCCTCGCGGCCGGCGCCCCGACGACGACCCCCCGCCGCCGCCGCTGCCTCCGCCAGACGGGCCTGAGCCTGAGGTAAACACTCCCCGCCATGCCCTCCCCGTCGGCGATCTTGCGGCGGCCCATCCCCACCGTCGAGGATCTTGCCAACACCTTGCCGCGGCGAAACCCTAGCGAATGGGATAAAAATCGGACCTAAAATACCGCTGAAATTGATACCGAAAATGCCCTCGAAAAATTTGGGAGGGAAACCGCTGCTAGTTCGAAATTTTTCCTCTCCCGAAAATGACCCTCGGGGTCAGATATAATACACCTAAAGTCTATGTATTGCATCGGATCTGGACCGTCGAATTCGCTCTTACGGACGGTCCATTTCGCTCAGATGTACCGTAAAACATCTCATCTGGAAAATCATTTTGTTAGTCTATATGTATTGGTTTTAAAAAATGTCCATGACATATATAAGTGGTGCTATAGGTTTATGGTAAAACTTGACCACACAGAGGAATACTGAGAGAAAATTGATGTATCCATCCCACGTCCTCTTTGCAAGGAATTTCATAGGATTCCAATCCATAGGAAATTTTTGTATTAAAACCTCTTGGATCAAAGAATTGGATCACCAACTTCTTATAGAATACATTCATATGCTCCTCACCTCATAGGAACCTCAACCTCATTTTATTTTACTTCTAAAAGGCCCAATGCACTTATACTATCTCTCCCTACTCTCTATTATCAATCCTCTAAAATTCATGTGTTCTTTTTCCTGCGCACCATCCAAAGATACCTATTGCAAAGCTCTTGTATTCAGTAATCCAGTAGGATTTCATGGGATGTGACATCCAAATTTTGGATTTTCCTATTCCCATGATTTCAAACTCCAACAACCCAAAGAGGTCCTTCTTGTCTGATTTTGTAGGTGCTACCATGCTACAAATGCCAATTCTAAGTACAACTATGACATCATAACCACCGCACCACTTCGTACCTGTTTTTTCTCTGATGAACAAGCGCATACACATGCACACGCACGCGTACATGCGTGCGCATACACACGCACACACACTATGACATTCTAACCACCGTACCACTTGGTATATGTTTTTTCTCTGAGAAACAAGCGCGCGAACACACACACTAATGGTGTGTGTGCTAGGGGTCCTCTCATCATGTCCACTCCCGGCCTGGTGGGCCAGGCCGAGGACCCACTTTGTTTGTTTCGTCCTTGACCACTTTAGGCGGCCCATGGCGATCTACAAGGAAACCCAAGAAGCCTTGCTGTTCAAGACAAGGACCCCTTATTTGTTGATGACTCCTCTCCGTCGATGTAGTCGACTAGGACCCTTGTAATCCTAAAACTCTGGTGTTAGGCTAGTTGATTAAACACAATTAGACACATAGTGACCTTGAGATAGATCATTAGTACTTTGTACTCCCCCTAAAAGCAATAAAACACAATTAGGACATAGTTTTTTTTTCTTTAGACACAATGTTAGAAAGAACATTTGTGTTGAACAGACCCAACTGAATGTTATACTTTGAGATCCTTTTGTCACAAGTTAATATTTAATAATAGAGTATAGTTAATTTTTGCATAATTTCTTAGACCATCGTAGTATCGAGGACATAATGTTAGAAAAACACTTGTGTTGAACAGACCCAGTTGAATGTTATACTTTGTGATTCTTTCGTCACAAGTTAATAGTTCATAATATAGTAAAGGTCATTAGCATAATTTCTTAGACCATGGGGGTATTGGGTTCCTTCATACTGGTTGATGCACTTTTGGGTTTGCAAAATGTCAATTGTAATAGGGTTACCATAACGGCAATTTACAGGTTCATCAGAAAAGTATGAGAAGTGACTAGATAGCTCAAGACTGGGATTTTCTCCTCTGGCGATGGATAAATATCCTCAAGGCCCTCTTGGTATGACGGTACCCATCATTGTCTATCCGGACACAATATGATTCGATCACGGGGATGCCGAAACACGAGAATGAGAAAATAGAACAAAACTGGTAATGAAGAAACTCGCATAGTGATCAAGTTGTTGTTGCACCAGGATGACAATAAATCACACCTCGGGTTTTGTAACATAATGCAAAGCAAAAGGAATAACATACAATAACTACTGGTTCGCTCGAATATTATTTTTGTGGATATAGGGATCAATATGGATGTCCACAATTCGTCTATTGATCATTGATAGTAAATAGTTCCAGTCATGTCTATATTCTACCGAACCTATAGGGTCACGGGCTTAAGGGACATAAATTGTTGAGTACTAAATGGGTCAAGAACAAGAGACAAAATCACCAAAATAGTTTCAAAGCTATTGAAAGTGTTTTGGAGAGAGAAGCGGAACTATCTCTGAGGAACCCTTTTTGTGTGGAGAAAACCGGATAAAACAGAGAATTCATAAAATTTTCAAGGAGAAATGTTTACCCAAATGACATAGGAGGTATACGGGATCTTTCTGGAGCTCCCTGGAATTTTCAAGGGTGCCATTGGAAGACCCAAAGGCCAGGCCTTTAGAGGGTTGGTCGAATGGGCCTAAGTGGCCCATGTGGGGGCCGGGGATACTTCCCTTGGAGGGCAAGCCCTCCATTGGTGGCTAGGGTTAGGGGGGCACTAATGGGGAAAAGGCTTATGAGTGGCCTTAAATTTTTGGCGGACATGTAGAGGAACCCCCCACTTCTACTTTCAAAATGTAGCATTGGCGGGTAGCAACTCAAACCTGCCACTTGTATCAGTCGAGCAGTGGCGAGCGAAAATAACCACCTGCCATAAGTAATTTGTTCCAAGATTTTGCACGTGATGAAAACTAGCAGTGGTGGGTTGATACGTCCATTTTACATCATGATTTCCTATTGATATTTATATTGTTTTTGGCCATTATTCCACTTCATGATACAATTCTAATGCCTTTTCTCTCTTAATTTGCGAGAACTATACAAAGAGAGAAATGGACGAAAACTGGAATTCTAGACCTGAAGGCCATGGAAAAAGATGGAATTTTTGTGGACTCCAAATGACCTAAAACTTCACGGAGATTTTTAATGAAATGTATAATAAATATTGGATCCAAGAACCACTGGAGGGGGGCCACGTGTTGCTCCCAAGGCAACAGGGGTGCGCCCACTCCCTAGGGCACACCCCGATGCCTTGGGAGGCCCACAAATGGCCTAAAGTGCCCATCTTATTCTATATGGATGGTTTTGACCTAGAAAAATAAGAGGGATACTTTTGGTATGAAGAGCCGCCATCTCGAGGCGGAAACCTGGGCAGGAGCCCTTTTGCTCTTCGGTAGAGCAATTCTGCCGGGGAAACTTCCCTCTGGAATGGGGAAATGAAAGCCATCGTCATCACCAATGCTTCCTCCTTTGTGGGAGGACCAATATTCATCAACATCTTCACCAGCACCATGTCATCTCAAATCCTAGTTCATCTCTTGTATTCAATCTTTGTCTTAAAACTTCAGATTGGTACTTGTGGGTTGCTGGTAGTGTTGATTATGTCTCGTAGTTGATGCTTGTTGGTTTACTTGGTGGAAGATAATATGGTCAGACCTTTATCATATTCATTACACCTCTGATCTTGAACATGATGATGATTTATGAGTAGTTACTTTTGTTCTTGAGGACATCAGAAGTCTTGCTATGAGTAATCATTTGAAGTTGGTATTCGTTCGATATTTGGATGATATGTATGTTCTTGCTTCCTTTAGCTGTGTCATGTGAATGTTGACTACATGAAACTTGACCATACTTGGGCCTAAGGGGAGGCATTGCGTAGTAATAAGCACGGTTCAATAAATCTTCAGATTCAGCGATTTATCGTCCGATATATCAGTACTCGGGGGTGACTCATACATCTCCAACGCATCGATAATTTATGAAGTATTCATGCCATATTTTCCTATGTTTATAATAAATTTATATGGTATTGATGCACTTTATATGATTTATTTAGAACTAACCCGGACTGACACTGTTTTCAGCAGAATTACCGTGGTGTTGTTTCTTGTGTACAGAAAATGAAAGTTCTCGAAATCGCGCGAAACTTTTTTATGATTTTTTCTGAAACATATGAGCAACGTTGGAGCGAAGAACCAGCAGAGGAGGGATGCCCTGGAGGCACAAGCCAACAAGGCGTGGCCTGGGCCTTGGCCGCGCCCTGATGGCTTGTGGGGCCCACGTGGCTCCATTGCGCGTGATTCCAACGCCGAAAAATCTTATAAATCCCAGAAACCCCAGAAATAAAGAGAGAAATTCCGCTCCGCCGCTTCAACTCTGTGTATCGCCGAAAAACAAATCTGGAGCGACTCCAGTACCCTGTCGGGGAGGGAAAACCATCACCAGTGGCCATCTTCATCATCCCAGCAGAGACCATGATGAGGAGGGAGTAGTTCACCCTCGAGGTTGAGGGTATATATCAATAGCTATGTGTTCAATCTCTCTCTCTCTCTCATGTTCTTGAGACAGCAAGATCTCAAGAACATGGGATTTGTTAATATAGTTGGATCATATGATGTATTTCCCTTACCACCTAGTTGTGATGAATTGAGTCTTTTCCTTTAAGATCTCGTCATGTTGGATTGAGCATATTGGTATGACATCACTTGATGTAAGTCTTGCGTGGGATACGAGTAGTAGCATTGGGGTATTGAGACTAGGTGTGTACTTTGATGATACATCCAAACCACACATGAGAACTTCCTCATGTTCTTCCCCACATAAAACGATTATCTTCACCAAAGCAGTCATCATACCTACCTACCATGTCATTTGCATAGACATTTCGAGATATATTAGCATGCAACATACATTGTTCGTTTACATTACGTGACTACATATGCGATATGTTGTTATCATTTTTCTTTGCATAATCATTTAGAGCTGACATGCTATTGATGTGGCACAACCACTGCTACTCATTGTTTAGCATATTTACTATAGATGATTGCACATCCTGGTACACTGCTAGAGGCATTCATTAGAGTTTCTACATTATGATTATGAGTATATTCAAAAGTGTATTATTCATCATAACAGAGTGTGGCTCCTACCTTGAGAGTCAAATAAACGATGCACCATGGATGTGCTTGAGAAAGGGGAAAATGAAAATTCAAAATATCACAATAATATTGATTTTCTAACATAGTGGGTCTGCAAAGGAGATCATATTTTCTTTTCACGAGACTTCCAAATATTCCAAATGAGAAAGAATAAATTTCCAGATTTAAGTCAGGGTGAGCAACTTCAAGAAAGAACTGAATGATTGAAAGGGGGGTAAAGAGAATAGTAAACAATGTCAGTTTTGACACCCATCTTGAACGAAACAGCTCCGCTAAAGTTGTGATGAAATAAAAGGTAGAAATTAGATCCAATAAGATCACACCTGCAACATTTCTTTAATATGAGAAGAGTTTATAGATGCTCTTACACCATAAGTGATGGCTCGACGTATAAGGCGTCATGCAATTTTTTTTACTCTTGGTGCATTAGAATTGTTTTCCCAAACCAGTTGAGAATAGATCTTTACTCATAAGTAATGGTTCCACACAAACCTTGAGGAGGAGAAGAAGATGCGTGCAAGAAAGTTTTGTAAACACATTTTAAGTACATGACTCATTAGGGGTATGAATCGAACACATCTCATTATTTAAATCTGGAATGATAATGATGACTAGTAAAATTTGACCTTTAAAATAATCATCAAATCTCTAGAAATTGTCTTAGTGTCCTAGGCTTTAGAATTACTATGCCAAAGGCCATTGACTACTTTGGGATATGTCAAATTCAAATTGGACTTTAAGTGGTCATAGATGTTTCTCCAGTCCGGGCACCAGTGATTAGACCAAATGTTGTAGTCACCTTTAGCAAAATTTTCAAGGCAAGACTGATGCATACGCAGTGGACCTTTTGAAACAGAAATCCAACAGGCAGATTTAAATTTAAATAGAGGAGCTTTCCACATGAAGCTATTGTGAAAATATCTAGGCATCAAAGCTGAATTAGCAAAAGAATAGGGATCCTTAATTAAGTCCCAAGCAATCAAACCAACTAAATAATTATTCATAAGGTGCAGATCTCCAATACATAAGACACCCTCACGTACATAATTTCAACAAAGTGCCAAGGCGAAGAGGGTTTAGAGGAACTGTCGAGTTCAATATGAGTCCAATAGAATTTTCGGAGAATAGAAGTATGCTTGGAAATGATTTTTTATTAGACGGATGGAAGATGTGTTATGAACTTATCAATTTAAATTTAACCATGGCAGAGCCTATTAGCTGTATAACCGATGATTTTAGCTATGAACTTATCAATTAAGAAATTGTAGGCAACACATATATTCTTTCCAAGTAGAATATATGAAAGGATGCCCTAGATGTAAGGTACTATAATCCATATTGGGAATAGGGGAAATAATCTTGATCAAGATCTTGGAATGTACATCTTCAAAATAAGCTTGCAGAATAGAGCTTATCAGCTTAAGTAGAGTTTCCATAAGTTTTTAATTATTTATCAACATGCATGATTGAAGTCTTATTACCCGCGATTAGTAAGTTGATAAGGTAGGAAAACATTATTGAACACGTGTCAGCTCTATGATTCATCAAGGAACCATATAACATGTGGCCATAGTGTAATGTCGGCCACATCTCTATCGACATAACACGCCACCTGCTTTGATAATTTTACATGACAAATCTAGACTATCATAGTTTCTTGAGTAATTGCCTTATCGGCAAATGATTTTTCTTCTTGATTAACTTGTCAATAATCAAATTAATTTAAAAAGATTTATACTATAATTAAAAACGATTTTTTACATGAAAAAGTTCACCGTTAAGTCAAATTTAGCTCAAACCTTTTACAGTATAATGTTATGGACACAATTCATTGTGGTGCTATAAATTTTGACTGAAAACGGCCATAGGATAGAGACCATGAATAGATGTGATTGCACTTGCTGCCATCTGGCCGGCTGAGCATGAGCAGCCAAGGATAGTGGCATGCACTTGTTGAAAGCACAACCGTACATTTGTGCTTAGACGATCTAATAAAAGAAAATGCGCTTACCTTTTCCACGAGTCATGGGTGCATATTAACTTTTGCCGCATTAAGGAGGGGAGGTTGCTATCATGGATCACATGATTTCACCAACGGTATTTGTGCCAAATAGGCTATCAAGGCGGGGCCCTTGATCCATGACCTCTAAATCAAAAGTTTCAAATGGTAAAAACCATAATAGTCCCCCAAAATGTACTCTTTCCGTTCATAAATATAAGATGTTCTAATTTCTTTGTGAATCGAATGTATATAGGCACGTTTTAATGTGTTTGTTCATTAATTTCAATTTGCATGTAGTCCATGTTGAAATATCCAAAACATCTTATATATGTGAAAGGAGAGAGTAGAAAATAACACAAATAAGCACTAATGCTTGAGGAAGCAATTATTTATCTTTTGTCTAAGCACCTAGTAGTGTACATGTTTTCACTGGTGTTTGTCTGCGTTTTTCTTTTTTACTTTCTGGACTTCGTATTTTATTTCAAAAAATAATAAAAATACATACAGCAGAGTTCTGATGTTTCCCGTCCATGAAACATTGTCTCACAAGTTCGTTGGACAAGTAAAATGAAACAAAGCTCCTTGGATAAGAGGACGAGAGAAATAAGTAACAACGTGCACACATAGGATATACTCAGTGCGATCCAGGATATATTCCAGTGCTGTAGGTTTGTTGCATAGCTAGCTCATGTCCCGCACTAGATGAATTGAAAAGTGCTGCATGCTTATCAGTGTGTAAATTGTTTATACATACTCATGAAGAAGATACGTGCTGGATGAGACGGCATGACATGTGACGGATCAGAAGTTTAATGGAGCAAGAATTTAAGCAATTCATATGGGAGCGAGATCTTCGGCATTTGGTATATGACTGAACCGGTAGAAAATCCAACGAGTAGAAGTACAGAGTGACGTGCAGATATAAAATGAGCTGTATTCACTCTAAAAAACAAATAAAATGGAACATGCATGAAGGCTACTCTCTAGAAGGTTAGGGCACCGCGAACCAACCCGTGGTTAGATGGTTAGAGTAACTCTGATATCCCCAAGCCTAGCGCATCACGGTTCAAATTCTTATGCTCACATTTATTTCTGAATTTATTTTAGGATTTACGGCGATGCACATTTTGTGGGAGGAGACGTTTCCGTCGATGACGAGGTGCCTACAGCGACTTCATAAATCTCAAGATTATATGCCGGCACAGTCTTTCGAAGATGCTCATTGGAATATGATGTGCGTGTGTATGTTCATATGGGTCATTGTATGCACGTGTATATGAACGTAAAAAAAGGAGGTCAGGGCACCTCTAACGTGCATCACCAAACTTTCCACAAATGTAAGACCGAATAGTGAGGACACTTTAGTCATCCAACATCGGTCAATAAAATTATTTGAACTAGTAAAGACGATCGAAATTCCACAAACCGTCACCAAACTTGTGGACGTTTAGGGGAACGTAAGGGGGGTCCGCCAAGTCGGACTCCGACAACACGAACCCGCCTAAGACGATACCGAAGCCCGTGCATTTGTACAATCCAGCCCCTCCTTCGGTGTGAAAGTCCGTCCTCTCCCACTCCCTCTCTCTCGTTCGAGTTGTGGTGGAGCCCTCGGAGGAGCCAATGATTCATTGTCTCGCTGGACCCGGAGCTAGATGTGTTTCCTCGCAAGGTCAAATCTACGTTACACCAAGGTCAGTGCCTCAAGGGGAAGGAGATGACGAAGAAGGTGGTGGCGACTAGTCGGGTGGTGCTTGGGCAATAATATGCCTAGTCCTCTCAACACCGCAGTACACCAAACACGCAACAACCATCACGGCGATCTGTGTTCTCCTTCACCTCCGACCATCAAGTGTCATAAGTTGTCGACCTTGACAATTTAGGAGTTGCGCACGCTTGTCTCATCGCGAGCTTCCAATATGGAGCTCTCGTTCATCGACGTCTCGTCCTGTTTGATGGAATGCCTCAACCAAATGTTATGGTGGCAAAGGACGGGATTCTGATGGAAATTATGCACGACGGAGGTGGCTATGAAGGCGGACAAGTGGATGACTCCTGGCCAAAGAAGAGTGGCAGTCGGACACTAAGCAACCAGATTTAGAGTCCACCAATACCAAGCAGCCAGACTTTGAGTCAAACGACCACTGATTGCCGGGGCTAACCCAAAGAATAAGAGGATGGGATTGGCATACTCGAACAAGGAGGACGAGTTGATATGTGAGGTGTGGTTGTCCACTACCGTGGATCTGTTACATGGCATGGATAAAAATGGAACGACATTTTGATAATGCGTGCGTGAGTGGTTTCATGAGAAAAAGTGATACGAGCCCTACCGCACGGAAGTGATCCATAATTGCAATCAGTAGTGACAAGACCATGGACGTTAGATCATACAAGAGTCCATCAACAAGTTTTGCGACACGTACAAACAAGTGCTCAACCAGTGGCCAAGTTGTGCGTCAATCCATGAGCTTGTAAGTTTTGTGGCTTGTTAATTTGTGTGTTGGTTATTTCATTGAGTTTCGCAATGTTGCAAATTGTTGAGCATATCATTGTCTTCCTTTGATGGCCTGCACGTGCATTTTGTACCACAAGACCTGTCATGACCAATCAACATGAATATGGTAATCCAACTGCCGCAATGACAAAAATACCTTGACCTCCCATGTGCCTAAGAACCGGGAGAGGAAGTGGGTTGTAGAAGTAGAAACGAGAAGGGATGGCAGCCAAGATGACGTAGAAGTTTGAGGACATCATGACCAAGAAGGGGGAGGCACCTGTTGAGCGCTATGAGGTCAAGTGATAAAAAAGACACACAGGTTTGATATGTTCATTCACATGCAAAACAAGAAGCTCAAGTTCGAGTATAAGAAGCTTGCGATGAAGGCAACAAACTTGAATCATGATGCGGCAAAATATGTTTAAAACTACCGTGCTACTTTGTGCAAATGAAGAGTGAAAAGGAGGCTGAAAATTGAGGCATTAGCATGGACAGCGAGAACGGGAGCTTTTGGAATTGATTCATGTGGAAAACATTATCAAGCATCATGTGCTTTTTGTTGTGATTGCATATGTTTGAAACTATTTAAATGGATGGTAAAATTTTGATTGATTTATCCGTGTTAAAGAAGGAGTTTGATCCAAGAATGAACATTTGGTGACTGGTTTAATGGTCTTCACGTCCGCATATCGATGGAGACTTCGAGACATGTGTGTGGACATATGGTAAGGTCCATTTGATGGGTCATGATTGGACTTGCCCTTGGGATAGTTGTGGGGAAATCCCGTTGGCCGCATTTTGCGGCGAATAGACGAGGCTCCGCAGCCCCAGTTTCGATTGTCACCGGTTTTGGGAACCTTCAAGGGGTTTTCTGAACCGCTTTTTTTTTGTCCCCTTTTCATTTTTCTGTTTGTTTTTTCTGTTTCTTTTTTTTTTGTTTTTCCTAAGGTCATTTTATTTTTTGAGCTAAGTTCATGTTTGAAAATTGTTCTTGAAACTCAGAAAATGTACTTTCTTTTATAAAAAAGTTCTAAATTTTAAATAGTTGGATTTTTTAAGAAGTTTCATAACTTCAAAAATGTTTACGATTTTCAAAAAATGTTTGATATTTTCAAAAAATGTTTTGGATTTAAAAAAAATATTCTTTGTTTTAAAAATTTTATTGTTCTCGTTTTCATTTTTTCTTTCACTTTAGTTATTTTGTTCTTTATCTATTTTTCCTGTTTGACATTTACTGATTTTGTTTTGAATTTAAAAAAAACACCGCGCACAAAATTTGTTGACAATTTATATTTAAATGTTTGTGCTTAAAATAATCAGGAATTACAAAATGTTCTTCCTTTTATAATATGTTCATATTTTCAAAAATATTCCTGTTTCAAAAATTGTCTCATATTAAAAAAACTGCATTATTTTTCAAAAATGTTCCTATTTTCATAAATTGGTCACAATTTCGAAAAACAATTCTTGTTTACACATTTTTATAAAAAAATGTTCCCGTTTTACAAAAAATGTTTCTCTTTTTCAAAAATTTGTTCAAATTTTGTTAACCGATTCTAAAAATGTTCGGAAGTTTTAAAAAACGTTTGCCTTTTCAAAATAATGTATGTAGGTTTAAAAAATGTTCCTCTTTCAAAAAGTATACATACGTTCAAAAATGTTCCCAGTTCAAAAATTTCAAAAAATGATCTTTTAAAAAAAATGTTCTAAGTTTTAAAAATGATCATGTCTTAAAATTTGTTCATAGACTAAGAAGTTGTTTATGTTTTCGAAAATGTTTATGTATTTCAAAAAGTAGTAAAAATGAAACAAATGTTCCTATTTTACAAATTTGAGTATTAAGTTTTAAAAGCATCCATGTTTCCAAAATAATGTTCGCGCTTTAGAAAAGTATAAGAATTTGAAAAAATGTACCTGTTTTCAGACAAAAATCATAGTTTCAAGGATTTTTCACATAATCAAAAAATGTTTGTGTTCTGAACAATTCTTCAGAAATTGTAAAAGATATCCATTTATAAATTTGGTTCTTAAATACAAAAGTGTTTGAGTTTCATAAATTCAAAACATTTCAAAACTGTTACCTTTAGAAAAAAAAATATAAAGACAAACACAAAAGGAAATAAAGAATAAGAGAAAATAAAGCAAAAAATAAAAAGGAAAATAAGTAAATAAAAAGCGAAACTGGGAAAAAGAGAAAAAAAACGAGCTGGTTAACAGGACCGGTCCAGTCGCTTCGTTAGCCTCCCTACCTGTTCGAAGCGGCAGCAATTTGTCGCGGCGTGTGGCAGATAGGAGTTCCCCTAATTTTGACCTACACTTTCTTACTCACCCATGTAGGCTGTTGCGCAATTGGTCTGAAACATATGTTTGGTCTGCTAGGTTTTTTGGACCGCATACGAAAATATAGCTGGCCCAGTACAATATTTTTATAGGACTTCTTCAGATTGAAGGTCAGTATTCAGTAGCGTATATGCTCGCTCCTTGCAAGTTATAAGGTGCACTCACCTCGCGGGAGCTATATCTCACCGACAGTGAGATGGTAGCTTATCTTGTATCGGGCTTGAAGTTAGTGAGCCGACTACTTTCTAGAGTGACTTTAAAAAGCTCCTCTGCAATGATTTGGACCGTTATAGAAGTTTCTGTGGGTTTGTCCTCTCCTTCATGTGTATATGTGTTTTCGAATCGTTTGTCTTTGTATTTTATTGTTTTCTCAAATACATGTCATAGAAATTTAATACAGGTTATATTTTTTTTGGCATACACGGTATATTTGTGATACAAGCTGAACACATTTTTAAGAGATGGTGAACAATTTTACACTATAAAGCCTGGATTCATGAACATTGTTCTCAATCGTATGAGTTTACTTATGAAATATGCAAAAAAATACATTGTAGAAACACATTTTAAAATTTTCATGAATATATTTTGAAACACATGAACATTTTTAAATATCACCAACACTTTTTAAATGGTATAAACATTGTTTTTTTAATTTCGCCTTTTATTTACGTCATACTCCATTTTTTAATGCATGGTGATTATTTTGGAAATTTTGAATTAGATAATCTTTAACATATTTGTATCTACAATATTTAAAAATATAAAAAAGGAAAAGGGAATTGAAATAATGGAAAAGAAAAGAACATGTGCTTGGAGGACGAACGCCTGGCACTTCACGCACTTGAAATCACGGCCGGAGATTGAATTCACTCTAACTAGACCGCGACCCAGTGAGTCTTTCCTCGCTCGCTTGCGGGATCATTTGCATGGGACCTCCTATATAATGAGATCTCTAATTAAGGGTTTTCATTGCAAATGTTATTTTCACTTTCTTAGGATTGGACAAGTGGCACATTGTACATCTATCATTTTTCGCCTGAAAAAAGATTTTAGATTGCTTTCCCCTATTTTTCCGGCTTTCCGTGAAGGCATGGTTTAAGAAAAATGTTTCTTCGTACAACTTTATTTTTAATTTCTTCTCCAAAACGAATAAAAATCGGCCAAAAACTAGAAGACGGGAAAATACCATCTAAAACCTGAAAATGCATATGTTGAGGCATAGTTTATGCCTAAGGAATTTTGGTGATTGATGACAGTACCGTACAGGACTAATCGTGTGTGTCAAGGTTTCAGGTAACACTCGTCAACGGCACAAGACGACACGTCTCCTCTCTTCTCGAACGGAAGCACGGCGCTCTCTATGATTCTCTTTATTTGAGTCATAGGAAAGCCGTACTATTAAGAGGGGATCCGTAGTGGAAAGGTTTGGGTGGAATCTATCTTTACACACGCACATTTCACATTCTCCATTTCCTTATCTTTTGGAGCGGCCCTCGCCTATTCGTCTCGATTATCTCTGCAAAATGGTCCCCAGCGGTAGTACCGCTGGGACCAGCGGTAGTACCGCTGGACTGCTAGCGGTAGTACCGCTGCATCCAGCGGTAGTACCGCCCCTGGTCAGCGGTAGTACCGCTCCAGGTGTTTTGTTCCACCTACCTAGCGGTAGTTCGTGGACGGACCCTTTTGTGAAGACTTTCCCGGCGGTAGTAGTGCTTGTGCACTACCAAGGGGCCAACGGTAGTACCGCTGGAGGCCCAGCGGTAGTACCGCTGCAGCCAGCGGTAGTACCGCCAGGCAGCGGTAGTACCGCTCCGGCACAGCGGTAGTACCGCTGGTACTCGGGCAGAGAGTGGGAAAACGGTCTGATTCCCCCCCACTATATAAAGGGTTCTTCTAGCTGAGGAACCCTATCTCTTACCTCTCTAAGCTCCATTGCTGCTCCACAAGCTCTAAAGTGCCCGATCTCTCTCCCTAGCCAATCAAACTTGTTGATTCTTTAGGGATTGGTTGAGAAGGCCTAGATCCACACTTCCACCAAGAGAAAAGTTGATTCCCCCACCAATCCCTTGCGGATCTTGTTACTCTTGGGTGTTTGAGCATCCTAGACGGTTGAGGTCACCTCGAAGCCATATTCCATTGTGGTGAAGCTTCGTGGTTTAGTTGGGAGCCTCCAAGCTTTGTGTGGAGTTGCCCCAACCTTGTTTGTAAAGGTTCGGTCGCCGCCTTCAAGGGCACCTATAGTGGAATCACGGCACCTTGCATCGTGCGAGGGCGTGAGGAGTATACGGTGGCCTTAGTGGCTTTTTGGGGAGCATTGTGCCTCCACACCGCTCCAACGGAGACGTACTTCCTGTCAAAGGGAAGGAACTTCGGTAACACATCCTCGTCTCCATCGGTTCCACTTGTGGTTATCTCTAACCTTTACTTTGTATTTGCTTATGCTTGTGACTATATCTTACTTGTCTTAATAGCTCTTGTTGTTAGCTTCTATAGGGTTCACCTCATTGTCATATTATTCGTGAACCCGTATAGTGTTTACCTTAACTTGTTAAGATTAATTAAAAAGTGGTCGTTGTCTATCCACCCCCCCCTCTAGCCAACCATATCGATCCTTTCAATTGGTATCAGAGCCACGTCTCTTTATTAAGGGTTTAACCACCCGAAGAGTATGGGAGGCGGAGAGGAAGTTAACCGTGGGCAACCCGAGGACATGGACTTGACTTCGGTCACAAGGGACGACTTGAATACGGCTATGGCAGCCCTCAAGACGTCCTTGACGAGCGAAGTCAAAACCATGCTTAAAGAATTAATTGATGGTCTTAAAAGTTCACCCGAACCGGCTTTAGTGGTTAAACCCACCATTTCCGATTCGGAGGCCAACTCCTCTAAGGAAGCGGCTAAAGGTATGTAACCTGCTTCACCTCACGAAAAGGATGGGACTGGAACATATGCTTCGGTTCCACCTCCCATGACATATGGAGGACCCGTTCTCGCACCTCGTCTTAATCCTGTTGGTCCTCCTCCTAAACTTGTGAAAGGTGACTTTGCTAACTGGGTATTTTCTATTAAGTCTCATTTGAATCACAGCTCAACAAACTTGTGGAGAATTATCGAGCAAGGATATTATCCCCATGACCCAAGCAACCTCACTCCAAGAGAAGATGCAGACAATCAATATAATCACTCTGCGTTGTTTATTCTCCAGTCTGCTGTGCCACCTGAAGATCTTCCCCACTTGCGTCCCTTCACATTGTCCAAGGATTGTTGGGAGCATATTATGGTACTGTACAAGGGAAGCTCAAGTATTCAACGATCCAACTATGAAGTGATACTTGATAAGGCCGATGAGTTTGTGATGAAGGAAGACGAGGACCCTCGTGATCTCTATCGGAGGGTGACTGCTATTGCTGTGGCACTAAAGGATCATGGGAGTAAGGATGTGGATGATACATGGGTCAAGCGCAAGTTTCTCAAAGCCATCATGCCTTTCAATAAAGCCATGTCATCTGTCATTCGTGAGCGGCCAGACTTCCACTCCTTGTCTTCCAGTGAAGTGTTGGATGAGTTCATTCCAATGTCAATCATGAACGAAACAGCCGACAATGCACTTGCTCGTGTCTGATCAAAAACCACTTCACCCAACCTTGCGTTGAAAGCAAGAGCAATGCTTGAAGAAGAAGAAGAAGATGATGAGGAAGAGGAGAGCTGCCCTAAAGACACAAAGTATGCTTATCATGAGCACATGGCTCTTGCATCAAGGCAATTCTCGGGAAATAAAAGGAACTCAAGACCCACCTTCAACAAGAACAACTCGAGTGGATTCAGACCCAAACAACGAGTGAGGACATGTTATAACTGTGGCAACGTGAGTCACTTCGTGGCAGAATGTCCCTATGAGAAGAGGGAAGACAACGGAGGCAAGCTCATTCGCAAAGACAAAACCAAATCATTTCCAATCAAGAACAACTTTGTGAAGAAACCTCACCCAAAAGGGATGGTGGCCCTGGAGGAGTATCCTTCTGATGATGATGGCGATGATGATGATACAGTGGCAACGGCAACTGTTGCTATCGCCACTACCTCTTCCCAGAAGGTGTCTCTCTTCAACGCCCCCAACGAGAACCACATCACCAAGTGCCTCATGGCAAAAGGTACCAATCAGGTAACTCCCATCATTAAGACCAACATTACTTCTGCTCCTTCATTGTTAAATTGTGTAGAAGGTAGTGATGTTGGAGAACTTAATGAGCATGATCTTGATAAGTTTCTATGCACTATTAAGGGAGAACCCAAGAAGCACTTTGTTGCTCTCTTGGAACAACCGGGTGAGGCCACTGACCTCATTGAGTCTCATGAGGAGACCATCTCCGAGCTTCAGGGACATAGCCGTGACTATGTCGATGAAATTGCCGAATTATCTAGTGCTCTAGAAGAAGAGCGCACTCTTCGTTTGGCTCTTGAGGAGTCATATAACGATGACTGCGCTAAAATGCAAAAGAAACTAGATCATGATGTTGTTCTTACTCGCATGCTTAAATCTGAAAAGTATGCTCTTGAAGTTGGCCGTGACAGACTCAAGGAAGAGTTTGACATACTTGACAAGGCCCACAAAGCCTTGAAAGGTGTTCATTTCTCTCTGAAAGAGTCTCATGATCAACTCCAAGCAAAGCTTACCAAGGAGATCTCTACTTGTCCTCCCTTTGTGTTAATTGATAATACTTGTGCAACTAACCCTTGTTGTGAGCATGTTCATCTTGTGGAGGAAAATGCCAAGTTAAAGGAGAAACTTGAGAAGGGCCTTGTGGCATGCAGACAAGGTGACAAGAGTCTGAACGATCTTTTGAGCACTCAAAAGGGTGTTGTAGGAAAGGAAGGACTTGGACTTACCTCCAAGTCAAAAGGTAAAAGGAAGAACAAGGACAAACGATCTCTCACCCTCATGGACATCTTTGTCAAAGAGGGTGAGGGGACTCAGAAGGTGAACAGGAACAAGGTGGACTATGGGAACCCCAAGAAGGGAAAAACCGCTCCTACTAACACAGCCGGCAAACTCAATTCCTCTTATGTGTTATGTTGTGCTAGTGATGGGCATGTTTATGCCAAATTTGTTGGTTCCTACGATGAAGATATTGAATGGGCTATCTGGGTTCCTAAGACCCTTGTCTCTAACATGAAAGGACCCATTAAAAAATGGGTACCTAAAACCAAGCCTTGATCTATTGCAGGAGTTTGCTTCCGGTGGGGTGTCATGGTTGCTCGATAGTGGAGCAACAAATCATATGACCGGAAGCAAGGACTTAGTGGTGGATGTGCATCCTTCTCCATCTATGCCCACCCATGTCCAATTCGCCGATGCATCCTCGTCAAAGGTATTGGGATTTGGTAAGGTGGTCGTCTCTCAAGATTTATCTATTGAGAAGGTCATGCTTGTTGAGTCACTTGCCTACAATTTACTTTCGGTTCGTCAACTTGCAATCATGGGTTTTTCCACATTCTTTAATATCGACACTGTGGTCCTCCTAAGGAGCAAGACTCTTAAAGTAGCCTATGTTGGACATGTCGAAAATGGTCTCTATGTGGTGAACTTCTCGAAGCGACCCACTAAGACTGCGACATGTTTAATGGCTAAAGTTGACGTGGGCTGGCTTTGGCATCGCCGTTTAGCTCATGTCAATATGAGATCTTTGCAAAGTCTTCTGACAGGGGACCATGTTCGTGGACTAAAAAATGTGAGCTTTGCTAAAGATCGTGTTTGCAGTGCTTGCATTGAAGGAAAGATTCATGAAACTGCTCATCGTCCAATGACTCTTATCTACACTAAGAGGCCATTGGAACTTCTCCATATGGATCTGTTTGGTCCTCCAACATTTGATAGTCTTGGAGGCAGAAAATATTGCTTAGTGATTGTTGACGACTACTCAAGATATACCTGGGTATATTTCTTCAAAAGGAAGAGTGAAACTCAACAACCGGTCATCAACTTTGCTAATGAAGCGCAACGTCAACATGAAGCAAAGATCTTGATGATTAGGAGTGACAACGGCACCGAGTTCAAGAACTACACCCTAGATGAGTTTCTAGGTGATGAGGGAATAAAGCACCAATATTCTGCACCATATACCCCTCAGCAAAACGGCGTGGCAGAAAGGAAGAACCGGACCTTGATAGACGCTGCAAGAACAATGATGGCAGAATTCAAATCTCCATACAACTTCTGGGCAGAGGCCATCAACACAGCATGTCATGCGTCCAATCGGCTCTACATCCGCAAAGGCTTGAACAAGACTCCGTATGAGATTCTAACTGGAAACAAACCCAATCTCAAGTACTTCCGGGTATTCGGTTGTAAGTGTTTCATTCTTAAAAAGGGAGCTCGGTTAGCTAAATTTGATTCTAGAGCACATGAGGGTATCTTTGTTGGTTATGCTACAAAATCTCATGCTTACCGTGTCCTCAACAAGTCCACCGGACTAATTGAGGAGACGTGTAATGTAGAGTTTGACGAAAATAATGGCTCCCAAGTGGAGCAAAGTGGTCTTTGTGATATAGGTGATGAAATTCCTTCCGAAGCCATAAGAAGAATGGGGGTTGGTCAAATACTCCCCATTGAGGAACCCCTTGTGGCCGAAGGAGAAGGACAATGCTCTACTCAAGTGGAGCCATCACCCCACAAGCCCCACACGCTTCCGATGAACAAAGAGAAGACTCTCAACAAGTTGATCAAGCTCACGGTCAAGATCAATTGCCTAACAATGGTGATATGCCCCATGATATTCAAGCACTACTACAAGACCCTGAACCAGCACAAGATCAAGATCAAGAGAAACCACTAATACAAGATCAAACTAGTGAACCTGCTCAAGTCGAAGGACAAGATGATTAGGAGACTGTCTCACAATTCCCGTCTGGAGCTCCAACAACCGGCTCAAGATGCAAGGGCAAACAAAAGATACAAGTCGATGCTCCTCCGTTATCTAATGAAGAACTCTTGGAGCGTCGAGCAGCCAAGAATGCGAACAAGCTGAGATCCAAGTCACATCTAATGAAGAATGTTCTTGGTAGTTTAAAAAGGGGAGTATCTACCCGTCAACAGCTTTGGAATTATTGTGAGCATCACACGTTTGTCTCGTATTGTGAACCTCAACAGGTACAGGAAGCGCTCGATGATGAGGATTGGCTTATGGCCATGCACGAAGAACTTAACAACTTCGAGCGCAACCAAGTCTGGGATTTAGTGCCTCGACCAACGAAGGAACATAATGTCATTGGGACCAAATGGATATTTAAGAACAAGCAAGATGCAAATGGAATTGTGATTCAAAACAAGGCAAGATTGGTGGCTCAAGGCTACTCCCAAGTCGAGGGTATCGACTACGATGAAACCTTTGCCCGTGTTGCTCGTCTAGAATCTATTCGCATGTTACTTGCTTTTGCTTCTCATCATAACTTCAAATTATAGCAAATGGATGTGAAAAGTGCATTTCTTAATGGTCCTTTGAATGAGTTGGTATATGTCAAACAACCCCCGGGATTCGAACATCCCAAGCTCCCCAATCATGTGTACAAACTCAATAAGGCACTCTATGGCCTTAAACAAGCCCCACGCGCGTGGTATGAGTACCTTACTGAGTTGTTACAAGATCGTGGGTTTGAAATTGGGAAGATTGATCCCACTCTTTTTACTAAGAGGGTTAAAGGGGATTTGTTCATATGCCAACTATATGTTGATGATATTATCTTTGGCTCTCCTAACATTTCATTCAATGAAGAATTTGCTGCGCTAATGACTGAGAAGTTTGAGATGTCCATGATGGGAGAGTTGAAGTTTTTCCTCGGGTTCGAGATTAAACAAGGTCTAGAAGGGACATTCATCAAACAAGCAAAGTACACTCAAGACATGCTCAAACGGTTCGAGCTCGAAGATGTCAAACCGGTCAAGTTCCCCATGCCAACCAGATGCAAGCTTGACAGTGATCCCAATGGTAAAGCAGTGGATCAAAAGGTATACCGCTCCATGATTGGATCCCTCCTTTACCTCTGTGCATCTAGACCAGATATTATGTTGAGTGTAGGGATATGTGCACGGTTTCAATCCGCACCAAAAGAAAGTCATTACATGGCTGTCAAACGAATCTTTCGATATTTGGCTCATACCCCAAACTTTGGCCTCTGGTATCCCAAAGGAGCAAACTTCAATCTAGTTGGCTATTCTGACTCAGATTGGGCTTGAGGTTGTGTGGAGAGGAAGTCAACATCTGGAGGGTGCCAATTCCTTGGTCGCTCTTTGGTAAGTTGGTCTTCAAAGAAGCAGAATTGTGTCTCCTTATCATCCACCGAAGCTGAGTATGTGGCAGCTGCAAGTTGTTGTGCACAATTGCTATGGATGAGGCAAACTTTAAAGGATTATGGTGTCACTTGTGACAAAGTGCCTCTTCTATGTGACAATCAAAGCGCCATCAAGATTTCCCTCAACCCAGTGCAACATAGCAAAACCAAACATATTGATATTCGTCATCACTTCATCCTTGAACATATCAAGCTAGGTGATATTGAGGTTCACTTCATCCACACTGAAGAGCAACTTGCAGATATTTTCACCAAGCCACTAGATGAAGCAAGGTTCCGGGAGTTAAGGCATGAGCTAAATATCATTGATTCAAGTAATGTGGATTGAAACTAGGCATGTTGCACCTCACTTTACATTTCATCTTGGTCTAGATGTAGGCATGGACATAGGGGGAGTGTTGTTCTCTCAATGAACTCTCCCTCCCCCCATTATGCGTAAATCAATCTAGTCTTTCACTTTAGCCATTGTCAAATGGCACTTGTGCTTCAAAGACGAGCATTGGTCATGAACCCAAGGATAATTCTTCGCGGTGTCATACCATTGTCTCAAACATAGGTGGCCTCGGCCACCGCCCCTCCATCCTCTCTTGCGTATAAAGGAGAGGATATACAATGACAAGTCAGTTCATTTTCTTGGATGTCATCCCTTTTTACTCACTTGTCATGTGCCCAAGTTTCCCTTTTTTCCTTAGCCGTGTTGAAACATGTACAGCGGTACTACCGCCAGGACCCCAGCGGTACTACCACTAGGTATGGCGGTACTACCGCTAGGTATGGCGGTACTACCGCCAGGTTTCAAAATCTAACACAACCAGCTAGAAAATTTCTAGGGTTTCAAGGGGGAGCGGTACTACCGCCAGGGGTAGCGGTACTACCGCGAGGACCCCAGCGGTACTACCGCCAGGTTTCAAAATCTAACACAACCAGCTAGAAAATTTCTAGGGTTTCAAGGGGGAGCGGTACTACCGCCAGGGGGAGCGGTACTACCGCCAGGACCCCAGCGGTACTACCGCTGCACCTGGCGGTACTACCGCCAGCTAGCGGTACTACCGCCAGGGCCACAGCGGTACTACCGCTGGCCCGTACCCCTTGGGCTATATAAAGGGAGGGGGAGCCCGATTTTTGCATCTGTTTCTTCTTCCTCGCGGCTCCTCCCTCCCCTAGCCCGAAAACCCCCTGTTTGGATCTCACTTCGTGGAGCTCCGTCTCCCCGTTGGTGTGGAAGGGTTGCTTCATCTCTTCTTCCTACTCCAAGAGCCATGAATCCCGGTAAAGCTCCTCCCTTCTTCTATTTGGTTGTTCTTTGTGTTCTAGGGTTAGGAGCATTGGGGATTGGATTCATCTTGTTGATCCTATGGCTAGTTATTGGATGGCATGAAGGGAATATTTGAGGGGAGTATAGGTCTGATGGTTAATTGTTGTGATTGCTGCCATGCTCTAGGATTTCATCGTCTTAGATCGAATACTTGAACTTTTGGATTATATCTAAAACGTGCTCTCTCTTGCCTAGGCATGTTTGTACCTCTTGTTACTATGTGTTCCTCATGACAGTAGGGCTGGGGTGTACGTCTTAGTGTTCATATTCAGTCCATGCCCTCGAAAACGAGTTTTATATGTCAGATCTGAAAGTCAAACCCCCCAGCGGTACTACCGCCAGGGGTAGCGGTACTACCGCTATGACCCCCAGCGGTACTACCGCCAGGGGTGGCGGTACTACCGCGAGGAGCATTCACGGTGTTTTTTTTGTGTGTTTTATGCTTAGCAATGCATGTTTACTTTTTCTGCGTTTTCAAGATTCATTGCCTTGAGTTTTCTTGTCGCCTCTTTTTCGCTTTGTGGTCTGTGTCACAGGTGGCTCTGCTTGCCGTTCGAACCCCCCACGGGACACGGCGTCCAAACAGTTTCGCAACACAGAGGCGCCCGAGGGGTCTGCCACGTCTGGTCTGCCTCCCAAGAAGAAGTCCTTCAAGAAGGTCGCTCACAAGGACAAGAGGGTCAATATCCGTACAATGTCCCCCAAGGACTTTCTGCACTTTCGCACCAAGAACCCCTATCTCAAGGAGAGGGAAGTGATCGATGGGGTTGAAAATGTCTGGGCAAGGGACCAGTGCAGGATCTATCGGGATGTGATTGCTTCCTTCAAGAAGAACCATGTCTCTGTTCAGTGGATTGATCTGGCACATCTTTAGCGGAACATGGACTACTTTGGTGATGCCCTCTCTCTGGTTGACAAACTAGGCATCAAAGACATCATCACCTTCAAGGCGGACTTTGATCCCACTACAGTGGCTCAGTTTTATGTCAGAGTCCATTTCTCTCCTGATGCACAGCGTTCCATGATCTGGATGACTGGGTCGAAGAAGATGACCGGTTCCTGGACTGAGTTCATGCAGTTCCTTCACATTGACTTTCAGGGTGCTGACACTCCTCTTGGGCTGCGTCCTCATGCTGCAGCCCCCACCGATAGGGCCCCCGCAAAGGACAGACTGCAGTCACTGTATCTGAGGATGGGGGTGCTTCCCAAGCACCTGGACATCATGCATCGGATCTTTCGCAACACCCTCTTCCCTCGGAGTGGTAACTTTGATGAGGTCCATGGATACTTGGCTGAGATGTTGTTACTGTGTGAGGAGGCTATGTCTCAGGAGTCTGCTCAGCTGGATATTTCAGATGTGATGTTCACAGAGCTCTGGAACTGCATCATCAATTGTAAGGTTCCTATCTACGGGCCTTACCTGTTCGCATACATTTGCCATAAGTGGGAACATGCTTTTCCGGATGAGGTGCTCTACGCACAGTCTGATTACATTGTGCATGACCCGATCAGGCTTCGCGTCAAGGACAAGTGGGCCAACCCATCTGCATCCTCTCAGCACATGGATACAGATACAGAGACCGCTGCTGACAGAGGAACTGCCTCTCAGTCCCGCTCGTCTGTCATGCCATCTTGGGCGATCAAACTGCAGGACAAGATGAAGACACTTTTCTGTATGCAGGCCAAGGGTCAGTACCAGACACATGTGGCTCAGAAGCAGAGCCGCCAGAGGCATAAGCGTGTTCTCAGGACCTTGGATGTGGACATCTCCAGCGGCTCAGAGGACGACATCACTCCTGAGGCCACTTGGATGCAGGCTCAGGGGTACCAGTGGTCTGGCGATGAGGCAGAAGAGGAGGAGCAGACCGACCAGGAGGGGACAGACGAGTCTGGTGATCCTGAAGACGAGGAGTAGTTACCTGTGGCATTAGGTGTGCCCCTTTTTGGTGTCTTGTGCCAAAGGGGGAGAGAGTCTAGGATTTGCTTTCATTTCGAACTTTGCATTGCTTTGCTTTATCTCGTATGGTTTGCTTCGAACTTGGTTTGATTCTCGTTTGCTATCTTTTGTGAGACATGATCTTATGTGAGATTTATTTCCATCATATGCTGTGAGTCATATGTCCCGTATTGTCATATATCTCTATCTTTTTGTTCTCATATTATTCTCTGTGCAAATCCCGTATTGTCATCAATCCACCAAAAAGGGGGAGATTGTTGAGGCATAGTTTATGCCTAAGTAATTTTGGTGATTGATGACAGTACCGTACAGGACTAATCGTGTGTGTCAAGGTTTCAGGTAACACTCGTCAACGGCACAAGACGACACGTCTCCTCTCTTCTGGAACGGAAGCACGACGCTCTCTACGATTCTCTTTATTTGAGTCATAGGAAAGCCGTACTATTAAGAGGGGATCCGTAGTGGAAAGGTTTGGGTGGAATCTATCTTTACACACGCACATTTCACATTCTCCCTTTCCTTATCTTTTGGAGCGGCCCTCGCCTATTCGTCTCGATTATCTCTGCAAAATGGTCCCCAGCGGTAGTACCGCTGGACTGCGAGCGGTAGTACCGCTGCATCCAGCGGTAGTACCGCCCCTGGTCAGCGGTAGTACCGCTCCAGGTGTTTTGTTCCACCTACCTAGCGGTAGTTCGTGGACGGACCCTTTTGCGAAACTTTCCCGGCGGTAGTAGTGCTTGTGCACTACCAAGGGGCCAACGGTAGTACCGCTGGTGTCAGCGGTAGTACCGCTGGAGGCCCAGCGGTAGTACCACTGCAGCCAGCGGTAGTACCGCTCCGGCACAGCGGTACTACCGCTGGTACTCGGGCAGAGAGTGGGAAAACGGTCTGATTTCCCCCCCCCCACTATATAAAGGGTTCTTCTAGCTGAGGAACCCTATCTCTTACCTCTCTAAGCTCCATTGCTGCTCCACAAGCTCTAAAGTGCCCGATCTCTCTCCCTAGCCAATCAAACTTGTTGATTCTTTAGGGATTGGTTGAGAAGGCCTAGATCCACACTTCCACCAAGAGAAAAGTTGATTCCCCCACCAATCCCTTGCGGATCTTGTTACTCTTGGGTGTTTGAGCATCCTAGACGGTTGAGGTCACCTCGAAGCCATATTCCATTGTGGTGAAGCTTCGTGGTTTAGTTGGGAGCGTCCAAGCTTTGTGTGGAGTTGTCCCAACCTTGTTTGTAAAGGTTCGGTCGCCGCCTTCAAGGGCACCTATAGTGTAATCACGGCACCTTGCATCGTGCGAGGGCGTGAGGAGAATACGGTGGCCTTAGTGGCTTTTTGGGGAGCATTGTGGCTCCACACCGCTCCAATGAAGACGTACTTCCTGTCAAAGGGAAGGAACTTCGGTAACACATCCTCGTCTCCATCGGTTCCACTTGTGGTTATCTCTAACCTTTACTTTGTATTTGCTTATGCTTGTGACTATATCTTACTTGTCTTAATAGCTCTTGTTGTTAGCTTCTATAGGGTTCACCTCATTGTCATATTATTTGTGAACCCGTATAGTGTTTACCTTAACTTGTTAAGATTAATTAAAAAGTGGTCGTTGTCTATTCGCCCCCCCCTCTAGCCAACCATATCGATCCTTTCAGCATACAAAGATATTTAAACATCTAAGAGAGCACCGAATATGCGACACATAGTCACGTCAGAGATCACGCCAACTGGTCCTCTCTCAGCCCACCAAAGTAATTATTGGTTAGTTTCACTCCCTAATGAAGCATTTTAGCACGACGCACATGTCCCCACGCAGAATAGGGCCAGGCTATCGGGAAAAATGGTGAAAAAGGAGAGACCAAAAGGAATCGAACATGTGATTTGGACCTAATGACGCATGCATCTAGTCACTCGACGTGGAGACTAATAGTGTTGATTACAAGCGCGCCATTCATAATAATCTACTCGACCATTATTGAATAAAGAGCAAGGGGAAACAACATGAATGAACTTCAGCGGCGTATCAATTTTTTCATTCTTAAATTACGAATGTGAAGTCTATGTTTTCAAAAAAAAGTGTTTATTTTTGGAAAAACATATATTTTTTGAAAAAGTGAATATTTTTTCAATTTGTGAACAAAAATTAAAATGGTGACACTTTATTTTTTTTGAAATTTAGGAACATTTCTAAAAAGAACAGGAAGACGGAAAAAAAGAAGACAGAAACGAAAAAAAGAAGAAGCATAAAAAGTAAAAAAGACAAAAGGAACCCAGGGCCGGCCCTGAGGGGGGCAGGGGGTGGCCGCCCCGGGCCCCCAACATCAGCATTTACTATTTAGCGCTTAAGGGCCCGCTTGCAAACTTGCGCCTAAAGGGCGGGGCTAGTTGGTCTCGGCCCATCTTCCCCTTTCTTTTTTCTCTTTTCTGTTGAAAACTTCGAAACTATGGTGAGACAAGCTGGTTCGAACAAGAGACCTCACAGTACAGAGACGAGACAAACTTCAGGACTACTCAACACATTGCGCTAGCTTAGTTCTTTTTATGCTCTTTTAGTTCGTGGATTTTTTTTCATTTTTTTTCTCTTTTTTCTTGGAATGGATTTGTTTGGTTTTTCTTTGGTATTTTTTTGCTAAATGTGTGGACTTTTCTTCAAACTTGTGATTTGTTCTTAAACGATGAACATTTTCAAATCCGATAAACTTTTTTCAAATTTGATGGATATTGTTTTTCAAATTCAATGAATTTATTTTGACATTGATGTTTTTTTCTTAAAATATATGAACTTTTTTACTTTATGAAGAACACTTTTTAGATTTGTTGACTTTTTAAAATGTTGGCAAGCTTTTTTCAAAATCGATGAACTTTTTTCAAAGGTTATGAAGTTTTTTTTTCAAAATTATTGAAAATTTCTCAAAATTCGTGGTATATATTTTTTTTGAATTTATTTTAAGACAATTAATATTGGATATATAATAAATTTTGGTGTAATATTGAAACAATGGTTTAAATAGTTCTTTGTTTCACTTAGTGGACTTGTATGACAGCTGGGTCTAGTGGTTAGGGCAACGAAGTTGGTGATGAGGTCTTGAGTTTGAATCCCACTTTTACCATATAGTCAGTATGATTATTGCACTTTTTTGCTTTTCTTCCGCATGTTTCTGGGCTGGCCCGCGACGGCATGCCTTCAAGCACCGGAATAGAGAACTTTTTTGCTTTTCTTCCGCGCTTAGAGGACTGTATAGGAGCTCCCCCAACATCCAGGGACCTCATAAGCAGGTAGCAGCATCCTAGACACACGTGTATGCTATACTGAAGAGCAACTAGTTAGCGAGTGATTCTTTAAAAGCCTTTCAGCAAAGATTCCCACGTGTCGTCATTGACGCGTTCTCATCCGTTGTCACGTGTTGTGTTTCGAGCGTTTTTTTTGGAAAAGAAATTCACACACGTTTTTTTTGGTGTTTCGGTTTTCACCGGTCTTTCTTAGTTTTTTGACGAAAAAAAAGTTCCAAAAAGAAATTTTTGCATAAAACATACGTTTTCTATTTGTTTTTTTGTAAGAGGCACGGTCATGCCTCTCAAAAATGAAAAAAAAATGTGTTTTTTGTTCTTTTTTTTGTGGGAGACACGGTTTTGCTTCCGCGAGAGGCACGATTTTACCTTCGCGGGAGACACGGCCGTGCCTCTCTAAAAGGAAAGAAAACGCTTTTTTTTCGTGAGAGGCATGGTTTACTTGTGCGAGAGGCATAATTTTGCCTTTGTGAGAGGCGCGTCCGTGCCTCTCGGAAAGGAAAAAACACATTTCTTTCCGCGAGAGGCATGGTTTTGCTTTCGCACGATTTTGCATAGTGGCGCTGCACGTCATCCGTGGGTGTGAGCATTTTGGCCGCTCGATATCTTCCAACATATGTATCACTGACCATTATGTTTTGGCAGTTTGAAAACGATGTTCTTATGAGGTACACGTGGATCTCAAATAAATTAAAAACAGTGTGATCTTTTCGATACTAATATTAGCAGCTAGTTTTAGTATTAACAGTTAGATGACAATATAAATGGGCTAATTAATTCTAGATTTACTCGGTTAGATAACTGGTAAAACTAGCTTTGTACTGTTGTAGTATTGTTTGGTATATTTTTTAAATACATGAAAGAATATTTTTCATATTATTCATATGGACTTAGTAATCTATCTTAATTTTACGGATACCGCCGTTTAGGATTGAAATCTTACCATGCATTATTCAGTCTAAGAACTTCAGAGGCAAAAAAAAGGACAATTCGTAGAGTTACCTGCCTCCAAATCTTTGGTATCTCCAACATATAGTGTACTTCTATAGCTTGTTGCATGACTATTGTTGGACATGGCTTTGTATTTCTATGGATGTTTTGTGATAGACAATGAGGCCTTTGTCTATTTTCTCCATATTCATCATCCATATATGCCCCCAGCTAATTGTGAGACCATAGTGACATATATTTGTAGTGTTATGGATAACATGTTTGTGTGTGTGTACATATATATTGAGTATTAGGTTGTGATGTTTATATTAAGGGTCCCAAATTTTAGTTTTTCCTGCCCCCCCCCCCCCCCAAAACCTCAGGACCGTCCCAGAAGGAACCTTCCACAAAGTCACGAAACCAGAACGTTTTTTTATGGTGTTACCGTTAAGGGTCACGGTATTCACCACATGTGTAGCATATTAGATACCCGACCACACAATCTTGTGTGGCATATTCAGGAGGCAGCCCATACGATTCTGTGTGGGTGAACATTAAAATTGTCCACACGTCCGGACGCACCTACTTCGTGCACACGTCCATTAGCAACTAGGCATCCCCACCCCGCACATGTGGCACGAAGCAATTCTGCCCTAACAGTTTTAATGGGACCTTTAGTTATCCGGGGATGACAACTTTAGTTGTAAACATGGCAACTTCTCTGTCTTTGTTAACTATAATTGCCATGCCTAATTAATGGAAGTTGCCACATATGATCAACCATAGTTGTCATGTATGGTCGATCATAATTGCCATATGTGATTAATTAGTTGCCATGTATGGTTAAATTATAATTGTCATGTATGGTCACTCGTAGTTGCCATGTGTGATTAAATAGTTGCCACGTGTGATTCAACCATAGTTGCCATGTATGGTCAATCATAATTGCCATGTGTAATTAACTAGTTGCCATATATACACAATAGTAATTGTCATCTATCACCGTACAAGCATCGTGTGGACGAGGACGGGTTCACCCACACGGCGAAGCTGACAATCGAGCATTGCGGGTCGTGCAAGGCCGTGTGGGTGAGCACTCTACCCCCCTCCCCCACTACGTTTACGGGACACACCATTTTAGTCAGAAATCGTCAAGGTGCGTGCAAACCAAAACAGACGGAGATTATGGCATGCGAATGAAGTGTAGAGATGTCACACGTGTAGGCATTATCATTAGGGTACAGATAAATGGGTTGGCTTAGTTCGGTTGCTGTCTCCATAAGGACGACAATCCGACACAAAGAGCGACGTATAGCAAATTCACGTTACCTCGATAGCTCGGATGGATAGTTCGATCTTGTTAAGTACTCCCTCCATTCCTTTACATAAGTAGTATTTTTTTGATAAAATTCCACAATAGAAGGCGGATTTTTTGCGAATCCTTCTAATTTCCTTATTAGCCCTCCACACAAAGGAAAAAGGAAAGTATCTCTCTCATGATGGCCTGTATCTCTAACTAAATATAAAAAAAGAAAACCATCTCTCGGTTGTGTGTATCTCTTACTTTCTTAGACTTATTGATTTACTGGCCTTTAACCAATAAATTTGTCAAGAGTAATTTTGTTTTATGCGCCTTGATCACCGTGCCAAAAATTATAGACCTTGCATAAAGGAATTGAAGGAGTACAAAATAAAAACAGTTACCAAAATTGTACTCCATCTGAAACAATGATATGAAGAGGATGGATTATACAAATATATTCAAACATTAATCATTTTTGACCCATCCAAAAAGAATTCATGGATTTGAAAAAATATATTTATAATTCGAAACAATTCATGAATTCAGAAACAGTTCTCAAATTTTAAAAATGTTCACGGATTAAAAAAATCATGAATATGAAAATAAATTCAAGTTCGAAAAAAAGATCATGGATATGCAGTTTATACATAAAATTTGAAAGAATATCATGAATTGGAAAATAAATGTCATGAATATAAAATAAGTTCATAAATATTAAAAACATCACATATTTGAATTTATTTTAATGAATTTGAAAAAGGTCCTGAAAAATTCCAGGAATTTGGCAAATGATCAAGCATTAAAAAAAGCCCATGAGTTCGGAAATTGCTCACGATTTTCAGTAATCTTTTGTTAATTTCAGAAGAAAAAGTTAAGGAGAAAATAAAACAAAAAAATAAGAAAATAAATTGGATTTTTTTTATAATTGGATAATTGTTAAAAAGACAGTCCAACACAAAAACCTGGAACGTTTGTCCGATGGGGAGGGTATGGCCGAAAACAATAACTAGCTGTGCGGTGGAAAAGTAGAAAGATGTCCCAGCAAAAAAAAAAGAAGAAAAGAAGAAAGATGCAGAGTGCGTGTCAGTTAACAAAAATAACTAAAACCAGCGCTATTAGCGCCGAATAGGGTTCTGCGGCGAGCGCACCCTTCATCTCCCCGCTAGTCTACAGCGTACCGCACAATGGCCAGGTTCAGGAATCGATTTTGGACGCAGTTAGCATTATTTTTATGAAGTTAGCTGATTAATAAGAGCAACTGGTTAGCCACCGCTCCTTCGAGAACCTTTCAACAATCACCCATACACGCCGTCACTTAACGCATTCTTAGCCGCCGTTATGTGTCGCTTTCTGAACGTTGTTTATGAATTTTTATTTTATTCTTTTGCACGTGTTTTCGGTTTTTAGTGTGTTTTTATGGGATTTTGACGTTTTGATTTTTTGTCGGTTTTTCTTAGCTATTGAACGTCAAAATAATTTAAAAAATCATGGAAAAACATGCTTTTTTATTTTGAAAAATACGTTTTTTCTTTCACGAGAGACACTGTTTTGCTTTCGCGAGAGGCATGGCCGTGCCTCTCGGAAACGATAAAAGACGTATTTTTTGTTTTCTTTTTTCTTTCATAAGAGGCATGGTTTTGCTTTCACGAGAGGCATGGTCGTGTCTTTCGAAACAGAAAAAACGTGGTTTTTGTTTTCTTTTCCTTCACGAGATGCACGATTTTGCTTCCGCGGAAGATACGGTTCTGCTTTCGCGAGATGCACGGTCATGTCTCTCGAAAATGAAAAAAACGTGTTTTTCTATTTATTTTTTCACGAGAGCCAAGTTTTTGCTTCCGCGAGAGGCACATGTTTGCTTTTATGAAAGGCACGGTCGTATCTGTTGAGAGCGAAAAACACATTTTTTTCTTCCACGAGAGACACGGTCTTCCTGTTTGATTTTTTCGTCAAAACCTATCAATATGGGATCTAGTTTTAAAGATCTCGACGCGAGAAATACAACGGTAAAAACAGTTCGTGATTTGGATGCATAATTTAAGAGATTAAATATCTGAAAAATACAAATCTATGAGAAAAAAAACTTTCAGATTACGACATGTGACACACATGCAATTTTTGAGAAGTTGGAGTGATCTCTAGAAAGAGTATTCGTCAGTTAGGTTTCGCTGATTCAGTGAGCGCACGCGTTTGACACACTCTACCTTTAGGGTGTACCACTAAAAGAACATACAGGGTGTGCAAGCTCTAATTATTTTCTTTACTGTTTTTATTTTTTATATATTATCTAAAACAGTTTTGCTAAAGTATATCTAGATGTGTAATAAGTATTATGGATGTAAATCTTATATCATTGATATTATACAGAGATTCGTATTTGTATTTCTTTTTCTTTTTATGCTTGATTAAATTATTTGAATGTGCAATAATTATGGCACATCTAGATATGTCCTACACACACCTTATCTAAATGTTTAAGAGTTCTATACTTAGAAGAAATATTTTTGTTTTATTAATTGCATAAAAATTTGAAATATTATAAATGCTCAAGGGTTGTTTCAAGATGTTAACTGTTATTTAAAGTATTCATTTTTCATTCCAAGTTAATATTCGAAAAACATGTTCATATGATTCAAATAAATATTTACTTGTTTAAACAACTGATGACAAAATTTCAAAAAAGAATATTGTGATAAAAAAAACATGACATTTAAAAAATATATTACATGTTTAATAATTTGTTCTTATTTTTTAAAACGCTCATTCATGTTCCTGCAAGTTCTTAAAAAAATAGTTGCAATAAAAGTATGTTTTCCATGTATTTAAAATATATTCCGAATATAATTGTAAAAATTCATTGTGTATATGGAAATGATAAACATGTATACGAAGCGCCAACGGTAGGATAACAAATCATGGAATCTCAACTATCAAGATTGTAGAAAATTCCACATACCAACATCTTAGAAATAGAGGTGTTAGTTTGGATGATAATCATAGAATCACACAAGAGATTCGTGATTTTGACAACCCTGTGTATACCAAAAAAATGTTCACCATGTATTTGGAAATTGTTTATCTATTCAAAAAATGTTCATTGAGTATTTCAAAATACTTCAACTTATTCAAAACTGAAATCTATGAGAAGAAAAGAAAAATAAACCTTAAAAATAGATATAACCAGTCAAAAATAACCCTTAATGAAGCATACCCATAGGTGAACGGAAAGTCCACCAAAACCACATCAAATAGATGAGCAGGGCATTTCCCCGTCCACTACCGAGCCACGGGTTGCATCTATCACCCTAGACAACCACCATGTTTCTAGTATTCTAAGGGTGTTTTTGGTTGCGGAACAAATTAAAACGGAATGTCATGGTTCCATGACATTTCATTTCACTAGAATGGGTCGGTTACGTTTATAAGTTTGGTTGAGACAATATATGGAATGAAACGGTTACGCTTTGATTGGTGAGACAGAATAAAATAAATTTGGTTCATTTTGATAAAAACATATGTTACGACTACTTCTCTTGCATCAATACATCTATACAAACAAAAAAGAAGCAATTTACACACACGAACCAAGAATATATGAAAGGTACGATTTGCGAAGAAAAAGTAGATGATATATCATCGCTAAATACTGAAGAAGTAATTTACAGAGAATAAGTTAGCATAGCCCCCAGCATGCCTGGTCGCTCCAGCACCCCATCACACAATGGATCTGTGTACCAGCAGATGAGGTCACCGCCGCCGTGCCGTGTAGATTAGGCCACTGTGCCCCGCAGATTAGGCCGCACCTGCTCCTCTTAGGTCGAGAGGGGGAGAGACGAGAGAGAGGCAACACAAGATGGAGAGGAGCCGAATTACTCGGGATTGAGGAGTCAGAGGGAGAGCCAGACCGGTTCCGCGTGATTCCTCCAATTTGGAGGTACCGGCGCGTTCCGCATATGGCGCGTTCCACATATGGCGCGAATATTCCCTCGGTGGGAATGAGTTGGGTCCTCTTTTAGTTACATACCAAACACAGGAACGAGCCCTCGGAATAGGATCGACCCATGTCATTCCAGTTGGTGACTAAAACCAAATACACCCTAAAGACACGACATTTGCATTAGTGTTCTAAAGCCTTGTACAATGCTAGGTGTTAAGGAAGGTGCTTAGAAAAGTAATCAGGGTTATTGTAAAGCATCCGTGCCTATTTTTATAGGAGAGACACCTAACTAAGTGTATAACCTGTATAAATAAACACCTGTGCTTAAGAAAAACCTGATTTATTTCTCTAAGAACCTTCCCTAAGCACCTTGCATTGTACAAGGACTAAGAGCATCTCTAGCAGACCCCGTATAATGCCCCGACCTGCAAAATAATCGCGAAAATACGATTCCGCGTGAAAAAAGTTGCCCGCTCAGATCCCACAACCGCGTTGGACCGGTAAGTATTTTTACGGGACACGGCAAAATTCCCACCCCAACTCGCAAGAACGCAAGTTCTCTCCCTCGCCCCGTCGGTGCCTTGTATATAGAAGGAGAGGTTGGCGGGAGGAGCGGGAGGGAGGGGAGATTTCAGCCTACGCTTATTTCCGCCCGTTACCGTCGGGACGCCGCCTACGATTTCGGCCATACTAGCCATCGGGATCATGCCGGCGAGCCACCACATGCGTGAGATTGGCCTCCACCACTTCCTCCTGCCTCGGTCGGCCGAAAAGTTGCAGATCGGCGGTTGTTTGTCAGGGCCACCGGATTTGGCGTTTTTGGCCACCGGTGGCTGTGCCAAGCCATGGATTGGCTCGGAGCACCCCACACAGTCCCCGCAAAGCCACAACGCCGGATGCAGGTACTGGTTCATCCTCAAGCCGCCATTGTGGGTTTGCCATCAAGGACTCGTCCAGTCGTTGCCCAGGCTTGGCGCTCACGCAGCGGCTCGCCGGCTCGCCGATGCCGCTCATATAGTGCGATGACTGGACATAGGATGTGTTGCGACTAACATCTAACAGTCGCAACACCCCGGATGGGTATCCTTCAAATGCAAAAACGATGGGGTATATTCTTGTTTTCATTCGGCTTTGTCAACCCATTCGGTTCAATTTTGGTAGCTTATTAAGATGGTCATGTGTGTAGAAAGGTGGATGCTTATTTTAGTATTGGGAAGAAGAATACGCCGATTTATTGATAGGAAGAAACTTAATAGATGTTCATGCACTCATTGGTAGAATTGAGGCTAATGATGTGGCTGCATGTGCAATTAGAGAAGAAACTAGAGGGGAAGCAACATCTTATTATTTAGAATCAAAGCCGAAGAATGAAGAATGCAACATAAAAAAATTCACAAATCAACAATGAAGGCATGTAGAAGATGCTGGTTCAACTAGTGGGAGCACTTATGTTTTAATAGCTTGCAAAGTTTCAATATGAAATCATATTATTTGAATCCATGGCAAACAAAACAAAATTAGGCTCCAAAATGCTTTTAGAAGTAGCATTTTCAGAGTTTCAATTTTGTCTTTTTTTGCCATGACTTCCACAAATGAGATTTCATGATGAAATTTTACGAGCACTTAGAACATTTGTCAAAGTTTGTCCAAAAAACCACAATTTTACAATATTTTTTGAATTTACTGTTCATGAGAGCTCATTTGAGCTCGGATGCAAAAACATCACATACGTCAATGGCCCACTACTTGGACGGGTCATAGCAGGGTAGTTTATAGGCGAGTGTTATCCGATAACCCAATTAAGTGTGTAGGCTCATCTACACCCATGAACAATAAAATAAAAAAATAGCATAAAAATATAAAAACATCCTTTTTGTGGTGACTGATGCTCAAATGTATGATGCTCGAGCAAAACTACGAGGTGTTTGGGCATTCAAGGAGCTTGTGGCAAGACATGCAAAATCCGATGTGAGGGCGACTGCGAGGGAGGCGATTGTGAGGGCAACTACGGGGCAACTGCTGCCGCTGCCGCCTCGACCGCCTGATGCTCCGTCGACTGGGCTGGATGGTGGCGCGTTCTCGCCACCGTCTCATCCGCCTGATGCGCCGACTGGGCCGGGTGGTCGCGCATTCTCACCCCGCCTTGTCCACCCAATGCACCGTCGACTGGGAAGGATGGTGGCGCTGCGGTGTCGTACGGACAGTCGGTGGCCACCACGGCGATGCCTCTGACCGTCGCGGAGAGGTGGGTGTGTGGTACGCGATGGCCAACGAGATCCTATGGGGTTCCAGATGTGAGGGCTTTGTGCACCTCTCATTTCTGAGATCGGGACATCGACATTCTCACTGGAAAGTACTTGTAGGAGGAAGACAAGATCGTTCATGGGAGTCTGCTAAAGATTGATATTTACTCGGTGATGGTACATCACCTGATTTTGATGGTGGATAAGTCGACCTCACCGCCGAAGGAGTTGGTCGATCTAACAGAGGATTCACATGCTGTGGGGATCGCGTGAAAGAGATTCGGAGGACGTTTCTGGGTTCTCGCTGATGAGGATGATGAGGAAGACGACTGCGGGGATGTGTCACCGACGGAGCCAACAATGCATGCCAAAGCGGTGGCATCATCGATGCCCGCCGCTGTGTTGGAGACCGCCGGAAAATCGCCGAGGAAGAAGACGACATCGATGACACCTCGACCTTGGGTTGGTACGATACCTAAGGTGAGTCCCTGATCTCAAATTGTCAGATTTTTTAGATTCTTCGAATTGGAAGATCGTTTGAAATAAGAAGCAACGGCGGGGGCCAGTACCGGCGGTGCCAGTGCCGACGACGAACTCGGCGAATGAGATCCGCAATATTCGGGCCGAGCGTTTAAATAATCTTATTAGGCGAGTTGGGCCTGTCCATGATGAGCCAGTCGTGGGTTCTGATGGGGCTGGGTATGTGGCCCAGTCCTCGGCCCAAGCTGCACCGTCAGATGCAGTTATCTAGGGATTGCCTGGAGCTGTAGCGGCAGTTGAACCACTGGTGACGCTGACACCTAGGGTTGTTAGGCGATGGAACTCGCATGGATTATCAAGGTTGGCTTCAGGGCGTGCTACCAGGGTGCCGGGCTTGCTACCGCCGACAGCAATGGTCGACCGTGGAGGCATCCCGCCGTCGCAAGCTGCGAAGGAGAATCCGGGTGGTGGGGGTGGTCACGGGGTAGACGCTGGCGGGCCTCGAGGCCAGGTAACCCTGGCGCTGGCCGTGGCAATGCTCGGACAGGAGGTTCGGGACCGCCTGCAAATCATGGTTGTGGGGTTGCGAACGCAGGAGTTGGCCGTGTGCCGCCCCGTGGCTAGTGGGGTGATGATGGTTACGATGTTTATGGCGCTGGTCAGCACCGCGGCTCCTGATCGGCGGGTGGGGGCGGGCTATGATGGAACAATACCGTAGCACCGACGAGGGTCTTCAGTGGTCCTGCCGGTGGGTTCGTCGAGGGGGTGTCAAGGCTGGCGTACACGCAGGGCGACACATACAGACCAAAGAGCAGGGGGTGGCAGTCAGTCGCTCCATCCTAGGTTGCAGTTGTCGCATGCTACTGCAACAAAAGACCTTCCAACGGCGCCAGAAATAGGAGTGTTGCTTGATACTCCTCAGCAACGACACCAGGAATCCTTCTGCTATGGCTACACCTTAAGGGACTTCCTAGGCAAATATGCAAAGGATTTCCCCCGTGGCCTTGGAGCCTTGCCTTGGTGTTCCCTCGAAGCGGAAAGGGTGATGTAGCACAACGGTGATAAGTATTTCCCTCAGTTTGAGAACCAAGGTATCGATCCAGTGAAGGAGTATCTCAAGAGCCTGCACAAACACAAAAAGCTTGCTCCCAACACTATGAAGGGGTTGTCAATCCCTTATATATTGTTTGCCAAGTGAGAACTGAAAGCAGCAAAGTAACAAAGCAAATTAAAAGGGAAAGTGGAAACGATAGATGTGAATAGACCCGGGGGCCGTAGTGTTTACTAGTGGCTTCTCTCATGAAAGCAAGTAGACGGTGGGTGAACAAATTACTGTCGAGCAATTGATAGAACCGCACAAAGTCGTGACGATATCTATGGCAATGATTATATCTATAGGCATCACGTCCAAAACAAGTAGACCGATACTTTCTGCATCTACTACTATTACTCCACACGTCGACCGCTATCCAGCATGCATCTAGTGTATTAAGTCCAAAAGAATAGTGTAACACCTTAAGCAAGATGACATGATGTAGATGGACAATGTCATATCTACGACAGAGCCCACCTTGTTACCCTTGATGGCAACTACACAATATGTGCCTTGCTGCCCCTACTGTCACTGGGAAAGGTCACCACACGGTAAGAACCCAAAACCAAGCACTTCTCCCATTGCAAGAATCATAGATCTAGTTGGCCAAACAAAACCCAAGACTCGGAGAGACTTACAAGGATATCAAATCATGCATATAAGAAATCAGCAAAGACTCAAATATATATCATAGATAATCTGATCACAAATCCACAATTCATCGGATCTCGACAAACACACCGCCAAAGAAGATTACATTGGATAGATCTCCATGAAGATCATGGAGAACTTTGTATTGAAAATTCAAGAGAGAGAAGAAGCCATCTAGCTACTAACTACGGACCCGTAGGTCTGAAGTGAACTACTCACGAGTCATTGGAGGGGCGATGATGATGATGAAGGAGCCCTCCAACTCCAAAGTCCCCTCCGGTAGGGCGCCGAGAAGGGTCTCCAGATGAGATATCGTGGAAACGGAAGCTTGCGGTGGCGGAAAAGTATTTTCGTGGCTCCCTTGATTTTTTTTCTAATTTTTAGGGAATATATAGGCGCAAGATATAGGTCAGGGGGGCGCCAGGGAGGCCACAAGCGTGCCCGCCGCCCCCCTGGTGGCGGAGTGGGGGCTTGTGGGCTCCCTGTAGCCCTCCTGGCTTGGCCCACAGGCCCCCTGATCTTCTTCCTTTTGGCAAAGAATCATTTCGGGGATTTTGTTCCGTTTGGACTCCGTTCCAAAATCAGATCTGAAAAGAGCCAAAAACATAGAAAAAACAGGAACTGGCACTTGGCACTGAATTAATAAGGTAGTCCCAAAAAAGATATAAAAGGTACATAAACATCCAAAGATGACAAGATAACAGCATGAAACCATCAAAAATTATAGATACGTTTGAGACGTATCAAGCATCCCCAAGCTTAACTCATGCTCGTCCTCGAGTAGGGAAGTGATAAAGAATGAATTTTTGATGCTTTCATGCTACCTAGCATAGATGTCCTTTGTAACTCCTCTTATGTGAGGTGAATGTTCAGATCCATTAGATTCAAAACAATAGTTTGCTATTGACGTGGAAACAATAATAATTCAAGCAAACTAGCAAGGTAATCATGAACTTTCAAAATAACAAGGCCAAAAGAAAGTTATCCCTACAAAAGCATATAGCCTAGCTATGCTCTATCATCATTACACAACGAATTTAAATCATGCACAACCCCGGTATTGGCCAAGTAATTGTTTCACACCTTTACTTTCTCAAACCTTTTCAACTCTCACGCAATACATGGGCGTGAGCCATGGTTATAGCACTATAGATGGTGTGGAGTGTGGTGGGGGTTGCAAGACAAAACAAGGAGAAGATGGTCACATTAACTAGGCATATCAATAAGCCGTGGAGATGCTCATCAATAGATATCAATGTGAATGAGTAGGGATTGCCATACAAATGATGCACTAGAGCTAAGAGTATGTGAAAGCTCTTAAAGTAAACTAGTGGGTGTGCATCCAACTTGCTTGCTCACGAAGACCTAAGGCAATTTTGAGGAAGCCTATCATTGCAATATACAAGCCAAGCTATATAATGAAAATTTCCCACTAACTATATGGTGGTGACAAAACGAGAAACTCTCAATCATGAAGATCATGGTGCTTAATATGCACAAGTGTGGAAAAAGTGGTAACATTGTCCCTTCTCTCTTTTTTCTCTCATTTTTTTGGTGGGCTCTTTGGCCTCTTTTTTTATTTTTTTATTTTGGTGGGCTTCTTTGGGCTCTTTTATCTACTCACATGGGACAATGCTCCATCAATTATGATCATCACACTTTCAACTCAAAACTTAGAGCAACTATGACTCTATATGGAATGCCTTCGGTAGTGTACCGTGACAATGATCTAGCATGGCATAGACATTAATGGAAACATCATGCTAGCTATCTTATGATCATGCAATAGCAATGTAGACGTGATGACACATGTCATGGTGGTAGTTGCATGGCAATATATCTCAGAATGACTTTGAAAAAGCCATAGTAGGTAGGTATGGTGGTTGTTTTGAGGGAGGCTAATGCTGGGTTTTGTGCACCGGCGAAAGTTGCACGGCACTAAGAAGATAGTGATGGTGGAAGGTGAAAGTGCATCTAAACCATGGACTCAACATTAGTCATGAAGAACTCATATACTTGTTGCAAAAGTTTTATTAGTAATCGAAACAAAGCATTCAACGCATACTCCCAGGGGAAGGGTTGGTAGGTATAAACCATCGCGCGATCCCGACTGCCACGCAAAGGATGACATTCAATAGACTAATCATGCTCAGATTTCATCACATAGCGGTTCACCATACGTGCATGCTACGGGAATCACTAACTTCAACACAAGTATTTCTAGATCCACAACAACTTACTAGCATAACTTCAATATTACCACAACCATATGTCAAAACTAATTGAGAGGAATCAAACTTCTCTAACTATTCAATGCACATGAAGGTGGAAGTTTTCGTATCCCTTTGGATAACTACCCCTTTTGAGACTACTTTCAAAGCATAGATCAACTACCAAGCCACGCACCGCTGTGCTCTAAAAGATATAAGTGAAGCACATAGAGCAAAAGTATCTAGCTCAAAAGATATAAGTGAAGCACATGTGAGCTGAATTGTCTACCAAAAGATATAAGTGAAGCTCGACAAAATCACGGTGAGTGCATGTATCTCTCTCTAGGTGTGCAACAAGGATGATTGTGACACAAAAAAATAAAAGACTCCTATGATACAAGACGCTCCAAGCAAAAACACATAACATGTGGTGAATAAAAATATAGCCCCAAGTAACGTTACCGATGGATTGAAGATGAGAGAGGGGATGCCTTCCCGGGGCATCCCCAAGCTTAGGCTTTTACGGCATCCTTGAATCTCTTGGGGTGCCTTGGGAGTCCTCAAGCTTGAGCTCTTGCCACTCTTTATCTCTTTGTCCATAAGAACTTCACCCAAAACTTCAAAACTTCACAACACGAAACTTAAACAGAAACTCGTGATAACATTAGTATGAGAAAGCAAACCACCACTCCCTTAGGTACTGTAGAAAACTTAAATTCTACTTGTGCTGATGTTGGGTTACTGTATTTTCAATATTCCATGGATAATACCCCCCGATACTATCCATAGTTTCATCAAAATAAGCAACCAACACAACAAAAAACAGAATCTGTTAACAGCAGACCAGTCTGTAGCAATCTGTATATTTCGTACACCTCTGGTACTTAAAAAATTCTTAAAAATTACGACAGTCTGGAGAATTTGTGTAGAAATAAGAAGCAAAGAGAATCAACTCAGATGCTCTTACACAAAAAAAATGAAAATTCTTTTCGTGAGCGGAAAGTTTCTGTCTTTTCCAGCATGACCAAACGATCATCCCCAAGACTAATCATAACGGTTTTGCTTGGAACAAACGCAAAAATAAACACAAAAAACACAATCATCACAGAATTATGAAAGTGTGGAAAACACAAAACAGAAAGAAAAAGGATAGATTCGTTGGGTTGCCTCCCAACAAGCGCTTTTGTTTAACGCCCTTGGCTAGGCGAAATGTGATGGAATCACGTAGTCATCTTTGGTGCTCAAACCATAAGTAGCCCTCATCATAGATTCATAAGGCAATCTTATTTTCTTTATATGAAAGTGATCCAAATTGAAATCTAATATTCCATTCCTTCATATCGATGATAGCACCAATAGTCCTTAGGAAAGGTCTACCAAGAATAATGGGACATGAAGGATTGCAATCTAGGTCAAGTACAATGAAATCCACGGGTACATAGTTCTTATTTGCGACAATAAGAACATCATCGATCCTTCCCATGGGTTTCTTGACATTAGAACCCGCAAGATGCAAATTAAGAGAACATTCTTCAATCTCATGAAAACCAAGAATATCACATAAAGACTTTGGAATCGCGGAAACACTAGCACCCAAATCACACAAAGTATTGCACTCATAGTTTTTGATCTTGATTTTGATAGTAGGTTCCCACTCATCATGAAGTTTTCTAGGTATAGAGACTTCTAGTTCGAGCTTCTCTTGAAGAGATTTCATCATAGCATCTACGATATGCGCGATAAAGGCTTTGCTTTGGCTATAAGCATGTGGAGAGTTTGCAATGGATTGCATCAAAGAAATGCATTCAAACAAGGAGCAATTATCATAATTGAATTCCTTGAAATCCAAAGTGGGAGTTTCATTACTACCCAAAAATTTGATTTCTTCTACTCCACTCTCCACACCTTTATCATCAAGATAGGTGGACTCCGAATCATTGGGGCGTTTTCCAACCAAAGTGGATTCATATCCAGCCCCTCCATAAATAGGTTTGACACGCGAAAACAAAGATTCAAGAGGAGACACACCAAGCACTTTAAGATCTTCGTGATTTGCATCACTAGAACGCACCCTTTTAAACCATTCATGCCTAGCGCGAATTTGGGCGGTTCTTTCTTTGCTCTCATTCATGGAGACACGCATAGATTTCAAAGTTTCATCCAAATTAACCTTGGGAGGAGCACATCTAACTTTCAAAGCATCAATATCACAAGACATCCTATCAACGCTTTTAGCCAAATCGTCTATTTTGAGTAGTTTTTCCTCTATGGACGCATTGAAAATCTTTTGAGAGTTGATGAACTCTTTGATATTACTCTCTAAATCAGAGGGTAATTTGTTATGATTTCCATAAGTGTTGTTGTAGGAATTTCCATAATTGTTAGAGGAGTTACCAGGAAAAGGCCTAGGAACATAGTTTCCTCTAAAAGCATTGTTGTTGCCAAAATTGTTCCTACCAACAAAATTCACATCCAAACTAGCGTTGCTACTCTCAATCAAAGAAGATAGTGGCATGTCATTAGGATCTATAGTAGCGTTTCTACTAGCAACCAAATTAATCAACTCGTCCATCTTAGCACTAAGCGAGTTAATCTCTTCTATAGCGTGTACCTTTTTGCTACCAGGTGACATTTCAGTGTGCCACTGAGAGTAGTTGGTCATGATATTGTCTAGGAGTTTTGTAGCGTCTCCTAATGTGATTTCCATGAACGTTCCACCTGAGGCGGAGTCCAAGATATTGCGAGAAGCAAAATTCAAGCCAGCGTAAAAGATTTGTATAATCATCCACAAACTCAAGCCATGAGCGGGACAATTTCTAATCATAAGCTTCATCCTCTCCCAAGATTGTGCAACGTGTTCATGATCAAGTTGCTTGAAATTCATGATATCGTTACGTAAGGAGATGATCTTAGCCGGCGGAAAATACTTGGATATCTAAGCATCTTTGCACTTATCCCAAGAATCGATACTATTTTTAGGCAAAGAAGAAAACCAAGTTTTTGCGCGATCTCGCAACGAGAAAGGAAAAAGTTTCAACTTAATCACGTCATTATCCACATCTCTTTTCTTTTGAATATCACAAAGCTCAATGAAGGTATTGAGATGGGATGCGGCATCTTCACTAGGAAGGCCCGAGAATTGCTCTTTCATAACAAGATTCAGCAAAGCTGCGTTGATTTCATACGATTCTGCACTAGTGGCGGGAGCAATCGGAGTACTAATAAAATCATTATTATTGGTGCTCGAGAAGTCACAAAGTTTGGTGTTTTCAGCCATGATGACTTCAACAAACAAACAAGCACACAAGCAAGCAAGAAAACCAGCAAAGGCAAAAGAAAATAACAAAGGAAAAGGGCAAATGAAAACGGCAAATGTGAAGTGGGGGAGAGGAAAACGAGAGGCAACTGGCAAAAAAGTAAAGGCGAGAGATGAGTTTGTGAGACCTACTTGGATAGATCTCTCCTCCCCGGCAACGGTGCCAGAAATACTTCTGCTACTGCAACAAAAGACCTTCCAACTGCGCCACAAATAGGAGTGTTGCTTGATACTCCTCAGCAACGGCACCAGGAATCCTTCTCCTACGGCTACGCCTTCAGGGACTTCCTAGGCAAATACGCAAATGATTTCCCCCGTGGCCTTGGAGCCTTGCGTTGGTGTTCCCTCGAAGCGGAAACGGTGATGTAGCACAGCGGTGGTAAGTATTTCCCTCAATTTGAGAACCAAGGTATCGATCCAGTGAAGGAGTATCTCAAGAGCCTGCACAAACACAAAAAGCTATGAAGGGGTTGTCAATCCCTTATAGATTGTTTGCCAAGTGAGAACTGAAAGCAGCAAAGTAACAAAGCAAAGTAAAAGCGAAAGTGGAAATGATAGATGTGAATAGACCCGGGGGCCGTAGTGTTTACTAGTGGCTTCTCTCATGAAAGCAAGTAGACGGTGGGTGAACAAATTACCGTCGAGCAATTGATAGAACCACGCAAATTCGTGACGATATCTATAGCAATGATTATATCTATAGGCATCACGTCCAAAACAAGTAGACCGATACTTTCTGCATCTACTACTATTACTCCACACGTCGACCGCTATCCAGCATGCATCTAGTGTATTAAGTCCAAAAGAACAGAGTAACGCCTTAAGCAAGATGACATGATGTAGATGGACAATCTCATATCTAAGACAGAGCCCACCTTGTTACCCTTGATGGCAACTACACAATGTGTGCCTTGCTGCCCCTACTGTCACTGGGAAAGGTCACCACACGGTAAGAACCCAAAACCAAGCACTTCTCCCATTGCAAGAATCATAGATCTAGTTGGCCAAACAAAACCCAACACTCGGAGAGACTTACAAGGATATCAAATCATGCATATAAGAAATCAGCAAAGACTCAAATATATATCATAGATAATCTGATCAAAAATCCACAATTCATCGGATCTCGACAAAGACACCGCCAAAGAAGATTACATCGGATAGATCTCCATGAAGATCATGGAGAACTTTGTATTGAAGATCCAAGAGAGAGAACAAGCCATCTAGCTACTAACTACGGACCCGTAGGCCTGAAGTGAACTACTCACGAGTCAATGGAGGGGCGATGATGATGATGAAGAAGCCCTCCAACTCCAAAGTCCCCTCCGGCAGGGCGCCGGGAAGGGTCTCCAGATGAGATCTCGTGGAAACGGAAGCTTGCGGCGGCGGAAAAGTATTTTCGTGGCTCCCTTGATCTTTTTTCTGATTTTTAGGGAATATATAGGCGCAAGATCTAGGTCAGGGGGGCGCCAGGGAGGCCACAAGCATGCCCACTGCCGCCCCCTGGTGGCAGAGTGGGGGCTTGTGGGCTCCCTGTAGCCCTCCTGGCTTGGCCCACAGGCCCCCTGATCTTCTTCCGTTCAGGAAAAAATAATTTCGGGGATTTATTCCGTTTGGACTCCGTTCCAAAATCAGATCTGAAAAGAGCCAAAAACACAGAAAAAAACAGGAACTCGCACTTGGCACTGAATTAATAAGTTAGTCCCAAAAAGATATAAAAGGTACATAAAACATCCAAAGATGACAAGATAACAGCATGAAACCATCAAAAATTATAGATACGTTTGAGACGTATCATCGCCCAATGAGGAGCTTCCACCTAAGCCCACCAACAGGGCTAGGGCGGCTAAGGTGGTCTTGTGTGATGTTGATCTAGAAACAGTTCAAAAGTTGGTTGTGGTTGAGTTACGTGCTAAGACGGGTACAGAGGTTGCGCGTGCCGCTAACAAGGCAGAAGATAAGGCGTCTAAGTGGGCTCATAAGAAAGAAAAGTTAAGTTGGTTTTGTTGTGGCGAACCGGGACACTTTGCTGCAGAATGCTCGGTTGAGTTTTGTGACATTTGACGCAAGCCAAATCATGAGTTGGGGGGCTGTCCTTTGATTTTGCGGCTAAAACAAGTGGTAACAATCTATGGTGCTTGCTTTTCGGAATTTATGTTCTTCAAGTCGCCCATGTCGACCTCGGTTGCTCCAAGTGTGGACAACGCTCGGACCGGTTGCTCCAAAGATCAGGTGATTTAGCGCCTGCGGGAGTTGGTCCTTGCTAGCTTTCAGTGGGCACGAGTGACACTGGATGAACAGAGCTTCAAGGTCGACTTCACCTCTAAGGAGGATCTTGCTAGACTTTTAAAGTTCGGGATGAGCAAGGTTCCTAACAACTCTTTTGTTCTTGAGTTTGAAGCTTGGACAAGTAAGGAGCCGAAGGGGGTTCCCGTGTCGCAGTTTTGGGTTTGTTTTATTGGAGCACCAAGCACGCTATTGGATGACTTTCTGGTAACCTTGAGTATGGGTTCTTTGATAGGGAAGATGAAACAGGTGGATATGACCTTCACTCGGGCACATGGTGTAGCTTGCTTGTTGGTCAGCATGATCAGTATTGAACACATACATGATGTTGTTAGATGGAATTATGCTGGCAGGAGTTATGATCTGGAGATTGAGATAGAGGAGAATGCTCATTTCCAGGAGCTGGGTCAGCACATGGATATGGACACTGAAGATGGTCATCAGGGTGATGGATCACAAGATTGGCGGAAGGACTCATCGGATGGTGACGGGACATGGGCGCCTCTGCTAGAGAATCGAGGGTTGTGCTCTCTGGTAAATAGCCCGCACCTTCTATGCCCAGAACAACGAATTAGCTGAGATTTGGTTCGTTCGTTCCATCATCGGCTTTAGGCAAGCTACGGGGAGGTGGAGTTTCAAAGTAGCACATGGAGCAGATGCTCCCACGACCAGTGTTGACTGCTATACCTTCTTCTGCCATGTGTGGCACACCACCTACCTGGGATGCTGGTGTTCCAAAGCAGCAGATAGAGCAGACGCTCACACAGCCGATGATGGCTGCTACTTCGGCCGTGCATGGCTCACCACCAACCAGGGCTGGTCCTTCTGCTGGTCAGGTTGCCGCCGCGACTAGCCGAGCAACGGAGCGTCCGGTGAGCCCGGACACAGAGCTCACGACTGCTAATTATTGAGCTTGCGTTGGTTTTCCCTTGAAGAGGAAAGGGTGATGCATCAAAGTAGATAAGTATTTCCCTCAGTTTGTTGAGAACCAAGGTATCAATCTAGTAGGAGGAACAAGCAAGGCCCCAATCTTAGCACCTACACAAACAATCAAACACTTGCATCCAACGCTAAAAAGGGGTTGACAATCCCTTCACGGTTATTTGCAAGGATAAGATCTGATAGAAATAGATATAAAAGATTGCTAGAACTAAAAGTAAAACAAAAGTAAATAAATGGCAGTAATATATTTTTGGTATTTTTGTTTTATATATCTGAAAGTATAATAAGGAAAATAGACCCGGGGCCATAGGTTTTAGAAGAGGCTTCTCTCATGAAGGAAAATAATACGGTGGATAAACATATTACTATCGAGAAATTGATAGAAAAGCGAATAATTATGAAGATATCCAAAGCAATGATTATGCATATAGGCATCACATCCGTGTCAAGTAGACCGAAAAGATTGTGCATCTATTACTATTACTCCACACATCGACCGACTCCTGCCTGCATCAAGTGTATTAAGTTCATGAAGAACAAAGTAACACATTAGGTAAGATGACATGATGTAGAGGGATAAACTCAAGCAATATGAAGAAAACCCCATCTTTTTATCCTTGATGGCAACAATGCAATACGTGCCTCGCTACCCCTACTTTGTCACTCGGTGAGGACACAACAAGATTGAACCCAAAACTAAGCACTTCTCCCATTGCAAGAATTTCCAATCTATTTGGCAAAACCAAACCAATAACTCGAAGAGACTTGCTAAGATATGAAATCATGCACATAAGAATTTAGAGAAGATTCAAATAATATTCATAGATAATCTGAACATAAACCCACAATTCATTGGATCTCGACAAACACACCGCAAAAGAGTATTACATCGGATAGATCTTCATGAAGATTATGAAGAACAAAGATAGAGAAGAAGCCATCTAGATACTAGCTATGGACACGTAGGCGTGTGATGAACTACTCACGCATCATCGGAGAGGCAATGGAGTTGACGTAGATTCTCTCCGTGATCGATTCCCCCTCCGGCAGATTTCCGGAAAAGGCTCTGAGATTGGATCTCATGGGAATAGAGGCTCCTGGCGGCAGAAAAGTATATTTTGGTGTCGTTCTGGTATTGGGGGAATATTTGGGAATTTCAAGGACGAAGATTAGGGTTAGGAGGCCTGTAGGGGGCCCACAAGCCAGGGGGCACGGCCCCCCTCCTAGGGCGCGCCCTGTAGGCTTGTCGTCTCCCGGCAGGTCTCCTGCCCCCCTCTCCAAGTCTGGCAGGTTTCTTCTGGTCCAAGAAAAATCATTCCAGATATTTTATTCCGTTTGGACTCCGTTTAATATTCCTTATCCGCAATACTAAAAAAATGGAAAAAACATAAGGTGGCACTAGGCTCTAGGTTAATAGGTTAGTCCCAAAAATAATATAAAATAGCATGTTGATGCATATAAAACATCCAAAATAGATAATATAATAGCATGGAACAATAAAAAATTATAGATACGTTGGAGACGTATCAAGCATCCCCAAGCTTAATTCCTGCTCGTCCTCGAGTAGGTAAATGATAAAACAGAATTTTTGATGTGGAATGCTACCTAACATATTTATCCATGTAATATTCTTTATTGTGGCATGAATATTCAGATTCATAAGATTCAAAACAAAAGTCTAATATTGACATAAAAACAATAATACTTCAAGCATACTAACAAGGCAGTTGTGTCCTTTCGAAATAACATGGCCTTAGGAAGTTATCCCTACAAAATCATATGGTGTATCTATGCTCCATCTTCCCGACACAAAGTATCTAAATCATGCACAACCCCAATGATAGTCAAACAATTGTTTCACACATTTATGTTCTCAAACCTTTTCAACTCTCATGCAATACATGAGCGTGAGCCATGGATATAACACTATAGGTGAAATAGAATATGGTGGAGGTTGCAAAGAAAAAAGAGAAGATGGTCTCACATCAACTAGGCATATCAACGGGCTATGGAGATGCCCATCAATAGATATCAATGTGAGTGAGTAGGGATTGCCATGCAACAAATGCACTAGAGCTATAAGTGTATGAAAGCACAAAAAGAAAACTAAGTGGTTGTACAAAAGATGAAATTCCACTAGTTATATGAAAGTGACAAAATAGGAGAATCTATGAAGAACATGGTGCTACTTTGAAGCACAAGTGTGGAAAAAGATAGTTGCATTGTCCCTTCTCTCTTTTCTCTCTTTTTTGGTGGGCATTTGGCCTCTTTTTTTTATGGGCTTCGCTGGCCTCTTTTATTTTTTGTAAAGTCCGGAGACTCATCCAACTTGTAAGGGAATCATAGCTTCCATCATCCTTTTCTCACACGGGACAATGCTTTAATAATGCAAATCATCACACTTTTATTTATTTACAACTCAAATATTACAAATCGATATCTAGAAAATAATATGACTCTATAAGCAATATGGAAGTGATGGTACGTGTCATAAAAAACGGGATGGTGGTGTTGCATGGCAATATATCTCGGAATGGCTATGAAAATGCCATAATAGGTAGATATGATGGCTGTTCTGAGGAAAGTATATGGTGGCTGTTTTGAGGAAGGTGGGTGTTTAGCAGATCCCTGGCAATGGCTAGACAAATGCTATTCTCGATTTCTCAACAATTAGAAATTGTCTTGCAATGACCCACTAGCGCGTGGGATCGAGACAGTTTTCGTGGGTAGAGTATTCAACCCAAATTTGTTGATTCGCCAGTAGGAAGTGAGAGGATACTCTCAAGTATTAGCAGCTAAATGCGTCAGATTCAACCACACCAGAAAGATTAATATCTGCATGCAAAGTATCAACAACAAAGTAATATGATAACAACGGTGTCAGAAACGATCTGTTGACGACAGACTATTCCTAACGATTGTATCAATGGCTCCAGAAAAGTATTGTAGCAGGTAGCAGCAGTGTAGTGAGTAGCAGCAGTGGCAAGGAACAAAAGTAGTGACAACAGTAGCAAGTATCAACAGTAGCAAGTAACAACAGAAGCAAGTAGAAACAGTAGCAAGTAACAGTAGAGCAAGAAACAACAGCAACGACAGTAGTAACAACAGCAGAGCAAAACAAGTAACAGCAGCAGCAACAGTAGTAACAGCAGCAGAGCAAAACAAGTAACAACAGCAGTGGGACAAACTCGTAGGCAATGAGTCAGTGATTTGTTTGGATGATATTCATCATGCAACAGTTATAACACGGAGAGATATGTGGCTAGCTCCCGTTCGTCCATGTGATGTAGGCATGCATTCCGTGTGTCGTCATACGTGCTTAGGGAAAAGAACTTGCATGGCATCTATTGTCCATCCCTCACGTGGTAGCGGGGTCCAAAAGGAAACTACGGGATATTAAGGTTCTCCTTTTCATAAAGAACCGGACCAACGCATTATCACTTGGTGAGCACATGAACTCCTTAAACTATGGTCATCACCGGCAGTGGTTCCGGTTATTGTCACTCCCGGGTTGCCGGGTCATAACAAATAGTAGGTAACTACAACTTGCAAGATTGGATCTAAAACACACATATATTGGTGACAACATAATAATTTCAGATCTGAAATCATGGCGCTCGGGCCCTAGTGACAAGCATTAAGCATGGCAAAGTAGTAGCAACATCAATCTCAGAACATAGTGGATACTAGGGATCAATCCCCGTCAAAACTAACTCGATTACATGATAGATCTCAGCCTACTCATCACCGCCCAGCGAGCCTATGAATAGATTACTCACGAACGATGAAGAGCTTCATGGAATTGGAGAGGGAAGAAGGTTGATGATGATGATGGCGACGATTTCCCCTCTCCGGAGCCCAAAGCGGACTCCAGATCTACCCTCCAGATGAAGAACAGGATGTGGCGGCGCCTCCGTATCGCAAACACGACGAAATCTTCTCTTTTTATTTTTTCTGGGACGAAAGTGAATTTATAGAGCTGAGTTTGGGGGCGGCAGAGCCATGTGGGCCCCACAAGCTTGCTAGCCGCCACCAGGGGGGGGGGCTACAAGGCTTGTGGCCCACTCGCCCATCCCCTCCGGTGGATCTTTGCACATGTATTTTTCATATTTTCCAGAAATATTCTCCGTAAATTTTCAGGACGTTCCGAGAACTTTCATATCTGCACAAAAACAACACCAAGGCAATTCTGCTGAAAACAGCGTCAGTCCAGGTTAGTTCCATTCAAATCATGCAAATTAGAGTCCAAAACAAGGGCAAAAGAGTTTGGAAAAGTAGATACGATGGAGACGTATCAACTCCCCCAAGCTTAAAACCTTGCTTGTCCTCAAGCAACTCAGTTGACAAACTGAGAGAGAAAGAAAAACTTTGACAAACTCTGTTTGATCTAGTTGTTGCAACTATGTCTAACTCATAACCAGAATTTCAACAAGATCACAAGTTAACCACATAAGCAAGTGACACAAAGTTCTCACAGTAAACTAATGTCAATGGCATAATCAGCTAACGAGCAAATAATAATGAGTTTCAAATACCAACAATTCAATCAAAACAAACATGAAGCAATATGAATAGGTGGTATCTCGCTAGCTCTTTGTGAGACCGCAAAACATAAATGCAGAGCACTTTCAAAGATCAAGGGCCGACTAAACATTGTAATTCATAGCAACGAAGATCCAGTCATAGTCATACTCAATATCAATCAAAAGCAAAGCATAAAAATGACAGAGGTGCTCTCTAATTGGTGCTTATATAAGAAGAGGATGACTTAACAGGAAAATAAATAGACAGGCCCTTCGCAGAGGGAAGCATTGATTTGCAGAGGTGCCAGAGCTCAAGATTTGAAAACAGAGATAATAATTTTGGGTGGCATGCTTTCATTGTCAATGCAATGACCAAGAGTTCTCAATATCTTCCATGCTACTCATGCTATAGGCTGTTCCCAAACAGAAAAGTAAAGTTTTAACTCCCCCACCACCAATCAATCACACTCCACGGCTAGCCGAATCCTCGGGTACCGTCCATACTAACATCAATCCGGGGGGAGTCTTGTTTTACAGTTATGTTTTTGATTTAAGCGTGGAACTGGGCATTCCAATTACTGGCCCCTTTATCGTGAATGACAGTGAATAAACACATGTCGAGGATAACACGCCTAACATGGAAGATACCAATAGCCCCCTGTCACCACATGAGCGGTTCGGGCATGCAAAATAGATTATTTCTTGAAGGTTTAGAGAGTGGCACATGCAAATTTACTTGGAACGGCAGATAGATACCGCAAATAGGTAGGTATGGTGGACTCTCATGGAAAAACTTTTGGGTTTATGGAAGTGGATGCACAAGCAGTATTCCGCTTAGTACAAGTGAAGGCTAGCAAAAGACTGGGAAGCGACCAACTAGAGAGCGACAACAGTCATCAAGATGCAATGAGTTTGACTAACATTGAATGCAAGCATGAACAGGATACAAATCACCATGAATACGAACATCATAAAGGCTATGTTGATTTTGTTTCAACTACATGCGTGAACATGCGCCAAGTCAAGCCATTTGAATCATTCAAAGGAGAATACCATCCTATCATACTACATCATAGTCATCTCAAAATCTATGTTGGCATTCAAGACAAACCATTATAAACTCTCAGCTAGTTAAGCATGGCATCAGAAACTATGATCTCTAAGTTGTCATTCCAAACATGGTTCTCTCACAACAAAGCTGAATCAGGCATGACAAGCTAGTCATATTTACAAAAACAAAATAGGTAGAGTTCATACCAGCTTTTCCAGTCTCAGTCACTTCATCATATATTATCATTATTGCCTTTCACTTGCACGATCGAATGATGTGAACAATAATAAGAGTGCTCGTGCAATGGACTAAGCTGAATCTGCAGGCAAACACAAAGGAGAAGACAAAGTAATATGGCTCTTTGAAAGCTAAACAGGTATGCATGCAAGAGCCACTAAACATTGTAACCAATATCTTCTACCTTGACCCAAAGAAAAAGAAAACTATTTACACAGGAAAACTCCCAACAAGCAAAAGAAGAAAGAAAAATCTTTTTGGGTTTTCTCAAAAGGACACAAAACAAGAAAACAAGAAAACGAAAATAAACTAGCATGGATTATACAGTGGCAAAGTGTAAACAACGACTAACAAAGTGAAAGCATAAGCATGGATTTAAGGTCGGTGAGAACACGTACTCCCCCAAGCTTAGGCTTTTGGCCTAGCTTGGTCTACTCCCAAGGTGGGAAATAACCAGCTCCGGGATACTCCGGAGCAGATTGTGGATGCCAATGCTGTGTGAGCTCCTCTGGCTCCCACTGATAAATTGGCGTCTGGTACTCGACTGGCGGCTCGGGCACGGGCACGTGTGGTTGGGCCAAGCCCCAATATGCGTAGATGTCCGAGGGCATAATAGTGTACCTGCCTGCATGAAGATCGAACAAAGAAGGAGCAGGCAAAGTAATAGTCTCTTGAGTACCCTGACTAAATACCAGGTTATAAATTATCCGTCTACTAGCATCTCTATCCAGAAAATCATGGAGAACCATGCTGTCATAATCCAGATATTTCTCAGGGAGAAGCATCTCTCATTCCTCCCCCGGTCTAACGGGTATCTCAAAGTGTCTGGCAAGACGGGTAGCATAGATACCTCCATAGACGATACCCTTGGAACGGTTGGTGTTCAACTGCTGGGCTACTATAGCACCTAGGCTATAAGTCTTATCGTTATAAAGGCCTTCACACAAAACCGCAAGGTGTGGAGAGCTAAGTGATCCAGCCTCCCCACGGCCAATCAAACATTTTCCCACAAATAACGAGAAGTACCGAAGCATAGGAAAAATGTATGCTAGCAATTCTAGCGCGAGACACTCCTCTCTCCTCTCCAACAACAATTGTACCTATGAAATCCTCCAAGTCCCATGGACGAGGGTCACGAATATCCCCAACATAAGGTAATTTGCATACATTGCAAAAATCCTGTAGTTTCATGCACTGGGGGATGTCGTATATCATGAACTCAACCATGGGAGGATTCTTCCTCGGATAAAAGTTGAAGCTTTGAACGAAAATATTTGTGAGGAGGAGGTATTGTGAGCACTTATCTTCAACGAACGCAGTAAGACCTGCTTTCTCCACTAAGTAATAAAAGTCTTCATAAAGCCCAGCGGCGCGCAAAAATTCATCACTTGGCCACTCGCACGCTCGAACTTCTGTGACTCGAGGAACCACGTACTTGGGGTGGTTCTTCTCATCCTCCTTGGGGTTACGGTTTGAAGAGCCTCTCAAGAACCTCCTCATCTTTTCCCTTTTTAGATCTGAAAAATTCTGAAATTTTTAGAGACTTCGAAAGAAAAGTGAGTAAGAATTAACCCAACTTGTAGCAACTACTCCTACTAGTGCCTAGAGACCGTATCACGCGCTAAAACTACTTGGGACCAGCTAAAATCAACATTTCTAGCTCAAGAACAGGGTCACCAAGGTAGCAAGAATACGCGAAGGATAAAGCACTAGAGCAAAAACTAATTGGACCAATGGAGGAGTCACTTACCAAGGAGTATTTTCCCCAAAACGGTTCGGAGAATGGTGTTTTGAGCAAGGAGATCGAAAATCACATCCCAATGAGCAAGAACATGGGTTTGAGCTGCGAAACAATTTTTTCTAGAGGTGGAAGAAGAGGATGGGAGCTGGAATGAGTGGAGGGGGTCCTTGTGGGCCCCACAAGCTTGCTAGCCGCCACCAGGGGGGCGACTGCAGGGCTGTGGCCCACTGGTCTGGCCCCGAGGCCAGATCTCAAGCCTAGTATTTTTCAAGTATTCCAGAAAAAATCATACTAGATTTTCAGGACCATCGAAGAACTTTTATTTTCGGGGTATTTTTCTCCGGGACGCTAAAACAGAAAACAGGAAAAGCTAAACTAAATCTATCATTTTTCTTCTAAGCAACAGAAAGTGAAAGCTTAAAATAGAGGTATGTGACTCTTTGATTCATCAATTTCATGATCATCGAAAGAATTCCGTCAATAGGGTTGATCAAATCCTCATGACAAAACCTTTTTGCATCGCAAGAAGAAACGGAGAATCATTGAATAGCCACTAAGTCACCTCAATGGGGATATGTATCTCCCCAACAAGCAAATCATACTTCATCTTGACACGAGGAATAGGGCATTCAAAGCTCCCAATAAGAATCGATGAAGTCTTTTCGATAGCATTGATGCAATGTACTTGATATCGTTTCTTCGGAAAGTGCACTGTATGCTCATTACTGTTGACATGGAAAGTGACGTTGCCTTTGTTGCAATCTATAACAGCCCCTGCAGTGTTTAAAAAGGGTCTTTCGAGGATGACAGCCATGGCATCGTCCTCGGGAATATCCAAGATAACAAAGTCTGTTAAGATAGTGGTGCTAGCAACCACAACAGGCACATCCTCGCAAATGCCGATAGGGAAAGCAGTTGATTTGTCGGCCATTTGCAGAGAAATTTCAGTGGGTGTCAACTTATCCAATTCAAGTCTAGGATAAAGAGAGAGCGGCATAACACTAACACCATCTCCAAGGTCACATAAAGCAGTTCTTATGTAGTTTCCTTTAATGGAGCAAGGTATAGTGGGCACCCCGGGATCACCAAGTTTCTTAGGAGTTCCACCTTTGAAAGTGTAATTGGCAAGCATGGTGGAGATCTCAAGATCTAGTATCTTCCGTTTATTGGTCATGATATCTTTCATGTACTTGGCATACAGAGACATTTTGAGCATATCAGTTAACCGCATCTGCAGAAAGATGGGTCTTCTCGTCTCAACGAAGCGCTCAAAATCCTCATCATCCTTTTTCTTGGATGGCTTAGGAGGAAAGGGCATAGGTCTCTGAACCCATGGCTCCCTTTCTTTACCATGCTTTCTAGCAGTGAAGTCATTCTTATCGTATCTCTTAGGTTGTGGGTTATCAGGATTAATCGTAGGTTCAATCTCCACATCCTCATCATTGCTAGTTTGAGCATTATTATGAACATCACTGTCAATATTGTCACCAGGTTCATGTTCATCACCAGATTGTGTTTCTGCATCAGACGCAGAAATATCATCAGGTTCTTCCGGTGTGATCGTATTTGGTGAACTGGCATGTAGGTTTCTATCATCCTTCTTCTTCTCCTTAGGATGACTGGTGTATCAGCATTAATTCCTTGAGAATCTTGATCAATTCTCTTAGGATGGCCTTCAGGATACAAAGGTTCCTGAGTCATTTTGCCTCCTCTAGTAATGACTCTGACAGAGTTGTCGTTTAATTCATTGAGCAAGTCATTCTGAGCTTTAAGTACTTGTTCTACCTGAGTCGTAATCATAGAGGCATGTTTACTCAGAAGCTTCAGATCATTGACATTTCTGTCTACACAAGCACTTAAATGGCTAAGCATACAAGTACTTTGTTCCAAATGTGTGCTAACATAATCATTGAAACTCTGTTGTTTGGCAACAAAGTTGTCAAATTCATCAAAGCATAGGCTAGCAGGTTTGTAAAAAGGAATATCACTCTCATCAAACCTACGCAGAGAATTCACTTCTACTACTTGTATCGGGTTATCGAGACCATGGATCTCTTCGATAGGTGGTAGATTTTTGACATCTCCAGATCTAATGCCTTTCTCTTGCATAGATTTCTTGGCTTCTTGCATATCTTCGGGACTGAGGAATAGAATACCTCTTTTCTTAGGAGTTGGCTTAGGAGGTGGTTCGGGAATAGTCCAAGCATTATCGTTGATCAAGATGTTATTCAGAAGGGTCTCAGCTTGTTCAATAGTTCGTTCCCTAAAAACACAACCGACACAACTATCTAGGTGGTCTTTAGAGGCATCGGTAAGTCCGTTATAGAAGATATCAAGTATCTCGTTCTTCTTAAGAGGGTGATCACGCAAAACATTCTGTAGCTGGATGAGCCTCCCCCAAGCTTGTGGGAGACTCTCTTCTTGGAGTTGAGCAAAGTTCTATATTTCCTGCAAGGCAGCTTGCTTCTTATGGGCAGGGAAATATTTCTCACAGAAGTAATAGACCATATCCTGGGGACTACCCACACATCCAGGAGCAAGAGAGGTGAACCAGGCTTTAGCGTCATCCTTTAAAGAGAAAGGAAACAACTTAAGGATATAGTAGTGGCGGATCTTCTCCTCACTCGTGAAAAGGGTGGCTATATCGTGTAGTTTGGTAAAATGGGCTACGACCATCTCAGACTCATAACCGTGGAAAGGATCAGATTCGACTAGAGAGATTATCTCAGGGTAGAAAGAGAATTCATAATCCTTATCGGTGATAAAGATAGGTGAAGTGGCAAACTTCAGGTCGTATTTCATCCTAGCTTGAGAAGTAATTTCTCAGCGTCATAGACATCCTTACACGCAAGAAAATCCTCAGCTATCTCTCCCTCCATAACGTAACCCTCAGGTATATCAGGAAACTCATATCTAGGAGAGCTAGATCTAGCAGGAGCAAAAGCAGGTTCTATCTCAATAGTATCGGCAGTTTCAGAAGCATCACAAGCATTGGCAGTAACTCTAGCAATATGAGCATCAAGGAATACCCCTAATGGAACATCAGGCAAAGTAGTATCTCTAGCAGTATCAAGCATAGCATCATCAGGCAAAACAACATCTCTAGCATCATCAGGCAAAGCAGTATCAGGCATAGCATCTCTAGCAGTATCAGGCATAGCATCTCTAGTAGTATCAGGCATAGTAGCATCATAAGTATCATCAAGCACACGCGACATATCAAGATTTCTAGCAAGAGGTGATGTCGCAAACTTACTCATAACTGAAGGTGAATCAAGTGCAGAGCTAGATGGCAAGTCCTTACCTCCCCTCGTAGTTGAGGGCAAGACTTTGGTTTTTGGATCCTTCAGATTCTTCATAGTGACCAGCAGCTATAAATCCCAAGTGACTCAGAGAATATAGCAATCGCCTCCCCGGCAACGGTGCCAGAGAAATGTTGTTTAGCAGATCCCCGGCAATGGCTAGACAAATGCTATTCTCGATTGCTCAACAATTAGAAATTGTCTTGCAATGACCCACCAGCACGTGGGATCGAGGCAGTTTTCGAGGGTAGAGTATTCAACCCAAATTTGTTGATTCGCCAGTAGGAAGTGAGAGGATACTCTCATGTATTAGCAACTGAATGTGTCAGATTCAACCACAACTGAAAGATTAATATCTGCAAGCAAAGTATCAACAACAAAGTAATATGATAACAACGGTGTCAGAAACGATCTATTGACGGCAGACTATTCCTAACGATTGTATCAATGGCGCCAGAAAAGTATTATAGCAGGTAGCAGCAGTGTAGCAAGTAGCAGCAGTGGCAAGGAACAACAGTAGTGACAGCAGTAGCAAGTAGCAACAGTAGCAAGTAACAGCAGATGCAAGTAGCAACAGTAGCAAGTAAAAGGAGCAACAACAGTAGTAACAACAACAGAGCAAAACAAGTAACAACAGCAGCAACAATAGTAACAGCAGCAGAGCAAAACAAGTAACAGTAGTAGTGGGACAAATGATACGTCTCAAACGTATCTATAATGTTTGATGGTTTGACGCTGTTATCTTGTCTTCTTTGGATGTTTTATGTACCTTTTATATCTTTTTTGGGACTTACTTATTAATTCAGTGCCAAGTGCCAGTTCCCGTTTTTTCCGTGTTTTTGACTCTTTTCAGAACTGATTTTGGAACGGAGTCCAAACGGAAGAAAACCGCGAAATGATTTTTTCCCGAACGGAAGAAGACCACGGGGCTTTTGGGCCAAGCTAGGTGGGCTCCAGGGAGTCCACAAGCCCCCACTCCGCCACCAGGGGGGAGGCGGCGGTGGGCAGGCTTGTGGCCTCCCTGGCCGCCCCCTGACCTAGGTCTTTGGCCTATAAATTCCCAAATATTCCGCAAAAAATCAGGGGAGCCTCGAAAATACTTTTCCGCCGCCGCAAGCTTCCGTTTCCGCGAGATCTCATTTGGAGACCCTTCCCGGCGCCCTGCCGGAGGGGACTTTGGAGTTGGAGGGCTTCTTCATCATCATCATCGCCCCTCCAATGACTCGTGAGTAGTTCACTTCAGACCTACGGGTCGGTAGTTAGTAGCTAGATGGCTTCTTCTCTCTCTTGGATCTTCAATACAAAGTTCTCCATGATCTTCATGGAGATCTATCCGATGTAATCTTCTTTGGCGGTGTGTTTGTCGACATCCGATGAATTGTGGATTTGTGATCGGATTATCTATGATTTATATTTGAGTCTTTGCTGATTTCTTATATGCATGATTTGATATCCTTGTAAGTCTCTCCGAGTCTTGGGTTTTGTTTGGCCAACTAGATCTATGATTCTTCCAATGGGAGAAGTGCTTGGTTTTGGGTTCTACCATGTGGTGACCTTTCCTAGTGACAGTAGGGGCAGCAAGGCACACATCAAGTTGTTGCCATCAAGGGTAAAAAGATGGGGTTTTTATCATTGGTTTGAGATTATCCATCTACATCATGTCATCTTGCTTAAGGCGTTACTCTGTTCTTATGGACTTAATACACTAGATGCATGCTGGATAGCGGTCGATGTGTGGAGTAATAGTAGTAGATGCAGAAAGTATCGGTCTACTTGTTTCGGACATGATGCCTATAGAAACAATCATTGCATAGATATCGTCACGACTTTGCACGGTTCTATCAATTGCTCGACAGTAATTTGTTCACCCACCGTCTACCTGCTTTCATGAGAGAAGCCACTAGTAAACACTACGGCCCCCGGGTCTATTCACATCCATCGTCTACACCTCCGCTTTTACTTTGCTTTGTTACTTTGTTGCTTTCAGTTCTCACTTCGCAAACAATCTATAAGGGATTGACAACCCCTTCATAGGGCCGGGAGCAAGTATTTGTGTTTGCGCAGGATCTTGAGATACTCCTCCACTGGATTGATACCTTGGTTCTCAAACTAAGGGAAGTACTTACCATCGCTATGCTACATCACCCTTTCCACTTCGAGGGAACACCAACACAAGGCTCCAAGGCCACGGGGGAAATCCTTTGCATACTTGCCTAGGAAGTCCCTTAAGGCGTAGCCGCAGCTGAAGGATTACTGGTGCCGTTGCTGAGGAGTATCAAGCAACACTCCTTTTTCTGGCGCCGTTGGAAGGTCTTTTGTTGCAGTAGCAACATACTCGTAGGCAATGGGTCGGTGATTTGTTTGGATGATATTCATCATGCAACAGTTATAACACGGAGAGATATGTGGCTAGCTCTCGTTCGTCAATGTGATGTAGGCATGCATTCCGTGTGTCGTCATACGTGCTTAGGGAAAAGAACTTGCATGACATCTATTGTCCATCCCTCCCGTGGCAGCGGGGTCCAAAAGGAAACTACGGGATATTAAGGTTCTCCTTTTAATAAAGAACCAGACCAACGCGTTAGCACTTGGTAAACACATGAACTCCTCAAACTATGGTCATCACCGGGAGTGGTTCCGGTTATTGTCACTCTGGGGTTGCCGGGTCATAACACATAGTAGGTAACTACAACTTGCAAGATTGGATCTAAAACACACATATATTGGTGACAACATAATAATTTCAGATCTGAAATCATGGCACTCGGGCCCTAGTGACAAGCATTAAGTATGGCAAAGTAGTAGCAACATCAATCTCAGAACATAGTGGATACTAGGGATCAATCCCCGTCAAAACTAACTCGATTACATGATAGATCTCATCCTACTCATCACCGCCCAGCGAGCCTACAAATAGATTACTCACGAACGATGAAGAGCTTCATGGAATTGGAGAGGGAAGAAGGTTCATGATGACGGTGGCGACGATTTCCCCTCTCTAGAGCCCAAAGCGGACTCTAGATCTGCCCTCCAAATGAAGAACATCATGTGGCGGCGCCTCCGTATTGCAAACGCGACAAAATCTTCTCTTTTTATTTTTCCTGGGACGAAAGTGAATTTATAGAGCTGAGTTTGGGGGCGGCAGAGCCACGTGGGCCCCACAAGCTTGCTAGCCACCACCAGGGGGTGGCGGCTACAGGGTTTGTGGCCCACTGGCCCATCCCCTCCGGTGGAGCTTTGTGCAGGTATTTTTCATATTTTCCAGAAATATTCTCCGTAAATTTTCAGGACGTTCCGAGAACTTTCATTTCTGCACAAAAACAACACCAAGGAAATTCCACTGAAAACATCGTTAGTCTAGGTTATTTCCATTCAAATCATGCAAATTAGAGTCCAAAACAAGGGCAAAAGAGTTTGGAAAAGTAGATACGATGGAGACGTATCAGTGGGTTTAATGTACCGACGAAAGTGGCACGGTACTAGAGAGGCTAGCAAAGGTGGCAGGGTGAGAGTGTGTATAATCCACGAACTCAACATTATTCATAAAGAACTCACATACTTATTGCAAAAGCCTATTAGTTATCGAAGCAAAGTATTAGTTGCATGCTCCCAGGGGAAGGCTTGGTAGGATTTAACCATCGCGAGATCCCGACCTCCACACAAAGGTTGATAATCATTAAACAAATCATGCTCCGACTTCATCACATAACGGTTCACCATACGTGCATGCTACATGAATCACAAACTTTAACACAAGTATTTCTTCCAATTCACAATTACTTACTAGCATGACTCTCATATTACCATCTTCATATCTCAAAAAATATGCAAGGAATCAAACTTCTCATCATACTCAATGCGCTTAATATGAAAATTTTTCTTATATCCGTCTTGGATGCCCATTATATTAGGACTAAATTCATAACCTAAACCAATTTCCATGCTTTTTAATGACTCTCAAAATAATATAAGTGAGGTATGAGAGTTTAATAATTTTTATAAAATAAAACACCACCGTGCTCTAAAAGATATAAGCGAAGCACTAGAGCAACATTGCCTAGCTCGAAAGATATAAGTGAAGGACATAGAGTATTCTAATAAATTCACGATTCAGCATGTCTCTGTCAAAAGATGTGTGCAGCAAGGATGATTGTGGCAAACTAAAAAGTAAAGACTCATATCATACAAGACGCTCCAGGCAAAACACATATCATGTGGTGAATAAAAATATAGCCTCAAGTAAATTTACCGATGGATTGAAGACGAAAGAGGGGATGCCTTCTAGGGCATCCCCAAGCTTAGGCTCTTTGGTATCCTTGAATATGGCTTGGGGTGACTTGGGCATCCCCAAGCTTAAGATCTTTCCACTTCTTATTCCATAGTCCATCAAATGTTTATCCAAAATCTTAAAACTTCACAACACAAAAGTCAACAGAAAACTCATGAGATCTTTTAGTATAAGAAAAATAAATAACATCTTTAGGTACTGTTGTGAACTCATTATTTATTTATATTGGTGTAACATTTAATGTATTTCAACTGGTCCATGGTTCATACGCCTCGATACAACCCATAGATTCATCAGAATGAGCAAACAACACAAAGAAAACAAAATCTTTCAAAAACAGAACAATATGTAGAAATCTATGAATACTTCTTTAATTTTAAAAATTCTAAAAAATTAGGAAAATAATTGAAATTTGTATATAAATCTTGTGTAAAACTTTCAAATCAAAATCTCGTTCGAGTGAATTTACAAAATTCCTGGACTGAGAGCGAAAGTTTCTATTTTTCAGCAAAATCAACTTGCAAACACCGTAGACCATCTCAAAGGTCTTACTTGGCTCAGACACTAATTAAAACAAGAAAACACAATTATTAAATAGGTAATAAGGTGTGCAGCACTCATAAACAGAAGCAAAAACAAAAGCATAAAAGTAAAATTGGGTTGCCTCCCAACAAGCGCTATTGTTTAACGCCCCTAGCTAGCCATAATGCAATAGATCTAGGTATTGTCATCTTTGGTATGCAATCCATAAGTAGCTCTCATAATATATTCATAAGTTAATTTTATTTTCTTGCTGGGAAAGTGATCCATGCCTTTCCTTAATAGAAATTGGAATCCAATATTTCTTTTTTGTTCATATCAATAATTGCACCAATCGTTTTAAGGAAAGGTCTACCAAGAATAATAGGACATGTAGGATTGCAATCTATATCAAGAACAATGAAATCTACGGGCACATAATTCCTATATGCAAAAATAAGAACATAATTAATCCTTACCATAGCTTTATTAATGGTGAAGTCCGCTAGATGCAAATTTAAAGAGCAATCATCAAATTCTCGGAAACCTAGCACATCACATAAAGTTTTTGGAATCGTGGAGACGCTAGCACCCAAATCACACAAAACATGGCACTCATAATCTTTAATTTTAATCTTAATAGTAGGTTCCCACTCATCATAAAGCTTCCTAGGTATAGAAACTTCCAACTCAAGTTTTTCTTCAAAAGATTTCATCATAGCATCCACAGTATGTTTAGTAAAAGCTTTATTTTGATTATAAGCATGCACAGAATTCAACATGGATTGCAACAAGGAAACACAATCAATCAAAGAACAACTATCATAATTAAAGTCTTTGACATCCAAAAGAGTGGGTTCATTGCTATTTAAAGTTTTGACCTCTTCAATCCCACTTTTATCAAACTTAGCATTAAGATCTATAAACTCCGAATCATTGGGATGCCTTTTAACTAAATTTGACTCGTCTCCAGTCCCATCTTTTTCAAGATTCATATTCGAAAACAAAAATTCGATAGGAGCCACATCAATCACTTTAGATCCTCATCAATACTTAAAGATTCCGGCTTCACGCCCATTTTATTAACTAAGGTGGCTTGTTTATTAGAAATTTGGCCAACTAAATTTTCAAGGTGAGCAAACTGAGATTTCAAACCACAAAATTCCTTGGTCATATCATCAAGTTCTTTATTGATGTATTCCAGCATAAACCTTGGTTCTTTAAGCTCGTTCCTAAGGAAACTATTATGGTCAAATTGGAGCGACATGAATCCCTTAGCATTATTCTAAATAGCTTCCAACTTCCTAAGATACAGATCAAAACTTTTGGGTTGAGCCATGGAAATGAACAGATGAAAAATACGAACGGAAGAAGGGCGAATAAAAAGGCAAATCTTTTTGGTATTTTCTAAAAAATGTTTTAGAAGTGGGGGAGAGGAAAACGAGAGGCAAAAGGCAAATAATGTAAATGCAAGAGATGAGTTTGTGATGGGTACTTGGTAGGATTGATCTTGCTATGTATTCTCCCCGACAACGGCGCCAGAAATCCTTCTTGCTACTTCTTGAGCTTGATGTTGGTTTTCCCTTGAAGAGGAAAGGGTGATGCAGCAAAGTAGATAAGTATTTACCTCAGTTTGTTGAGAACCAAGGTATCAATACAGTAGGAGTAACAAGCAAGACCCCAATCTTAGCACCTACACAAACAATCAAACACTTGAACCCAACCCTAAAAAGGGGTTGTCAATCCCTTCACCGTTATTTGCAAGGATGATATCTGATAGAGATAGATATAAAAGATTGCTAGAACTAAAAGTAAAACAAAGAAAATAAATGGCAGCAATATATTTTTGGTATTTTTGGTTTATAGATCTGAAAGTATAATATGGAAAATAGGCCCGGGGGCCATAGGTTTCACTAGAGGTTTCTCTCATGGAGGAAATATATACTGTGGGTGAACAAACTATTGTCGAGCAATTGATAGAAAAAGCGAATAATTATGAAGATATCCAAGGCAATGATTATGCATATAGGCATCACGAACATGTCAAGTTGGCCGAAATGATTCTGCATCTACTACTATTACTCCACACATCGACCGACTCATGCCTGCATTTGATGAAGAATAGAGTAACGCATTAGGTAAGATGACATGATGTAGAGGGATAAACTCAAGTAATATGATGAAAACCCCATCTTTTTTATCCTCGATGGAAACAATGCAATACGTGCCTCGCTACCCCTACTTTGTCACCGGGTGAGGACACCGCAAGATTGAACCCAAAACTAAGCACTTCTCCCATTGCAAGAATTACCAATCTAGTTGGCAAAACCAAACCAATAACTCGAAGAGACTTGCTAAGATATGAAATCATGCATATAAGAATTCAGAGAAGATTCAAATAATATACATAGATAATCTGAACATAAACCCACAATTCATCGGATCTCGACAAACACACCGCAAAAGAGTATTACATCGGATAGATCTCCATGAAGATCATGAAGAACATGGCATTGAAGAACAAAGAGAGAGAAGAAGCCATCTAGCTACTAGCTATGGACTCGTAGGTTTGTGGTGAACTACTCACACATCATCAGAGAGGAAATGGAGTTGATGTAGATGCTCTCCGTGATTGATTCCCCCGGTGGCGGCAAAGTTTTTTTGTCTCTCATATTGGGGGAATATTTGGGAATTTATATGACGAAGATTAGGGTTAGGAGGCCAGCAGGGGGTCCACAAGCTAGGGGCGCGTGTCGTGGGAATGAACCTGACAGTAGAGGTGTAGGGTACGAATGGAGAGGGCAGATTCCTAGCTACGACAAGCTTGTACGCAAGATGTATGAGTTCATGCCCCTCTCGTAGAGGTAACAACCCTACGTCTTAGTGCTCGGGAGCTCTTGCCGTGTGGAATGCGTGATACAGGGGGTACGAACCCTTGTGCCAGAGGGGAGGGGTGGCTTATATAGAGTGTGCTACCCCTCATCAAGGCAACAACATCTAAGGGTTCGATCAATATAGTTTAAAGGTGTACATTACTGATAACATACATATGTAATTAATGCTATTCATGATGATCAGACGAACGATCTCCCGTTGGCCTCCCTAGAGGTGGCTTCTGGTCTTCTGCGTCGACCCGCATCTTCTGAGTGGAAGTTGGTGAAGGGGAATATATTCCGAGTGACTGCTTACTAATGACCCACAAGTATGAGGGATCAATCGTAGTCCTTTCGATAAGTAAGAGTGTCGAACCCAACGAGGAGCAGAAGGCTCTAATAAGCGGATTTCAGCAAGGTAATAACTACAAGCACTGAAAGTAGCGGTAACAAGTGATGGTGTAGCGAGGTGAAACGTAGCGAGCAAAAAGTAACAAGTAACAACTAGTAGCAATGGTGCAACAAGTGGCCCAATCCCTTTTGTAGCAAGGGACAAGCCTGAACAAAGTCTTATAGGAGGAAAAACACTCCCGAGGACATGTAGCGACCCGACTCAAAACGAGTCAAGCCTCTGTGTTTCTGTGCCATCCCTGGATCAGTATGCTGGCACACACAGTACATAAATGTATATATCAAAGTGCAATCACATGTAAATAGCGTAAAACTGATATATACCTTAAATATCTCAGCGAAAGTAGTCAAGGGAGTGGAGTCCCAATAAACACCAACGGCAAGTTGAGTGTAGACCGTAACCCTGAATCGTACTCTTACTCGTCGAAGAAAAATATCTGCAACATAAGACGTTGCAGCCGTGTAGGTCAGCATATTGAATATGCCGGCAAGTCACATATGAGAGGGGGTAAAAATATCATCTATACTATATGCATATATGGCAGGTGGTGTTGTAAGTTTTAGCGTAAAGCAAATTTTCTCCTACAACAAGAGGGGCTAAAAGCAAAATATTACTACGCTGTTGGTTGTCAATGAGATGGTTCCGCCAACCAATTCTCGTACCCGAGTTGTCAATAATTCCCACATCAATATTATTATTTGTGTTGAGAATTTTAGATAACTTCAGTTCCTTTGGCTCAAGTTGTCCATGACCGTGGACACGGCTAATCGATTAGGTTTGAGTACTCTGCAGAGTTTTGCACACGTTCCCCACAAGATTTGATCGCCTCCGGTATGTCCTCGCACTTCAGGGTGTTTGAAGACCGGATGATCAAAACATGGTCTTTCAACGGGTCCCCCTGAATCCCTGTCGGTGCCCATCCAATCCTACCGTTCTTCTACATCTGCTAGTACCGCCTGTCCAGAGTCCCCACGTTGTCCAACCAAGCCAGAGCCCATAATGACTTGTGGCTGTGCAGGTAAGCCTTGGGTCTTGAAAATATCCGTCCGTCTCTTTGAGCCTGGGTGAAGCTTTCCGCAAGATGTCATGACACGCCTCCAGCATCCCGGGTCATCCACTGGTTTCTCCAGGGAGCCGATCAGCCGTCCTTCACCCAGAGTTGCATTGCATCACGAGGTCTTGAAAAGTCTTGACTTAACTGGTCTTGGTTATTAAATTATTCTCGCATCACTCGTGATAAACTCTCAACCAGAATCCCGTCTACTCAAGCATAGCAATATGAAATTTGTCGTCCCGGGCCAAGTAACGGGGTTGTTGGGTGCCTACCACATGATACTACAATATGTAACCATAATTTCCAAGTACCGAGTCAGCATGCAAATTGGGCATAGGATGGTAGAACTACGATGCATAAAACATAGGTGATACATGATCAAATGACTTGCCTGGTGATGTTGACGAAGAAGAATTTTCATTCTCGAGAAATAACTTGATAGACTATTCGTCACTCTCTGATGAAATCTATATAACAAACATATCATTCACATAAGCACTCATACTAGCAATCATTCTAGCAATCAAAACAAAAGAGAGAGCGAATAAGAATCCGAAAGAAACTTCAACTAAAACTAGGAGTCTTCTACTACATCAAACACTAAATAGTTTTTATCTAACAGAAAATAAAACATTATCATAACAGAGAACTAAGATATAAATTTAACCGAGATAAAATAAAATATTTTTCATAAAACTAATTGAAGGTATTTTCAAATGGGAGTTAAACTAATAGAGAAATCAATTGCAAGTTATTAGAGAACTAGAATTGATTTCATAATAACAAATAAAAATAAAATCAAAACTTGTTGCAAACCTACTTTTAACTAACAGAAACAAAACAGAATATTTCTGAAATATAAAAGAAAATAATTTAAAAACAACTAAAGAAAGAAATATAGTCATAATCCTAAAAGAAGTGAAACAAAAAGTGTTTCACCATAAATGATGAGCTAAAATACTCAAACAATTCTGAACTTTTTACCACTGATAAATAAGATCACTAGTGATCAGTCGCAAAAAGAATTAATTAAAAATCTATTTTAAACTCCCAGAATAAGCAAAACAATGTTTAAACTAAATCTGGTCTAATTCAAACTTGAAAATTTCAAACATAGGCAAATAATATGTTTTTGAAAACTACAGAAAAATTGTGATGTACTTGAAAAAGAATCAACCTCATTGGAGTTGTGGATCAAAAGTTATGAGCAAAATAAAATTAAAACTCTCTCTGTTTCAGAATTAAAAATAGAAAAAAACAGAAAACTAACTAGTCAACGGGGGCGGGGGGGGGGGGGGGTAGGTTGCAGCTACTAGTTGATTGGAATGGCGTGCACTGCGGTGCTATCTAGCAAACGGCCGCTAAGTAACCAAAATCCTCTGGCTAAACTATAAGTAAAGAAAAACCGTTTCGGTTTTTTGCTAAAAACCGAAGAGGTATTTCGATCTAATCTAACACGTTGATTAAAGATCTAACGGTAGAAAAGCAAAAAAAAACAGAGAGTGAGAGATGAATCTCACCGTTGCTGGCAGGGGGAAGATTTCCTCCGGCGAGGTGGCGAAGTCGCTGGTGGGGTGGGGCGGCGGAGGGGGGGTCGGCGGTGGGGTTCTCCGGCGACGTGGGGGGGGGGGGGCGCTAGGGCGGCCGAGGTGATGGAGGCGCGGGCAGGGGAGTTCCTGGAGTGGCTCGGCCTGCCGGCCTGGCAGTGTCTCCGGCGATGGGGCAGCGAGGGGAGGTGGCTCCGGTGCAGGCGGCGAGGTGGTGCGGCAGATGGAGGGGAGGTTCCCAGCGACGCAAGGGGTGCTGGGGTGGCGGGCAAGGGCAGCTTAATGGCTCCCGGAGCTTCGGCTCCGGCGAGATTTGGGCGGTGTGGCGCGGCGGCGTGGGGCAGGGGGTGGTCGTGGTGGTGGGGAAAATGGGATGCGGAGACCGGTGGGGTTCTTATAGGGGCGAGGGAGGCGCGGGAAGGCAAGCGATCAACGGGATCGAGAAGGGGATTGCCGGAGGTTCCTAGCGCCATTGATGTCCTGGAAGGAAACGCACAGAAAGGAAAGTGACGGGAGCAAAGAGATGACGGGGTTATCGGGCCTGATTTGTTTCCTTTTGGGCCGAGAATACCTTTCCAAATAAAATTGATATGTTTCCTATTTTATAAAACAGGCAAGTAAAACCTTAGAAAGGAAAATAGATATGCCTGGAATATAGGGGTATTATATATCAAAATTTTCAGAAAAATAAATCCAAAAAGATGGACATTTTTTCACGGCCAAAATAAAAACATAAAAAAATTGTTTTTTCAGAAAATTCTCAAAATGCTATATTTCTTTTTGCAAATATTTTCTCAATTAAATTTTGGTTTTCTTGGCTCAAAATATTTCAATGAATGTCCCTGGTTTTGGAGGGTCATGTTCCTCCGCTCTTTCTTGCTTGGCAAGAATTATTTTCGAGGTATTTCTCGGGGAAGAAAAATATAGAAGCAAGGGCAAATATTTGAAAGGATTCAAATGCAAAATCCATTCAAATTCTTTATAGTTGAAGAAGTCATGTCATCTTCTCTCTTTGGTTTTAAATGATTGAATTTGAGTTCACCGGAGAAGGGGAAAGTCATTTGATTCCCTCTCATTCAAAAGTTTTGAATTTTTTTCAAATTTCACTCAAGTTTCAATCACTCAAAACAAACAAACAATCAATCAAATGATTATATTAACATTCCAAAATTTGGGATGTTACAAACCTACCACACTTAAAATGAATCTCATCCTCGAGATTCGGAGGGGCTAGAAAGTAAAGGTTAGGGGTTTGGGGGTCTTCTAACAAATCCAACCTCCGGCAAAGTGGGATGCTACCACACTTAAAATAAAGATTACTGGTCCCTCAAAATGTTTTAACGATCCTCTGGGGTTTTGGCAACTGACTTCTCACAGTCTTCACACTAACTCCTCTGGTGATGCTCTTCCGTTATATTCATAACATTTCCATCAAAATCGAGGGTTCCTCTGTTGATATAAGCTTCTTCTGTTACTGGGTCTTCTTAACTGACAGTCTTGCGGTCGATTCTAAATAACCTATCGATGATTCTCATGTGGTCTACCATTTGTGGTTATCCTGCAGAGAGAGAGGTCTTGTCTTCATCCTCACTGTAAAATTTCCTACGCGGGACAACAAGTGCCATGTACATGGGATTTCATCATACCATTCTAAGGCTTAAACAAAAGCTTCAAAGAACGTCGTCTCTCACTATGGGTAAGTCTCTCAGATTTACCATTCTGAATAGCAAGAGAATGATAATAGTAAGTCGTCATGGTGGCCAAGCCATGTCGCACTGAAATCATTACCTCGTATAAGGCTTAGTGAATCTTGTATTCTAACACTTGGGCATCCTCACAAGCATTGCAGAGTTTCTCTTGTCCATGAACGAAGTTCGGATAAATCCAATGATTCTGCAAGCTGAACAAAGATGTATCGTTTCTTCACAACTCTCAGGTTTTCGTATGCTCCTAAGAAAACGTTTGGTGAAACAAGTTCCCTTCTCCAAAAAGATAGTACTTGATCCTTATTAGTCCCGGGGTCTGTGGGTTTTCAGGCATACTTGGAATTACTCCGCCTTTAAATTTCCATAGTGTTTCAATCCATCATATTCTTGGGGTAACCATCATATAATAATAATCCCCGGACTTATTTTTGGTACACACTCCACTCTGTGGGATGCTTTCCGCTGGTGTGTTTACCATGAAAATGTATTGGTTCGTCCATAAATCATACTCATTTCATAATAAATCCTTTATTACATCCTTAATTTCTTCTCAAAACTCCAAATTCAAAAGTAACTTTATTACAAATGCTGCCATCCACATTGTTCGGTATGGTCAAGCATTCCTGCCAACTTTATTCATTTGTCTCCCTTGGAGATACCTTAGTTCCACTGGAACTTTCCGATGTGTTCCTTTAAATCATCCATCTTTTGCTTTCTCATGGTGGCCATGAGCTTCATATCCATCATCTCCGCACGTACCTCACTCAGGTATTCCTGGGTATGACGGAGTCTTGCTTCAAGTATTTCTCCAATTTGACGTATGGCTTCCATGGCAGCTTCACGAATAGCATCAAAGAAGGTTGCTCGTGGTACACGTGAAATGAAAAAGTATTGCCCCATAGTCTTTGGACAAACTCCTTTCACACGGTGGAGATGTACTTCCACATACCAAAGTTCCACTCCATTCTCCATGAATGGGTAGCCTTTGTAGACTGCATCTCCTTCAAGATGAATGTGCTTCATCATGTCCTTCAGGATTTTCGGGTAATCATGATCACTGGTCAGGGTCATGACCGTTTCTGGGCCCTTGAGGAATGACTCGTAGAGAGTTGTCATCTGGAGGTGTCAGTAAATAGGTACTCAGAGGAATGTATATGTCTCCTTGGTAGTTATGGTACATTCCTACTCAATGGATCCTGTGGGTTTACCGATTACTACCACACTTAAAATGAATTATACTCATGCCTGCATAGACCATATTTTCTCATATCCTCATAAATGTTCAGAGATCTTTGCTCGTAGAGAAAACAACGCATACAGTTTCAACATAGGAGATCATGACACAACAATTTTATTGATTCATGAGTTATTACAATCTCAGAGGCTTCTGTTACAAAAATTCAACTCCATAATCTCATGAAAAACAAGAGTGCTTCAGGTTCCACTTATTGCCACTGTCAAAACTTATCTACTCCATTTTAGCTTTCTTCCCTTGTGGACAATCACTAGCATAATGTCCTGCTTCCTTGCAACGAAAGCAAATGAGTTCTGACAAGTCTCGAGGCTTCTTAGCGTTTGCTTTTGCTCCTTGGGTTTCCGGCTTCCTTCCTGAGCACATGTATTTGTGGTGGCCAAATTCCATACACTTGTAACATCTGACATGACTCAGGTCTATATCTGCAGAGATTTGGCTCTTCCGAGGGTATGTTTTTTTCTTTCCGGACTCCTTTATTTTGGCCAGTTCTTCTATTTCAAGTGGATCAAACTCCACTTTTTCCATTGGGAAGTTTCCCAGATACTCTTGGCTTCCCTTCGTGCAATCCTGTGAATAATGTCCTTCTTCTCCAAATGAGTAGCATGCATTGGAGAAAAATCTGGTCAGACCTTGTCCATCAGGGTCTTCAATATTTTCGTTCATCACCGACTCTTGAATCTTCTTCTTGAGTGTTTCCTTCATTGCTTCTTTCTGCTGCTGGACAACTTGTTGTACCTTGGGGTAAATGTCACATTTATCTGGGTAGTGGGTGGTCCCTTCACAAAGGAAACAAGTCACCTGACTACTTGGGCACTCCTCAGCTGGGTGATTTCCTTCACAATGAGTGCATCCATCCTTGTGTTCTTCCCGGGTGTGTCCTATTTCTCCATAGATCTTGCATGCACAAGTCTTCTCCTTTGGATTATCATAGCACTTATGAATAAGACGGGATCTTAACAAAGTCTTCTTGAATTCGTCCCAACTTTCTGCTCCACTAAATCCTTGTATGGCATGGTGCATTTTCCACCAGATAGCAGGACTTTGGGTAAAGTACTGGAGAGCGTGTTCCACTTCATACTTCCTTGAGATCAAGTTGCTCCCGAAGTGGTGCTCCATGTTTTGAATCCATATATCAGCCTCCAGCTGGGTCATTGGTCCAGAGACTACAAGTCCAACTTCATACTCCATCTGGTAGGGTTGAGGTTTTGGGGATGAGACGGGTAAGAAAGAGGGAGATACACACAATCCAAACAATATTTTTGAGAATATATTTTAGTTGTGGCCGTCGGAAAACACACACCAATGACGGCTCACAAATCATCGTATCTAACGTGGGTATATAACAGGGGTTTGGACTTCTAATGGTCATATAAATATTCGAACGCTTCAGTGTCTTTGAATTCTTCGGGTCTTGAGAGTCTTCAATGGGTGTAACTTCAATTCTTAAAATTCATGGTGAAATCCTCTTTACTTTGAAGTAGAACTCCGTTGATTCTTCATGAGGTCAAAGGGGTAAGGGGATTGTATAACTATTTGAGGTGAGAGAGAACATTTGATGAAATTAGAAGAGATGAGAAGTGAAAGGTGTTTTCGAAAATGAGATTTTTCAGAGATCCTATCCTAAGAAGTTTCCAGTTTCTAGGGTCACGTCCTACAGCCAACATGTGCTCTGATACCATTTCTGTAGCGACCTGACTCAAAACGAGTCAAGCCTCTGTGTTTCTGTGCCATCCCGGGATTAGTATGCTGGCACACACAGTACATCAATGTATATATCAAAGTGCAATCACATGTAAATAACGTAAAACTGATATATACCTTAAATATCTCAGCGGAAGCAGTCAAGAGAGTGGAGTCCCAATAAACACCAACGGCAAGTTGAGTGTAGACCGTAACCCTGAATCGTACTCTTACTCGTCGAAGAAAAATATCTGCAACATAAGACGTTGCAGCCGTGTAGGTCAGCATATTGAATATGCCGGCAAGTCACATATGAGAGGGGGTAAAATATCATCTATACTAGATGCATATATGGCACGTGGTGTTGTAAGTTTTAGCGTAAAGCAAATTTTCTCCTACAACAAGAGGGGCTAAAAGCAAAATATACTACGCTGTTGGTTGTTAATGAGATGGTTCCGCCAACCAATTCTCGTACCCGAGTTGTCAATAATTCCCACATCAATATTATTATTTGTGTTGAGAATTTCAGATAACTTCAATTCCTTTGGCTCAAGTTGTCCATGACCGTGGACATGGCTAATCGATTAGGTTTGAGTACTCTGTAGAGTTTTGCACACGTTCCCCACAAGATTTGATCGCCTCCGGTATGTCCTCGCACTTCAGAGTGTTTGAAGACCGGATGATCAAAACATGGTCTTTCAACGGGTCCCCCTGAATCCCTGTCGGTGCCCATCCAATCCTACCGTTCTTCTACATCTGCTAGCACCGCCTGTCCAGAGTCGCCATGTTGTCCAACCAAGCCAGAGCCCATAATGACTTGTGGCTGTGCAGGTAAGCCTTGGGTCTTTGAGCCTGGGTGAAGCTTTCCGCAAGATATCATGGCACGTCTCCAGCATCCCGGGTCATCCACTGGTTTCTCCAGGGAGCCGATCAACCATCCTTCACCCAGAGTTGCATTGCATCACGAGGTCTTGAAAAGTCTTGACTTAACCGGTCTTGGTTATTAAATTATTCTCGCATCACTCGTGATAAACTCTCAACCTGAATCCCGTCTACTCAAGCATAGCAATATGAAATTTGTCGTCCCGGGCCAAGTAACGGGGTTGTTGGGTGCCTACCACATGATACTACAATATGTAACCATAATTTCCAAGTACCTAGTCAGCATGCAAATTGGGCATAGGATGGTAGAACTACGATGCATAAAACATAGGTGATACATGATCAGATGACTTGCCTCGTGATGTTGACGAACAAGAATTTTCGTTCTTGAGAAATAACTTGATAGACTATTCGTCACTCTCCGATGAAATCTATATAACAAACATATCATTCACATAAGCACTCATACTAGCAGTCATTCTAGCAATCAAAACAAAAGAGAGAGCGAATAAGAATCCGAAAGAAACTTCAACTAAAACTAGGAGTCTTCTACTACATCAAACACTAAATAGTTTTTATCTAACAGAAAATAAAACATTATCATAACAGAGAACTAAGATATAAATTTAAGCGATATAAAATAAAATATTTTTCATAAAACTATTTGAAGGTACTTTCAAATGGGAGTTAAACTAATAGAGAAATAAATTGCAAGTTATTAAAGAATTAGAATTGATTTCATAATAACAAATAAAAATAAAGTCCAAACTTGTTGCAAACCTACTTTTAACTAACAGAAACAAAACATAATATTTCTGAAATAGAAAAGAAAATAATTTAAAAACAACTAAAGAAAGAAATATAGTCATAATCCTAAAAGAAGTGAAACAGAAAGTGTTTCACCAGAAATGATGAGCTAAAATACTCAAACAATTCTGAACATTTTACCACTGATAAATAAGATCACTAGTGATCAGTAGCAAAAAGAATTAATTAAAAATCTATTTTTAATCTCCCAGAATAAGCAAAACAAGGTTTAAACTAAATCTGATCTAATTCAAACTAGAAAATTTCAAACATAGGCAAATAATATGTTTTTGAAGACTACAGAAAAATTGCAATCTACTGGAAAACAAATCAACCTCATTGGAGTTGTGGATCAAAAGTTATGAGCAAAATAAAATTGAAACTCTCTCTGTTTCAGAATTAAAAATAGAAAAAAAACTAACTAGTCAACGGGGGGGGGGGGGGGGTAGGTGGCAGCTCCTGGTTGGTTGGAAGGGCGTGCACTGTGGTGCTATCTAGCAAACGGCCGCTAAGTAACCAAAATCTGCCGGCTAAACTATAAGTAAAGAAAAACCGTTTCGGTTTTTGGCTAAAAACCGAAGAGGTATTTCGATCTAATCTAACACGTTGATTAAAGATCTGACAGTAGAAAAGCAAAAAAAACAGAGAGTGAGAGATGAATCTCACCGTTGCTGGCAGGGGGAAGATTTCCTCGGGCGAAGCGGCTGCTCCGGTGAGGTGGCCAAGTCGCCGGCGGGGTGGGGCGGCGGAGGGGCGGGGGAGGGGGGGGCGCTGGGGCGGCCGAGGCGATGGAGGCGGGCAGGGGAGTTCCTGGAGTGGCTCGGCCTGCCAGCTTGGCAGTGTCTCCGGCGATGGGGCGGCGAGGGGAGGTGGCTCCGGTGCAGGCGGCGGGGTGGTGCGGCAGATGGAGGGGAGGTTCCCGGCGACGCAAGGGGTGCTGGGGTGGCGCGGCAAGGGCGGCTAAATGGCTCCCGGAGCTTGGGCTCCGGCGAGATTTGGGTGGTGTGGCGCGGCGGCGTGGGGCAGGGGGTGGTCGTGGTGGTGGGGAAAATGGGGTGCGGAGACCGGTGGGGTTCTTATAGGGGCGAGGGAGGCGGGGGAAGGCAAGCGATCAACCGGGTCGGGAAGGGGATCAACGGAGGTTCCTGGCGCCATTGATGTCGTGGAAGGAAACGCACAGAAAGGAAAGTGACGGGAGGAAAGAGATGACGGGGTTATCGGGCCTGATTTGTTTCCTTTTGGGCCCAGAAAACCTTTCCAAATAAAATTGACATCTTTCCTATTTTATAAAACAGGCAAGTAAACCTTAGAAAGGAAAATAGAAATGCATGGAATATAGGGGTATTATATATCAAAATTTTCAGAAAAATAAATCCAAAAAGATGGACATTTTTCCACGACCAATATAAAAACTTAAAAAAATTATTTTTTTCAGAAAATTCCTAAAATGCTCTATTTCTTTTGGCAAATATTTTCTCAATTAAATTTTGGTTTTCTTGGCTCAAAATATTTCAATGAATGTCCCTGGTTTTGGAGTGTCATGTTCCTCCGCTCTTTCTTGCTTGGCAAGAATTATTTTCGGGGTATTTCTCGGGGAAGAAAAATATAGAAGCAAGGGCAAATATTTGAAAGGATTCAAATGCAAACTCCGTTCAAATTCTTTATAGTTGAAGAAGTCATGTCATCTTCTCTCTTTGCTTTTAAATGATTGAATTTGAATTCATTGGAGAAGGGGAAAGTCATTTTATTCCCTCTCATTCAAAAGTTTTGAAAAGTTTTCAAATTTCACTCAAGTTTCAATCACTCAAAACAAACAAACAATCAATGTAATGATTATATTAACATTCCAAAATTTGGGATGTTACAGGACACACGGGAATTTCTGTCATGCTAGTTTCGTCATATTCATATTATTCGCGTTCGTTACTTTGATAGTTTGATATGTGGGTGGACCGGCGCTTGGGTACTGCCCTTACTTGGACAAGCATCCCACTTTTGATTAACCTCTGTCGCAAGAATCCGCAACTACAAAAGAAGAATTAAGACAAAGTCTAACCATAACATTAAACTAGTGGATCCAAATCAGCCCCTCACGAAGCAACACATAGACTGGGGTTTAAGCTTCTGTCACTCCAGCAACCCATCATCTACTTACTACTTCCCAATGCCTTCCTCTAGGCCCAAATATGGTGAAGTGTTATGTAGTCGACATTCACATAACACCACTAGAGGAAAAGACAACATACAACATATCAAAATACCGAACGAATATCAAATTCACATGACTATTATTAACATGACTTATCCCATGTCCTTAGGAACAAAAGTAACAACTCACAAGACATAATCATAATCATGATCAGAGGTGTAATGAATAGCATCAAGGATCTGAACATAAACTCTTCCACCAAGTAATCCAACTAGCATCAACTACAAAGAGTAATCAACACTACTAGCAACCTTACAAGTACCAATCGGAGTTGCGAGACGAAGATTGGTTACAAGAGATGAACTAGGGATTGGAGAGGAGATGGTGCTGATGAAGATATTGATGAAGATGCCTCCCCTCCGACGAGAGGAGTGTTGGTGATGACGATGGCGAAGATTTCCCCCTTCGGGAGGGAAGTTTCCCCGGTAGGATCGTCCTGCCGGAGCTCTAGATTGGATCTGCTCAAGTTCCGCCTCGTGGCAATGGTGAAACCACGAAAAAGCTCCCGATTGATTTTTTCCAGACCTGGATGCTTCATATAGCAAAAGAGGGGGGCTAGTGGGCCTTTAGGCAGCCCACAAGCCTGCCCTACGCCACCAGGGGGGGTGGTGGCAGTGGGCAAGCTTGTGGAGCCCGGGTGGGCCCCCTCTGGTAGTTCTTTCTCCCAGTATTTTTAATATATTCCCAAAAAATTCCACGTAAATTTTCAGGGCATTTGGAGATGTGGAGAATAGTGGACTAGGATTTGCTCCTTTTCTAGTCCAGAATTCCAGCTGCCTGAATTCTCCCTCTTCAAATAAACCTTGCAAAATAAGAGAGAAAAGGCATAAATATGGTACCACAAGTAATATAACAGCCCAAAAAGCAATAAATATCAACATGAAAGCATGATGCAAAATGGACGTATCACTTACCGAGTGACTTTAGACGCCATGGCTATCCAGTCGGAATCTTCTTCGTGACCTTCTAGCTAATAATGAGGTACCCTTGGGTAGGACACTTAGGCTAGTCCTGTGACCCTACCCTAGGTACATATCCCCATCATTAGCCCCCGAATGGATCGGGGTTCTAGTGAAGAAGGGGTCGATGCGGATTCTGTCGAGCCATACTGATCTTGAACATACTTCTTTGTTTGATAGAACTTCATGTCGACTGAAGTCTTCATCATTCACCTTGATCTATTCTATTGCGAAGCACGTCCGAGTGAATTTAAGTACTTGAAGTTGATCCAAGTGACTGACGAGATCTTGAGATGTGACGGATCACTCCGCCAGGTCCGGATTTCACGGGATTCGAAATTTTGGGTTCTGCGCGCTGCGTGCTAATGACACAACAACCAGGGCAAGTGGGGGCAACAACGCCTCTATTATCATGCCGTCATTATAGCCACGCGTCACATCTCCTCTGTTATCGGGATAGGCAGAGATCTAGGGGGTCCACCAGTGAGTGATTCACTCAAGCGATTATAAATCTGGCCGGCATTAGGGTTGACGCAGTGCCTGCATCTGAGTCTTTCCTGCTTCCCCTCCACCTTCGTCTCGCAGGCGCTTCTTTGGTTCGCCTTCGTTGCTGCAACAATGACGAAGGGCAAGACCACTCAGCTCGAGCGCGCTAAGAAGGGTGGGAAATCAAGGTAGCCAGGTGCTCGATCTATGCTGCCGCCTGGGTGGATCCAGGGGGATTTTCTCCCGTCCACTGTACGGGAGGAGGACATTCTGGAGCTTGTTGAGCAAGGGATGGTGGCCGAGAAGTCTTGGAGGCTGCCAGAAGGAGAGGTTGAGTCGGAGCCCCGTGAAGGGGAACAAGTCCTCCTCCTGACTCACGTTGAGCGATGTTTCTCTCTACCCATGCATCCTTTTATTCGCAGTTTTCTCTATTATTTTGGAGCGCAACTTCATCATCTTCCTCCCAACGCCATCGCATATCTCTCCGCATTCGTCACGCTGTGCGAGTGCTTCCTGGGTTGTCCTCCTCATCGGGGACTGTTCAAACACATCTTCTCTATGCGCTCCCAAGCAGTGAAGAAAGCAAACCCGAGTGACACTAGGACTCACGTGATCCAGTTATACGGTGGTTTGGGGATCCAAAAAAGGAGTAGGAGTACGTACCCCCAGATGACCCTTCCTGAGTCAAATCGGAACTGGCAGTCGACCTGGTTCTACTGCAATGACATTGTGTCTCCGAACATGTCGACTGACCTTCCTCTGTTCACCTTGGAGCGTTCGACTACTCCTAGGACGATGAACATGTTCGAGGATGAGAAGACTGAGGTGGGGATGTTGGTGAACAAGGTGGTTAGGTTGGTCCGTAGCGGAGTGACAGGAATGGATCTGCTCGAGACATACCTTGCTCGGCGCATTCAGCCTCTTCAGGCGAGGGACCACGCCATGTGGCACTGCTCGGGCTCTTAGGATTCCACTCGGTCGCACCCATAGGAGGTTTTGGAAGAAACCGTAGCCCAGTAGCTCAGGATCATCACTGGACCCTGCGAGAATCCCATATGAGCCAAGCGGGTCGCACCTTATTCTGCTGAGAACAAACCATGGAACCTGGTAAGTTATATCCTTTATAATTACTTTCATGTAGTTGCCGAATGAGTGGATCTTTGGCCGAATGATTCTGCTGCTTTTGTTCTGGTAGGAGTGGACAAACTTGCATTCTCCCGTACCTAACGGGGATCAGTTTGACATCGGAGGGGAGAGCGAAGGCGGCAGTGTTGACAGCGACGATGCTGAAGTCAACGAGGAGAGTGAAGATGATTCGGGTGACACCGAGGAGGAAAATCAGTTTCTTCCACGCCCCGAATCACGGTCCAAGCATCGCGATGATCCAACGGCTGCTTCAAGAAAAACCTTAGCATCTAGCAGCAAGAACGTGAAGCGCGACAAAGCTGTTGCGACTGACTCTGTAGAAAAAGCTACCAAGTAACCAAAGACTGATGCTCCTAAGCCTTGGAAGGCCTTGCCTCGGATGAGGATTGCTGTGCCCGTGGCTTCAACAGGAGTATTCACCTCTTTCTTTTTTTGTCATTGTGACTTTCTGTGTCTCTGACGATCGAGTGAAATTTACTTGCCAGAGCTACTACCTCGGTGACGATGCTTGTTGGGGCCGAAGAAGATCCCATGGAATTGGACGTTGTGGACATGCCTGCTCCTCAACAAGGTATGATAAGTATTTGTTTTACTCTTTTTTCTAGATTGAATCCATCGACTGAACTAACCGACATTGTCGGTTGACAACCATAGATGCCGTTCTCTTGGATGATGAGCAAGAACCGCAACGTACGGCTCCCGAACAAACTCAGGCCATGCCTGCAGCGCCTATGTCGAGTGTTCCTCTAGCCAGTTCTACAGCTCTGATTATAGCTCCTCCAACTGGTTCAACTATTATGACAATTGTGCCGACTGTGCCTCCTCCGGTAACTCCCGATACCACTGCTGCATACCGACTCCTTCAACGCTTGCATATTCTATGCAACATGTCCCGGAGGATCAAACTGGAGACGTGAAAGAAGCTATGATTCAAGCCGGACTTATGATGCAGTGGACGAGAGAGGCGTACGAGGCTAGTAAGTTGGTATACGATGCCGGTTCGGTGCTTCAAGCGAACATCCGAGTAAGTGCAATTGTAAGTTCATTTCCGATTGAGTCTTGTCAATCTTGCTTTCCAATTGAGTCTTGTCAATCTTGCTTTCCGATTGAGTCTTGTCAATCTTGCTTTCCGATTGAGTCTTGTCAATCTTGCTTTTATACCGACTGGGGGCACACTGTGTGGTTGTTTGTATCCATTCTAGTGGGGGCACGCTGAGTGAACCCACTGGGTGCAGTCCTCGAGACCGCTGTCGAATGCTTGCATCGGCGGGGGTCTAATTTTAAGAGTTATTCTCTCTTTTTGACTCGGCCAGGCCGGACCTGGTCAGGTGGTTTTGTATCCAGTGGGGGCAATGCTCAGTGCACCCACTGGTTGTAGTCTCCGAGACACCTGTCGAATGCTTGCCTCGGTATGGGTCTAATTCGAAAACACACTTTGTTTTTTTGGGCTCGGCCAGGACGGACCTAGTCGAGTGGTTTATATCCAGTGGGGGCACGCTAAGTGCACCCACTAGGTGTAGTCCCCAAGACTAATGTCGATTGTTTACAAAGGGCATTAGTCTTAAGAACTTGGGTGGGTACGACATGCCGCTATTTGGTCGACTGAACTGTACTTCTCCACTCGGAAGTAAAAAAAATACTAGTGTCGACTTAATTATTTCCTTGATGTTTTTGAGAAAGCCTGTGAGATTGGATCTAAGTACGCCCTGTTGGAACCACAGAAGAACCAGCTTCAACTGGATTTGGAGGTGAAGAGCAATGACTTTGATGCCTTGAATAAGACACTTGAAGACAAGGACAAGGTCCTTGCAGAGGTTAAGGAAAGGTCCGAGGCTGCTGAGAAGAAGCTCTTGGACGTTGGTAAGTTGGAAGAAGAAATCACGAAGTTGAAGAAAGAATGACTCGAATGGGGAAAAAGCTTGATCAAATGGCGAAAAGCGGAAACGCCATGGAAAAGGTTCGGAAGGACTTCCTGGCCAAAATGCTCGCGACACTTACTGGTATGCTTCCTCCACCGAGTGAATCTTTATGAACTTTACCGAATGAATTGTGACTGACTTTTGATTTTTCCCTCGCGCAGAATTCTGCGTGGATTTTGACAAGGAGACTGAAGAGGTGGAGCCGTATCTGGACCACTCCAAGTCACCTGTTCCACATGCCATGGCTGTAGATATGTTTCGTCTCAACGCTCGCCTCTTGAAGGTCCAGGGGTACATTGCTCGACTACGAGTTGCGGTGGGGAAGATTGACACGGAGCTATGGCTTGAAGACACTTTCCAGACTGATCTGGAGTCTGTGATGAGCCGCCTGGGTCAGGTTCCCGACAGGGTGCACGCATGGAAGAAGTCTGCTGTGATATGTGGCTCGTCACAGTCCATTGTAAAGAAGCAAGAGAAGACAAGTTGAAGGCACTCCAGGTGGCGAATTCAAAGAAGCTCCATTTTGAAGATTTCATGGAGACCTTCATCAACGCAGTGACTCACATTGCTGATGGGATCGACCTTGATACCTTCGTTGAGCCTGCAAGTCCTGGTGAGCCTTGAGATGAAACTATGATCACTGCCAAACTTTAATTCGCCTCGGTATGCCGAGTGTTATTGTATCATTAAAACTTCGCTCGGGTGTTGAACTCGAGTACCTTTCGTCGGCATGGACGACTTTTAATCCGTGCTGGATTCCTTCGAATTTATCTGCATTTGGAGTTTTCTTGATTTTTAAATGTTCTCGAGTGAATAGGCTACTATTCATTCGGAAATGGTTTTTTTAACTTAGGCGATTGATTCGCGGCTAAGCCACCGAGTGAAAGGATTGCTCTTCACTCGGAGTATATGCTATACTTAGGCGGAGACTTGTTCGCAGCTAAGCATCCGAGTGAATATGTTGCTATTCACTCGGAAGGGATTTTAACTTAGGCGCTTGACTTGCGGCTAAGCCCCTGAGTGAAAGGATTGCCCTTCACTCGAAATATATTCTATACTTAGGCGAAGGCTGGTTCGCAACTAAGTCCCTGAGTGAGAGGATTGCTCTTCCCTCAGAGTAGTTTCTATACTTAGGCGAAGACTGGTTCGCAGCTAAGCACCCAAGTGAATAGGTTGCTATTCACTGAGAAGGGTTTTTAACTTAAGCGAAAACATGTTCCCAACTAAGCCCCTAAGTGAGAGGATTGCTCTTCACTCAGAGTAGTTTTTATACTTAGGCGAAGACTAGTTCATAGCTAAGCATCCGAGTGAATAGGTTGCTATTCACTCGGAAGGGTTTTTAACTTAGGCGAAAACATGTTCTCAGCTAAGCCCCCGAGTGAGAGGGTTGCTCTTCACTCGGAGTAGTTTCTATACTTAGGCGAAGACTGATTCGAACTAAGCATCCGAGTGAATAGATCGTTATTCACTTGGAAGGGTTTTAACTTAGGCGAAAACATGTTCACAGCTAAGCCCCTGAGTGAGAGGATTGCTCTTCACTCGGAGTAGTTTCTATACTTAGGTGAAGACTTGTTCGCAGCTAAGCATCTGAGTGAATAGATCGTTATTCACTCGGAAGGGTTTTAACTTAGGTGAAAATATGTTCGCAACTAAGCCCCCGAGTGAGAGGGTTGCTCTTCACTCAGAGTAGTTTCTATACTTAGGCGAAGACTGGTTCGCAGCTAAGCAGCTGAGTGAATAGATCGTTATTCACTCGGAAGGGTTTTAACTTAGGCGAAAACATGTTTGCAGCTAAGCCCCCGAGCGAGAGGATTGCTCTTCACTTGGAGTAGTTTCTATACTTAGGCAAAGACTGGTTCGCAGGTAAGCATCCGAGCGAATAGGTTGCTATTCACTCGGAAGGGTTTTGAACTTAGGCAAAAACATGTTCGTAGCTAAGCCCCCGAGTGAGAGGATTGCTCTTCATTCGGAGTAGTTTTTATACTTAGGCGAAGGCTGGTTCGCTGCTAAGCATCCGAGTGAGTAGGTTGCTATTCACTCGGAAGGATTTTTAACTTAGGCAAAAACATGTTCGCAACTAAGCCCCGACTGAGAGGATTGCTCTTCACCCGAAGTATGTTTTGGGTGCGAAACTGCTCGATCGGAATCGACACAAATTGTAGAAATTATGACTTCAACAAGCAACATTGTTCAGTAAACTCTCCTTTTACATCAATCCAATAGGTTGTCAAGCATAAAAACGTCGGAGTAGGTCCGCATTCCAAGCTCGGGGTTCGTCGGCTCTCTTCTTGAGGTTGTAGAGATGGTAAGCTCCATTGTTCTGTACCTTGGTGACGACGAATGGTCCTTTCCACGTAGGGGCTAGCTTGTGAGGTGTCTGTTGATCCACTCGGAGCACCAGATCGCCTTCGTGGAATGCCCGACTCCTGACATGTCTTGCATGGAAGCGACGAAGATCCTATTGATACCCAGTCGACCGAATTAAGGCCATCTCACGCTCTTCTTCCAAGAGATCCACTCCGTCTTGACGCGCCTGTTCAGCTTCAACTTCCGAGTATAAATCCACACGTGGAGAATTATGAAGGATATTACTCAACAAGACAGCTTTGGCTCCATACACCAGGAAGAAGGGTGTGCGTCTAGTCGACCGGTTAGGGGTTGTTCTCAAGCCCCACAAAATAGATGGCAGTTCAGTTACCGAGGCTCCAGCTGCATGTTCCAAGTCCCGCATGAGTCGCGGTTTCATCCCTTGAAGGATAAGTCCGTTTGCCCGCTCAGCTTGTCCATTGGTTTGAGGGTGTGCGACGGATGCATAATCCACCCGAGTTCCTTGAGCAGAGCAAAAGCGCGTGAACTCTTCTGAATCGAAGTTAGAGCCATTGTGTGTTATGATGTTGTAAGGACGTCCGTACCGAAATGTTATTTCTCTCATGAACTTGATGGCGGTGCGCAAATCCAACTTCTTTATCGGCTTGGCTTGAATCCATTTAGTAAACTTGTCGACTGCAACAAGCAAGTGTGCAAATCCACTCTGACCTGTTGAGAAGGGACTGACCATATCCAAACCCCAAACAGCAAACGACCAGACGAGCGGGATGGTCTTCAAGGCAGACGCAAGCTTGTGAGACAAGTTGGAATAGAATTGGCAACCTTCACAGTGATCAACGATATCTTTGGCCATCTCATTAGCACGTGGCCACAAGAACCCAGCTCGGTATGCTTTGGCAACAATGGTCCGAGAGGACGCATGATGGCCACAGGTCACCAAGTGGATTTCTTCCAGGATCAGTCGGCCCTCCTCAGGGTAGATGCACCATTGAGCTAAGACGGTAACACTTTCTCTGTACAACTGATCGCCCATCACAGTAAAAGCCTTCGATCTGCGGACAATCTTCTTAGCTTTAGCTTCATCTTCAGGGAGTTCTCTTCTCAGGATGTATACAATGTATGGTACTATCCACTCGGGTGTGATCACCAGGATTTCCATAACTAAATCAACCACTGCTCGAATGTCAATTTCAGTCAGATTGGAGGTGCTCATCAGTTGTGGGGGCTCTTCAGTGAAAGGATCCTCTTGCACCGAAGGAGTATGCAAATGCTCTAGGAACACATTGTTGGGGATAGGTTTTCGGGTGGATCCAATCTTGGCTAGTTCATCAGCTGCTTGATTTTTCAGTCGGGGAACATGATGGAGCTCCACACCTTCAAACTTCTTCTCAAGCTTCCTTACTACATTACAGTATCCAGTCATGGCGAGGTTCCTGACATACCACTCCTTCATCACTTGATTGACCACTAAATCTGAGTCGCCGTATACCATCAGGCATCAGACGCCGAGTGAGATGGACATACGCAGCCCGTAGAGGAGGGCTTCATATTCAGCCTCATTATTCGAGGAATCAAAATGAATCTGGAGAATGTAGTTGAGCTTGTCGCCTTTTGGGGACACCAACACCACACCAGCACCAGACTCATTCAACATTTTGGAGCCATCGAAGAACATAGTCTAGTGTGCCAAGTGAATTTGAGCTGGCTGCTGTTGTTCCACCCACTCGGCCATGAAATCAACAAGGGCCTGAGACTTGATAGTTTTCTTTGCCTCAAATTTGATGTCAAAATATAACAGCTCAATGGCCCATTTAACCACATGACCTGATGCGTCTCGATTGTGAAGAATCTTTGACAGTGGAGCATCACTGACGACTAATATATAATGATCTTGGAAGTAATGAGCCACCTTCTTCGCTGACAAGTAAATTCCATAAAGGAGCTTTTGGTAATGGGGATACCTTTGCTTCGAAGGGGTCAATACTTCAGAAATGTAATAAACTGGGCACTGGTCCTTGTAGGCTTTGCCTTCTCCTTCTTCTCGTTCGACGGTCAGAACCGTGCTAGCAACTTGATTGGTAGCTGCAACGTATAAGAGCAGGGGTTCTTTGCTGTGCGGAGCAGCAAGCACCGGCTGGGTGGAAAGCAGCGCTTTGAGCTCGAAAAACACTACTTTTGCCTCATCGTTCCACTCTGACACATCGGATTTTTTCATCAGTCGGTATAAAGGCAATGCCTTCTCACCGAGGCGAGGGATGAACCGACTCAACGCTGCCAGACAACCTATGAGTTTCTGGACATCATGCACCCGCAGAGAGCTTTGCATCCGGACGATGGCGCCGATCTTCTCGGGGTTGACATCGATCCCACGTTCCGAAACAAGGAAACCGAGTAACTTGCCGCCAGGGACTCCGAAAGTGCACTCAGCTGGGTTCAGCTTGATGTCATACTTCCTCAGGTTTGCGAATGTCTCTGCTAGGTCAGTCAACAGGTCAGAACCTTTGTGTGACTTGACCACAATAACATCCATGTATGCTTCGACGTTCCGACTGATCTGATCAAGCAAGCACTTCTAGATCATACGCATGAAAGTGGCGTTGGAATTCTTCATACCATAAGGCATGGTGATATAACAAAAACACCCAAAAGGGGTGATGAAGGCCGTTTTTATTTCATCTGGGCCAAACAGACGGATCTGATGGTAACCACAATAGGCATCAAGAACAGACGAATCCGATATTCCTCCAGTCCAACAACAACCATTTGTTCATTATCAATTTTAGAACCTTGCTGCAATCACTCTTCGGCTCTCTTACGATTGCCTGTGAGCGTGACGACTCCCTTGGGTCCTGGCATCTTCATCTTCAGAAACACGTAACATGGTCGGTCCATGAAATGAGCATAGGCTGGACGACCCAGAAAGGCATGATATGCACTCTGGAAATCCACCAACTCGAGTGCCAGCTTCTCTTTGTGGAAGTTTTTATCAGAACCGAAAACAACATCCAATGCAATCTGGCCGAGTGACTTGGCCTTCTTTACGGTAATGACTCCATGAAATTGCATGTAGGTCTCGCTGAGTCGGGACATCGGAATGCCCATCCCCTTGAGAGTTTCTGCATACAATACATTCAACCCACTTCCTCCATCCATCAGGACCTTGTGAAGCCGAACACCTTCCACAACTGGATCAACTACCAGGGCCTGTCGACCAGGCGTAGGGACATGAGCTGGGTGATCCGACTGATCAAATGTTATGGGGGTTTGCGACCACTTGAGGTATGTGGTGGTGGAGCGTACTGCCATGTTGACTTTTCTGTTGATGACCTTCAGTCGACTCCTGATCTCTACGTCAGCAAAAATCATCAGAGTTGCTTGGACTTCTGGGAAATCATCTTTTTCTTCGTCATTCTCCTTCTCAGGATCTTTTCCACTCGACTGATCCTCTTTAAACTGTTGGATCAACAATCTGCACTGACTAGTGGTATGCTTAGGCAATATCAGATTGCCATCTTCATCTTTCTTCATGTGGAGTACACACGGCTGATGCAGAACTTCCATCTGACCCTTTGACTTCTTGGGGGGGAAACTGTCCTTTGGACTTTCCCTTGAATTTTCCTTGTGCCGCCAGAGCGGTTACTTCTGCTGGAGTGGAACTATCAGCCTTGCGCTTCTGCTTCCGATTGGAATTGCCGCCAGCATCATTGTCGACTACTTTCCCTTTACCGTTGCAGATGCGGTCTTCCTCTTTGCCGTTGGCGTATCGGGCAACAATCTCCATCATCTTGCTCATGGACATGTCGCCTGTACGAGCGAACTTCAAGTACAACTCTCTGTATCTGACGCCAGCTTTGAAGGCACAGACTGCATGGTGCTCAGAAATATTCTCCACTCTGTGATGAAGGTGGTCCACCACTGAATGTAATCTCTCAAATATTCGTTTGACTTCTGCACGCAAAGCTGCATCTCGGATAGACCGACTGGACGCTTGCACGTGCCTTCGAATGTTTTGATGAACACTCGGGCGAGATTCTCCCAGCAATAGATGCTAGAAGGAGCCAACTAATTCAGCCACGCCATGGCCGAACCATCCAACATCATAGGAAAATGCTTCGTGGCGATGCTGTCATTGCCTCCGCCAATCTGCACAGCCACTCGGTAGTCGTCAAGCCATGTTTCAGGCTTGGATTCTCCTGTGAACTTGCTAATTCCAGCCGCCAAACTGAAGTTGGGGGGAATATCAGCAGAACGAATTGCTCTACTGAAGCACTCGGGACCAGAAACTGCAGTACCACTTGCATTCGGACGATCTCTGTCGAAACCATCTCTGTGAGCTCTGCCCCAGTCAATCCTCCTCTAGGTGAGCACATTTCTCGCATCAAATCCAGGATTCCGCTCATCACCGAATGGGTGCGTGTCGTCGTAGTGTCGGGACACATACGAACCACTCCTCGGAGGAGAATGCACCCGACGGCGGTCATCACGGTGATAACGGGGAGCGAACTGATTGCACCCCTGGTCTCTGGTGTTAATTCTCTCGGTAACCCCTGTCTCTGCGATGCTGAGCTGACCTTGGACTGAAAACTGAACGAACTTTATCTGCTCTGAGTGAATTACTGTGCAACCTATTGAGTGACTGCGATACAACTAAGTTTTTTTGCTGCGCTGCTTGAAGCAAAGTGTGAATCTTCTCTAAGCCCCTACTTTCCTCTGAGTGTGACGGCTGGATAGAATCTGCTATATTAGCGACGGCTGCAATATTTAGTACCAGAGTAGGATATACCTCAATGTTGTCCTGTCGTCCACTCGAGAAGAGTTGTCGCTGACGCCGACTAGAAGTTGGAGGACAACGATGACCGTGTCCAGTCGACAGTTCGCCGACCTCGTGTTCGCCTTGACCGAAACCAGGCGGGATCTCCGCAGAACCCGCCATGAAGACCTCCGCTGCTAGATTGCAGCTCTCGCACTCGGAAGGAACATCAGACCGATCTGATGCCGAGTGGGTCAGGATTCGAAGAGGTTCAGCAGGCTCGATGGCAGCAATCTGCAGAGACGACGGAGATGACACCTGACGAGCCACTACGTGCTTCACCCATCGCTGAAGTCGTGAGTGACCAGATCGCTTGTGATGACGAACAGTGGAGTGAAGAGTCGACAACAGAGTCGATGGCTGCCAAAGGATTACGCCGAAGGAGCTTGCACGGAGGTGCGTTGCCCCGCGGATCAGGAGCACCTCGATGTCGAGAGGCGCCTCCTGAAGCCATGCGGAGTCATCAGCGATGCAGATGAGTGCGCCGAAACAGATCTCGCAGCCCAAGAATGAATGGCAACCGGAAGACATAACAGAGAGTGAAGATTGCAAATTTGTCAAAAGTCGCTTAGACGCATGCCCCACGGTGGGCGCCAACTGTCATGGGAATGAACCTAACAATAGAGGTGTAGGGTATGAATGGAGAGGGCAGAGTCCTAGCTACGACAAGCTTGTACGGAAGACGTATGAGTTCAGGCCCCTCTCATAGAGGTAACATCCCTACGTCTAAGTGCTCGGGAGCTCTTGCGGTGTGGAATGCGTGTTACAGGGGGTGCAAACCCTTGTGCCAGAGGGGAGGGTGGCTTATATAGAATGTGCTACCACTCATCAAGGCCGCAACATCTAAGGGTTCGATCAATAGAGTTTAAAGGTGTACGTTACTAATAACGTACGTATGTAATTAACGCTATTCATGATGATCAGCCGAACGCTCGCCCGTTGGCCTCCCCGGAGGTGGCTTCTGGTCTTCTGCGTCGACTGGCGTCTTCCAAGTGGAAGTTGGTTGTCGAGTGAAGGGGAATATATTTCAAGTGACTGCTTATCGAGTGACTTTAGACGCCATGGCTATCCAGTCGGAATCTTCTTCGTGACCTTCTAGCTAATAATGAGGTACCCTTGGGTAGGACACTTAGATCAGGCCTATGACCCTACCCTAGGTACATATCCCCATCAGCGTGTCCCACCTCCTAGGGCGTGCCCTGCAGGCTTGTCGTCTCCCGACAGGTCTCTTGCCCCCTTCTCCAAGGCTGGCAGGTTTCTTCTGGTCCAAGAAAAATCATTCCGGAGATTTTATTCTGTTTGGAATCCATTTAATATTCCTTATCTACAATACTCAAATACATGGAAAAAACAGAAACTGACACTAGGCTCTAGGTTAATAGGTTAGTCGCAAAAATAATATAAAATAGCATATTAATGCGTATAAAACATCCAAAATAGATAATATAATGGCATGGAACAATCAAAAATCATAGATACATTGGAGACTTACCAACTACTAGCTATGGACCCGTATGTCTCTGGTGAACGACTCACGCATCATCGGAGGGGCAATGGAGTTGATGTAGATGCCCTCCGTGATCGATGCCCCTCCGGTAGATTGCCGGCAAAGGCTCCAGATTGGATCTCACAGGAACACAGGCTCCCGACGGCGGAAAAGTATTTTTTTGTTTCTCTCCTGGTATTGGGGGAATATTTGGGAATTTATAGGAGGAGGATTAGGGTTAGGAGGGCTGGAGGGAGGCCACAAGCCAGGGCGCGCCCTGCATGCTTGTCGTCTCCCGGCAGGTCTCCTGCCCCCCTCTCCAAGTATGACAGGTTTCTTCTGGTCCAAGAAAAATCATTATGCAGATTTTATTCCGTTTGGACTCCGTTTAATATTCCTTATGTGCAATACTCAAAAACAAGGAAGAACAAAAACTAGCACTAGGCCCTAGATTAATAGGTTAGTCCCATAAATTATATAAAATAGCATCAAAACAGATAATATGATAGCATGAAACAATCGAAATTTATAGATACGTTGGAGACGTATTAGCGGCTGGTGGCAACCTTTCTCCATCGAGTGGCAATTGGCAGGCGACCAAGTTGCCTCCCCGTGATCAACATTCATCCGGCATCTCCGTGCAAGCTTTCATAGCGACTAGGGCAGGCGGCCTAGGTGTTGCTGGACCAACTACGGACGAGGTAATCTCCTTTGGAGGGATACCAGACCCGACGTCTGGGGATAGACGGTCCAGTATCCGTCTCCAGGGTCAGATGGATGTAGACGACCTACAGTTGGGCCATGCCATGAGGGCGGTTAAGCTTCGTGATGTCGAAGCAACTACATGTTTGTCCATTAATACTAGGTGTTCTATTTTACATTTCTCATATGAAGATATTATTTTAAATGTGAACTAGCTAGGGGTATCTCTAGGTAACAATGGGAAGGAGGTTACAAAATCTGTGAATGACTTACTTGACATAGAGGCAGAGCAAACCATGGATATGGTTAGGAACTTAGCTGCGGTTAAACCTATGAATGATGCTGAAATTAATGCTCTTGGTATTGGAAACTAGAGAGACTTTCTGAGTATCTAGTGCCTACATCTATTCTAACAAAACAGGATGAGACCTCTGGGTTGGAGGGGTATGAGGCCCTGAAAATTACAGAGGATAGCGGTCAGCCGGAGACCGGTTATATGGACCGACTGGCTGGACAGGATAAACCAAAAAGAACCTGGAAGAGAAGGTCTATCCTGTGTCTGCGGTTCGTAGAAGCACGAGGTTTAAAATTGCTAATTTTTTATGATGAAAGATGAGAGGTCTTTTGTAATAGCAGAGGTCTAGCAGACTTGGCTAAAAGAAGGATCCTGGCAGAAGCGTCGCTAGAGAACAGACTTGACTTTATTGCCCTAATGGAAACCAGTAGAGATAATTTCGCTTCACAATTCCTTAGAACTCTCTCCAACAGTATAGACTTTGATTGACATTGTTTACCAGCAAGAGGAAGGTCCTGTGGGATCTTACTTGGTGTAAAGTGCAAGGCTCTGGAAGTTCGACACGTGTCGTGTGGGGATTTTGCAGTCAAGTTTAGGGTTAGATCGAAGCAAGATGGGTTCCAGTGGGCGCTGGTTGCAGTGTATGGAGCTGCCCAGCCTGAGCTCAAGATGGACTTATTGATTGACTTAGTCAGTGTTTGTGGTAATGAGCGACTACCGATTCTAGTTGGAGGTGATTTCAGTATTATAAGACAGAGAGATGAAAAACAATGATAACTTTGATAGCAGATGGTCATTTATGTTTAACACTATTATCGAATGTCTTGATCTTCGGGAGATAGAACCTTCGGGCAAAAAAATTACTTGGGCAAACGCTTTACCGAAACTGACTATTGAGAAGCTGGATCAGGTACTGACCAGTGTGGAGTTGGAACACAATTTCCCTCCGGTTTGAGTTAAAGCTTTGCCACGAGCAATTTATGATCATACTCGTTGCTTCCGTACAATGGAGAAGCAACCCACACGGGGAACGAAAATGCTTTTTCCTTCAAACTAGCTTGGTTCGAGAGGGAGGGCTTTTTGGACATGGTTTCTAGAGAATGGACCAGTGTTACTGAGGGGAGGTCGAATATTGAGAGATGGCAAAATAAGACTAGGCACTTGAGGCAATTCTTAAGTGGCTGGGCTAAGAATGAAAGCAGGATTTATAAGGTGGAATTGGAGAGACTCCTTAAACTTATAAATGAGCTTGATGTTAAGGTTGAAGTTGCGGTACTTCATGATGATGATAGGGCCGCCAAGGCCGAAGCGGAAGAAAGGCTCAAACAACTTCTACGGGAGGAGGAGTTGAAGTGGGCACAGGGATTTAAAGTGTGCCAAGTAGTTGAGGGGGATGATAATACTCAGTTTTTCCATCTGATTGCCAATGGAAAACACAAAAAGAAAAAAAAATCCAGCTTGAACAAGATGAGGGTACAATCATAGGTCATGAGAACCTAAAATTGTATATCTCTCACTATTATAAACAGCTGTGTGGAGATCACGAGGAAAGTTTTGTATCTATGGATGAGTAACAGGTCGAAGAGATACCTCAGCTCAGTATGGCTGAGAATGAGGTGCTTTCGGCGCCTTTCTTGGAGAAAGAGGTGTTTGAAGCCATTGCACAAATGAAAAATAATAAGGCACCAGGACTGGATGGGTTCCGTGCCGAATTTTATAAGAAATGTTGGCACATAATTAAAGATGATTTACTTCCGATGTTCCATGATCTGTTTAATGGGCACTTACAACTGTTTCACCTTAACTTTGGGACAATCACGTTGTTGCCAAAGAAGGAAGAGGTTGTGCGTATTGAACAATTTCGTCCTATTTGTCTGCTCAACGTGAGTTTTAAGATATTCACTAAGGCTGGCACAAATAGATTGACACGGATAGCACATGAGGTTGTGGAACCAAGTCAAACGACTTTCATGACGGGAAGAAACATACTTGAGGGTGTGGTTGTCCTTCATGAAACATTGCATGAAATTACTCAAAGAAGCTCGACGGAGTTATCTTCAAGGTGGACTTTGAGAAAGCGTATGACAAAGTAAAATGGCCTTTCCTTCAACAAGCGCTTCGTATGAAAGGTTTTTATGATGTGTGGTGGAAACATGTAGAATCTTTCATAAAAAAGGGAAGTGTTGGAATAAAGGTCAATGATGACATTGGCCATTATTTCCAAACAGATAAAGGGTTGCGGTAGGGTGACCCAATGTCCCCTATCCTCTTTAATATTGTTGCAGATATGTTGGCAATTATGACTGGGAGGGCAAAAGAGGAATGTCTTATAGGAGGACTTCTACCACATCTGATTGAAGGTGGTGTGCCCATACAACAATACGCTGATGATACTATTTTATTTATGGAACATGATGTTGCAAAGGCCAGAAATATGAAATTGGTCCTTTGTTTGATTGAACGGTTGTTTGGTTTGAAGATTAATTTTCATAAAAGTGAACTGTTTTGCTTTGGGAAGGCCAAAGAAGAGCAGGAGACGTATAAACAACTGTTTGGGTGCGCCTTAGGTAGCTTACCATTTAGTTATCTAGGTATACCAATACATCATCAGAAGTTATCTAACAAGGAATGGAAGTGCATTGAGGACTGGTATGAGAAAAAGCTGAGCTGCTGGAAGGGCAAGCTGCTGTCTTATGGAGGCATGCTCATCTTGATTAATTCTGCACTAAAAAGTATGCCAATGTTCCTTCTTTCCTTTTTCCAGATACCAGTTGGGGTTCAAAAAAGATTGGAATTTATAGAACCCGTTTCTTTTGGCGGAGTGATGAGGTCAAAAGAAAATATAGACTCGCTGGGATATTATTTGTAGACCTGAAGAGCAGTGTGGTCTTTGGATCAAGAATTTAGAGGTCAAGAACAAATGCTTACTTAGAAAATGGTTGTATAGACAGTCTACTAAGTCTAAAGGCATGTGGATACAAATTTTAAGAAACAAGTATTTGTATGCCAAAACCTTGGCTCGGGTGACTTTCAAACCCAAAGATTCACCATTTTGGAAAGGACTAATGAGAACGAAAGCAATTTTTTTTCATAGGTCAAAGTTTATTGTTGGTAATGGTGAGTCTACGAGATTTTGGGAAGACACGTGGCTGGGGGAGACGCCACTAGCCAAGAAATATCCAGCCTTGTAAAATATTATGCAGCATAAGGAAGACTGTGTTGCGACGGTATTGCAGTCTGTTCCTCTCAACATTAACTTCCGAAGGAGTTTGATGGGAGAGCGATGGCTGGCTTTGCTTGGCTTGATTTAGTCACAAGGCTCATGGAGGTTAACCTATCAAATGAGGATGATAAACTCCATTGGAAATTACCTAAGAATGACATCTTTTCTGTCAAATCGATGTACATAGACCTTATCGACTCTGGATCAATTCCCAAATCGATTCATATCTGGAAGATCAACGTTCCCTTAAGAATCAAAATTTTCATGTGGTTCGTCCACAAGGAAGTGATACTCACCAAGGATAAATTGGCAAAACGTAATTGGGTCGGAAACACAAGATGTAGCTTCTATGATCAACTTGAAATTGTCAAGCACCTTCTCTTGATTGTCCATTAGCAAAAGTTTTGTGGAGATCTATTCATATAGCCTTTAATATTGCACCTCCAAATAACATCAAAACGTTGTTTGGGGCATGGCTAAATGGAGTAGATAATTTTACAGCGAGACATATACACATAGGAGTATGTGCGCTTCTTTGGGCTATATGGAGTAGCAGAAATGACATGGTCTTTAACGGGCAAAATCATATCCATTTTTTGCAGGTATTATACAGGGCAACTTCTTTGATCCGTACTTGGTCGTTACTCACTCCTGCGGAGAACATGGAGCTTTTGGATATTGGATCTACCCGATGGTAGATGGTAACTCAGGAAATCTACAACCGGTTTAGATGGCGGTCCAATAGTAGAATAGGTCGATAGCTTCTCGTCCCATTTTGCGCCGGCTGTGGCCTCCTTGTTTTATTTCGGAGCTTTTTTGTAAGATATAGCTTGTACTGGATTGCGAAGTTTTTGGTCGTTATTTTAATAAAGCGGCCGCATGCATCTACTGATGAAGAGGCCGGAGGTGAGCCTCTTTTTCTAAAAGAGATTGTAAAATCTGATGTGAACAGTGATGTTTTCAAAAGTTTCTCACGCACCCAAAATATTTCATTTGTCACTAGATCCTCGAATGTCCAAAGTTCACCAAATTTGCACGAGCATCACGACATGAGTATCTTGCACCAGAAAAATAATCTAATTATTTTGAATGTTTTTCTATTTAAAATGATTTTACTATTTTACACTACGGTTCATCTGAGTCCAGGTGCAGAATGGCCGCATTCGATGTTACTGCTCAAAATAAGTTAACATAGACGAGTGTTGTGTATTGTTTGCATGATTGAGAAATAAGTTTTGGGTAGCACCACTGTGCTGGTGTCCCGGCGGCAACGCCTGTGGTGGTGCCGGTGGGAATCGGCCGGATGCACAGGGGACGACGGTGGCCGGGGTGGCGACCCCATGGCTGGGTGGCGGCGCGCCCGTTGGTCCGACCGGTTCCGATATCGTATTTGGTGACTACCAGACAATGCGGGGGGTGGCGGCAGCCCAACGTGGTCGTCGATCTGGACGCGGTGGTGATGGTGGCTCTTTGCTGGCATGCTGGAGCTCCACGGGTATCTTAGTCTCCGACCTGATCAGGTCCGGTTCGTGCTAGATCCGGTCCAGGGAGACCCATCTACCGGTGTTGGCTGTATGGATCTGGTGGCAGCGGCTGGATCCTTTTGGTCTAGTCTTCGAGAGAGAAGGCGGTGATCCGTACACAAAAGCTGGATGGAGATTCTTCGAGCAGATCCGGGTGAAAACCTCGTTCTAGTCTTGATGTCAAGACCGGCGATGGTGGCACTCTTTTTTGTCGTTACCTTCTTGAAGGTATTGCTATGGAGATGCTCCAGACCTCTATCCACTACCTCCGGGGGAAACCCTAGATCAGTAGATCAGATGACGGTGTCGCATTGGCGTCGTTTCCTCCTTGGGGGCGTCATTCTTGGAGGCGTACACGGGATCGAGGGACCAGTGGGCGGCTTCTTTGGTGGAGTGGTGCTTCATCTTACCCATTGATGATGATGGATCTCTGCGGCGTGGCACAGTGGAGACTCGGTGCCCGATGTGCGGAGATGGACTCGCGCAGGAGGAGGTAGCTGTCTGTCGTCATGGTGACGTTGATGGCAGAGTGGCCACACAAGGTAGTAACCTCAGTATTTGCTCTAAAGACGGACCTGTGGAAGATGGCAACGACGACAGATGCGAGTGCATCAGACCGGTTTGTGCCCCAGACCCGGTATGTGGCTCGGCTGGGGCTTCTAGCTTTTGATGTTAGGCGTTGGTGAGTGTCTAGGTATTTGGCCCAGCTAGCACCCCTTCATCATATGGATAGGAGTAGCAGCAGATGTTGCCAAGATGGCGGATTCAGATTGTTGTAATACTTTGTAAGGTCATCGAGAATAATCAATTGTAACATCCCAAAATTATAAATTTTGGAATGTTAATATAATTATTAGATTGAGAGTTTGTTTGTTTGAGTGATTGAAACTTGAGTGGAATTTGAAACTTTTTTAAAAACTTTTGAATGAGAGGGAATAAAATGACTATTTTCTTTTGAATTCAAATTCATCTTTTCAAAACCAGCGAGAGGAGATAGCATGACTTCTTCAACTACAAATAATTTGAACCAAGGTGGCACTTGAATTTCCTTTCGATTTTTCATTTGCATTTTGTTTTCTTCTTCACTCACGGAATGCCGGGAACAATACTTTGTCAAACAAGAGAAAAAGAGAGGAGAAACATGAACCTCCAAACCCGGGGATATTCTTTGAAATATTTGAGCCATGACACCCAAGATTTATTTGAGTAATTATTTGCAAAAATAAATAAAGCATTTAGGGGATTTTCTGAACAAACATTTTTTTGAAGTATTTTGGCCGTGGAAAAATGTCCATCTTTTTGAATTTATTTTTCTAAATTTTTTAATATATTATATCCCTATATTCCAAGGATATTCTATTCCCTTTTAATCGTATTAATTCCTATTTTAATAAAAAGGAAAAGAGATATCTTATTTTAGGAATGTACTTGGGCCACATTAGGAAACCAATGTGGCCCCATCCCACCTTCTTCTTCCTCCTCACGAGCTTCCTTCTGTGGCCATGGCAGAAGCTTCCCAGGAAGCTTCCCTCCCCCGATTCGCGGGCTACACTTCCTTCCCGAGCCTCCCACCACCCCTATAAGAACGCCCCTCCTCTCCTCGTTCCATTTTCCCCATCAGCTCACCCTCTCCTTGCCCGTAGCCACGACACCCCCACCATTGTTGTTCCTGCAAGGAGCCGAACAGAAGAACGCCCAGGAGCCCCTGACGCCCCCTTCCTTGCCTCCGGGACCCCCTCCGCCGTCCCCCCTCCCCGCTGGCGACCTCCCCACCTCGCCGGAGTAGCTACCTCGCCGGAGTTCTTCCTCTCTGTCACCCATGGTGAGATTCACGAAATCCCGTATTGCAGTTTTTTCAGAAAATTGCAATCTTAGAAATTTCATATCTATTAGTCTATAACTCCGAATTAGGTGATTCTTTTTGCGTTGGATAACAAATTTTATGTAGTTTCTGTAGATATATAATTTGTCTATGTTTGGATTTATAAAATTTGAATTAGATCAGATTTGGTTTAAAGTTTGTTTTGCTTATACCGGGATTTTAAAAATAGCTTTTAAATTAATTCTTTTTTGCTACTGTTTCCTATTGATCATATCTTTAAGTAGTTTAAGTTTCAATTTTTTATAAATATTTTTACTTAGGGTTTTAAGCAAAACAGATTCTGTTTTAGCCTTTTTTTTGTTTTCTTGCTATTTCTTTTGTATTAATTGTTCTTAATTTGTTTTTTTGTAATTGTGACAAATTATATTTTGTTTTCTGATATTTACCAGTAACTTTTCAACAACAACAAAAATTTATTTTATTTATTCTTATTTGTTTGCATGGAATCAATTCTAGTTCTATACTAACTTGTGAATTGATTGCATTGCTAGTTTGATTTCCTATTTTGAAAATATTTATAAAATAATATTGTTTTGTAAATTTTACTTCTGTTATCTTAGTTATTTTATATTTTGTTTTCTGTTATTTTTTCTATTTTAGTGTTTTATTTTCAGTTAGAACAAAAACTATATAGTGTTTGATGTAGTAGAAGGCTTCCTAGCTTCTTTGAAGTTTCCTTTGGATTTTTATCCGCTCTCTCTTATTGATTTTTGATTGCATCAACTTTTATTGCTGTTTGTTAATTGATTGCTAGAATGATTGCTAGTGTGAGTGCTTATGTGAATACTATGTTTGATTATATAGATTTCATCGGAGAGTGACGAATAGTTCTATCACGTATTTCCCGAGAACGAAAATTCTTCTTCGTCAACATCACCAGGCAAGTCATTTGATCATGTATCACCTATGTTTTATGCATCGTAGTTCTACCATCCTATGCCCAATTGCATGCTGACTAGGTACTTGGAAATTATGGTTACATATTGTAGTATCATGTGGTAGGCACCCAACAACCCCGTTACTAGGCCCGGGACGACAAATTTCATATTGCTATGCTTGAGTAGACGGGATTCTGGTTGAGAGTTTATCACGAGTGATGCGAGGATACTTTAATAACCAAGACCAGTTAAGTCAAGACTTTTCAAGACCTCGTGATGCAATGCAACTCTAGGTGAAGGACGGTTGATCGGCTCCCTGGAGAAACCAGTGGATGACCCGGGATGCTGGAGACGGCCATGACATCTTGCGGAAAGCTTCACCCAGGCTCAAAGAGACAGACGGATATTTTCAAGACCCAAGGCTTACCTGCACAGCCACAAGTCATTATGGGCTCTCGCTTGGTTGGACAACGCGGCGACTCTGGACAGGCGGTGCTAGCAGATGTAGAAGAACGGTAGGATTGGATGGGCACCGACAGGGATTCAGAGGGACCCGTTGAAAGACCATGTTTTGATCATCCGGTCTTCAAACACCCTGAAGTGCGAGGACATACACGGAGGCGATCAAATCTTGTGGGGGACGTGTGCAAAACTCTACAGAGTACTCAAACCTAATCGATTAGCCGTGTCCACGGTCATGGACAACTTGAGCCAAAGGAACTGAAGTTATGTGAAATTCTCAACACAAATAATAATATTGATGTGGGAATTATTGACAACTCGGGTACGAGAATTGGTTGGCGGAACCATCTCGTTAACAACAAACAACGTAGTAACATTTTGGTTTTAACCCTCTCTTGATGTAGGAGAAAACTTGCGTTTCGCTCAAAACGTATAGCCCCACCTGCCATATATGCATATAGTATAGATGATTACTCTCTCTTATGTGACTTGCCGGCATATTTAATATGCTGACCTACACGGGTGCAACGTCTTATGTTGCAGATATTTTCTTCGACGAGTAAGAGTACGATTCAGGGTTACGGTCTACACTCAACTTGCCGTTGGTGTTTATTGGGACTCCACTCCCTTGACTGCTTCCGCTGAGATATTTAAGGTATATACCAGTTTTACGCTATTTACATGTGATTGCACTTTGATATATACATTGATGTACTGTGTGTGGCAGCATACTAATCCAGGGATGGCACAGAAACACAGAGGCTTGACTCGTTTTGAGTCGGGTCGCTACATCAATAAAGTGGCCGCATGCATCTTCCAGATGCAGAGGCCCCGGGTCATCCTCCTTTTCTTAAAAAACACCATCGTGCTGGGAAAGAACATAAGGTCAGAAAAAAATCCCTGGAATAACAACAACAATGTTTTGTTTAAAAATAATTTTTGAATTGACAAAATGGCTATTTTTCCAGGAACAAGGAACATAAACTTGCCCTTCATTTATCATTTCTTAACAAACACGTTAAAGAAAAAAAAGAGAAATTTTGTTGCAAACTATGAATTTGCAGGGTAATTCGGCTTAGAGGGTCTCCAAGCTTTGACAAGATGGCGACTACACCATTGATCACCAATAAGGAAATACTATTTTCTTCCTTAGAGAGTTGTTTTGGACTATCCAAATTACCTGTGAACAAAAAAAAAGACAAACAGGTAAGAAACCATCAAGTCTTTTATTAAGAAGAATGTGCGAGACCGACGCTTGAACTCGCCAAATTAACGAATTTTGTTAAATATCGCCAACGAGGTTTGGATCTACGTCCATTGGGACACACAACAACGTTCCAAGCACTAGGCTAAGATTCCATCCACTATTACCCGTGAGGCCTTGTTCGATTCTTATGGATTTAATCCACTAGAGGGTCCAATCCCTGCATGGATTGGGTGAACCCCTTCTCGGCACCCGATCCCCACTAATCTTTGCTAACCCCTTTCGCAGACCCCCTGCTTCAAATACGCGTTCGTTTTTGTCGCCTCGCTCTGGACAGATGGGAGAGAGGAGAGTTGCGCTTCACCGGGGATTCCTTCCACCTGGTGTTAAAGGGTGATTAGTTCCGCGTGGATTTGAAGAGGTCTGAGCGGGGAAAGAACATGCAGGGCTTAAACGAATGCAGAAATATGGCCAGGCAAGGTTTATTCCCTAGTGGGTGTAATCCGCGTGGACCTCCGTGGATTCGACTCAAAGCCACGCGGGGCTGGGCGTAACTGAATGAGGCTTGAATGATAACCCTACTTTGTGCAAGCATTTCTCGTCTTTTCGAAATCGATCGTCTTACACATGTTCTATTTATATGGATCCATTTTTTGGACCAGCCACATTGTTGTGTGCATGTACTTTAATTGACTGCTAGTCCCCTCAAGGTCGCGATTAGAGCAACTTCAACCGCCGACCCAAACGGATGGTGATTTTATTTGTTTTTCGTCCGTTTGGGTCATCCACGAGCTCTGTGTCCGTTCGGTCTATGATTTGGGTCGACAACGCCCAACGTGCCTATCCATATTTGTCCTCATGGCGTGCTAGCCGCCGGTTTTTAAATACAAACATTTTGCATATTTTTCAAAAGCAAATGAAGTTTCACAAGCGAAAATAAAATATAGCAAAGTTTTATACACCCAATAAAATTAAATTGTCCAAATGATACACCTATTGGTTGCCAACATGATCTAATATATGCTCAACCAAATCATGTTGCAAGTGAATATGATTTTCACAATCACGCATTTCATGACGAAATTAGGTGAACTATGCAAACCATGCCGCTGATCCACCATGCTGAAGCACCACAATGCCCCCCTGAAACTCAAACTCTTGATTGTGAAGACGCTCCAAGCGCTCATCCTCTACGGTCATATTGTGCATGACAACACAAGCAGTCATCACTTCCCACAACTCCTTGGTGCTCCAAGTTCTTGTAGGATACCGAACTATGCCCCATCGAGATTCCAGAACACCAAAGGCATGCTTGACATCCTTCATAGCACTCTCTTGCTCTTGGGAAAATCTTTTCCTCTTCTCTCCGACAGGGTTGGAGATTGTCTTCACAATAGTGGTCCACTGTGGATAGATTCTGTCAGCTAGATAGTATCCTTTGTTGTAGTTGTGACTGTTGATGTTAACATTGACTGGCGAGCTGTTGCCTTCGGCAAGCCTTGCAAACACCAGCGATCGTTGAAGCACATTGATATCATTGTGTGATCCGGTCATGCCAAAGTAAGAGTGCCAGATCGAGAGATCTTGAGAGGCCACGACCTCAAGTATGACAGTGCAAGCCTTGACATGCCCTTGTACGGGCCTTGCCAAGTAGACGGGCAGTTCTTCCACTCCTAGTGCATGCAGCCTATGCTGCCAAGCATCCCTAGAAAGCCTAACTGGTATTGGTCGTCAACAAGCGGGCTGTGTCTGCAGCAGTCGACTCTCCCAAGTACTCAGGGCCAAAAACTACAACCACAACCTTGCAGAATCTGTACAACGAATATAGGCACGTAGACTCACTCATACGGACATACTCATTGATAAGATCACTGGGTACTCCGTAAGCAAGCATTCGGATAGCTCCGGTGCATTTCTGATAAGATGAGAGGCCAATCTTTCCAATGGCATCATCTTTGCACTCGAAGTAGTCATCGTATTCGACCGCCCCTCTTGAATCCGGTTGAAAACATGCCTAGCCATACGGAAACGATGCCAGAATTTCTGATGTTTGAATAATGGACTGCTTGTGTCAATGTAGTCCTTCCATAAAAGGAAATGGCCGCTCTCTCGGTTGCGATTCAACGCCGGAACATGCCCCGGAATTGAGCCCCGAAACAATGGTCGTTGCCTATTAAGGTGGTCATGGACCAACACGGCAAGCAGCATCTCCTCATCGTCGGATGAGGAATCGTCGGAGTCTCACAGAACATTATGGAAAAAAACTCGTCGGTGCAGTCTATTTGTACCTTGAGGCAAGCTGTCAAACAACTTGCGGGCATGGACGACGAAGGTTACACATTACCTTGACAACCTTCATGATATTACTGAGTTTACCTTTGGTTGCCGCGGTGCCCGTCTCTAGCCGGTGGCTGCGGTGTGGTTGACTAACCATGAGGCCTGGAGGATCTCTAGATATCGGGAGGATCACAAACCATGAGAATCAACCTGTGTGCCTTTTGGGTGTTTTTTACCTGAGTTAGTTGCGTCCATGCAGATACTATTTTGAGATTGTATGAGCATATGCTTTCAAATTTATATGTTTGTACGTAACATATTGGTGCTTCTTTCCAACATATAATTTACTTCATTGGTAACATATTTGTTCTTTCAAATGACGCACCTACATGTGGGCGGCACACACATCAAATTTCTAGTTTCAGTATTTATGCTTCCACTAGGTATAACTTATGTTGAGATAACATGAAATTGTTGCTCCAAAATATCTATGCTTACCGATCTGATCTATGCTAGTTTACCGCCATAGAACACTGCTTCAAAATATTTATTCTTAATCATTCACGTTTTCGCACGTGTATTTTGAAGCTTCTTTTATATTACTAGATGTTGCTTCCTACCTTCTATTCTTATGCGTCATGCCCAAACCTGTTATGATTCTAAGGTGCTCAAAAGTCGTCGATGCTGTCCAGGTGACATGCTAGATATCAATATCGAGGAGCTCAAACATAGGAGGACACCAATGGCATGCGAGTCACCATGGCAAGTAGACAAAACAACAATGGAAACTGATGGCAATGGCAATGGAGACCTCTGACACCATGAGAACCTAGTTCAACATGATGGGCATGCTTGCTTCCTAACACATGGAAATAACTCCCAATAACAAGTGATATAGCTGCATCATCAAGGTTCACGAAGAAAATACAAAGCATATGTTGCTTGGAAATAGGAAACGACATGACCATTTGTCAATGTTTACGAAAACAGAGAAGAAGCTAGTGGAAGCATGTGGCAAAATAAATATGAATATTTTAAATTACTAATACAAAAAGTATTGTGATTACGATTTGAGTTGTTTTATCCGCAGAAGCAAAATCACGTTAATACGAGAGAAATTTTTTATTTCTCTAGCTGCACATCCCCAATTCGGTTGAAGCATGTGTGTTCATGGTAGTGAAAATAATTCTGTTTTTGATGGAAACAAATTCCTATCACGTTGGAAGCAATAATATGGTTGCTGGTAACAACATTGTGGTTTCTTTTTTACCAAACTAAATCCAAACCAATAACATATGTCTCCCAAAATTGAATAGCTCGAGTAAAACTACCAAACCAAGGATCTTCCTAGAACTTAGTTCTCTTTTCATTGCCAAGATTTCCACAATTTCCCAACTTCGCTGCATGGGGTGGAGAGACCACTCATTTCTAGGAGCGGGATCCATCCGTGCTTGGGCATGAGAACAAGTTAGGGTTCTTAGTATTGTACTTAATATTTATGATTATTTTCTATTTTTTTCTAAACTTACGTGATAACTCATAAGCCAAGATGCTATCATGCATAGATTCATATGGGCAATTTGTGATACGTAACCCACCAAATTCTTTCTTGTGTAATCGCTCCCACCTAGCTAGATTATATTTATGGTGTCCCTCATAATTATCACAAAAGCAATGGGACTTGAGAGTTAATAGTTGGACAACCCATTTTCAAAATTTAATCACACCCATAAGATACACATGTATACTACCAAGACATGACTGAGCTAACATTAGCTTAGAATCATAAGGCACAAGCCTACCCCTTAACAAACTGCCCTCTTTATAATATTTTGAACAATTGTCTCGAGGTCCTCTTTTCTAGGCTTAGCATAGCGTAAAGAGAAGCCAAGATATTTCATGGAGAAAGTACCTAGGCTCCGTGAAAAAAAAATGGGAAACTATGTTTGCATTCTCCTCACAAACATTGGTTGGAATGAGCTCACATTTGAGAAAATTAATTATCATGCTAGACATCTTACCAAAGGAGGAGAGCAACCATTTAAGGTTATTCACATACTCAGGATTATCTCCAAGAAAGAGTAAATATCATGCGTAGATTGCAGACTAACTACTGTAGTTTTGCACAGTTTACACATCAATTCAGAGATATCATTGTGCGTAGCAGCTTTAGCAGGCATCCTAGTAAACAATTAGCCACATTGGGAGGTTGGTTGTTAATTTATGTAAACAAGGTTGTCGGGTATGACTGGCCAAACCAAATGCAGGGTCCAGGTGCACATGCAAGTGCAACAAATCCATGAGTCCACCCTAAGAAACAAATCCATGAGGGATTTGTGATCGAGGAGGAGTACAAGGCGGTTGAAAGTGCAATCATGCCCTTAATCATGTTTTGATATTGTTGACAACATACATATGCGGAACTAATCGTCTCTGTCAAGTGCATCTCAGGTTTGGATCTGAAATGATTATTGTGCGGATCATCGCTGATGCATTGAAGATTCTCAAAGAAGTAAGAAATAAGACAAAGAGTTCTAGCCTTCTTTCGTTTACTCTTGAGTATAGGTATCCCGCACTATTAAGAGGGGATCACTAGTTTTGCAAAATACTTGCTCGAAAAACTAGGAAAAACCTTTGATTGAGTTCTTTCTCCTTACTGTGACATTGCCCCCTCGATTGTGTGGACGTGCGATTGTCTCGGGACGACCGACGTGTCACAACCTCTAATACTTGCGATCTGAGTTGGATTTTTCGTGAAGAGGAACGGGTTATCGCATCACAATGTGGGCAAGTATTTCCCTTAGTTATGAAATCAAGGTTTATCGAACCAATAGAAATATCAACCACAAACATATTAAGCGGTTGCACACACAAGAACAAACAACTTTCACCCAACGCGGGCAAGAGGGTTGTCAATCCTGCTGTCTTGTTATTTGCAAGCAAGTGAGGTGTGTGGATAATTTTAGATAGCAAGATAAAATAAAAACAAGTGAATGGAAGCAAGTTATTGAAGGTTTTATCAGTATGTTGTCAATAGACCCGGGGGCCATAGCTTTCCGTAATGACATCTCTCATGAAAAATAGCATACGGTGGGTAAACAAATTACTGTTGGGCAATTGACAGAGAAGCGGATAGTTATGTGATATTCATGACAATGATCATGTGTATATAGGCATCACGTCCATAGACAAATAGGACGCTCCTTCCTGCACCTATTACTATTACTCCACTCATCGACCGCTATCCATCATGCATCTAGAGTATTAAGTTAAACAGAGTAATGCATGGAGAACAATGACATGATGTAGACAAAGTAAGCTCAAGCAATATGAATAAACCAAATTGTTTTACCCTTAGTAGCAGCAACACAAAGACGCATCTTGTCCCCTTCTATCAATGGGATATAGAAATTTGCCAGGTTAAACCTACCACAACGCACCTCTCTCACCGAAGAAATATCGATCTAGTTGGCCAAACTATTTCAATAGATCGAAGAGAATTACGAAGTTATCATAATCATGCACAGAAGAATCATATAAGTATTGAGAGGAGACTCAAATATTTGTCATGAATAATCTTAAGATAAACCCACAATTCATCAGATCCCAACAAACTCACCGCAGAAAAGGAATTACATCATATGGATCAAAGCGAAGATGCGATGATCATTGTATTGAAGATCAAAGAGAGAGATTGACATCTTGGTACTGGCCATGGACTCGTAGGTCTGTGGTGAACTACTCACACATCATCGTGAGGGCACCAAGGTTGATGAAGAGGCCCTCCGTGATTGACCCCCCTCCGACTGGGTGCCAGAACAGAGCTCTAGATGGCCTCCCGTCGAAACAGAGATTTGCGGCGGTGTAAAAAGTGT